>NC_080090.1:70560096-72960096 GCF_950005125.1 Chionomys nivalis | reverse complement strand
CAATACTGTTTTACACATTCATAGATGGTATTCTGCAAGAGTTTTGGTTGTCATAAAGCTATGTAAATTTTTTAGCAAATGCTACTATTTAAGACTTTAGATAATGATTCTGGTATTGGAAAAATATTTCTCTTAAGTAAAATCTGGAAATATTATGCATAAAAAGTCTAAGGTGCCATGTTCCTCATAGGGTTGCTTATTTTTTTTTCAAGACAATATTTCCAGGATAGTCTCGAATTTACAGATATCCACCTGCTCTGTCTCTCAAATGCTGGGATTAAAAGAGGCATGCCTGGCTGTTCTTATTGTTTAAAATTATTTATTATTGTTTTGTGAGATGATTTCTTGCTATGTAGCTAAATCTGACATAAAATTCTTTTGTAGCCCAAGGTAGCCTCAACTAAATGTCTCTTCAGTCCACACAATGCGTGGATTACAAATCCACAACACAAAATCTAATAAGATGTAATTTTAAAAATAATTAACAATAATAAAATAATTAAGTTTAAAAATATTACAGTATATTTGTTTGCAGATATGTTTTAGAAGAATACCAAGGCACTATGCAATTGGATATCTTGATGATTTTGTTATTTCAGAAACACAAACCTGCTCAAGAGAACATACAATCATGAGATAGTAATTAATATAATATATTATTTGATTAAGATGAGTAATGTAGATCTAGAAATTAATACAATAATCCTGAAATAAATACTGCTAATAGATGCTAAGCATGACATTCAGACATCTTTAGCTTCCTGGAATTCACATTTTAGTTAATGTAAATTGCATGAAGCAATATATGGTACATTAGTGAAATATGTGGTATGTCAAATGGTTCTAAGGTATAGAATGATGCATGAGGAAAGAGTATTTAGGCTGGTATACTTAGTTTTCTTTAACATAAATAAGATTCACACCAGTTTAAGTAAATAATTGAGAAAAATGAATAATAATATAATTGCTGAGGCATGTAATTATCAACAGAAAGAACTGTATATTCATGAAGTCATAGGACACAAATTCGAGGTTGGATGGATCCTTTAAATTTTTGCAAAAATGTGAGAGCTGACTTAAAAATTTAAAAAGAAAAGAATGAAATAAGAAGATATGGATTCTGTTAAATGATGTATGTCTACTGAGGTTGGGTCAGGATATATCACTAAACACAGCAAGTTCCTTAGACTGTATTCCACTGAAGAATAGCATATCATTTTTTTCTGTGTTGTAACTGAGCATTATAGGTTGTTGTGTAACTGTATACATAAATTGGTATAGAGAAAAATAAGCATCATTTACTATTTGCTAAATAATTAAAAATGACAACTATGTGAGGAAAGCCAGTTTTCTCTACCCCTGAACTCCAACATAGGTGTGTTCAGTACTAACAGAGGTTGTTATGCTTCAAGTGGTCCTGGGAAACATATATGCAAACAAAGATAACTTGACTGAATGGTATTTGTGTATATGCATATATGCACATAAACACAAATATATGAAATGTAATATAACAATAATAAAGAAAAGATCATGAATTTGAAAGTAGGGACACAAAATGAACTTGGTAGTAGGAAAACATTCACTGTCCATATTTGAAGCTCTCCTAAAAATAATAAAAGCATTTTCTTAAAAAATTACAAAGAAGAAAAAACCCATCACTGTACAGTTATATTGGCAGTCTGACAGTACTTGCAGCAAGTAGTGATGACGAAGGTAAAGATTTTGACATTTTGAGGCACCTGAAACATGATATATTGATTAAATATTTAATTATGAAATTTGATCACACATTTATATTCATTAATATGAACTGTGGTAAGGATTCTACCCTGATCAAAATTGAAAGTCCTTAGCACACCTTTTATAGGCAAATTCAACTTCATGGCTCTTAAAAATTAGACCAGAAGCTGGATTTAACCAAGATCATATTTTTTGTCATATCATTCAGCAAAATATGGCATAAGATCCACTAGTGATTTCAATGTTTGTATTTAATTTTGTGTGAGAGAGAAATATGACTGTCCTAAGATTATAGGTTAAAAAAAAAATCCTGATAGAAGCTTTGGAGCTGTTCCAGAGAAAGATTGCAGCTTGTTTTTATGCAGTTGATTTGGAGGCAAATAGATACATAATAATAAATATCATCAAATCATTTTAACATAGATATGTCACTATATAATCAGTATTAAAGTGATAACATTTTTGGCGTCAATATGTTATTGTCTGTACACAGTAATTTCATGATCATTCCCTACCATATTTCTGGAACTTTTTTTTAAAAAGGCCATCTATTTAGCAATGGTTGTCAGTACCAAAATGTATCGTGGATGATAAAACAGAGAGTTAAAAATAAGAAAATTAAGAAACAACTGGGTTCCCACACCTTCTTTTCAGAGGTCTCCCATAATTGGTAGAACATTGAAAAAGATGTAAATCAATTTTGTGTAAAGCTCTGATTTTACAGAGAAAAACCTTAGACAGAAAATTATCATTGATTTACTGTCTCTTCTAGATCATACTTAGTGTCAGGAAATGTGCCTGGATGAAGTCATTTTCCCAATGTGAGATAGTGTGTGAGTGTTCTATTTAGAATATTAATTTCTTCGCAGAAAAACAAGATTAGATACACATAATACAATTTGATAAAGTCTTTCTTTATAAATTCTCAGATACTTTTAGAGAGGATAGGGATATTATAAGGTAAAGATTAAATGATTGCATAGGAGTTACTACTTTCCTATATAGCTAATGTATTTTTTTTTCCTTTTTTCATTTTTTTAAAAAAGAAATAAAACTATCTTTTTCATTATATATACCAACCCAAGTTCCCACTCCGTCCCCTCCTCCCATTCCCTCCACATAACTTCCCACCCCACCCCCACCCAATCCTCACAGAAGGAAAGTCATATGGCTTCGGGGACAGTCCAAGGACTTCCCTATTATATCTAGGCTGAGCAAGGTGTCATCCAAAGAGAATAGGCTCCAAAAAAGCCAGAACATGCAGTAGGGATAAATCCTGGAGCTACTGCCATTGGTCCCTCGGTCTGCTCCAGCCCTGCAACTGTCAACAACATTCAGAGGGATTAGTTTGCTTCTATGATTGCTCCTTTCCCAGAGTGACTGGAAAGCTCCCATTAGATCAGGTAGACTGCTTCAGTGGGTGTACCCATCATGGTCTTGACCTCTTTGCTCATAATCTCACTTCTCCCACTCTTCAGCTGGACCTTGGGAACTCAGTCCAATGCTGTGCTGTGGGTCTCTGTTTCTGTTTTCATCAGTTGCTGGATGAAGGTTCTATGGTGATATTTAAGATATTCATCAGTTTGACTACAAGGTAAGTCAAGTTCAGGCCCCCTCCCCTCTATTGTTTAGGATCTTAGCTGGGGTCATATTTATGGATTCCTGGGGATTTCTCTAGAGCGAAGTTTCTTGCTAACCCTCAATGAATGATTCCCTCAATCAAGATATCTCTTTTCTTGCTTTCATCTTGTCCTTCCTCCTTCTCTACTATCCCAATTACTCAAGTTATCCTCACCCCTCCCCTTATCTCCTCCTCTTCCCTTTCTACCATCCATTCTTCTCCCATCCCCATGCTCCCAATTTTGTGATCTTTTCTATTTTGACTTTCCAGGTGGATACATTTATGTATTTCTTAGGGTTTTCCTTATTACTTAGTTTCTCTAGGTTTACCTCACTCAGGATAATGTTTTCTAATTCCATCCATTTGCATGCAAAATTTTAGATGTCATTGTATTTTTACCTCTGAGTAGCACTCTAATGTGTAAATTTGTCAGATTTTCTTTATTCATTCTTTGGTGAGGGGCATTTAGGTTGGTTCCAGGTTTTGGTTATTGCAAATATTGCTGCTATGAACATAGTTGCACAAATGCTTTTGTAGTATGACTGAGCATCTTTTGGGATATGCCCAAGAGTGGTACTGCTGGATACAGATGAGTTGATTCCCAATTTTCTGAGAAACCACAATACTGATTTCCAGAGTGATTGTACAAGTTTTTATTCCCACCAGCAATGAATGAATGTTCTCTTTACTCCACATCCTCTCCAGCATCAGCTATCATTGGTGGTTTTGATTGCATTTCCCTGATGACTGAGGATGTTGAGTACTTCCTTAAGTGTCTTTTGGCCACTTGAGATTCCTCTGTTGAGAGTTCTTTGTTTAGATCTATACTCCCCCCCCCTTTTTTTTTGGATTATTTGTTCTTTGATGACCAATTTCTTGAATTCTTTGTATATTTTGGAGATCAGACCTCTGTCTGATGTGGGGTTAGTGAAGATCCCTTCCCATTCTGTAGGCTGTTGCTTTATCTTGTTGACCATGTCCTTTGCTTTACAGAAGCTTTTTATTTTCAGGAGGTCCCGTTTATTAATTATTTCTCTCAGTGTCTGTGCTACTGGAGTTATATTTAAGAAGTGGTCTCCAGTGCTAATGCATTCAAGTGTACTTTCCGCTTTGTCTTCTATAATATTCAGTGTAGCTGGATTTATGTTGAGGTCTTTGATCCATTTGGATTTGAGTCTTGTGCATGGTTTTAGATACCAGTCTATTTTCATTCTTCTACATGTTGATATCCTGTTATGCCATCACAATTTGTTAAATATGCTTTCTTTTTTCCATTTGATATTTTTAGCTTTTTGTCAAAAATCAGGTATTCATAGGTACATAGATTAATATCCAGGTCTGTAATTCAATTCCATTGGTCAACCTCTAAGTTTTAATGCCAATAACAAGTTGTTTTCATTACTGTAGCTCTGTAATAGAGTTTGATGTCAGGGATGGTGATGCCCCTGAAATTTTTTATTATACAGGATTATTTTGGGTATCCTGGATTTTTTGTTTTTCCATATAAAGTTGATTATTGTTTTTATTATTTTTTATTTTGATTGATTTTTATTGAGCTCTACATTTTTTCTCTCACTTTTCCCTCACTTCCAGCATTATTTAGTTGTCCATAGTTTTTTGTGTACTTTGCTCCATCTATTTTAGCATGTCTTTTGCTGTTGTCCTTGTTCAGTTCATGTTAGGCAATAGTGTTCTTGATCTTATCAGTGTAACAATATGAGTCAATTTGTTTTTTAACATTTTGGTTTCAATTCTAAGAAAATTCACTTTTCTGCATGGGGGAATGATGAATCTTGTTAAAATTGTAAAGAGATATTGTGCTTCTTGACAAAATATCTATATGCTGTTTAGTATAAAGTTCATTAATATTTGAAATACAGGCACAAAACCCAGCAACTTACTCATAGTTTATAATCTTTTGAATGTATGGATATTAAGTACTCATAATAATTATATAAACCTTACTGCATTTTATGTTACCTTCAATGTCATGGGAACCATCTTTTAGTATAGTAAATTTTGTGTTCATATTTAAATGCCATTAGAGTTCTTTATCACATTCTTATAGTTTTCATAAGAAACGTGAAGACATACATTTTAAATTGCTAGTATTTATATATAATAGATTTACTTGCTTATCTGTCATCAACTTCTGCCCTAAACTATTTTAATATTTTAAAAATTAAATGGTATTTTATAAATTCGTGAAAATTAGAAGCTAGAGAGATGCTTCAGAGGATATGAGCCTCTACTATTCACTTGAGGACATAAGTTCAATTCTCAGAACCCAAACACTAGTAGCTCAGGATGGTCTACATTTCCAGGTCCATGGATTTGAGACTCTTTCAGTCACCATAAGCACCTTCACACTTCTGGTATATAGTCACACATGGTACCCATACACAGAAATAAAAATTACATAAATCTTTAAATGTCATAGCAATCAAACAAGTTTAATTATATTTTTAAATAAATTAATCTTTAGAATAATCAAAATGTATTCCTTAGCTTTAGACCCCAGATTTAAATAGAATATTGATCCAATACTGTTTTACTTCCTAATAAAGACTTAAAAATGTCATTGTGATAATATAGCACATAAGTATTTTCGAGGCAAAACAGCAGAGTGTTTTCATGAATGCTAGAGAGTAGTTGAGAAGCTGACCATCCACAGTGACAGTACATCCATCTGTATGTTGGAGAGTAGGAAGGACTGTAGTGCCTTGATCCCAGAAGCTGGAATCATAAGAACATTTGAGAAGGGCTCTATTGATATCTTAAGCATCTCTCAATTCATTTTCCACTTAAAATTAGTGATCACATTAGTAATTCAGATTAAATAAAATAAGATAAACATAGTTTTATTAGCAATTAGTCTATTAAATCTCTAGATCTAGAGTTCCATAATTTAAAAAGCTATTGCAGAATCAGCAAGAAAAACAAACAATTGAAATACCATGAAAATATGGTCAAAAATGCCAGCTGGACTGGGACTGATGGAGAATATGATCAAACCAGACTCTCTGAATGTGGCTGACAATAGGGCTGACTGAGAAGCCAAGGACAATGGCACTGGGTTTTGATTCTACTGCATGAACTGGCTTTGTGGGAACCTAGTCTGTTTGGATGCTCACCTTCCTAGACCTGGATGGAGGGAGGAGGACCTTGGACTTCCCACAGGGCAGGAAACCCTGACTGCTCTTAGGACTGGAGAGGGAGTGGGAGTGGGAGAGGGGAAGGGGGAGGGAAATGGGAGGAGGTGGAAATTTTTAATGAATAAATAAAAAAATAAATAAATAAAAAAGAAAAAAATCCTACTTCAACCCATTTTAAATGATAAAAAGTTGTGAAACTGAAAGTTCTTTAAGATTTAAATATGTAATTTCTTACAGAAGATAAACATAAATTACATTTAAAATTATAAATAATCATTCTCTGATATTTCAGAAAATGTTGGATTTGGATGAGAAAAATGTACATAAATGTGCACTATTTCTCTATGTACTGATGATTCAGTAAAGCAGGTCTTCAGGTCTCTATGTACTGATGATTCAGTAAAGCAGGTCTTCAGGCTTACCAGTTAGTGCTTCTTCCTGCAGAACCATTTCAGCAGCTCTAAAGCAAACTTATTTTTAAAATTATAGAGAAATTTTCCTCTTTAGAAAAAGACCTATTAAATGCTTTATAAATTTATCCAGGAACAATATATACTAAATAATAAAATCATAATTAAAGATTAAATGATTACATATAAGTGAAATTCTCTGTTTAAAACAAAAATATTTTTATGTTGTTGTATCATATTATCAGAGAGTAAGAAATAAGCTTTTGTCAACTTCAATAAAATGAAACTTTCTTATGGTACAGTGAACAAAAAAAAATAGGAATAAATTTTTCTATGGAAATAGAATCAAATTGCTCAAAATTTCCCTTTAGTAGTTGAAAAGCCTGTCACCAAGGTAACTTCCAGTACTTAAATGTTTATCATTATCTGCAAGAGAACAAAGCTAAAAAGTCACAATTGTCTTGCCAAATGGTGAGTAGAGCTTACTGTATTTATTCAAGCAAAGACATTACATTTAGATCAGAAATGAACCCAAAAGGAAAAAAAATAGGAACTCAACACACATTTCAGGCATCTGTTATATAAAAGCCACTAGTGTGTCATGGATATAGTCTGTGTGCTTGGATAACCTAAAAAGCAATAATTCCTCCCCAAAAATATGTTTTATGAAGTCATTTCCAAAGATGTTGAACTTGCTTGACATCAACTGTTCAGACCATTCTGTGGGTTCTCATCATCCTATATCTCAAAACTGTATTTTATTCTTTCTGTCAAACTACAAAATAACCTCAAAAACAGTAATGTGAGCAATGAGTGAGCCTTATGAATTTTCATATGCAACGATGTACACAAAGGACATGACTTAATTTAGTAATAGTAAAAACAGATTAACATATGCATTAAAAGATATCAGGTGATGGAGTAATAGGGGAAACATCAAGAACTGAAGACATAGCTTTAAATAATTAATTTAAATATGATTTTTCAAGTATTAATAACAACTGGTTCTCCAGAACTGTTTTCTTCACATATTTCATGCTTTTGATAAAATGTTTCTGTGATTAAGATTCAAGTTTCTTATGACAATAATACATTTATATGTACAGAACATATACACCTAAAGAGTAAGCCCATATAAATGCTTCATTATATAATTTGGATGTATGACAGTGCTACGGCAAACAAAGAAGATGCTAGGTAGTTAACATTTCATAAAATTACTAGCACTATAAAATTACAAAATGGTTAAGATTATGTTAACGTTTTAGAAAAGCATTATTGTATTGAATTATTACTATATTTTATAAATTTATTAAGGCAGTCTCACCATATATTTAAGTAGTGTATATGTGCTTGTTTCCCATAGCATTGTCTAAACTTAGTGCTGATAAAAAAGTATTAAGCTGTAAAATGGATGAGTCTCTGGGGAAATTACATAATATTCCTTGGCCTGCTTTTCTTCTGTTTTAAATGGTATCACACAAGTAAAATGCTTTCCATACAAAAAGTACCTGCAAATACTTTCTGCACTATTTTAAATCTTTAATACATTCCGTATGTACAACTTTCTACAATCACTACTTGGATTTTGGTCATTTTTTACAGAGCTAAATAATATATTAAAGGTTCATGATTCTTTTACTCTTATATTGTCTACACTGTTCTAACATTTACCAAGTTTCAGTTTCTTAGTTACTTCCTGAACATGCCACTTTATTTTGCTATTAATGTTACATGGGCAAATATTATCCACATGCACCACAGATTTGATCTTTGTAGATGATGTCATTTATGTGCAGATATACCATCTTTCTTGTTTGATTTTGCCTGTTTTCCTTGTGATTTTTATTAGATTGTGCATTCAATATAGAGTTGCCAATGCTGATATATTGTCAAATAATTTAAATTTTGTTTTAACTTAATTGTTGATTCTTTTTTTGCCAAGTTTGCCAGCAAACCTCAACTATAGACCATGTGATGTCCCAAGGAAAGGCAGCAACTCTTTTCCACTAGTGCACAAGTCAACTACAGCAAAGGCATCATCCATGATCCTAGCCTTGGTGATCCTCCAGTGAAGGTGGTCCATCAGAATCCATAGAGATTTAAGAAGTAGATCTTCAACACCTTGGAAGACAGCCAAACCAGGAAGTTTGTGCACTATGGAAAGAAGAAAATTATCGGCAATATTCTGCTTTGGGGAATCAAGTTTGAGAGTATATTTTGTGCTGTCTAGCAGAGAAGCCCAGGGATAGGGTCCAGTCTGCCAGATCCTCCAGGGACTAATGCATAATCTTTCAAAACCCAGAGACAAAGAATATCTGAGTGAGCTGCCATTGAGTTTCATGAAGGCTGTTTCCTTTGGCAACACAGCTATGATTGGTGCTGTGGCTAGTGAAAATTCAACTGACAAAGCTATCTTAAAGTATGGTGGTGCCTATCACAAGCAGTCAAGACTCTAGCTGGCCACATGCATTGTTTGGGAATAGCTGTGAAACCCATGGTGCATCTCTTTGCAGGTGGTGATCACAAAGGGCCCAAGGGGACCTCTGCTATCTGCAAAGACAGACTGCTGCTCACAGTGCATCCAATTACTGTCAGCTAGACAGGTCAGGTTTGTAGAACCAATACTGTGTAAGACAGAAGACCTATGGTGGTAGAGAGACAGCACAGCACCGGAGTGCTCTTGCAGTTTTTTTCAGTGCACCCAGGTTCTGTTCCCAAAATATGCATGGTGCCTCTCAGCCACTGTGAGTCCAGTGGGAAATGATGAGATTACTTCAGACTTTCACAGACAGGAGGAACATGCATACATTCAAGCAAAAGATGCAAATGTGTATAATAAGCAAAATCTTAAGCAACCTCAAAGAACACTGTTTTTAAAATTACAGTTAAATAACAAAAATAGAAGCAATCAATACTTATTTGAAGATTTTCTAAAGAAATAATGTATTTTATGGAAATATAGGTGAAGTTTACACTTATTAAGAAAGAGTATTATATTTTAAGATAGAATAGCACATGAATTAGACAAACAGTGCAGAAAACAAATCTAGTAAATGTTTATGAAATTAGTGATAATAGTTAAATCATCCAACTAGTATTTCATAGATAGCTAAAATATTATTTTACAATAGTGGTAAAGAAGTCAAAATTGTTGTTATTCATTTAATAATAAATTATTTTATAGCTCTAAAGTACAGCTTACATTAATATCAGATTTAAATTAAAACTTGGCTTGGACATTATCTTAAATGTAAGAAATGAGGTTGAATAAGGCAGATTAAGGTATGTACATGGTGTTAATTAAAATGAATGAATAAAAACACTGGTTGGAATAAGTGGCCTTAGCACTAGTGTAAGACAGGTGGTCCCATCACCTTCTCTGATGATACATGTTGATTTCTGCACCTGAAATCAGCAACTATTTAAGCTAAAATTCACTTATAGGGAGATAAACTTTGAGCAGAAGTAAGATAAAACAATTTTATTAGGAGATTACATATTAATATTCATGCTGTTTTGTCATAAAGTCATTACCAAATTTCTCAGTATAATTGGAGTTTGTAATATTTCTTCTCAAATGAATTCATATTGTTTTTGCTTTGTTGTCACAGATGATAGCTTAACAAAATACCTTTCCAAATATTATGAGGGAGATTTGATGAAGAATGTAAGTAAGCAATCTAGGCAATTTCTCTTCAGACTGATATTGAATATCAAACTTCCTGTATGACGGTGTAAAAAATAACCCGAGTCCTTGAAATAACTGCTCAGATTTCTTCGTTGACTTTGCTTACATTACAACTTCTAAATATGAAAACTTTTATTATATATTGGGAGCAATTAAAGCATTCCAGAATATAGAAATATAGACATAAGGAAAAGAATGTAGATTACTGAGTCTACATATCTCAACTTTCTGTGCTATAGTAGTGTACAAAATTAGCATTCTCTCTTAGCTTCTCCAATGATTTGATTACAGTTCAAAGGTACTAGAATTTTGAAAAACATTTTCAGCATCATATATTTTTAGTACATTATATAGGTTCATGTTTGGAGAATTACATCACAAATTTTATTTTGGTAGAGTAAATATAAACAGAGAAAAACAAGTAGAATTTAAGTTCATCAATCACAAAAACAGCTTTTGAATTGTACTGTGGGCCTACTTAATAGGAAGTTGAGCCAACTACCTTTGACTGATGAGAGCATGAAACCTCAAAAAGAACCACAACAGCAGCATTTCTAAGGTAGTATAATTTCTAACTGTATCTCAAAATATTATTCTGATACCTACTGGTAAATATTACCCCTCATCAAATAAGCTTCTTGAAAAGATGACAAGGATAATTACAGAAATCCATAATTTTTCAAATTGTAAGGAAAAACAACTGACAATGGGGTTAACAGTACAAACTTATATATCTACAACATACAACATAACACCTACATCAGAGGCTAAGGCGGCATCATAGAAGAAGGTGGCATGACTTTAAGATCTAGAAGATGGAGACATGATCTGTGAGATTGAGTCTTCTACATAGGACAGAGAAGCTGCACGCATGAAATTACAAGTGGTTTTATAAATAAGACCTAAACAACAAACCATCAGTTGACATACTAGTGTGGATGAGGAAAGGAAAAAACTTCAGCCTTAGATGAAGATATTTTTCTGCATTAACAGTTAATGAGAAAGGGAAAATACATTTCTCCAAAAATGAGCACTCTAATGTATTGTCCAATTAGAAATAATCAGCAATAAAATCATTATATATATGTACATAATATGTATATACACAATATATGTATGTATGTGTATATATCCTTTGTATGTATATGTGTGTATATCACTAAATGGATCTGAAGGCTTTATTTATATACTAATTTATGTGGCTATGTATGATTAATTAAAGACTAAACATCAGAAATTTGAGATTAAACATATCAGGGTAGAAAGGGGGTACATTGATGGAGGAAGGTCATTGGTTAAATAATAAAGAAACTGCCTAGGCCCATTTATAGGCCAGCCCTTAGGTGGGTGGAGTAAACAGACAGAATGCTGGGAGAAAGAAGCCGAGTCAGGAGTCGCCATGATTCTCCCACTCCAGACAGACGCAGGTTAAGATCTTTCCTGGTAAGCCAGCTCGTGGTACTACACAGAATATTAGAAATGGGTTAGATCAATATGTAAGAGCTAGCCAATAAGAGGCCGGAACTAATGGGCCAGGCAGTGTTTAAAAGAATACAGTTTCCGTGTAATTATTTTGGGGCATAAGCTAGCCATGCGGGCGGCTGGGTGCTGGGGACGCAGCCCCGCCACAGATATTACAACAGAGTGGCGCCCAGCGTGATAATGAACTCCACGTAAAACCTGAGAGGGCTTAAAAAGGAGAGAGAGAGAATTTAAGAAAGCTTTTTGCTGTTTGTGGGTTGCGTGCCGCAAAGAAATTGTCCTGACTCAGCAGCAGGAAAAAACTGGCTGTTTTAAAATGCCGGCTTTCTGGGCTGTGCCACCATCAAGATCTCTGTCTGGCTCCTGCGGGAGACAGAGCTTTTGAATGGAGCATTTGGAGTAAAGTGCTACGATTTGTTTGATGGCAACTAGACTCACTGTGTGCCTAAAAGGAAGTCATTTTGTGCTGCGGCTCAGAGGCACAAGCAGCTCCACCATGCTACTGGTGCAATGTGCAAGAATCAGAGACACGAGCGGCTCCGCCATGTTGGACTGGGCGGGGCAAGCAAGCAGTACCTGTTTTTGACCTAGGAATGTCACAGCTTAGATTCTTAAGCGCTTAGCGATTTAAAAGCACAAAACAAAGTGCTCCTGGATAGTAAAAAAATTACAGATTCACAATAGAACTGATTCAGACACTGTTGGATGAATGTACGTAGGCTTGAGAGAGAGAAAAAAATATATATATAAAGAATAAAGTTAATGTCTTAAAAATGGATAAAGTCTTTAAAGAGACAGAATACAGATAGTTATAGATTAAAAGAAATAAAAAAAAATAAGCCACATAGAAATGAAAAATTCACAGAGAGTCTGGATTCTTTGTATTATTGTGTTTTCTTTAAAATTTTTGACTGTAAAGGAGCTAAGTACAAAGAGACATTTCATTATATGGGCTGCCAAGCTAAACCAGAATGGACATAAGGGTATTATGATTTCAGAATATGGGTCTAAGGATATGATGCTTTGGAGAGGGTCTTCTTTTGTTTTCACAGAGGATGAGACTCTGTGGATTGCGGCTATACCAATATGGTATGATAGACCACGCCCTCCTGAAAGGTTGCTGTGAACACCTTCAGAAAATTACTTCACTCAACTGCCAACTGAGATGACCCTGGCACACAGGTTATACCGTGAAAGACCTGAATAACAGCGCCCCCATTCAGCAGGAAGCAGTTTGGAGAGAAAAAACTGCACCCATATTCCCAAATATTGTTTATAAATGTTCTTTTACATTTAAAGGGGAAAATGATATAGGTATGAATAATTTGCATTGGTATGGATTTTAAGGTCAATTCTGTTATGTGTATATGTATTTCTGATCTTGATTAAGGTATTTGATTGTGTAGTTCATTTAAAAATGTAATGTATAATTAGGAAATATAGGTTGCTAATGGATAATCATCAATAATAGTCAAGCTTGTAGTCATGTTAGTTAGATTTTCTAGATATATAGAGATATATTTCAATTAGATAGGCATTCTTCATATCTTTCAAAGACTACAGAACATGGCATTTAAAATATTTTAATAACTTAGGGCTTTTCATGACAATGAGACATGTCTGCTCCTGACAGCACCAATCTACTTCAAGAGGAAGATGGGCATCAAAGAGGCTCCTTAAGGAGTTTGATAGCCATTTGGGCAAGAAACTGCTCTTGCCTGGACTGTTGCATAAACTGGACACAAAGAACTCACAGAAAAAGGACTGCTGAACTTGCCTAAAGGTGAGATGGTCTTTCGGGGTTCCTGACTCATGAAAGAGTCTGCGAGACATTCTGCAGGACACAGCAAAAAGTGACTGAACTGTCTTTGAAATTTCCTGTTTCATGGAAATGTCTGCTGGATACTATGGGCCTGTAGGCCGAAGATGGATGCCCCAATGGTACAAAAGAACTTTGGGTGACTGTCCAGGCAGCAAGATGTCTCTGTCATTTCTAGAGTTTGAAGTTTCTTATTTCTTGTTTACTTAGGTAATATTGTATCCTTCTGGAGTCTTTGATGGAGTTGAAGAATGGTTAGTTATAGTTATAGTTTTCCTTAGTTATGATAAAAGATAAAATAGATATAAATATTGTAACTGTAATTCTTGCTTGATAACTGTTTTGCTATATGTAATCTTACTATGTTAAAATGAAAGCCTTTTTTTGTTTAAACAGAAAAAGGGGAAATGATGGAGGAAGGTCATTGGTTAAATAATAAAGAAACTGCCTAGGCCCATTTATAGGCCAGCCCTTAGGTGGGTGGAGTAAACAGACAGGATGCTGGGAGAAAGAAGCCGAGTCAGGAGTCGCCATGATTCTCCCACTCCAGACAGACGCAGGTTAAGATCTTTCCTGGTAAGCCAGCTCGTGGTACTACACAGAATATTAGAAATGGGTTAGATCAATATGTAAGAGCTAGCCAATAAGAGGCCGGAACTAATGGGCCAGGCAGTGTTTAAAAGAATATAGTTTCCATGTAATTATTTTGGGGCATAAGCTAGCCATGCGGGCGGCTGGGTGCTGGGGACGCAGCCCTGCCGCTCCAATTACAACAGTACATAAAATGGTGCAAATACAGTACAGACTTGAAATAAAAATATTCTAGACAATAATGCAATTTAAAAATATTTATAATTATTTTTCAAAGTAG
Organism: Chionomys nivalis; assembly: GCF_950005125.1. Taxonomy (NCBI): domain Eukaryota; kingdom Metazoa; phylum Chordata; class Mammalia; order Rodentia; family Cricetidae; genus Chionomys; species Chionomys nivalis. The sequence continues at coordinate 72,945,304 of NC_080090.1, read as the reverse complement.
CAGGAAACTTTGTGGTGGAAATTTCCAATCCTGTTCTTTGTGTGTTTTATTGATTTTGTGTATGATATTGGGAATTCATGCTATTATTTAAGGTAATGTCTTATTGATCATGTAAGCAGTTATTTAACTATCCAACATGAAAATGATGTTCTCCTTCTTGGAGCTAGTGACTTGCACACCTGGGAGTTGATAGTGTGACTCGCTTTTAATGTCTCTTTCATTTCTATCATTTCTATGTTGTAAACGAGTATTCACTGTAGGAAAACAAAAAAAGAGAGCTTTAAAAAATATTTATAAACATTTCTGGATAGCAAAATTGGTCATTATATTCATATGGGTGCATGAGTACTGGTCTTGGAAGGCATTTCTGTAACACTGCAGCACATTACCACCCAAGAGTAAAACTTTACTTATTTACTTTCCTTTTTTTTTTTTTTTTTTAGACAGGGTTCTCTGTGTCATTTTTGGAGCCTCCTGGAACTTGCTTTGCAGGCCAGCCTGGGCTCAAACTCACAGAGATCTGCTTGCCTCTGCCTCCCAAGTGCTGGGATTAAAAGTATGCACCACTTCCTCCCGGCTTACTTTCCACTTTGAATTAAAAGAGAAGAAATTTCTTATAACTTTAGTTTCACTTAATGTAATATATTTAACAAAGAAAATTAAAACAAACTATTTCTTTAAATACCATCATGAAGTAGAAACACTGGTTGAAATTTCAATTATATTCTTCAGTATATGTTGACAACTACTTCATACTATACATAAAATTTATATTAATCTCAAAATTAAATAATAAATAATAAGACTGAGACTCAAAACTAGAATAATAATGGCTATATTATTATAAAGACATCAAAATACATATTCATACCCCTCAGTTAAGTTTTATCTTTTCATTAAAAGACAAACCTATGTGGATGTGCACATACTTATGTTTGTGTATATATGTGTGTGTGTATATAAAGTGGTGAATGAGAAAGATAGGAAAAAGAAAGAAATTGTGGGAATAGTTAAAAATATGATTAGTTCTGCAGTTTAAGTTTGTTACAGTCCAAGTTTAAGGTGATGGACAAGTTCTGAATCATTTAAAGTTTTCTTTATATTTACTTGGCTGCATTATTTTTATTTTTAAATGAAAGGAATTTTACAACTTTAAGAGTTTGAGTGTGATAACGCAGTAGCTTTTACATTGTATATTGACTAATTTGTGATACTTAAGTTACCTTTATTGGAAACATGTATCATTTATTTGTATTAAGATAACTTTAAATACTCTTTTTTGGGAAATTTATTTATACAAACAATGTTAAATACAAAACTGTTTCTGTGTAGTGTAACGATAGAGGGCCTCTATCCACACTGCCAATAATCCTACAGCTATAAATTAATATTTCTTTATCATCTCCTTCTTTACCTTCTGCCACTACAGCCAACACTCTATTGTTCTCTACTCTTAAATTTTTCTTTCTTTCTAGTTATATCCATGTTTACTTTACTTCACATCATAAAATTCAGGGCATCCATTTTGCTTCAGATTTTAGGGTTCGATCATTCCATGGTTGACTACCATTCTTCTGTGTGTAATTACTATATTATATCTATCCACTCATTGTCAGTGGAGATCACATAGTATCTTGTATATTATGAAAAGTGAATCATGCTCTCAGAAGCATAAGCAGATAGAGTTATAAATCCTAATACACAGAATAAATGTATTAAAAAAGAAACTAAAATAATGTTATGTATAATTCTTCAGGGAGAATTGCTGTGCTAACAGTACATTTTATTTAAATAGTAATAGATTATTGCAAATCATCTCAATTTCAATTTTCAGTGGAATGTGAACGTATTACTTTTACTGATTTTAGGTGGTTTTTAACTTAAATTTGCAATATAAACCTATTTTCTATGTGAAATGAGTAAAACATTCATCTTTGATTGAAAGTCGATAAATATAAAATAGCCTCAAAATTTGCACTCAAGAACATGTTTTCTGATTTCTCCAAATTAATTTCAATTTTAAATTAACATAAAATATATTTTCTAAACATGATATCAACAAGAGTGCAGGGTCTTACGAAGGCTGCACAGTTTTAGACATCCTTATTAACAGATTTATTCTTTATCTTTGCAAATTCACTTATAGCAAAGCTTAAAAGTGTGTCTATAAAAATCAATTAATGCACAACAAAGGTTGCAGGTAAGGTGAAAATGTTCATATAGATAAACTGTCAAATAGATCGTTTATTTTACTTAATTATGTCTGTATTTCACCTAAACTGGCTAATTAAATCTGACAAAATGCAGCTTTTATAAACAGGATATTGCTCAAAGAATGCTGGATTTTTCTTTCATTCAGAATTTTATATATTGTGTTCAGCGAGACCGGTTTTGTCCCATGCTTTTTCAGTCCCCGGCCAGCTGGCCTTGGTGAGTTCCCGATAGATCATCCCCATTGCCTCAGTGCACCCCTCGCCGTCCTGAGTTCCTTGCTCGTGCTCACTAATGGACAATGAGGACTACTGAGAACTGAAGAACAATGGCAATGGGTTCTTGATCCTATTGCATGTAATGGCTTTGTGGGAGCCCAGGTAGTTTGGATGCTCACCCTAATAGACCTGGATGGAGGTGGGTGGTCCTTGGACCTCCCACAGGGCAGAGAAATCTGCTTGCTCTTTGGGCTGAGGAGGAAGGAAGACTTGATTGGGGGAGGGGGAGGGAACGGGAGGTGGTGGCAGGGAAGAGGCAGAAATCTTTAATAATTAAATTAATTAATTAATAAAAAAAATAAAATGTGTGATACATATAAAAAAATAAAAAAATAAAAAAAAATAAAAAAATAAAATAAAAAAGAATTTTATATATTGTCAGCATGTTACAAATCACACTTTTAGAATATTTGAAAATTTAGTTATAAATGCTTCAATGTTCCAACCTTAATGTTACTATTAACAGTTTATGAACTGTAATATCTCTCTTGTTCATAGATTAGTACTACTGTCCTTTAATAAGAATTTAGAAAAAAACATGTAATTTGAACATGCCACATCCACTAAGTGAAATACATCTGTAGAGGTTTTAGGTCATAAACATATGAAGGATGTAAAAAAGATAAAATACTACAAATAACAAGGAGAGATGTTCTCATTTCTTTTCTTTAATTTTATACCTTATGAGAGGAAATACACTATACAGTAAAGTTTTGAATAATGATTTTTATTTAATGTGAATTCTTGCTCAAAGACTTGCGATGGATTGTCTCATTTTAAAATTATTGGAAGGATTGTAATATAGGTTCTTTTGACAAAAATTTAAATAATCATATCACTACGAACATAATAAAAGAAAGGTGACTTCTATTGCTCTCTTGTCTGTGATATTAGTGCTTTGCTAAGAAAAGTAGCAATATTCCAAATTCCTCATTCCAGCACCTAGGAAAAAATTCCTTTAGGCTCATAGTGATGCTTTTTAATCATTCCTCTCTCCCACTTTTGGCTTCCCTTCTTTGTCCTCTCCTTTCTCATTCCTTTTATTTCTGAGTAATTTTAAATCATCACCATCACCAACAATAACTGAGGATACATATAATCAATAAGTAAATGAAAGAAAGGAACGAAAGAATGAACAAATGAAATGAAAAACAAAACTACTTGAGAAGAGCATATGGAGACATCCTATCTACAGTGTTGTTAAACATAAATATTAACCTTTTTATTAAGATCCCTCACCAGTTTGTGAATGTAAATACAACCTAAAATCCACATGAAACACTAGAAATTATTCTTGGTGTTACATCACATGCGACTCTCTTAAAGTTAATATTGCTGTGTTTTAGCAGAGACAATTCAAAGGTGCTGTTTACTGGCTTGATCCTCAAAGATTCCTCTGTAAGAATCTTTACAGATTGTAGGACCACCAGCCCAAGGGTGTCTGCACCTGCAAATGAGCTGGAGCACTTCCCCATTTATCACTAATTAAGCAAATGCTCTACAGACTTGCAAAAAGCTTGTTATTTAGGAGGCATTAACTCAATCAAAGTTCCCTCTTTTCAGATGGCTACAACTTGTGTCAAGTTGACACAAAACTATCCAGCACAGTGACATAGTATAAACGGTAGCAACTGCCAATCATTACAAAGTTTACAATGTCATTTCTCTGGCTCAGAAACCCTCTCTTCTCCCTTTACTCATAGCTGTTCTTGCCCAATTTTTAGTAACGAGAGGTTTTACTCTTTCCATTGTTTGGCATTATCCAGGGAGCTGTGTAACTGGAAACATATTGCATATGGGGCTTTCTGAGTGGCTTCTTTCATTGTCATTTGCACTTATTTTCATGATATAATTGTCAATTTTCTTTTCAGGGAGGTAATGTTGCAGTATCAGCTTGTATCAGAGTTTGTGCATTCATTCCCCTACTGAAAGACATCTGGGTGCTTTCTGATTTTGCTTGTTATAATGACATCTACTGTAAACTTTAACCTATAGAGATTTTTGTAATCATAAGGCTTGGCAAAATACCTTAGAGCATCCACCACACATGTACCAGGACCGTAAGGCCAGGCCAATATCTCAACCTAGAACCTAGGTTGATATTTACTCCTGAACTCTAGAAATCTTCAGCTTTTTCCTTTGGTTTTTTTCACTAGATTTCTGAAAGCAAGTGGTGTCTTTAGCCTAACAATCCCCTAATCACTCTCAGCTTCCTAACTGCTGTCCTATAGTCTTCAATTCCTTCTTCTGCCCTCCTAACCAAGAATTCCTTACTTCTACTTCCTTTTTACCTATCTCTACCCTCTCCTCACCTATGTCTCACAGGATCCTGTCTTCTACTCTTTCCTCTTGTTCTACTTTACTCCTTCCTCATCCTTGCTCCCTTTCTCACGAGATTCCCTCTGACAATCTATACATATGATTCCTTTGAGGGGAGTTTCAGGACATGGTGGGCCAACCTAAATCCATGTCCCCTTCCCCCTCAGACATGAATCAACTATGAGAAAGATTAGACCATTTATAGAAAAACTTCATCCATTTTGGAAAATAATTTTGTTGTCTAACCAGATTGATCATCTGACTCAAATGTACCATTTAACCTCATGTGATTTATACTGTATTTCCACTTCCACTCTCACCTCAGATGGAAAAGAAAAACACATCTGGAGTTTTGATCCATCCACTCAGACTATTTACATATGCTAAGTAACTGCAGACCTGCTGCAGAGGAGGTACTACCAGCAAAGGACCAGGAATTACCAGGTGCTTGGGAAGGACTCCACTTAGCTTAGCCTGATGGTCATATGCCTTTCAAACGAGGGTATGCAATAAAAAGTATCCTACCAGAAACAATCATGGTAAGTAAGAAAAATTATCCCACCAGGAAAATCATGCTAAGGTCATAGATATCACCAAGACTGATGAAAACAGGACCTTGTTCTTGGCCTACCTCATTAAGGCTGTAACTAAGTATATGGAACTGGTATTAAACAGAGAGAGGATGAGGCAGGAGAATTTGTAAAACACAAATAGACAGGGGACTTGCAAAAACAGAGAGAACAGAGAGTGCATTTCTAGCTCCTTGCTTCAGCTCTCAACAATTTTTATTGTTAAGCCTGGAGACACAGTCCCACCCGGCTCTGCTTGAAAAACAACCAGGCAAAACACCGGTCTAAGAGCACAAGAAATCTGTGTGTTTTAGTCACTGTTCTACAAATGTCTTTCATAGAGTCAGCCATTAATGTATTATTTTTTAAGTTATTTCATTGTGTGTTTGCATATTATGTGCGCATACCCATCTGAATCAGGCAAAAGCTATAAGGAAACATTGGGAACCCCACTCTTTAACTCTCTGAGTTGGGCTGTCTCCTTCCCTCACGTTCAGACTTGGGTATCCAGGCCTGGCAGACACACCTGGCTTTTATCTATTGGTGATGAATGAATTCAGCGGTGTCTCCTTACACATAAAGTTCTCAAATTCACCGTCTCACTAGACAGTCACATACACTTGTGTTCTGATTAAATGCTCTTGGCTACAGATGCCATTCTCACTGGCAAACATGTCAATTTCTTCCCCTCTGTACTTTGAACTGGGTAACAAATTGCTGTATGTTAATAAATAATGCGATCATAAGCATAACAGTGTGAATTACAATTATTCAGTATGAACTAAATTTATTCATTTTGATACAATTTACCAAAAGTGTCATCCAGCTTTTAAAATAGATTTATTCCTTTTGAAAGAAATAATCTTTATCTGGTTATAGAAGATGACTGGTCAGGCTCTGTATACCCCTATTACAAGTAGTCTTTGCTAGGGTCATCCTCAAAGATTCCAGGGAGTTTCCCATGCATTAGGTTTCCACATAGCACTCTATAAATGCCCCCCAAATTTAAGACTTAAATAGCATAGTAAATAACTAATGTTTTTCTTAGTAACACACTTACCTAATATGTGGTGACAAAGCCCTTAATAAAATGTAGAAATATATTTTATGTGTTCATAGCATAGATTTTTTCCTTTTTATTCATGTTTTTCTTGCTTTTAATTTTTAATTTTCCCAATTTATACAAGTAAAAAAATTATATATTTAAAAAGTTTTTTTTATAAACACTGGGTCCTCAAAGGGTAGGAAAAACTGAAACTCGGCTGTAATGATCACAGATTTCCAGAGGAAATTTATATTCTTTAACTGTAATATTAGTGGTGATGTTTTTCTTTGAAATCTTTGCATGAGAAATATGTCTGCATGTTGCTGCTCTAGCTCAGAATTATTGAAAATGTAGAAGGAAGCAAATGCTTATAGCAGAACAGTAGTTGCATGCCAATACTGTGACTTCATTTCTAAATCCACGTACACAGCTCTGTGTCCATGTTTTCCAAAATAATAAAAATAACACACTCCATGGTTCACTTAATCTCTATTTTTCCCTTGAATAATTATTCCAGATCTTTTCGCATACCAAAAAATAGTTTTGCAGAGACTTGTTTATTTTAGAAAAAATTATAAAAATCTAACAAAAACAAATACTACTTCCTCTAAGATCATGTAGCATATCTTTTTTGTTATTCTTCTAAGTCTTTAAATGTGGCAGCTACCAATAAAATACATAATTCAAATTATTGAAAAGAAATTATCAGAATAAAAGATTCTAGATTGGAAAATCACAGCAGTGTCATTTTTATGTTTAAAACAAAACAAAACAACTTATCTTATTTTGTTTAACTTTCTAATGAGATACTATAAATGTATTATTTGATGGCAAAAGGTAATACTGTATCTTTTCCTGTATTTCTGTACATATGCATATACTCATAGATGCCCATAATGACAAGGACAGTCAGTTGGCTAATTCTCAGTTATTTCATGCAATTGTTATCTGTGTATCTCCGACATTCACTTATTCAGTGTGGAAACAGAAGGTGAGTTGTCTCTGGAAAGAATTTCAGGGTTGCCGGGCGGTGGTGGCGCACGCCTTTAATCCCAGCACTCGGGAGGCAGAGGCAGGCGGTACCAAGTAAGATTAGCAATTGGAGTTTTCTCTGTCTTTCATACAACTTGACTCTATTGATGTAGGAAGTCATGGGATACTGTAGAATGAAGAAGTTAATTTTTGATGCTGTGGAGTGATGGCCTGTTGACTTATGAACTCTATTTTTTTAAAAAAAGATGAGAACTCCAGATACAGAAAAAGACAAAGAATAATGAATCTGTAAGGAAAAAACAGAGAAATGTCAGAAAAAATAACATAAATGAAAGAGAAGCAAAACACTAAATGCTGTGGGCCAATGGTCTTTTATCCTGTCACTTGTATTATTCTTAATAAAATGCTGATAGGCCAGGCAGAAGTATAGGTGGAGCAACCAGGCAGAAGAATCTCGGAAGAGGAAAGGTCAGTTTGCAGTCCTTACCCAGATGCAGAAGAAGCAAGATGAGAATGCCTCACTGATAAAGGTACAAAGCCACATGGCTTAAACAGACAAGAATTATGGGTTACTGTAAGATGTAAGAAAGAGTTAATAAGAAGCCTGAGCTAATAGGCCAACCAGTTTATGATTACTGTACGCCTCAATGTGTTTCTTTGGGACTGAACAGCTGTGGGACTGGGAGAGACAGAAACTTCTGTCAACAACTAAAGATAGTTGAACTGATGAAAATAATAAAAGATTCTCTTACGATCTTGGAGGAAAATACTCAGGAATTTATAAGTAAAAATCCATTAAAAACCTAATGTTCAGCTTAAAAGTAAGAAACACTTGACTACAGAAATATAGTTAATAGTAAGCAATATTGAAGTCTTTATCAATAATTCAAAATAAAGTTACAGTAAGCTACAAATATGTATGTATATCACAGTATCTACACATATCTTATGCTTTATCATTGACTCTTTTTCTTCTGTTTGTTTTATTTTCCTATTCCAGTTTTTTTTGCTTCTCTATTTTATTATTTAGAAGTTTTCTTTAAATTCTTTGTTTTCTAATGAGAAACTGAAAAGGTAGAGTATGAGGGGCAAATCTTAGAGGATTTTGAGCATAATCAGAACATATTATATAAACAATTTATCTTTAGTAAAAAAGAAAAAAATACATATGGGTAAACTTTTACAAACACATGCAAACCAATCAAGCACATATACAAAAATCAAAATTGTTTCCTTTAAATAAAACACTACTCACAGAACAGAGAGAAAATTAATGCATTAGTTTGGGTCCAATGGGAAGTTTCTGTGTTGTTGTTGTTGTTGTTGTTGTGGTGGTGGTGGTGTGTCTCTGTATGTGTGTGTGTGTGTGTGTGTCTGTGTGTGATCATTAGAAATTGTACTAACCAGGAAATGATGAGCATGAAGAAAAGGAAAAATTTAAATGTATATTAATATCAGGACTGGTTGTAAAGAGAAAGTGTTCAGTGGTCAGAAGTCTCTGCCCAGATCATTGTTTCTCAAACCACTGTGATGTTGTGCTATGGAACCCTGAAAATTGTTCCATTGGAACTTGGAAGTCTTAACTTTTAAGATGTTAGAGGCTGTGGTCAGAATATGTCTCTTCAGAGACATTTTCTTGTAGACCTTCTCAGGAAAGTTGTGCAAGATAGTTGCTGACTTCATCATGCTGCTACAGAAACACCAGGTGTTGGCATGGAGAAAATGTTAGGTTTGCACAAAGCACGGACACAATAACAAATGCATCCTAGGCTGCAGAGATGCCAAGAACAACTGCTGCCTTAGTCCTTCAGGCTTCCATGCACAGTTGGAGCTTGGTACTGAGAACTGGGGATCTTTGGGAGTCAGGTTATGAAGAAAGCTGTGTACTCTGCAGGAGCCACACTCAGGGAACACACTGGAACTGGAAATAATTACCCTTGCAGTATTCTCCAGTATCCTCTACTGACCAAGCTTACTGCTAACTGGGAGAAAAAAAGGTAAAAGTGTTTAAAAGATTTTGTAAATCTTCCAAGAATAGAAAAACTGAGAAAATGGATAATTAAGAATCAAAGACATACATATTTTTATTATTGTTTGATTCTAAAAGTTCTGTATTCTGTGCATAATATTTTCATTTTAAACACTTTCTTCTAAAAAATATTTTATTTACTATAGCAACTTTAACTTTCAATTAGTAGGTGAGCTATTATGATTATTTTTTAATATTTTTATCCTTTTATAGTTCATGAAAATTTTTATTTAAGATAATATATCTATGATTAATTACTTGATAGTTTATATATTCAGATATATAATCTACTACTTTGGAGTAATTTGCATATATTTGCAAAAATTGAAACTAAGGTAATTTGTTTACGTGAATTCACACTTGCATATTTATATAATTAAATACATTTTAAATAGTGAATAATTCTACTTTTTCCATATATGTGAAAATATACCTGTTTGTATATATGTGTGTGTTTGTGTGTGTCAACCATGGTAACTAAGATTATTTTTGTTTTTTTCAATAACGAGAAGTTAATTTTAATGACTTCCACATCTTATAAAGAGATAAAATATTGTGGCAGTTTGTCTTTAAGATTTGTGATGAAAATAGAACTTGTTTAGTGCAGTCATATTATTCTTCAGGCTCTCCATAAGGTGGGTGAGTCCTGAGAGATAAATCAAATTTCTTTGAATTTCATTGCTCCACAAAAATTACATTCTTTTAACATTTTGGAGCCGGGCGGTGGTGGCACACGCCTTTAATCCCAGCACTCGGGAGGCAGAGGCAGGCGGATCTCTGGGAGTTCGAGGCCAGCCTGGTCTACAAGAGGTAGTTCCAGGACAGACACCAAAGCTACAGAGAAACCCTGTCTCGAAAAACAAAAAAAAACAAAACAAAACAAAAAAAACATTTTGTTTTGTGTGAAAGATGTGATTCCAGTTTTAGGCATTAAAATCAAAGACATAACAGATAAATTTCCATGCCTTATAAAACTCTGAATCATGCTTCTTAACATTTTAACCTGAAACAGAGTTAACAATATATTCAGTATCACTATTTAGAAACGGAAATCTCTTTAACTTTGTGAAACCATTTAGGTCACTAATCCACTTGGCCCTCGGTGCTGCCGGTAAAACAGCAGAATGGGTAAAGGAATAATCAGTCCATCAGCTTATTATTGCGTTTTTTATTTTTGAATGTATAGTTGATGAAAAAACGTGGTCAGCAAGATAGGATTGTATCTCAACTCCGTGCTTTCTGCTGCTCTTTACCTCCAAGGACACTATACATGGGGGAAATTGCTTCATTAGCTTTCTTCTCATGGAAGGTACCAGAGGGTTCTCAGAACGTCTCATGCTGCTATGTGTATATCTTACAGAATCTGTCTTCCAGGTAAAATGATCTGAACAAGGTGACCTTCAGGACAATCTTGATTTTGTACACAGGACATAAAGAATCCAAGTTGATATGAACCATAAAGTTTAAGTGAAAGGCTACAACTGGATAAAACATCATTTCTATGAGTGATCATATTTTGTAAAATGTGAAGACTCCCTGATAAGGAAAAAGATAATACACATTTAATATATTACTGTCCAGTCATCAGGTTTGCCTGTGGCTTCTCTAATTTTGTCACTGAAGCTCCATTTTGTAATGGACAGAAGTCAATGGAGAAATACATGACTAGTCAGAATGATAGCAAGAACAAAAAACTTACTGCTTAGGACAAAATGGGACATCTAAATTATCCCCACTACAAGGCTCAGTAACTGTCACAGAATAGGGGCAAAACAAATGTAAAAATCAGTAAATAGGAGTAGTGCTATGAAATGCTGTCTTCCTGATATGATGTGACTAATGAAATCTTTAACTCATGATAGCAGTAGATCATGGCTGACAAAATTTTGGCATGCATGGGAGAATAATCTCCAGGATTCACTCCATACTGTGCAGTTATTGCTATGATAACCATTTTTTTGAGGATATAAACACTAGTAGGATTACTATGCTCCGGTAGATGGTCCCATTTCCATGCATATATGGACAACTCTAATGGGACTTTGCGGATTATAAAAAGAGAGTGGTGAGGTAACTTTGGAAGTGGTTGTGCCGCGCACCGCGCCCCCGTGTCTGCGCTCTGTGCGCTGGCACCTAGTTCGCGAGCTTCGGGCAAGGGGGCTGGAGGTTAAAATACAAAACACACATAGACAGAGAGACAGTGACACGGGTCATCCTTGAATTCCCCAAGAATGCCCCCTTTATTTTGTTCAGGGACAGATTATATAGAGATAGCCATGCCCCAGCCAAACCCACCAGAAACCACTCTCCTGCCATCAGGAACTCCTGAAGGTATCCTGCTCAGAGCAGCTGTAGGCACTCAGATCAGGGGTGCCTACAGAAATTCAGGATCTGGGATCTCACTGCTCCCAACATGGTTGTATTACAGAGATCTAGGAAGAACGAGAGGGAATAAATAGGAGTAAATATGATATTTTGTATTTTTCCCATGCTCAGAATTTTCCCAGCTACTCATAGTGCTTTATCTATGATAAAGTCCCCTTAAGATTTCAAAGTTCTATGTTTGTATGTCAGCTGGAGTGACATTTTGTTAGGGTTTGTTTAGGCAGCTACCATACGACCTCATGGATGCAGCAACTCTGACCTTTGAGGAGACACAATCTCAGAGAAAACTTGTAGTTAGTTTGGCTCTTAGAACCGTTTACCAACTCTGTAATGATTCCTAAGCAACAGGTGCAGAAATGGGGTTATAGATGGATCATTTGGAATTATCCACCCCATGATTTAATCATTTTGATCACTTGTGGTTATCTGTAATGGTCCCTATCTGTTACAAAGAGAAATTGCATGTTATACATGCAATATTTTCATATTAAAAATGCAATACTATATATTAAGATAATTATGTTTATGTATCTAGAAAATATAAAGAAAAAGAGGCCATGAATCCAAGAAAGAACAAGAAGGTACATGTGTGTTTTGGAGGGAGAAAAAGAAAAAGGTAAAATTATGAGTTCATATTATAATTTCAAAAATGATTATAAAAGAACCCAATGTAATTCTTAATTCAAATTAAAGATGGCAATAACTACCAATAAAATAATAAAAGAGATACACATTTTAATATAAAATATTGTATTGATTGTGAACCATAATTTCCTCTTGGCAATCTGTCTTCACTCTGTGAATGCAAAATATCACCTATGCTAGATGGAAAATCTGAGGGAGAGCTGTACAGAACATGTTCAGTTGGAGTAGAAATCATAGAGATATTTATAAGGAACCGTCTATTTCCATTCTTCTTCATGTGATAATACAGTGCCTAGAAGTCTGTGAAACAGAACAGGAAGGCTTACAGGATGATTGTCTTTCTCGTCATCTTTTTCTAGCTACTTAGAAATGACTGTCAATTAAATCCAGGATGGCATCAAGTTTAACTAGATAGTCGACAGGGCTTAGACATTCAGAGAGATCTTTCACTCACCTATCCATACATCTTTGGATATCTTGCAATGACGAAGCAATACAAACTACTCCAACTGTTGTGTTATTTTCAATAAAAATCGTCACCATTTATCTCACACAAAACATGGTCATTATTTCTTTCTGATTTAAAAGTCAAAGTATTTAACAACTTAATTGATTGGCACAACAATCTTACAGATTGTTTCTAATTTCTCTTATAAAGTGCCTCCTTAATAGTAAGTCAGTTCACACAGATGTAAGACTGTTTAATGTCAACCTTGCCTTTTCATGTTTATTTAAATATTTTTATAACTAAATGATAGGTGCATGTTAAACAGAGCTATGATATTGTGGTAAAAGATACTTTCTCAAGCCAATAATCTATAAATATCATATAGAGTTATATTTAATAACTTTTAAATTAGAAGCTACTATAAATATATGAATCACATTGTCTTTTGAGAAAATTTATTTGACAAAAGAAAAGAATAACTCATCTCAAGCTTTTTTAAATTGTGGTGTTGCACACCTTTAATCCCAGCTCTCGGCAGACAGAGGCAGGTGAATCTCTGTGAGTTCGAGGCCAGCCTGGTCTAAAATCGCTAGTTCCAGGAATGGTTCCAAAGTAACACAGAGAAACACTGTCTCAAAAAACCAAATAAATAAATAAATAAATAAATAAACAAACAAAATATAACAAATGCATTACAAAATATCAACACAATTTCATTATTTTTCATTACATAAAATAGTTATAGTGGCAAAGTCTAACAATTCAGTTTTTAAAAATAAAACATAGTCCTTAGTTGGTGTCTCATACCTGTAATCCCAACACATAGTAGGTTAAGGACTAACGTCTACTACTAGCCTGGTGTGTCCAGTAAGTTCGAGGACAACCAAAGCCACATAATAAAACCCTATCTCAGAAAACAAAATAAGAATAAAAGTTTGGTAATTAATAATGATAAGAAGACCAAAATAGATCCCTTGGAAAAATAATTACAGACAGACTTTTTTGAAAACTTTTGAGATGCGGATTGCTAATTTTTACTTTTCTACTCATGGAAGGCTGAGTAAAATGTATGCTGTGTGAAGAAAGAATCTCTGTGTTCTAGCAACCTACAGGGGATACAACTTATGGAATCCCAGTCCATATTTCTGTAGCTTCCTTAACCTTAGAGACACAGAATTTAGTTAATGGAGACATTGCAGTGAATTGCACCAAAAGTTCACTGGATACTGGGTCACAGAAAAGGATGAGTCTCTTTCATATTTAAATTAATATTTTCTCTTGACCTACTCTGTTTCCAAATTTAAACTGTGTTGCCGATTTATTTCTTATGAACAAGGATTGCTTTTGATGGCATCCATGAAATATTAGTTTTGCCAATAATATCCCTAACGTATTATTTCTACAAGAAAACTCAGATTTATTTTTCTTCATAAAGTAAAATTTACTACCTGAAGAGCTTAAGGAATTTACTATTCTATTTACATTACTTGAGAATAAACATAGCCTAACATTAGAGTCTACTATTTATGAAAGATCACTCTTTATATTAAATAATAACACAAAATCTACACAAGTGATCAGAAACCCTAAAATTTATTACATGTATGAACAAATTAAGTGCTTTCCTTAAGGTTAATATGTATCTTCATCCATTGAAATAATGAGAAAAAGATCATTAATCTTCAATGTGGTGCAATTTCATCCTTTATGGTTTACTTAGCTTAACTTTTATGTTTGTTGTCCATGTTTTAATGCATCTAATATACAGAGCCACAAATTAGTTTGATGGGGGATGCCCCTCTGTATGCTATGAATATGTTTTATTGCCATCGGTTAATAAAGAGGCTGCTCTGGCCAATGGCAGGACAGAATATAAGTGGGAAAACTAATCTTAATGCTGAAAGTAAGATGGTGGGGTCAGGCAAAGGTTATGTAGATGACAAAGGGAAAAGACCGGAAACTTACCAGTAAGGTACAGCCTAGTGATGATAAAGAGATTAATAGAAATGAATTAATTTAAGATATAAGAGCTAGCTAGAAATATAACTGAGTCGTCAGCCAAACTGTGTTGTGATGAATATAATTTTTATGTGATTATTTAGGACAGGACAGCTGGGAAATGAAAGTATAGTCTCCTTTTACAATTATCAATGAATGTCTTGTTAGTAAGAGATGAATCCCATAATGGGATACAAAGATTGAATATATATGTGTGTGTATGTGTGTGTGTATACAAGACAAACACACACACACACACACACACATATATATATATATATATACATACATACATAGACATGATGTTGAGAGGATAGTAAGGGAGCTATCTGAGGAGTTGGAAGAGGTGTATGGGATAGGTACAAAATATATAAAATTCTCGATAATAAAAGTATAAATATAATTATCAGACAAATATTGTATATTTGTAATATTATTTAGAATTATGAGAAAGCAAAATTTGATACCTTTGAAGGATGAGAATGAGTAAGGTGAGCTAATGACCAGTTTGTGTTGAAAGGACATTTCATATTCCACAAACATATTATGCAACTCTAATGTATCTTGACTGAAAGATACATAACAGGTGATATAATTATGTATAGAGGAAAAAAATGATTGATAAAGCTTCAGTTAGTATGATATGCACTGTGTGCAATCAGAGATGATAAGCATAGATATTAGCAAGTTCCAGTAGATGCTTATTTGTGTCAGAAAGATTAGAAAAAGACATGGAGATTCGTGATATGTGTTAAAATATTGTTTCTAAATAAGTATGAAAATGGATAGATGAATGAATATCTAGATGATATGATGAGGCTAACCACTGTAAAAGCAGTTGTCTCGCTGTCTCACTTAAGTAACACTGACAATATCAACCACTACAGGACAGACTTCATGTTCAGTTGTTTATCAACATATAATGGATTCACAAGTTTGTATTTGTTTGCCTTTTGGCATTTTAAGGGGCATGGTTTTATTTAGTTTTCTTGGTTTCAGGAGTTTTTATTTAATATTTATTTGAGAAATATGTTGAAGTTGGCTAAATAGGAAGGGGTAAAGTATATGAAAGGATTGCTGGAGGAAAAGAATATGGTAAAAATATATTTAAATTTAAAATTGTCTATATAATAAAAATAATACTTTACTGCCAGTAAGATTTTTTTACAATAGTAAAATATAGTCAGAATGTAAAAAAATAAAAATAGACTAAGGATGTGACACAAATGGGCAGGTGCTTCTCTGACATACATAAGCCCTGGTTTCAGGCCCCAACAAAGAATTTGGTGGCACATGACTAAAATCCCATAATGCATGAGGTGGAGGCAGAAAGCTTAGAAATGAAAGACCATCATAGCATATACACTGAATTCAAATATTCCAGGTATACATAAGCCCATGTCAAGAGAGGGTTTAATTAAGGAAATAGAAAAAGTACCATAGTAAAAACATTAGTAAACTGAACATTAGGTAGAGGAGCTATAAACATTCTATAACACAAAACTAGAGAGTAAGAAGGACAAAGCTATAAGTCTCCCCCTGTGCTTATACTGTAGGCAGAGCTGATTTTCTGGAGGACACATGGGAGCCAGTTTCCTGTCTACTACCAAAATACACAGTCCTGGACAAAAGCATCGCTACTTCTGCTCAAGAGTTGCCCTATAAATCTTGAGAGAGACTTTAGGAGATGTCAAATGTGGAATCTGATGTTAATTCAGTCAAGACTGTAGGTTATAGGACTAATGACTAACTCCTGAAATACAGTTATATGTGGACAGATCAAAATGATAGCCTGGTAAATATGGTATTGACACTATGGGGTCCTCTAGTGTTAGCTCTGCTGCACATGAAGTCAATTAATGTATAAGGTTATTAAGGTTCAGGAAAATATAGGCTTGGAAATCTGAATTAAAAGTCATTTAAAGACTTTTACACATTCTTGCTTTCATGGGGCACATGCCAGTCCTGACAATGTATTTCTAACTTGTATTATCATTTTTTAGATAAAGTTTCCTAATATTTTGCAAAGGATAAAAAATATTTTTTCATGTTGTATTAGAGAAGTGACATGCTCGGGTACTTATAAAAGGCTCAAAGTCAATAGAAAATGGGCATATATCAGTATTTATCTATTAAAATTAAAAAATGAAAAACTTTTAAAGATGTAAAAAATGTTTACAGAAACATCATGGATGCTTGGGGATTTTTAAAAAAAAAAACCTTAAAAGAGATTCCTGCAAAAATGAAGTTAAATCTTCGGGAAAATAAACTATTGATTAGAAAGTTTAGTGCCATTTCAACTGTATTTTAAGAAATAAAGACTGCTTGGAGATCTGAGAGTAAAACAGTCCCACTGCGCAGACTAACAGACCAGAATATGGCCACAATTTTAATCCCAGTAGCCACAATAGTTGCCATAGAAATTGGGTGGTGCATGCCTTTAATCCCAATGGTGCACACCTTTAAGTACAGCCATAGAGAGGAATATAAGATTGGTTTACACAGCTCTTAGACACAGTCTCATTCAGAGGTACTGGGAGACAGGATCACCATTCCAGACTGAGATCAAGGTAAGGGACAGTGGCTATCTGTAATGCTTTCAGATCTTCAGGTTGAACCTTAATTTCTGACCCTGAGTTTTTATTAATCTTGCTTAAAGAAAGTACCACAAATCTCATAAAACTGAATGAAAATGAAACTCACAAACTCTGGGGAAAATCTTACAGTTCAGTCATATTCATAATGAAATGAAACAAATCAAAATAAAAAGTACTCTTTTATCTCAACATCTATAATCTGTCAGTCATTCTCTCTTCTCTCGCTCTAAATATATATGTATACATATAAATATATGTAGTTATATATCAATAAATATTTATAATTAATATGTGCTTTGATTCAATAAAAATTCATAAAATATTTATATAAAATTAAATGTGAACACATACTCACAAAAATTTACACAAGAATATTTTAGATCTTATTTCACAACCATATACTTGAAAATCTTAGAAATAAGATAAGCATATAGCTAATAACCCACCACTCAACAAAAAGAGACCTGACTACTGACAGATTCAATGATATATTGACTTCAAAAGTCTAACAAACTATATCTGATATAAAATTTTGCCAAAACTTTATAAAAATGTAAATATTTTCAGATTAAACCAATGACACTAGATCTGAGTTACTGAATTCCTAATTTAAAAAGATTGTTAGTACTGTAATAACTTTACATTGTTGAGGATCAATATATGTACATCATTTTATAGGCATGCACAGTCCATTTAGCACAGTAATGCATAATCTGAGTATTAAGTCAAACAGATTTTACTAAAAACCAACTTCTTTCCTTGATAAAGCACTAAAGATTCCATGGTCATGCTTTAAAGAACAATGCCATTTTTGCCTAAGCAAGTAATGATACAAAGCTGAACCTTCATTTCTTAATATGTAAATGTTTGTGAAAGCTGAGATATTCTATACCTTTCCCGAATGTCCTTTAAATACAGTCATCTGAATAGTTAATGAAATATTTTAAGTATCTGCTAATGACTCAAGATTTCAACTTCAAAGAGATTAATATAATAGCCATTCTTCCATCTAATAACCAGTTCAGAAAACTTTAGCAGATGGACTAATGACTTCTAATGCTAATTTTCTTATCTCTACTTAGGAATACCAAAATTACTTCACTACTTTTACTGTCTTATTACTAAGATCAAACAAGTTAATGTGTGCTAAAAGTGGAGTGGCATTTAATTACACTTTTTTCTTTGCTTCTTAATAAATTCACAAAACAGACATAAATGTTAAGAACTTAGACATAGATATGTTCTTGTATAATTTGAATGTATTGAAGAACACAGAAGTAAATCAACAATGATTGTATATATTAAAAGTTAACAGCAAATGGGGAATTGAGATGAACAAATACTTTATTTAAAAGATTTGTTAGTGTCAAGTTTACTAACCTTAATTCACCCATTGCCAGACAAAAAGCGGAAGTGTGTTTACTGGGGTGGGTGTAAATTGTTTCTGGTGTTTTTTTTTTTTTTTTTTTTTTTTTTTTTTTTTTTTTTAAGCCACTAGAAATTATACATGAGACCTGAGCTAATGGGTTCTTTCATTCTCAAACAGAAACAATCAGTTCAAAGATAACATTAATATGGAGTCTAATCCTACCCTCTCTTAGTTACCTCCTCATAAAGATAAATTATATAAACTGGGGAAACAATTGCCCTGGTAAAGCCTCCCTTCAACAAACCCAGCAATGTAATAGGGTTTGAAAAATGGAAGAGCAAGATTGGGCCTAAAATATCTCATTTTATCTTTCTGTTGAAAAGACCTAGCCTTTCTTTCCATTTCTCCTCACTCAACCTACTCTGTGTAAGACAAGAATACAGAAGCAAGTTACCTTCAATCACATATTGAGGCAAATACTAAGAATCAAGGCCATGGGATGAATGGGAGAAATGCCTGATTTCAGTGTCAGACTAAAATCATCTGCATTATCTTTGATATTGAGGATAAAACAATTACTCTTTTGATACAACCAGGGTATACAACATGTCTTTTGTTGACAATTAAATACTATTGATGGGCCTGGAGAGATGGCTCAGAGGTTAAGAGCATTGCCTGCTCTTCCAAAGGTCCTGAGTTCAATTCCCAGCAACCACATGGTGGCTCACAACCATCTGTAACGGGGTCTGGTGCCTTCTCTGGCCTGCAGGCATACACACAGACAGAATATTGTATACATAATAAATAAATAAATATTTAAAAAAAATAAATAAATACTATTGATATCTACAAAAGCAATTGCTATCTATTTCAATCATGGAAGTTACTGATCATCTTGTGAATATATATGAATTTTTTTTTCTTTCAATTCAGGGTTTCTCTGTGGTTTTGGAGCCTGTCCTGGAACTAGCTCTTTTTTTTTTTTAATTTTTTTTTCTTTTTTAATTAAAATTTCCACCTGCTCCCCGTTTCCCATTTCCCTCCCCTCCTCCCAAATATTGCCCCTCCCCCCAGTCCCCTCCCCCTATCCCCACTCCTCTTCTCCTCCCCCCACACCATTCCCCCTCCCTCTCGATACTGGAGAGCAGTCCAAATTCTCTGGAACTAGCTCTTGTAGACCAGGCTGGTCTCGAACTCACAGAGATCCGCCTGCCTCTGCCTCCTGAGTGCTGGGATTAAGGGCGTGCGCCACCACCACCCGGCAGTTATATATGAATTATATGGCATCTTATCAAGAGGAAAATGATCTACCATGGAGCACAGATTTTTATCTATAGCAGAGAGCTCTACAAAATTTGTGATAAAAAGAATGTTAAATAGCAAGTTATCCTGTCGCAGGTTCTGAAACAGTGGGTAGAATTGAGATACCACACACATATACACATGGTAAACACCCAGGCTTCACCCTGCAATGCAGACAACAAGTCTTTACAGAGTGTATTCGTGTTTCCTACAGGTAAGTTTCCAAAGACAATAATGGTGAAATACCTGAGCACATTAGCATGTATTTGCCTCAGATACCAACAGTGAATGAGGCATTTATTAAATGAATTCCACAAGCACTATGTCTGAAAGATGTATTTCTTGTTCTATTTATATGCAACTTTATCATTCAAAGTATTGCATCTATGGGCCCTTGTGAGACAAATAGTGGCATTATTACTAGTGAGGTGAATTGCAGTTAAAGATGCTTGTTGCTGAGCTTGATAATCTGAACTCTAGTCCTGGAATCCACCCTTTGGGAGGACAGAACTGACTCCCACATGTTGTTCTATAATCTCCACATATGTGCATTGTTAAGAATGGGTTCCAACTTCCACTTGCACATGTTGTACATACACATTACACACACAAACACACAGACAAACACACAAGTGAATTATTTGTATATGGAATTTTCATAGCAGTTGTGGTTATTTTTCAACTGGGTCAATTTGAATGGGGTAAATTAAACTTTATAGATTATTCTTCCTAGGTGATTCTTAGATTTTAGTTTGTAAAATAAATTATAACTATGAAATTTAGAGAAAAGAGAGCACAATAATTACTACCTAGAGTTCTTGGAAATTATAAACAGAGGCACATGTGTATACATAGGCTGTGAATGGTCCTCCTCACACTGATCCATGGGGGGGAAAAAGCCCAATAAGAACGTCAGGTTACTTCCTGTCTTCTTCATCTGGGTACACAGAAGGGTATTGAATTTCCCAGGTGAAATACTCTTTATATACACAATCAGAAACACCAACACCAATCTCCTGCAGGCTCTTGACTCACTTTTTGATTTCTTCCTGACAGATGGGACTGTCTACCTCCGAGTTAAGTTCTTATGCATCTTTTATTTCATTTAGTGTTTGATAAAGACTACTAGATTACTTTTCTATTATACTTCCTATATCTATTCCATACCTTAATTTCTTTTTATGAGATTAAGTTCCAATATTTTATTAGACTAGATGTTCTCAACCTTCCTAATTCTACAACGCTTTTTAATACAGTCCCTTATGTTGGGGTGATCCTAACTATAAAATTATTTTTTTGCTACTTTATAACTATTATTTTGTTACTATTATACATTTTAATGTAAATAATATGCAGGATATGTGATATGTAACCCCAAAAGGATTCATGACCACAGGCTGAGAACCACTGTCTTAGACTAATTATTCTGTAGTGCTCTGTGTAGCTTCACTGCTTGGATTAAATACTGAATGATCCAACAATGTCTAGATTGGCCACTAATGCAAATGTAAATTTCTTGGTAGTTTGTATTAGTAAGGAGATGTTTATGTTTAGTGATTAAGTACTTTGAAAGTTAAAATTCAAAGAAAGAAACATATGAAGAAACCACGCTCCATTTTCCTACTAAACTAAAATGAAGGAAATTAAACAGCTCCATTAAATACTCTGCACTATTTGTTCTCAGAGGGCAAGCTTCTGATATTAATAAGTAGAGTCTTTTTGCAACCTGGATCCTGTCATATTTTAACTGAAATTTTTTTTACTATCTCATTCAACAGAGAGAGAGAAATGATGAAGAATCACAAGTCAGAATTAAACATATGGTTCATTTTCAATTAATTTTTTATGAGCTTTAAGACTCAAATCTACAGGTATGTGTGTGTGTGTGTGTGTAGTGGGTTGTGTAACCAATATTTGATTAAAAGCTTCTGTATTTACATTTATGAGACATAGATTAGCAGTTTCATTTTGTTTAATGATTTTGACAGACTGGCTTCAAAATAAATATTGGGAGTGCTTCCTCCTTTTCTAAAATTATATATATATATATATATATATATATATATATATATATATATATGATATTAATGAGTCTCAAAATTTCTCTAGATTTGTCCAATGAGACAAGGACTTTTTATGAGAAACAATGTATCCACTTCATTCTTTAACCAAATTAACATGAATACAATTTTTTACCAATCCATTTTTCATCCATTTGTAATCCGAAACAAATGTTGTACCTTCTGTTTCTTTCCTAGTACTAATATTTTCATAAGTTTTGTTTGTAACCTAGTTGAAGTTGAACATTTTTATAATTCTTTAGGACTAAGTTGCTTTATATATTAATGACTACAATATTAGTTGACATAGTCATTGTTTTATGAAATTTTCTTTATTTCCTTCTGTATATTTATATAAATTTTATCCTTCTTTTATTAATATAAAATCTTAGTTTTTCGAGAAATTTTTCCATCACTAACACACAGAACAATGTATTATTGAATCGAGCCCCACATATTTTGATATTTGGCAACTTTGCTTTAGCACAATTAAATGTATTTATATTTTGTTTTGCTTTATGTTTCCTCTGTTTTGGTTATTTAGTGGGGTACATATTTTCACTATGCAATTCAAGATGGGATGGAGCTTGTGTTCATTTGTGTCTGCCAGATCTGCTGGAATTACATTTTACTTGACTATATATTTCACTAAATAATTTATAACTTCTCGAGAAACTTTCACTATAGAGTACTGATAGTTTAGAAGTTCTTTTCTTCTTTACTTTCCAAATGTCTAAATAACTTTCTACTGTATTTTCCAAATACAGAGAAATCTTTTGTGTGTACATTACTAAATCTAAACATATATTTTGTATCCATTAACCTTTGTATTCCTCTACTGTTCTTTGACATTTTAAAAGATATTCATTAGACTATGTTGGTGAAAAATATTTTTGTTTTATATTTAATTATTTTCTGCCCCTTTTGTGGCATTTATCGACAATGAATTTAAATCTTTTTAGTGCAATTATAGAACTTTTCCATAAGTCTTTCAAAAGTTTATAACTGTGTTGTTTGGAACATGCTCTTACAAAAATGTTATGTGTTTCTTAAGTTATTATTTGTAATTACATAAAATACTTCTCTATCTATATTAGTCATTGCCCTGAATTATACCTATTATGATATCAAAAAAGTTATTCAATTATTTCAATTGCTTGCGTAGTATATTCCTTTACATTTTAACTTCAACGTTCTATTTTACTATTCTCTCTCTCCCTTTTTTCATTTCAAAGTTAATATAATTTACGGCAATGATTCAACAGAGAAGTTCAAAATAGATTTGAAGAAGCCCATATCTTCCTCCCAAGTTAAAACAATTGAAACTATTGGTGTATAATATAAAATGTTATCCCATGTTTGCAGACTAAGGAAAGTAAAGGAAATAATGTTATGAGGATGTCTGTCCTACTAAAAATATTTTAGCTTCAGTGCAATGCAGTAAGAATCAAGTGAGTTTCTTTTCAAAAAAGATCTAAAACTCTCTGGTATATGCATGTGTGTAAAGTGGATGTGGGGGTACTAAGAGAAATAGAAGATATAATAGAAGAAATAGAGGATGTAAGAGTCCCCAGGAATTGAAGTTAGTGGTTCTTGTTAGTTGTTCACCATGGGTGCTGAGAATCAGACTTAAGTCCTCTGGAAGAAAAGTATGTATTCTTAAATGGTAAGCCATTTCTCTGGGTCTGATTTCACTAGATGTTTTGTGAATTTATTATATGTAATATATGATTGATATGTTTTTGTCTTGTTTTTGAGACGGGATTTCCTTGTAATAACTTTGGAGCTTATCCTGGAACTCACTTTGTAGACCAGGTTGGCCTTGAACTCAAAAACATCTCCTCTTCTCTGCCTCCCAAGTGCTAGGATTAAAAGCAGGTGCCGCCGGGAGGCAGAGACAGGCGGATCTCTGTGAGTTTGAGGCCAGCCTGGTCTACAAGAGCTAGTTCCAGGACAGGAACCAAAAAGCTACAGAGAAACCCTGTCCCAAATTATCAAAAAAAAAAAAAGCAGGTGCCAACAATGCCCAATGTTCAACAGTTGTTTTATTTTTGTAATATTTTACATATCAACATATTACATTGTCTTATGTTTGCTTTGTTTACTGTTTCATTTCTATTTCAACCATTTCATATTTCAATATGAGATATCTGAATATTTTTTAAATTAGTTGTGGCTTATCTATGCTATTGTTTAGTGTAATACTTATTCTGTTTTTATTTAATATTTATTTTGGTTTTGTGTTATACATATAATGTAATTTTAAAGTAAGTATATTTAGTTTTATTTACAAGATTAATTTAAATCTATAACTTTAGTTTTAAATATCATTTAAACTTAATATTCAGCATAATATTGTAAATATTTTAATCAAATCTGATAACCACATTATATATTAATTTATAAACCAAATTTTTATAGATACTTAAAAACAATCAATTAAGTATAAAATTAATGTCAGACTGAATTTTTTCAAATTATAAATATTTACCATCTAACTGGGTGAAAATTCACATTAATCAATAAAACTTGAAGTTCTATCAATGTTTTAGCACATGGGGTTATATATCATAGGAATGACAAACAGCTTTTACTCAGGACTATGTCTTTTATTTTGATAGACTTACAAATAACATGTTGTTAGACTTTAAAAATAAAGTTCAATTACTTCATGCAAAAGAAGATGTACTCCAAGTATTTACAAAAATGGTAGTGGTGATTATTGACACTAATTGAATACTTAATAGTGGTGAGACATACCTACAGAATACAGATAAAAACATTTTCTTTAATAGATGAGACTTTTGTTGAATGAATGTATGAAGCACATGAATTGGTAGATCTTATTAAAGTAATTAAAATACTTATCTGACATTTGTGATGTATAAGACATTTGCAAATGAAAACATTAAAACAATATGCAACACCTGCTATGGTGGTACATATCTATAATCCCAGGCCTTATGAGGTAGAAACATGAAAGTAAATATATATGAAGGCTAGTTTG
This sequence comes from Chionomys nivalis, assembly GCF_950005125.1. Classification (NCBI taxonomy): domain Eukaryota; kingdom Metazoa; phylum Chordata; class Mammalia; order Rodentia; family Cricetidae; genus Chionomys; species Chionomys nivalis. The sequence continues at coordinate 72,920,049 of NC_080090.1, read as the reverse complement.
TCATATGTAGTGGATTTCAGGCTTGTCTGATCTACACAGTAAAACCCTCTCTAACAAAATGTAAATATTTACAATTTCAGGGTTCATAATGATGTTGTAACAAGAAAGTCTTAATAAAGCAATAGTTAAACAAATCCTATTTTCTATTATACTATTGCTTAATGATATTCATTAGTTTTATTATAATTACCAAAATATTAATATAGTATATTACTATTACTATTATAGTAATATAGTATATAAATAGTATAAAGTAAATATAAACAAATATATTTTATCTCTCAGAAAAAAAGTGTTTTGAAGTTTACACTTAATTCCTTCAAAATAATAATAAAATGTTACAGGGACATCTAAGATTCTTTAAGATAATTTGTGTGATTTAAGTCACTTGGTCAAAATGAAGACAAATGAAAGCAATCAGGAAGTCTTTAAGACAGAAATAATTCAATGGAAAAATGAGTGAGTACTTATCACTAGAGCAACAATGGCAGTGTTCAGATGGATGTTTCCTTGGAAACCATATAAAAATCCAGTAGAGCAAACAGAGATAAATTTTAAATGAAACCATACTAAAATTCAAAGTAAAATTGTTTTAAAAGCAAAAGTACTGCATATGTGAAAAAAGCAAACAAACAAGTAAACAACAACAAAAACCTTTCACACTGCTGGTCAGGATCCAGTAATAAAGTCATTTTACTCCATTTAAGTTTGGATGTTCCTCAATACTTAAGATATGAGAGAAATAAAAACAATCCAAGTTAAATTAAAAATAATTTTGATTTAGTTTTCTTACCATTCACTCATGTAAAAGATGATTATTCATAGTAATAGTAATAACAAGATTTAGGGGGATCATATTATGTAAACAAATCAGTGATTAGTACCAGTGCTGCATGGGTTAAGGGGGAGAAATGAGAAATATTTTTATAAAAAAAAATACAGACCTTACGAACTAGTAAAACAACCAGTTTTTAAAAAGTGATGCATGCAAAAGAAAAGAAAATAGGTGATAAAATGGCAAATTAAATGAAGAAGTTTGAACATAATTGGGCTAATGCTCTTGGTAGAACTGAATCAGAAATGAAAAATACTCAACCTTACAACAGTTGGACTTGGCATATTAGTTGAAGCAACTGAAATTTGTTTAAGCTAATTAAGTAAGTCATCCTTTTATTATGGAGCATTAAAATTTGTAAGAAATTCAGGGAGTAATTACTTACTAATACTTTGTAATTGTAGATGGTTTAAGTGTTACATTTCTGAGAAACAGACCAATTAGAAAGAATTTTAAAGCCTTTTGGGCTGAAATCGTGCATATTGAGTTAGATAGATCTGAAAAGATAACAAAAAGAAAAAAAATAATTTGTAAGAAAACTGGACATTGAAAAAGACCTAAGGAAAAACTTAAGACCCTGCTCATTATAAAATATAATAAGGAAGTCGCTTGTTGGTTCCCAGCCACACAGTTAGCTTAGACCTGAAATAATCACACAGAAACTTTATTAATTTTATCACTTCTTGACCCATTAGCTCAAGCTTCTTATTCGCTAAATTTTATTTTAATTGAACTCATTTCTATTAATCTGTACATCATCCCATGGCTGTGGCTTACTGGGTAAAGTTCCTACCATATGTATCAGGGGGCTCCATGACTTCTCTCTGATTCCACCTCCTTTCTCCTATCATCCAGCTTAGTTTTCCCTGCCTAAGTAAGTTTTGCCTTGCTATAGGTCCAAGGCAGTTTCTTTATTTATTAATTGTAATCACAGTATACAGAGGGGAATCCTATATCAATAAAGTGAAGGGGCATTTTGCTTAGATGACACCAAACTGTAAAGGATCTTTTAAACTGTGTTTAACTATTCAAGGGAATTCCATTTTCTTTGGGTAGAAAAACATGAACTATCAATTTTGCAGAGAGAGAGAGAGCATGCTAACTGTACTTTCTTTCTTTTTTTTTTATTCTTTTTTAATTAAAATTTCCAACTGCTCCCCGTTTCCCATTTCCCTCCCCTCCTCCCACACATTGCCCCCTCCCCCCACTCCCCTCCCCCATCCCCACTCCTCTTCTCCTCCCCCCAGTCCATTCCCCCTCCCTCTCGATACTGAAGAGCAGTCCAAATTCCCTGCCCTACAGGAAGACCAAGGTCCTCCCACTTCCATCCAGGCCCAGGAAGGTGAGCATCAAAACAGGCTAAGCTCCCACAAAGCCAGTTCATGTATTAGGATCGAAACCTAGTGCCATTGTCCTTGGCTTCTCATCAGCCTTCATTGTCCGCCATGTTCAGAGAGTCCAGTTTCAACCCATGCTTATTCAGTCCCAGTCCAGCTGGCCTTGAAGAGCTCCCAATAGATCAGTTCCACTGTCACAGTGGGTGGGTGCACGCCTCGTGGTCCTGATTTCCTTGCTCATGTTCTCCCTCCTTCTGATCCTCATTTGGACCTTAAGAGCTCAGACCGTTGCTCCAATTTGGGTCTCTGTCTCTCTCTCGATCTATCGCCAGTTGAAAGTTCCTGTGCCATTCTCCTTGGCCTCTCGTCAGCTCTCATTGTCCGCCACATTCCGAGAGTCCAGTTTTATCCCATGTTTTTTCAGTAGCAGTCCAGCTGACCTTGGTGAGCTCCCAATAGATCGGCCCCACTGTCTCAGTGGTTGGGTGCACCCCTCATGGTCCTGACTTCCTTGTTCATGTTCTCTCTCCTTCTGTTCCTCATTATAACCTTGGGAGCTCAGTCCGGTGCTCCAGTGTGGGTCTCTGGCTCTATCTCCATCCATCGCTAGATGAAGGTTCTATGGCGATATGCAAGATATTCATCAGTATGATTATAGGATAGGTTCATTTCAGGTTCCCTATCCTCAGGTGCCCCAATGAACTAACTGGGGACATTGCCCTGGGCATCTGGTAGCCATTCCAAGTTCAAGTCTCTTGCCACCCCTTAGGTGGCTCCCTTACCTAAGGTATGAGTTTCCCTGCTCCCCTATCCAACCTTCCTTTATCCCCAATCACCCCGATTCCCCCAGTTCCCCTCATCCTCTCCTTCACACTTTTCTCTCCCCATCACCCCTCATCCCCATCCCACCCCACCCCCAAGATTCCAATTTTTTGCCCATCAGTCATGTCTATTTCCCATAGCTGGGAGGATATCTATATGTTTTTCCTTGGGTTATGTATAACCCCAGCAGCACAGACATTAAGGGCAACATTGAATAAATGGGACCTCCTGAAACTGAGAAGCTTCTGTAAAGCAAAGGACACTGTCATTAAGACAAAAAGGCAGCCTACTGACTGGGAGAAGATCTTCACCAACCCCACAACAGACAAAGGTCTGATCTCCAAAATATATAAAGAACTCAAGAAACTAGACTTTAAAAGGATAATTAACCCAATTAAAAATGGGGCACTGAACTGAACAGAGAATTCTCAACAGAAGAAGTTAAAATGGCCAAAAGATACTTAAGGTCATGCTCAACCTCCTTAGCGATCAGAGAAATGCAAATCAAAACAACTTTGAGATATCATCTTACACCTGTCAGAATGGCTAAAATCAAAAACACCAAGGATAGCCTTTGCTGGAGAGGTTGTGGAGAAAGGGGTACCCTCATCCATTGCTGGTGGGACTGCAAACTTGTGCAACCACTTTGGAAATCAGTGTGGCGGTTTCTCAGAAAAATTGGGATCAACCTACCCCTGGACCCAGCAATACCACTCTTGGGAATATACCCAAGAGATGCCCTATCATATGACAAAAGCATTTGTCCAACTATGTTCATAGCAGCATTATTTGTAATAGCCAGAACCTGGAAGCAACCTAGATGCCCTTCAATGGAAGAATGGATGAAGAAAGTGTGGAATATATACACATTAGAGTACTACTCTGCGGTAAAAAAACAATGACTTCTCGAATTTTGCATGCAAATGGATGGAAATAGAAAATACGATCCTTAGTGAGGTAACCCAGACCCAAAAAGAAGAACATGGGATGTACTCACTCATAATTGGTTTCTAGCCATGGATAGGGGCCACTGAGTCTATAATTTGTAATCCTAAAGAAGCTAAACAAGAGGGTAACTGTACTTTCAAGAACAAAAAGAAAACAGAATTTTATAATAATGCTTGAGAATCTTACATACATAGGGAATATGATAAATGGTAAGCTGTTGAATATTTTAGTTTGATGGGAGTGCAAACAGGTACAGCTGCTTTGCATACCAGTAAGACATTTTCTTAGAAAATTAGGAAACAACCTATCTCAAAACCCAGCAATATCATTTTTAGGTATATACCCAAAGATGCTTAATCATACCACAAGAACACATGCTCAGCTATGTTCAGAACAACATTATTTGTCATGGCTAAAACCTGGAAACAATCTAAATGCCCCTCTACCAAAGAATGGATAAGGAAAATATACTACACTTACATAATGGAATACTACACAGCAGAAAAAAAACCAATGACATCTTGAAGTTTGTGGATGAATGGATTGATCTAGACAACATCATATTGAGTGATATAATCCAGACCTAGAAAGACAAATATCATATGGACTCACTCATGAGTGGCTTTTAGACATAAAACAATGTAAACCACCCTACAATTCATAATCCCAGAGAACCTAGACAACAAAGAGGAACCAAAGAGAGGCATATATACATGGATCTAACCTGCATGGTAAGTAGAAAAGATACAAGATCCTCTGAACTAATTGGGAGCATGGGGACCATGGGAGAGGCTAGAAGGGGAGAGGTTAGGAATGGAAGTAAGTGGAAAAAAATATATAGTATAAGAAAAACAGTTAAAAAGATATAATATGGTGATTCACAATTCATTCTGAATTTCCTTTTCTTTTAGTGACCAGCATTCAAAGGATGTTTGTAACTTTACATATTTATTTATGATATTTAAATTGTAAAACCATCATTCCCAATTACTAATGCTTATTTTCAATCATTTGATACATAAAATAGTATTTTACTTTAAGAAAACTTGTTCAAAACATAGAAGTTATATGTGTTGTTTTAGCATAACTTATATTGTGTACTGAAACTAAACTTGACCATACATCTCATAAAATATGATTTACATAGATACTTGAATTGATTTTGTAAATCTAATTAAAAATGATGCTTATGATGATCTTTTAAGAGGTCAATGCATTTAAAAATATTCCTTAGGGGATTATCAGAGAGATAGTTAATGTTGAAGTACTTGGATGAAATATTATCAACAGCTTCAAGACATTAAGCTCAGCTATTTACTCTATGGTAATAGCAGAAGGAGGAAACGCCTGTCGTCATTGGTTCCACTTTTAAGCCTTTAATTTTCCCTGTAGTTCAGCATGCTTAATGATACTCCTTCATTATGAAATATTACGATAGGTACTTCAAGGAATTAGCTTTTAACGCCTAGATGACCTAAGTTTCACTGATGCAAAGAATTTTATTATGATTGAAGAAGAATAATCGTGGTTCCTGAACACCTATTTATTCTGTTCCTTGTAACAACATAATTATGAAAATTAATTACTTCTGTGCTGTGAACTATCAGCAAATATATGGATTTATTACTATATAAAGTTACTTTAATTATTTTTATTTGTTTTTTTTTTGAAACTCGCAATTCTCATTGCTAAAATTGGCCTAGAATTTACTGTACAATTCATGGTGACCTCAAATTTGTGGTAGGTAATATTACTGCCTCATTGCTCCAGATGGAAGAAGCAAAGAAGGAAAAAAAAATCACACTAAATCTGCTTTGTTGATCTATAATATTTTTATGTTTAATTTTTGATCTGTAATGATTCCTTGTACTTAAAATGTATATACATTGATAGTAGTTAAAGACAGTTAAAATTATTCATGCTATATCTTTTAAAATGGATGCTAAACAGATTCACTGGAATATTCAAACATTCTATGAAGAACAAATAAATTGTACTTAAGATAAATATTCAAATTTTATTCTATTATTTGCAACTGATTGTTCATTTTGTAAACTGGTAGTACCTTATTTCTGTTTATTTCTCTACCTCTGAATTTTATTATGTATGTGTGTGCAGGTGTGTGTGTGTGTGCATGTGTGTGTGTGTTTAGCTAGAATTTGGAATTTGACAGTGATAATTTTTTTAATAAACTAAAAAGCTAACCTTTTTGCAGAATACAATAAATTACTATCAATAAAGCATGTTTAAAATAATAAAATAATTTGATGATTATTCTTTGAATCAGGATGAATATATCTAGGGATTAATCAGAAGGAAATATTAAATTAACCTTACTATTATCTTATGCTTGTAGCTATATCACTAAAAGCTTCACAGATTTTCATTTAAAAAAATTTTTCCTGTGTTAGGAATGTAAAATATAGCATTTCAACTTACATACCTTAACATTGTTTTGGTTATACAATACTATAGATTTTGACAAGAAATAACTTGCTTTAGTACACTGTACTCATTGAATTATTTGAATTACATACAATCAGGGTTTATGTTACATATGCATATTATGTATAATATGTTTTGAGCAATGAGTATTATTATTGAATATATAATATGTTTAAAGAAATACTTATTATTTCAAAGTAATATGTATGTATGTATGTGTATATTTTATACCTTGCTACTGAATTTATTAATTAGGTCATAATGGGCACTAAATTTTGTGTATCTAGTCCATTATGTTAATGCTATCAACAAAATAAATTAGGCAATGTATATTTTTAAATGGAAACTTGGTATTTATTCATTTACTTTTGAATATTTATCATTATTATTATTTTACATTTCCACCACAGTTTTATTTCCCTGCTCTACTTTCAATCTCTCTCCCCTTTGCCTCTTCCATCTGTTTTTCCTCCACTTCTACTCAGAAAATGGCAGGTCTCCCATGGTATGTAGTCATAATAAAAATTTCTAATTTAAAGTTTAGCACCAAAACTCTGTTACAGTATACAAAACAAACAAAAAGTAAATCCCGAAAGTTGAAAACACCAATTAATATTCATTTTGAAAGACTTCTCCACATATGCAGAACAGGCACATAGGTGAACATACTCATTTCAAGACCATACTTTTTCTTTTTTTCCTTTTTTATGTGTTTTTAACTTTTGTATTGATTTTTATTGAGCTCTACATTTTTCTCTGCTCCCCTCCCTGCTTCTTTCCTCCCACCTTCAACCCTACCCCAAGATCCCCATGTTCCCAATTTACTCAGGAGATCTTGTCTTTTTCTACTTCCCATGTAGATTAGATATATGTAAGTCTCTCTTAGTGTCCTCAATGTTGTCTAAGTTCTCTGTAATTGTGGTTTTTAGGCTGGTTTTCTTTGCTTTATGTTTCACGACCACCTATGAGTGAGTACATGCAATAATTATGTTTCTGTGTCTGGGTTACCCCACTCAAAATAATGTTTTTATCAGCCTCCATTTTCCTGCAAAATTCAAGATGTTATTTTTTTCTTCTGTGTAGTACTCCATTGTGTAAATGTACCACATTTTCCTTATCCATTCTTCAGTGAAGGGGCATTTAGGTTGTTTCCAGGTTCTGGCTATGACAAACAATGCTGCTATTAACATAGTTGAGCTCATGTCCTTGTGGCACAATTGAGCATCCTTTGGATATATACCCAAAAGTGGTACTACTAGGTCTTGAAGACCATACTTCTTTATACATCTGAGCTACAATAGGAGCTAAGAGAAAAACACAGTAAGCGAAAGATTTACAATTACCATGTAATTCAATAATCAAATTTTTCTTTCTATGAATTTTGGCTGAGTTGTTTGACTGGCTTCTATATTTTCTCTTAAGATCCTTACTTGAAAGAAAGGAAAACAAATAACAACTTGAGTATATATTAAAAATCAATTAAAACAGCAACAGAACTTAAAATCTATCTAGGTAGAACTGATAATGAAATTCCATGCTTTCTTACTGCATTATTCTTCTAATAAGTATATCAAAACAGAAAAATATACTTTGTATCCACTTTAAAAATAAAGAGAGGCTCAGATACTTTTGGCTGCCGCACCTAGGCCTTATTGTGCTTGGAACAGAATTGCCTGTGATCAGGAATCCTCTGAAACTCAAACCAATGTTCATTGATTGTACTGACATTTATAGGAAGTCACGGGCTCGGTTGTTTTTCAACAAACTACATAATGGTATAATGACTCAACATTAATTTTTTCTGAATTCAAATATTGTGATTATTATTTGAAATATAAAACTAAAAAGTTGGGTCCGGAAAGAAATTACCAACTCTGAATCTAAAAGGATGTTCTCTTTTCATGTCTAAAAGAAATATTAAAACATATCAGCCACTATGTGTACCATTATTGTGCACATGTGTTTGAGATTACAACCATTTGACATTCAGATCTAATCAAATCCTTTCACTATGGGTTTTACTGCAATGACTGAAAAAAAGGGGCATGAAGTATCATTTTATATTAATGGTGACAAGAGTGTTTAGAGACAAAATGCAATTCTAAGTGGGCACCTTTCTTTCATTCAACTGTGACTTATCATTTTTACAAATATAAAATATCTGGGAGTTGTATTATCTTTGCAGTTCTTCAGCAATTTTATAGAAAATGTCAAAGCACATTAGTTTATTTTAAAGACATCCTTAGTATATGTATTTTTGTAAAAATTATCAAAGAATTCTTGCTTAGAATAAGAGGATGAGTAGATGTGAGACTATACTAAAATAAGATTCTACTTCACTATAGTGTGTATCCTTGGAATAACAACCTTTTTAATAAATTGATGAACTATTTTTTCAGGCATGTTTTCCAGATTAGAAAACACATTACCAAAACATGTTTTGAATCATAAAGGAGGAATCCTATGGATTGAGCTATTAGCTTTTCTTGTTACTTTCGTAAAATATTTTCAGTTTGAATACATTTATCTACATTTTGTTATAGAACAATCCTGTGTTCAATTTAAACAAGGAACATAAATATATATTAGAAAAACAACTTGAAGATGAACAAATTTTAAAAAAAGCTAATTTTATGGCTGATCCAGACTTTTAGATTATATCTAATTTCAACAGAGGTCAGACCATCTGTGCCCCTCACAAGATTAGTATGAAGTACATTTTTGAGCATTTTTAATCATTAAAACCCCAGTGACCTTTGAGCAAAGATGAAGCTTAGAAAGAAATATTGCTGCATATCAGCATTTCCATTAAAGTACAGAAATGCTGAACACACAAGTCTCACTCAAGTACCTTGTTTACATGTTAATGAGAGAGGAACCTGTGAAGGAAATATCAATTTTATTTACATATCTAAAATTGATTTGAAGTATCTACAACTAGTTAAATTGCCGTTACTTATACAAAATACATAATTTTGAAATATAACATGAAAATGATGGTTAACATTGCCTGTAAAAATGAGTTTAGGATTTGTAGAATAAAGCATACCTCTTAGAATTTATGCAAAGTTCTGGACTCAGTAATACCCCCTGCAATGCAAATCTCCTTAGATAGAGGGTAAACTGATCTATATAAGTATTTCAAAGCCTACCATGGCTACATAAGCCTTAGTCTCAGAAATGGATAAATGAATGAATGAATGAATGAATGAATGAATGAATGATAAACTACAAAGAAATAAATGTCTTTGAGAAAACTTTAGTGGAGTCATAAGATCCTGCCTCACTATTGGTAGAAGGATTATCTAAATTTAACTTGTGTAAGAATAAAGCAATGAAGAAAAGTAGTTGAAGCAGAGAAAGCAAAACTTTGAAAGTCACAGGTGTTCTGTTCTCAGGCTAATGTCAGCATCTTTTTTCCCCCTCAAATTTTGATCTCAGTGTTGAGAAAGGTCAGACAACTGATATTCCTTTGCCCTTTATGACACAGAGTTCATAACAGATTTGCTATACATATGTGTGAACAAAATAGCTCCATGAAGCATAGAACTGCTTTTTTATTTTTATTTTACTCACATTTATTTGAAAATTACTTCACACTTTGGAACCAGCCACAGATCGAAGTACATGAAGGATATTTTATTATTCAGAAAACTCTGAGGGTACTGATATTTCTCTATGGTAGGATCTCCACACTCATAGAACTAGAGATGAACGCTTATTGGCTAGTCTTTCTGTAGTTTGAGTTTGCTGAAAACAATATCTGGGCTTTTGAGAATTTTTTTGTCTCTCCTCTATACTTATCATTCTTAGATTTGGTCTTTTTATAGTGTCCCAGATTAATTTTTCTCAATTCTCTCTCTCTCTCTCTCTCTCTCTCTCTCTCTCTCTCTCTCTCTCTCTCATCTCTATCTCTCTCTCTTCCCCAGGAATATTTTAGATCTAATTGCTATGGACAAAGTAGTCATTTCTTCTATCAGGTCTTCAATGTCTGTAGTTACCTTTTCCATTTTTTGTATTCTGCTGATGAAGCTTACCTTTATAGTTTCTCTTTAAGTTCCTACTTTTTTTCTATCTTCCTTTCTATTTCCATTTTCAGGTTTTAAATGAGTTTATTCTTTTCCTTCCACCCTTTGCATTTTTAAAGATTTCTTTCTTTTTTTATTAATTAATTTATTTAATTATTAAAGATTTCTGCCTCTTCCCCGCCACCACCTCCCATTCCCTCCCCCTCCCCCAATCAAGTCTTCCTTCCTCCTCAGCCCAAAGAGCAAACAGGTTTCTCTGCCCTGTGGGAGGTCCAAGGACCACCCACCTCCATCCAGGTCTATTAAGGTGAGCATCCAAACTACCTGGGCTCCCACAAAGTCATTACGTGCAATAGGATCAAGAACCCATTGCCATTGTTCTTCAGTTCTCAGTAGTCCTCATTGTCCATTATGTTCAGTGAGACCGGTTTTGTCCCATGCTTTTTCAGACCCCGGCCAGCTGGCCTTGGTGAGTTCCCGATAGAACATCCCCATTGCCTCAGTGTGTGGGTGCACCCCTCGCAGTCCTGAGTTCCTTGCTCGTGCTCACTCTCCTTCTGCTCCTCCTTTGGATCGTGAGACTTCAGTCCAGTGCTCCAATGTTGTGTATTCTTTCCTCTTTAAGGACTTCTATTATATTCATAGAGACTGTTTTAAGTCTTTTAAAGGTCTTTTACTCTTGTTTCATATATGTTGTCATACTCTGGGTCTACTGTGGCAGGATTTCTGGCCTCTATTAGATTCGTATTGTCCTGGCTGCTATTGATTTATTTTCAGTCTGCATCTAGGAATCTGGGATTGGAAAAAACTGTAATTCTAAGTACTGATATCTGTTCTTTCTTTGATTGTTGCGTGTTTTGTTCCTTTGCTCTCTGGTTCTTAGGAGAGTGTGGTACCTGTGTGTTGCCTGTGGGAAAACTGTCTGGAACCTTCGTAAGTGTGGCCACTGGGTAATTCTAGGTAAATCAACATAGTATGAAATGCACGAACGTGGGTGGAGTAGATGTAGTGGAGGCCTTTCTAAGAGGGGAGAGATTGGGATGTTCTACCAGGATCTGGTTGGTTCTTTCCCCAAGAAAAGGTGTCAGCGATTGATCAAATGGCACTGCAGAAGGCCTGCTATGGAGATGGGGATGAGACTCAGGGACCAGACTTGGAAGAATAGAGTGTGAAGTAAAGATTTGCAGATAGCCTATCTGTTTTCAGGGCAGTCGTGGTTTTCCAGGTTCTGTGGATTGCCAGAGTGTGCTTGTTAGAATTGGGGGTAGAGATAAATCATTGAGTTGGGGAACAGAAGTCAGAAGAAGATCTGTGAGATAACCTAGAGATAATGTGGTTGGGGGAGACTGCTGAAATGTTGTAGAATAGTTTGAGTGATTGGATTTGGAGGAATGGAGAAAGTCGTAAGGATCTGTAGTGAACTTCCCGTCTTTCCAGACAGGACTGGCCGGGAAATTACCAGGAAATCATTGGTGGAGTTTTGGGATGAGATAAATCAGAGGTATTTGGGGATAAAGGTTAATAGGGGAAGATATTTGGGACTCACTGCACTGGGGTAGGGTGAAGGGTAAGGAGGGCTGCAGCAGGTGTTCCCTAGCAAAGCACGGGATGAGATAGGGGGTTGGATTTGGAGAATCAGAAAGAAAGGTGAAAGTCTGCAGTTAGCCTGCTTGCTTCTCTGACAGGAGTGGCCAGTGTGTTCGCAGGAGGTACCTACTTGAGTTGGGGATTTAGATCAAGCAAAGAGTATGAAAGGAAGTTTAGATGGAAAAGATCCTTGGGGTCCCCCAGAGATTGGTTGTGTATGTGGTGGGACTGCAAAGGAAGAGAATGGAGACTTGGATTGGGAGAATCTGAGGGAGAGGTGAGGTTCTGCAGTAAGCTTCATTGTTTCCCTGGCTGGAGTACCTGTTTGTTTTCTAATGACAGACTTAAAGAGAGTGGACTAGGATGAGATGGGAAGCGTGGAGGAAATTGGAGGACTATTGGGAGAGGAACCATAATCAACATAAATTATATGATTCTTAAAAAAAAACTATTTTCAATAAATGGGGATTGGATAGCTTGTATTCCAAAATTATTTTGGAAACTAGCAGAGATCATCAAGCCTATTATTAAGATAAAACCAAATTTGGTTGCACAAATGCTTGCAATTTTCAAATTTTTAAAATAGAGGAGAAATACTATGAAAACTAATGCTTAGCACTTAAGAAATAAGTGCCTCAGACAAGGAAATAATCTAATCAAAGAACAGAGCAGAAAATGTTCTACATAAAATTAAGGGTATTTTTAAGTAATCTTAGTCCCACTTGTCCACTTTTGTTTTTGTTGTCATATTCAAAATATCATTACAAAGTTGAATATTGTAGAGATTTTCCTTCATGTATCATTCCAGTTCTACAGTGTTATTACTTTATGCTTAAGTTTGTGGAAGTTTATGGAGCAAGATAAAGATCCAATTTTTGCCATTTTGAATGCACAGTGTTGAGCAAAGCTGACATATTTTGCAGACAGATACCCACTTCTCGAAATAGCATGTGTTAAAGATATGAAACTCCCCCTTTTGTATTCTTGATATTTCTATCCAATATTTGCTTACTATTTGGGGTGTTTGTTTCTAGCCACATTACTGTGTCACATTGGTCTCTGTGTTTAGTTTTTATGCTGTTACTAACATGGTTTTGACAAATAAACTTTGTGATATGATCTGAAAACAAATTTATTCGAAGGCAAAAAGGAAATGTAGAAATTTCGATATAAACAGTTCCAACCAGTTCACAATATTTTCATCAATGAGCAAAGAAGTGGATATAACATTCTAGCAATGTGTTTTCAACTGACATACATATAAAATTAAGTTTGACATTTTCATGAAAGCTTGCATTGAAGTAATATGTCACATTTTAATTGCTTTTCTAATACTGTGTCTCTATGGTAGCTTTTATTGTCAAAAAATCTTACAAAGGGAAAAGTATTTCAAAAGATTATTCCCCTCTAAAACACACTGTGTTTGTAGCTAGTCTACCAGCCTTTAAATTTCTGTATATCAAAATATTTGTACTTGATGACACATAAAGAAAATCATAAAGATATTTTAAAATTCAACAAATGACATTGATAATCCTACAGTAATTGATTGTGTGAGTCACTTGCTTTCTTTCATAACATGAATGTAATAAAAGACGAATCCAGAAATCAAGTGGGGAAAATGTTATACAACAGATCTGAATATCCACATGCATTTGTAATTTATTTCTTAATTTTCTCATTAATTTCATGAGACACCATAGCTTTACCAGTAGGTGGGAGTGAATATTTAGCTCCATTCTTTTATTTATGCTTGATATTTGTTTAGTATAATGATTTTTTATATCCATAAGATTTTATGTTTAAATTCATTGGCTTTGATTATATATTCATGTTTATCTCTGGAATCAACTGAAAAGAGCATACATGCTTTCATATTCTTGATGTAGGTGCAAGTGTGTATATGCTTGAACAGGTTAAAGAAAAACGGAGCTCAGTTTTGTGTTTTCTGAAACCTTATGACATTTTTCACACAAAATTTCCAGATGATACAAATACTTGCACAGTTCATGATACATGAATGTGTTTTAAACTTTTGTGAATCTAATATACTATATTAAGGGATATCAGGATTTTTGATAATTTTGAAATTAAATTTTACCTACAGGTCTACTAATTCCTGTGCACTTCTTCATATATATCCAAAAGTCATTGAATCAATATGTTCATGTGTTGCCTGTACTCCATATCATTTCAACATTATGAAAAATTAACAAGAAAAGGAAAATCTTTGAATATCCACCAGAATATAAATGGGTAGATAAAATGTAGTGTATATAAATACTGGAGTACTACTTAATACAAAGAACAAAAATCAGTTTGAAATTTGTAGTAACCATAGACGGAATGACAAATCATTAACTCCAGGGAAATGAGCCAGACACTGAACTAGACATAACTTGTAATAAATATAATACTATCTTCTAGAACATGGCAATGAAAATGCTCTTGCTGAAAACATTTACCTGGAGTGACAAACATGGAGAAACCAAATTGTACTCAACCAGAAGCTTCATAACTACTAGATAGCTTTCATAGTACTGATGGATGATATCCTAGCTAATGGAGGAGAAAAGCAATTATCACCCTCACCTTCTCTGAACCTACATGCTACAATAATGACTGCCCCAACAAGGTAACTCCATTGATGCAATACTGGTATGGAGGTTGTGGGACTAACTAAACTCTTTCTGGTTGGATCCAAGCCCAGTTCCAAGAAATGTCACCGATTTATGGAAACTAAAGAAAACCATGAACATGTAGTTATACAGGAAATAGGGAAGAACCTAATGTACTGTAATAAAATTAAAAATATTAGAACAATTCCTAATGACTTTTGGTTGTTATTAGTGCATATCTCTACCCTCATCCAAGAAGCTTTTTATGGAACACAACAATTAACACAGAAATTTGGAATTGATGGATATTCAGAGACAAAGAGACTGTAAAGTGTTCAGCCTTAAATGAAAAGTGTATAGCACACCACTTCACTAAAGCTTGAGGATTTTCCAGAAATAGGGGAGAGAAAGACGGTAAGAGTCAGAGGTAGTAGCTAATTTTAATGAAGCAACATTTTCCAGATACAACAAGGCAATTGCACAATGAATTCAAATATTTGCAGTACTGTACAGGAGTCATCCAAATTCAGGATAAACAAAATCCCTAGCTTTTGAAAACTACTGGGTGAGCCACAATCAGCTTTCTTTAATGTGGTGAACCCTATTAGGTGGACTACACACAATGGCAGACTACATTCCCAAAGTAGTGCTGGCGAACACAGAGAGAGGAAATAAAATAAAAAATGGTGGATAGTGAGGTGAACTAGGGAGGACAAGTGTGGGGGGTTGAATAAGTTATAAAAACATTCTATGAAACTTTCAAAGTAACACAAATTATAATTAAAATATAATTATGTACTGCAATTTTAATGATATAGGAAAAATCTTGGAAAAAAATTATTAACTATTAACAAATTATAAATCTGTTAGTGAGAACAAATATTTTAACACAATTTAAGCATTATACAATGGATAAAATTATTGTACATCACATAGGACTACCTCTTCTAACATGTGTTTCATATATTAGATATTTATTTAACAGTAGTTTTACGAAACAAAAATGATATTTGAAATAAACTTGTAAAGTTGATGTGCTCTGTTCTGAATGCAGAATGAGTTTCAGGAAGTTGTAGAAAAAGAGAAAAAGTAAAATTGAAAAGGTGGACTCAGATTCCACAGCATTTGAGTTTGGAAAAACTACATTCAATCAAGTAAATGTGTTCACTCCATATTCTATACCATTCCCATTTATCTAAAGAAGTAGAATCTATATTAAACCAATGTTTTTGACTCACTTACAAAACGTATTTTGTCATCTCTCTCATTTTCTTTTTTATTTTAATTCCTACATGGCAACTATTTTTTTTCAAAGTAGTAACAAAATACATGTTCCTTGTTTTGTTTCATTGAGCAATTAGACTGTTTCACTTATATAAATTTGTTGTCAAAAATAATTACATATAATTCTAACATAAAACAATTTAAATAGTTATTTAACCTCTACAAATTTGATTTTATGATTTGTCAAGATGTACAAACACAATATATAACAAGAAAAATATAATGAACCAGTGTGTTATAATGAAAAAAGATATGGGTTTGTTAGTTAGATTAGATATTTCCACGATCCTGATACTTACTCATTTGCGATTTTTGAATCAAGTCTTGTATCTCTTCTTTCTTTCACATTTTTCTATTGACATTTTTGAGAAAGGGTTTCCCTGGATGGCTCTGGCTGTCCTTGAACTCAATCTGAGGTCCAGGCTGGCCTTAAATTCATAAAGATTCTCCTGCCTCTGTGGTTGGAATGCTGTGACCTGCACAACCTCTGCCTGGTTCTTGTTATTTCTTAAAACCAAACAAAGTATATAATAATATTGACTTCTGTGGATGAGATAAAGAACCACAAAAGAACTTAAAATTGAATTTCACAGCAGAGGAGATCAACAGACATAAGCTTTGAATAATGTGTTGATGCCATAATATTTTTGTAAGCATTTTTCTATATGGAAAATAAAAGATAATTAGAAGGACCACAGGTAGTCTTATAGTTTCTATTACTTGGAAGTGAAAATTAGAAATGCTTGAAAAGATCTTAGAAGCATAACAGGCATTGTAACAATTGACATTACTACTATCAAGTAATTTTAGAGAAGAGAAAGGTGACAATAAAGAGTTTGAGACTTTAATAAAATTTGTATTTATCTATATTAACTCATGCATTTTTAGTTTAATTTTATGAAAGAATGCCATATACATTTTAACATATTCATTCCCCAAATTTAACTGTCAAATATTTTGAACATAGGAATTAACATAAATATGGTCTGGAAGATGGCTCAGATTTTAAGGGAATATACTACATAATCATTTGGATCTCTTTTCATGTCATAGAAACCATGTAATAAAGCATGTGCCTCAAAAACATGTACAACTGTAGCTCATAGAGCTCTCAAAACTGCTGACTTCTTTATTTTTGTATTTTCAATTATGTAAACATGTACACTTTCTCACACATATAACCACATATAATAAAAATTATGCCAACATATAATTTGAAATATAAATACAGAGAATCATTACTTCTCATAAATACATAAAAATTTAAAAAACACTTTAACACAAAATCAACTAGTTTGATTTGAAATATATAGCCTGATGACAATGTGTTTCATTTTTCAAGGCAATTGATAAAAATAATATCAGTACTAAATCATACCACCACATCATACTAGAAACATAAGTCAGCATGACAAAAGTCTGTAAGAATTAAATGGATAAATTCTGCCTTTCACTTTTTATCTGTCAGGATATTCCACAAAGTTGTCCAAAACAGCCTTTCAAATATTGTTAGGAGGTAATTTTTGGAATTAACTCTTTCTGTTAATATACCATTATTATATGACTGCTCATAATTTAAACAACAAAAAGATAAACCGTCTTCAAGATGAATGTTTTCATCCAAAAAGCATTAATTTTCATACCTAATTTTTATTTTTTATTTTATTTTTTAATAAAAGAAAACTATCTTTTTATTTTACACATCAATCCCAGTTGACAGTTCCTCTCCTCTAATTCCCTTCATCTATCACCCCAACCCACCTTCCATCCACTCCTCAGAGATGGAAGGCACATTGCTTTGGGGAATCTTCAAGGCCCTCCATACTAAATTTAGGATGAACAAGGTATCCATCCAAAGAGAATGGGTTCCAAACAAACAAACAAAAAACAGTACAATCAGTAGGAATAAATCCTGGGACCACTGGTAGTGGCCTTGTAGTTTGCCTCGGCCATACAGCTGTCACCCATATTCAGAGGGTTTAGTTTGGTACTATACTGGTTCCTTCACTGTCTGGCTGAAGTTGGTGAGCTCCCATTAGCTCAGGTAAACTATTTCAAGGTGACCTCTAAGAAAAACATAAATTGATGAACGTGGAAAGGGAAAATAGACAAGATTGCCTGAAAATATTGGGAGCATGTGGGTGAGGGAATTAAGGTAGCAAGAGAAGAGGAGAAAAAGGGAGGGAGGAGAAAAAGTGGGAGGAATGAGAATATGAGCAAAAGGGTCAAGACCATGATGGGGTCTACTTTTATCTGAAATTATTTTATTCTAATTACCAAAGATAGCTATTCAAAATATAGAATGTATTACTAGACAATTATAATTTTAACATCATAGACTAGGATATATTTCCTGCTTTCTTCCTAAAGTGTTTTATATTCTAATTTAATTGGTAGCACTTGTTTATGTGTTGTTTCTAAAATGACACTGACCCAGGTTGGATTCATAATTCTAAACACAGTTTTATAGCTTTTTCTAGAATTCAGTAATTGGCAGGTAAAATGATAACAGTTCAGGGACTGTGACCTGGATCATGGAAAGCGTTAGTGACACATTGCTTCTCTTAAGAAGCAAGGGCAAAGAAGGGGTTTTCACTGCCACGGATGACATCTGAAAACACTCTTCATTGTTGTGGGTAGAAGCTCAATTACTTAACTGTGTAACCAAAGCAAAGGTACTAAGTCTTTGTATTCTTCATTTTTTTTCAGTTTTACCATAATCAGATTCCTGAGTCCTGTCATTTGGTAATACATTTTATATCAGTAACTAGAAACATGATTTCAATTCTAAAGAAAAATATTTCATTATATCTATTTCTTAAGGTAAGAATGTTCTTGGACTCTGAGTAAATGTATGAATATATGACAATATAATAAGTAGGCAAAGACACAGAGACACACAAATACCACACACACACACACACACACTGGAAGAGATACTTAAAAGCAATGATTAAAGTAAGAAAGCACATTAAATGTTAAAAGATTAAATTTTCCACAATTCAGATAGTGATGTACAGTATGCAGGACTGTTCTAAGAAGGTTCATGATGTGGAATTCCACTCTGTATGTTATGAATATATTTTATTACCATTGGTTATTAAAGAAGATGATTTGACCTATGGCAGAAGAAAGTATGGTTAGATAGGAAAACAAAAGGGAGAAAGAAGGCAGAATCAGTCAGACACCATGTAGATGTCCAATTAGTAAGATATGTGTTATTAAACCATGAGCCTTGTGGTAAAATATCAAATGTTTAAATGGTGGATTTAAGATGTAATAGTTATCTAGAATATGCCTGAGGTGTTGGTCAAACAAAGTTGCAACTAATATAGTTTTGTTTGATTATTTGTATATGGATGACCAGAAAACAAACAAAATTGTAGTCTCTGCTTGCAGGACAAAAAATATTAAAAAATACAAAAAAGGAAGTGATTAGGCATAAAGGATAACTACTTAAAGTTCATTTTTATTGTGTAAGAATGGATCAGGTGAACTCTGTCAATAGTTCCAAATTTCCTGTAGAAATTGAATACATAAACATTCTTGAAGAAGTTATTAATCTATAAAGGTATATGTAGCTTTTACAAATAAAATATTAAGGAATATTGATGGATGGAGAGCCTGCTTTTCACCCCGGTGCCCAGCTAGCTTAGCGCCAAAATAATCACACCGAAACTGTATTTATTTAAACACTGCTTGGCCATTGTCTCTAGCCTCCTATTGGTTAAATCTCACATCTTCATTTAACCCATTTTTATTAATCTGTGTTCACCACGAGGTTGTGGTTTACCAGGAAAGATTTATCATGTCTGACCTGGTTTCTTGATGGCAGCTCTCTCTCTCACTCTACTGTCTTTCTCCCAGAATTCAGTTCTGTCTCCCCACCTACCTAAGTTCTGCTCTACCAGGCCAAGTAGTTTCTTTATTAATTAACCAATGAAAGCAACACACAAACAGAAGGACCTCCTACACCAAAGGAATATATATTGACTGATTAATTGATTATTTTTAAAAGTTTGTGTCAATTCTTACGTAAATGTCTGTAAGTTATAGAAGTGAGTGTTTCTTCATATTTATTTCTAAAATATTATCAGAAATTTTTTTGGCTGACCCAACAAGTTGACAGTCCCTACTCTAGGATAATTGCTGTGGGATATTTATATACTTTGTAAAGATGTATTTACTATGATTGGTATAATAAAAAGCTGAATGACTAATAGTTAGGCAGGAGGTATAGATGGGGTTTCTGAGGAGAAAAAAGAAAAGAAAGAAGAGATTTCAGAGTACATAGAAGAAGAAGAATGGATGATAAATGACAAAACATAGATTAATAAAAATGAGTTAATTTAAGTTGTAAGAGCCAATTAAAAACTAGTCAAAGCAAAGGCCAAGATTTTATAATTGATAATAATTCTCTATGTTATTTGGGAGCTGGCTTGTGGGACAGAGAAAGACTTGTTACAGATAATGGAGCTCCACTGTTCATTGTCTTTGTAGGATGATTCACTACAATTTGTGTTGACTTAGGACTAAGATTTTGATTAGACAACAATTATGCTTTTTCATTAGCAAAGGAAAACAGCAGTAAAAGTGTCTAGATATTTTCTTTGATGGTGTCTGATAAAGAAGATCCCTAATTCTTTTCAAATATATTGAACCATTCATATTTTGTGTTGATCATGTGCAGTGATAACTAGTGTCACCTCAAGAGAGAAATTAAAAGGTATAAATCCAGCCTTTGATTTTACCTACTAATATTTTGATAAAGAAAGAAGAATATGCATATGTATACATATATAAATATATATGTATATATATATATATACTAAAGGTTAATTTAAATTTTCATTAACTTTTTTATTCTATAACAAAGAGAACACTAGGAAACTTTCTAACTCCACAAAAAAATATTATCCACATCTTTCAACCAAAGCTCTGAGCCATTAGGGACACCTTAGGTTTAGCTGTTGAATCACACCCCACAGTGCTATTCTGCTCAATGCCAGGTCTGGATGGTACTGCTTAGATACTATATATAACTGTGATAATCATGTCAGTTTATCCCCTCACTGACATCCTATAATAAATCCTGGGCTTTGACAGATATAATTTTCCTCTCTTATTAAATATGAATTCATAACAAGAATTTTAAATTAATTTAGCCTTGTCATAACTGAGTTACAGATCGTGGACCTTATACAGTAAATAACCCAATCAAATTTTGTGTGTGAATAGCAAACATATTTTTCTTTTTTATTACAGTGTATTATTTATATGAACCTAAGAGGGTTCCTTTCTCCCTCTAGGCCTGTCAGCCACCAGGTTGAGAGAAAGCAAGATGGAGTAGTGCCAATAAAAAGCTTTGTATGTGTACCATGAGCATGACAGAGACATGCCTCCAGGAGACAGACTTCAGTGAATTATCTCAACTTTATTTCAGAGCTATATATATATATATATATATATATGAATGATTGGGGACACTGAGGACAAACCTTAATTTGCATTAAGTAGCATGCTTCTATCATAAGACTACTAACCAAAGTCTTAGTTGTCATATGTGCAGCAAATGAAGCCTTTTAGCAAGGATTTATGCCCAAGATCAAGCTAAAGATGAATCAGACATCTGGTTTAATAACAGCTTTCAGGTAAGGTCAATCTTTCAGGCCTTACAGGAAGAGGTAGGAAGCATTGCTGGATGGAAGGAAACACATGCTGCTGAACTATTGAAATAGGCTGCCAGACCATGGTAAACTGCAACCAGACCATGGTAAACTGCAACCACTGATGAGCTAGTAATGTCTTCCAACATAAAGTGATGAATTTCATTCTGTAACTTTTGCGCACATAAAAATGTATTTCATTTACATTACCTTTTTAATATTATTTTTCTAAAACTAATTTTTAGAAAATAAGACAGTGTGAGTTTGGGAGATGAAACAGTGTAAAGTGCTTCTTGTATAAGCATTGAGATGTCAGATTGGTTGTGCTAAGAATGCATATTATCAATCCTGGTAGTGAGTAACTGTCTCCTCAATGCAGGGTTGTTGGGAGGAGATAAGTGGATCATGAGTGCTTGTTGACCACCCATGCTAACCAAAACTGTTAACTTTAGTTTTGGTGATATACCTTATTTCATTAGATACGATAGAGTGATAGAGGGCAATACCCAAAGCTCATCTCTGGCTTCCACATATGCATATATAGGTAAGTGTGTCTTTTTCTATACACACGCATGCGCGCGTGCACACACACACACAGAGCATTGCAAATGAAAGGAAGAAGAGAAAAATGAAGGAAAGAAAAAAGATCTTTCTAAAGCATTGTTAAATGAACAGTATTGAACAAAAACAGCATTACCAAAATAGTAATAAATGGATTAAACGTTGACGAGTTCCTTATTACTACAGATTTCTTATAATTGTACCTACTATGTACAGCCACTTTATTTGTGCTAAACTGAAATCAATTTTAAAATTACATATACAAATAATGCCATGGAGTAATCATCAGATGTATGGGTCAATGCAACAGAGTAATCAGGTGTATGGGTCAAAGTGGAATGCATAAATGGCATATTCCCTCAATCATCCTCATGACACTGTTTACAATAAACACCAGGGTTTATCCTCACAATTGAGAGAAATGGAGGGATGACCAATCAATTGGAGATACTGTCATTTATAAGCAAGAGAACAGGGGAACAATATACATTGACCTGAATGAAAGCCCCAGCTTGTCTTTTCTGCTACCTTGGACTTCATTAGCTATAATTTTTTGACTGTGTAGACTGAGAACACTAGATAGAGCATTCATGAAATGGGGAGGGTCATTGTTCAAAAGATGTCATAGAACTATTCATTATGGTGTTCTTTACTAACTTACGTACCTCTTTCAGAGAAAGTTTACAGTGTTATTCTTGAAAACATCAGATGCCTTTGAGAGACTACATACATGGGTGAATATTGTTAGCTTTTTAACTTGAAAGTCATCAATAGACACATCTTGTACCAGTATGGCCACAATTTCAACCCAGACTATTTCTGCATTAATGAAAAGAGATAAATCAAAATTATTTGATTGGAAATGTTTAATTTGATTATCAAAGAAAAAAACTATGCAAAACAGAGAAGTTACTTAAATAAACAAATTATTCCTGATAGAAATTTCTAAGTACTGTGTCCAATATTCATAGTATCTGGGTTTAATTTTCAGTACCCATATGGTGGCTAAGGACCTTCTATATCTCTGGTTCTAGGGAATACTGACAGCTGCTTTAGGCATGTAGTGCATGCATTGGTATATAGACATTGTTGCTAATAAAATACACATTCGTACAAAATAAAAGTAAATATGTGAAGAATATCCATGCCTAAGTAGAAAAAGGTTCCTGGACTGTCAAACATGGTCTTATTTAACCTGCAGTTCTATTTGATACAAGTCTAATATGTTGCACTGTGTTGTTTCCCATGATGACTTTAATAAAAGGGCCCCTTTTCTATAAAAGTTAGAATTACAGTTATTTTCATAGTGAAATGTTGTTTCATACTCTGGTGGTATTTTGTGATATTTAGTTTAACAAATAAAGCATGTCTGATGATAAGAGTGTGGAGTGAGCCACTAATTAGTCACAGAGGTCAGGCAGTGGTGGCACATCCCTTTAATCCCAGCACTAATGAGGCAGAAGCAGATTAAGGCCACCATAGGCCAAACAAAATTGATCCAGTCTAAAAAAGAAAGAAAGGCAGGCTGTGGTGGCTCACACCCTTAATCAAAGTACTTGGGCATCACGGGCCTTTGGTCCCAGCTCAAAGGAGATTGAGACAGGAATGGTATATAGCTGGGCAGGAGAGGAATATAAGGCAGGAGGGAGAGAAGAGTTCAAGGCATTGAGTCAAGGAATTCAACTGGCCTTCAGTCTGAAGATTCACAGAGACATGATTGCCCATTCAGTCTGAGGATTTCATAGAAGAAGAACTAGTGGCTGGTAGCTCTACTCCTGTGATGTTTCTGCTTTCAACCTCTAATATCTGACTCTGTGTTTTTATTATTAAAATAAATTAAAATTCACACTACATCATACTTTTCTGAAATTTTAGATTTAATGATAAATACAACATGCTGCACATCTCAAAGTTTATTATTGAACCTTTATTTTCTTGATGTTTTTCTTTCTTATTAAAAATAGATTCTTCTCACTTGCAACACATTCCTAGCTAAGTTTCCCCTCCCACCACTACTCCCCACTTTCCCCCTCCCCAAGTTCCACTACCCTTCCATTTCCCCTTCAAAACTAAGGAGGTTTCGGAGTGGCAACAACCAAACATGACAGAACAGGATGCAACAAGACAAGGCAAAAACTCTTATATCTAGGCTGGTCAACCCAGTAAGAATAAAAAGAGTCCCAAATCAGGCAAAAGAATCAGAGACACACCTGCTTCCACTGAGAGGAGTCACACAAAATCACCAAGGTTGTACAAACTCATGCAAGATCCATGCTTGTATCCTCAGTGTCATCAAGCTTAAGAGCCCTGCTTAGTTGATTCAGTGAGTCATGTTCTCCTGATGTCCTCTATCCACTCTGCCTCCTACAAATCTTTTTGCCCCTCTATTGTGGGATCCCCAATGTCTAAGGAGAGGGACCCAATAGAAACCTCAAATTTATGCTATCTCTGCATAATGACTGGCTATGGGTTTTGTATCTGCTCCTATCAGCTGCAGAAGAAAACCCCTGTGAAGACAACTGGACAAGGCACCAAACTATAAGTGGAATCATTTCATCATTTCATTGGTTTTATTTATTTATTATTTTGTGCTCATGATGTTTGGTTCTACCATAGAGCTTATCCAGTCTCTAGTTCATGGCCATCAAAGCAGTCTCAATCATTGGCTCTGAGTTTGAGGTGAGGACCTCTAGTTAAATCAGACATAGGTTAGTCACTCCCACAAGTTTAGTGCCACCACTGCCTGAGCACATCTTGCAATGAGGGCAGATTTTAGGTTAATGGTTTTGTGGTTGGTGTTGGTGTTCTCGTTTCTTTTTCCATACCTTGCATAATACCTTACAAGGCAAACTAGATCATAGAGGTAAAGGATCCATGCCTCCGTGAAAGCACCACCTTGACCTTTCTATATTTAATGATGTATGTGGACTTTGTTCTTGACAATAGGGCCCTACTGCCAGCTTTAAGAGTTCAGCCTTAGCTCTCTGACCTAACATAAGCCTTGGATATTGAGGGATCTCCACTGAAAGCCCATGGCTAACAACTCAACCAAATGCAACTCAATCCCTCACTGGGAGTCTTGCCTGACTACACTAGATGGCCAGTTGGGACTCCATGTTGCAAGGGAGAAGACACTTGTTAATCCCGGCTGCCCAGCTATTAGCTCTAACATCTTATTGGCCAACTCTTACACCTTGAATTAGCCCATTTCTATTAATCTATGTGTGTATCGCCACTTGGCAGTGACTTAGCAGAAAAGATTTGGCATGTCTGATTCTGGCAGCTTAATGGTGTCTCTCATTCTCTGCCTTTCTTCCTCCCAGCATTCAGTCTGTCTTCCCTGTCTACCTAAGTTCTGCCCTATCAACAGGCCCAAAGCAGTTTCTTTATTAGCCAATAAAAGTAACAGAAAGACAGAAGGACCTCCTATACCCACTTCATATTCATCATTACTAGGAGTCCTCATTAGGGACACTGTAGAGGTCCAAAATTTGGGCCCATTTCAACCTTGTGAGATGGTCAGATGGTTTGGATGTTACTAAAATGATCGACAGTGTTGGACCAAAATTATCTCAGGGCCTGTACATTGAGGCCTATAGGACAAAAAACAAAGCCTGGCTTGAGTTCAGGCCCTTGACTTAAGCATCTGTAGCACAGAAAAAAGCCTGGCTCGAATTTGCATGAGGATAAGACAGTAAATCTAGGTAGATGCCCATCCAGCCAGGGGGAGGGTTTGCTGCCTCTCATTGGTTATAGGTACCCTTACATCACAGGATGTCATTTAACCTTTATAAGTGGATGCTCACAGTAATACACTGAATTTCCAAATTAACTCGACTCCCTATTGCATCTGATTGTTCTGCATATTGAGGGTGGATTGTCCTGCATAGTGGGGCTGAGGAATTGACAGACAGTGGACTCACCTTTCCCTGCGGAATAAGGAGGCTCAAGGAAGCCTAGCAACTGGTGCCAGAACATGGGGTGACTGGTCCCAGGGCAAAGTGGTCTCAAGGTGAGTAGGACCCTACTATGGTAATGCAACTTCACACAAAAATATCCCAGCACTTAAGGCTGAAATTCTAATTTCAGGGCCTCTGAATTGTCAGACCACACTGTGATCCAGGCATGGGATGATATAATTTTAGCAAATTTCCTATGTAAGCTCTCTGCTGACATAAAATTCTCAATCAAGCCAAATTGCAACAAGCCTAGTTATAAAATATCCAGGTTTAATGGGATTCCTGTGCTCTTGGGTGGCCCCAGGGGGGAACCAGGAAGCTATGAATGCAACTGCTAGAGTGGGGAGAAGAAAGAGACCATGCTGTAATTTTCTGGGGAAGCAGTTAAAATAGACTGGGAGAGTGGTCAAGATTCTAGTTGGTTGTCTTGACCCTCCTCCAGGAAGGGGACAAAGGCTTGGTGGGCACAGGGATGGGGCCTCCAAAGATAAAGGCCAGAAACCAGGGCTTCCAATAATTTCCCTGGCTCCCTGGGTACCTACAGGGAATCTTTTCTCATGAGACACGTGGAACTGAGTGGAGACTCTGGCCCCCTGCAGACACCCTTTTATATATGCCCAAGAAGAAACCAGACTGCTTCTGCTATGAGAAACTGCAGGGAGGGGCTCCTGATTACTATTGTTCTACCTGGGAATGTAAGCAGACTGGACTAGACATTGTTAGAAAAGACAGAGGCTGCATTACTCTATTTACAAAAGTCTTTGGATTCATTTGATGTGGCATTTCCCTTTGTATGCTGTGATTGCCATTAATGAATATAGAAAATTCTTTGGACCTATATCAGGGCAAAACATAGGTGGGGGAAACTAAAATGAATGTTGAGAGAAAGAAAGGAGGAGAGCAGAGAGAGAGAAACCATGTAGCCCCACGGGAGCAGGATTGAACTTTAGCCAGTAGGCCACAGCCACTTGGTGATACACAGACTGATAGAAATGGGTGAAATTAATATGTAAGAGTTAGCTAATAAGAAGCTAAAGCTAATGGGTCAAGCAGTGATTTAATTGATACAGTTTCTCTGTAAGTATTTTTGAGCTAAGCAGCCAAAAACCAATAAGCCTCCTCCTTACAACAGACTGGTCCCCAATGTGGTGGACTAAATACATGTAAAACCTTAGAAAGCTTGAAAAGAAATTCTAGACACTAAAAAACAAAGTTTATCCACATTTTCTCTTTCCTGAATGGGCTTTGCTTGCATGCAGCACACTCTGGCTCCTTTAAGAGATGTTTTCCTGATTCAGTGAAAATGATTCATTTTCAGTAGCAGAAAAAAAGTCATGCCATTAAAAAAAATGGTTTCCTGGGCCATGCTACCAGTGCAAACTCTGGCTGTGGAACATTTGAATGCAATTTGTAGGCTTGCTTGGGTGTTTGTGTGCTCACTTACAGTAGAGAGGAAAGTAGCTGAGACCATGCCCACAGGCACACTCCTTGCCTGGGCAGTGTCAGTATCAGGTCTACTAGGTGTGCACAAGCAATAGAGCATGGTAGATGTCTGCTGCCATACACAGAGACATTTCATTATATGGGCTGCTAAGCTAAACCTACACATACATTTTAAAGGTATCATGATTTCAAAACTTGGGTCTAAGTATTAGTTACTTTGGAAAAGAGGTTCTGCTTCTGTTTCCACAGAGGATGAGAAAATGTGGATTCATTCCAGGCTAATGTGGTTTGATAGACCATGAAGCCCAAAAGGTCACTGTAAACACCCTCCAAAAATTTCTTCACCCAACTGATGACTGAGATAAACCCAGCACATAGGATACACCATGAAAGACCTGATTAGCAGCACCCCCAATCATCAGGAAGTAGTCTAGAGAACTACGCCCATATTCACAAATACTGTTTATAAATGCTATCTATGGAACAAGGAGGAATTTGCAAGACACATGGGAGTGAATGTTGCTTCTATGCAGACCATTCTAGGATACTTACAAGAACTCTAGATGAGTTAAGAAAACATATTGTGATTCATTTAAATCCAGTACCCCCAATGAGACCTAGTTTAATTGGTCCTATGGCTTACCACACTCATCTCTTCCCTAATTGGGCCGATGGCTGTTTGTTTATTGATCTATCTTTTTGGCCCACGTGTTTCCAAAGGCTGAAACAAGCATTCCAAGAACAGACACGCACTACATGGCCCTTTGAGTACATTATGATAGGCTCGATATATCTTACCCCAAAAATAAACACTCAGTTTAAGGGTGTACAGGCCGAAACTCTAGATAGGGGTGGCCCTGACCAGTACTCTCTCCCCAGTGGGCTATTCTGACCTGCTGACTGGAGTAGAGGGTGGGAGATAAAACAAAAGGGGAGATGATGGTCCAAAATTATCTCAGGGCCTGTAAGACAAAATACAGCCTGGCTCGAGTTGAGGGGCTGCACTTCAGTGCCTGTAGGACAAAGAAAATCCTAGCTCGAGCTTGAGTGAGAATGAGACAGATAAAAATAGGTAGATGCCCCTCCAGCCAGAGGGAGTGTTTGGCTGCTTCTCATTGGCTGGAGGTACCCTCACATCAAAGAATGTCATTTAATTTTTATAAACAGATGCTCACAGTAATAAACTGAAGTCCTGCTTTGACTCAACTCCTTATTGTGTCTGATTGTCCTGTATAGTGAGGCCGGACTGTCCTGCATTGTGGGGCTATGGAATGTGTGGATAGCACACTCACCTTTCCCTGGGGAATAAGGGGGCTCAAGGAAGCCTAGCAGACAAGTATAATTGCACATACAAACTCAGATTGTGATTGCTTGGTTCTTTTAATATTAAGAGAGCTCCATTAATTCCTGACAGATGGTACAGATGGTCAGGATATGCAAACATACTTTTGCTCCTTCTTTTGTAACAATGAGGTCAGCTGGGGAGGGTCGGCCTTCAGGATATATGATCTAGAACACTTTTCCTACCTAGATTACAGAATGTTAATGATTTGATGTCTCAGAGTGATAAAATGATTGACTGTGTGAGTTATCATTTGTATCATATTAATAAAGTCTTTTGTTACCTTCTTCTCTTCACCTCTCACCTCCGCCCACATTTACATTGGGTATAAAAGCTCTGGGAAAAATAAACATGGGTGATTTCTGGATTTCAATATCTGGAATGCCCTCCAGATATTATTCTATGATTTCTGTCTTATTATTTTTATGCACATTCATATTCTTTACTTATATTTCTAAAATTCCTATGCCTCTTCTTACCCTACTCTGGTAAGAGGTGATTTTGTTGAGGTCAGTTCTTGACAGGACACCCTCATAGATACCAGCAAGTTACCATTGCTTTAGGATTCCATATCAACCCTCAGTGGTCCACAAATCCAGCTGTCTCTCTTTTTGCATTTTGTCCCTCCTTTTTTCCTCTCCAACTTGATCTGTCCTGCTCTTGTATATCCTGCCCACCAGTCCAC
Source organism: Chionomys nivalis (assembly GCF_950005125.1). Taxonomy (NCBI): domain Eukaryota; kingdom Metazoa; phylum Chordata; class Mammalia; order Rodentia; family Cricetidae; genus Chionomys; species Chionomys nivalis. The sequence continues at coordinate 72,890,489 of NC_080090.1, read as the reverse complement.
ACACAGAATCTATTCTATTTCTCCCCTTTCTTTATTAACGACAATCTGGCCAACTGGTAAACAGATTTCTTTTTCCTTTGAGCTATCAATTATTTTAGTTCAGAGACTTGAATTTATTTTTATAATATAATTTCATTGTGCTTAACGAAGTATTTAATTGTTCACTTTTAGCCTAGAGAACAAGATGGTTAAGAACACTGTGTAAAAATCCTCTAATATTCATGAATGTGCTGGTTCTCCCATTGTATTTCCTAAGTATGTTCTCTATATGTTTATTTTACCATTTACATTTGATGATGTGTAGAATGTCTCAGTGTACAGCATATGGCTGTAATACAGACAAATAAATAGGCCAATATATAAACTATGCTTCCAAGAATGTGTTTTGACCAATCACTGTACATATTTTATCTCCTTTAGATGACACACTTGTTTTGAAATACACAGCTCGTTTTCATTTTGAAACTGTAGATATGAAAACCTTACTGATTTGTCAGTGTCTTATTGCTGTGAAGGATCATCATAATTTTGGCAATTCTTATAAAGGAAAACATTTAGTTGGGGCTGGCTTATAATTAAAAGATTTATTCTGTTATCATCATGGTGGGATGTACGACAGCATCCAGAAATACATAGTGCTGGAGGGTAGCTAACAATTCTACCACTGTATCTGCAGGCAGCAGGCAGAGACACCAGGCCTGTTGTGAGCTTCTAAAACCTCAGAGTCTACCAGTAGCAGTCTACCTCCAACAAGGTCATACCTCCTATTCCCTGTCAAGCAGTGTCACTCTCTAATGATCAAACATTGAAACAGATCATCTTTTCAGAGACATTCCTAATCAAACCTCATCACGTACATAATTTGTTTTCTTTAGGGTGAAAATAGAAATAGAAAGCAATCTATTTTAATAACTTAAGCCATTGCAAACTTCAAGTTTCCTTCATATAGGATCAGAAGACTTTCTATTCAACTTTTTTTATTTTGATTGGTTTCATTACATCATTTGTAAGAGTTACAGAATCATTGTGTTACTATGTCTGTGTGCTGGATTCAGACCATGAATACCACTTGATGTCACGCAATTATTTTTCCTTGTACGGATGATAATGGAAAGTAGATTTGTAAACCACTGAAAAATTCTTAGTGAACCATTCCCCCATGTGGGACTAAAATATTGGAAAATCATGACAGAAATGTTCACAACAATAAGTGTAAGCAAAATGTTTCAGGCAGCCAAATAATAAGAGAATGTTAGGTAAATGCATGGCCAAAATGCTAGTTTACATAAAATAAATAAAGACATTGTTCCATCAGAGTGTCTGATGGTCCTCGTGATATTGAAAAAGTGAGAATATAAAGATCTGTTATATGATGAGAAAATGCTGTCAAATGAGAAAATATGCCAAGGTGTAACAATCAGACAAAGATTACATCATTGTGATAAAAAGATCTTATATTAAAATGTATTACTATTATTTACACTTTTCAAGGACTTCAAAAGTAAATGAAAACGTGGGAATGAGAAACATAGAGAATAACATGGAAGATAATATGTTGTCTGGACAGGTCAGTAGTAAGGAACACGGCTTTTTTCTGGGAACAGTGGATTGGAGCCCACTGCTAAAGGAAAAAAAAGCATACAGGAGGAAGTGTAAAGGAATTTATGTGTGATGATCTTAGTCATAGAATAAAAACCGTCATTCAAAAAGCTGTGTGCTTCCCTTTAATGAAAATAAAACATCTTTTTCACAAATTAAGGGAGAATTGTAAATTCTGAAGATTCATTTCTTTGAAAGGATGGCAAGATATACTGAGAAAAATGCTTCATATTTTCTTCTACAGATGAGATCCTCTGTTTGCAGTGATGTAGGGTGTAAGACCACAATGATATAAGGGTTTGGGCAACGAGTTCTTAGGCATTTCCAGAGGTAACTGAAAGACTGGAAGCAAATGGTGAGACATCTGGCAGATGATAACAAACTGAGGTTGGAATTCACACAAACAATTATGCTAAATTGTTGAATATATATATTTGACCTAACAGCCCATGAAAGTGTTGAAAGACATACATAATATTGCTATGCATGCAGAAGATGATTCTTGGAAGGACCTTAAGAATGACAAGAGGAGAGTAAACTGCAGAATTATCCTTTAAAACCTGTGTTATGTCCCTTTTTACAGTAAAAATCAAGATTTCCTGTCAAGTATCCACATAGCCTTTGTACATTTATGCCTTCACTTTTTTTTAACTAACTTATTCAAACAGTTTTCTGATTGATAGATATATTCCCAGAATTAACAATTCTTAGACAATCAGTACACAGTGCAAATGTATACTGAAGTATTATGCTTTTATCTCATAAATATGCAGAATTATTAGGTGTGAAATATATGTCAAAAATATTAGGAAACAAAATACAACTAAAAACTGAAAGAATAAAACCAATGCCCCATCCATCATGACATACAGAATATTTTATTTTTCTCATTATAGAAATTCTCACTCATTCTTTGCAGCAAAAATACAATTTTTAAAAATAATTTGTGGAGTCGCTTTTTCAATTTATTCAGTAAAACGCAAGGGAGGCATTGTTGTAGGCTAAGATTCTGAATAGACCAAAAATGAGTCACTCATATTTAAGTTCAGTCTCACCAAACTGAAACTAAACTGATTTTCTGGAAAATCAGAACTAACGAGATTTGAAAACCAAATTTCCAAACAGTCGAATTTCACTTGGAAGGAAATTTATGTCTTTCTGTTATTCCTTACATAAGAGAACTAACCTAAACTAACCTAATATCAATGTGTAAATGAGGTAATCTTTTTATATGTTCTTTTTTTCTGTAAGATTTTATGTGATATCTAAAAAATACCATTGGCAAAGCCAAGGGCCAGTTCTCTTATATTTAGTTTTGATAATTTTAACTCCTCAATTTTAATGTTTTTACTCACTATTTTAAGCTGAGTTTTTCATATGCTGAAAAATAGTTTCTTGTTTCATTTTATGTTATGTGTGTTTCATTTTCTTTCTCAAAATTGTTGAAGAAACTTCTAGTGCAATATATTGAAAAAAGCTTATTGTTCATGCTTGAGTTCATTTTAAGGTTTTCTATCTTGCTACAGAACAATATCTTCTGTTTCTTTTTCTATTTTTTTTTTTTTTTACTGCACCCTTATAATACAATTTGAAGTCAGAAAACCCGGAACCTTCTCCATTGTTTGCCTTTTCTTAAATGGATACTTAGTGTTAGATAATCTTCTTCCTCATAAGTTTTATACTTTCTAATGTTTCAGTAAAAAGTTATATTGTATTCAAATAGAAATTATATGAAATTAATGTGTTGTATTTGTTAATATGAATATTATTTCTTCTAATTCATGAAAGTAGGGTATCTGCCTGTTTGCAGCTTTTCAAATATGTCCATGAAATCTTCCATTTTTATTATTAGAAAGTACAGCAAAAATATTAAATTTTAGTAAGCAAGAATAAAATGCAACTTACCTTACTTATGGAATATCACCTCAAACATAATACACTGCTTATTCCTAGAAATACAAATCAAAGCAATGATTAGAGAGGATGTGGATTAAAGGTGTATATTGTTAAGGGATTTGAGTATTGGTAAAAGTCCTCATGGTAAAGAGAATGAAATAAGTTTAGAAGATTAATACCTTCCTATAAAATTCAATGGTTCTATAGTTTATAAAAAATATTGAAAACAGCATTTAAATTATTTATGGTCTCTATGCTCACTACAGCAATTTTATAATAGTTATGATATATTAATTATAAATTTAAATAACTAATAATAAGCAAGTGAATATGTAGTATGTATTATACATTTTACATATTTAATAATTATACATTTGACATATAAGAGTTATCACCATATCAAATACATGATGGACAAATTATGGTATATAATTCAGCTTTAATAAACAAGATAATTACATTTTTTAAATGATAGATAATACTGGAGAATTTTTTTTTTAATAAAGAGAAATGTGTCAATACCAGAAGCTTTTAAAAGAATTTGGTATTGACTTTGCATATAAAATATATACATATAAATAGAAATTGATTAGTTTAACATGGCCAAAGAGTGTGAACAAATATGGTAAGAATGAGTTAAAAACAGAAGTTTAGTAATTATTAAATGATTTTTCAGATATGACATAATTATAGTTCACATTATTGTATATAATAAAAAATTTACTAAATGAGTAGATTTTAGATGCATATGCATCACAACCATCTACACACCACACTCTGAAGTAACTATTGAAACAGAAACAACTAATGTTCTCTAGTGAAGCAACTGTTTCACTGTCTATGCTATCTCTTAGAAAATCTTGATGTGCACATACAAAAAATACATCTTGAAAGTTTCAGGTGTTCAGAAAAATTTATAGGCACACATCCAGAATAAGCCTTCCATATATGCAACACTTAAATCTTCAATGTCAAGGAACTGCAGAAAAAAAAAATGTTGGAAGTTTATTTCATTTGTATTGATCATACGAACTTTATTACCCTTGTCCTCATTCCTCAGACACTTCAGTATAACCACTATTTACATAACAGCTCATCTGCAGTGAGTATTATAAACATTTCAGGGTTTTTTAGTTTATCTTTTTATTCATTTTACATATTCAGCACAGTTCTCCCTCCTCCGGCTCCCCTTACCCTCCCCTACTACACCCCCATTTACTTCTCAGAAAGGATAAGACCTCTCATGAGGAGAACAAAGGCTGGAACACCAAACTGAAGAAGGACCAATTAAGTAAGAAGATTTGCATGGTCTCTGTGGGAATATGGTACCTGGGAATATGGTACCAAGGAAGGGGGGAGATTTTGGTATCCACACTTTGTTAATGAATTCTCATCAAAAATTAAAGGAAAACTATACACAATATCTTAGAGAATTCATAATCTAGAAGCAAAGGCAGTAAAATAATTACTATCTAATGCAATAAGACATAGTATATCCTTTGACCAGAGAAAGACTAAGTAATGCAATTGTGAGGTTAACTTGATAAAATCTGCAATAACTTAGTAGACATGCATTATCACATTCTTAAGGAGAATTATTATCATTCCATTTACTGGAGTAGGAATATCTACCACCTGTATATTGAACCATTCCTGAACTGGGACCCTAGACTCTGTAAATGAAGAAAGAAATCTAAGCAGTGACATTTATTAATCACCTGTTGCTTTATGGTTGTGAAAATGAAGTCATTTTCACCTTTAAGTTCCTGCCACTTTGTCTTCCAATGTTTGATGGACTGTGAGAAAAAATAAATCCTTTTGAACTTGCTTTTATCAGGGTATTATGTCATAGCAACAGTGACATAACTAAGAAAATGAGAAACAACAGTATCAGCCAGCAAACGAACTGTTCTCAGGTAGAATAAAGATTGTGTTCAGTGAAGAAAGGAAATGAAATGGTGATATAAAAATGAAAATGATATATTTATATTCTCAAAAATATTCTTCAAATTAAGAATCATGTTGAAAACCTTAGAGTTGGAATATTTTGTCATTCTTAGGTAAAGGTGATAGCTGGTTATTAAAGAATCTAGATGGAGATTAAGAAAGTAAAAAGCATAAACCACAGCAGCAGCAACAACAAAAATACACACACAGACTTACATTAGTACAAAAGAGAGATTCAAATTTCTGTGGAAAACACATTTCTCTACAAGAATATCTACATAATTTATTTCTATAATTTGCTTGTATCAATAACATGGAACACGTACCCTTACTTAAACTTCTTTGTAACTGTTGCAGTTATGTTTTATAATTATTATCAACTTCATGATTCAGAGCAATAGATGAAATTTTAATAAAGGTATCAAAATCACTTGTCATCACTATCATCTGGTACAGCTATCCACCCTTAGCCTATTAATTTTTTGACACTAATTGTCAATGCACATGAGAAGACATTCTTGTTTAGTTTAATCAGTATCAATGAAACCTAATATTCTGGAGTTTTATAGCTTGCATACTTGCAACTTCCATGTAACAATAAACATCTAGAACAGATAACTTTATTAGGAAATAAATAAGGAGAATAGAAAGATGTCCAGAGACAGACAGATACAGAGAGAGAGAGAGAGACAGAGAGAGAGAGAGAGAGAGAGAGAATATTTCAAGTATGAACTAGCTTCTTTATGCTGTCTAACCACAGGACACTAATTTGACCTGGTTCGGACCCAGAGGTTATATGTTTTACAAATGTCTAAAGTACTTTCTGCTGGTCATTAAGTTCTGGCACAACATGGATGTATAAAATGGACCGTAGATCTGCTTTAGAGCGTGCTATGATTGTGGAAACATTTGACCATTGAAACCCAGTGATGACATCCTATCAATCACATTCCCACAGCCTCTCTTTGGTAACTCCTTCACACTCTTAAATCAGATGGTACTTTGTCTTCTTTCAGCTGTTCCAAAGTTAAACTGAAATTTCACAGATAATAAAATCTATTCGTCCTTTGCGTACCTAGAAAAATGTTAAAAGTAAAGAGGTTCACTCAGTGAAAAGAGGACTATATGATTACTTTCTTATAACTATCATTTTTTCTTGTTCCTTATGTTTTTAGTTAAGGTTTTAGCAAAAATATTAAATAAAAGGGTTTTTTTTTTTTTTTGAAACATGTTTTCTCTGTAGCTTTGGAGCCTTCCTGGGATTAGCTCTATAGACCAGTATGGTCTCAAACTCACAGAACTCATTTCTGCCTCCGGAGCGCTAGGATTAAAGGATTGCACCCAGTGTAAATAAAAGTTTTAAGATAATTTTAATTGACACCTTCGCATTTATTTGTGACTTAAACAAAATAAGAGATGGTGGATGGGATTGGTGAAGTATGAAACATGCAGTGTGTTGCTTTCGCTCCTCTGAAACATGTTTAATCCTACCTCTCATTTTCTCTCTATGCATCTCGTACTGTCTGTTTTCTCTGTTCATGAGTATCTCATACAACTTTATTACACTAACAGAACAAGCAGTATGTAATTCTACCCTGTATATTTTAAATGATAAAAAGTATTAAGTTATCATAATTTAGCATTACTATTATAAAGGTAGATTCCATGCCATGAATTTAATCATTAAATTTTCTATTAAGGAAAAAGTATAAGAACAGACTACTATACACAAGATATGGACCAATATTTTCCACAATATCTTATATATTTCATTATACATATGATCTATAATCAATATATATTATATATTACATATGTAATATTATATACTACATATATTTTGGAGTATGTTTGTAGTTTAACAGACAAATCAAGCTGTGTACAAAATATTATAAATTGTTTTGCATAATACATCAATTGCTAGGTTAATTTCCTTTGATTATTAATTTTCTTTCTCATGACTTATTTTAATAACAGATAATAATAGTTTAAAAGAGCCCCTGTTATTTTTTAGGAAATGTCAGTAAGCTACTTTTTATTATTAAATTTATTTTAATAAACCAACTCTCTTTTTCTCATTTTGTATGTCAATCCCAGTTCCCACTTCTTCCCCTACGTCCACTCCCTTCACCTTCTCACCCATTACACTTGCCCATCAGAGGGTACGTCTTTCCATGGAGAGTCAACAAAGTCTAGGACATTATTTGAGGCAGGATCAAGGCCCTGCCCATTATATCTAGACTCAGCAATTTATCCCTCCAAAGAAAATGGGTTCCAAAAAGTCAGTACAAGCAATTGGAGTAAATCCTGGTCTCAGTGCCAGTGGCCCACAGTCTGCCCCAGCCATACAACTGTCACCCACATTAAGAGAGCCCATTTTGATCCTATGCTGCTTTCCTTGTTATCATGCTGGAGTTGATGAGCTAGTAATTGCTTAGGTAAGGTGTTTCAGTAGATATTCCTGTGGAGGAGCCCAAATGAGCCTATTTCTACCTTGTGTAATGGTCAGATGGTTTGAGCTTGCTCAAAATTGTTTAAAACAACTAGAGCTACATATCCTGACCTAGGGGGTGGTTACTTGTTCATTTTAACATTAAGATGGCCCATATAGGTGATACATTCTACACTGACCAATAGTAGAGAAATTCAAGCATATTTCTGCTGTTTCTTTTGAGATAGGTTGTTCGACCTTGGGAGTGACTGACTGTCTTCTGGATACTTGGTCTAGGGTGGGTTCAATGCACAAACAAAAGAATGCTAATGAGGACATAATGTTTCAAATATTGAAACAAATAATACTTCTAGTTGTCATTTGTATCATGTTAAAGCAGTCTGTTGTCTTCTTCCCCTTTTTGTATTGGGGTATAAAAGTGTATGGGAAATAAACAAGGGTGTATTCAGCATTCAAAATTCACTGTATTGCCTTTCTGTTACTATCCTATTTCTTTGTGATTCTTTCTTATGTCTGTTCCTCCTACTTAACATTTTTCTAATTTTCATGTTCCAACCCCAGCTTTGGGATATGCAGGACCATCACATCTAGGACCATGATAGAAATCACTGCAAAAAAGGTGCTCCCGACATAAACCCCATCATGGTCTTAACCTCTTTGCTAGTTTTCTTACTCCTCCTACCTTCAACAGGTCTTTAAGAGCTCAGTCCAATGTTCTGATGTGAATCTCTGCATCTGCTTCCATAAGTTGCTGGATGAAGGCTCTATGATGAAAATTGACAGTAAAATATTTTAATGAGGAAAAGCAAAAACACATTTTTGTCTTATGATTGTATTCAGATAGCAGAGGCAAAGGTCTGCTGACTCCCTAAGCTCCCCCTCAAACCCTGAGCTGATGGAGGCTGGTCTTCATGCTAACAATAGATGGTTTCTTAAAATAAAAATGAAAAGCAAACAAAGACAAAAGAAAAATAAGGCAAACAAAAGATGAGCCCAATGTGAAGTCAGCATCTCAAAGTTAAGAGCAGACTTTCTGTGTCTATTTCTGTCACAGTAATCATGTGAAATGTGTTGTCCCTTTATATGCTTATAAACATTTAATTAGTATATGAGTAACTTAGGAGGGTAACAGTTTTGTTAAGTAGAGAATAAAATAAAATATGGATAAATTGGAGGCTATAGGAAAATTTTTTATAAGGGGAGATAACAAATCTAGAGTGATCATACAGAGTGAGTAAAGAATAAGAGAAAAGAGGATTGGAATGTTTTTTTTGACGGTTGATACATACACATATGAAAGATTTGTATATAATACACATAATATAATAACATGCCTGGATTAAAGACTCGAGTATAATATTTTTATATATCTGGTAAAATGCAATGAATAATAATGTTTCTCTATTTTCCAATATACTTATTCCATTTAACAAAGGTAGATTAAAAATATGTTGTGTGTTTTTTTTCTTTTTCAGTTAAATCATAAAGCATATAAATAACCTAAGCCAGATGAAAAACAGGGCTCGATTTAACTAATCAAAAGTACGGTAGTTGAAAAAAAATACCAGAGAAAATTGTATAACAATACCAACATTTCTGATACAATGTCACTTGTGATATACTGTAGGTGTTGTTGATTGTAAAGGACTTGTCTATAGATTTCCTTGAGCTGTGGAGTTAAGGTCACTAAAATTAGGTCTGAGGCAACAGCACACTTGTGAGCTTTTCCAGGATGTAGAAAATCTTGGTGAGAATTGAGAGGAATTGAGTAAATTAAAAGAAAGTAGAAAGGGTGGTGAAAGGAAAGTTTTCAATCTCTCTCTTTTTTTTTTTTTTTTTTTTTTTTTTTTGGATAGAGAGAAAACGCATTTGAGATTTTCTTGGCTCAAATTCTGATAGTAATAAATGTTTCTCTGGAAACTATTTATGACAGAGTTATATACTTCTGGAAATGGAATGAGGTCTTCTTATTAGGTTACTTCAGTTTTTCCAATATCTCTATTGATGGTGGGTATAAAATAGATATATTTCACCATATAATTGCATTTGGATAAGTCTAATTCTAAGTGCACAAAAGACAACTGTGTAAATACATTAAGAGGTTTTTTATTTTAAAATAATAACACACAATTTAATATTTTAAGAATTTGCAAGATGTTGAAAAATAATTAACTATATTATAGTGTTTCAACTTGGCTCATTTTTTAACAGAAGAACACACCAATAGGTATCTATGATTACACAGACTTCATAATGATATTTTTAGTGAGCATTAGTTCATTTCTCTTTATATCAATGACATGTGATATAAGAAATATTTTTGAAAATCAGCATATTAGCTTAACAAATACTATAAAACTCTTAAGTTTACACAATACTTTCATATACAACATTCCATCCATTTTTTTAAGTTCAGTGTAGTTTTCAAATTCATATGTGTGATGAATGCATTATGGTTGACAGTAGATGACAACTCCTGAGGAAAAGGTACTTTCAGGGACATTTGAATCCTGTTGGTGTCATTGTGCCTTTATGGAAAAGAGTGTGGAGCTTCCTCAAAGAAGGAATTCAGATATGCCAGATAAGAACAGCAGTTGCTGTCTATATACATTCAAAAATTAAATTACTGTAGATATATGCTTTCCCATGTTTGTTAAGGCAACTTTATCCATAATTCTTAGTATGTCATCACTTGTTAATATTTAACTCTCACACTGAGCTACTTACAAAAGGAATTTTTGAGTTTTATTAGTAATTAAGATTTATGTTTGTTAAACATGGGTTTTGTTGATAGATGATTCTGTGTTTACATTTTCAACAACCTCACAAAACCTCTTTTACACAAACAAGTTTCAACCATCAATAGAAACTAAAGTTTTATCCCACAACTGCAACATTTTTGTTCTTACTATGTGTTCCTTTATTGTTTCCAATGTTACTTGATTATATGAATATATGAGTAATTATATGTGTGTGTATATCATTGTTCACTTACTTCTAGGACTCAAAGTTCAAAGCTGAGTATGTAGTTTAAGAGCAATCAAAATTATTTTTCTGTTATAGGGTCTCTAAATATGTCATATTCTTTTGGGTCTGTAGCTCAAGATTTTAATTACTGTGAGTTTGTGATGTTTCATTAACTTGGAGCAAGTCTGTGATTATTTCCCTTTTCCGCGTGTACATTAATGTTTTATATTAATTTGAAAACAGCATCAATATCAAAGAAATTATTATAGAAATATAAATAGAATAAATATTAAACTTGGAAATTATTTAAAAAATAATGATACTAATTAGTTTGAAATTCTCCTAGAAGAATTAAATATTTCATTATGTATCAAAATAATTAGTAAGGGAAGCAAGAGAGACTTGTTAATGATAATATTTTATCTTACTACTATTATTACTAAAAATGTTTTTAATTTTTTTTTCTTTTCAGTACATCCCATCTGCACCTTTCTTCCCTCCACTTATCTTTCCTCCCCAACTACACTTTCCCCCAGATTGACTCTCTATTTTCCTTAAGAAAAAATATCCATGGATATTCACAAAAACAAAATGGCATAAGAAGATACAATAATTCTAGGCACGATCCTAATATCAAGGATGAGCTAGGCACCCTGGTAAAAGGGAAAGTATTCCAGGAGCAGATGAAAGTGTCTGAGACACATCCGACTTTCACTTTTAGGAGTCCCACAGAAACACAAAGCTAACGACAATACCAAATATGCAGAGTACCTAGCTCAGACCCATGCAAGCACAGAGATTTTCTGTGAGTCCTTATGGAGCCATTCTTAGTTGATGGGTATGTGCTGTGTTCTCTTGGTGCCCTTCACCACTCTGACTCCTTCAATTTTTCCTCCTTGTTTCCATGGTGGCCCCAGGGCTCCAAATGAAGGAACGTGATGGAAATCTCTAATTTGGGCTTTCTTCTTGCCTAATATTTGGCTGTGGATCTCTGCATTTTCTCCTGTCAGAAGCCAAAGAAATCCTCTCTGATGATTGCAGTAGGCACAACTCCATGAACATATACATATCCTCAAAATCACTACTAGATTGAACCAACCATTAAAAATATAAAACATTCCAAAAATAATAATATCATTAGAAATTATTTTATTGATTTTTTTTAATCATAGGTCTCTGAGCTATCCAGCCTTCAGTTTCTGGTCATCTGTCCATCATGGGCTCCATTTAATGAGCTGGGCCCCAAATCAGATCAGTAACTGGTTAGCCACTCCCATAAGCTCTGTGCCTCCATTGTCCTAGCACATCTTGCAGGCAGGATAGTTGTATGTTCAAGGTTTTGTGGTTAGGCTGGTATCTCAATCCTTCCACTGTCCAAAAGTTTTCTAATTTATAAAATTATGAGCCTTCAAATTCCAGTGAGAGGCTCTTAATCATCGCACAAATGTGTGGTGTTTCCTGATCTCTTAACTAATCCTGGATATTATTGAATTTTGCATATAGTAAACAAATAAACCTAGAATATGGTGACTATTTTTGTCAATCAAAAATTAATTTGATGCCATGGTTGAAATTAATATTCAGGAGAAGTTGTTTAAAATTTTAAAGAAAATATAGGTTGAAATATACATGAGGAATAACACTAGATTCCTTTCAACAGTTACAAAAACAAATTTGCATGTGTTAAAAATTTTGCCAGCAGACCTGAATCTGCAATCATAGGAAGAAGGTATTGGAAGAAAGTTGTCATACATAGAAAGAGGGACAAATTAGTTGTACAGATTCCTAAAACACAGAAAACAAAGAGAAAGTGACATATAGTCTTGTAACTCATAAAAATAAAAACAAAGCCAAAATCAAAACAGAACAAAATTACTACACAGCAAAAATAATGTGTATCCTCAAGCCTGTGTATGTACATGTATGCGTGTGTGAGTGCGTGTGTGTGTGTGTGTGTGTGTGTGTGTGTTTGCAGCTATGGGTTTAGATATACCATGGTGGGAATGTCACATTTAGAGGACAATTGTGGGTGTCAGACCTTGACTTTCATCTTGCTTGACTCATAATCTATTATGTTTATTGCTCACTATAACTGTCCAGGCTAACAAATGAGCTCCCAGCATTTCTTTGGGTCTCCCTTCTGTCTCATGTCTGACACCTATGTCCTGTCAGATTCACATATGGATTTGGGGTATTTACATGGTTTTGAGAATTCAGTCGCAGGTTTTAAGTCTTGCACAGTAGGTCCAGTACTTGCTAAGGCAATTCTCCAACCTAAGCACTAATATTTTGCTCTGTGTATGTTCTGAGATGAAACCTCACTGTATAGTCAATGCTGACCTTAAATTTAGCCTTTTCATGTCTCAACATCACAAGTACATAATAGCATCATACAAGCTTGTCTTAACTTTCTGACTAATTTTTTCATAGTTAAGACTTTTAGAAACCTATTAAAATGTTTTTGCAAAAATCAACTTTGTATTTCACAATGTATTATAAAAGATATTTGCAAGAAATCATATTATGTCACACTCCAGTGCATAATATTTACATACAGCTATTACTAATTCATTCTAAGTTGGACACACTATTTAATAATGAACACTAAAGACCATATTTATAACAAAGATAAAATAACATATAAAAGAAATACTAAATTAATGTTTTAATACAATACAAACAGCATGTTAACATTTATAGAAATTTATTTATTTAATATAGGACCACAAAAATGACCAAAGTTGAGAAGCAGTGATCAGAATCTTGTGTAGCCCGAACAGCAGCTGTTCTCAACTTTCCTAATGCCATCACCCTTTAGAACAATCCCTCATGTTGTGGGGACCCATAACCATAAAATTACTTTCATTGCTACTACAATTTTGCTGCTCTTATGAAACACAATGTAAATATGTGATTGCAGGCTATATGATAAATGACTCCTATGAAAGGGTCATACAAACACAAACGAACTCATGGCTAACAGATTAAGAAGGCCTTCTTAGATAGAAACAGAAAGAAAACTTAAACTAGTATTAAGGAAGGTAAGAACTGTCCTATCTTAATTTCTTCACCTTACATTCCATACATTTCTGGACATATGACTTCTCTAAAACATAGATGTAAGTCATTGTTCCTTAATATTTGGAAATGGATAATATTCAAACTGCAGAATTTAAGAGTAGTTTTAAGACTAAGAATGTAAATTAATTCTATTGCAAATGTATTAATAAAAATTGGAACTTAAAATGTAATATTTTTCCAGAACAATAATGATATTGAAAAGGAGAAAACAGAACATGGGATGAAAATTCCTGCTTTAGTTTTGCATTCTTCCCTGAAACTCTCAATGTTAGAGTTAAATCTGCTGGGTTTCCAATATGGCATTGCTTATTTCCATTAAGCTTTAATTTATTCTGTTCTATTTTATTTAGACATATAAACCATGCTCCATGTGTCTAGATTTTATAGCTTTTATTCCTCTAAAATAAGTCATAAGCATGGTTCATCTTTGATAACATTGGGAATTGTACTTCAGGCACTGCTAACACTTTGCTGCTGTGAAATCCATAGGTAGGTAGGTCTCTGTAAATATTAGAAGATTTTACTTTAATATTTCTATGTGTCTAATATAACATTGGTTCTTATGTGAATTACTTTATAACAGAAGATGTTAAAATAATGAAATATACAAGTTATATATTTCTATTCATAGGAGATCAGCAACCTGATCTGCAATTACTTTTGAGGATGCATTTCATTTACATATCAAAATAATTCATTCAGAAAGGAACTGAACAAACAAAGCATCTTTAAGCATAAATTTCTCAATCTATCATTTTATTAGTATGTAGTAATTGCAGAGTAATGAGTTTCATTGTGGTAGTTTTCATACACGTATTTGACTACTCCATTATCTTCTCTTAAAATTTTAAATTAATGATACATGTTAATATAGAATATTTTACTTGGACTATCTACACATGCCAATGGCCAGCCCTGGCAATGGTTAGGTCTCAGAAAGAAGGTAAAGAGTAGGGGAATGAAGGAATGAACCAGGTCATTGGGTGATGAGAATCTTGCTGTCTAACTAACTAGCAACAAGAGTGCTCCCTTATTTATATGGAAATGAGTAATCAGGGATAGATTCATGTTGTTCCAAAACATAGATAATATCATTTTTGTTTCTGGACACATTTTTAACTTTTTCTCTTCCACATTTGGGGTCATAAGATTAGTCACCATTGATGAACTCTGACAGAACCATTTTTACAATTATTTTTCCTTGAGTTTAGTCATCATTGATAAACAGAGTTATTTTCAATAACCATTTTTAATCACCAATCCCAGAGCCCAATACTTAAAAATCTTGAGGCATATGACAACCTGTTCTCAGGTTGGCGGTGCTTATGCCTTCATGAATGTTAGAAAGAAGAAAACCTCCAAACCTGCCTGAGGATACTGCCATGCCCCAAGCAGTATATTAGTAACTTAATAGTCTGAGTACCCAAGAAAAAGCCTCAGAAAAAAGCTATAGCAGTTATAATTCAATTTCTGGCATAACAAAATGTTTTACAATTTATATTCTTATAGAACTTATTTATATGTCTAAAGCTGGCATTCTTTTGCTAGTTGGTCATAAGAATTCACAGTAGTTATGTTTGACCTACCTTTTCTAAGAAAGGGAGATCCTGACACCTCATTCTTTAATCATTTGTCTAAAAACATTCTTTGTACATCTATATAAATCCCTGTGTAGAGAAGAGGTAATCCCAGGTAATCTAACTTTGGTGCTGTATAGGCCATGTAATAATTGCCTGAGTGGGAAGTAGGAAGATATTTGCAGGCTGATCTGTGGCCAAGTCCTTTAACCCACCAAATCTTACTTATCTTTTTAGGTTTACTTAATTTTTATTATCTTATTCCTGAGTAAGTACTGGAACAGACAGCTGAACCAAGTTTGCAGAAATTCAGGAGCTCTAGACCCAGAGCTACGGAGCTTCCATAGGACCGAACTAGACCTTTCATATGTAGGAGACAGTGGTAGGGCCTGGACTTTCTGAGAGGCATCTTGCAGTAGGACCAGCAATTATTTCTGATGCATGAGCTAGCTTTTTCGGAGCCCATTTTCTATTATGGGACGTCATACTTAGCCTTAAAACAGGGGGGCAGCACTTGGTCTTGCCCCAACGTATGCGCCAGAGTTATTGACTTCTGGGAGCCCTTACCCATTGGGAATAATGGATGGGGTGTGGACTGCTGGGGAGATGGGGAAAGGGTGAGGGGGAGAACTGTGCATGGAATGTAAAAGGAAATTTAAAAATAAGTTAAAATTTTAAAAGGAACTTTTAAAAAGTAAAAAAAGAATAACTCGTCACCTTGTGAAGTGACCCCTGATTTCTCTATGTGTTCACAACTTCCAAGGTGTAAGGAAGACATTCAAGTAGGAGGTGGTTCCTAAAAGCAGGAGGAATAGTATGTTCAGGACTTTCTTAGGGAAGTGTAGATGCGGTACTTCTGTGAGAAGACATAAATGATTCATAAAAAATTATTCAGCAATCCAATATCTCCAAATTGTACAACTGTGAAAAGTCCCGCAAGCATGCAACACAAAGAGATCAAAAATTAAAAGAGCTGCAATAGCCATCATTCAGCTCGGCTTTGCTAGATTTTTTTCAGGCAACTGTGCTGACTTTATGACTTTTGCCATTCCCATCATATATTCCAAGAATCATTTTGGACCATATTACAGAAGGATTCTGATAAAAAGAGTTTAATACTTATGTCAGTGATAAGATGAGCAAATTACAAGCACTTGCATATAAAATCAGGACTTAAAAATAGCAGGACTCCACGTCAACATTTCAACATGGCTCAAAAATCAGCATAACTGTTCTTATAGATTTAAATTCCTATGGACAATAAAGTATAATTAACAAATAAAATTACTGGTATTTGTCATGTGTAATGTTTTCTAGTGATTATTTTTCTGTTTTTTGTGTGTACGTCTTTGTTTTTCAAATTATTTATTATCTTTTTCCTCAAAGATGAACATTTTATCTACAAATAAAAGTGATCTAACATTTTCCTATGTAATACATTTAACATTTTTCTCTTTACTTTGATAGACAGGCACACCGATATAAAAAACTAAAATAATATATACAGGATGAATGATGCACATATACATTTATAAGGTTGCATTTCAGTTTACAGGAATTTTATGTAGTAAATATGCCTGGCAAGTTGAAAGTAACATACCTTTAAAATGCATTCAATAAACTCAATATATAAAAAAAAATTGTCATAACAAAAGTTCCCAGTAAACTGTAGATTCCAATCTAACCTTCTCACAGGGCAGACAATGAGACAGCTCATTATTTTTGTTCAGCTTATAGAAATATTATTTGGCTACATGTTGACACCTTTGATAAAATTCAAAACAGAGTTTGGCTTAATGTGCATTACTATAGTCTAATCATAAACCTAAAAATCTTATAAGAATAAGCATTCTAAGTCAGACACCATGTAAACAGAGTGATTATTGTGGGAAAAACAGACGTTCTTTGCTAATTAAAGTGCAAAACTACCATGCTATCTATTCATCCAAATGCTAGATCTGTACATGAAGTAATAAAAAATAAGAACTTTGAAAGAATATCAGCAATTCAATTTTTATTGTTATAGTATTCAGTCTTCTATGTACTGAATTAAACTTATTATTCATAAAGAAATGGAAAAAGAAATCATGTTGACTGATTTTCTATCTATAATTTCTCTCTCCCAATCATTGATTGCCTATCTATTGATCTATCTATCTATCCTCTATCTATCTATCTATCTATCTATCTATCTATCTATCTATCTATCTATCATTTATCCAATCTATTTATCTATCAAACTAACCCTTATTATCTATCATCTACTGCTCAGTATTACTAATCAATCAAAAATAGGGAAATCATTTATGATAATAATGTACATGGGAGATATTTCCTAAGTAAATTAATCGAGGATTATATTGATCAATATTGAAATGTGGTAATCGAATGTGACATATGAAGAAATCACTAATTATTGTAAGTAAAGTGTAGGAGTGTGGAGTGTGGAGGAACTTGGAGGTGGAAAGAGTGACATATTTAGACAGATGATGGTAAAAAAATAGAAAGTGTCAAAGACATAGGAGGAATAAATTTTGAGTTCTATTTTGTAGTATAATAAATATAGTCTACTAAATATGTCTTGATATTGAATAATTAGTATAATAATTCATAATTTTCATTAGAAAAATTACAACTGAAGTGATAAATATACTAATAAACTTTGTATAATTAGTGACATTGTACAAAAACATGAAAACAATAATTTGTACCAATAAAAGTATAAAATTTTATCACTCAAATAAAATAATGCAAATATTATAGAGATAGAAGATGATATTGGTTTCTTTCTAATCCTGGACCCTTAAGTACATATTTTAAATGCAAGTGGGAAATTCAGCTATTATTATTTATGCATATATATATTATATGTGTATTCTTCTGTGTTATATTGAAAAAATTTTCTCTGAACTTTTGTAGTCTTTTGGTCATATTTTCTTTTGATTAAACAAATGCAGAAAACATTGCAATAGTTTCTCTCAAAGTAAATGATGACCACAAAATGAGCATGCTAATTAACTCAATACAGAAAGCTACAGGCAGTAAGTGAATAATAATATTAGGAGAAATAGTCTATCATAGGAATGAGCACACCAGTTTGTTATCTAAAGCCAAATGGTCTTATTGTTCTTTGCTGTTGTTGTTTTGTTTTGTTTTTGTTTTATTTATTTATAGAAAGAGAGAAAGAAAAAGAACACAATATAGTAAATAAAAAAATCTATGAGGGAAACATCAAGTTCTTCAAGTCTAAGTCTTGATTGTAGACTTATGAAGTAATGTTTTGTGCTCCAAATAATTTAGCAAGGTTCAAACCATCAGCAACTCTATAGCTGCTTTCTTAGGCTAAGGCCAACTCTAATTTTGCCTGTTGTGTCCAAGTTGAGACCCCCAGAGAGACCACCACTGGAATCCAGTCAAGTCCAGAATGCAAAAGCAAGGTTTTTTCAGTGCACATGCACATAGTTCAACTAGCTGGGAGCTCAAAGCCTCCACTCACAATGCAGTGCAGTGGGGAGAACTCCTACTCCTCATTTGGGATTGACATATATAGGCAAAAAACGCAAGTCAGGTTTACTTAGGGTCAAGGGGGTTAGATTTGCCAAGTAGGGGTATGTACTACTTCTGAATACCCCCTTCCTTCTTCAGGTGGCTACTTCTGCTTCTGTGCATGCCCCCTGCTCCCCCCGGCAAGCAGTTATTTTCTGCTCCCTTATAGACCACAAACCTGTGGGTGGGCTAGCTGCTAGGAATGGTTTGCTTGAACTTTTGCAAAGGCTTTGTTTCCAGCTAACTCTTGATGCTCCAAAGTTTCTTGAACCCAGTACCTTAACAAGCTCCTGATCAAGCAAAGTTTCTTAAAAATTTTCATGTCTTTTAGCCTACATTTCTTTTTGATCAAGTTCCATTGACTTCACATTTCCATATCTTGTGGACTGTACTGCTTGAGGTTTCGCCTTTTTCATACACTATCCTTTTAGAACCTTGTTGTAGAGACTCCAAACCTGCTACAAGATGCCTAGCCTAGGATGTTTTCTATAAGCCTTTCCATCCTGCATCTTTGCTTTAAAACCCAGCATCGTGGACAACAAATAAGACTGTGACACTTTCTTCTCTCAGCTCAGGATGTATAGTGACCCCTTTTGATGATGTGTTATCAGATTCTGTGTCTTAATCCTGGAAGAAATATTTCCAGGAAATTGTTTTTGGGAAATGAGAACTCTCTTTAGCTTAGGTTTAATTTCTTTAGATAACTTTAAATATTTATAACCTTTGAAGGGTGTGGCCTAGCCTTGTAGACTCTCTTCCTTTTGTCCTTAATGCAGCACAGACAGTTTCACTTTCACTTCAGTGTGCCTGCTTTATAAATTATAACTAAGGCTTAAACACCAAAATAAACATCATAGGGCTTTGAAATTTTCTCTGTGAAACACATCAGTCTATAATCTTTAAATTAAGCTTCACTCAAGATCTCAGGACGTAAGCACAATGCAGCCATACCCGTGGTCAAAAACCCGTATAAATTGTCCATACAAGGGTCTCAACAGAGTCCCTGTTTGATTCTGAAAACTCTAAAGCTGGACTGATAGTATCAGGACTTTTCTCTTCATTCTTATAACTAGATTCCTCACTGGAAATACCTTTTAACAGTGTACAATGACTTCTCCAGGCCACAGTTACATCCATATACCAATCACATAATTGAAGTGGTAGAACAAACACATAAGTTATTCAGAGACATAAACAATTTCCTGGATATTAATTTCTTTATTAGTTTTGTTTCATGTTGATATGATAAAATATCTTGATATAATCAAATTTTTAAAAGAAATGGTTTACTTTTGGCTACTGTGGAGACACAGAACTGGCTTAGAGTGCAGGCTCCTCCTGGGACAGATGAGACAAAAATGGGAAACAGTTGCTTGGCAAACCAAGCATAGATGAAAGTAAACTTTCTCTGTCCATTTTTCAAACGTTCTGTTGGAATGTACCCTGGATAAGGAAGTAGCCTTTGAGCTCAGTTCTTCATGCTCTACCAGTTACAAAGGAGTGTTTTGCTTCTGTATACGTGTTGCCTTGTTTCTACGTACTTCTTTTCATTTTTATTACTGTTATTAATTGAGGTGTTTTTTCTTGCAAGGAGAAGCAAGAGTTTCTCATGATCATGTACGTGAGTAAAGGGGGGGTTTCAGAGTTGAGGTAATGCTTTTTAGTCTGTATATAAAGCCATACAAAATAAAGCTTGTTATGCAGTTATTCAATCTCTGCATCCTCTGTGTCCTGATTTGCGTGAGACCCTTACCCAGGGACCCCAATGCACTAGATGTTGACAGGCTACCATTTCAGATTACAGTTCATTATTACAGGGAACTCAGTGCAGGAACTTAAGCAGCTAGCCACATCCACATCAAGGGAACATAGCAAATGAATGCATGCATATTTTTACAAAGTTCACTTTTAATTTTTTTAAATAACCCAGGAAACAAACCTAGGGAATTACATGATTACTAATATGCTTTTCATCAGTCTAGAGGGAATTTTGGTACTCAACTGAAAGAATCTTAGAATGAAACATTTAGGAACAAATATATAGCAGAAAAAAATGTTAATCTTCATTTTAATATGGCTTTCAGCATAAGCAAATAAGCCCTACTAATGATGAAGATACATAAGTATGTTATTTCCATTTCTAAAAGCCGATATCAATTTCAGTTTGGACTATTAATACGGGAATAAAGATATAAGTATAAACATTGGGAACGTGTCCTCATCATTGGCTGTAGGAAGATAAAACATATCTCTAATAATCTATATCATTTTTCTTCAGTAATAAATTATTAGTTTCTCAATGTAACTGAAGTAATTTGAATGACATTAGATATCAATAACTACACACACTGAATAACTACACAGTATTGCCTCTAGATTACTTCCTTTTTCTTGGCATGAAAGATCTGTTATATTAGCTCAAATCATAATGTGAAAGCCTTAATTTGATTTCTGAATTAATTCTATTGGAAAGCGTTTAGAACATGATCTTTTATTTCAAAGAAGGCAAGCTGCAATTAAAATTCTACACTGAAAGACCAGAAGCTCATAATGTCACTGCAGACAAGCGACATTCTACTTTTGTTGCAAAAGCTGTAGGTATTTTTGTTCTTTACTCTGAACTGTAAGCCTTGCTATTATTCCCTCACTGATGGCTGTACTCCAGTTACTGGCAAGTAAGTGGATTCTGCCGTATAATTGTATAAATTTGTGAAACTAGGCCACTAGTAATCCTTCAACTAAAAATGAAGTATAGAACTGATATTTTGGAAAGGAAAAATAGTTCTTGATATTATAGGAAAGAGGAAAAAAATTCAGATAGTAAATGAAGCTTCCAAATAGGCAGGATGACCTACATGCCTCAGTTCTCACACTACAGTATAGTGTTGATGCAGATAAGGTGAGTTCCTATGTCATAGAGAATTAGATATATGAAAAAAGCATGCAAATTTAGGGTGGGACAAAATACTTCATGCAAAACAAGGCTCCTGATGAGACAGACCCAAACCAAAAGGGAGGGCCACTTTACATGGTACATATTGAAAAGTGCACATTATAGATGAAGATGCACATATGAATTTTTTTTAATGTTTTAAATAAATAGGGACATACATTCATTGTATTGAGTGCAATACAGACCACATATTTCATGTATTTTTTGGCATTGACAGTATTCAGCTCCTTTAATTCCCCATCTTAAATCTCTCCTTATTTTCCCTCCTCCCATTACTCTGCTCCATTCACTCAAGAGCTTTCTGTTTTCGCATACACACATGCAAATAGTTTTCCATAACTATAAAGATGTCTAGGAGCCACAGATAAGAGGCTTATATAACTTCAGCGTCTCACCCTAGATTAGTAGTATTATATTTGAATTTTCATGCTGTATACTGTAGTTAAAAATTATTTATTAAAGCTTTGGTAACTCAATTCATAGGTGAAAAATATGTGTCAATAAAATTCTAAAGTGAATTTTTAGAGAAATTTTTTAAATATGTAATTAATATATGATTAACACATCTGTGGGTTTCTTTTTTGCAAAATATGTATGTATGTATTGGCGTTCAAGGCAGAAAATTTATCAAACATTTCAACTATGTTCACCAAAAATTATAAGCATCTCTTTCTCCTCTCTCTCTCTCTCTCTCTCTCTCTCTCTCTCTCTCCCCCTCTGTGTGTGTGTTATCTGTGTCTCTGTCTCTCTCTTGTCTACATTCTCTAGAAAGTTATTTTCCACTCTCATATTAGTAAATGTTTTTGCCCATTATTTTTAATCTGTTTGATTGGGAATGTAGAGAATCTTATCATCACTCCATTAGACTTTGAGAAAAATATTATAATCTCCATACTAAAGGATTCTATATTCTTTTTCTGAGACCTTGAAGAAATATTCTATAATATAGTAAAGGGAAAAGGTAAGTCCTCTGTAATTAAAAAATAGACTGTTTTGATTTCATTAAGAATGATTCTACTTACTGAATTTTTTTTGTGTCAATACATCCATTAATAAATGTGCAATGATAATATATGTTCATACAAATGTATTTTGATTTATTAAAAAGAGGAATGGATGATTGAATAAAAGTGGAATTTTTGAGCTCTGTCAAACTACAGTCATTTAATAATGCTAAACTATCTTTTATAAGCATCTATTCTTGATATAGATGTATTAATTACTAGTATTATTATAGCAAATAAATTAATCAGGTTTCACATCATATATTTAAGAAGTTCTTAAATTGTTTTCTCAAATGCTTTCATTTTGGTTAATAAAAGGTTGAAGCCACAAACATTTTAGAATGATATATTATTCATTTTAATTTTTCCATATATTTTCAAATTTCATATATATATGTACATATGTATATATAGAGATATATATCTGCCACCCAATTTCATTCTGTGTCTCTCTGTATTTGTCTTCCCCTCTTCTTCTCACTTTCCCCAAAAATGATATCCTCAGACCTATGAGTTCTGTGTATATGTGCATTGGTGTGAATGTTCTACTGGGGTTTGGGTAGCCTACTAAAAGTTACTTTCTCTCCTCTAACAGCTTAATGTCGATATTTGTTCAACAACGCATAGAACACTGGGAATACAGCTCCCTATGCATGCTGGGATTTTTAAAACTGTTTTGGTTTTGTGCTGTCTAATTCAAGTAGCCATGGATGCTGTGAGATCATGTTTACAACAGCTATATCATTTTCTGAGAACAGCATTTCACAGCACCTTTTCCTATTCTTAGCCTTTTTATTATTTCTGTCATAATTGCATAATGTTCCCTCAGTGTATATTTTGATTTCCCACCTTTGAATGAGGACCACAGCCCCATATTCTCATCACGTTGGACGGTTATGAATAACTACTTAAAGGAATTCCCAAGAAGTTTTCTTTAGCCGAGCTTTGACAAGAACAAATAAATAGATATAAAAATATTTTTAATCTACTTTGATGTTCTTGGATGAATTTTCAAATGAGCTCTAAAGATAAGATTTTAAAAAAATAACAAAAATGTAGACATATTCTTATTTTGAGATATATTCCTGAACAATAAATGATAGAACTGTGTACTAAAATTAATTAGAATAAGAAGATAATTAACAAGGGGAAGAGCTGAACTTGAACAAATTTTCCATTCGTCATAGCCAGAAGAATACAGGAGAAATGCATAATCATATAACCATATGTCTATGTATGCATATTATAAATAATAGAGTCAGAACAGTAATCAGGCTTGCATAGGTGGTAAAATATATTTTTGAATAACATGATGCTTCAAAGATTAAAACACAGTGAAACAAAATCTATAACATGGAAATTAAATTTAAAAAGTACAGCAATTATTTTATATATTTAAAATGGGAACCTAAATTTTTCTTTTATTTACATATTCTTTGAGATCCTGTATACATGTGATATATTTTGATTCTCAACCTCCTTTTTCCAATGTCTCCCACAATTCTCTATGTTTTCTTCATTTTTTAAACACACTGAGTTAATAAGGGATCAAGCTTAAGAATACCTGTGTCCTTGCATTTTTAGTATACTAGTATTGTGTATGATATGTTGTGATTTTCAAAACTAACATGTTTCCAGTCAGATATAAAATAATGACAAAATAGAATTTTCACATTTCTTCTGCATTGCAAAATAATACATATGACTCATATCCTCTAGAATATTCCTATTTACATGGTACACAATATTTTCTTTGATACCAGAAATAAATTTGAACTTGTAATTTCAGAAAACTGATTAGAATACAAAAAAGTAAGATAATAATTTTGGTTTCTATAATTTTCAGTTTACATTTGTGTTTCTGTTATAATCAACTATTTTTGGTTTACCATCTGTGTTTCCTGTGGAGAAGCTCAATTTAAAAAGAAATGAAATGTTATCAAAACAAATAGACAATATAGTTTATGTTTATACCCTAAAATTCATAAAATAATAGCAATAAAATTAAACATTCCACACACACAAATTAAAAAAAAATACAAGAGGAAAATATTACTAGTAAGTATATTTAAATTATGTTTCTAATGTACAAATTAATTTGAAATTATACCGGGTAATATTCAATTAATTTTCAGAATCAATATCTATCAAGTTTATCAGAGTCTGAACTCTTTATTAGTTTGAATACATTATGATGTATGCATGTGTCAGTGCACAAGGGTATGCCTGGGGTTATCTTTGGTGTGTTGATACTTGCTTCTACCTTGTTGAGCAGGGTTCTTCCTGTTTACTGCTGTATTGCATACACTGGGCTGCAGAACCATGTGCCTCCATGTCTCTGCCTTCTCTCTCAATTTAGGAGTTCTCAAATTACAGTCTCCCACCATGTAGCTTTCCTTAATTTCTTCTTTCCTTTTGTTTTCTTTTCTTTTCTATTCTTTTCTTATTTTGTTTTATTTTTTTATTTATTTATTTATTTTTTTTTGTAGCTTTGAAGTCTGTCTTGGAACTAGCTCTTGTAGATCAGGCTCGCCTTGAACTCACAGAGATCTACCTGCCTTTACCTCTCACATGCTGGAGTTAAATGCTTGCACCAGCACTGCCTGGCTCCCATCTTGTTTTTATATACTTCAGACCTCAGGTTGTCAGATGTATTCAACAAGTACTTTACCTGGTGAACCATATCCTTGATGCCAAGTTTTTGTTTTATTTTGAGTACTGCAGTACACATGCATTATTGTAACATTTGTTAAAATATAAAGATTATTAAATTACATAAATTATGATCAGGTAAAGTGAACCCTAGAAATTTCAGCGAGGCTTTATGAATAAATATACAGTAGGCTTTCAGATTTTGAGCTTTGAATCCTTGGATTCAATCAGCCATGGAGCTAATATTTGGGTATTGAGGTTATAGCTCATTGGGAAATACTGCTTCCTATGTAGTCATGATGCCCAGCAGTCACATAAAAATGGCTGTGGTAGCAAATGTCTCATTTCACAGTACTTCTATATCAAGATAGGAGGCAGAGACAGAAGAAACCCAGGAAGCCCATGATCCAGCCAGCATGCTATAAAAGGAGCAAACAATGAGAGATCCTACTGAAAATAAGACAGGAGTAGACCAGCAGGTGAAAGCATATGTAGAAACTATTTCTATATATCTAAGAATTCACATTCCTTCGATTGTTTTATTTTTGGCTAGTACCTTTCTTGAATACCACAGATACTATTTATAAAAGAAATTGTATGAAACAGTCCACAGTATATAACCTCCTGGCACTGTCTTCCTAAACATAAAGTTTCAATTAATCTTTTTTAATTTTTTTCTTTTAAAAATATATTTTTTATATTTCTGCAATAATAATGCCCAACAATTCTGAAGATATTGTGGCAGCTTCTTTATAACTCCTTTCATTAAATTTTGTGACTCATTGCACCTCAATTCCTTTTTAACATTATCACATTATGATTAGTTAAAAAAAAAAAAAGACTACCTACATGCATTATAATCAGTCTCTGGTAGAGAGTGCTATGTGATTGGAAACACGCTATCAGTAGTACATTAGCAACACAATCTTTGAAGAATTGTCTTATCATCCCAGAGAAGACCTCTTTGTAAGCATCATTCCCAATGTATCTGCATGAATTTGCATTTCAACAGGAATGTGTGACATTAACAGTTTATTAGGTTTATATGCATGTCATAAAAATGTTTCTAAATACAGTGTGCTAAGTATTTGGTTGATATCTTGAATATCTTTGTAAAATTATATGATAATGAGATTGATATGTCTTTTCCCAGTTAATAAGTTTCCCCACTAACACAGTAAGCCAAATCAAGGCAAATTACAACTATAACAACAGGCCTATTGAGAACAAAGCAGATCCAAGACTGTTTCACTGGTCTCAGAGAACTAAGCCATAGGAGTCATTCCCCCATATCAAGGCAGTAAGAATTTATAGACTTTAAACAAGAGATGATGAAGTTCTTTAAAAGTTAGTTATAAACAAAATCAGATGAAAGGTATGACAAGAAAAATGAAACATTAGGGAATTATGAGTAAAAGTTGAAATCAAATGTAGACAACTCTGTACTCCTGTCAGAATGACCCACACCATCAAGGAATTAATGATAATTGTTTGTTGATTATGTTAAGTTAACATTTCAACACTGTGACCAAATATGTCTTGAGAGGAAAAGGGATATACCTTGTCTAAGCTTTCAGTCCATGATTATGTGGCTGGATTCCTCTGGGGGTGTGATGAGGTAGATTATCACAGTTTGGAAACCAAGGGGCTATTATTAGAGGTCATTGTTCGCAAGTATCATAGAAAAGGGAGAGTGAGTCATTCTGTAGTCAGTCGTTTTCTCTAAGACATTCCTATCAAAACTCTCTGCTTTACTTCTTTTACTTTTAAGATATAGTTGTAACTATTCCCTCCTTCCCTTTTTTTCCCTCCCAATGTTACTATATACCTTTTCTTGCTTTCTTCAAATTTATGGTGTATTTTCCACTAATTGTTGTGATCTATCTATCATCTATCTATCTATCTATCTATCTATCTATCTATCTATCTATCTATCTATCATCTATCTATATCTAGCATTACTTGTATATAGAAATATGTAACATTTTAGGGCAGATATTTAATATTAACAACCAGTTAGTGTGAATTTTGCTCTCAGCTTTCCTTAGTTGCCTGTAGTTCTTTGTGTAGGGTAAGGTTGTGTCTGATAGTAACTTCAGAAACAACACTTAAAAAGTCTCACCATCATGACTGCCTAAACATGAACTGAACAAAGACAATGACAGAAATTATAAAGTAGATGGGAAAAGACCACAAGGTACTATTTCAGAGACTCTCTTCCCTCAACTGTATCTTTCCTCCCAAGATTTTCACAGATATGCACTGCTCATCAAATCATGGTCTTATCAGTGGATTAATGCACTGACTTCTGTTCTCTTCGGGCTTCTAGCTGACCCCTGGACACGCTGGAAAACCCTATCTTCCCCCAAATCTCACCGATGCTGAATATCTCTGAACAAGGAATGGCACCCAAGTGCCTGCCCAGAGAGCTTCCTTTTGATCACTCTTGGACACAGTCCCAGTTCCTGGCTGGAACTTCATCTCTTGTTTAAAATCTTTTTTAATTTTACATTCTATCCAGTTTCCTCTCCTTTCTCTCCTCTTAGCTCCTCTCCCACACCTCCCCTCTGCCTGCCCACCCCATCCACTCCTCCTCTATTTCTATTCAAAAAGGGACAGGCCTCACACAAATATCAACAAAACAAGGCATATCAAGTTGTAGTAACACTAAGCACCTTGCCTTGTTTTAAAACTGGGCAAGGCAACACAATATGATGAGTAGATTCCCAAAAGACAGCCCCATTTCCACTGTTAGGAGTGCCCCAAGAAGACCAACTATAAATCTCATCTGTGATGATCTGGATTAAAAGGCATAAATAAATACAAATAAAATACATTAATTTTCTGTCACAATTCTCTTAAAAAGAAACTGTGTACACATATATATTATACATATTCATACATATGATAGAGAGAGAGAGAGAAAGGGAATAAAGAGAGATTGGTTCATTTTAATTGTGTTTGAACTATTTAAGCTAACCTTGCCCTATATGGCAATTTAATAGTAGATTTTAACTCTCATTTTAAATTATCTTTCAGTATAAGTCTGAGTAATTAAAGTTCATTTAAAATTATTTTTGTATATATGGGAATCTAGGAACATCTTACACTCAATTAAAATAAATCATTGAATTCGGTTGTGATTGTTTTAGTTATCATGTGAATGTGTAAACATACTTCTAAGAGACAAAGCAGTTGAGAAGAGCTCAGAAAAAAAGGAGAGAATACACAGGAAAAAGCTACATTCACAAAGCTCCCACGTTCATTAATACCAAAACTATAGAATACATTTTACTTTACTTACATGGAACATTCCAAGTTTTTAATAATGTAAATAACATAAAATATTTTCACCATAGTTGCAATTTTATGTTTTAGTTTAAACATCTGTGTTAGCACCTGCATATATGAGTATGCATAGTGGTTATGCTTGCAGAGGCCAGAGAGAGTATTGAATCTATGAGCACTTGAGTTACACGCACTTTGAGGTGCCCTCTGCAAAATTCGCACATGCTCTTGACAGTTCACCTCCTTACCCCTGGAAAGGTCCATTTTTAAATGCCAATTTTAATTTTAGTCTTAAATGTTCTAATGTTTTACTAAAAAATATTATATGTGATCAAACCAGTAAGCCTTAGACATATGTTGTATAAATCTTAGAGTATGAAAAACACTCTAAAAATAGTGAATATGCTATTTCAAGTCAACTATCCCCCATGAAAAACACGAAGTAGTCCTTGTTTATTTTATAAATTTATTACTAAAATAAAATAGTCATTGAAATAAGATTTATAATTGCAGAGAATGTTATTCTTCATCTAACTTTTTGATTGAATCTCTGAGATTTTCTAGTGTTAAATAAATTCTTTTTAATTAAGTATTGCAAAATTGGTCATGGCAGTGGTGATGCATGCCTCTACTCCAACCACAAGTGAGCCAGAAACAGGCAGATCTTTGTGAGTTCGAGGCTAGCCTGGTCTACAAAGCGAGTTCCAGGACAACAAAGGATGTTGCATGGATAAACCCTGTCCTGAAATAAAAAGTATTGCAAAATCAATTCAATATTTTTTTAAATATGTACCACAGTTCTGATATTTAATACTGAGAAAAAGAGGCGATTTTCTATTTGGCTCTCATTTTCATGTTTTCCAATATCCAATGAAAGGTCACAGAAAACATATAAGTAATGTATAGCTTTTTATTCCTATACTGCTAGAACATATATTGAGGTATACACACAAATGCACCTAAGTTACTGAATTTAGATAAACTGAATACTCAGCTGGTTTAGTGTATGATGATAAAGATATTTAAGCTTAAGGAATATTTTATCTGTTCTTCCTGTTTACTTACCATAAAAGAAACAAATTTATGTTCTAATACTTGTAATAGATATATATTACTCTTTTTTTCAGAAGACTTGATTTTGATCAATTAATAATTCTCTAGTAATATATTCAAAAACAAGACACCACTTACTCTTAAGATGGAATTTATGTAACTGAATTATAAAATCAAATGAACATTCTTCATACTTTTTTCACATTATCCATAAATACCCAGAAACAGAGACAGTGCTGATAAGTAGCAGGACTTTAATTCATGGTGTAATATAATGATGGGTGAGTGGATTAAGAATAATATATTAAACTTAGATGTGAAATTTGTCATTTATAGGATTTAAAAATAAATGTTGATTTAAAATATGTGTGCTAATTTTACATGTTTAAAATTCCTTTGGCTGAATCCCTGTAGAGTGTATGTGTGAATATTTAAAATAAAGTGAAGTAATTTGTGCATCTTGGCAGAAGATGTTCTTGCTTTCCAAGGGATCTCTACCGTATAAAGACAGCTTTTGCATATCTTAGGAAAAAAGTTGATATAAAAAGTTTACTGGTAGAGGATAAAGGTTCTAGTTCAAATTTTACACAACTGTAGTCACTTTCTGATGTCAAAATTTAGATTTCAAATATCATTAAACCCAAAATCTGAGCAATTTAGTATGAAAGTACTATGTACCTTTAATGGAGAGTTTTGCTATTCTCTTTGCATTATGATGCCTACTGTCTGTAATTTCCTTTTACATGAAAACATTTACGAAGATATCCTTAGTGAGAAACATTTTAAACACTTCATATTGTGTCTGAAGTAGTGGCTCACTTCTGAGGATAATCTTCCCTGTTAATTGGACTCCTTTGCCCTATCTGTATTTTCATCATCTGCACATTTAATAACGGAATTTAAGGACTGACAATTACAATGATGTCATGGAGAGATGCCACTAATTCCAGGTGACAAGTCAGAAAGCATTTTATGTGATATTTTTTCCCTTGATGATATATTTATATCTTGGATCATTACATTCTGCCACCAGAAGACATTTTTGGCTTTTTCATGCATCTCTAATGAAGACAATTAAAATGCTTGATATATATCATATGAATGGGATCTCGTTTTAATTGTTTATTGTTTGCTGCCATAGTGATCTGTTATATTAAATGAGCCTTGAAGTAAAACCAGCTTGATGTTCTGTTTTTAATTTCTCTGTTTAGGTGATACTGACTGTTGCTGAGGGTTCAACCACGAAACTGTAAGACGAGTTGTAATTTAATAAGGTTTGTAAATAGAAACATTTCAAGTAGCTAGCTGCACAGAAAAAATTCAAATGTTAACCTGTCGTTGGTTTAAGATAAATGTATCATTTCTGTCCTTATACAATTAATTGATTCTCACGTATTTAAAACGTCTATTTCTTTAATTATTGTCATACTGAAATGCTTATGTTTGTTACCTAGCTAACTTAACAGAAAAAAAGATATTTAGAGATAAATTGAAACAACCTTATTTTTGACATGTGATAAAGAATGTCCAGATGTTTGGCATTTAAAAAGGATCTCACAATATAAATGTTAAGTTGCTTGATGCAATTTAATAACAAATCTGAATTATTCAAGAGAGTCAGACATTCAGATTTCAACCTCACTTTATATGTTGGTCATTAATGACCCTATAAATTCTCTGTAAATAAAATGAAAGGTGGAACAAAACAAATGTATTCCTATAATCTACATTGTCTATTTGTTTGCAACTTCCTTTTTTGTGATTTTGAAATATATTTCAAGAATGTTTTTCAATTGGAGTTTTTATTTTGTGAATCACCTGCTGAGAAAACTAGAGGACTGATCTTGATCATTCATTCCTTGACTCTTCTGTAGTCATTGCTTTCAAAGTCAACATCAAAATTATAAATGTCTTTAAACCAAAGAAAGGCAACATACAAAAAAACAAGTAAACAAAATAGAATTAAATCTAAAACTCATGATCAAATCAAAACGCTATTCAGCACTAATGTGTTATTTATCAACCTTACCCAGTTATGAACCCTTGAGCTAAAATAACAATTGTTTTGGCAAAATATGTGCACTGGTACAATAGTGGTAGCAATTGTATTCAAGGCCCACTTCAAAGATTAAATCTGTTTCTGAAATTGTTATTAATTGTTATTAGAGCTAAAAGATAACTGTGAGGAGATAAGTCATAGGCCTTTATTTGAGAACTTCCTATTATGTTAATGGAGACAGACAGTTTTATGTCAACACAAAATAACTTTTTTTATACCTATAGATTAATGGATCTCTCAGGCCTTATCAGACATAGATCTTAATGCAACATATGTGAGTGTTGTTTAAGATACACAGAATAAACGACTGCACAGTATTCAGTTCTAAATGACACATGACACTCACCCACCCGAAAGCTCAGGGATTGTCATGTAAGAGGGACTAGAAATATCGTAAAAATCAGAGCTGATGGATAGCTAAGTCAAAATACTGTTTTCTGGATGCAGCAAAGCAGTTTTGCCCTAGACGTTAATGCTGGTTGTAACGGCAAAAACATGACTTTTTCGAAGTCAAGGTAGAAAAAGACTTGTCATAGAGAATAGGGATGTTAATGTCCTATACACAGTTTAGGCACTATTTGAAATTCATAAGCGCTGGAAGAGGAAGAGTAGGTTGTCTTTAAGTATGTATGGTCCCTGATGAGTTAATATTCTTGTGTATGACCTTAATTGGGAGTACATGGCTAGCACTAATTAGATTGGAAATTTTTTAAAGAAATAAAGAAAAAAGGGGATGAAATTGGAGCTACAGGAAGGTGAAGGTGGAGTTTAGAGGTGTTAAATTGGTTATAAGGTATGATTAAAGTGTGTTTTTTAAAAGATCAAAATATACATACATGCATACACATATATACAAGTATATATGTATGTACATACATATATATTCATTAACTACCTGAAGTAAAAAATAACCAGAAAAGAACAAGTAACCAAATAAATGTATATTCTATTATAACTCAAAGCATATTGCAATAGTCTCTGTCTACATTGATGCAAATACTTTCTTTGATGAATAACTGGGATATAGGATAACAACCTGAATGGAACACTTCTAATAATTTGAACTGACCTTTTTCTTTAGTGACATAAAATAATGAGATCTCATTAATTAAACACGGACTTTGTAGAATGATGCAACCTAAGGATGTGCGACAGTGAAGAAAGGACAATTTACCGTGGAGACACTTAATGAACTCTTGATACCACTATTGCATGGAAAGTGTTCATGTGGGCAGAGATGCCATATTGGTAATGTGTACTTTTACCTTGTGGTGAGATCAAAACACTATTTCGATCTTTTTCTTTTCCTACCAAGGCTACTCACTGAGATGACATTTTATAATTTGTTTGTTTCTTTGTTTGTTTGAGATACTTCCTCACTGTATAGGTTAAAACTTGCTTTGTAGACCAGGATGACCTTGAACTCACGGGTTCTCTTAGTCACTGCCTCCAAATGTGGTTTTCTGAGACCACACCTGGACATGAATGACATTTTAGTCCCCAAGGTAAGGAAAATATTTGACAATTATAACTACAGATTTTCAAAGTTATGAAAATAGTGAAAGTTTGAGATATTGTGAGAGTCGGACAAATCTAGAAACAGGAGACTTAAATGTAGTATTTGCAGTTTGACGGTCAAGGAACAAAAATCGGATATCAGGTGAGAACCAAGAAAAATTTTATAATGTATGAAATTTAATTTATAGTGCTGTATCACCACTTGTTTATTAATTTAGTCAAATGTAAGACACAATAATAGTACCCTTGGCATGAGATATAAAGAATCATATTCATGTTTTCATTATTACCTTTCCAAATCTATCCTTAAGTTTAAAACATAAAAGTCTTGAATGATTTTTGAGTTAAGTATAACATATATTATTTAGAAGTGTTCCAAGAAGTCTAAGCATTCTACTGTTAAATTATGCAATTGAATATTTTCTCTGTATGAGTATAACTATATATGTTTTGACAATGTAAATTATTTCTATTGTCATAATCTAAAGCAATTTTTGAATATTAAGTTAATGTACCTTATTTCTCTTTACTTGATCCCCTAAAAATCTTTGTAGGCCACAGTGGGAAATTTAACATTTTCAAAGGTCATAATCATTAACTTTTGTTTATGATACAAACTTGACTCTTCAATTATTTATTGCCTATCCACGTTCATGTCATTAATTCTTTTAATACTTGGTTTGAGATTCTTCAATTGACTGAAACTCAATGAATAAATGTAACCATACACAAATAAATAAAAACTAAGTTCTATGTAAATGAAATATATTCACATAGTAGTTTCTATTTTCACATATAGGTAGACATAATATCTTGTTTTGAATAGATAAACATAAAAACTAAAAAGCATCACTTACTTTTTGTTTTCAGTTTGATTTGACACAGAAAATACAAACAGCATTCCTTTACAATCTTGTTCTCAAGCTAACATTTAAATAAGGCCTATGGCACAAATTTTCTAAAAATATCCTTCTATGAGTTCAAGGCCAGCTTGGTCTACTAGAACTATTTCCATGTCAGGCACCAAAAGCTACAGAGTCACCCTGTCTCAAAAATAAAAATAAATAAAGTTTTTAAAAATTGTAAAGCACAGTATAAGTAACATGCAGTCATATGTGATGGAATCCTATATAGTGAGTTACACATTTTGTTTTGTTACTAGCTGGTCCCTGATTTTTAGTATACCACTTACCCAACTGTCTTATATTGGGAATTTGTTTAGTTCACCTAGGTTTTCATTCCTGTGAGAAGATAGTGTTGTTTATCACTCATCAATCAAACTCCAAGCCTCATAAAAAGGTTTGGTACGAAGTTACAGAGAACACTTAATGTAATCATTCTTAATTTTCTGTGTACAAATCTACTGGGGATTTATTCAATGTCATGTATACATCCACAATATTTTCAAACATTATGTACTCAAAACTCTAGACTGTGTTAAATCTTCTCTTGTATCTTTCAAAAGCAGCAGTGTTTCTGTTGAATAATGTTATATCTCTGTCTTTCCTAACTTTCAGGAATTGATTTTTCTGTACTGCTCACTACTTATCTGAATTCTTTTTCTTTCTCTTTTTTTGTTGGTTTTTAAAGACAGTGCTTCACTGGTTTTCCTCTTATAATCTTTTATTTTGATAAAAGGTCTTACTATATAACCCAGTCTGCTCTGTACCTCACTATGTAACATAAGAACACCTGAAAATAGCAATCTTAATGATCTGTCAATAAAATGCTGGTATTGCAAGTATGTGCCACCATGTCCAGTTTAACATTGTTTCAATGGCAGAGAGGGAGCTAGAAGAAGCACTCTAAATAAATTTTAAATCAATAATTTTATGTTTAGAACATTGAATACTCAATGACATAATTTTAAAATATTGTGTTGGTTAATACCTCTCAAGCTTAAAATATTTTACTTTTAATTGAGTACATGTAATAATGATGAATACCTCTTCAATTCAGAGCATTTAACAAATTGCACAATATTTATTTTACCTCAAATTTTGAACTCGACATGCATGATACCAGAAAAAAGATTGCTGAACTTTTCAGAAGACAGGATGGTCTTACAGGGTTCCTACTTTACAGAAGAAACTGCCAGACATTCAGCAGGACACAGAAGAAAGCAAATGATGAACTTTGCCAGCAGAAGGCAAACCAGATCTTCAAATTTCCTGATTCATTAAAAAGTCTTCCATATACTCTGGGCTTATAGGCCATAAATGGACTCCTGAATGTTACAGAAGAACTTTGGGTAGCTATCCAGGCAGCAAGCTGTCTCTGTTATTTTTAGAACTTT
The DNA here is from genome assembly GCF_950005125.1 of Chionomys nivalis. Classification (NCBI taxonomy): domain Eukaryota; kingdom Metazoa; phylum Chordata; class Mammalia; order Rodentia; family Cricetidae; genus Chionomys; species Chionomys nivalis. The sequence goes on along the minus strand of NC_080090.1, from coordinate 72,854,601 downwards.
AGAAGTTGCTTACAATGTATTTTTTATTTTCTTAGGTAATATTATCCTCCTGGGGTCTTTGATTGAGTTGAAGAATAGATAGTTGCGCTGGGCGGTAGTGGCGCACGCCTTTAATCCCAGCACTCAGGAGGCAGAGGCAGGCGGATCTCTGTGAGTTCGAGGCCAGCCTGGTCTACAAAGGGAGTTCCAGGGCAAGCTCCAAAGCTACAGAGAAACCCTGTCTCGAAAAACCAAATAAATAAATAAATAAATAAAATTTAAAAAAAGAATAGATAGTTGCAATTAGTTTTTTTAGATATTATAAAAGATAAATTAGATGTAAAACTTTAGACTCACAAAGATAGGATAGATGGTACAGCATTTTGCTTAATTTTTAAATTATAAATAGAGTATATATCGTAAATATAATTCTTGCTTAATAACTGGTTTTATATGTAATTTTACTAAGTTAAAGTTAAAGGCTTCTCTTTTAATTAGACAGAAAAAGGGCGATGATGTGGTATGTCCTTCTGTATATGTGTTGCTTTTATTTGTTGATAAATAAAGCTGATTAATCAATGGTTTAACAGAATAAAGCCAGGAAGTAAATCTAAACAGAGATATAGAGAAAGAATAGGCAGAATAAAGGAGATACCATGTAGCTCTCAAAGGAGAAAGATGCCAGAACCGTACCTGTAAGCCATAGCCTATGATGTTCTATAGATTAATAGTAATGGGTTAATTTAAGATATAAGTGCTAGCTAGGAACATGCCTGAACTTTTTACCAAACAGTGCTGTGATTAATATAGTTTTCTGTGATTATTCTCAGACTGAAATAAGCACCGTCTCTGATTACAAATAATTTTGTAGCAAATGGAAGAATTTTTAAAAAGATATCTCAGAGTAACTATTTGGAAAAATTAACGTGAAGATAGAAATTTCCTCAAACTATTGTACTTATTCATAGGTATCCTTATAAAATTTTTAGGAGTTAACATATTTGCTAAGTTATGAGGCCGTTTGCTCTTTTGCATATTCCTTCTTTCACTGTTTAGAGACAATAAGCTGCACCACACAATGTTCTGTATGAAAAGTGCATGAATATATAAACTAATTGGATTTCAGATATAACAAAGAATACTCATTGTAGGACACTGAGGCCCAATAGAAAATAAACAAATGAACCAAAAAAGTGGAGAAGTACAAATTTCATTGTACTTGTTTTTTATTTGCTGATTCCTGAAATATAACAGGAAAACAGGGTGATATAGAAGCTGATAATAACATCTAAGAATCATTATAAGAGCTGGCCATTAAGTATTTGTTATGTACATTATTATAAATATTGATTCCCATTCTGTTTCCTGCTTAGTATTAGGGAGGGTTTTTCATATAAAAGATTTAAATAAAATACAAGTATGTTCTTATAACTTTTATTTCTTAAATTTAATGAAAGCTATTTTATTATTCCCAAATTTTGAGCTATTTGATTTCTATTTTCGTCTTCTAGATATCCTGTGTATTTTCATGTTCTGTTTAATAATCTGATCTTTAATTCATCTAATACTTTAATTTTTCATATGAAGCAACAGTTTTATTTAAGTTTCAAATATTTGTTTTTATTTTTTATTAAAATTTTTTTATTAAAAATTTCCGCCTCCTCCCTGCCTCCCTTTTCCTTCCCTCTACTCCCACTCCCCACGCCCCACTCCCCTCCCTCTCCTTTTCCAGTCCAAAGAGCAGTCAGGGTTCCCTGCCCTGTGGGCAGTCCAAGGTCCTCCCACCTCCATCCAGGTGTAGGAAAAGGAGAATCCAAACCAGCTAGGCTCCCACAAAGCCAGTACATGCAGTAGGATCAAAACTCGAGAGGGAGAGGGAATGGAGTGGGGGAAGGGGGAGAGGAGTGGGAAGAGGGGAAGAGGAGTAGGTGGAGGGGGAGAGGAGTGGGAGTACAGGGAGGGAAATGGGAGGCAGGGAGGAGGTGGAAATTTTTTCAACAAAAAATAAATAAATAAATAAATAAATAAAACAAATTAAAAAAAAAACGCAAAAAAAAAAGAGAAAAAAAGGGAAAAAAAATCTCAGTGCCATTGTCCTTGGCTTCTCAGCAGCCCTCATTGTCCATCATATTCAGAGAGTCCGGTTTTATCCCACGCATTTTCAGTCCCAGTCCAGCTGGTTGGTGAGCTCCCAATAGATCAGATCCACTGTCACAGTGGGTGGATGCACCCCTCGTGGTCCTGACTTCCTTGCTCATGTTCTTTCTCCTTCTGCTCCTCATTTGGACCTTAATAGCTCAGTCCTGTGCTCCAAATTGGGTCTCTGTCTCTATCTCCATCCATCGCCAGATGAAGGTTCTATGGTGATATGCGAGATATTCATTAGTATGGCTATAGGATTGGGCCATTTCAGGCTCTCTCTCCTCAGCTGCCCAAGGACCTAGTTGGGGACATCTCTCTGGACCCATGGGAACCCCTCTAGAGTCAAGGTTCTTGCGAACCCTAAAATGGCTCCCTTAATTAAGATATATACTTCCCTGTTCCCATATCCATCCTTCCATTATCCCAATCATCCCATTCCCCCCAAGCTCTCCCTATCCTCCCCTTCTCACTTGTCTCTCCCCATCTCCCCTTTCCCCCATCACACCCCATCCCCCTATCCCAATTTTTGCCCAGCAATCTTGTCTACTTCCAATATCCAGGAGAATAACTGTATGTTTTCCTTTGGGTTCACCTTCTTATTTAGCTTCTCTAGGATCGCAAATTATAGGCTCAATGTCCTATATTTATGGCTAAAAACCAATTATGAGTGACTACATCATGTGGAGTAAGGGGTACACTCATCCATTGCTGGTGGGAATGCAAACTTGTACAACCACTATGGAAAGCAGTGTGGCAGTTTCTCAGGAAATTTGGGTTCAACCTACCCTAGGACCCAGCAATGCCACTCTTGGGAATATTCCCAAGAGATGCCCTATCATACTACAAAAGTATTTGTTCAACTATGTTCATAGCAGCATTATATGTAATAGCCAGAACCTGGAAACAACCTAGATGCCCTTCCACAGAAGAATGGATGAAGAAAGTGTGGAATATATACATATTAGAGTACTACTTAGCGGTAAAAAACAATGATTTCTTGAATTTTGCATGCAAATGGATGGAAATAGAAAACACTATCCTGAGTGAGGTAACCTAGACCCAAAAAGAGGAACATGGGATGTACTCACTCATAATTGGTTTTTAGTTTAAAATATTTTATATACTCTACTAGTCGCAGATAACTTCAAACTTACATATATTATGAGTATTGGTTTTCAGTTCACTTTTTAGTTATTCTAAAATGATTTTCTCTTCTGGTGTGGCTAGATAACTGTTTAAATGATCAAAGTTTTAGAACTGTCTCATTCACATAAAAACATATTTAGCAAATTACTTGTTACAAAATTTTGAAATGTGAATTATGTTTGTATATTTGTTACAATTTGCTTTGGGGAAGATAAAATCAATGTCTTATTGAATTTGATTGGATTGCTTAGTGTTACTAAATTTCTTTTTTTTTTTTTTTTGTGAGAGATAACCCTATCAAAGACTTTTCATGATTTTCCTTTGGAATCAATCATATCACTACTTTCGTAAAATACTTTGGCAGTCTTTCATGTTAACAAAAAAACGTGTGAGTATAGAATTAAGATTATTTTCACCCAATAAGTGATTTCACCTTAGAAATGGGTGGGCAGGCAGTTCATCAGACACAGTGCATCAGAAGAAGATAGTGCACATCAACATTCCAAAGACTGAGAATATGAAGAAATGTGTTAGTCCTGAGCTTTTCCTTCAGCAAATACAAAATGCCACTGACAGTACAAACGATACTTTTCAGTGCTTAGTGGAATGCTGATTTTTTTATGCATTTGTGATTCTTCTGGCAACTGGGAAACATGTATGTATGTATGTATGTATGTATGTATGTATGTATGTATTATATGCGTGATATATGTATGTATAATTATATATAATATAATCTAGTTTGCTTTTATTTTTAAAATTAACTTTGCTATAGTAACATGAGAACATGAAGATTGTGCACTTTATGGGATATTGTGACGTTTGGTTCTTGCATATCATCTAATCACTCTTTGTGTACCACAATAGTACTTCTTATTCCTAAATCTAGCATGGCATTAGAAGTACCCTCATCATTATTTCTTTGCTGTTCTTCCAAGCTTTCAAAACCATCTTCTCATGGTAATAGTCTATAAAATCAACTAATAAAATATTCTTATACTTGCACTTATTTCTCTAGTTGTAATGACTACCAGTTTAGCCATTCTGTACAATCACTGGATCTCATTATTTTTATGCTTGAATATTATTTCCTTGTAAGCCTTTTCCAAGAATATATGTATGAGCACTTAGATTGTTTAGTGTTCTAATAAATGGTAGAAAACAAATGTCTCTTTGACACTTTTTATGCAACTTCTAAATTAGTAAAAATGAGAAAATTTGTGTAACTAATATTGTTCTACAAAGGGAAATATATATTACTTCTGGCTATGATATAATTCCAATTTGTATTACTTCTCTTCACTAAATCTCAGAAAACTGAAGAAATTGTAAGATATGTTTGGCAAGAATGAGGCAAGAACTAATCTACATGAATGTTCATTCTCATAGTCTGTGGTTCCATATAAAAGCTCACAGTTTATTCTACATCACTACTTATACACAATCTTCTAATTGCTCTAATAAATTACATTTTCCATTATCAAGTTTTCCTGTAAATAAGTTTTGCTAAACTCATTCCCTGAAATAAAAATTAAAATTCCATTTTATAGTGAACTACTTGGTTAGAAGTATTCTCTAGATTTTGTTTATATACAAGTAAAACGTAAAGACGACATTTATCATGAAGAAAGCTAAGACATTTAGTGGCTAAACTTTTTAAATTATATCTCAGTAAAAATCTTGAAAACTGTTTTTATACAAAATGATTATAAATACACATCCTAACCCTAAAATAAATTAAATTTGTATTAGGGCAAAAAATATGTTTCAACATATTAAGCATTTAATTAAAAATGAAGATACCATGTCTCAGACTAAAATATGGGTTGGAAGCTGTTAAAAAATAGGATAGTTCATGCTTAGCTAATTATTGTAAGTTATTTACAATTTTATTAAGTTATTGATCTATCATTAAAGCATGCAGCATCCTTTGGGGAATATACTACTTAAATTGAGAATTAAATGTTAACATATAAGGCACATTGTGAAAATTTTTTCAAAAGAGTTTGAAAAATCAGTTCCATTAAGGGCTAGTCAGTGAAATTCCATACAACCCAGCCAAGTTCACTTGCAATGTGGGTAAATTTTGTAATACTAAGAAACAGACACTCTATACTTACTACATGATCCCTTCTAAGATACAGAATATATCCAGATAAAGGGAACAGAAAGAGTTGGAGGATGGCAGGCTGTTCTTATGAAACACAAGATTTCTACAAATGATTAAAGCTAGTAATAATGAACACACAAAAGTTATGCCTACTTTCACAAGGTCTTCACACACAGAGAAATACATAAAGAAGGACACAGTTGTGTAGGAAGGAATCTGTAGCAAGTAGGGGATAGCAAAAGGTAGTGGGGATGGATAGCTAGCATAGCTTCAATACTTTTAGCTTCATTATTGGATGATCATGTGCATAGCAATGCTTTATATCAGGAGATCATCTTACTCATGAATTGTCTGTAAAAATTAAAGGCTTTCTTTTCATTTGTAGTAGTTTACTTTTATGTTTCATAATATGAGGATAAGATTGTACCTAGAGATTTTCAAATATTATGGGACTCATTTTCTTAAATTATCATGATTTTAGGTAATAGTGGGGATTTTTGTAGTAGTGTAACAGAATAAATACCATCTTTTAGCATGCAAAACAAAATAAACATTCATGATTAGTGATATGCATACACTTCTTTAGCCCATACAGTTAGTTTATCTTCTAAGGTAAAAATACAGATAAAAATACAGGGTATGTCTTAGATCAGTAATAGAGCATTTTTCTAGCATCTATCTACTAGATTCAAGATTAAATAACCAGTGAGCAAAAAAACATTAATCCCTTCACAAAATTTTCATTTGAGATACTACAACCAGGAAGTAAACACAATATAATTCCTTTTAAAATTATAATACTTGATTTTCCATAAACTATTTTAAAACTAGAAAATCATAAGAATGACTTTTTCTTTAAAAATTAAGTTTGAGTTGGAATGATTGCTAAGTAGTGAAAAGAACTTTGTATTCTTACTAAAGTCCTGAATTTGGGTACCATCAACACACATGGTGACTCAAAAATGTACGTAACTCGAATTCCAGGAATAAAACAAATTTTTCTGAGCTCTTCTGTATGTATCTTCCATCCACATAGAAAGCAAACACTCCTAAACATAAAAAACAAATCATAAAATTATTAAATAATAACATTTTATCTACCTGAATGTGTGGTGCTCACTCTGTTCTTTTTTTCTCAGTCTTTAAATATAAACCACTAAGATATCATTCAAAATGGTTACAAATATCTTCTCAAAGTATTCGAGAGAAAATTACCTTATCTTTTCTTATGCAGTTCATTCAAAATAATTATTAGTGTGAGTGATCTACTAAACACATTAATGTCATTTCAAAAAATCAATGAATTAATGTTTTTATTCATTCTTCTTTTGTATAACCATATATTATAAAGGCAGTGATAGACTTATATTTCAAAGGAAACAAGCATAAAGAATACTATTATCATTAAAATAACAGAAACATAACTTCTGAACTCAATTATAATAATAACTATAAAACATAACATGTGTCGTAGGCTATATCACAATTTTAACTTATCTCTATCCCAGCATTATTGTGGATTCTTTTACGACTGGAATAAATATTAAATGACAAAACATTATGATGATGGGGATTACAGAATAACTTACTGGTTGTGGTGTAACACACCTTTAATTTCATTATTCTTGCGACACAGTAAGGATGATATCTACTAATTCTAGGGCAGTATAATCTATATAGTAATTTCAAGAACCTTAAGGGCAAAGGATTAGGACAACAGAGTGAGACTATATTTCATTTATTTATCCAAATCATAACTTTTAATTCATATTTTTAAAATTACAACTATGGTATCAGGAGTATGTGTGGCTCTTGCAGAGAACCTGAGTTTCTTTCGCAGCAACCACTCAGCTCAAAATTGCTTCTAACTCCAGCTCCAAAGGAATCTCTGCATTTTTGTTTGTTTACGTTTCTCAACACAGGCATACATGCATGCACATAATTAAAAACAAAGATAAGTCTTTAAAGCACTAAATCAGTTGTGATATATTTAATTTGAGATTATCAGCTGTAACATATCACTCGGTAATGTGCTTATTGGAGGACGGTTTGATGGAAGTGTAGAGTCAGGGGATGTCTTAGAGATCTTTATGCACTTTAGTTGGTTTTACTACAAATCTACCTCTCAAAGTTCTCTCTCTCTTTTTTTTTTCATTCAAAAATTTACTTCCTCCCCTTCTCCCCTTCCCCTCCGGCTACCCAATTCACCCTCCTCTCTCCACGTCCCTCCTTAAGAAAGGGAAGGGAACCTTGCCATGTGGGAAGTCTACAGGCCTCCCTCCTCTATCCAGGGCTAGGATGCATCCAAATAGACTAGGGTCCCAAAAAGCCTGTACATACAGTGCCTTTATCAGTGTCTTCTCAGTCACACCCCCCCCCCTTGTCACAACATTCAGAAGAATAACAGTGAATAATTGGGACCTCCTGAAACTGAGAAGCTTCTGTAAAGCAAAGGACATTGTCATGAAGACAAAAAGGCATCCTAATGAATGGGAGAAGATCTTCACCAACCCCGCATTAGACAAAGGTCTGATCTCCAAAATATATAAAGAAATCAAGAAACTGGACATGAAAATTCTAATTAATCCAATTAAAAATGGGGTACTGAACTGAAAAGAGAATTCTCATCAGACGAAGTTCAAATGGCCAAAAGACACATAAGGTACATAAGGTCATGTTCAACCTCCTTAACGATCAGGGAAATGCAAATCAAAACAAGTTTGAGATACCATCTTACAACTGTCAGAATGGCTAAAATTAAACACACAAATGACAGCGCATGCTGGAGAGGATGTAGAGTAATGGGAACACTCTTCCTTTGCTGGTGGGAATACAAACTTGAGCAACCACTTTGTGGTGGTTTCTCAGGAAACTGGGAATCAATCTACCTTAGGATCCAGCAATACCACTCTTGGGAATATACCCAAGAGATACCTAATCACACTACAAAAGCATTTGTTCAACTCTGTTCATAACAGCATTATTTTTAATAGCCAGAACTTAGAAACAACCTAGATGCCCCTCAATGGAAGAATGGATAAAGAAAGTGTGGAATATATACATATTAGAGTACTACTCAGTGGTAAAACATAATGACATTTTGAATTTTGCATGCAAATGGATGGAAATAGAAAACATTATCCTGAGCTCACCAAATCAGGCTGGATCTGAACTGAATGAGGACTCCATCAAACCGGACTCTCTGAATGAGACTATATATATTGGATTTTTCGAGACAGGGTTTCTCCATAGCTTTTGGTTCCTGTCCTGGAACTAGCTCTTGTAGACCAGGCTGGCCTCGAACTCACAGAGATACCCCTGTCTCTGCCTCCCGAGTGCTGGGATTAAGACTATATTTTAAAATTAGTAGATTTAAATCAATACAAATAAGTGAAAATACTTATCAGTGTCAAAACCAAAGCAAAACAAAATTCATGTAACACTTTCAAATCCATGTATCTAAAGAACTGAAAGCTGTAAGTATGAATATAATAGCCTTTGCTGGAGAGGTTGTGGAGAAAGGGGTACCCTCATCCATTGCTGGTGGGAATGCAAACTTGTGCAACCACTTTGGAAATCAGTGTGGCGCTTTCTCAGAAAAATTGGGATCAACCTACCCCTGGACCCAGCAATACCACTCTTGGGAATATACCCAAGAGATGCCCTATCATATGACAAAAGCATTTGTTCAACTATGTTCATAGCAGCATTATTTGTAATAGCCAGAACCTGGAAGCAACCTAGATGTCCTTCAATGGAAGAATGGATGAAGAAAGTGTGGAATATATACACATTAGAGTACTACTCTGCGGTAAAAAACAATGACTTCTCGAATTTTGCATGCAAATGAATGGAAATAGAAAATTCTATCCTGAGTGAGGTAACCCAGACTCAAAAAGAAGATCATGGGATGTACTCCCTCATAATTGGTTTCTAGCCATGGATAGGGGCCACTGAGTCTATAATTTGTGATCCTAAAGAAGTTAAACAAGAGGGTAAACCTAAGGAAAAACATATAGTTATCCTCCTGGCTATGGGAAATATACAAGATTGCCAGGCAAAAAATTGGAATCTTGGGGGTGGGGTGGGATGGGGGTGAGGGGAGATGGGAAGAGAAAAGTGTGAAGGAGAGGATGAGGGGAACTGGGGGAAACGGGATGATTGGGGATAAAGGAAGGTTGGATAGGGGAGCAGGGAAACTCATATCTTAGTTAAGGGAGCCACCTAAGGGTTGGCAAGAGACTTGAACTTGGAATGGTACCAGGTGCCCAGGGCAATGTCCCCAGTTAGTTCCTTGGGCACCTGAGGATAGGGAACCTGAAATGAACCTATCCTATAGCCATACTGATGAATATCTTGCATATCACCATAGAACCTTCATCTAGCGATGGATGGAGATAGAGACAGAGACCCACACTGGAGCACCAGACTGAGCTCCCAAGGTCCTAATGAGGAGCAGAAGGAGGGAGAACATGAACAAGGAAGTCAGGACCATGAGGGTTGCACCCACCCACTGAGACAGTGGGGCCGATCTATTGGGAGCTCACCAAGGCCAGCTGGACTGTGACTGAAAAAGCATGGGATAAAACCGGACTCTCTGAATATGGCCGACAATGAGAGCTGATGAGAGGCCAAGGACAATGGCACGGGGTTTTGATCCTACTTCATGTTCTGGCTTTGTGGGAGCCTAGACAGTTTGGATGTTCACCTTCCTAGACCTGGATGGAGGGGGGAGGACCTTGGACTTTCCACAGGGCAGGTAACCCTGACTGCTCTTGGGACTGGAGAGAGAGGAGAAGAGGAGTGGGGGGAGGGGGAGAGGGGCGGGAGGAGGGGGAGGGAAATGGGAGGCGGGGAGGAAGCAGAAAATTTTTTTTCAATAAAAGAAAAAAACTGAATGAAAAAAAAAGATTTCTTTCCCTCAGCAATGATGTATTTACTTACATTAAGTCACCATTCTTTATTAAAACTATCAGCTGTTGCCCGGCGGTGGTGGCGCACGCCTTTAATCCCAGCACTCGGGAGGCAGAGGCAGGCGGATCTCTGTGAGTTCGAGACCAGCCTGGTCTACAAGAGCTAGTTCCAGGACAGACTTCAAAACCACAGAGAAACCCTGTCTCGAAAAACCAAAAAAAAAAAAAAAAAAAAAAAAAGACTATCAGCTGTAAATGCCAAACATAAAAAAGTGAGAAGAGAAATACACTAAATTTGTTATGTATTAAGATTGAGAAATCTTTTTAGATTTGTATTGAGAAACTCTATATAAGTTCATCATTCTTGGAAATAAAAAATAACAATAGATATATAATTTTTGATTTTATAAATTTATTTATTGACAATTTTTTATTTTTCCACATTCATCTCTGTACTCTCTCTTGTCCTCTTCCCACTCCCACCTAAGTCTACCAAATCCTATCCACTTTCTAATATTTTAGCTTTATAATTTTGCTTGATGGCTTACTGGTTTAATCTAAGCAATTTGTAGGGTGTGGATGTATTCAAAAGAGCATTAAAAAAAAACTCACCAGTCTTCACATCACTGAAGAAAATAAATTTCTCTACCCAGGAACCCTCAACTTGCAGTTGTTCCTTGGATAAAACTTGAACCCATTTAGCCCCTGTCTGTCTTTGATGGATTGTTCTATTGTATGCATACTCTCAACTAAGTCAAATAAATATGCAATGAGTTCAAAAGAACCATGATCAGTTCCTGTCCACAAAACAGTGCTTCTTTTACCTCTTCTCCATTCAACACTAATATGCATTCTTCCTCCTACTTTAATGTTCTCTGAGATATGGAGGTGGTGATATGACTGGACTTGACACTGAGGTCATTGATCTCAATACATTTATGTTACATGAGTCATTTACTACAAAGAAGGCTTTTCTTATTATTCTTTTATTTCTTTTTATAGAAAGTGATATTTCTCTTATACAATACATCACATCCACAGTTCAGTTTCCCCTTCTTCCAGTCCTTTCAATGATGCCCTCACTTCACCTCTCATCCAGATCCACTGTCTCTCTGTTTCCTCTTCACAGAGAGCAGGTCTTTAAGAGACTATAGCCAAGCGGGGAAAAATATGATACAATAGGAAAAAGCATATGCCCTCATATCAATGCTGGACAAGGCAACCAAAAAGGAGGAAAAGAGTCTTCTCAATAACAGCCAAAAGAATCAGAAATACACCTACTTCTGATGTTTGGAGTCTGAAAGAAACACCAAATAACAGCCATAGCAAACTATGGAATGATCTTTGTACACTGTAAATATGCATTGTTCTTATTGTTAATAAAAGTGGATTGACCAATAGCTGGGCAGGAAGAGACTGGACAAGAAAACCTGACACAGAGAGAATCCTGGGAAGAGAAAGTGTGGAGTCACAATGGTTACAGGAGAGACACAGAGGAAGCAAGAAATAAACATTCTATACTTAGAAAAGGTACCAAGACACATGACAAAGCATAGATAAATAAAAATTAACTTAAATGTAAGAGTTAGCTAGAAACAATGCTGAGATATTGAATTACCGTTTATATATTTCATAATAAGTCTTCATGCTGGTTATTTGTGAACTGGTTTGTGTGACCGAAACTTCCGCCTACAATAGCATACAATTAGGAGACCTGGTCTAGACTTATGTAGGTCTCATGCTCCCCATGCTTGCTGTTTCTGTCTCTGTGAGTCTATATAAGCTCTGCTTAGTCGATTTGGTGTACAAGAAGGGAATGCCCTTCTTGTTCTCTACCCGCTCTTATTTTTACAATCTTTCCTTGACCTCTTCCACTGAGTTCCCTGAAGCCAAGGATAGGGACCATATGAAGACCTCCAATTTAGTATCTCTTTTCATAATGTCTGGATGTGGATATCAGCATATATTCCCATCAACTACTGAATGAAGCTTCTCTAGTGATAATTAGGCAAGACACTAATCTCTGAGTAAAGTCAAATATCATTAAGAATCATTTCATTGATTTATGATGTTTTTTCATTTGTGTTGGGTCTACCCCAGGTCTCTAAGATATCCAGTCTTCAATGTCTGGGCATCCAGGATGTGCAGGTCATGGACTATATTTTATGCCATGTGCCTCAAGTTAAACCAAACATTTGTTGGTCACTTCCACAAATCCTTCTTCACCATTGGTTGATGTCAGAATGAAGGCTACATGTTTATATCTGATCAAACACTCTACATTCAGTGAATGAATTTTGTGTATGTTGTCCACTTCAATAGAACCAAAATGTCATTTTTTTAGAGTGATCTAAAATCAGCTTGCTTTGTTTAGGGATCTTCACAGAAACTCCTAAGCTAACAACTCAATTGCCTGGCTAGAAAAGATGGCCCTTGCAGTCTTTGTGTCTTCCAACAAAAGGAATGCTCAGTACATCTCATAATAACCCAAAAGCTGTTCCTCCCAGAGAAACAAGTAGACTGAAGGAGCATCCACACCACTTCTACTGCTGCTAAGATCCATTCCTCCCAGTTGCATCTCCAGCTCTGAATCAGGAAATCTGCTGTGATCTCTCTTTGGCCCTTTTCCCAAATGAACACAAACATCTCCCCCAGGCTTTCCTCTCTCAACTCATCCCATTATTCTGGTTTTCAATACCAGGAGGGATTCATTTCAATGGCTCAGTTGAGCAGGCCAGTAAAACAACATAGAGCCATCACACAAGGGTTTTATAATCCACACCCCCCTTAAGTTCTCTTTGCCCTACTCCTACCACTGGTTATGGCAATATTTTTGATTCAAATTCCTACAAACACTCAATGTTAAACAAATCAAGTCCTTCAAACTATGATCCACACACCTGGGGAGTTGGGTAAATTTGGTGTTTGAGTTTTAGATAATGTCTGTTTCATTCATACATTTGTTTCCTAATTCCATCCACTTTTGTGCAACATTCATGATTTTATTTGCCTTTATAACTGAATAAAATTTCATTAAGTAGATGTACATTTTCATTATTCATTCATCAATTAATAGACAAATATATATTGATTTACTCTTCTCACTCCTTGAATAGAGCAATGATGAGCACAGATATGAAAGTTTCTCTGGAGTAGATTGAAGAATTCCTGGGTTATCTGTCCAGAAGTGGTGTAACTGTGTCTTGTGGTAGTTTAAGATTTCATTTTCAGATTAGACTTTCTGGGGTATATTTCCAGAAATGGTATCTATCATTGTGTCCTGTGGTAGCTCTAGTTTTTACTTCCAGAGAAGCCTTCAGACTGGTTTCCATAGTGACTTTAGTAGTTTACAATCCCAGCAATGTTTTATGTGGGTTCTCTTTCCTTCACATGCATAGCAGCATTTGTGAACAATTATTTTGAATGATGATCATTCTGGGAAGTGTGAGGAAAAGAACTGGGACATACTGAGCTTAGCATATCTTCAGGGACTTTCCTATTAGGCCATTAGATATGAGTTCCACAATTTTGGTAATACAGTTTAAAGATAGATTAATTGCTTTTGATTTTATGTCTATCGATTGTGTGCTGTCTTATATAGATGGTGTATGTATTCATGATTCACCCTTGTTATACAAGAGTGTTCACATCTCTGCACATGGACACAAAGACCACAGTAAGACCTCAAGTGCCTTCTATTGTTTTCTGACTTAGGTCGCTCTATGAACTGGAATCTTATGTTAGTAAGGTTGGATAGTTTGGAAGTTCCTGGCATTTTCCTGTCTATGCTGACTAATGCTGAGGTTACAGAATTCACAGGCATGCCATGGATGTTACATGAGAGCTTAGAATTGAAATTCAGGTTATCATGTTACACTTAGATTGGAACAAAGTTATAAAAATTGCAGGTAAACAAATTGTATGTTCATTTATATTTATATTTATACTAGACTTATGATATCATCATATTAATGTTTATAACCTCTTCTGATCATTATAAAAGTGTTTATGCATTAAAAAATAGAGCTAAGAGGAATTTGACACTGATGCTAATAAGTCCTTAAATTTAATATGTTTAATAAGGCAAATTTGAATTTTGACACAGGTAAATCTTCTAAACACATTCTGGACCAATTTAAAAAGAACATTCCATCTTGGTCATCCTTTACTCCTTTATCAGGGGGTGTTACAATCATAGGAGCATATGAATTTTTGACATTATCTGCTTGACTATGAATATCAAGTTACTTATAATCTCTCAAAAAAAAGTTGGCTCAGATGTACATGGTATCAAGGCACCCACTCTCCATTAACCCTTTATAAACAGAGGCTAGCAGTCAAAGACAGGTAAGACTTTGTTTCCAGTCAACTTAACAATAGGCATATATGGCAAAATGTGTGTACCATTGATGGGTATGTCTAAAAGATTATAAAAGACAACCTAAGTCAGGCACAGACCTCTGTCTTTGACAAAAGTACAGACAATAAAAAAATAATATAAAAAAAAGCAGGAATTGTCAGAACCCACAGTTTTAAAATCATTTCATCTTGATTAAAATTCAGAGTTCAATACCATTTTTTTTCTTTTCAAGGATGAACAACAGGATGTTTGGTCAATGGTAAGACTACTGGATATCTTGGTACTCAACAGCCAGACAAAAGGATGTTTGACATAGGGCATGGTTATGAGGTGTTACTATATATGTATGATGCATATATGTATATAATTATGCTTCCTTGTTCTTTGTATCATTGAAGTCTTATGTCCTCCCCTTCTGATTGTGGTATATAATGACTGTGAATAATAAACTCAGGGTTTTTATTACAGTATTCACTGAAAAACTTCTCAACTCTATTTCCTGTCTCTTGTTTCTTTTCTCAATCCACATTTCACTTCTCAGAAGCATATAGACCAGTCAGGAAAGACACTTGTGCATCATGACATTTTCACTGAAAAATGGCTAGAGCCTAATTCATAAATAATTCTTCATACTCAGCAGAAACAACTCAGAAGTTTACGGCTGTAGCAATCTATTAATTTCTGTGACAATCCTGGAGGAGAACAATAATACAAGAAGACCTTTACACTTGTCAGAATTTAAAGTATTATACAATGTTGTACAATTTTTCAGAAGTACAAGTGATCACACATAGAGCTATATACAAACTAATGGTCAATAGTTAAATGTAGATTTTAGCTAAGTCTCTATCATTCTATTTACCAATAAAAATTTTGGGAGTCAGATGGTGGAGTGTGAAACTGATAGATCATTAAAGTCAGTAAGAGTTAATAAGGAACCAGCTTTTCTTCCTTTTGGCTGGAGACCCAGCAAGAGAAATCTCTCTCCATTCATCCCAAGTCAAAAGACTGGAAATCTCCAAGTTCTACCCTGCTTCTTTCTGTTCAACTCTTTATCCTTATTGCTGGGTCCTCTGTATTCTCTATGGTTATTTCTTGTCTACTAGTTGTTGACTGTGTTCCCTCATCCAAGGTTAATTTTATTAACACAGTCTTATCATTTCACAGTGTTAGCAATTATCTTGCAACAGATAGTCATCCACTTTCCCTGAGTATCCAGTTACCAAGATCAAAATGTATATAACTTCTACTGAGTACAGAATCTGCCAAAAGAAGAGACCAAAATTTAGGTCTCAATATGGAAAACATTTTATAACTAAAGGAGTGCTGTGATGTGCTAACTTTCGTAGAATTATCTGTTCCTACCCTGAGTCCTGACATCTTAAAGTGGAAGGATTGATAGAAGCATAGAATTACCTTTTAAAAACTCAATTGCATAACAATAGTGTGAAAGACTAGGACAAGATTCTTGAGAAGTCTATATATGTTTTGAATTATAATTCAGACAAGGTATTGTGTTTCCTGTAACCAAGATTTATAGGTCCTGGATTTTAGGATTGTAAGTAGTATTGAAATTATTTATCATTGCTCCCAGTAATGTTGCCTCCTCTTCCCTTAATTTTATGTTATGATGATCTAAAAGTCTTGCTTTCGTAGGTAATACCCCTTCTGCCAAAATTCATTGCAAGCTTTTTTATTGAACTGGAAACCAAGATTGAAATGTATATCCTGATCACTTCAGGAACTTTAAGCCCTTGATTTAAAAAGCTATAAAAGGAGTTCCAGTGTAAGGAGAGGTGATGGATTCAGACTACCAAAAGAAATGAGACTGCTTGCATAGAAAGTAGGAAGAGTGTATATGGAGGGTAACCATGTTCTTTCTTATATCTCTTGGAGTTACCATTTTATAGAATTAAGTCTGGAATACAATATGATCCTTTATAGAAGAGATAAGAAAGGTTCTATAACCTCCAAAGTATATTCATATACTTCATGACACTTTTTAAAAATCATTTATTTTATATGGATTGGTGTTTTTGCCTTCATATATGTCTGTGTGAGGGTGTTGGATCCTCTGGAACTGGAGTCACAGACAGTTGTGAACTGCCATGTGGGTGCTGGGAATTGAAGCCTGATCCTCTGGAAGAGCAGTCAGTGCTCTTAACCTCTGAGCCATTTCTCCAGCCCGACACATTTAATAATATAAAACTATCACAGTATATGTTCATTTTTGCCAATCATGTAAGCATTTCAAAAAGTATTACACGATGAACTGACTGCTGTTTTGTATCAGCTTCCTTCAACATTAAAACTGTCAATCTAAGGGGAAACTTATTAAGAAACATAATGTGTACAGGGAAGTGATACAGTAAAATATTCTAAAAGGAAGTGAAAAATTGACATTATTCAGGGAACTGCCTTAAACTTGAAAGGTAAACAAGTCAAAATAGTTTCAGGAAATCCATGGAACATACCAAAAATTTATGTCCTTCTAACCCTAAACATATATAAAGCCATAAAAGCCACTTGCGGACACTCTTTGACAAGGTGAGCTGCCTAGGAGACTCTCAGAAAACCAGAACTATCTGGGAGTATTAGAGGCCACTTGAGATGCTTGCAATAGGCTCAGATCAATAAGTGACATCAAAAGGACATCTTCTCAATTTTGGGGATACCTGGGAGACTAGAGGTAAACTCCAGACTTCCAAATTTCATTCAGAGTCATCCGTGCTGGGGTGATCCAGATGCCTGAGTTATTTCTGCTCATGTTAGTAATCCTTCACCCATATTCCCCTAACTAAACATAATGAAACTCATTGGTTCATTGTGTTGGACTTGTGTGATATCTCTACTTTGGTTTTCATAATTTTGCCATATGGAGTGAATACACATTTGTTGAAGTCTCCCCAGACAAAGTGTAACCCAAAAACCAAGAAGTTTTGTCATGTTAATATTTCAGATGAAGAAAATACAAATTAAAAGTTAAAGTTCTTGCCCAAAGTCATACTTACCTTGAAAACAAATGCATTTTATTCAAAATTCTAATTTCAATTCCACACAAACCCAATGTTATTATTTTATGAAATCTCCTGATCTCTATTTCCTTAGCTCCAGCAGGTTTTGTACATTTTGACACTGATCATACTATCTGATATAATGTTAAAATAAAATCCTGATAATATGTCACAAATCTAAAAACTAATAAACTTCTTAAGCAATGTCTTTTTGAGTAAAAATACACTATGATAAAACTGATTTTATATAGATAGAATGGAATATGAATTGCAATAATTTACTTTTAGTGAGCAATAGAAAATTTCATCAGAAAACAACATTTTTAGTCAGTATTTGTAATCAGTACCATATGCAAGAGTTAAGAGAGAGTTGATTATCTTCAACTGTTTGATTCTACAAACAGGACTTGATACTTGTAATGACACAGGTGAGTTGCAAAAAATTCCATAGATGCTAGACATCGCCATCATGTGACCTCAGTTCATTTCCTCAAATCCAATTTACTTCATCTCTCTTGTAGTAAGATACCCCAGGAAGTCCCTGTTAGCTAAAAGAATAGCTGTCAAGATTGGGAAAGTAGCAACCGACTAGTAGCAGAAAATGTCACAAGAGAGAAGGGTTGAGGAATGTAATTGTAGAACTAAAGAGATAGGATAAAGTAATACATTTCTTAGGTAAAAGACAGACCATTTCAGCTTTGGGGTAAGAAAGAACAGCTCAGCTACTATGCCCTGAACTAGATATTTTCACAGTAATACACATTAAGTCATAATTTGTATTTAAATATTTACATTTCAATATAATCTTTGATTTAAAAGCATTAGTACTAGTGATAGTAATATTTAGACAGTGTATACTATATGAGGCATAATTCTAAGCACAATTCATTCACTATGACTATATCTATGCTTTGTGGTGCTATAATTTACCTTCTTTCCATAAAAATTATGAGGAATGGAGAAATAAAATAATTATTGAATGCCAAATGAACTGTGAGCAACAAATTAAATTTTGTGCCTAAGTATCTTATAACAGTCAGACCTTCTCATCATACAGATAAGAGCCTGATATTCTTGTTTGGGACAAGGAGTCAATGCATTATAAATGGCTTTAAAAAAATGATGATGTGTAGCTTTTCAGTGCTTCCCAAAAACAGACAGATTTTTTTCATATTTTTAACTCTTTCTGTGTCTGTAATATAAATATGTGATTAGAACTCAACATTCTAAAGTAAATGGATTTTAATAAAGTAGATTTTGGTATTTTGATGGTTTTAAAATATTTTGACCAAATTTTCAACATAATTGCTGTACTGAAAGTGCACATTATGAAATGAGAAATATTCATGCAGTATGACACCATCAAAGTAATAGAAAACATGTTTAGAAAACAATGCTATTATTTCATTGTCTCTAAGCGAGAAATTGAGTGGAGCCACCTGAAAACTACAAACATAAATAAATATGATTAGAATATTATTTGGAAAGTAATGCAAAATAAAAGCACATTGTCACAGCATAACCTCTCAATATACCGATAGAACGCTGAAAATCCTTATCCCTTATACAGTGTTTAAAATTATATATGAACTAAAATATGATATTAGTGACATGATTGTACTCCAGAACTAAATTACTATCAAAAGTTTAATTGCAGCCAGGTGGTGATGGAGCATGCTTTTATTCTCAGCACTTGGGAGGCAGAAACAGGCAGATCACTGTAAGTTCTAGGCCAGGCTGTTCTATGAAAACTAGTTCATCTACAGGCCCCAAAGCTGCAGAGAAACTCTTTTTCAAAAAACTTAAAAAAAAAAAAAAGTTTAACTGGAAAAAATTTACACTTCAATATGTTCCCAGTATGCTGTAACAAAAAGAAACTTCAGAAGCAAATTCAAATCTATTATGTTTACAATGGTAATAATGGTGGTAATAGGAGTATTACTGTGACCATTGTAAACATAAATTCTGTTGACTCACTGTGAACTGAAGCATATGGCTATGTGTTTCTTGTGTTACACTATCAAAGAATCTCTTCTTGAAGTCGAATCCAGTGAGCACTTTTAAGTGGATGAAAAAGTCAAGGTCAAGAAATTATAACATTAACAAGAGAAACGTAGAAACTGATGCTTTTATCATACCTTATGAAAATCAGCATGCTGTTTTTATCACCAAGGCCAGCTGGCCTGGATCTGAAAAAGCATGGGATAAAAACAGACTTGCTGAACATAATGGACAATGAGGACTACTGAGAACTCAAGAACAATGGCAATGGGTTTTTGACCCTACTGCACGTACTGGCTTTGTGGGAGCCTAGGCAGTTTGGATGCTCACCTTACTAGACCTGGATGGAGCTGGGTGGTCCTTGGACTTCCCACAGGGCAGGGAACCCGGATTACTCTCAGGGATGATGAGGGAGGGGGACTTGATGGGGGAGGGGAAGGGAAATGGGAGGTGGTGGCAGGGAGAAGGCAGAAATCTTTAATAAATAAATAGAAAGAAAAATAAATAAATAAATAAAAACCCTAGTTACACTGAATACCCTGTAGGTTCTTTCTTACCCTTTATTATTTTTTCTTTACTTTCATATGCTCTTTCTCTTTAAAAATAACCAATCAGTCTATGAAGTTCTCCTTGTGTGTCTGTGAGTGAAGCACCATATACTGGAGTATGGGTAGCCTGTCAATAAATCAAAATCACCTTTCATGCCTCAGGAGCCATTAAGAATCAATAACTCTTCAGCTAGACATGAGACTCCATGAGCATCACTAGTATCCATGCTGATGATTTGGTTAGCTTCATCTTGCTTAGGTCATATGCACCTTAGTCGCAATACTTTTGAGCTCATGTAGGCAACGGACATGCTATGTTCAGAAAATATGATTTTAAGAGAATGCCCACTATTTATGTCATGTACAATTTCTTCCAATATCATACATGAAATTTAGAGAAGGGGATGTAATATAAATGTCCCATTTAGGGTGGGGCATTCAACAGTCTCTTGTGATCTTCACATTGACTAATCGTATTTCTTTTTATAAATCATGATCTATTAGGCAAAAAATTCTCTGACGATAGTCTGGAAGATGCACTAATCTTGAATGAAGAATTTTCCTATACAGACCATGGAACTCCTTACAAAATAGCATAAACATGAAGACACAAAGCAATTCTCAATTGTAGGAAAATTGAACCGTGACTTTCTTTGTCTTTCCTCTTAATAAACAAGCTTATAAAATTACTAAGCTATATGCTCAGTATGTTCCAATATTCCAAAGTCTCCTAATAATAATACTATATTATTTAAATATAGTCTTTGTCATAGCTGCAGATTAGTTTTGTTGAATTGAGTCATCCTTTTCCAAACTGGCTCTGTGCAAAAACAAAAGATAACTTTTGAAATTCAAAGCTAATAAATTTATTCTCTTTATAAACAATTTTCATTCAAATATGGAAAATCCTAACTTTTATATTGTTTAGTCCATGTTTCTGAACATAGTTTTGATGGTCTCTGATCATATATCTGGGCTCAACAAACAGACTTTTTAATTACTTATATGATGATAATTTTATTTTTATTTTTCTTGAGTTCATGGAAATGCACAACCCTTCTTTTAGATATAGGATTTTCCTCCAAACACCACTCTGCTTAATTGGTTAAGATCTTTATGTTGAGGAAACTATCCATAATTCTACTGTCCCTTTCCATATCTTGTTTCATACTGCTCACGTGGAGATCTTTATTTCATCACATGTAAATGCATTGTCATATAACACTGATTTGGCAGTTATCTGGAAATTTTTAATTCTGTTTCTTTAAATATTTTTTTCTTGATTGCCGATATTTTCTAGCATTCTTGTGATTAAACATGTTAGGTTAGCAAAAAAACTTTTAAATTATGTTTTGAGTTTAGTGCCATATGGCTATAATTTTAGCTACATGGGGAAATGCTAAAATGAAAGAATATGTGAATCAGACAAGGTCTTGGAACATAGCAAGACCATGTGTCAAAACAAATGAACTAATAAGCTAGCAATCATGGACAGAGGTCCATCTCCCAGGTAACTAAATTATTTTCAGGTTGTTAATTAACATCAACCATGAAACTTCATTAGTTATTAAAACTTTAATGTTTATTACATAAAAATCAGAAGCAGGGCTATGAAAATACATTAATTGATATAATTTATTAATGATCTTCTACTAGAGGTTAGGTAATGCATTTATCACAGTTAAAACACTGAAGAATTCTTAAATGTGTTCAAGCAGTTTATAAACTGCCTGTTTCTTTCTGCACTTTCATATCTAGCTTCATTGCTTAACAGAATTATATAATGTACCAACCACTGTTATTCTTAAATGTCTTTTTCTCTTTATATTTACATAAAATCTGTTGCTCTCTCTTTTTCCCTTCCTTTTACTTTTCTTAATTTCTTCCTAATTCTTCTAAATATACCTTATTATCCTACCATATTCAAATTGCCTTAAGTGTATATATCTATGACTGCAGGAAAAGCCTAGTGACAAAGTTTAAATCAATGACTCATGAGAACTAGTCACATCTCTTTAATTTCAACAGTGACATAAAACATTTCCTATTTTATATTACTATTAATTATTGAGAGTTTCAAACAAAATATTTTGATCACTTTCATCCCCTCTTTAACCAAGGACTCTCCCAATACATATATACACAACTTTGTAACTTATTATTTTTTAATTCTTAATCTCTCAAGGCAATTTGTGTTGCCCAAATACTTTGCTATGTATGGTGATGGTAAAATTTACCAGGAACAATATTCTTTGTAAAAAGCCATCTCTTCGTTTTCTAGCAGCTAATAATTGCCAGTAACTCCGTGACAGGGAATGTCATTGTATCCCCACCTCCATTCTGCCTGCTGGGAATTAGCCTGGCTTGATCTCGCACATGTTTTAAACATACCAGTTCAAGAACTGTGGGATCCACATATGCAGCTTCTATATGCTTTGACTAGAAATAATGATTCCTTGTAGTCATCTATGACCTTCAGCTCTTATAGTGCTCCCATCTTTCATGTGATGTCTATTCCTTGGAAGCAGAGGTATTTATTTTCCTTTTTAGTTGAGAATTTGCAGTCTCTTACTCTATGCACCATAACAAGTTGTGGGTACTGTGCCAACTAGCATCTACTGAAAATAGAATTTTCTTGAGTGATGTTTGAAAGGTATATGGTTATATTGCTAAGTTAATCCCATTTAGTAGAATGATGGTAATTGGTTCTCCCCTAGAGTCTATAACCTACCTAGGCATAGTTTTTTATTCTGGTAACTCTGGTGTCTGTCACATTCATTTTCTCTTGTGGGACTTAAATACTGTCAGAAAATGGTTGTTTTTTATTGCTGAGTAGTACTCTAATATGTATATATTCCACACTTTCTTCATCCATTCTTCCATTGAAGGGCATCTAGGTTGTTTCCAGGTTCTGGTTGTTACAAACAATGCTGCTAAAACATAGTTGAGCATATACTTTTGTTGTATGATAGGGCATCTCTTGGGGATATTCCCAAGAGTGGTATTGCTGGGTGCAGGAGTAGGTTGATCCCGAATTTCCTGAGAAACTGCCACACAGATTTCCAAAGTGGTTGCACAAGTTTGCATTCCCACCAGCAATGGATGAGTGTACCCCTTTCTCCACAACCTCTCCAGCAAAGGCTATCATTGGTGTTTTTTATTTTAGCCATTCTGACAGGTGTAAGATGGTATCTTAAAGTTGTCTTGATTTGCATTTCCCTGATCGCTAAGGAAGTTGAGCATGACCTTAAGTGTCTTTTGGCCATTAGAACTTCTTCTGTTTAGAATTATCTGTTCATCTCAGTGCCCCATTTTATAATTAGGTTGATTAGCCTTTTACGGTCTAGTTTCTTGAGTTCTTTATATATTTTGAAGATCAGACCTTTGTCAGTTGTGGGGTTGGTGAAGATCTTCTCCCACTCAGCAGTAAAAAACAATGATTTCTTGAATTTTGCATGCAAATGGACGGAAATAGAAAACACTATCCTTAGTGAGGTAAGCCAGATCCAAAAAGAGGAACATGGGATGTACTCACTCATATTTGGTTTCTAGCCATAAATAAAGGACATTGAGCCTATAATTTGTGATCCTAGAGAAGCTAAATAAGAAGGTGAACCCAAAAAAAAAACATATAGGCATCCTCCTGAATATTAACCTTCATCAGGCGATGAAAGGCGACAGAGATAGAGACCCACATTGGAGCACCGGACTGAAATCTCAAAGTCCAAATCAGGAGCAGAAGGAGAGAGAACACAAGCAAGGAACTCAGGACCGGGAGGGGTGCACCCACACAGTGAGACAATGGGGATGTTCTATTGGGAACTCACCAAGGCCAGCTGGCCTGGGTCTGAAAAAGCATGGGATAAAACCGGACTTGGTGAACATAGCAGACAATGAGGACTACTGAGAACTCAAGAACAATGGCACTGGGTTTTGATCCCACTGCACGTACTGGCTTTGTGGGAGCCTAGGCATTTTGGATGTTCACCTTACTAGACCTGCGTGGTCCTTGGACTTCCCACAGGGCAGGAAACACTGATTGCTCTTAGGGCTGAGGAGGGAGGGGGACTTCTTTGGGGGAGGGGGAGGGAAATGGGAGGCGGTGGCGGAAAGGAGGCAGAAATCTTTAATAAATAAATAAATTAATTAATTAAAAAAAGAAAGAAAGAAAGTGGTTGTTTCCTCCCAAGGTATTTATGCTATTATCGTACAATTTACTCCAAATTGTACCAGCTGGCATGTCTTTCCTGGTCATTATTTTAGCCATCATCGTTCATATTTGGGTACATTAGAATTTCTTTTCTCCTGTGGTACCTTATATAGCAAGTTCCAGCACTATGACAGGTAGCCAGTAGAGATGAAACTTCCAGGAAGATACCTGTCATATTGTCCATATTCTTTCATTCACATAAATGGTGGCTTCAGAAATAAGGTCTTACCTTCAATATCTTTAATAAAACAAAAAATATATAAGGAACTGGTATTGTTTTCTGGGTCTATGGGAACCCATTGGCTAACAATTCCGAAATAAGTAACCCATTTTTGGCAATGATTTTTATTAGTTAATCTTGAGATCTCATATGGTTATTGTTGGCCTTGTTTTTTGTTTAATTGACTTTAATAATAATACATATGTATGTATATATCTTCTACAGTTGTATATTTTCATGTCTTTTCAGTAAAATATTTCTTCTCAATTTCTCTTATTTCATGTAGATATTAATCGCTTTGTAAAATAAAACAACTATTAACTAGTAATAATTGAAATATTTTCATAACATAATTTCAGTAATGTTTTATTTCTAAACAGCTATGGCTAAATCAAAATAATAACAATGTCAGTTATAATAAATTATGTTTGCTGCCATTCATATAGTCATAAGTAAATGTACAAGTCATAAAAGTAAGCTCAGAATTAGTATAATGTGGAATGAATTCATTTTTCAATTTGTTCATAAACAGGGATGACATTTGGCTAATTGAAGTTTAAGAAGTGATAAGTTCATAGTAGTATTATGAGCAGCAGATTTCTTATAATTGCTCTGAATGTTGTGCAAAATAAATGGCATGGAATATATTATTTATAATATTTCAAACCACTAGCCATGACCTTTAAATGAACCTTAGCATGATAGCTTTTCTTCTTTCTATAGCATCTATATGTATATGATGTGTACTCAAATAATTACATGAGGCCACTCATGTGCAGGTAAGTATATGTCAGGGGTATTGTATGTGCCATGCAGTAAATATTTTAAATACTGATATATCTCCCTACCTATAATTTAATATTTATTTTTGATTATTCTACATATTGATAAAAATCCTTTAAATTTTCGTGAATCATATCAACATCTGGAGTGCTATGAGGCAAAGAAAAATCATGGCTTTTACATAAAAGTTTTACTTTATTTCTTGTTTTGCAGAAGAATTTATTTTTAGAGCTGTAAATAAAATCAGAAAATAACATGAAAATTTTGTCAAACTCTTCAAAACACACTTGCAATATTATTTCTGTTATACTACAAATACTTCTTCAGTCTGCCTTTAGGAATAGATTATCAGTAATTTATTAATTAGTAGTTTTATTTTTATTTAGCAATTAATCCATAAATTGAAACTTTAGAGTCATGCCATTAAAAGTGGGCAGTAAATAAATATGTGGACACACTGAGAGTGAGGAACTGGAAAGTTCCTTCCAATTCTAAAATGCCTTGAATTTCCATCTAGTCTTACATAAAAGACCAATTTCAGAGCATTACTGCCCTATTTGCATTGGAAAATGACTTTTATGTCTTCTCACTCTTTTTATTATATATATATTTTTTTTTCTGTGACATAACATGCAACAAAAGAAACTTAAGAAAGGAAGATTTTTTTAGTTAGAGGGTACAATGCATCATGAGAGAGAAGACTTGGTAAAAAGTGCACAAGGCAGCTTTGCCATCGCCTCGACAGCCCGGAAGGACAGAAGGATAGGAACTTGTAACCAGCTCATCTAAGCCTACAGTTTTTATGCAATCTGGAGTCCCATGCTCACAGAATGGTGTCACCTACACTGAATATGTCTTTCCATCTTAATTTACTCAATGTAGAAAGTCCCTTACAGGTTTGCACAGAGGCTTCTATCATATAATTTCAAGTTGACATCATTAACGAATTTATTCTCCATGGAAGGAACAATCTCCATTAGAATAAAATATTAATTAATTTTATACTTTTTACTTGAAATGTGCTCAAAAACTCCGTGAGAATCATGAGCAAAATGAAGAATACCTAGCCCTCATGCAGCAACAATCCACAAACTAAGCTTATAAAGCCTTAGAACCCAATTACTATTTTGTCTTTACACAATTTTGTAATTCTTTTTACTATGGCCTTACCTCTTATTTCATTTACAAGCATTTACTATGTTAAGAAACTATGACTGTGGTCATGCTTAATAATTTTTTTGACTTACTAATTCTCTGAAATTTCAACTGTTGAAATCTACAGAGGCCAAAGAAAAAAGTCTATGAATATGCCCCCAGAGACTTACTTCAACTACTTTCCAGCTTCTGATTTTTGACATTTCATAGAATTTGCTACAAGTCCTGTACACAAAGCTTTTTAAAAAAGGAGTTTTGAAGCATATTATATATTCAGTGGAGCAAAGGGAAGTTATTAATGGTTGTCCAAAGATTACCACCTTAAAAAGTAATTTCTATCAGAACCATTAAAAATACCTCAAAGATCATTGAGACTATATACACCACAAGGTCAAGAGTATAAGAGTTTATACTGGTTTGGGCAGAACTTGTACAAATTTATTTTGTGCTAGTTTTATTTGAATAAGTGTCATGTCATCATGGAGGATTCTACTCATCTTGTGGACAAAAGCCTAGAATGGTTAACAACATACAGATGGGTCATATACCATACTGAATAATATTTAAAATATTACGCATAAATCAGTGTGACTGAAGGAAAAAGTGCAGTGGGTACTAAAGAAGTTAGAGACTCCATAAACAACAAACACAGACTATCTACAAGTAAAGCTATTAGGAGCAAATGGAACCAACACAAAAACTATGACATGTTATCTACTAACAGCAAGGTTATGAGACTGAGATAGCCCAGATGCTTTGAATGGCACATTGAGCCACAACAGTACACCAAATGCCAGTGAATGATTTTGAGGGCTTTATGCTGGTCCAGCTTCTACTTATCTTATTGTAAGGTGACTGTTTCATCACCAGTATGAACTGGAAATATATTACATGTTTTTAATTGTGTATGATTCACTGTTAAATTTTTCTATCATTTTCATGTGAGAAGTTTTAACTAAAATTATTAGGTTTGCGTGTATGTTGTAGAATCACTAAGTGTAAGATTCATTGTGGAATAGGAAGAAACCTTTGGTGGCCAGGGGAAAATTGCTTGAAAATTAACCGTCCTTCTGAAAAAAAAAAATCCCCAGCTAGTAGTAAATTTTGAGAGATGGCAAAAGAGGTGTTAGGGTCTTCTTATAGAAAACTGGCTATTGAGGAAAACATTTTTCTGCTGAGCCCTTCCTTTGTGATTCTTTGTCTAATCAAGGGGAAGAAACAATACACAAAATGGTACAAGAATTTACAACCCTGGAACCCAGCCAACTGAAATATTTCCTTTTACATTGTTCCTCTCAATTATTTGACACAGAAATTTAATGTTTACTGAAACAAACAGCTAGTCTATAGTTAACTGTCATATATTTTTATTATACTTTTTTATTTAGGAATGGACGCAACATCCAAAGTCCCAACTTGAAATGGATGTAGTTTATTCTGGAACTTATGTACAAAAATTCATATTTTCACAAGAGAAATAGCATCTATTTCCCTTCTATTTTTGTTTATACTGTGGGCTTTGACATTTATAAAATTCATACTTTATATTCTTTGACTTTTCAAGTCTTCATTCTTATTTCTTATTTGTCTCCTGGGCTTTCTTTTTTTTTTTTTTTTTTTTTTTTTTGGTTTTTCGAGACAGGGTTTCTCTGTAGTTTTGGAGCCTGTCCTGGAACTAGCTCTTGTAGACCAGGCTGGTATCGAACTCACAGAGATCCGCCTGCCTCTGCCTCCCAAGTTCTGGGATTAAAGGCGTGTGCCACCACCGCGAAAGGCTCTTGAAGCAGGGCACTCCCAAAAGTGATTGGGGAAGCAGACAACATTGGTGAATAGCCAACTCTCTGTAGAAGCAGACTGCAATTTTCAGGGACCTCTAGTGATATAAAAGGTAGAGTTAAAAAACAACTAGAATCAAAGAGCATGGAACTTATCCGTTTGGGAACATTTAAAAATAAGGAAGGAGTGAATGAATTAAAAAAGAAATAGTTGATACACAAATACTAATTATAGTGCATAGTTTAGAAGTAAACATTCTTCATTTATAGTAACTTTCCACTATTTAAACATGACAATGGTATTAGAATTTGTTTTGAATTATTTAACAATTTACTAGCCAGCACTAATTCACATCATAATTCCACATTTACCTCAAAGCACTAATATTTATTCGTTGTTAAGAATCTTGTCCACAATATAAGTTAGTCTCTTATACCTATAAAATTATTTTTCTCTTAATTTATATATAATAAAACATTAATAGGTGTGATTCTTTTCCATAGTAGTTAATTTTTACATATACTGAATTATATAGGATACACAGTAACAGTGTACATCAGCCTTTATATTAAGTATAAAATCTGAATATATTACTTTATAGCTAAAAGAAACAATACTACTCCAAAAGGGACACATGGATGATTGTGCTAAATGATCTTATTATTCACACTTGATATCCAGGAAATTTCCATAATATAATAGATATATACAGCAAACAAAGACAATTATTTTGTTATACTAGATGAGGTTAAGGTTTCAATGTTATATCATAATTGTAAAATAAATTACCTAAATTAAGACAGGCTATTTTAAAATTCTGTCCCATGCTTATATTTTTTGTTTGAGAATTTTAATGATTATATAATGAAGTCATTAATAATGTATCTAACCAATAATAAATTCAACCTTTTACTCTCTAAGAATATCTTAGTTTTTGACACTCATCAATACTTAAGATGAGTTAACTCTGAATATGCAAATTTTGGCATTATGATTAATAGTTTTACTCTTGAATTCTCAAGAACATATAGCAAAAAGATAGAAGCATCAGATGCTCAAAATTATATATTAAGACATTAGGCATATGATATTCTAATGTTGCATTTAGTTACTTTCAAGTAGAAAAATCTATAATATATTGGTATTACTCTAGCTTATCTTTTCTAGCTCAAAACATATTATGTACGAAGGAATATTTTTAAATTAAGAATTGGTGATACAGATCAACTGTTTATTTCTATGCAGAATAAGCATCATCATTTGCATAATTTTGTGATCTACATAATTCAATTTAAATGCTTTAATAAAGAATTATACCTTATATTTATATTTATAATGGTACATTAATATTGACAAACACTAAATCAAATATGTTAATTTTTTCTTTAAGTATATTTTGTGTGATATGTTGTTTAATTATTCAAAATTAGTCACTGATGAATATTTGTAGCAGAGTAAGAAAAAATAGACAGTAAATCATGAACTAGCTTAGACAAGATGGTAATAAAATGTTAAGATTTAAGGCTGTACTAGCATGTAGCATTTACTTGACTGTGTTTCCTGGTAGTCAAACAGTATAAATAAGTTTTAATATGTTTTGATGTTATATTACTGATGCCAAGCTTTCTATTGAAAACTGTTTTTGAACATATAAGTGATTCACACAAATCCATATCACTTGTAAATATAATACCGAGACATTTTTCATAGCTTTTGCAAAGTATAATTGATGTATGAGAACATTTTCACAAGTCATGAATATAATTTAGTGTGTTGAAATTAACAATTTCCTTCATAAGATCATCACCAGTCAACATATTTTTTATTACTTTATAAATAATACCAATCAAATTTTCCATCTCCTCCCCTCCTCCCACTTCTCTCCAGCTCCCCTTCACACCCTGTACACCCTCACTCACCCCCCTGCTGTCTCCTCCAGTCCTGAGAGAGGGCAAGGTACCCTGCCCTGTGAGAAGTCTACGGTCTTCCCTGCGACATCCAGGCTTAGGAAGGTATTCATCCAAATAGAATAGGATCCCAAGAAGCCAGTACATGCAGTAGAGACAAATCCAAGTGCCATTATCATTGGCTTCTCAGTCCGTCACATTTGTCAGCCACATTCAGAGGGTCCAGTTTGATCCCATGCTCATTCAGTCCCAGTCCACCTGGATTTGGTGAGCTCCCATTAGCTCCGGCACACTGTCTCAGTGGGTAGACCAACTCCTCATGGTCCTGACTTCCTTGCTCATATTCTCCCTCCTTTTCCTCTTCAACTGGACCTTGAGAGCTCAGTCCAGTGCTCCTATGTGGGTCTCTGTTTCTATCTCTATCCATGAAGGTTCTATGTTGATATTCAAGATAGTCATCAATCTGACTACGGGACAAAGCCAGTTCAGGCACCCTCTCTTCCACTGAACAGGGTTCTAGCTGGGGTCATCCTCATGGACTTCTGGAACCTCCTGAAGCTTCCAGGTAAAAGGACACTGTCATTAAGACAAAAAGGCAACCTACTGAATGAGGGAAGATCTTCACCAACCTCTCATTAGACAAAATTCTGATCTCCAAAATATATAAAGAACTCAAGAAACTAGACATTAAAATTCTAAATAACCCAATTAAAAATGGGGTACTGAATTGAACAGAGATTTCTCAACACAAGAATTTCAAATGGCCAAAAGATATTTAAGGACATGTTAAACTTCCTTAGCTATCAGGGAAATGCAAATCAAAACAACTTTGAGATAACATTTTACACTTGTCAGAATGGCTAAAATCAAAAACTTCAATGATAGCTTATGCTGGATAGGATGTGGAGTAAGGGGAACACTCATCCATTGCTGGTGGAAATGCAAACTTGTGCAACCACTTTGGAAATCAGTGTGGCAGTTTCTCAGAATATTTGGAGTCAACCTACCTCAGGATACAGCAATACCACTCTTGGGAATATACCCAAGAGATGCCCAATCATACTACAAAAGCATTTGTTCAACTATGTTCATAGCAGCATTATTTGTAATGCCAGAACCTGGAAAAAACCTAGATGCCCCTCAACAAAAGAATGAATAAAGAAAGTATGACATATCTACACATTAGAGTACTACTCAGTGGTAAAAGAAAAAATAAAAAAGACATATTGGATTTTGCATGCAAATAGATGGAAATAGAAAACACTATCCTGAGTGAGATAACCCAGACACAAAAATATGAATATGGTATGTACTCAGTGATGAGTAGATTCTAGCCATAAATCAGTCAACATATTAAATGTATCTATCACCTCTAAAAATTTCTCTTAAAAAATTGTAGTAAAAAGAATTACTTTGAACTATCTTCTCAATAAAATATTTTGTTTACAACACAGTATTGCTAATTCTCTGTGTTATCAATACACAGTGAATCTCTACAAATTTGTTCACCAATGGTATCTTAAAGTTTATATCCATGTTCTTTTCTGTCTATCATTTGGTAGCTAATACTCTAGGTTCAGCTTTTATGGGTTTTGAATGTGGTATTTGTTCTTCTGTTACTGCATTATTAATTATACATCAATGTCTTCTAGGTTTTTTATGCATCTGCATATGTCACAATTTACTTCTTTTTTGGAACACTAAGTCATATGTTATTGCATGTAAATACTTTGTTATATCTATTCTTCTGCTTCTTTGCAGTTAGCTGATTCCGTAGCTTGACTGTTTTGAGTAATACTGCAAATGTTTTGGAATGGATGACTTCAATTCCACTGTATATATTCACAGGTTGAAATATAGCATTTTTTTAATTTTAAAGGAATGGTTTTAAGAATATACATAGCAAATAAACATTTCTACATATTCAACAACAATAAAAAGGTGTCCAATGTCACAATATTCTTACCAGCAGGCAATATTTGTATTCTTTCTTTTGTGTTTGTGTGTTTATGTTTCTCTGTGTTACCATATGTATGGTTATGTGTTCATGTGTACACATGTGATCCTGCTTGTGAAAACTGACAGGCAACCTCAGAAGCTGATTCTCGATGCCTACTGCCTTGTCTTTCAGTTAATCTCTCCTAGGAATCTGAGGATCATCCATTAAGCTAGAATGGATGGACTGTGTCTCCAACTTTGCAAGACTGGGATGATAACATGCATCACCTTGTGCTGATCTTTATATAGGTTTGAGAGCTCAAATTCAAGGGCTCACCTTCCAGAGTAAAGATCTTACCTACCTTCTGAGTTATCTTGACAGTCCCTTATTTTTTATTATAGTAACAGCTGTCATAATTGAAATGAGGCAGCGTGTTTTGCATTTGCATTTCTTTGATAATCTGTGATGTTAAAATATTCACAGAAGAGATATCCTTTGGTGCCTTTGAAGGAATCTCTATACATGTGCTTTTGCCTAGTGCCTGAACTCTCTTCCTGATTTCATTCTTCTGAGTTTCTATTACTTGTATAGTATTAGAAATTGATTTTTATGCAATTTATCCTTATTATGGTTTTCTCTACTCCTACCAGTTCTGTCCCACCTCCCCCCTTTCATGTTTAGATCCTTTCTATCTCCCAGAATAAACAAAAATGATTCTAATGTATAATAATAAAATAAAACAAAGCATAGAACATATTGCTATGGGAGAGAAAACAAACAAACAAAGGAAAATAATACTTAGAATGTCATAATAAGTAGATATATACACAGAGACCATTTTGTTCACATTCTCAGGAATATGACAACAACACAAAGCATAGCTATAATATATGTACAAAGAACCACCAGGGTTAAAAATAAGAAAGGAAAAGTAAAAATAAAACATAAAATAAGGATAAAATAAAAACGAGAGTAAAAATAGGCCAGACATAACATTAAGCACAGAAACACCAATTTACTTCATTTTTTGTTGGACAGTTACTCCTGGGCATGCTTCCCAGCCTTAAGAGTAATTTGTGTTCCCAGTGGGAAAGACTCCTTTGGAGAAAACTACATTTTCATTTGCAAGTGATTATCAATTGGAGATAGTTTCTGGGTGAGGCATGAAGGCATATATTCATTTTTTTTTTCTTTTAGCCTTAGAGCTCTCTCTGTTAGACCCTTACAGACTTTCAGGAATCTGTCCTGGGCTCTGTTAGTTCATATATGTCCTTCTTGTTTTGTCTATAAAGCCTTGTTTCTGTGTTGTCCAAAAGACCCTCAGACTCTAGCACTTGTTCTTCCTCCTCTTCTACAAAGTTCTCTGAGACCTGAGGGGTAGGATTTAATGATGAAATACTGGTATTGTTGAAGACAATACAACTGACTGAAGATGGAAAGTCAAGCTGGTACTTTCCTAAAATCACCACCCCTACTATCCATTTTCTTAGCACCAGAAGGTTCTTGACATGATACCAAAGGAAAGGCATAAACAGAAACCGAGATATAAACACTTTTTATCTGCAATGGTGTTCTTCCTGAAAGACATAATAGTGCAAGGGTGTTTCAAATCTTGTAGTAGTGATTAGTCAATATATGATTTGATTTAATCCCACTCCATTAAAAAGAACCCATATGTGATGCTGGAATCACCAGGAACCTGACAGTAGATATTTCAGGTTTCCAGTGTAAAATCAAATACTACTGTTTGACTAAGGGTGCATAGCAACAAAAAGTTTACTAAAGACATTCACATAGATTAATGCTGTTTTCAGAAATCATCAGTGAAATTTCTGCATGCATCAGATAAGAACAAGTACAGAGACCAACAGTCAATAAGCAGAGAATGAAAGATCCTTAAACATTCTCAGTGAGCATGTGTATGTGTTAAAATATTATTTTTAGTATTAAAAATTTCCTATATGTTCACCATGAGATATAATATAGTCCCATTTTCTATTCTCTTTTCCAGGGACACATACTTTTCATTCCAAACCCATGCTTTTTTTCCCTTTCATAATCCACTGACAAAAGGGAGTGTAATCTGTTCATGGTTATGAAGCCATTCAGTAGAACATGGGAAATCTACCTGTTGCCACATCCAGAAAAACACCATAATTTTTTTCAACACCTCTAGGAACTATCCACTGGAATATTTCACAATAGCAACAAATTCTTGGAGATGTTATACTAAAAATATGCGGGACTTTTGACTGGCTTAACCTTGCTTAGCTGTTGTATAGGTATTGTTAGCTGCTGTGTGATGTTTGATTGCCACAGTTATGATGTCCAACAGAAAGCATTTCTCAATACTCTTCATCTTCCATCTCTTATCTTCTTTCTGTCTCTTCTAAAAAGTTACTTGAGTCTTGGTAATGATTATGGGTCCTCAGAGTAAACTAAAAAAAATTTTTAGTTACTATTTTAGTTTGTAATTCTTAATATGCTATGCATATTTACTACCTTAAAATTGATTCTTTCATATTCACCTTTATTTGTTGTGAGCCTTGAGAACATACCATAATTATTATCTTTCAAAGACTTGGAGGGAGAAATGTGATGGGAAAATAATGCAAATGTATTATAATCTAGAAAAGAAAAAAAATGAACTAGTCACAACATCATTAAGGCTTTGGATTAAAAGTCTACGTATTCCAAGTCAATTATTAATAATAACTGAGTCATTATATGTGAAGAAATGTAATAACTAGTAAGAAAAGGGATATGTAATATTTGACTGAACATGTTAAAAAAGTGCAAATCAATTAACAATATATTTTGAAGCATATTATAATATTTGTGTGAATCTTTCTGAAAAACTAATATTGAAAGAAAACTCTCTATAATTACCCACAAAAAGGAAAAGATCTTATTCATTGATTTGCCATATAGATAATAGAGTTTGATAGTTAATTTTACCAGTGTAATTGTCAGGGTTAGCAATTCCCAGATGGGTGATATACTGTTATTTCCAAGTATGCTTTTCAGATGGTTTTCAGAAAGAGTTAGGATTTGAATTAGCAGTCTAAATAAATATAAACTTCCTCTGCTAGAATTATGCCTCATCCTCACTCATGATAGAAGTGAATTTCAGGGAAGGAAAACTGGATTCTACATACTAATTTATACAGGAATATTGTGTTCTGATGTTGGATATTAGAGAACATACTTCCCCAGCCTGTAGACTTGGATTGGATTAATTACACCCTATACATCCCTGGGTCTTAACTCTGTCAGTATCACATAAAACTTTACTTCCATTATCACAGTCAGATTTTATAGTACATCAATTACTTCTATTATATCTATTCATCTCATTTATCTATTTTCCTGCCAGTTTGTATGTCTACTTACTTATCTATGCATCTACATATTTTGAAATTTGTTTTTATAGAAAAAGGTGATATATGATATGTATATATTTATAAAAAGCACATGGATACTTGTTAGTTACCAGTTTATTTTTCTATCTTCCTGTACCTAACTAGGGGAGAATTTTTTTCAAAGTATAAACATATTAAAAACCAGTAAGCATTTGTGGTACCATGTAAAAAATAATAACTCAAAAGCTATAATTATATACTGCAAGTTAATGGCTAACAATTCCTTAGACTAGAAAGTCACAAATTACAATAATGGAAAAGTTATGTATATATGAAAAATCAAGATGATAAAACCGAGTGTAACAACAAAAAGTAGTAATTAAATAAATGTTATTACCACATCCATAAGACATTAATACAACATTAACTCAGAAAAAAATAAGTCATACAAGTTTTTATTTCACATAAAAATTCCTTGAGATATATCATAACTTCAAGAATTAAACTGTCTAAATATATAAAATATCTAATATAGAAATATGTATATATTTCTTAGGTTAATTGAATTTAACCAAAATCTGAGACAAAAATATACTTAGAAAAATCATTTTGATATGTTGAAAATCTCAAGTAATTCCTAAGTAAGACCTTAAAGGGATGGTAGAGAACAGTTTGCCCAATAAAAATGAGACTCCTAGACTGAGGGGATGCCTCTAATGATAAGTATGCTTACTGTGCAAAGATGATGACCTTAGCTTAAATCATAGTTACCTACTTACAGGCCACCTTACAAACACAACTGGGCCTATAACCCAGCACTGTGGGGAGCAGAGACTGAAGAATCCTTAATGCTAGTTGACAGCTATCGAAGCCCCAGGTACTGTGAGAGATTTCTTTGTCTCATGGTGATAAGGCATACAGTCCTCTTCTTCTGTCTTACACAGAGTCATACATATGATACGTGAACACACACACACACACACTCACATACATAATACCTGTTATATATTCCAAATATGGAAGCGTTGCCGGAAGTGTAACATTCTTTCCAGAATATCAGAAAATAAATGTTTCTTAAAGGCAACAATATTACTTTAGTATTTGTGTAAAGTTTGTTAAACCTTGAAAAACTCATTACAAATAAAAAGAATTACAAATAAATTTCAGCAAAAATTTGGAATAAAAAGTACCCTAAAAGTGCTGTTGTTGACTTGCAGTCTCTAGATTGTTTCAGGACTGAACCCCTGTGTCTCATGTGAAACCAGCATACTTTCAGCACAAAGTAAAGCAATGGAATTAGAAAAAAAAAGATGTCAACAGATTCAGAAAATCCTTGTTTTAAAACAGTCCAAGACATAATATAAGTGGAAAAAATGTCTCCATACATTTGTGTTGTTGAAGGAGGCATTGGGACCTTTCCTCAATTTAGTCACTTGCGACCTCCTCAATGCCTGTTCATATTAAATCAACACAATAGCACTTAATAAATATATAAGCAATTCATACTTTTTCAATGTGTTAAGATGAAAATAACTAAAAATATTAGGATATGAATAGATTATTAATATAACAGTTAAGGGTAAAGAAATGTACAATAAAGCTGAATTATTAGATAGAAACAAATATATCAAGACAGAATATCAAGGACAGTCCTTATACCAATGGAAATGGAAAAGATAGGTCTACAGGCAGAGAACTGTCTCCATCTTTTATAAATGAAACCATATACCCTGGTAAACTCGCTCAAATGGCCCAGTGCTCATTCCCTTGTCCCCATCATGTCTGAAGTAAGACAAGATTATTTCTGTGTTCTTCATTTCTCTGTTTTTATTATTTAGTGTAATATCCAACATTTTCAATTGTTCATCATCATGTGCTTCACATTTTCTCTCAACTCCTTTCTCTTTATGCCTGCCAATGTCACAATTGCAATAACTGTTATCATCTCTGAATTCCCATTTTCAAACTCTTTTCTAAGTACTTTACCCATTGAGGAGAAATGTATAAATTTGTGAAAACCAGCTTGCTAGTACTGTTTCATATTCATTTTTTGAGAATTCATATATCAATTATATTTTTACTTCATCTTGTCTTTCAAACATAATCAATGTCTCATATGCTATAGCTCTTTGGGAAATACTAAGCCATACAAAATTCTGCAAGGGCCTGGTACTATTGCTAATCTGATGACCAACTCTCTTCTATGGGTGCTATATGGCAGAACTATTCATGCCTCTCCTTAGTATTTACTGTTGTGGCATCTTTTCTTCAATTAATATTTTATTCTCTTTTGTTAATTCTAGAGCCTAAATTGACTTCTCTATTATTATGTGTTTTAGATGCTTCTCTGTGAATTTGTATGTCTTACAATATTATCTCCTGGAACGCAAAGAAAGGTGCTTTTATTTTCTATTATTCTTTTTTTTCCAATTTTTTTATTAAAAATTTCTGCCTCCTCTTGATTTGGACCTTGAGATTTCAGTCCGGTGCTCCAATGTGGGTCTTTGTCTCTGTCTCCTTTCATCGCCTAAATGTTTTTCTTATGGTTCACCTTCTTAATTAGCTTGTCTAGGATTACGCATAATAGGCTCAACGTCCCCTATTCATGGCTAGAAACCAAATATGAGTGAGTACATCCCATGTTCCTCTTTTTGGGTCTGGCTCACCTCACTCAGGATAGTGTTTTCTATTTCCGTCCATTTGCCTGCAAAATTCAGGAAGTCATCATTTTTTACTGCTGAGTAATACTCTAATATGTATATATTCCATACTTTCTTCATCCATTCTTCCATTGAAGGGCATCTAGGTTGTTTCCAGGTTCTGGCTATTACAAACAATGCTGCTATGACAGAGCACGAGCAAGGAACTCAGGACTGCGAGGGGTGCACCCACACACTGAGACAATGGGGTTGTTCTATCAGGAACTCACCAAGGCCAGCTGGCCTGGGTCTGAAAAAGCATGGGATAAAACCGGACTTGCTGAACATAATGGACAATGAGGACTACTGAGAAGTCAAGAACAATGGCAATGGGTTTTTGATCCTACTGCACGTACTGGCTTTGTGGGAGCCTAGGCAGTTTGGATGCTCACCTTACTAGACCTGGATGGAGGTGGGTGGTCCTTGGACTTCCCACAGGGCAGGGAACCCGGATTACTCTTAGAGATGATGAGGGAGGGGAACTTGTTTGGGGAGGGGGAGGGAAATGGGAGGTGGTGGCAGGGAGAAGGCAGAAATCTTTAATAAATAATATAGATAATGCTCATTATACTTGATACTTTATAATTAAACTATATTTTACCCAAAATGACAATTTTAAAAGATGATAAAGTCAAAAATTCATTAATACTTAGGTTACTAAATTAATAACAACATAAAGTATAACCACATAAGATGGAATTAAAATATCGATGTACAATGACCAGCATGACAGGATATCCTAAGGTTATAGTAGTAGGATGCATTCTTTGATTATAACTAATAGCTCTCCAATTGGACTCAAAACCCATTAAAAAAAAGAGAAATCATGGTTAGTACTAGAAATCAGAAAACAATCCAGGCTTAGCGAAGTCATGTTCTTTGTAGGGGAACCTACAAATTTCCCGTTAGCCTGAATTAGCCCTAATTGAATTAGAAATATATGCTCCTATAATCACAGATAAATATAGTCCTCACTCCTCATTCAGGAAATTTTCATTGCAACAAAGATTATTGCAGAAACTATAACCATAAAATACAGAGTGCCATAGCCTGATACAAAGGGATCCATCTACATAAAAGCTCTCCTAAGGCTCAGAGAACATTATTGAAAGGGGATTGGGGAAGAGATGGTTTGTAAGAGCCAGAGGATCAGGGGGATTGCTGTGGGATTGTTTCTCCTAGTATTGCAGGTAACTTCAGTCATAATGTCTCACCAACATAACTGATTGAACATGAACTGAAGAAGAACATCAACAGAAATGCTAAAGCAGACATGGAAAAGCCTAGAAGGCCTCATACTTACTCATAGAAATACAAACTAGAAATGTTCAATGGGAACAACCAAGAAATGGGTAAATGTCTTCCCCAATGAAGAGCATAGTTATTGGTTTTCCAACAGCAAATATTCAGTTATGATAAATAAATAAAATCATATAATACTGATTACATGTGTTTAGGAATGTACATATATTCATATATACACACATATTATATAATGTGATATTATACATTGTTGCATAAAGTAATATATATATATATATATGTAACAACAATTAATGAGAGGAGAATTTGTGAATTTTAAAGTACGTAAGTAGAGGCATGTGGGGGAAAGCCAAATGGAGTGGGAATGTTGTGATTATGTTATAATTTCAAAAAAAAGAGAGAAATAATAACGAATATATGGCTTGGTTTCTTCTCATAGATCATTAATCAAGTCTACTAAATGTTACATAGAAAAATTACACTTATTTGTGATTTACTTATCTTTTAGACATATAAGCACATAATTTTATTTATCGGGGAATGTAAAGTAATTGAATATTGAGATGTAGAAAGAATAGTTGTCTCAGAGAGAAATGGGTGAAGTAAATGAGATTCTTTGATCATAAATGCAGTTATGTTTAATGAACATCAAGAAGGTAGCATACAGAATGCTGCTAGTTACATTGCTTTGTATTATGGAAATTTCAGAATTTTCAGACACTCTTCCAAGAACTAGTTAAGGACTGACTGCGGTGTTCATTTCAGTTTTATATCAAATCATCATCGTATGTGTCTTATCTATGTATGAATCACAGAAATAATAAAATAGAAACAGAAGGAAAATTAATGTATATCAAGTTTGTAATTAGTAATTTTATTTTAAGTTGTTCTTGCATGTTTGTGCGATTTGCATTCATGCTGATATTCATTCAGTCTGAATTCACAGTGATACTCTATAGAAAGTTTCAACACAGTTTGTAAAGGAGATAGGCTATAATATCTTAGGCATGCATGCATTATTTTCTTCAGAGTATTATTTTCTGTTAGTTTCATTTTTTGAATACCTACAAATACCACGAGATAGCCAGGATATTTTATCTTTATCTACCATAAATAATGTTACCTTGAACACCTCTGAGTCTCTATCACCCTATCACTGTGGGTAATCATGAGACCTCTGATGTATAGTTTCCCAGAATTAGAAATGCTTATCCACAGGAAATGAGCAGCTACAGTGCAAACGTTACTTTGAACCTGTCCTTGGATATTCATTCCAACCACACATTTTACTTCATCCTGGCATTGCTACTTTTCCTACATATTGCATGGAAGCAGGAAACAATCGGTTAAATTAATTCTCTTCTATCT
This sequence comes from Chionomys nivalis, assembly GCF_950005125.1. NCBI lineage: Eukaryota > Metazoa > Chordata > Mammalia > Rodentia > Cricetidae > Chionomys > Chionomys nivalis. The sequence goes on along the minus strand of NC_080090.1, from coordinate 72,813,706 downwards.
AAAAGGCAACATGAGTATCTCCTTACTGCTTTGACCAACATTTCTCATTCCAGATGTCCCTAATGCTCCCTGTCATATTCAATAGTTTATATTCTAGACCTTTTTTCTTTTCTTAAGGTTGTTTATTCAGTATATCATTTAAATTTAATATAAAGGAAAAACAAATTTGCTCTGTATTAAAATACTATTTTCTTGCCTGAAATCTGTTTGGGTTATAAAAGAAAAGATTACAAATTTACCAAAACAGTCTTTTCCACAAAACAATAGCATGTGAGACTAGAATAAAATGCACAAACATCTCCCATGACAAAACACATGCTGCATGTACAACAATCATTCATTTTGCATTGACAAATCTTTCTTTAACAGCTACATATGGTCAATTTCTCCTTCTTATGTTGTATCTTTTTCAATTGCACCTAAGAGTCATTTTAATATAGATAATTGAATTGCAGCTAATTTTCCATCTGGCATTCCAGATTGGTTACTTACTACTGCTGATTTGAGGCTGATATTTTTCATTTCTACTGCTTGATCATTTTATTCACTGTCACGTCTATAACAGTATGTGACATCTATAAAGTATGTCATGAGAGACAGATCAAAATTGCCCAAGTGTAATTTCTTATTTAAGCATTTGGGATATTTTACACTGAGTTTTATTAGCCATGTTTTGACTTTTAAATTGCCATAGTTTATATCTTTCTTGTAAGGTGTAATTTTAACTACTATCAGTAATGCAAGAATTTCTATAAATTATCATATTGTCTATTACTTTTCATTGCTACTTAGTGTATGGTTATGTATGATGATGGAAAAAGCCTTGATTAAATGTGTTATTTATTCATTATTAAGAAAACCTAACTTTTTTGTTATCACAATATTTAGTGTTGGAAAATTACATAATTATACATTGTCAAATGATGTAGATTCAACTTTGTATATAAATCTTATACTTAATGTGGCAACAGTGAATTATCAGCTTAAAGTTTGTTCGCATCATCTGAGAGTGTAGGGTTGTAAAGGACTTTATGTATTGGCAAAAAATTGTTTGGCTCCAGAGACCAGGTTTGTTTATTATTGGGAATTTTATATGAATTACCAACTAAAAAACTATTTTCAAATATATTTAAAAATTGTACTAACAATATTTTCATTTTAAGGTTTCTGGGAAAACTAACATGTTACCCAAAATAGATAAAATTCAACAGATCTGTTTTTCTTTGCCTCTTATCATATTCCCCCTTGACTGTCATATAAATCATGTCTCATAGAACTTTATGTTTCTTTTTCAATTTATCTTATTTCCAAATGACCAAAAACAGCTATTTCTCATTCTGTAAACTGTTATGGATTAGAGTCAGTATATGCAAACCCATCCATTTTGCTTTTTCACCTAAAAAAAAAAAATCACAGTACACTTTATATACCGAAGAGATCGGTGCCTGCAGAAATCTGTCATAGTAACCTTTAAATACTAAAGACAACAATAGCTGGAGAAGCTTATACCTGTGAATTAGATAGGTATTAACAGTTTAAAACCAATAAAAACATTTTACAAGGAGATAAATATGTTGTTACCTAGTCAAAAGCATTGGATTTTAAAATTCAGAAGAAGGTTACTGATTTAATTTGCTACACTATGTTTAATTATAGTGATGTATGATATCATGTATTTTTCTTAATACAAACAGGTATGCCATTGTGGGATTTTTTTGCTATATTTTATTTATCTGCAGTGCAGAGTTTCTCTGTGCTGATTCTTTAAATTTTCAGAAAAATATTCTGATATATGTCTGTATTGCTTGTATAAGCTTTTTATAAACATCATAGAAGAGGCTACAGGATTCACCTTGGTAGGAATCTTTCATATATAATAATAAATTTTAATGTTAAGGCATTTTTAACCCTTTTCAATGTTCTTAAATTTGTTTTTGTAAAGATTAATTTTTTCAGAGACTTTGGGAACAATTCTGAGAGCAATGCACTGGAAAGAAGTTTAGCTATCTTATCAATATGAGGTCACATAAATTGGTGTCTACATTTAAAAATTATGATGTTGAATATACAGCAATATTGTATTAGAAACAATTTCACAAGCTTTTAAAATGCACTTATTTCAATTAAATAAGACATATGCACAGTTTAAAATCCATACACTTATAAAATCATCAAAATTACTTAAAATATTAACCAGGAATTTTTATCAAGATATATTGAAATTTATGTCTTGTTAAATATTAACTGTGACAAGAGTCTTTCATTATGGAAAATACAACACTAATTAGAAAAAAGCCCAAGGCTTTTAAGATATTTTATTTTATAACTAGCAAAAGTCAGTAGTGACTACTTTGACAAATCCACAAAGAAGCATGTTAGAAATAGTTATAAATGTCTATAAAATTTAGATTTTCCATTTTTTATCTTTTACATACTAGATGTAGTGACTGAGATTTTTCTCCTAGATGAGTTTCCTAATTGGTTATCTAATACCAAGTTGCACCCTATGAACATATGTACAGGCAACACTTAATGTACTTGGTTTTTTTTATGTATTTATTTATGTAGATGTAACAATTAAAAGCATACAACATTTGTTAAAATAACTCTTACATGTAGTTGGCCTTTATATTTTTATTTGAAATCCATGTATTTAACAAGCACACTCTTTAGCTATATATGTTCATTTCCCCGAGTTTGGCATGGTGCTTGATTGAGGATCTCTGCATCAGTTTCTATCAGTTACTAGATGAAGACTCTATAATGATAGTTGGGGTATTCCCTCATCTGATTACAGGGGAAGGCCAGTTTAGGAACCTTCTGCACTCTTGCTATGATTCTTAGCATGGGTCATCTTTGTGGATTCTTGGAAATTTCCCAGGCACTATGTTTCTATCAGGATCTCTTTTCTTGCCTGTCCACTCTGTCCCTTTCCCTGCACCCAAACATGCAGTTCCTTCATGTTCTCATTTCACATCCCCTCTCTTTACCACCTACTCCGCCTTCTGTTGCTTTTTCTACCAAGTTTTGGACACACTTAAAGTCACTCAATCTTGTAAATGTCTGTGCATTTTTAAGGGAACATGTTATTTGCTTATGGAATATCAGTAACTGATTTTTCTCCATTAATTCCATAACTTCTCCCATTTGTAAAATACTTTTTTGTACTATTACAGTGTTTAGGTTATTAATGTGATTCCTGATGTGTCACTATGCCCACATGCACATGTGCTAATAATACTAAAAACAAAATAAATCAATGGTGTGCATATTTATAGAGCAAGTGTGAAGCAAGATAATGATGTTGAAATGTCATTCTCTTAATTTGCTTTTGGTTTTGTTGTTTTGTTTTGTATTTTTATATCCCAAGCAAAGTTTCCTCTCCCTCTCCTCCTCCCAATACCTTCTCCCCACTTCTTCTCTATTCACTGTTTCTCTTCAGATACAGGCTAGTTTCCCATGTATATCAGCCAGCCAAAGGCTCCTTTCCTTTTATTAAGGATGAATGAGGCAATGCAGTGGAGCAATGGGTACCAAAAGCAGGCATCAGTGTCAGACACAGCCCCGACTTCTACAGTTAGGAGTCTTACTAGAAAGCAACCTCACAGGACTGTAATATATAAGCTAAGAATCAGTTCCATGCAGGGACCCAGGTAGTCAGTTTAGTCTCTGTGAGTTGTTATGAACACAAGTTAGTTGGTTCTGTGGGCTTTTATTTTTGTGGTGTCCTTGACACTCTGGCTCCTACAATCTTTTATTTTCTTCCATAGCATTCTTCTAGCTCTGCCTAATGTTTGGCTGTGGGTCTTTGCTTAGTCTATTCCCATCAGTTGCAGGGTGAAGCCTCTCTGATGACAGTTGGGTGAGGTACCAATCTATAAGTATAATAGAATATTATTAAGAGTCATTGCATTCACATTTCTTTTGCCTGTCATGTTTGATTCTATCCCAGGTCTCTGGGGTATTCCACTTCCCAATCCTTATCCTCAGGAGCAAGCTCCCTCTCAGAGCATGGGTCCTAAACTAGGCCCATCATTAGTTGGCCTCTTCCACAATGACTATGCCATCTTTATCACACCACATCTTGTAGGTAGGATAAAATTAAATGGAAGACTTTGTGGTTCTGTTAATGTTCCAATCCTTTCACTGGAATTCTTGCCTGGTCTCAAGAAGACTGGAAGTTCAGGCTCCTTATGGGCCATTGCTAGGAGTTTTCATTGGGGCCACCATAGTAAATTCCTGGGAGTTTTTTTGTAAGTGTACACTACAAGAGCATATCTAATCTTCTCTTACAATTGTAACTGCTTCTATCTTAATGCTAGTCAATATAAAGTCATTTTTAACTAAATAATTTCTTCATTGAGAAATATAATTTAAATCTTTTTAGTTCTACAGAAAATTATGTACTGGTTCTTTTTAAGGTTCAAATAGGTTTAACTTAAATGAGCTGTTTTACACCTATACTGAGACAATTTACCCATGATGAAATTATGCTGGGCATAGAAATGATTTGCATGAAGTTTTATATATGACAAAAAACATCATTTCTTTGGTAAGAGGACATTAAATTCTGTGACCATTTGTTCTTTTGAATTTTCCATAATGTTACTCTAAAATGGACAACAGACAAGTGACTCACTACTACAGTTCCCACTGTAAGCATTCATCTTCTTTTTCTACACCCAGGAAGGTACATGCTTAGTTTACTTGCGTGTTAGGCAGGTTCTCCATAACTCATGTCCATGACTAATGTTAAAGTCTCTTAAGTTCAATTTCCAGTTCAAGTTTAAGTATTGGAGCTTGTGGACAACCAGCATCAGTACTACCTTGTCCTTTTCTGTTCCAAATATTTTTGTCTTTGAATCCCTATTATTTTCTTCCCCTTTGTTCTTCCTGCTGACTCATGCTTAGCACCAAGTACAAAAGAGAATAGCTATTCATTAACTAACAATGTAAAAATTCCAGTGCCTTTGTTTTATCCCTATAATTCTCTGTTGACTTTTTCCTAGCATAATTGAAATTACAGAGGAGTCACATTAAAAATAAGTATGCAAAGTTTTCATTCTTTGATATCATCTTATTTATAGACTGAACTCTAGAACTCTCCCACATTTTCCCCTTGATTATATAACAGATTGGAGTTTACTCTAAGGAAATACAGCAAAGCATGTCTTATACTCAAATATGGGTGATATGTGCCATGAATGCTATTAACACTCCACTCAACTCACAACCACATGTATGGAAAATGCCTTCCTTCCCTCTTTTCTGGAATTTATAATAATCTAACTTATATCAAGAATATTCTCTCTAAAATTAACCTTTGGCTGTTATACTTCTCTAAATCTATGCACAGAGGCATGGGATAGAGTGTAGATATGTATTACACCGAAGCTAGCAATGCCTATAGCTTTTAAAACCATTTTTTTTTGTCTTAGGTGGTAGATACTTATTATAGTGAATATGTTCCTGCCTATAGCTTTTAAAGCCATTTTTTTGTGTTGCTCTTTGTGTTTGTGCACGTGTTCTTACCTTGCTTACCCATCGTTTCCTCTGATTGGTATGGTTGGGGCTGTCTGTGACTCTAGTGATCAATTTTTCAGGTGCCAGTGGATCCAAGTCTCAGATGTTTGCTTTTCATGGTGCAATCAGGGCTACGGTTCCAGTCACCTGGTTGGTTACTCCATATTCCCGGAGTTTGCTTGGCATTCCTGAGTTTGCTTCACAATACCAGGGATTATTTGGGTTTGCTCCCAAGGAGGTTGCTTTCCTGGGTTCTTTCTGCCTAGGTTGCTGCCATGGGCCAGCTTTGGGATAGGTCCTGACTAGGACTTACTTCCTCAGAGGTTTCAAATTTATGCCCCAACCCACAGAGGTCTCTGGCTCAGGCCTACTCTCTTGGAGGTCCCAGACACATGACCAGACCCATAGAGTTCTCTGGTTCTGGCCTACTCCCTCAATGGATGATCCCTCTTAGCTGCTTTTGTGGAGTTCACTGTCTCAGGCCTGCTCTGGCCTAGGTCACTGGCTCAGACCTGTTTCACTAGATGTCGCTGGTCTGGGCCCAGTTACTCAGAGGTCCCTGATTTGGACCAGGTCCTGTAAATGTCTCTGGCTCTGGTCTACTTCCTTGGAAGTCCTAGAGTCTACCATACTCTCTCTTTTGTCCACCTCTACTACTATGCTCACTTGGTCCGCCCCTTCTACCTCTCTCCATCCATCCACAATTATCTATTCCATTTCCCTTTCCTAAGCAGATCTATCTAGATACAATAGTCTCTTACAGTACACTTAGCTTCCGTGGTTCTACAGATTGTAGTTTTCTTACTGTTGACTTAACACTAGTAATTAAATATAAGTGAATACATATTCATTTATGTCTTTTTATATGCACATTTATCATTCTAGATCTGGGATGTCTCACTAAGGATTATATTTTTCTAGTCCCATTCATTTACCTGCAAATTTCATGATCTTACTCTTTTTATTGTTGAGTAATACTCCATTGTGTAAATGCACCACAATTTATTTATTCATTCTTCTGTTTAACTTAGGTTTTCTTTTTTTTTTAAATTGCAGCTATTATGAATAGAGCAGTAATGAACATGGTTGAGAAAGTGTCTCTGTAGTAAGATAAAGCTTTCTTTGTGTATAGGCCAAAGAATAGTGTAGCTGGGTCTTCAAGGAGAATAATTCCTGCCTTCCTAGGAAACACTACATGGATTTTTGTTCTTAAACAGCATTTGTTATTTTACCCACACAGTCCTCTTCTTTGTCCTTGAGATGTAGGTTATCTACCTGAATTCCATTATTTCTCTGTATTACTTCTGTTAGTAGATGGAGCTTTGCCCAAATCTTGTTCTTATTGCATTCTGACCTGTTTATACCTGAAATGACTATATTCACCAAAGTCATATTCATCAGTATGTAAGCTTGTACAAGATTTTTCTCATCCCTATGTAAGACTTGGTTCTTTCAGCTTATGATTTCACAAGATAGAAAAATATTTCCTATTTTCATTCATTTCTTAAGGAGAAAAAACTAATGAGGCTATTGCATTAAACATGAGTTCAGTAATATTTGATGGGTCTCATACAATTTAATTAACAAGAATTCTCACAATGGATATCTTCCTATTTTAATGGTACACTTATAAATTCTGACTAAAATTAGATGACTCTTGTTTTTAAATACCAAATTTCAAGAAATATTTTCTTTATATTAGAGAAACCATAAGTATATATTCTAACATATTATCACTAAACATGATTGTATTTAAATGTTTAATTATAATGACTCCTATATTTTAAAAGGTAAAACAACTTCAATATTCCTTGACAAATTTAAGTAATTATTATTTACATTTTTAAAAAGCAAACTGCACAATTAGTGTTCATACTTTATTTTCCATTTGCAATTATGCAATTCATCTTATTGTCAAACATTAAATCTAATGGGAAGTTCACATATCTTGTTTTGGTCAATTGCTCTGTAATGTGACGATTGCAATGTCTTTATTTACCTTGACATCCTTGGACCTTGAGTGCTAATATGGAGTCATCATTTGTCCTCTTCAGTTTCCTTGCTTAACTATAATTATTTCTTTAATTTTACTCTGCTTTGTTAATGGATCAATGTATAACACCATTATCACCTGTTTATTTAGTGTATTAGATAGAAGCATGCTTACTTTTGGATCGGTTCAGTCATGTCAACTTGATAAAGAGACAACACAATTTCTTCTTTCATAGGACACTTGAATGAAGTGACAGCTAATCAATGATTGTCTTTGTCCTTATGTTCTTTAACTGTCAAGGATAACACATATCAATCAGTGAGAAGCAACCCAGCATCAGTTATAATTACTTTAGCAAAATAGTCACTAGTGTCCTATCAGCTCCCAAACACTGAAGGTAAGTAAGAATTAATGCCATTCAATGTTCAAGTTCATTGTCCTATACATTACCTTAATTAACAAAAAGAAATATTGTGTTAATTTTACCTCTCAGACCTATTCATTGATTTTTATATAAGCTCTTTCTTGTCCTTGACATAGCAGTGAAGAGATTTTTAGCCTTTAATTATATCCATAGATTAAAAAACATACACCAATCCAATTCATGTAATGATGTGAATTAAAACACCCATGAGACTTAATATAAAAATAAAAAGTATTGCTTGCTACTTGTTTGTATGGCCTTGAGCAAGGTGCTTCAATTTTATAAGTATTTTTCTTTTTCTTACTCATGATTAATACTTCAAGAGATATTTAGAAGCCTAAAAGTAAAGATAAAACAGGCAAACAGCAAAGGTATATTTCAAAGAAGAAAAAATGTTTGAATATTCTAAATTAAAGAAAGGGGGATATACAATTTAGTATACCAAATCTTTTTATGAGTAGAAAATTGTGTTTCAAAGTAAAGAAATAAGAAAAGAGTAAAGTAAAACTGTATATTTTTTACATGTATGAATGGCCAAAGCAATTTGATTAAATAGTAGAATTTAAGATTGACACATCATTTTTATCTTGTAACCAAATTGAATACATTATGACTATAAACTTACATGTATACTTTGTAAGCTTTGAGTAATTTGGAATTTTTTATGTTTGTTAAATTATTTGAGTTCATTTGTGTTATTTTGAAAATGAATAGTTAAGAAAATAAAGAATTTTTTATGAAGGTTTTAAAGTTGATGTATTCATATCTTACTTGTACACACATCTTTGTGTAACTTCTTATAGAAAATGGTTGAGCAATTTGCAACCTTGTAATGTGCAATTTATATTGTCAACACACCTGACATTCAGTATCTCATGGGCCTGTTTTCCAAGGTTGTTAGGATGTGTGGGTCTGGGTATCAAGGACCAGAAATTACAGAATCTGCTAGGCATTCTCCCTAAGCTCCCAGATAACCAATATATATGGCACCTGCCACAAAGTAATTCTTAAGGGATCCTTGAATTCTATCAAGCTGAAATATAGTAACCTTGATTACAGGCAATCTGGCAACATCAGCACTTGTTTAGAAAGAACTCTAATTTGGATATGATACAACAAATTATCACTACTAACAGATTTCACCTATGGTTCACAAAGGCATGTGAATGTTAATAAAAAGAAATTCCTTTAGCAGTTAGTATAGGGGACTGCCAAAACAGCATTCTATTGGTTTAGATGTAATTAAATATTGGGTTAAGGCATAGAGCTGTGGTGGAATATTTTCACATATATGGATGCATGATTTTCATCTAAAACATTGTAGAAAAAATCATTTGAACATAACAAAAATAAGTAAAGAGCTAAGCCAGTCAATTTCCCTATAAGATCAGTGTGGAATAACACTAGCTTAGATCTTGACATCCTGTATAAAATTTTGGGAGGTAGGAGGCAAGGAGAGTCCAACCCTGTCACTCACATCCTGGTTCAAGGTGGAGACTATATCCCAGTCACCCCATGTCTTACACCCTAGCTGGTTTTCACACAGATGTGTAAAGGTCGCCTCAACAACAAATCAGTATTCCTCTCTAAGACTGAATTTCAAACAGTTGTTACTTTATGAATTTCAGAAAGAAACCTGGGCTATTCAAGAATAACTAGGGATCTAGACAAGAACAGAGATACTATTTGCCTATTGTTTGTGAGTATTATAACCTGTTGAATTTTAGTTATGGTTTGATACCAAGAGCCATGTGACTGATTTGGGGAACAAGGCCCGAGAAGATCATAAATGCCAAGTTCCTTGTGGCAAAGCCATGGAAAATTTAACCCATTTTTCTCAAGGCTGAATGATAGTTTGCTGTATAATTCTAGAAATGACCCCAGGAGGCTACTTGCTACCTGTTCTTATTCCTTTCTTCCTATAAATTACTGTTGGCTGCCTCTAGTTTCACTTTCTTAGAGCTACGGGTGGAATGACTTTACATAGGGAAAGGATTCCTCTGATGACTCTCTCTCTGTGAGCAAGAAGCAATGTTGTTAAAAATGTATAGTGACCCTTATTCAGCTCCTAAAGTCTTTGATGTTTCAAGTGTTACTATGAATTCAGGATTCTCCAGAACAGAATTTTGTCTTTCCATCACAATTTATGACTAGTCTGAAAAAGTCACAGTAGTTCATGACATTACAAATCCATGTAACTGTTTTGGAGAGAATGATTCAAATGTTAAGATTTAGGAGAAAAGCTAATCGTAGATAATATCAAGAGATAATGAGCACAGTCTAAGAACAGGAAGTGAAGCAGAATCATAGAAACCCACAAAGCCTTCCTTTCTATAACTGTGCCAATAATGTAACAACCAACATTGTAGGAAGTGGCTAAGAAAGGGACAGGAGAACAAGAGATAAGTAATGCCAACTATTAAGAGTAAGTTTTTAAGTTATATAGTTTACAGGATGATGAGAGAAAGCTTGGAATATTCCCCTTAGAAGATAGAGTATTATAGAATGAAAAAAAAAATTGATTTAGCCTTGGCTGATGAGTTGATTATGAGAACTTAGATTTCACCAAAGGTAAACATTAACCATTAGAAGCAACTCTTTTTTTTTACTTTGCACAATGCTTTAACTGCAAATGCTGCCAACTACACACCCTTTTCTACCTGTAGCTGTGTCTAGCTAGAAAATTTTCACTGTTATTTGCTCTACTGCTTATGCTTTTAATATTAAAACAATGAATCAAGTATGTAATGGTTACAAATGAGAAAGTTGGGAGTGGGAAGGTTAGGTGATCAAAGGAGAACGAGGTAAAAGAACAAACTGGCATTTAATGTAAATATTATTAGATACAAAAGGAAACAAATTTGATTGCAAAACTGTTCATGCAAACCATTGAAACTGCATAAATAAAAACTGCTTAGGCTATTGTAATGAGGAGCTGTGGGCTGCATTCCTGCCACCCGGCTCTCAGCCGCCTGGCTAGCTTATGCCGTGAAATAACAACACACAAACTGTATTCATTTAAACGCTACCTGGCCCATTATATCTAGTCTCTTCTTGGCTAACTCTCACATCTTGACTAACCCATTTCTAATAATCTGTGTAGCACCATGAAGTGGTGGCTTACCGGAAAGGATTCTAGTGTACATCCATCTTGGGCTGGAGCTTCATCCCATCGGCCCTGGAGAGGAGTGGAATGGCATCTGCCTAACTTCCCTTCTTCCCAGCATTTTGTTTACTCTACCCACCTGTGTTCTAACCTATCAGGCCAAGCAGTTTCTTTATTCATTAACCAATGAAATCAACAGATTGATATATGACACTCCCACATCAGGCCATCCAGGGGTCACTTGTTTGAAACAGGTGATCAAAGTTTTGTTATTGTTTTGACTTCACATCCATTCCAGTTTATTGGCCCTAATGGGAATTAGGAGTTAGTCTCCTAGCAGTTTAAGTCAATAATTTATTTTCCTTTGATGTGGTCTCTTTAGATTTTGTCTCTTTTATCCTCATTTTAATTTAGTTTCCCTTTCCAATTGACTATTTTTATGAATACTTGCAATATTGTTTATTAATTTTAAGTCACTATGTTTTAATTTTGTCTCACTAGACTAGAGCTTTGTGAGTGTTCTTAACTTTTCTACACCTACAAAAGTCTTCTACTCTGCACCTTAATAGCAAATGAGCTGTCTATTATCTTCCATACCTACACCTTATTGCCATATTTGTATTGTGTGCTTTTCTCCTCTTTCTCTATCTAAATTTGATTCATTTTACTGAGAGTTGCTGATACCTTATGGTGTACAATATTGACAAATGACAACACACCTTCAACTAGTTCCCTAATGCTGTTGTCTCTGAGACAATAATGGTGACACAAGTGTAGATAGAGCACAGTTATTTTAAGTAGTTAGAGAGGAAAAATATGGTTAATAAATAAAAGAAGACAATCATTGTGTCTCTCCAATAAATATCTATAGAAAATATAATTCAATGAAAAACCCTTCAAAAAGGACTCACAGAAATGAAAATGAACAAATAAAGTTGAAAAGAGGGGTGCTTCTAACACTAAAGATGCACAAAATACAACAACAAAAACTAACACCAAAAGAAATGTGACAACACATTAGGTCCATACTTCTGATTGTCAGAATCATTGAGTGTACCCTTCATAAGAAGACTCACAACAAGCATAAGAATTAGATCTGATGGCAAAAATGAACTCTCCACTACATACTTTTCTGCATCAGTTTCTTTATTCTTCTTATGATGTTCTCTTCCTATTTTGTAAAGTTTCCAGTTTATACACACATAAGAAACAAAGGCAATTCTCTGAGCTTGTATGCTCCTTTATCTTTGAAAGTCCCAAATGTTATCTATATGAAAGACTCCTTTCCTGACTGCATGTCCTTTCAAATGGAAGATAGTTGTATGGAGGAGTCTACTGAGTTTGATTCAGGGAACGAAGCAGAGATTAGATTGTGAGAACCAATGTTATTGAATGCGCATCTAAATTTCACACTGGAAGTCCCACAAAGTGTTGGGGGAGGGATATTTCCCAAATACCAGTAATGAGAAAGAATTTTGGCCAATAATCCACACTGCTGAATCTTGCATTAACAGAGAGTGCTTATGACTTCACAAAAGATTCGCTTTGAGAATCAGTCAATATACACAAAAGGTGGTAGGCACAGAGCCTGAACTGGGTTTACCTCCATCAGAACACCTTTATTCTGGTGGGTCAGCTGTCTTCCTTATCAGCTGAAATCTCATTTCATGATTGCCGTAAACTGCAGCAATTCCCAACTTCCAGGTCCCCTGCAACGGAAGCCAGAACATCAAATTAATCTGAGTTTAAAGAGAATAATCAAATAGAAGATCAAATAAGGTGATTCACAAAATAAAGAAATCTCTTGAGACCTAAACACATGAAATGAAATCATGGATGGATTTGAAGAGAATGTCTGAAATATAGAGAAATTGATTAATAAATGTTTCATCACAAAGTAGACATCTCTTAGCCCTTCAATTCCCAGAGAACATTTGAAAAAAGGGGTTGGAAGAATTTTGGGAGCCCAAGGATGAAGAGAGTTGCTGTGTAGCACCAAATATCAATATGGTAGACATCCAACAAAGAGCACATAGCACCTCTGACTTCCAATCTGGAGCCTAAAAGTAAAATACAGAGAGATGTGAGTGTATGTGTTGTCTTGGAAAAATAGGCTCAATGGAGATGAAAGTGGGATGAGTTTGTAGTCACCCCTGACTACAGTACAGCACACTCTACAAGTATATCATTGTCAGCAACGAAATCATTTTTCAAATCAAACAAAATAACTAAAAAGATGGTTGAGTTCAGCAAGAACACTCTTTTCTCTTGCACAATACCTGGGTTTGGTACCCAGTACACATTTGGTGGTTCACTATCATTTGTAATTTTAGTTCTAGGGAATCAGATATGAATTCTCTTCTGACACACTTAAGCACTGGACACATGTGGTGCACATACACACACACAAGAAAAACATTTATTTTCATTAAATAATATAAATATATCAAAAACTCTGCAATGGATAAAATAGTTCTTTTATATAAGAATTCAATATAATCCTTAAAAAGATTCCAGTTACCTTCTCCACTGGAATAGAAAAAACAAACCTTAAATTTTTGTGAAAACACAGAAGACCAAAAATAGCTAACATGATCCAAAGCAGAAAAAAAGAATATTGGAATTATCCTCATACTTGATATACAAAAGAGCCATGATAGTAAAGAGAACATTGTACTACCACAAAAATCAACATATGGAACAAAAGAAAACAATTAAAATCCCTGAAATAAATCCATATAACCAATACAGCTAATTTTTGACAAAGGTCACAAAATTATGTACTATTAAGAAAGCAAACCAACAATCTTTTTTAATTTTTTTAAAATTTATTTATTTATCCATTCAAAAATTTACACTTCCTCCCCTCCTCCCAGTCCACTCCTTCTCCCCCATTCACTCTTCTCCCTCCCCCTCCAATCTTTTTTAACAAACAGTGCTCACAAAATTGTATATCCATCTGTAGGACATTATGATTTGATCTATTTCTCTCATTTTGCAAGAAATTTTGAGTAATTTTCGAAACTATGGTTAGTAATGATGCAGATTCAAGCTAGGCATAGTGGCGCATGTCTTTAATCTCAGCACTCAGGAGGCAGAGGCAGGTAAATGTCTTTGAATTCAAGGCCAGTCTGTTCTACAGAGCCAGTTCCAGTACTGCCAAAGCTACTTAGAGAAACACTGTCTTGAACAACAAAAAGAGTATGTCAATGATTTTTAAGGTCTTCATTGTCTCCTTACAGTTATATATTACTGGCAATATGCCTATTTATACACTTAAGTATAATAGAAATGGACATTTGATAATTAATTTCTATTGCTTTATTTATAAACTTACACATTTATTCCCAACTTTTCATTGCCATCAGAAATTTATAGGCAATGTATAAAGTTCATATGGTTTCAAGCAAAGAATACTGACAATTTGAAAATAAGTAACACAAATATAGATTATCTCTTCCAACATTGTTTCTTCTTATTATTTATTTTCTAGTGTACTTATTAATAAAAGTGTTATAATATCTTGTTAAAAATACATATGTACATAATTCTTCTTTCTTAAGCTATAGAAATATCTATTTAAAAAACTTCATAATATGTTAGTTAGCTCATTTGGAACAGGAACTACGAATACATTTTTATGCTCTTCTCTCACAGAGTTTTGCACCTTTAAAAAAATGGTCTTCTCCAGATACCAATACTATTTCACATTATATGTTAGTTAAATTATTTTAATCTAATGATCTGGTTGGTATTCAGATATATTTAAGAGAAATAATTTACCTCTCTTTCAGTATATAATACGCTACTGGATGTTTCCCAAAGAATTAATAAACACTTCCAAATATGTGCTAGTTATCTGAATATTTTATATTACCTTCCCATCTTTGAGAACTATGAAGTGTGTGTATGTATATCTGAATAATAGAAAATAATTATACTATAAATGTGTTATTTTTTCAGAGCTGAAGGAGACATCCTATCATTATGAGCTTTAAAAAGAATATGAGCAAACTATACACACACACACACACACACACATACACATGTCTTTCAAAGTAAGAACCACCTTACCAAAGTATCACCTTGAGATAACACTTTTGATAATTAGTAACAGGAAAATTGGATTATAGCCAAATGACTGGGATAAGCTCCTTCATAATCTAATAAATTGTTATATATGCAGGGAAGGTCCATGATCTTTTATGAGTTAGAATTAGGTACATTACTTAGAAAATAAATCTCAGTTCCTCAACAGCTTGAAATAGCAAATGATCACTTTCTTCTTATCCCAAACTGTGTGGAGTGAACCTGTATTATTATCTCCATATTCCTTAACAATGTTCAACACTCAGACAAGCCTCAACCAACTGTTCTATTAAAACTTGTCAAAGAAATAATGTAATTCAAGAAACAATTCCAAGTAAATTCCTCCTTATATTATTTTGAGTAAAGAAAGTAATGTAAGCATGCCTGCTTTAATGAGAAAAATAGGTGCATTTCTTTTATATTCCTAGGATATGAAGCACAGATAAATATTTGAATGAATAGTTTTGACCTCTACTATAAACTTTTCATATGTAAAGTCTAGCTTCTAATAAATGCTAGGCTAGTAAGGTATAAATAGTGTAATAATATTATAAAATTTAATTTCAAAATACCATTAATATTTTAGACAGATATTCTCTCATCCCAATAGAAAAAAGAATTTTAGCCAACTTTTGTATTAGAGTATCTCTTTCATAAAATATATATTTAAAAATATATTTATTCATTTTATCTATTCATTAATTTATTTGATCCATGGTCATACTGCAGCTCTGGCTGTCTTGAAATTCCCCATATCAACCAGTATGTAACCAAACTCATAGAAATATGTTTGTGTTTTTATTTCAACTAATTAGATTTAAAGAAATTTTCCATCACTCTCGTAATTTTAGATTAATTTATTTAATATATTGCACAGTTGTTTATTCTTTTAGTCTTCAAAGTTAGATAGGTATTGAGAATTATATGTTTGTCATATTTATTTTTAAGTTTATCAGGTCTTTTAGTTACATAGAGATTATATTTAGTATAGATACTATGATCTTCAGCCTCTTCGAAGAGCTGTAGAAAATGGCCTTTAATCTAACCTAAAATTTCTGTGCCAGAGACACAATTACTCCTGGCAACACCACTCTACTCCCGAGAGAACGTTGAGCACCAAAGACACTCCACTGGGAGCTTGTCTTCTTGGCAGAACTGGCCTTTGGGTTAAGAAAAGCCCATACCTCAACTTCTGACAAAGATACAGACTATCCCTAAGTGGATAAAACAGGATTGTCTTATCCTGCCAAGACAGGGTAGGATAGTTCTAAGAATGGTATGCCAGTTATGTTAGGCCTTAGCCAAAGTTGGTTGACTCAACATTGCAAACGAGACTTTGGGTGATTGCCCAGGTAGTCAGTTGTCTCTGTCAATTGTTGCACATTTTGGATATCTCTTGATTGTTAAGTAATATTTATTCCCTTCTCAGATCTTTGACAGAGTTAAAGATTATATAATTGTAGTTACTCTCTATGTTATTTAGACTCCTTGAGATAGAATGTTTAGCAAAAGTTTTGTTCTCTATATTGTTTGTTATATTTATTATTTGTTATTATTGTATATAGTTGTATTTGGTTTAGTTCTATCTTATTTAGACAAAAGGGGGAGATGTAGGGATATAGCCCCACCCATTGGGGGCGTGTTCGCCTCGGGCTAATGTTTAAGGATAAATCTGCCGGGCATGAGCCCAGCAGCCCTTTTTTTCTTTTGCTCCGCTGTGCTCCACGGGAACCTTTGGTCCTGTTAGTCGATTTCCTTATTAAAGCTGTATATATCTATATAATCTGTCTGCATTCATTTGCGCCGCCACATTCTTATATATATATATATATATATTCCAAAATTCATCTTAAAGGATAGATAAAACACAGACAAAACTCTGCTTTCTACCTATCTGAGACTTATAAGCTAGAAATTTACTTTTCTTTAGATGACAGCAATAAATTAGGACAAATTGTCATTCCAACTATCAAAAGCAATTCAAATGAGTTGCACAAAGCAAATGATACTATAGAGCTCTCTCACAGAAGGAGGGATGCCATTTATCTCAAGAACCTATAAATGGTAGATGAAATTTGATGGCTGTATTAAGAGCTGTGATGTCATATGCCTGAGAAATCCCATTAGCAGGCTTACTACATTGATACTAACTGGTTTAAAGTGCACTCAATTTTAAAAATAGTTGTTTTTTCTTCCATATATGAACAGTTGTTTTGCTTCTAAGTAAGTGAATTCATTTTATTTCCCCAATATCTAACTCTATATGTATGTAAACAGACACAGAAATAGCATATAATGACACTTTAAATTATATTTGTGTCAATATAGAAGGAAAGAATTAAAGGTTTAAAGAATAGATTGCAGTTTTGCATAAGGTTTTCTGGAAAATCAGAAAGCATATTCTCTTATTAACTGCATTCTTTCTTGATGTTACTGTATAATATATTCATATCATTGGTATAATAATATGTAATATAAATTTGAATTATAGGGTATAATATAATGTTGCTTGCATTAATACACCATTATATATAAGAAAAGGAACAGTAACACTGCTGTGAATTGGCCATATTTATTAGTGAATAATTTGTATAAGATTTTGAAAATGTGAATAAACAAGTTATGAATTGTTAAAGGTATACTTAGTTTATATACATACCTGAAATACATATACTTATTTCCAAGTTCTTTCTGTGTGAACTTATATCATTTGATAGTTATTAATAAAATATTAATGTCATTATTTACACCTATGCTTATGAATTAATATTTTATCATTTCAAGATTTCTATATCCATACAAACCTACGTATCAACCATATTGTCTATACATTAAATATAAGTATAAGCATACATAAATCTCTGCATAGAGATTGAAAATTAATTTGGACCCAAAATAGAGAATGAATCTATTCAAAAATAAGAGTTTAAATCTATCTCTTTATATGCAGAATACATTTTCTTTTTCCTTATAAAATGTAGTTTCTTTTTGAATAGTTGTCTGTACTTTCAAAGGTAATATGGGATGAAAAATATGCCATCTAAAAGAGAATGGTGGATGAAATTGTTTGCATCTTTACCAGTACACAAACTACAAGTATGTAACAGAAAAAAAAAATGTGTCATAGTATAAAATTACTCAGAACAGCGGGGGACATTTAAATATCAGGTGCCAGCATGAAGAGGGGGAAAATGAGGGCCAAGTTGCTACAACCGCAGTTGCTTTGTTCACTCATTAAAGACAGGCTGCTTTCCTCATCTCACATGTTCTCAACCCCTCGAAATTGACCTGCTTTTCCCATATCTGGACACTGCATTATTGCTGTATTATTCAATTCAAAGAGTGCAAAGACCCTTATGTGAAGAACCAGATGGTGCATTATTCCACAGGTGGTTTTCCGTAGCCTACTGAGTCAGTGCAAAAAGGCCCTATTTTCACATTATTTTAATATTTTAAGATGATAAGTACATTTCTCCCTTCTCTTCTCTCCAAACTCACTTATGACCTCCCTGCAATGGGTCTATATAAAATTCACAAATCCTTTTGCTCTAATGTTGTTATACACACACACACACACGCATGAATAAGACTGGTTTCGTCTATACCTTCTCTTAAAAGCAATGTTCAATTTGTTTTCTGTTGAGTTGCAGGCTATATGGTTAAGAATAAATGAAACCTAGTAGGGAAAGATACAAATATATCACAATGATTAATACGTACAGCTAAGGAATCAGTAATTTAGATTTATTTATTAGTATTAACCTGTAAAGATAAAATATATAACTTTATCAGCTCATTGGGTATGAGCTAATTTTTTGTTAATTTGTTTTTTGAGACAGGGTATCACGGTTTAGCTCTGACTGTCCTACAACATGCTTTGTACACCGAACTGGCCTTGAACTCAAAAAGATCTGCACACCCCTGTCTCCTAAGTGCTGAGATTATAGGCATGCTTCACCACTTCCCAGTAGATGTGAGATAAATTTACATGCAAGTAAAGTAGAGACATAGGATATATTTATATGTTTCCATAATGTGTTTAAAGATTAATCAAAATTAGGTTTTGACTGGAGAATAAACTGGGGAAATATTTGCTAAAAATAGGGCGTAAAAGAGTTTTCTTAGTCAGATGGTGTTAGCACATTCCTTTAATCTTAGCCCTTGAAAGGTAGAGGCAGGAGGACCTCTGTGAGTTCAAGGCTAGCCTGGACTATAATTGCTATTTCCAAAACAGGTTCCAAAGCTACAGAGAAAGTCTGTCTCAAAAAACAAAACAAAACAAGTTTTCATAGTATTAGTAATTAAAAGTTATTTTAGTGGGAGCTCATGAACCCTAAACCAACAGCTAGGGAACCAGCATGGGACCAACCTAGTTCCCCTGAATATGTGTAATAGTTGTGTAGCTTGGTATGTTTATGGGGCCTCTAGAAGTGGTATAAGGATCTGTTCTTGGCATAGAGCTGGCTTTTTGGAACCTATTCCAAATTCTAGGATTACTTGTCCAGCCTTGCTGCAAGGGGAGGAATGTGGTGGTCCTACCTCAACTTGATTTCTCATGCTTTGTTGAATCCCATTAGAGGCCTGCCCCTTTCTGAATGAGGAGAAATGGGTGACTGGAGGCAGAAAGGAGGTGGGAAAAGGGAACCAGAAGAGAGGAGAAAAAAAATCTGTGGTTGTAATATAATATATATGAGAAAATAAACAATTTTAGTGTGATCTTTTTTTCTCCTACATGATTATGATTCAAACTTCTGTATCATTTCAAATCTTAAATAAACATGGCAACAAAAAATACTACAAGCAAATCTGGGTGTCCCCATAGCTGGTTACCACAAAAGATATTATATAAGGAGAATGGGTGAATCCAGGATTCTGGGATGTTTGATAACATATTGCCCCTTGAATGCTGGCTCTTTCCTGGGTCAGCTCACTTGCTCTGGAGTACTGATTTGTCAGGTTCTACCTGTACTTTTTGTGATTTTGATATGCATATTATCATTGTCCTTGCCTATGGAATTTTCCAACTATGTCTAGAAAAATTTAGAAACATCATGGAGATCACCCCTTATGCTTCTCTTTATTCTTCTTCTCCTCACTACTTCTTATTCCACTTCTTCCCCTTACTCTCTTTCTTTCTTCTCCTTATTCTTTCTCTTAATTTTCTTCTTTTCCACAACCCCTTATTTCACCATTTCCCCTAACACTAAAAGAACATGCCATGGTAATATACTTGAGCTATTTTTTTTTACCCTCAGAGCCTTGCCTGCCTTAGACATCCAATTCTTAGCCCTGAATGGGTACTGAGGCTGGTACTCAAGGCCCCTGATAATTCATATCAAGTTACCTGCAGTTTTACATATGAGCTTTATGGATGGCAATTTTTCATCAGTTAACAGTTATGAAGCTATGGAATAGTTCCAGACACATGGAGTGTGGTCACTATGGTTTCTTAAATCTGTTGGGCTCAGTCATCCTAAATGTATCACTTCAGCCACACAGCATGGCTGATACTTCTAAGTCCTAGGGTCACTCACATGCAGAAAAGTGTTTCTGCCTGAGTGGCATGCTGTCTTCTTGTTCACTGCCTGTGATCTATAGAAATTTCTGTGTGATCTTTTAACAAGAAATTTTGTGGATTTGATTCTATGTAAGCTTTACTGGTTTTGTTGTTATTACTTGTTTTTTAATGAATTAATTACTTTTTTAAGGAAAACAATCTCTTTTCATTTTACATAACAATCCCAGTTCCTATTTCCTTCCCTCTTCCCCTGCCTTCTACATAACCCCCACCCCACACCCCATCCACTCCTCAGAGAGGGTAAGGCACATTGTGGGCTGCAAGCAGAAGGAGGTGGCTCACAGGTGGTGAGCCGAAGGACCTAAAAGAGGGAAAGTATCTGTCTGATGTGGTCAGGAAGATGTGGGTTCCTAAGTGGGGTCCAGAGCAGGAGCTGAGATAGCAAGAGTAGGAGCTGAAGGAGCAGGAGTAGTTGCCTGTTGAGGTTAAAAATGGGGGTTTATTAGCTGGGTCCAGAGCATAAGTGGGGTGTTCTTCTGGCTCAGATGGCACAGCCAGGAACATTTGAGCAGATGAACAACTTGTAAAGACAAAGGGCTTAGTCTTAGAGCTTAGATAGTAAAAGGTTTAGATATAAGAGAACTCCTTACATTTGCCTGTGCACTGACAGTAGTTAGAAAGCTCCTGTAGAATATCAGGATCAAAGGTGTCACTAAGTCACCATTTTAAATTATTATGTAAATTGTAACGAGGCCATTTTTTTAAATAAAAAAAATGGACAAATTAGAAATCTGTAAGCATAACATTAAGGCCTGGGGTTTTAGGGCCTCTAAAAGGCAACCCAGGGAGGAGCTTGGATTGATGGTCTTGGATGGCTTGCTTACCCATAGCTGAAACCATAAAACCCACAAAAATGGTGACACCACAAAGCTTATAGGTGGACATCTCCTCTCTATAGGCAGGGTATGTTAGTGGGCTTATAGGAGAGTGTCCTCTATCTACAGGCAGCTTGTTAAAGCCTGACAGACTCCAGTCCAGGTGACTTGGAACTCAGATAGGCTGGAGGCTACATCAAACCATCTGCCATGGCAGGGACCAGTGATGAGTGATCCAAAAGAGAAAAAGAAAAATCTGAGGCAGGCAGGCCAACCCTGGATTGTCCAATCACAATTTTAGCTAAAGGAAGCAGTCCAGAGATAAATGTCAGTGAAGGGCTCAACTGTAGCCATGCAGACCATGGTTGGGTGCTGTCCCCTCATTTCTAGGAACACCAGAAGATTACCGGAAGCTCAGCAGTCAATTCCTCAGATTCAGAGAAATGGTTAAGTTGAACAGAATGGGGAAACTCACCAATTAAAGCCTGTGGTGTGCATTGAGTTCATGCTCAGGCAGAGGGAACATATGGTAGTTGTGGAAAAAATACCTGGTTCCAGATCCCAACCCCAGGAGTGGGACTAAAGAGCCTCCCATGTCTCATGGCACCAATAAAATTACCTGGCACAAGTGAGTAAAATACATGGAACATGCAACCAACTTACTTAGGAGTTTATTGAGGGGCAGGCCCAGTGAGGTCAGTGTGCAGAGAGAGAGAGAGAGAGAGAGAGAGAGAGAGAGAGAGATTGAAGATTGAACGGCCAGCTTTTTAGACTTCCTAGTGCATGCACAGAGGGGGATGACATTGTATGTCACACACAGACAGTGGAGCTCATGCTCTTTCATAAAGCAATGCCCAATCTTGTAATCTCACCTTTCATGATATCTATATGATCCTACCTAATAACCATCATCTGTAACAGGGAGCCACAGGTAAATATCACAGTATCAGGAGGGCCCATCTCCATTCTCTTAGACACCAGAGCCACAAATCAGTACTGAGGGAATTCTGGGTACCTACATCTCCTTGTAATTTCCCATTGTTGGGGTAGGGAGACAGGCTTATCTACCTCAACAGACCCCACCACTTAACTGTGTTTGTAGGGGTATTTATCTCACTCATTCATTTTTAGTAATACCAACCTGCCCAGTAATTCTTATGGGAAGAGATTTTTTTAGCAAAAATAGGAGCTTCCACTTTGTTTGCTCCTTCCATTCACCTTACCCCAGACTTGCCAGCAGCTCACCTCCTCCTTCTTCTCCTAGCTTCCCAACCCCCCAACTCCAATGTGTCTTTTCCTTTACCAGCCTCTCAGGGACACCCATAACCCAAAACCCCTCTGTTGCTAAACATCATTCCCTCATTGTTATTCAATTACAAATCCTACTAAGTACATTACCTAAGTTCAGTACTCCCTCTCTCTCCAGAGCCTTAGGAGACTTAAGACTATTATCTCTGACCTAAGGAAAAAGCTACTTATCCCCACCTCTTCTCCCTTTAACAACCCTATGCTTGCTGTTAAAATACCTAACAGAACCTATCACCTGGTTTAAGACCTCTGGCTTATTAACTCTGCAGTAGTCCATCTTCATCCTGTAGTGCCTAACCCTTACACACTTCTTTCCACTACCCCCCAAGAACCTCCAACTTCTCAGTTCTAGATCTCAAGGATGCTTTTTCCCCCTTTATTTCTCTCAGGTCTCTATCTCAAAATATCTTTGCCTTAACCTAGACTGATACTGATACTCACCTCTCCACACAGGTCACCTGGACTATCCTTCCCCACGGATTTCAGGACAGCCCACACTTATTTGGTCAGGCTTTAGCTTCTGATCTATTCTTGATGTCTCTCCCTAAGTCTAAACTCATACAGTATGTGGATCATATTTTACTTTACAGTCCATCTTTACAGATTAGAAAAATTGATACATCTACTTTTTTAAATTTCCTTTCTAAAAAGGACTATAGAATCTCACCTTCTAAGATCCAACTTTCTACCTCTCCGGTCATTTATTTGGGATTAACTATTACCCCAAACCAAACAGCTATTACCCTAGACAGAAAAAAAGCTAATTCAGTCCCTTATATTTTCTTCTACAAAAGAAGAGGTTTTATCATTCCTAAGAAGAGCTGCTTCCTGCATTCCTGGATCCCTTCTGTTTCTCTCCTTGCCTGCCTCTTATATGAGGCAGCTCTCAGCATGATCCCCTTCTCCATTCCATTACTAAACCCTTCCAAAGACTCCAGCAGGCCTTTATCCAAGATTCAGCTCTTGATCACCCAGATTTAATTTGTCCTTTCTTTCTCAATGTAACAGAGAAGGAGGGATATGCCCTTAGGGTTTTAGGACATCAGCTGAGACCTTCCTTTGCACCTGTAGCATACCCGTCAAAGAAGGTGGACCTCACCACTCAGGGCTGAATACCCTGCATACGTGATTTAGCAGCTTCTGAACTTCTTATTTATGAGTCAAAGAAACTAACCTATGGGTCACCTACCAGTGTCTTCTCCCACCCCAATATGTCTCATCTCTTATCTTATAAATGCATACAATCCTTACTCCTTTTCCATTTCTTTAACTCCAGGTAGCACTAGTAGAAGATGCCACACTCACTTTCCAATCCTGCCCACACCTCAATATCTCAGATCTCATACCTCAACCTAACATTAATTATTCACCATCTCATTCCTGAATATAAACCTTGGAGGATCTACTGCTCCACCCCTCACATATATAGGAAGGCAAACTGTCCCAGGACACTTACACCTGGTAAACAGATGGCAGCTCCTTTTTATGTGAAGGGACCCATAGAGCAGGCTATGCCATAGTGCCAGATACTGGAGTGGTGGAGGCACAGGCGCTCCCTGCTCATACCACTAATCACCACTAATTAAAATAGGAGATCAGGTAATATTCTCTCCTCCAGAACAATACTCCTGACACCTTTCCCATAAATGACAAGGCCTCTTTAAAGTAATTTGTAACTTCCATAGCTGCCTAGATTGAGGGACTCTCTCATTGCATCCACTTGTCTTACCTTAAACCTTTTATTCTTTCAGCTCAAGATACTCTCTCATAAACAGTAACTCAAACAGAGAACACCAAGGACTTTTTCTCCAGTTCCAGAAAAATAAAAAGTTTCATCACTGTACTCAATTCTTCTGTCCCAAAACTCCATATACTCTCCCTCTTCCTCCTATTTGCTTTATCAACTTCTGGAAGGAGAGCCCACTTGTTTGTCCTGGTCATCCAGCTAGCTTAGCCCCAAATAGTCACACAGAAGTTGTACTCATTAAAACACTGATTAGTCCATTAGCTCTACCTTCTTATTGGCTAACACTTACATCTTAGTTTATCTCATTTCTATTAATCTGTATATCACCACGTAGCAGTGGTTTACCAACAATGATTTAGCATGTCTGACTCTGGCAGTGGTTCCATAATGTCTCCCTGACTCTGCCCTTCTTTCTCCCAGGATTCAGTTCTGTCTTCCCTCCCTAGCTAAGATCTGCCCTGTCAACAGCCCAAGGCATTTTCTTTATTCATTAACCAAGACAGAAGGCCCTCTAACATCATTTCTTTTTTTCTGTTTAAACAAAAATTAAGGTTTTAACTTTAACATATAAAATTACTTATAATAAAACAGGTATCAAGCAAGAATTACAGTTGTAATATATTTATATCTATTTTATCTTTTATCATAACCAAGGAAAACTATAAATATCTATCTATTCTTCAATTTCATCAAAGACTCCAGAAGGATATATTATCTAAGTAAACAGGATGTACATTGTAAACAAGTTCCAAAGTTCTAGAAATGACAGAGACATATTGCTGCCTGGAGAGTTACCCAAAGTTTTTCTGTACCATTGGGGCATCCATCTTCAGATTACAGGCCCATAATATCCAGCAGACTTTTCCATGAAGCAGGAAATTTGAAAGACAGATCTGCCTATATTGACAGATTGCCAGTCACTTTTCTATGTATCTTGCGAAATGTCTAGCACTCATTTCTGAAGGATCATCTCATCTTTAGTCAAGTTCAGCAGTCATTTCTCTGTGGGTCCTTCATGTCCAGTGAAGCAGTCCAGGCAAGAGCAGTTTCTTGCCCATATGGCTAACCTACTATAAGGGTGCCCATCTTCCTCTTGAAGTAACTGGTGTTGTCCTACATTCTTAAAATATTTAAGTGCCATATTCTGAAGGTCTCTGAAAGATTTGGAGAATATCTAACTGAAATATATCTCTATATATCTAGAAAACCTAATTAACATGACTATAGGCATGACTATTATAGATGATTATCTATTAACTTATATTTCTTATATAACATTACGTTTTAAAATGAACTACAAAGAAAAAAAATAAATATATTTTTCTTTGGGTTCACCTTCTTATTTAGCTTCTCTAGGATCATGTATAAAAGGCTCAATGTCCTTTATTTATGGCTAGAAACCAAATATGAGTGACTACATCCCATGTTCCTCTTTTTGGGTCTGGCTCATCTCACTCGGGATAGTGTTTTCTATTTCCGTCCATTTGCCTGCAAAATTCAGGAAGTCATTGTTTTTTACTACTGAGTAGTACTCTAATATGTATATATTCCATACTTTCTTCATCCATTCTTCCATTGAAGGGCATCTAGGTTGTTTCCAGGTTCTGGCTATTACAAACAATGCTGCTATGAACATAGTTGAGCATATACTTTTGTTTTATGATTGGGCATTTCTTGGGTATATTCCCAAGAGTGGTATTGCTGGGTCCAGGGGTAGGTTGATCACGAAATTCCTGAGAAACCGCCACACTGTTTTCCAAAGTGGTTGCACAAGTTTGCATTCCCACCAGCAATGGATGAGTGTACCCCTTTCTCCACAACCTCTCCAGCAAAGGCTATCATTGGTGTTTTTGATTTTAGCCATTCTGAGAGGTGTAAGATGGTATCTTAAAGTTGTCTTGATTTGCATTTCCCTGATCGCTAAGGAAGTTGAGCAGGACCTTAAATGTCTTTTGGCCATTCGAACTTAGGCATCCTCCTGAATATTAACCTTCATCAGGCGATTGAAAGGAGACAGAGACAGAGACCCACACTGGAGCACCGGACTGAAATCTCAAGGTCCAAATCAAGAGCAGAAGGAGAGAGAGCACGAGCAAGGAACTCAGGACCGCGAGGGGTGCATCCACACACTGATACAATCGGGATGTTCTATCAGGAACTCACCAAGGCCAGCTGGCCTGGGTTTGAAAAAGCATGGGATAAAACCGGACTCGGTGAACATAGCAGACAATGAGGACTACTGAGAACTCAAGAACAATGGCAATGGGTTTTTGATCCTACTGCACGTACTGGCTTTGTGGGAGCCTAGGCAGTTTGGATGCTCACCTTACTAGACCTGGATGGAGGTGGGTGGTCCTTGGACTTCCCACAGGGCAGGGAACCCGGATTACTCTTAGGGATGACAAGGGAGGAGGACTTGATGGGGGAGGGGGAGGGAAATGGGAGGCGGTGGCGGGGAGAAGGCAGAAATCTTTAATAAATAAATAAATTAATTAAAAAAGAAAAAGAAAAGAATAAATAAAATAAAATGAACTACAGAAACACAACCTTAATCAAGATCAGAAATACATATACATATAACAAAATTGACCTTAAATTTGCATCAATAAACCTAGATCCATACCCATGCAAATCTCTATAGCATATCCCCATTTAAATCTAAAGGAACATTATAAACAATATTTGAGAATATGGATATAGTTCTGTCCATACTACTTTCTTCTGTTTGGGGGCGCTCTTAAACAAATATTTTATGGTATATCCTGTGTGCTATCATCTCAGTCACCAGTTGGGCAAAGTAATTTTTTGAGGGTGTCCACGGCAACCTTTCAGGGAAGTGTGGTGTATCAAACCATATTGGTCTAAAACCAATACACAGATTCTTATCTTCTGTGAAAACAAAAGAACCTCTTTTCCCAAGCAATATATCCTTAGACCCAATTCTGAAGTTGGTACCTTTAGAACATATATGCTAGTTTAGCTTAGCAGCCCATACAATGAAATTTCTCTCTGTACTTAGCTCCTTTATAGTCAAAAACTCAAAGAAACCACAATAATATGCATAATCCAAACTCTATGTATTCTCCATCTTTACATGTCTTATTTTTCTTTATTCCTTTTACTCTATGACTGTCTGTACTATAGTTCTTTAAAGACATTTTTAGAAATGATTTATTTCTTTTCAAACTCTCTATATTCTTTTTCCTCTTTCTCCCACGAATACATACATTTATCCAACAGTGTGACCTATTTAGAGGTTTTTTATGTTTGAATTTGCCCTAATTACCTTATCTGTAATTCTTTATTGTCCAGGAGCTCTTTTGCTTTGTGCTTTTAAAATGCCAAGCACTTAAGAATCTAAGCTGCTACATTACTAAGTTAAATACAGTAAATCAGTGTTTGTTCTGCCCAGCCTAGCATGGAGGAGCTGCTTGTGCCTCTGAGCCGGGTGCACCACCCCACTTTAAGACACTCAGCTAGTTCACTTTGCCACCAAGCAAGGCATAGCTCTTTGCTCACAAACCCCATCCAAATGCTCTGTCTCCAGAGCCAGAGGTCATGATGGCAGCACAGCCCAGAAAGCTGGCATTTTCTTTTTTTTTCTTTTTTTTCCTTTTTTCCTTTATTTTTTTTTGAAAAAAAATTTTTCTGCCTCCTCCCCGCCTCCCATTTCCCTCCCTCTCCTCCCGCCCCTCTCCCTCTCCCCCCACTCTTCTTCTCCTCCCTCTCCAGTCCGAAGAGCAGTCAGGGTTCCCTGCCCTGTGGAAAGTTCAAGGTCCTCTCCCCTCCATCCAGGTCTAGGAAGGTGAACATCCAAACTGTCTAGGCTCCCACAAAACCAGAACATGAAGTAGGATCAAAATCCCGTGCCATTGTCTCTCATTGTCTGCCATGTTCAGATAGTCCGGTTTTATCCCGTGCTTTTTCAGTCACAGTCCAGCTGGCCTTCGTGAGCTCCCAATAGATCAGCCCCACTGTCTCAGTGGGTGGGTGCATCCCTCGTGGTCCTGACTTCCTTGCTCATGTTCTCCCTCCTTCTGCTCCTCAATGGGACCTTGGGAGCTCAGTGGGGGTCGGGTGGGATGGGGGTAAGGGGAGATGGGGAGAGAAAAGTGAGAAGGAGAGGATGGGGGGATGTTGGGGATACAGGATGATTGGGGATAAAGGAAGGTTGGATAGGGGAGCAGGGAAGCACATATCTTAGTTAAGGGAGCCACCTAAGGATTGGCAAGAGACTTGAAACTGGAGTGGCTACCAGGTGCCTAGGGCAATGTCCCCAGTTAGTTCCTTGAGCACCTGAGGATCGGGAACCTCAAATGACCCTATCCTATAGCCATACTGATGAATATCTTGCGTATCACCATAGAACCTTCATCTAGCGATGGATGGAGCTAGAAGCTGGCATTCTATAACTGTGGGACTTCATTTCTTTTGCTATGGCTGAGTCATGAAAACCTCTCTTAAAGGAACTGTGGGCTGCAAGCAAACAGCAAGGAGCTATATTAAAATCTTTTTTTTTTTTTTTGTCTAGAATTCCTTTTCAACTCCTCTCAGGTTTTATATGCAGATAGTTGATCACATTGGAGAAACAACTTGAAAGGAAGAGGACCCACTTTTTCATCCCGGCCCCCCGACTAGCTTAGCCCTAAAAATAACCACACAGAAATTGTTTTCATTAAAACACTGTTCGGCCCATTAGCTCTAACTTGTTATTGGCTAACTCTTACATCTTAGTTTAACCCATTTCTATTAATCTGTATATTACCATGTGGCAGTGGCAAAGATTCAGCATGTCTGACTCTGTTGGTGGCCCATAGCATCTCCCTGACTCTGTTCTTCTTTCTCCCAGGACTCAGTTCTGTCTTCCCTCTAGCTAAGATCTGCCCTATCAACAGGCCAAGGCAGTTTCTTTATTCATTAAACAAAATAAAAGAACCTCTTACATCAAACTTCTCTGTATCTCTAATTTCATACTTAAATTTCTAGTTAAACACTCAGCTTTTATCACAGGGACCAAAAGTAAACATAGAGCCAGAGGTACAAGGATTGCCAAAACCCAGGTGATAAGAAATAATAACAAGTTTGGAAACATTCAAAGTCTCACGAAACAGACTTTAACATAACAGGTTTATTACTTACTGAGGCAGTATCTCCTGGATATTAAGGTACTACCATGATGATAAAGAGAACAAATACTTTAAGATTTGCTTCAGGTAAAACATTGAGGGGTCTAATAATTCACCTTTCTAATAATTCCACCTTCCTTTCCTCCCTCCTCCCCACCATCTTCTATTCCAACACTACCATCACTAACATAATGTTTCAATATTTTTAAAATATATGTCTTTTTTAAACAAGGAACCAATTAGACCCATCTAAATGTACCAGACTCACCCAGAATAAGTTTTATTTCATTCTTCCCTTATCATTCCTGGTCTTGGGAACTCCTGGGAAATTTCCTCTTTCACCATCCAAAAAACCCTCTATAGTCCATCTTGGGACTCTCCTCTCTTAATCACCAGGACCTAAAATTTTTTTCCAGAAAAAAAATTTATGCATTTCCAGATTCTTGTTTAGTCCAAGCTGTCAGTCAGCCAGTTTCACAGAGCCCAGAAAAAAAACATAAAATTAATCGCTACCCCAGGACGTGGTCAGGCATCTCAACTTTCTGATGTCCACAAAATCAGTAAAAACTAACATACCCACAAAATCAACAGGAAGCAGTCAAAAGAGACCTTACTTATGACACCCCATGTGCACCATTAAAGACCTCAAACTCCCCAAATTTTTCCCTGATTCCCACCCATTAAAGACCCCAAACTTCCCAAATTTTTATAAGAAACAAAAAGTAGAATGTAATGTTTCAGCCACAAATGTGGCTGATGCTTCTGGGTTCTTGGGCCATGCACATTCAGACAAGCCCTCAGGCAGAAGTGCCTAATGGCCCTGGGGAATCTTAAAGGACCCTGCATGACCCTCTGTGTGGCATGGTTGCATCACCTATGTCTGACACAGCTGTGTGGGCCCTTGCATGCATGTGTGAGCTCCATCATCTGCAAATGACATAACCACATCATCCCCATGTGCACATGAGCTAAGAAGCCCTTAAAAGCTGGATCTGCCATCTTCAAGCTCTTTCTCTCTGCACACTGACTTCCCCAGGTGTTGGGACCATTTGGAGTCCTGGCCTCCAGCTGATATTCCCTGCTAGAGATCTTTACTTTCCTTCTGATTTATTAAAAGCTGTGTCAAAGTTGTTTACCAGCTCTGCTTCAGGAGCACATGTTGCCTTGGCCTTGAGGAACAGAGGATAAGATTTTCACCTGTTGGCCTACTTGACTGTTGGGTATATAAGCTTCCATGGTGCTATTGAATAAAGGGCTTCTTACCAGTGACTAGAGGTCTGTGTTTCTGTCTCTCTGTGTGTCTTGTGTGTTTCAACCTCCAGCCCCTTGCCTGAAGCTCGGGAACAGTATTGTAGCACATAGAGGGCAGACAGGTATTGTGCGTTGCATTCAGGCCTGTACACCCTCCCAACAAACTCCTTAGTGGATTTGTTGCATTTTCTGTGTTTCATTTTCACTTGCTCCAAGTAATTTCACTAAGGATTTCAAAGATTTCTATCTAATGAACACCTTGCTATAGAGGGGTTTTGGTTGGCATTTGTTTTGTTTTGTGAGTGGACAAATGATAAGCAGTTCTTTTAATTATTATACTTGAGCAATTGTTACAATTCCAGTTTCCTGCTGTCCAGGAAGCATAGTTCTGGACAATGCCTCTTTAGGTGGACATGTTCATATCCTAGTGCATCTGCATTTGTAAAGAGAGGAGTTGATATAAATTAGTTCTGCAGCTTGCCATCTCTGCTAAAGTGTAAAAAAAATCTAGACAAAAATATAGCAGCACTGGAGTTTCAGAAATTACTTTTAGCTCTCCAAATTCCCTGCAGAAAGTGAGAGTTATTATAAGTAATATTCTTTAATGAAAAAGTTTTACTTTTTTAATCAAAGAAATACAATGTACAGTGTTTTTAAAACTAAGAAAAATCAATAATAAAAGCTTAAGAAGTAGGATAAGTTCATGACCTTATACCTAGACTGAAGGAGGGCAGGACAACTTTGGTTTACTAGCAGCTTTTAGTGTGAGGTATGCAGAGATGAACCATGTCATTAACTAACCACATGCCCAGGTAATTCCAGTGAAGCACTATTCTGAACTTAAAAGTCATAGCAGAGCACTTTACCATTGTAGCTAGTGAAATCATTAGAGTTACTTGTGAGAAACTTTAATGTTACCAAAAGTGTAATAAAACATTTATACAAAAAGAATTTTTCATGGAATATTTTTACCTTGGCATTAATAAATTTCAAGAAAATATTATTTGTAATGTGTATGCAATTTTAGTATTATATATTAAGAGATGGAATATAATATAAAAGTAAAGTGTAAATATAACATTAGCTGACTTTTCATAATTATTTCTCACTTGTTGCAATAATATAGATATGCTGGAATGACAAAGCAAATTTTATACAAGTATAACAAATGTTATCTTCTTAATAAGAGAGGGAAATAATTTAGTTCATTCAACATATGTGGTTGACAAAAACAAGAATATTTAGTTTAATAAAAAATAAAACCGAAGCCGGGCGGTGGTGGCGCACGCCTTTAATCCCAGCACTTGGGAGGCAGAGGCAGGCGGATCTCTGTGAGTTCGAGACCAACTTGGTCTACAAGAGCTAGTTCCAGGACAGGCTCCAAAATCACAGAGAAACCCTGTCTTGAAAAACCAAAAAAAATAAAAAAAAATAAAAAATAAAACCGATAGTTTTAGTTTCAGGATAGCTATTTTGTCATTATTGAGTTTTAATTATTAAGTAAAGATAAACTGCAATCCTATTTGGCCACACCTGTTCTGTTACTGTCAACTAGAAAACGGTTCTGTCAACTTAATACATTGTTTCCCCAAAATACCCCCTCTTGTCCATCCTTGCTTTGATTCTTATAAATGTTTACAAAGTAGAAAGACATTTTCATAGTGATAAAGTGGAATAAAGCAGCGTCTTGTTGAAAAAGTTCAGGAGCCTGATGTTTTAACTTGGCTAAGGTTTAGAATACTTTGTGTGCTATACAGAATCAAAACCGTATGTATTCACTTGGTGGCTGTTGTCCCCATTTTCTCTCTGCATCTGCCCCGTCAATGTTCTTTCTCTATTCTCCAGTATCTGATATTCTTCATTTCAGCATCTGTGATTTGTTCTCTTTCTGGAACTAGTTCTGGAACAGCATTTTGGAATATTCTACTTAATTAATTTTGACAATTTACATTTACAAAAGTAAAGATGTTCTTTATGTAACTTTATTTCATTTTATTTGTATTTTTCTCACAGTGTTGACAACAAAATAGAAAGGGGGCTGGGGGGAGACGGCCTTATACACAAAGTAAACCTGAGGCAGCAGAAAAACTTTTCTTCCCACACACTTTAAGCCAAATGTTCTCTAGCTTCTTTATTAGACTGCTTTCTTCCCCTACACTCAGCCAAGTAATGAGTCTCAAATAAGTATGTAAATTCATTAATCCTGTAAAGCAATTAGTGTAAAAACCAATGACTGTTAAATTATTTCAAAATGAATTTGTTACAACATAACATTTAATTTTCATGATAACCCTCATTTATTTACACAAAATGATAATTTCAATTAAATAAATGCAAAGATGTAATATATTAAACAGAATAGGCAAAAGCTTGTTCATCTTGTCGGAAAGTGTTTTCTATGACCTACAGCTAAATGAATTAATGGATATAAGAAACTTAGTACATTAGCTGACAGTAAAAAAAAAATCAAGAAATTCCCCATTCTAATTTACATTTCTGAGAGTAGGGAACATGGACTGTAGAAATGGATTCTGGAGGATTTTCATTTCATGACCAACGTGAGCAAAAAGATAGCTAAAAGAAATCTTTGGAATTGCATTTTTCCTTCAATGCATTCTTTGTCATCTGCATAGCTCTTTGTAATTATACATACACTCTAACATTTTGTAATGTCATCATTGCTCATTTGATTTATTTTAAGGGTGTATTTGCATTATTTCTCTGTTTAAGGCTTAATTTTCCCACTTGCAGGACACCTTATAAAATTTTGACAATTTTACAACAGAAGACATAACTACAGTAGCAATGATGGGTTTAACATAAGTAAAGAGAAATGAAAGAAGCACCATTGATGGAAAATGACTGAAATGAGGGTGATTTGAACTCATGATGAAAGAAAACCTCAAGTTATAAAGGACAGCACCTGAAATATTTATCTCCATATAAACATAAGATTAAGATTTGTTGACCTCTCTTAATTATGTGCAATTTGTTTTATTTTTTACAGCACTGAAGTGGAAAACTATATTTATCTTTACTTCCTTCCTTCTAAACTTTCCACAACACATGAGGAATTCAATATATGTTAATATATTTAATATTGTAAAATTGTAATTTCTTGTAGGCCACTGATGTATCTATGTTCAAAATTATTTTATACAAAATACAATTTATAATGCAATATAAAATACCCAGTGTTTTAGTGCAGCATGCTATACATTTAAATTTAATACTCACTAGCCTAATCATAGTAACATTTCAATTAGTAATGAATTTATATTGACACATTGCTTCACACTTATTACTTTGCTTCTGATAGTATGAAATGAGCATTTTTCATTGACTGTTGCATAATGAGAAAAATCCCATATTTATCAGTTTCCTTTTCTTAGAAAATTAAAACTAGATTTCCTTCTCATACAATATGTCTTGATTCTATCCTGTCCCTGTACTCCTATCCCTGTACTCCTCACATTTCTACCACATGGCCCCTCTCCTCTGAATCCATTCCCTTTCTTTCTCTCTTTGGAATATAATGGGCTTTTAAGAGATAACAGCAAAATCTAAGAAAATAAAACATAGTAGGATGAAGTGAAAACTATCATAGCAAAGTTGAGCACAGCAAATCAACATGAGTAAAAGAGTCCCAAGCACAGATATAAGATTCAGAGATCCACTAACTCCCACAGTCAGGAGTCCCATAAAAATATTAAGCTAAAAACTATATCATAATATAGCACATGCAAGTATATATGCAATGGACCTGGAGACAACCCATATAGACCCTGTGATTGACTTTTAGTCTAAGAGCTCCCCTTGCTTATTTGATTCACAGTGTCTTGTTCTCCTTGTGTCTTCCATTCCACTTGGCAAATAGACTCTCCTTCCTCTTCTTCAAAATTCCCTGAACTCTGAGGAAGGGGATCCGATGGAGATCTTCAATTTATACTCTTCCCTCCACATAAAGTCAAGCTATGGTCTCTACATTTTTTTCCATCTACTGTAGGAGGAAGCATATCTGGTGGTGGTTTGATATGACACTGATCTATGAGTATAGCACAATACCATTATGAATCACTTTATTGATTTTTTGACATGTATTGTTTGGTTTTTCTCTATGTCTCTGAGATATCTATTGTCTGGTTATCAGTTACTAAAGCAGTGTTGAGTATGGGTTCCTTTTTATGGAATGGATCTTAGACCATTCAGACATTGGTTGGCTACTCTCACAAGTTTTAAGCTACCACTGACATAGCATTTTTTTTTTCAGCAAAGAGTGGAGAACATAGGGGTGAAAGCTTCTTTAGGTACCAGGTCAACTTCTCTACATTCAATGGGATGTATGGGTTTTGTACTTGGAAATGGAGGCTACTGTCTGTTTTCAGTGATCAATTAATTGCCTTAGGAACTGCCCTTGATTTGGGAAACATTTTCATGGTAACCCCCTTGGTGAACAACTCAATTAAATACAATCCAGTCCTAACAGTAGAAGCCTCACCTGGCCACTTGAAACTACATATCCCCTGTTACAAAGAATCCTCATTAGGATCACCTGCAATTCAAAAAGTTTCAATGCACTAGGCTTCTTTGGATTCACCCTTTAAATACTATAAAATATGCTCTGTGGTAGAGCTTTGCTTAGCTCATAAAATTGAGCAATTTTATAGGATTTCATGATTTTAGATTTAACTTGAGCATTGAGTTACTAATGGGGTGGGTTTGGTCTGATTCTGTTAGCTTGTGACACTCCTCTTAATGAGTTTGCTGTAGAATTGTAGCTGGAGGTAAAAAGTCATGCCGTGGTTCCCTCTTAATAAAAATATGAACAAAAGAAACAGACAAGAAGAAAGTGCTCCCTAGCAGTATAAATTAAAAGGCTAAGTCTGAGGTGTAACACTTCAATATAAGAGGAACAAAATAATTGAGAAAAGTAGTAAAAGGGCCTAAACTTCATTCTTTGCTGGAGATATGAATTAGATATGAACAGAAGAAAAGGATCAAAGTGCAAAGTGTAGCCGGGCGGTGGTGGCGCACGCCTTTAATCCCAGCACTTGGGAGGCAGAGGTAGGCGGATCTCTGTGAGTTCGAGACCAGCCTGGTCTACAAGAGCTAGTTCCAGGACAGGCTCCAAAGCCACAGAGAAACCCTGTCTCAAAAAACCAAAAAAAAAAAAAAAAGTGCAAAGTGTAAAGATATCAAAAGCTATAAAGCCCACCAAAAAAAGTAAGTAGCGGGCTGTTTAGGAACAAGAAATATATAAAGAAAAGAAAGAGTAAAATAGAAAAAAGAGAAAAGAAAAAATGAGAAGTGTACAGGACTGGTATTTTAGTCATGGAAACTCAGAAGAAAAACAAAGAAGAAAAGAAAAATTCCAAGAGGAGAAGATGCTGTAATTATTCCAGAATCAACAAACTGCCTTTAAAACTCACTGAAAGGGCAACCATGTTGGATCTGTTGAACATTTTAAGGGGGCTTTGAAAGGACAGGAACAAAGATATAAAATGTATTTTAAAATTGAGTGTCTCAACCGGGCAGTGGTGGCACGCACCTTTAATGAAATAATGCACTCCAGCACTCAGGAGACAGAGGCAAGCAGATCTCTAAAAGTTTGAGGCCAACCTGGTCTACAAGAGCTAGTTCCAGGACAGGCTCCAAAAGCACACAGAAACCTTGTCTTGAAAAACTACAACAACAAAAATTTATGTCTGCCACCAGAATTAATGAATGAGTTACATTAACTAAAGAATCAATAAAATAATTCCAATTTGTTTTTTACTTTCTGAAATTAAAATAAAATTTTATTACCTTACCTTTTCTATATATAGTTCCTTCATATATGTACTTTTCTCCCTCAATTTCAGGCTTCTCTTTTTTTTTTACAAACAGTTAAACAAACACATACATACTTCTCAATTTATAAATTCATTAGGCTTATTCAGCATAATTTTCCTTATATGAATATACTTACTGGGCTGAGCAGCTGGTATGAGAAATTTAAGAATACTTCCCTGGAGAAGACTATTTTTTGGCTACTTAGCATCACATAATTGCTTATAGTTCAAAGGCAATAACATGGTTATGCATATTTAAATTTTTGGAAAAATACTGTAGAAATATAACTACATTTCTAAGTATATATATTATTTTTAGGAACACTTTATTTCATAAAAATTCTAAATTTCTATTAGATATAAATTTGAGAAGATGAAAATTTATATTTTCTACTAAAATGATGTTAATAAATATTAAACATGAAAGAAAATTCCTTTATTTGTGTGATCAAATATTTATTTTTATTGTTTATTATGCTCAAATATTAGTAAATGAAGCCATATTACATCAATAATAATAGAAAGTTAGATGATGAGTTGTATTATTCTCATATTTACCTCTACCATCTGTCATTGCTAGTTTTATGTTAACCTGACATAAACTTGAGTCTTGGGAAGAGGGAATATCAGTCAAGAAAATATCTCCAATCAATTGGTCTGTGGGAAAGCCTGGTGGGTATTTTTTGATAGATGATTATGAAAAGCACAAAAAATAGTGGGTGGTAATACTCCTGGGCAGGTGTTTCCAGAGCATATAGGAAAACAAACTGAGAAAGACAGGAGAAGAAAGCCAGTAAGCAAAATTATCCTGTGCCTCTGTAACAGTTCACAACTCTAGGTTCTTGCCTTCAGTTCATACCCTAATTTACCGTTATAATGCATGAAAAAATTTAAAATAAAGTAAATCCATGCCTCAGCTCCTCTCCGAGTTTACTTTGGCTGTGGGATTCATGATAGAAATGGAAACCTTACCTAAGACACAATCTCTTTTGATAAAGCTGATCGCATAATTTGGAAAATTGTATAAAAACAAAGCATTATCTTTACCATGATTTATGTATGCAAATATTATCCAGTAGGGTCTTATTAAGTATTGGATTAGCAAATTCAATTAAACTGTAGTAATATAACTGAGATGCTGCTTCGTAATATGGTCTAGAAATTAATTAGGGAGTACTATGAATTATTTATTTGTGATTTTATTATCATTGTTTTAATTAACCAACAACATGATGGGTTTTACTAGGACATGTACACACAAACCACTATTTCTTGTACTAGTAATTTCTTCCTATGCTATCTCCTCTTCTTCTTCCCTCACTATTCATATCTTCTCTTCCCCACTAATCCTGGTTCTGTTTTCATGTCACAAGTACATGCATATATATATCTGCCTATTCAAATGCACAAGTATGTATGTTTGTGTATATATTTAGTTAAATATAGATTCTGTCCATAGAATAAAACAGAATATTTTAACTTCGGTTAAATAAGATTATTGTATTGTCATTCTTTCAATTAAAAAATGGTCTTGATGTACTGGTTGGAAAAGGAAGCTGAAAAGCAGAGATGGGCATAACAACAGTTATAGGTATAATGGTCTATCCTGTCTCTTTAAGGGACAAGCTCTGTCCTCTCCCTCCCCACCCCACCCCTTGTCCACTGAGGCAAGCTGATCTTTGGCTTCCAGTATGAGCTGCTTCCTTTTGTTTCCAATTAGATCAGGGTAACTGTTTCAGTGGGAATCCCATCATGGTCTTGACCTCATTGCTCAAATTCCCACTCCTCCCACTCTTCAATTGAAGTTTATGATCTCAGTCCAGTGCTCTGATGCGGGTCTCTGGCTCTGTTTCCATCAATTGCTGGATGAAGGCTCTATGTGATATTTAAGATATTCATCAGTCTGACTATAAAGCAAGGCCAGTTTAGGCACCCTCTCCTCTATTGCTTAGGGTCTTATCTGGGGTCATCCTTGTGGATTCCTGGGAATTTCTCTTGCTAACCCCATAATGGCTCCCTCAAAGAAAATATCTCTTTTTTTTGCTCAACTCTGTCCTTCCTCCATCTTGATTATCCCATTCCCACAAGTTCTCCTCCCTGATCTTTGTCTCCCCTCCTCTTCCCATTCCACCCTCCCTACTTCCCCCATCCCCATGCTCCCAATTTTGTCAGGTGATCTGCTCTATTTTGACTTTCCAGGTGGATCTATGTATGTTTTTCTTAGGGTTCCACTTGTTACATAGCTTCTCTCGGGTTATGAACTATAGGCTCAATATCCTTTGCCTTATAGCTAGTACCCACTTATGAGTGACTACATAGCATGTTCCTCTTTCTGCGATACCTCACTCAGGATAGTACTTTTCTAGTTTTATCCATTTGCATGAAAAATTCAAGATGTCATTTTTTTTTAACACTGAGTAGTATTCTAATGTGTAAATGTACCAACATTCTTCAGTTGAAGGGTATATAGGTTGTTTCGAAGTTCCGGCTATTACAAATAATCCTGCTATCAACATAGTTGAACAAATGTAGTATGATTGAGTATCTTTTGGGTATATGCCCAAGAGTGGTATTGCTGTGTCCTGAGGTAGTTTGTTTCCTATTTCTGAGAAAGTGCCATACTTATTTCCAAAGTGTTTGTACAAGTTTGCATTCCTACCAGCAATGGAGGAATGTTCCCCTTACTCCACATCCTCTCCAGCATAGGCTATCATTGGTGCTTTTGATCTTAGCCATTATAACTGCAGTAATATGGTGTTTCAGATTTGTTTTGGTTTACATTTCCCTGATGGCTAAGGGTGTTGAACATTTCCTTAAGTGTCTCTCAGACATTTGAGATTGTTCTCTTGAAAATTCTCTGTTTAGTTCTGTATCCCACTTTTAATATGGTTATTTGGAATTTTGATGCCAGTCTAATTTCTTGAGATCTTTATGTATTTTAGAGGTGATACAAATTGTAAAGGAAGAAGTCAAACTTTAATTGTTTACCGATGATATGATATGATATTATACATAAGTGATACTAAAAACTCAGCTAGGGAACTCCTACAGCTGATAAATTTCTCCAGTAATGTGGCAAGATACAAGATCAACTCAAAAAATGAATATCACTCCTATATACAAATGAAAAAGAAGCTGAGAAAAAAATCATAGAAACATCCCCCTTCACAATAGATACAAAACATGAAATATCTTGGGATAACACTGACCAAAGAAGTGAAAGACCTGTTTGATAAGAACTTTAAGCCTTTGAAGAAAGAAACTGAAGAAGATACCAAAAAATGAAGAGATCTCCCATGCTATTGGATAGGTAGAATCAATATAATAAAATGGCAATCATATCAAATGCAATCTATAGATTCAAAGCAATTCCCATCAAAATCTAAACACAATTCTTTACAGACCTTAAAGGAACACTAATAAACTTCATATGAAAAAGCAAAAAAACACAGAATAGCCAAACAATCCTGTATAAAAAAGAAACATCCAGATGCATCACCCTCCCTGACAAGCTCTATTATGGAGCTATAATAATGAAAAAAGCTTGGTATTAGCATAAAAACAGAGCGGTTGACCAATGGAATCAAGTCAAAGACCCAGATATCAATCCACAGACCTGTGAACACCTGATTTTTGACAAAGAAGCTAAATTTATACAATGGAAAAGAGAAAGCATTTTCAACAAACAATGCTGGCATAACTGGATCTCAATATGAAGAAGAATAAAAAATAGATACATATCTATCCCCATGAAAAAAAACTCAAAGCTAAATAGATTAAAGACTGCAAAATAAATCCAACTGGTATAGGAGGTCCTTTTGTATTTGTGTTGTTTTCATTGGTTAATAAAGGAACTGCTTTGGGCCTGTTGATAGGGCAAAACTTAGGGAGGCAGGGAAAACAGAACTGAATGCTGGGATAAAGAAGGGTGGAGTCAGAGAAATGCCATGGATCCATCAGAGACAGATGCTGGAAATTTTACCCAGTAAGACACTGCCACATGAAGATACACAGATTAATAGAAATGGTTTAAATTAAGATGTAAGAGTTAGCCAATAAGAATCTAAAACTAATTGGTCAAGCAGTGATTTAATTAAAATAATTTCTGTGTGGTTATTTTGGGGCTAAGCTATCTGGGAGGCTGGGACAAAAACAAGCAGCCCTCTCCTTCCAACATGCTACCACACTGAATCTGATAGAAGAGAAAGTGGGACATAACCATCAATGAATGGGCAGAGTCAGCCACTTCTTAAATATAACACCCTCAGCACAGACACTGAGAACAACAATAAAAAAAAAATAGGACCTCCTGAAACTGAGAAGATTCTGTAAAGCAAAGAACACACTCAGTAAAACAAAAAGGCAACCTACTGAATGGCAAAAGATCTTCACCAACCTCCATCAGGCAACTATGAGCTTAACTGTTTAATGTAGACTGATATGGATACACCTCTCCCTAAATCCTGCCACCAACTCCTATGCCAAACCATAAGAGAGTACAGGATATTTTTAAATTGCCTCTTTTATTTATTTTCTTGGCATATTAGTATAAACTTCCTAATGATTCATAAAAATTCTTTCAGGTGCTTAATTTACAAAGACAGTATTCCTAGTTTTTTCACATTTTATATTCTATATTACAGAGATTCTTCACTCTACAAAGAGATTTCCTTTACCAACATGTGGGCTAATTTAAGCAAATCAGTTCACTGTTCTACTGATGGGATTTCTACAAGAAAATCTTAAAATATAAACAAATAAAAAGACAAGTGAAATTGAACATATTCAAGTTCACAAGGTTAAATATTCATATTAAAATTATGAAGAATAGCATTACTTTAAAAATTTGGCTTTTAATTTTACTATCTCCTGTATATAGAATCAACAATGTAATTGTAATTTTATGCTGATGTAGTTAACTTATATAAATTTTATTAGTTGTTATGTGAACTATCACATGAAAAATACATATAGAATACATTAATTCATAAATCTTTGTGGAATATTAATGTTTCTCTTCATAGTGAATGAATAATATTTATGGGTGATGTTCTTAGCTGCATAGACAGAAGAAAGTATGACTATAGGGAGGAAAAATCATTGTTTTTGTTAGAATTTTACAGGGGTTTGAAGACAAATAAGTCATTATTTGATTTAAACTCTTTCCATTTTGAGCATAGATTAGTAAAATACATTTGAAGCACCATTACTTACTGTGGAACATATGTTACCACAGTTCTGGAAATTCACCAAAGACTTTAAGAAGACATGGAGAATACAGATATTTATTTGTCTAAACAATTTTAAACTATTTACCATTATTATTTGACTGAATAATCTTGATTTAATTGGCAGTGATGGGTATACAGACATTCAATCCTATCTTCTTTTGCTAAAGTAAACACAGAAAAAGAGCTGGCATTTTACTAGGGATAGACCTTTCAACATCTCACCCATAAATAGAAAGAAGATTCTCATTAGTGGCAAAGGTGCCAGACACTATGTAAAAATTCTCTTAGGTTATTTATTTTGAGACTACCCAAATTATTTTTCTTTACCTTCATAAGCCCCATGAAAGCCTCTAATTTCTCCTATCTTTCACTTCCATTCTGTCTACTTATATTCTCAGGTTTCTAAGTGTGGTCTCACCTCACTTGGTTCTTGGATATGCTGCATATGAATGTTCCAAACTTTTGTTTCTGCCTCTCTACTTACTTTAAAACATATTCATCTGTCCCTTTCTCATTATTATATAAAACATCACAAGACACCTATTCTCTTAACAGTTTGCTCCAAATGAAAAACATTGGGCAAAAAACCCTTGCTAGTGCTGCAAGAACAAAGATTTTAGTGTAGCTCCTAGGGTACATAAAAATGAAAAATGAAGAAACAAAGACGTTCTACGTCAGGAGCCTGTAAGGTAAGATATTCTAATGGAGTCAACAAGTCAAATGGAGAAAAGGGACTCTGGTTTGCAATTACTGAAAAATGACATTGTTTCTAAGTACTCTTCCCAAACATGTTCATCACTAAGGATCATAATTATGTGCCTCAATGAGTGGATAGAGAGACAAATGTTGCACTGTCCATACTAGGCATAAAATGTTCTGTTAGTGTCACCGAACTAGATTTTATATTCTACAACCCCTGGAAACCAGTGAATGTTTGACCATTTCTTCAAGTAAACATGATTCTATGTATATGTGTGGGCTATGTTCCATATTTTGAGTATATAGTGTAGAACAAAGTGGAGACATGTTATTTATTAAATAATTATTTACAAAATTATGTATCAGCTTATTTTTAAAATTTTTGAAACAGTAAAATTAAAATTAAAAATATTTATACATGTCATTAAAATATTTTCTATTGTCTCACTGCTGATGATTTAAATAAATAATACTTGTCATAATTACAGTGGTAATATGACTAGGAATTAAATAAATTAGAATTATAAACTTTATAATAACCTCAGTAAGAAACAGATTATATATAAAACTTAAGACAAGATTATGGACATCTTAGAGCAAACTTCATAATAGGGAATAAATATTCCACAGTTAAAAGAATGCCTAGAAATAGCATGTAATGTGTTGAGTTTATGAGAAAGTTCCATAAAAATTTTGGGAGAAAACGTGAGAAAGACAGTTGAAGAATCAGTCTCTGCCAAACCCTCACTATCTTAGGTAATGAACAGGACAGGAAATAAAGACTCTCTCAAAGGGCTACAAAAAGGAAAGTGCGCAGACAGTAAGCCATGTGTCATTTCTTATTTTGTGAGACATAGTCTCCTACACAGTTCTGGCTTCCCTAAAACAGATCTATAACCCAAGATGGCTTCAAACTTTCAGTCTATCTACTGTCTCTTTCAGGCAAAAACAGGCATTATGGCATGCACAGTAATACCCAGTCAAGTCTTTTTTTTTTTTTTTTAAGATTTATTTATTTATTTATTATGTATACAAGATTCTGCCTCCATGTATGCCCGAATGTCAGAAGAGGGCGCCAGACCTCATTACAGATGGTTGTGAGCCACCATGTGGTTGCTGGGAATTGAACTCAGAACCTCTGGAAGAGCAGCCAGTGCTCTTAACCACTGAGCCATCTCTCCAGCCCCCTCAAGTCTTATACTATTTCAGAAAGTTATATTTTATTATTTTGTATTAAATAAAGAAAATAAGGGGATTATTGATATTTTCTTCTTTTGCTGGTCATAGTATGTTTGAAAATTAATACATTCCAAATTGCATTCATACAAATTGATGTGGTTTTTAATTTTATTGGTTTTATGCAAATACTGCTCTTTGAGTAGACCTGAATAGCTTAGATGGGATCAAGATGCCAGTATCTTATCCAGTGTCACTGATGAATGCAAGAATAGATCATGAGGACATTAGCTTTAAAATATTTTGACTTAGGAAGATTTCCTTTTACTCTGTTTTAATTCCCTTGATCTGAGCACAGCTGGAGCCCATCATCACTTTTACTAGCCAGCTGTCTACATAGACACCTCACATATTGATTTTTAACTGGCAAGAATGAGCTGAGGACGAACAATAGAAGAACAGAGTGACTTCTGGCACGTGTACTATGCATTGAAAGATTGTGAAAACTTAAGTATTGTTCAGAATTCAGGAGGGT
The DNA here is from genome assembly GCF_950005125.1 of Chionomys nivalis. NCBI lineage: Eukaryota > Metazoa > Chordata > Mammalia > Rodentia > Cricetidae > Chionomys > Chionomys nivalis. Next base: position 72,769,274 of record NC_080090.1, on the reverse strand, counting down.
TTTTTTTGTACTCATCATTAAACTTCTTCCATAATTCCTACTTGAACTTGTTTGAATATATAATTGTGACAGAAAATTTAATATCTAATATGTTTGAAAATTTAATAATAAATCATCATTGCCTAAATTACTAACACAATAAGCTTTCTATAATTTAATTTATGTGTTAATGTGTGGTCTGAAATAATGTTATAGCTCCTTACATACATAGAGTCTAAACAAAATGATAAATTAATTTTATCATTAACTTTACATGCTAGTTATAATTTTGTAATTAACTTAAAATCTTTCACTTTCAGTTTTGAACTGTTTTACATTTTTTTAATTTTTATTACAAATTGATCTATTATTATTATTATTAATTAAATTTATTCATTTATTTTGCATCCTGACTGAAGTCTCTACCTCTCCTCTCCTCTTCTCTCCTCTCCTCTTTTTTCCTTCTCCAGCCTTCCTCTCACCTCTCCCCAATCCACTCCTTCTGTGTTTCCTTTCTGTTCACAAAGCAGCAGGCTTCCCATGGATATCAGAAAAGCATGGCCTATCAACTTGAGGTAAGACTAAACTCTTCTGCTTTTATTAAGGCTGGGCAAGGCAATCCAATATGAGGAAAGTGTTCCTGGTAGACAAAGGGCTATGGACAAGACCTGCTTCCACCAATAGGAGTACCACAACTAGGTCAGGCTACACAACTGTCACACACATGCAGAGGACCTAGGTCATTCCTATGCAGGCAGGCTCTCCAGCTGTCGTCCAGAATCTGTGGACTCCCATGAGCCCAGATTAGTTCTTTCCATAGGTTTCCTTATCTTTGATCCTCCTAGCTTTCTACAGTCTTGCTTCTCTTTAGCAGCGTTCCCTGAGCTCAGCTCAATGCTAGGCTATGGTTCTCTGTTTGTTTCCATCAGTCACTGCCTGAAGCCAAAGACATCTTTAAACCATCCTAAACTTTCACTGTATTAAGTCCAGCTTCCACAAACTCTCGCTACATATATTTTTAAAGCCTTTATTATTTTTAAATATTAAAAAATAATTTTTTCTTTTTATGGATATTTTGCCTACATGTATGTCAGTTTACTACTTGAATGCCAGGTGCCCACAGAATCTAGAAAAAAGCATCAGATCTTCTGAAACTGAAGTTAGACTTGGCTAAGAGCCACTATGTAGTGTTAGGAACTAAAAAGAGCAACAATAGGATACCCAGGAGGAATCCTAGCAAAGGTCATGCATTGATTGGGTAGTATAAAACAGAGGCCTCAGACTGGACCAATGACTCTTTGCAGTGTAAATAAATTGCAAATAAAGATTGCAAGACATCCTTCCTATATCCCAACCATCCCAATCCTCCGAGCTCCTCCCATCCTCCCCTTCTCATATTTCTCATCCCATTTCCCCTTTGCCCCATGCCACCTCACCCGCAAGTTCCCAGTTTTTGCCCTGGAATCTTGTCTACTTCCCCCTCTCCATGCGGATGACTATATGATTTTCTTTGGGTTCACTTTCTTATTTAGCTTCTATAGGATCACACATTATATGCTTAATGTCTTTTATTTTATGGCTAGAAACCGATTATGAGTGAGTACATCCCATGTTCCTCTTTTTGAGTCTGGGATACCTCACTCAGGATAGTGTTTGCGAAGTATATATCCTATCTAAGGGAGCCATCTTAGGGTTGGCAAGAGACTTGACTCTTGAGGGGTTCGCAGGTGTCCAGGAATATGTCCCCAGCTGGTACCTTGGGCAACTAAGGAGAGGGAACCTGAAATGACCCTATCCTATACTGATGAATACCTTGCATATCACCTTAGAACCTTCATCTGGCGATGGATCGAGGTAGAGACAGAGTCTCAATTTGGAGCAACGGTCTGAGCTCTTAAGGTCCAAATGAGGAGCAGAAGGAGGGAGATCATGAGCAAAAAATCAGGACCACGAGGGATGCACCCACCCACTGTGACAGTGGAACTGATTTATTGGGAGCCCACCAAGGCCAGCTGGTCTGGGACTGAATAAGCATGGGTTGATTCCGGACTCTCTGAGCATGGCGGTCAATGAAGACTGTTGAGAAGCCAAGGACAATGGCACTAGGTTTCGATCCTAATACATGAACTGGCTTTGTGGGAGCTTAGCCTGTTTGGACGCTCACCTTTCTGGACGTAGATAGAAGGACCTTGGTCTTCCCGCAGGGCAGGGAATTTGGACTGCTCTTCAGTAACGAGAGGGAGGGGGAATGGAGTGGGGGGAGCAGAAGAGGAGTGGGGATAGGGGAAGGGAAGTGGGGGGAGGGCAATATTTGGGAGGAGGGGAGGGAAATGGGAAATGGGGAGCAGGTGGAAATTTTAATTAAAAAAGAATAAAAATAAATAAATAAGTAAAAAAAAAAAAAAAAGATTGCAAGACAGAGGAGTGGGAGAGCAATGAAGGAAAGAACTTGAAAGAGAGAGCCACTATCGTGTTAGGGAGAAACCTGGGGCTAGGAAATTTCCCAAGAATCCAGAAGAATGACCACAGCTAAGAATCTCAGCAACAGTGCAGAGTGCCTGAGTTGGCCTTTCCTGTAATCAGATTGGTGAATACCCCAATTATTATCATAAAGTATTTATCCAATAACTGATGGAACCAGATGCAGAGATACACAATGAAGCACCAAGTCAAGCTCTCTGAATCAAATCGAAGAGAGGTAGGAGGGATCATGATGTAAAAATCTACAAAGACAGATGAACCAAGTCCATGATTCTCAATGAAATTCACCTAAGGAGAAGAGATGGTGTTTATAGATTTATTTCTATTTTATAAGTATGTAACACTCAAGGAGGCCACAAAAGGGCTATTTAACTGTAAACTATAATGAATTGGAATGATGCCAAGAAACCCTATTAAATTTATAGGTTCACTGTGAGAAAGTGAACTGAACAACCTTTACCTTTTCTGTAAATACTTACTGTCTCCATTTTTAAAAGAATAAACTTATAAACTTTATTTTTGTTTGTGATATCTTTGTTGTTTCTATTATAATTTTTAACATTGCTAAATTTTATAGAAACCTATAGTGGACCCATTGATTTTATATTAGATAGTTGCTACTTAGCAATTATCTGGCATGATTCAAATACCAATATTTCTTTAAAACTCCTCCAATATTTTGGCTGTAGTGCTAGATGCATGCCATTAACTTAAAACACATGTGAATTATTTAACCCATACAAAGCATTTGGGTTGGGACCTAGATTTTCATCCATCAAGTAATGCTTTTCCAAGTTACTCAGGCTGACTTTCAACTCTTTTTAACTTAACAGTACACCACTGACTTAGTCTCTTTCACGGTTATTCCTTTTTTATTTGTTGCTGAATTAGTTTTTTTTTTTCCAGAGTATCATGTTGGTTATGGCCTAAGATGTCCTAAAATTCACTGTATGTCCTTGGTTGGCCTTTACACCAACTCAGGAATCATTTGGCCTCACCTTTCAAAGTGATATAACTACAGAAAGTAAATGCAATATCCAAGGACAGGTTTTTCTTTTTGTTGTTGTTGTTATTATTATTATTATTATTATTACCATTATCATTTTATTTGCTGTATGTCTGTCTCTTTTTAAATTTTCCTTTTTATAATTTTGTTTTATTTATATCTTTTTGTATATAGTTCAAATACTTCGGTTCATGCTTCACTGCCCCCACCACTTTTGGGCTTATGATATAGATAACATGTAGCAGGCAAACAGTTTATCAACTCATGTCCAAACTGCAAATGAATCATCTACTAACAAGCGTAAGGCTACACTGTTTTCTTCTGTGGAATCAATCCTTCAATTATCCCAGAAATTCAGTATGTCTTGTATTATTTAATACTTTCTACTTTCCAAGTGTTCTGGTTACAGGAATGTGTCACCATACACAGCTTCCTGGCATCATTGCAAGTCACGGTAGCAGCATACACATATACTTCCAGAAATATTTTCTGGGAATTGTGTAAATTTATTAATTATAATTCATTTAATGCAGAAGAATATATGGCACAGTGAGAGAGGAGGAGGGGGAAGGGAGAGAGAGGGAGAGATTAAATACAGTAAACACAAGTAAAATTTTCACTCTTTGGAAGCAGAAGAGAAGAAGAAATATTACCGGGGAAGATGATAGACAGTAGGACTGTGTAAAACACACTGCAAGGATCATAGTGAAGGATGAACTGTCTTGTTCACACATATCACTGTGAAGAAACAAGATGGGACCCAGGTTTCTGTGTAAATGAGAGAAAGCTATCAACAACAGCAATTTACTGGTTAAATCTTAAGGAAGAGATCATTGGGGTGCAGATTGTATAGTGGTAAGGAACTGTAAAAAAAGTAAACAAAATTAAATGATAGAAATAATTCACAATATTTGAAAATATCTTATTAAAATAAAGATATGTGAATATTTGTTAAATTTACATGTGCAAATTAGATTGGGTTACATTAACTATTTTTTATTGTTTTCTTCAAATGTTTAAGTTTTTCTTGATAATGTAACATTTAAGGCATGTACAAAATATCTTTAAGAAGTAAAACAATTCTGTCAATGATAAATGTCATACAAAATGTTTTTTTCTGGTAGATACATTTCGTTTTTGCACTAGGTTAAGGTTAGGGTTAGGGTTCAGGCTAAGATTGTTTCTAAACAAATGTTTAGGAAAAAATAAGTTTTAAAAATAATTTGCAATTTATAATTAGCTGAAACTATATAGTATTTTTATAAAATTTATATATAATTTGTAGAGCTCAGATAGTGAGATCAATGTGAACCCTATTTTTAGAAAATAGCCGTTGAGTTCTGATGCATATGACTGACTTTCTAGTTAAGACTATCTCATGCAAACTGTTTCACTATATTTTAAAGTGTCCTCATGGGAAAATTTTTTTTTGTTATGAGTCAATATGTAAAAAATATATATTTTTTCTCTTCTTAAACTACACACTGAGATGGCATTTGACAGAAGTTTAATTTTGTAATATTTCTCAAAAATATTGAAATTCCTTGCTTTAAAATAATTATAGAATTTCCATGAAAAAATTATTGTGGCATTATATTCAGCACATATTTAACTACATTTCATTAGATGTAAGAGATAGCCTAATTCTCAGATAATACTGCAGCTTCGAACAGTGATGAGACTGTAAAAGACTGTGAACTTTAATTTATATATCAATAATTACTTATTTATTATAAAGCATATGAACACATTATTTTATTTTAACTATTTTGTAATTATTTATTTTACATACAGCTTATCCTGATTATGTCACATCTTCCTTCTACTCCTCCAAGCTACTCTCCATCTTCTATTTTATTGGATCTACTCCAATAAATCTAATGGGCAATAATAAAATAAATATAATGAAATAAAGAAAAACAAACAAATAGGCATAGTACAAAACAAACAGAAGGAAAAGAAGTTCAAGAAAACACACAAGAAACCAATTACAGTGCAGAGACCCCTAAGTAGACTTAGGTATTCCACAAATAAACAAAAAGTCAGGGACCATAAACTGGGCAACAAAGGATGTTGTTGTATGTACAAAGGACCTGTGGGTTTAAAAATATAAAATAAAAAAAATGACAGACTCTAAAGCTTTAGTTTCAAAAAAAACCCCTAAATTAATTAATTAATTAATGGCAAAGATAAAAAGTAATGATAAAATTAAAGTAAACATTCTAAAATAAGAGGATGAGTTAAGCAATCCCCAAAGATGATATTGAGTCATTTTCTCTGTACTACTGGGCATGCAGACTACCTTTAAGAGTAGTTTGTTTTCTCTATGATATTACCTTAAATAAACTAAATTTCAGTTTGTAAGGGATTATTATTAAGAGACATTTTCTTGGTTAGTAGCAAGGGCATGAATTCATGAATCCCCTTACAGTTCTAGGCCCCAACTGGTTTAGACTCCTGTAAGCCTTCTGGATTTTGCATTAGTCTTTGTGAATTCATATGTGAGTAGAATACTGTGTTTCTTTGGTGTCTTCCATGCCCTTTGAATTTTATACTCTTCTTACCTCCTCCTTTATTGGGTTTCCTGATCCTTGAGGGAGGGATTTGATAGAAAATCACATTTAGAAGAAGGTTTTCAAAGGTCTCTAATTCTCTACATGTTGCCTGTTGATGGGTGTCTGCATTTATTCCATTATACTAATGGGAAAATGTCTCTGACGATGTGTTGAAGAAAAATTCTCTCTATGAGTATAGCAAAATCACTTTGGAAGTGTGGGAGGAAAGTGCTTGTAGGATCCCAGCTGCTCAGCCCCAAAATAAACACAGAGAAACTGTATTAATTAAATCACAGATTGGTTCATTAGCTCTAACTTCTTATTGGCTAACTCTCACATCTTAGTTTAGTAATTTTTGTATTGCTAATATTCCCAGCCATCTGTCTCCAGAGGCTCCATGACTTCTCCCTGACTCTGCCTCCTTTCTTCCAGCATTCTGTTTAGATTTCCCTGCTTAGCTCTGTTTCCCTATAGCTCTGCTATAGGCCCAAAATAATTTCTTTATTTATTAATGGTAATTACAGCATGCAGAGGAAAATCCCACATCACCTCCTCTTTCTGTTTATATAAAAGGGAAGGTTTTAACTTTAACATAGTAAAATTACATATAACAAAACAGGCATCAAGCAAGAATTAGAGTTACAATATTTATATCTACTTTATTTTTTATCATAACTAAGGAAAACTATAACTATGAATTCCTCTACTCCATCAAAGACTCCAGAAGGATATAATATTACCTAATTAAACAGGAAGTGCATTGTAAGCAATTCCAAAACCCTATATTTGACAAAGACATCTCACTACCTGGACAGTTACCCAAAGTTTTTCTATATATTTGGGGGCATCTCTCTTTGACCTATAGGTCCAACGTATCCAACAGACTTTTCCATGAAGCAGGAAATTTCAAACAGTTCTGGCTATACTGGCAGTTTGTCCATCGCATATTTTTTGTGTGTGTCCTGCAGAATGTCTGGCAGGAACCCTGAAGGATCATCTCACCTTTAAGCAAGTTCAAGTCATTTCTCTGTGGGGCCTGTATGTCCAGTTCAACAGTTCAGACAAGAGCAGTTTTTTGTCCAAATGGGTAATCAAACCTTTAAGGAGCTTTTTCAATGCCCATTATCCTCTTGAAGTAGGTTGGTGCTGCCAGGAGCAAATGTGTCTCATGGTCATGAAAAGTTTTAACTTTTTAAAACATTTTAAATACCATATATGTAGTCTTTGAAAGGTTTAAAGAATGCCTACCCATATGAAATACGTATCTTTCTATCTATAAAATCTAACTAGCATGACTAGAAGCTAGATTATTATAGATGATTATCTATTAACCTATATTTCTTAATTATACATTACTTTTTAAAAATTGGCTGAAAAATAATAAAGACTAGAAATCCATATACACAGTATAACAAAATAGATCTTAAATTTGTATCAATAAAGCAAACCCTATACCAGTGCAAGGTATTCTTCTTTATTTTGCATATCCCCCATTAAATGTAGATAAACATTTACAAACAATATTTGGGAAATGAGCATAGTTGTTCTCCAAACTGCTAAGTGCTTCTTAAAATTTAAGTTGTGCCATTACTAGGGTATATATGGTACTTTCTGCTTGCCCCAACAAGTCCAGCATGGCAGATCCACTTGTGCCTCTGAGTTGCACACACTGCCCCACTTACAGGCACACAGCTTGTCCACATTGCTACCAAGCAAGCTGCAGCACGCAGCTCACAAACTGCATCCAAATGCTTGGTTTTCCAAAAGAGTCAGAGTTTGTGCTAGCAGCAAGGCCCATGGCCATAAAGTTGTCATTCTGAAACATTAAGGCTGCTCCCACTGAATCAGTAACACCTCTCTTAAAGGAGCCACAAGCAAAGCCCATTTGGAAAAAAAATGTGGCTAAACCTGTTTTATAGTGTCTAGAATTTCTTTTCAAGCCCTCTCAGGTTTTACGTGGATTTAGTCCACCACATTGGTATGCCAATATCATGGAGAAAAGCTGCTTATTGGTTTTTGGCTGCCTCGTTGCTTAGACCCAAAATAATCACACAGAAACTGTATTAATTACATCACTGCTTGACCCATTAGCTCTTCTGTCCCTCTCACTGACTGATATTCTCATTCCAGTCTTCCCAACTTTTTTCTACCCACAACTATTTTATTACCTTTTCATGCAGTTCTGCCTGTCCCTCCACAGTCTTTATATGTAACCTCTGAGCTTCTATTAATTTTATGTTGTTTATTATTTTCTTAGTATTTAACAGCTACATTTAAGTAAATAGAACCATATTTTTTATTTCATCGTCTGGATTACCTCATTCCAGATCATTTTTTCTAGTTCCAGTAAGTTACCAGTGAATTTTATTTATTTTTTTTTAGCAGATAAGTAGTATTCTATTGTATATCACATGTTTACTTCATACATTCTGTTGATGGACATCTAGGTAGTTTTCAATTTCTGGCTTTAAAATGAAAGGTACTGATGGACATGGTTGAGAAAGTATCTCTGTGATAGGATGAAGTGTGCTTTGGATATATGCCAAAGAATGGCATAACTGGATCTTGAGGTAGTTCAATACCTATTTTCCTGAAGAATTTTACAAACTGATTTTCACAGTGTCTTTGGATAGCCCACAGTTTCAATGACATAGAGAAAATGGACCTTTCTCTTGTGTGTTTTTGATGATATTATCAATAATTGGTTTGTTATGTATTGAGTTATTTCCTGTATTTGTATTATATTCAGTTGATGGTATGAGAGGTCCTTCTGTCTGTGTGTTGCTTTTATTGGTTAATGAATAATGAACTGCTTTGAGCCTATGGTAGGTAAAAACATAACTAGGTGGGAAAAACTAATCTGAATGTTGAGAGAAAGAAGTGTGGAGTCAAAAAAAAAAAGCTATGGAGCCGCCAGAGATAGATGCTGGGAACTTTACCCAGTAAGTCACAGTCACATCGCAATACACAGATTAATAGAAATGGATAAATTAATATAAGTTAGCCAATAAGAAGCTAGAGCCAATGGGCCAAGTAGTGATTTAAATACTACAGTTTCTGTGTGATTATTTTTTGTCTAAGCTAGTCACATGGCTGGGAACCAACAAACAGAGCCCTTCTCCAACAAATTGGTGTGCCAATGTTGTTGATTAAATCCATATAATACCAGAAAGGGCATGGAAAGGAACTCTAGACTAAAAAAAAAAAAAAATAGCCATATTTTTTTTCAACTCACAGCTTGCTGCAGCTTCTTTAAAAGAGGTTTTCCTGATTTAGCAGTAGCAGAAAAAAGCTGCCATTTTGAAATGCTGGCTTTTATGGGCTATGCTGCCAATGCTAACTCTGATTCTTTCAGGTAGGAGGTCTGGCTACAGGGCATTTGACTGGGGTTAGTGAGCAGACTGTTGCAGGTTGCTTAATGGCTGCATGGGCTGGCTGTGTGCCTGAGAATGGGGCTGTGGGCATGGTTCTGAGGCAGCAAACAGCTCTGTCATGCTGGACTGTGCAGAGCAAGCAGAAAGTACTGTATATACCATAGTAATGCTGCAGCTTAAGTTTTTAAGAAGCATTTAGCATTTTAAAAAGTGCTCCTGGACAGATATTCAATAAAGACAAATCCAGATGCTCCCATAACTCTAAACAAGTCACAGTGTTGAATAAATGTACATAGGCTTTGGAGAGAGTCATAAAAGGAAGTTAATAGTTTAAAAACAAAGGAAAAGTCTTTAAAGAGGCAAAGTACAGATAGTCATAGATTTAAAAGAGTTAAAAATTAAGAATAAGCCACGTAGAGGTGGAATATACAAAGATAGTCTGGATTATGTATACTATCATGTTTTCTTTAATTTTTTTCTACTATGAAGGAGCTAAGTACAGAGAGACATTTCATTGTACAGGCTGCTAAGCTAAACCAACATAAAAGTATCTCGGCTTTAAAATTTGAGTCTAATGATATGTTGCTTTGGAAAAGAGATTCTTCTTGTTTTCACAGAGGATGAGACCCTCTCTATTGCTTCCAGACTAATATGGTTTAATAGACCATGAGCCCCTGAAAGGTCACCATGAACACCCCCAAAAATAACTTAGCCCCACTGCTGACTGAGATGAACTTATCATCCAGGATACACCATGAAAGACCTGAATAACAGCACCACCAAACAGCAGGAAGCAGTTTGGATATAATTATTCTCATATTCCCAAATATTGTCTATAAACTTTCATCTACATTTGAAGGGGGATATGCTATAGAGATTTCCATTGGCATGGATTGTAGGCCCATATTTCTGTATGGCACAAGAGCCATTAGCCCAGTCTGAGCTGATCACATAACTCTGCAGACAAGCTGTCTCTGCCTAACAATAGCCAGGATGTACTGCTCCTAGTTTCTTTTGTTATAAATGTAGATTACCTGAGAAGAGATATTGGCTGAAGCTGATGACTTAAGAGTTAAGAGGTTTGGTGCTTCCTCCTTTTGTAACTAAGAGGATGTCTTATAGAGATGCTAATTCATGACCTACCTGACTGCTAGCATACAGGTAGATGCAGACTTGCCTTGAGCCTATGCACCTCGTTGCCTAGGAGACAGCCTAATGTGTTTTCCCACTCAATTGATGTGATGATATATAAGATGTTTGAAGAATAAACGAGAGATCTTTTTGGAGAGATCTTGCCCTTGAATGATGACCGTGTAAGCTGTGTCTGATTATTCCTCGCGACTCCATTCCAGTCCAGTTAGGGAATTTGTGTTGGACCCAAACGGGCTTTGACATAATGGCGCTGGCAACGTGGGGCACCACTGAACCCCGAGATTAAAGACAACGTGGTGCTGACTACTGAACCCTGAGATAAATACCGGAAAAAGAAGTATGGCAAAAGAACGTGGTGCTGACTGCCGAACTCCATGAGAAGCCGGAGAAAGAACAAGATGATGAAAGACCGTGAATGCTCTCCACTGAACCCCAAGAGAAATGGGAGAAAAGATGGAAGAGAATGTGAGGCTGATCGGGGCTCCCCAAAAAGCAAGGAAGAGGTGACCAGATGTGAGGAACCCGTGAGAAGAAATCGGTGGATGTGTGAGTAGTGAGCACTCAGAAATAGAGATATAGACTAGAGAAAGAAATGTAGAATAGCGGGACAAAATTTAAATCGGGTGTAAAATTTGTAAAGAAGTTAGATATGGGATAAGGAAAAAGTATTCGGGTATATACGTTGGTAACTTAAATTAGAGTGGAGCAGAACAATGGAAGAGATATTGCGAATCTGTAAGCGTGATAGACGCAGAATTGCAACTTTTATTGATTGCTAAATGAGTAGGGAAGGTAAAGAAAAAATGACTTTTGGCCCAAGAATCACCAAGTTACTGCAGAAACTGAGGTGCCACATGCTCACAGTAGCCAGTTAATCTAACCCACCTGTGGGTAAAAGGCAAGGAGGAGCAAGAATAAGTTTAGAGAGCAAATTTAACCTCACACAGTCTATAGAACAGAGGAGAGGATTCAGAAATTCTCCTAATTTTATGATTCACAAGTTAAAATAAAAAATTAAAATCCACCCGCCAGAGCTCGGGAAGGCAGTCTAACAAAGACAGCCTGTGTCCTACCCCCTGCCATGTAGTGCAGCTTCAACTAAAGAAAAAATAAAAAAAAAAAAAAAAAAAAACAGGTTTAAATTAAGGTAGTCTCTGAGATAAGCAGCTAAAAATGCTTCTTTTCCATTTCACAATTTTGCTTCTTTGTCAAAAGTCTGCTGTTTGTAGGCAAGTAAATTCGTATCCAAGGTGGATTGATTTCAGTACTGTGGCTCTATAATAAAGTCTAAAGTCAGAGATTGTAATGCATTCAGAAGTTCCTTGATTGTACAGGATTTTAAGATTGTTTAGGCTATCCTGAGTTTTTGTCTTTTCTCAAAGTTGAGGATTGTTTTTTCCAAGTCTGTGAAGAATTTTGTTATAAGTTTAATGGGCATTTTCATTAAATCTGTGGATTGCTTTCAGTAAGATTGTCAATTTTGCTATGTTGGTGCTATATTTACAAGATAATAGGAGAGCTTTCCATTTTCTGATGGTTTAAATTTCTTCAAAGGTTTAAAGTTCTTGTTATATAGGTTTTGCAATTTGTGTGATTAGAGTTACTCAAAAGAAAGAGTTCTAAATTTTAGAAATAATAAGAAAATCAAACATGCTTTTGATTGGAATGTTAAGTTCCAGTAAATATTGTGGAATATCTTATGACTATATACCAAAGACATAAAGCTAGAAGTTCCATGAGACTCAGCTGACCCACTTATAAGTATGTATCCAAATTAAGAAATCCGCATATAAATTAAATATTAGCACATAATTATTGACATACAGTCCTCTTAGGTGTCTATCATGTGATAAAATAATAAAGGAAAATGCAAAAAAAGTTGTAGTTGAGTATCAGCCACTAAGAAAAACAAAATGCTATGAGTTATAAATAAGATAATAGAAATTGAGGTCATATGTAGTGAAACAAGCCAGACACAGAATACAAGAAAAACATATGGTTACTTATGTATAGAAACTAAAACCATCATTTTAGAAACACACTGTTGATTGCACTATTGGAAACAGTGGGAGGAAGGTGAATAAAATGAGACTTTATTCAATACATCACTCTTTTATTACCCTATGTGATTATATTGTTTATTCTTTGATAATATTTCATGATGATAGAAATGAAAGTTTATTTTTCTATATGGAATGTTAATGAAAAATTACTATCTAGTGGATAGTAATCCATTTGAAAGATATTCTGGGAAATTTTAAGTTATGGGGAGCCTGCATGTTTTGGGTCACTAGTAAATTATCTTAGATGTTCTTGTATTATTCACAATCATAGAATACAGGGTTTTGGTGGTTGGGTCTATTTTTTATTTTATGCTATTTGAGAAATTCAGTCATGTATATACAATGTTTTCTTTATAGCCTCCCTTATCCTGTGCTGTCTGGTTTTATGTCAAATTGGTACAAACTGGAATCAATTTGGAAGTTGCAATCTCCAGTGGGAAAATTCCCCACCATAGCAATCATTCAGCTCAACATGGATGCTACTATCCAAGGGCAGGTGGTCATGGGATCTATAAGAAAGCAAACTGAGCAGAACATGAGGGGCAAGTCAGTACATCATTTCTTCTCCACGGCTTCATCACTACTTCCTCCAATGGCGTTATAACCTTGAGTTCCTGCACTTGCTTCACGTGGTGATAGATTATAAACTGGAAGGTGAAATAAACCCATTTTCCCCAAGTTGCTCTGTTCATAGACTTCTGTTACAGCAACAGAAATTGAACTAAGACATTCTCCTACTTCCTATTTTCATACTTTTCACATTTCCCATCAATCTTAATTTCCTCCTTTGTAGCTTACTTTTTGTTTATAACCCACTGACTCCATTTAGAGATCCTCATATTAATGTAGGTGCTGTGTCACCAACTGTATCATGGTCAACCTATGAGATGCCTCAGTCCTGATACAAAATTACTTTTCTTCTCCAAGCCACTTTCAACTGTCAATAGCATTCAGGTAGAGGTAGGCCCATACTATTTCCCCTCTTATTCATACTAGAATGCCAATTGAATTAATGTGCAATTATACATAGCTATTATTATTCAACTTCACATATTTTATCATTTAACAGTGTTTCTCTTTTATCAATGATGTATCCTTAAAATGCTTGTTTTAGATTAAGTAGATATGTTAAGTTTTTGAGGATTCATCATATATACTTTAATTCTATATATTGTTAGAATAAAACCTGACATGTTAATAATAAATAAAAAGCAGTTATATTCCTGAAAATAATAATGATGAAATCACTAGTGATAAGTAAGTCTCTGTTATACATAAAAGGACATATATACAAATGAAAATTGCAACTGCTTTACAATTGAAAAGTGCCTTTTGTTTATAAGGTTGTAGGATAATGATAAAAGGGAGACATTTGTGAATTATACTCCATAATTTTATTCATAATCAGTAAAAGCAAAAGGTGGACCTACATTCCCCATTTAATCACTATTCCTCTTCAGAATTTCATTAATAAAATATCATTTTTCAATTTCTTTAAAATTTCCATTTTTCTAACAAAATGTCTGTAGAACTATGGGAATGCTCCATGAATTTGCTAATATTTATGAATGGCTTTAATATATACCCTGAGGAATCTTCTAGTGTAGATACAGATTACATGCAAGGTGAGAGCAGTCCACCTCAAAAACAAGCTGATGCAGAATTACTTTACATCTGTTAGAGTGTGAAGAATGGTCCTGCACTGGGGTTGCTCTTGGTAATAATGTATTTCTACAGGGAGGAAAAGGTAAGAGTCATGCCTGCATATAGCATCACAGGGTATTATTAGGCTTTGTACTCTTACTTCATTTCTCTGGTTTTCGCTGGTGCAATGAGAAGAGAAATGAAACATAATTTATTTCAAGGTTGCCAGAAGGCACTAATGTTTCGAAATTGGTATTCATGTATTATTATACTTTATATTGCAAAAATCTTAAAGAAACAATAAAGCAAATTGAATTTTTACAAAGGAGCTTACTTCAGGCTAAGCTCAGCAATTTGATTGCTTTTCTTCTGTTATTCTGACAACATATTATAGAATTTAAAATATCACCTAATAACTTTTGTCAACTTGATAAATGAAATAAGCCTTGATAAATATTAGTAAGTACAGATTAATTAAAATGGAAAAAAGTAGCAAATGAAATTGTGTCATAAAGTCAGTGATAGAAATGCTGGATTTTATAATACATATTGTTGAATATTTATCTGTATATTTGGTAAGCAATCAAAAGAATATGATATTTCAACTGAACCATTGAGCTCTAGCTAATATAGCTAGTAAATACTAAACATCACTGTTTAAAGGCTTGGAACAAGATGATTCTGGAGAAGATACTACAGAAATGGCCTCCACCTAGAAACAGCAATTTGAATAGCAGTTGCTACTAAATTCTCTTCAGAGGCACTGAAGATAAAACATTGGTAAATATTCTGATTGACTCTAGTAAAATATAAAGAAAAGTTAAGTTTAAGAAGTCAGGAAGGAATAATTGGCCCACATCCTACTTTCTCTACCTATTTTTTTTTAATATAAAAGAGTTGTCTTTTGTTACAGGTGGGAAGAAGTAACTCAATTCATATTTTCATCTTGAAATCTTATACTAGGTGCACAGTAGAGAAATCCACTGTGTTAGGCAGAATCTTATTAATAGAGGTGCTGAAATGACATTAGATAGGTGCCAAAGTGACAATATGTGTGCACTTTCTTACAGACAAAGACAGCAGAAAGTGAGCAAAATACCACTTTCTAAAGAGCAGGGGTTGAAGTAAGTACAGGACTTTGTCATCATTAATGATGAGATTCAGAAATAGACAGAAATTTGGGTTCCCTGGCTCCAGCAGATGCATAAAGTTGTCAGTTGTGGACTTGGATGAAAGATACCTCATGACCTCATATTTTTCTCAATGCTATGCTTGATATTTCCTTCCAAATAAACGTATATCTCTTTAGTGCAGAAACCACCCTATATAACAGTTTTAAAAACTGTACTGTGCATTCCATACTTCCATGGATTATGTATCATTCCTAGCATCTAATTTTTATGTAGATTCTTTCTTCAAAATAACACTGTCTTTCTTCAGAAAAGGGAAGAAATTGGCTTACATTTTTTATAACCTAAAAAATGTGTCATTACTAATTTCAGTTGGCAGCTATTGATCTCAAGATTAGGAGTAATGTCTAACCCACCTTTTAATATGAGGATACAATAAAGAACAAAGAAAAATATTTGTAAAAGTTGGACTTTATGTGAACCCTGTGAGTTACAACAATGGCTAGATATTTAAAAGAGGTACACTGATACAATAGTGGCACAAGCATCATGGGAATAACCAATCACTTTCTGATGGGATTTAAGGCCAGCTCCACAAGTTGAAACTGATATCTGACACTCTTCTTGTAGACAAGAACCTGTTAATAGACAGGCTGCAGTTCATAAAGGAGAACAATTACCATTGTTTTGCTAAATACAAATACAATTAATTTGTGAATGACATCTCATTATACCCATACATTAGTATGTCAATTACCTCTCATCAGATAAACTTTGTTATACAGTAGATTATAATTAGCACAAGACTCACATTTGATTGAGAGCCTGAAACCAAGAACTTAGAAATGTTTTGCATAAAATTAAATACTTATATCATGCTCTGAGGCTCAGGGATCATTATGGAAAAGGGGCTAGAAATATTGCAAGAGCCTTTTTATTACTGCAAGAGCTTTCTGGCTACAAAAGAGTGGTTGCATATATGAACAATATTTCATTATCATGTAGAAGACAAGTGTAGGCTCAGGCCAGACATAGTTCTAGTTTGGATAGGGGAGGTAGGAAGATTGTACCATTCCTAGCTAAGGAGCTACTGACCAGTAAGAGCTACTGGGAGAAGAAGAATCTGTTTTCATACATGTTTTGCAACTAATCGATAGCCCATCCTCAAATATATGGCAGCAGAAGTTTGGAGTTTTGTTCCCCAAACTAATGTTGGGTGGTTTATAATTACTTGGAATTGCACTTTCGGGGGATCTGAAATTCTATCTAGGCCACAAAATTACTAGCATTCACATGCACACACACACACACACATACACACACAAATACATAACTACAAAGAAGTCTTTAAAAGTATTTTAATCTTAATACATCAGAATGCATATGAATTTCCAATGTATAAAATTCCTTCAATACATGCTTGCCTATTAAATTAAATAAAACATTATTTTTATATTAGGAAGGAATCGTATCATATCACTGTCTCTGTATCTAATATAAGTGACAACTCTTTGAAAGCCAATGAAAGTGGAAAAAGTTAAGCAACATTCTAATAACTACTTGAATCTGTATTATTACAGCACTAAAATTAAAGTTTTATTTATTTATTTATTTATTTATTAAAAATTTCTGCCTCCTCCCCGCATCCCTTTTCCCTTTTCCTCCCCCTATTCCCCACTCCCCTCCCTCTCCCTCTCCAGTCCAAAGAGCAGTCAGGGTTCCCTGCCCTGTCGGAAGTCCAAGGTCCTCCCCCTTCTCTCCAGGTCTAGGAAGGTGAGCATCCAAACAGGCTAGGCTCCCACAAAGCCAGTACATGCAGTAGGATCAAAACCCAGTGCCATGTCCTTGGCTTCTCAGCAGCCCTCATTGTAAAATTATATTCTTATTCTTCACAATTTCTCTTTTAGAAAGTTACTCTCATAGTAAATCTTAGCAGCTTCAGCATATGTTTTTCATGCTAATTTAGAAATTTTCAAAACTTAAATGAATTACTTTATGGTTTGTTTATCATTCCAAATTGCCAGTATAGGTACTCTTATGTATATAGGACTAATAGTAATAAAAGTATGGATTTCTTTAGTAGAAAACTAAATGACCATGTGGCAGTCAGCTATTCATGCTGACATTGGAATGACTAACACACACAGCATGGATATGCTAGACAAGAGTGAATCACTTTCTGTGCAGTCTAGAGTTAAGTTCACTCAGAATTTCAGCCCACTACTCAGAAGAAATGTAAATGAAACATCAACAAATATTTATGTAGTTATCTATTGGATTTTTAATTTACCATTTTATACCAAGATTATTTATAAGTAACTAAGAAAATAACAAAACCTTAGCAAATGGAAACAATTATGTAGTATCTGATTCTTTAAAAATATTATCTAGTTTTACATATATTATATTTACGATAGTGATGTTGAATAGTATTTATAAATATACATATACACTAGTTTTACTGTTGCTCAAAGTAATTTTATTTAAATATAGAATATAAAAGAGTAGCTTTGTTTTAACTTTAGCAGGCATCTAGAGATAAGGTTGATTGGAAGAGATTTAAGTTATCATATGCCAGACAAGAAAACTGAAATTACATGCAAAACTTAACAGTAAATCATTTAACAATCATTGCAACATAAGAGTGTAAAATCAGAGTAAACACATACTGTGAGTTTCAGGTCAGCCTGGTCTACAAGAGTTAGTTCCAGGACAGGCACCAAAACTACAAAGAAACTTTTTCTCAAACAAACAAACAAAAATTATTGCTGTATGTATTTTAATGTAATAATATATATGCATACATATGATATATATTTATATATAGGCTATTTTTATCATTAAAGTTATATTCTTGATGTTTTTTTTTTGTAAATTTGAGCAAAAAATGCTCAGGAAACACATTAGGAGGCGAAACAAACTGCTTTTAAGTATTCAACAATTTTAACTTTACATTTATTACTGTACAGGGGAAGGTTATGTGAATGACAACTCTTTATGAACACTATATTCTAGTTTTATCACTAATTCCTCATGCATCTAATCAAACGCTACATATGGTTATAACATTGATTTGTTAATTTTATGAAAATTGCCATACCAACAGCTGGCCTCTTGAACAAATGAATATGTCAGTGGCTGATTATAGATTAGTTATATAGTTATTTCTCAAAGGTGAAGCAATTCACATTCAAATTTATCCTGATAGTACTTTAGAAAGCTTATTTAAAAGAAAACATCCTTAACTTGTATATTAAACAGTTTATTGTGACAAAATTGATTATAAAATGCATTTAAAGATGTATATGGTTTATACAAAGAAAAATGGCTGAGAAAACTTAAAGTTAGGATTATTGAAATGCATACAAATGATATGAATGTAATAATTAAGTCAATCAGAGTGTAATTACTTATCAAATTATCTTCCAGGCATCAATCAAGACCAGGTTATCAGGCATTCCTATTTAGAATTAAATTATTCAGAATTAAATGTTATATTTGAAACTCAAACTGTGGTATGAAATTATCTTTAAAAAACAAATTCATGAAAAATGCTATTATTATTATAAAATGATGCAGAGTTTTAATAGCTTGCCAAATATGCTTTAAGTGCCACAAAGTTTTGCTAAAACTTTTCTGATCATCAACATTGTAATGATTCAGCCACACTTCCAGGTTCTAGGGTCAGGCATGTGCTGACAAGCACTCAAGCAGAAGTACCTAATGGCTCCAGAATCTTAAAGGACCTTATGTGACCCACATGCAATATGGTTACATCATCTATGTATGATGCAACTGTGTGATCCCTTGCACACATGTGTGAACTCCATCATCTGCATATCACATAACCACACCATCCCCCTGTATGCATGCTCTAGGCAGCCCTTAGAAGCTGGAGGCACCATCTTCAGCTCTCTCTCTCTCTCTGCACAAAAAAATTCTCCTGGCCTGTACATGCCCCCTTTAATAAACTAATGAGTTTTGTTGGTTGTTCTGTATTTTCTTCTCACTCACACCAGGTAATTTAATGGGTACCATGACTCAGGAGGCACTCTCATCCCAGCCCCTCTCCCTGTGTTGGGGTTTGGAACTGGGTATTTTTCCACAACAACCACTTGTTCCATCTGCCCGAACAAGACCTCTATGCACACCAATGGCTTCATTTGGTGAGTTTCCCCATTCTGGTCAGCTTAGCAGTTTCTGCAAACACAAGGAATTGACTGTTGAGCTCCTGGAAATCTTCTGGTGTTCCTAGAAACAGGGGAACAGCTCCCAACCACGGCCTTTGTGTCTCTGGTTGAACACTTCACTGACATTCAACTTTGGATTGCTTCACTTAGCTAAAATCATGTTTTGATGACCTGGAGTCAATCCTCCCATGACTGGGTCCCAGGGTCCCTTGGATTTTTCTTTCTCATTTTTTCTCTTTTTTCCTTTTATTTTGGACCACTCTTTGGTAGTTCCTACTGTAAGAGACTGCTTGGTCTCTGGACTCTCTGGCTTCCAGTAGCCTGGAATGGAGTCAGTCAAAATTTAACACCCCACTTGTAGGTAGAGGGTGCTCTCCTACAAGCCCTGCAATGTTTGCCACCAACATACCCGGCCTATAAAGGGGAGACCACTCCTATAAGCCTTGTGGTATAGCCATTTGGGGGGATTTTATTGTTTCAACTGTGGATAGCAAGCTATCCAAGATTAACAAACCAGGCTTGCCCCTGGGATGACTTTTAGAGGCCCTAAAACCCCAGACCTTAATGCCCTACTTACAGATTCCCACACTTGTCTATTGTTTTAGCAATAGCAATAAGACAATATAAGGAGATGAAGAAAATTCAAATTGGAAAGGAAGAAGTCAAAGTTTTGTTATTTGCAGATGATATGATAGTGTACATAAGTTACCCAAAAAACTCTACCAGAGAACAGCTACAGCTGTTAAATACCTTCATTGAAGTGGCAGGATACAAGATCAACCAAAATAAATCAGTAGCCCTCCGATACACAAAGGATAAAGAATCAGAGATGGAAATCAGAGAAACATCACCTTTCATAATAGCCACAAATCACATAAAATATCTTGGGGTAACACTAACCAAGGAAGTGAAAGACCTATTTGACAAGAACTTTAAGTCTTTGAAGAAAGAAATTTAAGAAGATACCAGAAAATGGAAAGATTGTCATGCTCTTTAGGAAGGATCAACATAGTAAAAATGGCAATCCTACCAAAGCAGTATATAGATTCAATGAAATCTCCATCAAAATCCCAACACAATTCTTCACAGACATTGAGAGAACAACAATCAAGTTCATATGGAAAAACAAAAAATCGAGGATAGCCAAAACAATCCTGTACAATAAAGGAACTATCAGAGGCGTCACCATCCTGACATCAAGCTCTATTACAGAGCTATAGCAATAAAAACAGCTTAGTATTGGCATAAAAACAGAGATGTTGACCAATGGAATCAAATTGAAGACCTGGAAATTAATCCACACACCTATGAACACCTGATTTTTGACAAAGAAGCTAGAATTATACATTGGAAAAAAGAAGCATCATCAACAAATGATGCCTGCATAACTAAATGTCAATCTGTAGACGAATGAAAATAGATTCGTATCTGTTACCATGCACAAAACTCAAGTACAAATGGATTAAAGACCTCAATATGAATCTAATCACACTGAACCGGAGAGAAGAGAAAGTGGGAAGTAGCCTGCAATACATGGGCACAGGAGACCACTTCCTACGTATAACCCCAGTAGCACAGACAATAAGAGCAACAATAAATAAATGGGTCCTCCTAAAACTGAGAAGCTTCTGTAAAGCAAAGGACACAGTCAATAAGACAAAAAGACAGCCTACTGAATGGGAAAACATCTTCAGCAACCCTACATCAGATAAAGGACTGATCTCCAAAATATATAAAGAACTCAAGAAATTAGACATTAAAATTCTAAATGACCTAATTAAATAGTGGTGTATTGAACAAAACAGAGAATTCTCAACAGAAGAACTTCAAATGACCGAAAGATACTTAAGGACATGTTCAACTTCCTTAGCTATCAGGGAAATAAAAATCAAAACAACTCTGAGATACCATCTTACACCTGTAAGAATGGCTGAAATCAAAAACACTAATAATAGCCTATGCTGGAGAGGATGTGGAGCAAGGGGAGCATTCTTCCATTGCTGGTGGGAATGCAAACTTGTGCAACTACTTTGGAAATCAGTGTGGCAGTTTATCATAAAACTGGGAATCAACATACCTCAGGATCTAGCAATACCACTTTTGGGAATATACCCAAAAAGATAATCATACTACAAAAGCATTTGTTCAACTATGTTCATAGCAGCATTATTTGTAATAGCCAATACCTAAAAATAACCTAGATGCCCCTCAACTGAGGAATGGATAAAGAAAGTGTGGCACATCTACACATTAGAGTACTACTCAGTGGTAAAATACAATGACATCTTAAATTTTTCATGCAAATGGATGAAATTAGAAAACACTATCCTGAGTGATGTAACCCAGACCCCTCCCAAAAAAGAATATGGTATGTACTCATTCGTAAGTGGATACAAGCCATAAATAAAGGACATTAAGCCTATAGTTCATGAATCTGTAGAAGCTAAGTAATAAGGTGAACCCAAAGAAAAACATATATAGAGCCACCTGTTAATTGGAAACACACAAAAATTTTGGAGCATGGGAGCAAGGGGTATCAGGAAGGGGAGGAGGGGGCTTTGAGGAGAACTTGAGGCAATGGGATAGTTAAGATGGAGGAAGGACAGATATGAAAGCAAACAAAGAGATATTTTGACTGAAGGAGCCATTATGGGCTCAGCAAGAAACTTGGCTCTAGAAAAATGCCCAGGAATCCATAAGGATGACTGTAGCTAAGACCCTAAGTAATAGAGGAGAGGGTGTCTTATCTGGCCTTTCCCTATAGTCAGACTAATGATTATCTTAAATATCACCATAGAACCTTCAAGAACAGGTGGAAACAAAGGCAATGACCCACATCAGAGCACTGGACTGAGGTCCCAAGATGCAGTTCCTGAGTGGAAGGATTGAGAGTATGAACAAAGAATTCAAGACCATGAGGGGGTCATCCACTGAGACAGTGTGCCTGAGCTAATGGGAGCTCACCAACTCCAACTGGACTGGGATCGATCAAGCATGGGAACAAACAATCCCTCTGAAGGAGGTTAAGAGGGCAGACTGAGGGGCCACCGATAGTTACACTGAGATTTGTCTCTACTGCATGTACTGGCTTCTTGGGATCCTATTCTCCTTGCTCAACCTAGATGTAGTAGGGAGGGCCTTAGACTTACTACAGGCGGTGTGCATTTTCCTCTCTTAGGATTGGAGGGGAGTATGGTGGAAGGGTTTGTAGAGGAAGTGGGAGGAGGGGAGGAGTGGCGATTTGGATTGGTATTTTTTTAAGTAATAAAAAAACTGAAAAATAATGGCCTCCTTACAATTTTGATAACAATTTAAAGTGGCTGCCTAATGGCACCTTTGGTCCCAGTATTCTACAGGAGCTTTCTAACTACTGTCAGTGCACAGGCAAATGGAAGGAGTTTCCTTATATCCAAACCTTTTACTATCTAAGCTCTAAGTCCCAGTCTTATAATCTCACCTTTCATGATAGCTATATGATCTTATCTAATAACCTACTTCCTGAAGAGTGCATGTGATTTTGGAAGCAGGTCAGACTATATGCAGACAAGATACACCAAGCACATGCACTACATCCTTTGGGGGCAGAGGCAGTCCCCAAGCAGGAACCACACTGGGACTGTCACATTCCAGGGGAATTTTAGCTAGGGACCCATTTTTGACTAGACTCCTGGCAGGTCTCCATAAGACTGCCCCCAAGCCAGTAAACTATAATAAGTTCTCAGAGGTCATTCAAGATATGAAGGAAAATCCTTCTGCATTTTTGGAATGCTTCATACTAACTTAGATCCAGAAACCTCGGAAGGCAGACAATTACTCATGACCCATTTTTCTTTTTCTCAGTGCTACCCTGACACTAAGGCTAAACTTACATGTTTGGAGAAAAGGCTCTTTGATCCTGCAGGCAGAAGGCTTAAAGTTGACTTTTAAGGTTAACCATGCAAGGAATGACAGAGTCCACAACCACCACTATCACAGGCTAGCCACAGCCCTCCAACTGGACGAGACAATGGGCCACCCTATTCGAGCTGTCTGTGCTGCTCCCTTGCCCATCAGGGCTCAAGAACTACCAGGCCTGTGTTTTAAATGTGGTAGGGCTGGTCTCTGAACCCAAACATTCCCAATCCTCATCTTTGTCCTGCAAGTCTTTGCCCAAGGTGCCGTAGGGAAGGGCATTGGGCAGTCAATTGTCCTTGTGTCATTTGGCTTTTGTCACATCTTGGCATGGAAACATTAAACCCACAAAATTCCTAAGATGATCTTCTAGGTCTGGCTATGGATAAATAAGGCTGCCAGGTCTCCTTTTACCTGACCACAACTGTCATCTGTAACAGGGAGCCATGGGTAAACATCATGGTATAAAGATGGCCCATCTTCTTTCTCTTGGATACCAGAGCTACATATTAAGTACTGAGGGAATTCTGGGTGCCTACATTTCCTTCTAGTTTCCCTATTGGCGGGGTAGGAGGACAGCCCTAACTACCTCAGCAGACCCCACCAGACTTAACTGTGCTTTTAGAAATACTTATCTCACTCTGCAGTGGTCCCTCTGCATTCTGTAGTGCCTAATCCTTATACACTTCATTCTACTATCCACCCAGGAACCCCCCCTTTTCATAGTTCTAGATTTTAAGGATGCCTTTTTCTTTATTTCACTTAGCTCTCAATCTCAAAATATCTTCTTCACCAGACTGACCAAGCAGCTAGAACAGCAGCAATCTAGAGTCCAAAATTCCTCAGTCCCCTCAGTGGGTTCATACAGAACAGCACGCATTCTCACAGATATCTGCTGATATCCGGCAAATCCTATCCTACCTACACCATCACTTTCATCCTAATAGTAAAACTCTATTTCATTTTGTCAAGGCTCAACTCCATCCCTCCCCTGAGAAGTTAGAGTTCTTAAAAGCTATCACTGCTTCTTGTAAAATCAGTCAAAAGTCAGATCCCAAAACCAAAGACAGTAACTTTACTTTTCTCAGCCACTAGGCCATAGACTCCCTTCCAGGAACTGAATGGCATCTTGATTTTACTTATATACCGACAGTCAGGTGAGTTAAATATCTCCTGGTTTTGGTGTACACCATGTCTGGGTAGATTGAAGCATTTCCCACCACTAACAAGAGGTTCCAGTTTCTGGTGTTCTTCTCCAAGAAAGTATCCCCCAGATTGAAATCTGAACCTCTCTTCAGATGGATAAAGACCAGAATTTATCTTCCAGAATTCTCAAACTTTCTCTATGGTTCTTAACATTCCCTGGCATTTTCATATCCCATACCATCCTCAGTCTTAAGGAAAGGTAGAACAAAATCATCATTCCTTTAAAAATATTCTTGTTAAGACGTCACAGGAGCTTCACCTCAATTGGGTAAAACTTTTGCCTCTAGTCTCTCTTAGGTTAAGAGCTCTCCATAAAACCCCCCTTTTCTTTTTTTTTTATTTTTTTTATTTTTTTTATTTTTATTCTTTTTTAATTAAAATTTCCACCTGCTCCCCGTTTCCCATTTCCCTCCCCTCCTCCCAAATATTGCCCCCTCCCCCCATTCCCCTCCCCCTGTCCCCACTCCTCTTCTCCTCCCCCTACACCATTCCCCCTCCCTCTCGATACTGAAGAGCAGTACAAATTCCCTGCCCTGCGGGATGACGAAGGTCTTCTATCTACGTCCAGGAAGGTGAGTGTCTAAACAAGCTAAGCTCCCACAAAGCCAGTTCATGTATTAGGATCGAAACCTAGTGCCATTGTCCTTGGCTTCTCATCAGCCTTCATTGTCCGCCATGCTCAGAGAGTCCAGTTTCAACCCATGCTTATTCAGTCCCAGACCAGCTGGCCTTGGTGGGCTCCCAATAAATCAGTTCCACTGTCACAGTGGGTAGGTGCATCCCTCGTGGTCCTAATTTCCTTGCTCATGTTCTCCTTCCTTCTGCTCCTCATTTGGACCTTAAGAGCTCAGACCGTTGCTCCAAATTGAGTCTCTGTCTCTACCTCGATCCATTGCCAGATGAAGGTTCTAAGGTGATATGTAAGCTATTCATCAGTATAGGATAGGGTCATTTCAGGTTCCCTCTCCTCAGTTGCCCAAGGTACCAGCTTAAAACCCCCCTTTTCATCTCATCCTTTGAATTCATGTATGGATGACCAGTTTTAACACAGGGATCTCACTCAAGACTTCTCTTCTTCCTGATCATCTTCTTTCCCTGCTGTTATCCCATCTTTGTTCCCTATTAAGGGATTTTTACCGACTACTCATTATTTCAACCATGTGTCAATTCATGCCTACTGCTGATTAAAATAGAAGATTAGGTATTATTCTCTTCCCCATACCAATGTCCCTCATTCCTTTCCCCTAAATAGTAGGGCCACTTTAAAGTAATTCTTTTAACTTCCACAGCTACGAACTCTTTTATTGGATCTACCTATCTCATCTTGAACCTTTTATTCTTCTCTAAATCTCCATTGTCATACTTAAATTTCCAGATTAACCTCTCAGTTGTTATTACAGGAACCATGATTAAATATAGAGCTAGAGGTATAAGGATTGTCCAAAACCCAGGTGGTAAAAAACAATAACGTGTTTGGGGACATTCAAAGCTCCAGACTCCAAAAACTCACAAAGCAGACTTTAACATAGCAGGTTTATCACTGACTAAAACAGTGTCTCTTGGATGCTAAGGTAATACCAGGATCCTAAAGAGAAAAAGTGCATTAAGATTTGCTTCAGGTAAAACACTGAGGGGTCTAATAATTTCCCTTTCTAATAGTTCCCCCTACTTTTTCTCCCCCATCCCCACTGTCTTCGATCCCAACACTATAACTTTGTAATCATAAGCTATTAATATGTCTAAAATTTATTTCTTTTCAAACATTTTTTATAAGCTTCAGGGAACCAATTGGACCTATCTAAATGGACCAGGCTCACCCAGAATAAGTATCATTTAATTTTTCCCTTATTATTCTTTGTCTTGGGAACCCCTTGGAAATTCCCTCCTCCATCCCCCCCCCAAAAAAAAACAAATCCCTCTATCTACCATTTTGGGACTCTCCTCCCTTAATCACCAGGATCTAAAATATATTCTAGACATAATTTTCTGCCTTTTCAGCATCTTGTGAGGAATAAGCTGCCAACCAGCCAGCTTCAAAGAGCCTGGAAAAAACACAAAAGTAACCAGCCACTGCAAGATGTGGTCAAGCATATCAACTCTCCAATGCCCACAAAATCAGCAAAAAGCAGTCTCAAGAGACCTGACAACACCCACAAAATCAGCATAAAGCAGTCACAAGAAACCTTATGATGCCCCGTTCCTACCCATTAAAATCCACAAACTCCCAAATTTTTATAATAAACAAAAGGGTGGAATGTCATATTCAGCCACACAACATGGCTGATACTTCCAGTTCTAGTGTCATGCATGTGCGAACAAGCCCTCAGCCAGAAGTGCCTAATGGCCGTGGGAATATTTTTTATTAATGATTTTCATTGAGCTGTACATTTTTCTCTCTTCTCCGCCCTTTCTTCCCCTTCTCTTCAACCCTCTTCCATGGTCCCCATAATCCAAATTTACTCAGGAGATCTTGTCTTTTTCTACTTCCCGTGTAGATTAAAATTATGTAAGTTTCTCTTAGTGTCCTCATTGCTGTCTAAGTTCTCTGGGATTGTGGTTTTTCGGCTGGCTTTCTTTGATTTATATTTAAAAGCCAACTATGAGTGAGTAAATGTGATAATTGTCTTTCTATGTCTGGGTTACCTCACTCAAAATAATGTTTTCTAACTCCATCCATTTTACTGCAAAATTCAAGATGTTGTTTTTTTTCTGCTGTGTAGTAGTCCATTGTGTAAATGTACCACATTTTCCTTATCTATTCTTAGGTCAAGGGGCATTTAGGTTGCTTCCAGGTTCTGGCTATGACAAGCAATGCTGCTATGAACATAGTTGAGCACATGTCCTTGTACAATTGAGCATCCTTTGGATATATACCCAAGAGTGGTATTACTGGGTCTTGAGAAAGGTTGTTTTCTAATTTTCTGAGAAATTGACACATTGACATCCAAAGAGGTTGTATTAGCCTGCATTCCCACCAGCAATGCAGACATGTTCCCTTTTCCCCACAACCTCTCACGCATAGGTTGTCATCAGTGTTTTTGATCTTGGCCATTTGTATAGGTATAAGATGGAATTTCAGATTTGTTTTTATTTGCATTTCTCTGATAACTAAGGAAGTTGAACATTTCCCTTAGTATCTTTCATCCATTTTAGATTCCTCTGTTGAGAGTTCTCTGTTTAGGTCTGTACTCCATTTTTTTATTGGATTATGTGTTCTTTTGATGACCAATTTCTCGAGTTCTTTGTATATTTTGGAGATCAGCCCTTTGTCCAATGTGGGGTTAGTGAAGACCCTTTTCCATTCTGTAGGCTGTTGTTTTGTCTTGTTGACTGTGTCCTTTGTTTTACAGAAGTTTTTCAGTTTCAGGAGGTCTCATTTATTAATTATTTCTGTCAGTGTTTGTGCTTCTGGGGTTATATTTACAACTGGATATCAACATGTAGAAGAAGGAAAATAGACCCATATCTATCACCATGCACAAAACTCAAGTCCAAATGGATCAAAGACTCATCAAAAAGCCAGCCACACTGAATCTTATAGAAAAAAAAGTGAGAAATATACTTGAATACATTGGCACAGGAGATCACTTCCTAAATATGGCCCTGAGAGTCTTAAAGGACCACACAAGACCCACATGCAGCATGGTTGCATCATCTACATATGATGCACTTTCATGGGCACTTGTGTGCATGTGTGAGTTGTGTCATCTTGTATAACATAACCATGCTATTCCCCTGAGGACATGTGCTAGGCAATCAGTTGCCTTCCTATACACTAAGGATAAGGAAGCAGAGAGGGAAATCAAAGAAGCATCACCTTTCACAATAGCCACAAATATCATAAAATATCTTGGGGTAACTCTGACCAAGGAAGTGAAGGATCTATTTGACAAGAACTTTAAGTCTTTGAAGAAAGAAATTGAAGAGGACACCAGAAAATGGAAGGATCTCCCTTGCTCTTGGATTGGGAGGATCAACATAGTAAAAATGGCAATTCTACCAAAAGCAATCTATAGATTCAACGCAATGCCCATCAAAATCCCATCAAAATTCTTCACAGTACTTGAGAAGACAATAATCAACTTTATATGGAAAAACAAAAAACCCAGGATAGCCAAAACAATCTTATACAATAAAGGATCATCTGGAGGCATTACCATCCCTAATTTCAAACTCTATTACAGAGCTACAGTATTGAAAACAGCTTGGTATTGGCATAAAAACAGAGAAGTCGACCAATGGAATCGAATAGAAGACCCTGACTTTAGCCCACAAACCTATGAACACCTGATTTTCGATAATGGAGCTAAAAGTATACAATGGAAAAAAGAGAGCATCTTCAACAAATTGTGCTGGCAAAACTGGATGTCAGCCTGTAGAAGAATGAAAATAGATCCATATCTATCACCATGCTCAAAACTCAAGTCCAAATGGATTAAAGACCTCAATATCAGTCCCAACACACTGAACCTGATAGAAGAGAAAGTGGGAAGTACTCTACAACACATGGGCACAGGAGAACACTTCCTATGTACAACCCCAGCAGCACAGACATTAAGGGCAACATTGAATAAATGGGACCTCCTGAGACTGAGAAGATTCTGTAAAGCAAAGGACACTGTCACTAAGACAAAAAGGCACCCTACTGACTGGGAGAAGATCTTCACCAACCCCGCAACAGACAAAGGTCTGATCTCCGGTGGTGGCGCACGCCTTTAATCCCAGCACTCGGGAGGCAGAGGCAGGCGGATCTCTGTGAGTTCGAGACCAGCCTGGTCTACAAGAGCTAGTTCCAGGACAGGCTCCAAAACCACAGAGAAACCTTGTCTCGAAAAACCAAAAAAAAAAAAAAAAACAAAAAACAAAATATATAAAGAACTCAAGAAACTAGACTTTAAAATGCTAATGAACCCAATAAAAAACATTACTATTCTTTTTAAATATTTCGTTGATTCAATATACTCTACTTTGATTTTATTCACTCATCAAATCCTTCCTGATTCATATCTTCTTCCACACTTACCCAAATTATGTTTCTTCATTTTTTATTTCAACTACTCAAGCACAGATTGTGCTGTCCATAGACCTCTGAATATATGGACAATGAGTGGAAAATAGATAGTAGGAAACACATACTGAAAGATGATTCTTAATCTCCCAGCAGCTGACAATTTTCCATAGATACTAAGCCAGGGGTAGGACTTCCTGCCCCTAGACAAAGATGTATTTTAGCAAATTTTCCAATTCTATATTTCAAAACAATAAACATGCACTAAAGAAAAATAGTGTATTGTGATGGGTGAAAAATGACATCATCCATGTAAATACACAATAGAGTTATGTCTTGAGCACTCTCTTTCTTGTATGTATATATATCAAATATTCAGTTATATAATTAAAATAGCAGACTCTTTCAATTCCTGCATTACAAACTAAAATGATAGTTTCTAATTATATTTGAGTTAAAGGCATGGCTACTATGATTTTATTGCCCTACAAATATTCATAAACAAACAATCCCACCAAATACACAGCTGGGCCACAGGTTCAGGAGATAAAGACACTTTTCTCTAAACCTACCAACTTAAGTCTGTGTTTTGAGTCAACTTGAATGAGAGAAAAAGAGAACTGACTGCCTTAAGTTGTCCTCTGACCTACATATATGGAATATGACAAAAATACACACACACACTCACATGCATTCACTATACAATAGACAAATGCATTTAATTATAACTTATATTTTACTTACTATTTTTCCTTTAAAAGTTAAAATATAATTAATATTACTTAGTGAAATAATGCTACATATTAATCCTTATCCTGAAATATTTACATATTTTATCAGTGAGATTGCCAAAGTACCAGTAATTATTCTAAAACTAATGCAAAGATTACATGTCAAGAAAACAATGTGAAGTTTGAGAAAATGAGATAGGATATCTTATAGCAATTTTTGTTGTTTAATCCAGCAATAACAAATTAAAAATTCTCTAAAAACTCTTTACAGGTTACTGTAACCAAGATTTTAGTAGCTACATATCATGACCTGATCTGATGTGTAGTAGATCTTTTAAAAATTAAAAGCAATAAAAGTTCTACAAATAGTCCTACTAATAAAATTGATATATTTGAAATCAGTTACATCATAAGCACCATTAAATTTAACTAGAATTAATTTCCACTATATGATGGAGTACAATATTTTTTTCACACTGAGAAATATGTCTGGCTTCTTCATAATTTCAAAGAGTATAGATTTTAGTAAAGTTAAATAAGGCTATAAAAGACACAAGGAAATTATTAGATGGTTTATTATTTGTCAGATGAAGTTGAAACTAACATTTTATAAACCATTCAGGTTTCCTCCTAGATAAAAATCAGATATTGATGATATATTTGTTTGAAATATAGAAGCAATATCCACACTCACATCCATATAACCAGTATATGTGACATTTTATCAATATTTCTTACATTTCTACCTTGATTTTCACTTTAAAATTTTATGTAAAGAGTTTTTATCACAATCACAACTATCTTACTTTAACAAGTGAAATAAATTTTTCTGGTATACCATTAGCCAGTTGAGTGTGAAAAACCTAATATTCCCAAAATTCAAATATCAATAATGCTTTTATTTTAGAGTATGCATAGGTATTGAATAAGTATAATAACTTCATTCTGAAGATTTCTGTTTCTCAAAAAAATTACAGACATCATTAATTTTGCTATCATTCAATATAATCTTTTTATTTTTCTAAGTCTTTGAGCAAACAACTTTCACAAGCAATCCCTTTTATTTTGTCAGGATATACATTCAACTTCATGGAAGTATACATGTTTTTATCATCAGAACACATTGGTTAAAGTCATTTATGAATTATTACATAACTGTTTTAAATGTATTGTTGTTTTATTTGAATGGAGAAAGAATAACTACAAAATATTATGGAAATATAAAATCGTAAATACTAAAAATATACTGAAACAACTCACAATGTTTTTTTCTCATAGAATAGAATGACTTAAAATGCTTTCTGCCAGAATGCAACACTGCCTTGGTGTATAAAGCCCTATTAGACTGTTCAGACTGCTTTTGTGGTCCTTTGGTAGTAGTGTATACATAGAAGATCACAGCTTTCCTAATCGTGTTTTAGAGCTGAAGAAAATTGCCTTTTTTTGCATCCTAACCTTACTGCTTACCTTAAAATAGCAAATCTCCTCCAGTTATCTTCTTATGTGTAGATTTTCTGTATCACACGTCAGGCAAGTTTTAGCAGTATGGCACCAATCCAAATATGTTGAAACATTGTGGTGTCCATCTCCTGTGACTGACACTTTGGCAGTCATTGTCCTCCTCCATTCTGTGGGTATCCTCCTAATGGATGGGTAAGTATCCTTCTTCATGCTAATTTCAAATTGTATGAATTTGACAAAGACTTCACAAAATAAACCCAATGGTTATTTTCACATTTAAATAGATTATAGGAATGAAACAGTTTACTGTTAAAGCTCAGACACCTGGCTTAAAATGTCAGCTGTAACCCAGAACTTTAAATGTCCAATAAGTGAAACTTTCCCGAATTTACAGCTATTTATAAAAGTGAACATTAGAAATAGTAAAGTGTAGTGGAAACTGCTGCTAAGTTATTTTCATGCAATTATAAATTAATTTTACAGTATACATTTTAGCTTTCTTCTAGAAATTTTGTCTTTAGAGAATTGAAATATGTCTCTTTTAAGAAAAGGGCTATAAATGTTTTCCTATTAATGTTGTATACCAATGCACAAAATAAAGTAAATTGATATAATGAGGAGTTTGTGGGTATGAATCAGAGGTGAAAGAGACAAGAGGCAGAGCCACAAGTCATATTCTATTATGCTCATGTGAGATGATCTATTGTCTAAGTGTGAGCTCATAAAGAGTTGGAGAAAGGCAGATGCTTGGCAAGAGAAAATACTACAGAGTGTGAAAAGTGTTAGGATTAAAGGCCTACCAGACAACCAGAAGGGAGAGCATTGTAGCAAGCATGAAGAAAACTTTAGAAACAATGAAATAAAAAAGTACTTGATCATGGAGACTTAAGGATGCAATCTATGCACAACTGTTTATTGCTGGAAGGTAATATTCTGTACTGTACAAAGATCCAAAACCTAAAGTAATAAGCAAAGAATATGGTGCATTCTATCTAGAGATAATAAAACTGCACAGCCTCGGGTGTCTGCTGTGAAATTTCCTTCATAAAACATTAATTATATGAATGTGTCACATAAAGCAGTTCTTGAGAAGAATTCCTGTTCTGCACTTGAAAAGCTAGATTGATTTTTTTTTTGCTCATAATCACTGCAATTTAGTTAAAATATTGCTTTTCAGGGAGTTTAGTTTCATCCAAAAAGGACTATTTTGTATTACTTATTAGTTCAGGTAACAATTATTTCCTACAGACAATCTGTTTTGAGACAAATGGAACTTACTAGAATTAAGTAGGTAGAATATTTAATTTCAAATTGCATAACTCTTTTAACTCTTCTATTATCTTTGGAATTTTAAGGAAGCAATGAGGATACATATTTACCAATAAGGATTCATGATTCATCAAGATTTTTCAGTGTGAAAATATTATAATCTTACATTAGGTAAAAAATTCTATAGCAAAATAAAATACTTTTTATGAGATAACTGATTTCAAATGTATTAATTTCATTACTAGGATTAGGTATAAAAATTTTATCCATTTTATTTTTTTGGAAAGATATACAACACCTAAAAGTTCAGGTAATGATTCATAACCTCAAGGATGTTGGTTATGTTAGACCCTGAGAAGTAGTAACCTTATCAGTCTAGACAGTTTTGAGTTTTTCATTAGTGTCCTAAAATGACTAAAATTATTGTAAATATTCCAGGCTAACATATATAGTGTTTAAATTTAAATTTGTGGAGGCAATTTAAAAAAACAAAAAAATGTAAAAATATTTATAAAGACATTAAAAATGACCGCTTTGATGGGTTTAGGAAAAGAGTTTGATTTCAAAGTGTATACACACAAGCAAAAAGACCTGAGTTCATATTCCGAGTACTCATGAAAAAAGCAGGAGCCATCACACATCTGCAACCCTAACGAAAGAAATACAAAGCCTGCCATATCTCTTTACTGGTAAGTTTAACCAGCCTATGATTTCTAGGTTTAAGGAAAGACTCTGTATCAACAACAAAGAAAGACACCAATATTGACTCTAGACCACACACATATATACGTGCTCATATTCAATCACACATGCAGACATATACATTAAACACACATTCAATAAAGCAATAAACACACACAGAAACAAAAGAGTAAAATTTTGCACTGGGGAAGAACTTGCAAAAGGGAGGAAACCTCTCAAGCTGTACAAAATGTTAAATTTATCTTTAAAAAGATAATTAACACCGGGTGGTGGTGGCACATGCCTTTAATCCTAGCACTCTAGAGGCAGAGGCAGGGAGATCTCTGTCAATTCGAGGCCAGCCTGGTCTATAAGAGCTAGTTCCAGACCAGGCTCCAAAGCTACTGAGAAACTCTCTCTCGGAAAAATAAAAATAAAAAGTTAATTGTCACTAATTTGTTGCTTCTTCAGTTTTAAGAGCAACATACATTTCAAAAAAGGAGGGCAGAAAGTAGAAGTAAATGAAGAGTCTGGTTGTAAGAGAAAGCAGAAAAGTTATCTGAACTAACCACCTTTCTTAAATTACTTTTGAAATAATACGATGGCTAGAGAACAGTTTAATTTATTGTGTCCTTTGTCTTACAGAAGCTTCTCAGTTTCAGGAGGATCCATTTATTAGTTTCTCTCAGTGTCTGTGCTACTAGTGATATATTTAGGCAGTGATCTCCTGTGCCAATTTATTGAAAGCTACGTCCCAATTTCTGTTCTATCAGGTTCAGTGTATCTGGATTTATCTTGAGGTCTTTGATCCACTGGGACTTGAGATTTGTACATGGCGATAGGTATGGATCTATTTGCATTCATCTACATGTAGACATCCAATGGGGGGAGGGGAAGAAGAAGAGAGAGAAGGAACTGTGGTTGACACATAAAAAATTAAAAAATTAAATTAATGGTTTAATTACTGCCATTTGCTTTTTTATGCGAACTTATTTTATGAATACTTATTTTCTGATTCATTTTCTATGGGTTTGTTTCTTTGTGACTATGTTTTTATCTAGTCTTTCAATTTGCTTTTATATTTCATTTTCTAATTCACTTTTTCAACATTGACTATGCACTGTAGTTTTTGTTTAGTCTTTAAATTGTTTAAATACTTGGACACATTGAGTTCACTAATCTAAATTTATTTTCCTATAATATAAAGTTAATAGGTAGATGTGCAAGTCTCATAAGGCCTTCATGAGATATAAATAAGAGTAATATGGATGAAGCCTAAAAAATAATGCATTAATCCTTTCCTTGTATGTTTAACGAACAAAATATGGGCCAATACAATGTTTTAAAAAATGACAATTTTGTCCACTTACTCCAAAATATCTGCTTTATTTGGAGAAATGAAAAGAGGGAGAAGGCCAGAGATAAGAGTTAAAGAAAAATGGAGCGAAAGAGACATATAGCAGAATTGCAATGGAAGAAAACATTGTGTGACTGTTCTAGGACTCCTTTTTACAGAAATTGAATAATGACCATGTACAGCTTCCTACACTAGATGCATTTATATTTTAGCTGGAGGTGTTTGAAATGTAGGTACATTATTAGCCAGGCAGTGGTTGTGCATGCCTTTAATCTCAGCACCCATGGGGCAGAGACATGCAGATCTCTATGAGTTCAAGTACAACCTGGTCTACAAGAGCAAGTTCTAGGACAGGCTCCAAAGCTACAGAGAAACTCTGTCTCAAAAAACAAAACAAAACAAAAAAAACAAGTAAATACAAAATCAAGACAAATAGAGAAAGAAATGTAGGCATATTCTGAATAACTGATATTAATCAATATTTACAACTGAAATTAATATTTCTTTACAGCGTCTCTAGGTCTGTGTGTACATTTTCATCAAAGTTTTTAGTTTGTCTTGCAATATAATCATATATAACAAGATAAAATGTTATTTTTATCCATCATTCTACTGAAATTAAATTTTCTTTGGCAGAAGGATTTCTTTCATATGTTCATATAATTCTTTTGTTTGATTAAGATTGTAGAGCTAGAATTTCTAATATATTCTTTTATGAACTAATCAATCCAAGATTTATCTAATATGTGCAGATATTGTTGAGAGCTATATGAAAGTAGACTCTAGGTTGCATCATTTTTTATATCATTTGTGATGATAAAAAAAGTCCTTGGAGATAGTTGAGCTGATAGTGTAGTTTCCAACTTCTTCCAAAAGCTTCAGTTCATATAATTATATAGAAATATCTTCTAACAAAGCATAACAAGAATTCTTCTGTGTAGTGGCTCAGTACTCAAATAGAGGTACCTGTGGGTAAACTCTTAGCAGCCACCTTGCCAACAGACATTCCAGTGCACCCATTTAATCCCATCTCTGAGTAGACAGGACCAGGCAGATTTGGGAATTCACAGATAATCAGTCTATGGCAATCACAAACTCCAGGTCAACTTGTAGTAGGGAGCTGCGGGTTTGCTTTTCGTCCTGCCCGGCTCCTGCACGGCTAGCTTTACACCAGAAATAATTACACAGAAACTGTATTCTTTTAAACACTGCTTGGCCCATTTCTGTTCATGTGTGTAGCACCCCAAGGTGCGCTTACCGGGAAGATTCTAGCCTACGTCCATCCTGGGTCAGAGCTTCATCGTGTCTGCTCTGGAGAGGAGACCATGGCATCTGTCTCTCAGAGGAGCTGCCCTGCATCTGAGCTCACTTCCTCTTCCTCCCAGCATTCTATTCTGTCTACTCTACCCATCTAAGGGATGGCCTATCAAATGGGCCAAGGCAGTTTGTTTATTGACAAATGACCTTCCTCCATCATCAACTCAGAGGTCCTATTTCAAAATTAAAACCCAAAGAGATTGAGGAAACAGCTACTGGTTTCCACATAAACACATAATTACCTACATACTGTCGCACACACAAACACACACATACACACATGCAGAGATACAGAACCACATACAACAGACAAGTAGCCCTCTAGATCATTTTATA
Organism: Chionomys nivalis; assembly: GCF_950005125.1. NCBI lineage: Eukaryota > Metazoa > Chordata > Mammalia > Rodentia > Cricetidae > Chionomys > Chionomys nivalis. The sequence goes on along the minus strand of NC_080090.1, from coordinate 72,732,443 downwards.
TTCATCAACAACAAATTTGTTGATAATGAAGAAATAGAAATTACGAGAGGCTTCAAACATTTTATTGTAATTATTTCTGTGGTTATTTGCATAAAACTATTTATTAATTTATTTATTTTCTAGGCAAGAATGTATTTTTCTTTGCTGGAATGTTGATGGGGCTGATTACAAAATACTGTGCACACCTGGCATTTATTTACTATGTATTTATTTTTCTACTTTATGAAACCAAAATTATTTCAGATCATTGATTTATGATATATGTGAAATTGATCATGCAAGAGTTAGTAGCTCATGGGACATTTATGCAAATAAACATATAAACCTTTGAGAGCTAACAAAATAGAAGTGCATTCACTTTTATTCCTAAATTTCACCAATACACAAAAGAGTCTAAAATGAGTTGATGAAAATTTATCAGGTTAAATGAAATATCTTAGATAATGAAAGGAGTGTTCAATGTTTATGTCCAGATAAGAAACTTACTAGCAATTATTTGACCTAGCACAAAGACAAATTTAGCAAATAGTGCATGTCAACACAGTTTAAAAGAAAAAAAATGGAATCAGGCTGTGGTGGCACAAGTCTTTAATATGAGCTCTCAGGAGAAGAGGCAGGTGGATCTTTTTGAGTTCAAGGGCAACCTCATCTACACAGTGAGTTCAGGGACAGTCAGAGCTAAACAGAAAAACCCTGTCTCAAAACAACAACAAAAAATACTAGATGTAAAAAATGGATAACCAGCCTATACATGATAACCACCCTTTACACAACTCCAGAGAAGCTAAGAACCAAGGAGGACCCTAAAAGATACATACATGGATCCCTCTGGAAAAAGAATTAGAAAAGATCTCCTAAGAAGATTGGGAGTGTAGGGGGTAAGGGGAAGGGAGGGCAGATGGGAAGGGAAAATGGGAGGGAGGAGGAGAACATGAGAGAATAGAATGGTTGAGATAAGGGAAGGACAGAGAAGGAGAGCAAGGAAAGACACATCTTGATTGAGGGAGCCATTATGGGGCTAGTGAGAAACTTGGCCCTAGGGTAATTCTCAGGAATTCACAAGAATGACTCCATTTAAAACACTAAGTAATAGTGGAATGGATGCCTAAAATGGCCTTCTCTTATAATAACATTGAGGAATCCCTTAACTGTCATCATGGAACTTTCACCCAGAAACTGATGGAAGCAGATGCAGAGATCCACAGCTATGAACTGAACTGAGCTTCCAGAAACCAATTCATGAGAGGCAGTAGCAATAATATGAGTAAGGGAGTCTTAACCATAGTGGAAATTCCCACAGAAACAGCTGAACTGAGCTAGTGAGAGCTCACTGACTCTGAACTGATAGTGAGGAATCCTGCATAAGACCAAACTAGGTCCAGTGAAAGTGGGTGACAGTTGTGTGGCTTGGGCAGTCTGTGGGGCCACTGGCAGTGGAATCAGGATTTATCCCTAGGGCTTGAACTGGCATTTTGGAGCACATTTGTTTTAAAGGGATAAATTGCTCAGCCTAGCTATAGCAAGAAAAGTGTTGGTTCTGCCTCAAAGTGATGTGCCAGACTTTGTTGACTCCCCATGGGGAAATATTACCCTCTATGAGGAGTGGATGGGGCCTGGAGTGGAGGGAAGATGGGGAAAGCGGGAGGAGGGAAGAGAAGGGGAGCTGTGATAGCTATGTAAAATGATAAAAGAGTGTTCAGAAATAAATTTAATAAAAGAAAGAAAAAGGGAAAGAAAATCAGAAGCCAGGTGAAAAAAGGAAACCAGAAAATCTCCCAATATTAAAAAATGGAAAGAACGAAGTTCCTAAAAAGCCAGCTTTATATATATATATTTAACGGCTCTTTTATATGCTGATAAATTTGCTTTATGTTTTTATATTATTTACATTCTTTGGAATAAAATTATTTCACATAATCATCTGTATCGTTAGGAAGAGAGTATTTTCCTTAACTATATATATCCTTAACTAATTTTGAATTCTCACTTATAAATAAGATTATTTTTAACTTGATGATTTACTCTTAATAATTGATGGTAATTTAAAAAAAACTATAATGGAAATGCTTGAATGGATACATAGGCTGACAAGTTGAGGTAATAACTATTCCTCATACTTACATATGACAAATATAAGAAATCATAAATAAAATACAGCAAACAACAAGAACCACATAAAGGCAGTACTAAAAAAAGAATTACAGACCAAAGTTATTCATGAAAATTAATGCAAAAATACTAAATAAAATACTGGCAAATCAAATTCAAGAATACATCAGAAACATCACCCACCATAATCAAGTCGGCATCATCCCAGAGAAGCAATAATGGTTCAACATACAAAATCTGTCAACATAATCCACCACATAAATAAACTGATAAGTAAAAAGCACATGATCATCTCATTACATGCTGTAAAAGCTTTTGACAAACTACAACATCCCTTCATGATAAAGGTCTTGGAGAGAGCAGGGATACAAAGAACATACTTAACATAATAAAGGCAATATACAGCAAGCCAACAGCCAACATCAAACTAAATGGAGAGAAATTCACAGAGATCCCACTGAAATCAGAAACAAAACAAGGTTGTCCACTCTCTCCATATCTATTTAATATAGTTCTTGAGGTCCTCACTAGAGAAATAAGATAACAAAAGAAGATCATAGGATACAAATTGAAAAAGTAGAAGCCAAACTCTCACTTTTTATTGATGATATGATCAGTGACCCCAAAAATTCTACCAAGAAAGTTCTACAACTCTTAAACACTTTCAGTAATGTAGCAGGATACAGCATTGACTCAAAAAAAAAAAAAAAAAAAATCAGTAGCCCTCCTTTCATGGATAGTAAATGGTGTGATAAAGAAATCAAATAAACATTACCCTTCAAAGTAGCCACAAATAACATAAAATATCTTAGAATAACTTTAACCAATCAAGTGAAATACTTGTATGACAAGAACTTTAAATCTTTGAAGAAATAAATTGAATAAAACACCAGAAAGTGGAAAGATCTTCCATGCTATTGGGTAGGTAGAACTAACATAGGAAAAACAGCAATCTTACCAAAATCAATCTACAGATTCAATGCAATGTCCATCAAAATCCCAGAAAAATTCTTCACAAACCACAAAAAAAAAAGTACTCAACTTCAAATGGAAAAAAAAAGGCTAGTCAAAACCATCCTGTACAAAAAAAGAACTAATGGAGGTACCACAATCCCTGTCTTCAAACTTTACTACAGAACTACAGTACTGAAAACAGTCTAGTATTGGCATAAAAACAGTCAGGAGGACCAATGAAACTGAATTAAAGACCTGGATATTAAACCACACACCTTTGAATACCTAATTTTTGACAAAGAATCAAAAAAATATAAAATGGGAAAAAGAAAGCATATTTAACAAATGTTCCTGGCATAACTGGATATTCAACATGTAGTAGAATGAAAATAGATCCATATCTATCACCATGCACAAAATTCAAGTTCAAATGGATCAAAGACCTTAAAATAAAACCAACCACACTGAACCTCATAGAAAAGAAAGTGTGAAGTACACTTGAACACATTGGCACAGGAGACCACTTCCTAAATATAAACAAAATAACACAGACATTGAGAAAAACAATTAATGAATGGGACCTCCTAAAACCGAGAAGCTTCTGTAAAGTAAAGGACATGGTCAACAAGACAAAATGGCAACCTACAGAATGGGAAAAGATCTTCACCAACACCACATTGGACAGAGGGATGATTTCCAAATTTTATAAGAAATTGCTCAACAATTTATCAAAAGAACAAATAATCCAATAAAAAAACAATGTACAGGCCTAAACAGAGAACTCAACAGAGGAATCTAAAATGGCCAAAAGACACTTAAAGAAATGCTCAACATCCTTAGTCATCAGCTAAATGCAAATCAAAACATTTCTGCGATTCTATCTTACACCTCTAAGACGGCCAAGATCAAAAACATTGATGACAACTTATGCTGTAGAGGTTGTGGGGAAAAGGGAACACTTTTGCATTGCTGGTGCAAGTGCTAGCTGCTACAGCCAGCCCCTTTGGATAAGAGTATAGTAATTTCCCAGAAAACCAGAGAATATTTTTCCTTAAGACCCAGCAATACCACTTTTGGATATAAGCCCAAAGTTTGCTCAATCGTACCACAAAGATATGTGCTCAACTATGTTCATAGCAGCATTGTTTGTCATAGCCAGAACCTTGACACAACATAAATACTCCTCAACCAAAGAATGGATAAGGAAAATGTGGTACATTTACACAATGGATTACTACACAGCAGAAAAAAAATAATGACATCTTGAAATTTGCAGGCAAATGGATGGAGCTAGAAAACATCTTGTTGAGTGAGGTAACCCATACTCAGAAAGGCATTATCATATCTACTCATTCATAAGTGGTTTTTAAACATAAAGCAAAGAAAACCAGCCTCCAAATCACAATCCCAGTGGACCTGGACAACAATGAGGACCCCAAGAGAGACATACATGGATCTAATCTACATGGAAAGTAGAAAAAGATATGATCTCCTAAGTAAATTTGTATCATGGAGACCATGGGAGAGGGTTAGAGAGGAGAGAAAATAGGGAGAGAAGCAGAGAAAAATGTACAGCTCAATAAAATCAATAAAAAAGGAAAAAAAAGAATAATAGGACCACCAATAAAGATTCCTCCAGGACACCACTAAGTTGGAAAACACAAAAGGTTTGGCTTTGGATTACAAAATGCTCAGGAAATTTCAAGGTGGCTAGCTGAGATGATTCCGACTTTACAGACTATTCTTCTCAGGACTTCAGAGGAGTCCTACACTTTCCCATTACACAAAAAATAGACAACAAATGATAGAGATACGTTTCCCAGGTCCTGACAATGCAAATTTTTTTTCATGATCCTCTGAAGATGCCATCACCCGCAGATAGTGGGAAGTAAATTTAAGAATACAGCTCCTACATTCTAAAGAGGTGAGATGAGTGGTTTTTGGTTATTCAATGGCTTATGAATATTTGTCATTGTTTAGTGCTGTTGGTTACAGTTGTTGCTGGTTACAATAGGGTAGGAAGAAATTAGAATAAATGAGTTTATTTTCAGTGTTCTTGTTTTGAAAAAAATGGTTACATAGATATGATATGATATAAAGTTACATTATTAAATCTACCCCAAAAAGAAATAAGGGCGTATAGAAATAGAATAAAAACTAAGATTATTAAAACTACTTTTAAATAAAATATCACTTCTAGTTTTAATATATTACATTAGTTAGGACTTTTTGTATATAGAACAAATTTGAGGTTATTTTTATTAGAACATATTGTACATACATTTGTAACCTTGTTCAAGATATGGTACTTTTAATTTGGACTGCTCTTCAGTATCGAGAGGGAGGGGGAATGGACTTGGGGGAGGAGAAGAGGAGTGGGGATAGGGGGAGGGGAGCGGGCAATATGTGGGAGGAGGGGGAGGGAAATGGGAAACGGGGAGCAGTTGGAAATTTTAATTAAAAAAGAATAAAAAAATGAGAAAAAAAAGATATGGTACTTTTGCATGGCATTTTACAATGTAATAAAATTTTTAGCCCTTGAAAGTTATTATTACCAACAATTTAATATAATAAGGAAATGCATGTTAGCAATTAATATTTTTTAAAATTTTTACTAGTATTTTGGAAGTATAAATTTTTCTTGTTTGTATGTATGTCTGTTTTCAGGTCTGACCAAAGAAAAAAAAAATCAGCCCTACACAGTTATTCTGTCTACGAACCACATCAATTACCACCATGCCCTAATAACCACAGGAGTTACGAATGTCACACACAACTTTTTGTTAATCAAAAACTTTATAATTGACCTTCAAACCCATTCACACGAGGGAATCCATATTAGTAGTGGACACCTAGTTATCTAACCAGTGCTGTTAAAGTCATGGTTATTGGAGGAGAATCTACAGCAATTTATTTAGTAAATAATCTACATAATAGCAGAATAACACTTTTGTGTCACAATATTCTATACTGTCCTTATTTGGTCAGTTGTCATTACATATATTCTGAGCATTGAGTATGTATTGATTGTAAATATTAGTTATCATGAATATTTCACAATGAAACATTGTGGAAACCAAAACCAATTTTTTTTAAAAGACTTCATTGCAGTTGAAAAGCCTGAATTGGATGTACAATAACTGGATCATGACATAGATCTTTATTAACCTTACTGATGGTTGGCCCAGCATACTTTCTTAACAGTGACTTTTCTTGTTGGTACACTAACAGTATATGTGTTCTTCTTCTATATTTTGCAAATATTTGCTTTGATTTCACCTTTTGCATAATTTTTATTATAATTATCATGAAGAATATCTCAAATGAAGTAACATTTTTATTTCCCAGATGAACAATTGTGTTACTTTAAAAAATATTTCTGGCCATTTGTATTTTTGCTCTTGAGAAATGTCTGTTGAAATAATTTGTCTGCTTTTAATAAAATTTTGTTGTTACTATTAAAGTCCTTGGTATTCTAGATATTAATTATTTCTCAAATCAATAATCCACTATCATTTCCTCTTATTCTGTATGTTTTCTCTAGATTTAATGATTATGTCACTCTTCAAAGGATTCCTAGTTTAAGATAACCACAGATTCTGTTGTTGTCTTTCTTTCATTTAGTTGGGGAATGTGGATAAAAAGGTTACTGTATAAATATTCATGTTATGAAGTATTTTTACCCACATTTTTCAAATTGCTGTATAGTTTCAGATCTTATATTTCTATGCATTTTATTCTTTATTTTTTATTTGCTTATGTGTCTTTCTAAAGCTATCCTAAAGCTCTCTTGGTTATTAAATCTCCACAGTATGCTCAAGATCTGACATTGTAATGCCTGTAGCTTCATTAGTTATGTTTAAGAATGTTTTAGCAGCTCCCCAGTGCCATGACTCCTGGGCACATGAAGGACAGCTACATCTCCACCCAGTATGATTGCCCTGGGTGGGCAGAGATCAATGACCAGTCACCCATCACCATGATGTCCAGGTGCAAAGAGAACAGCAATGGTTTTGCCTTAGGGCACTGACTCTGGGAAGCAGAGATCAACTACTAGCTCACCAATATCTCTGGCACTGGGACGTTAGGCATAATTATGGTTAGCAAGTATATAGTGGGGAAATGAAAGCTAGAAAGAGGCAGAAAGGATCATGTGCTAAAGAGAATGCAGATCTGAATAGTTGAGGGCAGTGAGGAACTTACTGATGTGTGTATATGCTTGTCACATAGTGATGTCACAGCCTGTGCTGCTGCCTAGAGCCAAGTCTGAGTCTATTGTGGCATTCTGTGTTGCTGTTTGTTGCCCCTGTTTACCAATAGGGGCCCTCCAGACTCCAAGAGGCTGGGTCACTACCTATGATTACATTTGTTAGCATAATTCTGGCATTATTCTGGCCTGCCCTTGGGGACATAGCAGAATACATCATCAACCATAACCACTCCCTAGGGTCATATACTAGCTGGCATTTCAGGTATCATGCTAGCCTGCTTTCAGGTTCCTCACCTGTAGCCACTAAAAGCATTTCCTGGATACGTGCATTGTCAGCAGATAGTTGCTTGACCAGCCTAGGGTCCTATGTAGTCTGAGCATGTGTGCTGTGTCACTTAGTGGTCTCTCTGTGCATGTATTCCCCCTTCCTTTTTCCTGCCACTCTACCGAAGAGGCAGGCAGGCCTTAGTACCTCTCTCTTCCAATTCAACCCCCAATCTTTTTTTTTAATTATTTTTATTCTTTTTTAATTAAAATTTCCACCTGTCCCCGTTTCCCATTTCCCTCCCCCTCCTCCCAAATATTGTCCCTCCCCCCATTCCCCTTTCCCTATCCCCACTCCTCTTCTCCTCCCCCCACTCCATTCCCCCTCCCTCTCGATACTGAAAACCTCCCATATGAGATTTTGGTTGTATGGTGCTCCTTCTTACCATTTTTTAAATTATAATATTGGTGTTGCAAGATTCAGGGGTACCTCCTGAAATTCCCTTCGGTCCACCAGGAGTCTGAGTCATGATGGAACCCTGTAATCTGGTCCACCTGTGACAATATCACTTTTCCAACTGAGGGATTGTTCCACCCAACACCAGCAAAACTTGTGAGTTTTCCTTCTCCAAGTCAGGGTAAATGCTTTCCTGGATCTGTGTGAGAGCTTCTGGCATCCCTCTGGTATTCTTGGAGGTGGTGGAATTTCCAACCATGACTTCAAGGCTATAGTTGTTACTCTTCCCTGACACTCCTCTCTGGCCACCTCCCTAGAGTGAGACCTACTTTTCAAGTGTGGTTTCTTGCCTTTTGGCTCTGTCAAACCCTGGTACCAGGCAACCACAGCTCTCTCAGTCTTGAAGCCTGTGACTCCTGTTCTTTAAATGACAATGCATGGGACAGCCTGTGCCTACTTAAACAGATTCTCTCTGAATTTCTGGGACACTAGGAATTGCAGAAGCTTGGATCTTATTTCTGTACTTCACTCATAGGAATTGAATCTTCCAGTATCCAGACACCCTTCTAGTTTGCCTTTTACAAAACCCCAAAATTTTACACTTAGTGCGTGATGTAAGGTCTTCTAAACTCATTCCCCTTTGCAATTAGATCTGGACCAAATAACCCCATTGTGTCATTCCAAATAGCTCGTTCCTGGTAACATATATATAATATATATAATAATTTACAGGACCTTTGCAACATTCTGTCAGTGATCTGACAGACTGAAGGATGTACCCTATTTTCAATTATTCTCTTTTCTTCTTTTCAAGCCCTCTCTCTGTTCTTTCTTTCTGTCCCTCTACTCAGCTCCTGCTAGCTATGCAGCTTGTTAAGCTGTGTTTCACCTATCTCTGAGCTCTCTCAAATAGAGAAAAAAATTGGGTCTTATATGTCTAACTCTGCTTATTTCATTAAAGAATTCCAAGGTTAGTTTCTGCAGTAGCTGCCAAAGCAGTTACATGTCACCAGGTCCCTTCCCACCATCAACTATGCCGTATGTACACCCCTTAAAGTGCCTGCCTGGTCGAGTTCGTTCTCTTTGCATTTTCTCTTGCCTTGCATTACTTTGTCTCTAGTTTTTCTTCTTGCCTCTTAGCTCTCTTGCTTCTCTTCCTCTTGTCTTCTTGCCTGACTCAAGTCCCCACTGTGATGTTTGCAGGATGTGCCGCTACACAAGCCATGCTATCTAAGAGGCCTGCAATGTTACCCAGGTCCATTTTGACACCTGAGCCAAGTCTGCTACTAGGGACATGTTTGTGTCAGTGGCCCTGTAGCAACTGGGCTTTTTGTTGATGCCAGTGACTCCAATTGTCACTGAAGTCCATTCAATTTTCCATGGTATGGGCCGACAACGGAGACTATGTTGATGTTTGAGGATCGTGTTGCTACCAAGGCCTTTCACATTTGGATAGCCTGTACTGCCCTTTGGGTCCATAATTATGACTGGGCCCAGACTGCTTCTGAGGTTCATGTTTGGGTTCATGGTCCTACTGCAGCCAGAGTCTGCACTGATGTCCATGACTCCTGCTACCATTGAAGAGCGAGTCAATGACCTAAGACTGGGACAATACTTGGGGACATGTTAAAGCTTGAGTTCTAAACTACCACTGTGGTCATGCCAACCTGGGCCATCTACAGCTACGCAGAGATCTAGGCAAGCAATGCTGCCACGCACTGTATTTAGGTCCCTGGTTCTACTGCAGCCTGAATCTGTGTTTATGTCCATGGCCCATGTTGACACCAAAGGCTTGTGTCACCAACAGTGGTAGGATTGCTCTCTGAGGTCTTGCCACTGCAAGGGCTCTACAGACCTGAATGGTATTCACTGACAGTCAGAGACATGGAATCTTATGGGCCAAGCTGTGGCCAGGACAATGTCTGGGTTCATGCCCCTGTGAGAGCCAAGATCTGTGCTGATGTCCAAGGCTTCTATTATCAAGGGCAGTGCACGTGTCTAGGATCTGGGCAAAATACTAAAGCTGACCCTGTTGAGCTGTTCCTGAGGGTGTGAGAGCAAGAGAGTTGACCCTGCCTCCTCCATCTGTTATATAGTAGCAAGGTGAGGGAAAGATCCCCTCCCCCCACCTTGCCACCTGCAGCAGGAGGGAGCACTGGTCTAGGAAACACCAGAGCAGCAGAGCTGTTCCTGCACTTTACCAACTGCAGCACTCGGGAGAACAGGTGCCCAGGCAGAATAATAGACCTGGTCCTGAAGGTGTTGGTGAGGGTTAGACAGTCCTCAGGAAAGCTGGAGAAATGGCCCAGTTCCTTGCTGCCTGCCGTAGTGGGTGAGTTAACCAAGGCAATGATGGAGAACATACCTTGGTGGTGTAGATGAGGAAACCAACAAGTAAAACAGTACTGAAAAAGAACACCATTGAAAATTACACATTACCTCACTTAAAAAATATTATATGCTACAGCAACTTAAAAAGCACGTTATGATCTATGAATATGAACCCACATATATTATAAATAGGACTCTAAAAACAGACCCTACATCAGTGGTTAATTAGCTTTTGCCTAAAGTGTAAGAAAAATCATTATTAAAGTACCATCATCTCAATTGTTGCTAAGAAATGTATCAGAAGTTGTAGTTAAAACAATACAATTCTCAAAAACACATGGAGTATCCTAAACTCACTCAGGTTAGACCTACCAAAATAAAAAAAAATCATAAAATTATAAATGACATTTTAAAATCAGGAAGAAGCATTTGAATGAAAAAGTGTATCATGAATCAGTTTAAAGTTCAGAGAAAGGAAGAATATCACATAAATTATATGTTTGACATAGAATCTGAATATATAAGAAGTTCTTCCAATACAAGGATAAAAGAAATTGGTGTAACATATTTATTTGACATGATTTTGAAAGAAAGTAAAATCAGAGAACTACAGCTTGAGTAAGTGTTCCCCAAATTTCCATATGTTGATGTCTTAATCACCAACATGGAGAGCTCCTAGGAAGAAGTTATAGCTTTAGGGGGAAGGCCTAATAGAAGAAGCATAAGTTATTGAGAATCAGTCAAGGGATTTTTATCTTATATTCTTTGCTTCAGGGTATCATTTTCAGTTTGTACATCCCCTCCTCTTCTCCCTTATGCTCCATTCCTTCTCTTTCTCCCTTTCTTTTCTGACTCCCATGAAATAAAATAATCAACTTTTTGTATCCCATACTCCTGCTATTTTGCACTCTTTCAATACAGGCTAATAATTAATATAACCAAAAGAGGTCATGGATAAATACTTCTGAAACTATGAAAACGAAAGAATCTTTAATTATTTAAGTTAAAGATGTTAAATATTCTCGGTAACACAAATGACTAATATCTATATAAAAATGTGCTTACAGGTCCCTGAAAGTGTGCATCCAATAACAATGAATGGACCAAACACTTTCAAACTCACGGCATGTATGAGAATGTGGAGAAATTGTCATGTTGAGAGAGGAGATGGTAATTTGCAGTTTTGTTTTTGTTTTTGTTTTTTAGAAAATAACATGTTAGTAGCTCCTCAAAATGTAAAGCACAGACAATTCATTGATTCAGCCTTTCCATTTCCAGGCATTTGTCCATGATAAATTAATACATTTTATAGAGATCTTGGCCATCAGTTCTATATCATTGTTTATTTTATTTATTTGTTTGTTTGTTTGAGACAATGTTTCTATGTGTATGTTTGGTGCCTGTCCTGGAATTGGCTCTTGTATACCAGGCTGTCTTCAAACTCATAGAGATCTGCCTGCCTCTGCCTCCCAGTGCTGCGGCTAAAGGCGTGTGCCACCACCACCCAGCTACATAATTGTTTATAACAGCACAAATCAAGTTACCACCTTAGGAGCAGATGAAAAAGAAAGCAATATACTCCTACAAAGAATTTTTGCAAAAAGGCCATGAAATACCAATACACTGTACAGTATAAATGGACCAAATGCCTTATGAGGGCTAAAATGCACACACAAAGTGCTGTATGCTTACTATGTAACTCAATTTATAATACCTACCTAGTAAATACTCTAGTATTGACTTTTTTTCAATCTTTTTTTTTCTCATTTTTTTTATTCTTTTTTAATTAAAATTTCCAACTGCTCCCCGTTTCCCATTTCCCTCCCCCTCCTCCCACATATTCCCCCCCGCTCCCCTCCCCCTATCCCCACTCCTCTTCTCCTCCCCCCAGTCCATTCCCCCTCCCTCTCGATACTGAAGAGCAGTCCAAATTCCCTGTCCTACAGGAAGACCAAGGTCCTCCCACTTCTATCTAGGTCCAGGAAGGTGAGCATCCTAACAGGCTAAGCTCCCACAAAGCCAGTTCACATGTATTAGGATCGAAACCTAGTGCCATTGTCCTTGGCTTCTCATCAGCCTTCATTGTCCGCCTTGTTCAGAGAGTCCAGTTTCAACCCATGCTTATTCAGTACCAGTCCAGCTGGCCTTGGAGAGCTCCCAATAGATCAGTTCCACTGTCACAGTGGGTGGGTGCACGCCTCGTGGTCCTGATTTCTTTGCTCATGTTCTCCCTCCTTCTGCTCCTCATTTGGACCTTAAGAGCTCAGACCGTTGCTCCAAATTGGGTCTCTGTCTCTCTCTCGATCCATCGCCAGATGAAAGTTCCTGTGCCATTCTCCTTGGCCTCTCGTCAGCTCTCATTGTCCGCCACATTCAGAGAGTCCGGTTTTATCCCATGTTTTTTCAGTAGCAGTCCAGCTGGCCTTGGTGAGCTCCCAATAGATCGGCCCCCCTGTCTCAGTGGTTGGGTGCACCCTTCATGGTCCTGACTTCCTTGTTCACGTTCTCTCTCCTTCTGCTCCTCATTATAACCTTGGGAGTTCAGTCCGGTGCTCCAGTGTGGGTCTCTGTCTCTATCTCCATCCATCGCTAGATGAAGGTTCCATGGCGATATGGAAGATATTCATCAGTATGATTATAGGATAGGTTCATTTCAGGTTCCCTATCCTCAGGTGCCCCAATGAACTAACTGGGGACATTGCCCTGGGCATCTGGTAGCCATTCCAAGTTCAAGTCTCTTGCCAACCCTTAGGTGGCTCCCTTAACTAAGGTATGAGTGTCCCTGCTCCCCTATCCAACCTTCCTTTATCCCCAATCACCCCGATTCCCCCAGTTCCCCTCATCCTCTCCTTCACACTTTTCTCTCCCCATCACCCCTCATCCCCATCCCACCCCACCCCCAAGATTCCAATTTTTTGCCCATCAATCTTGTCTATTTCCCATAGCTGGGAGGATATCTATATGTTTTTCCTTGGGTTTACCCTCTTGTTTAGGTTCTTTAGGATCACAAATTATAGACTCAGTGGCCCCTGTCCATGGCTAGAAACCAATTATGAGTGAGTACATCCCATGATCTTCTTTTTGGGTCTGGGTTACCTCACTCAGGATCGTATTTTCTATTTCCATCCATTTGCATGCAAAATTCGAGAAGTCATTGTTTTTTACCGCAGAGTAGTACTCTAATGTGTATATATTCCACACTTTCTTCATCCATTCTTCCATTGAAGGGCATCTAGGTTGCTTCCAGGTTCTGGCTATTACAAATAATGATGCTATGAACATAGTTGGACAAATGCTTTTGTCATATGATAGGGCATCTCTTGGGTATATTCCCAAGAGTGCTATTGCTGCGTCCAGGGGTAGGTTGATCCCAATTTTTCTGAGAAACCGCTAGTATTGACTTTTTATGAAGAAGGGCTTTTAAAGCAAATAGAAATAAAACTTGAAAAATAATATTATGGTAATGTTCATATGTAACATACTGATTAATATGCCTTAGCACATCAATATTACCAAGTAAAGATTATATCTTGACAATACTGCAATATGTTTTAAAATATATTACAAATTTTAAAACTTCTATTCATAAATTAGAATAATTACCATTCAAATAGAGAATATAATGAGGACAGAATGCAGACTTTAATGAATGGTTGCTAAAAGGGCCTCTCTAATTTTACCTATTTGTTACTACAAAAGAGAAAAGTGGAATAATCAATTAGACCAGTGATTTAAAATAATCCCATTAAGGAGCAACACTGTGTATGAAAGGATATTACAAAGCATTCAAATGTAGCATTGTTTGTTTAACAGATATAATTTGAAATACACAGTCACAATAGTAAAACTACTAAAAGAAATTTGCGGATTATTCTTAACAAGTTCATGGTATGTTCCTTGGGGTCTAAATTGTATTTTGATATGTAAGGAACTAATAGAAAATTGACAACAGTGTTTGTATGTTTGTCTTTATGCTCAGCTTTTAAACAAATATATTGTTTTGACATTTTTGGCCTGATTTTGCCTTTTACTTTGATTTTTTTTTTGTTTTGATTGTTTCTTCTTTTAACAATGGCTCAAGAATAAAAGAATACATCTACATTAAGAGACATCCAATTTTCTCTTCCTTTCTTATTTTTTGAAGCTCTCTTCTTAAACACTGGGTGTGATGCTTGCTAGCCAAGCACTTTGCATCTGTATTAACTCCTTTACCATAGGAATGTCCAACCTCGTGTTTCCACTTTATATACAAATACTACTATAGTGTGCTATAGGTAATATTTTTAACACTGTTATCTTGTATCTTATTTTGCTATCACCATTAAATTAAAGAAAATATGGCAAAGGGAACATGGTATGTGTTATTATAAAAGCAATGAGTCCCTTTGTCTTAGGAAGGACTAGTTGAACTGGATTAACAGAGCAGATCAACTGTAATTATAGATGTTACTAAATGTAAAAGAAATGTGAGTGACCCGTAAAAAAGAGATTTCAAAATATTTGCCTATGTTTAATGTGGAGAAATTAGCAAAAGAATTCTTCATTTCTGTTTTCAATGGCATAAAACAGAACAGTGAACAGGAAAGAGTGAGCACATGAATATGAATTCAGTCAATTACCTGAAACAAACAAAAAATAACAAAATAATTGACTACAGGTTTCTAAGATTTAAAAAAATCAACATAACTATGACATATTAGACTGAACTAAAGGTGTTTAAGATGACAATGGGTTTTTTTTCACTTGCCAAATTTTTATTAATGTGTTAAACTGCAATAGACAATGAGTTTTAACATTTAGAAACAAATTTTACTTGAAGGTAAGCTGTGTGTAAATATTCACCAATTATATAAATTTAATCTGAGAAGGTATTTAATATTACATCTGTTCATTTTCTCTAAATATTGTGAAAACACAATAGGTATACGATGTGCTACTGCATTATAATGCACAAGAAACTGCCTTTTGAATGGTTGATCAGGGTAACCCAAGTGAGTTCCAAAACAATATGGAACTTGGTTGCTTCTTTGGGGTGAATGTGGAGACTTATTGCTAAAGACCACGTACTTAAGATGTGGGACTCAGATTATTTGAACTGCTTATGACCTGAAAATGTCCCTCATGAGGGTAGGAAGAACTGCAGAAGCCAGAAGGGTCATGGATACCACAAGAACAGAGTACATAGAATCAAGCAGGGCTTACAGGGGCTCACTGAGAATAAAGTGGCAACTACAGACCCACACAGATCTCCACAGGGTCTTCTACAACACATACTGTGGTTGTTCTGCTTGGGAATTTTATGGGACTCCAAACAGTGTGAGAGGAGGATATCTCTAAATCTTTTTTCTGTTTTTGAGCTTCTGTTCTTCCTACTGGTATACCTCCCCTAGCCCTGATAAAAGGGTCTCTCCCTACTTTTATTGCGTTTTTTAAAAAATTGTTTTTTTAAGCTATATATTTTTCTTCCTTCCCTTCCTCCACCCTGCCCTTCTACCCTCAAACAACCAACAGAGTCACCAATATATAATATTATTACTTTATAAAAATAATAGCCTTGTAAACAAACATACAACCAGTCAACTGTGTTCTAGTCATGAGATTAAGGAACGGGGAACTGCAACTGTTAAATGGAGAAGATTGCATTAGATGATTTTAAGCAGTAATCTCTAGGCACAGACTTCAGTAAGAATAGCATAGGTCTGATATCAGATCATGGCTGATCAGATATCCCTGAGAGGGCTTGAATTTTCTTGCCAAATTCCATTTTGTTTTATTTTGATTCTCTGTTGTCCTATAATGTAAGATGGATAGTCTTTGAACAAAGTTATTCTTTAACTGTCTTTTGTGATAGTTACTATTGAGCACAAGAACCATACTTTTGTAAATCTTCAGCTTTGTATTTTATCCACTTTGATTCAAACAGTTTTCACAATTTCTAAGCTTTACCTATGACTGATAGGCATTGCTGTGGGAGCAGTAATGGACATTGATGCTGCATTATGAGATGTCTGCTTTATGAAATGTGCTAAAAATTTCTTCAAATCTTTAATAACCTGGCCCATGGACTCTTGCAAGCTCTTAGTATTACCTGAGAAGGGGGAACAGACTGGAATGGGAGCAGAGATCATTGCACTAAACATAAAAACAACCAAATTCAGATTGATAGTAAGAAACTAGAAAGATGGTTAGTCTATTGTAAAAATAACTGAAAATAAAAATGCCTTAATATATCTTTATGTCTTGTGTTTGAGGAAAGAATCTCACTTCAAAGGTATCATTAAAATGTTTCAACAAGAAGAAATATATTTTAAAGATTTGACTCAAAGTTAGAAAAGAGGTAAAGTAAAAGAAAGACTTTAACATCAAGATTTTGGTTTTTCAAGAATGATCGTTTATTTGTTATTCTTTAAGAAACATATTTTGACTGCACTCAGACATTGAAGTGGAAGCTCTCAGCAAAAACAAGTTTTTTACTCACAGAAAATCATATTTCTGGATTTTCATTCAATGAACCTTTTCCCTCTCAGTCCTTAGATATTAGTTTGTAGAACAGGGCAACATTGTTCCAGGTTCTTGAATTTTTAAGGTTTCCTAAGTATCTGTGAGGCCTTAGAAGCTCTTGAACATCTAAAAGAAATTTTTATTATGTTTCTAACAAAGTTGTGGCTGGCAGTGTCATTGTAAAGGGCTACTCTGTTCTGGGCTATGTTGCGAAGTAAATTACTTTTCTTGTGTTAGGGTCTTAAGTATTCTCTATGGGCTTTGAACTATTGTGTAGCTAAGGATGACCTTGAACACTTGATCCTTTGGTCTCCACCTCTCAAATACTAGAATTAAAGATTTTTGAGCCACAAGACAAGCCAATTTTTAACACATAATATATAGGGAATTTTTTTTTTAAATGATTATGCCTGTGCCTAGAATCAAGGTGTGAAAATTCCCTCAGGGATTCTATCTTTAGTGAATTTGTTATTTTATTCCTATTCTCTAATATATGGTCCTGACTACCTATTTTATTTTCTTTCTTCTTGTACAGTATGGTATATATTTAAAATAATAAAAAAGCACTTTTGTTTGATGGGCTCTGAAGATCAAAATCAGGGCATGTGTATACTTTGTTCTTTGGAGGAAACAATTTTCTATATAATTTTCTAAATAAGAAAGCTAATTGTTTTAATATAAAATAAAGAGATTTGATAAAATGTAATTAGGCTATAGAAACTGAAATTGATATAACTCTAGTATAATATTATAGATAATTTAATATTGGAATAATTAGCATTATTATGTTTTTAAAATATATAAGGTATTTTGAATTGCAAATTAAATATAAAAATTCTCACAATATTTCATACTAGCTGAGTTAAATCCTCATATCTTCTTCAATTGGTTGAGATATGTGTGATTTTTATACTGTGTAAAACAATAGGTGTTTGTATAAAACATCATAAGCATTATCTCAAATTTTGTAATTCATATATATGTATAATGTATGCACACATATAATAAAAATGAAAATCAAAACAGATATGCAAAGGACCTTAAATAAAAAAAGAAAAAATTAAATGAAACAAAAAGTACGCAAAAAAATGGAGTTTGTTTTCTGTTTGCCAACTACTCCTGGGCTTGGGTCCCATTCTAGAATATATGTCTTACATACCCTGTTATAACTCTTTGGAGAAAACTGATTTTCTCTTTGCCGACATATACCTATTTCCAGTAGCTTCTTCATCAGAGTAGACCCCATTTTACTGTCCTTCTCAGTACAAGGACCCATTTGCTTTTAAATTTTTCAGCTCTTGTACATATGTCCAACTTTTCATGAAGTCATATGTATACCAGTCCTGTTGTGTCTGGAAGACACTGTTTCCTTGGAGTCACCAATCACCTCTGGCTATAGAATCTTCCAGTTTCCCTTCCACATAGACACAAGAGATTGGAAGAAAGGGCTTTGACAAAAACATCACATTCAGGACCAAATATTCCTAAGTCTCAGATTCTCTTCACATTGTCCAGTTATAGGTCTCTTTATAAATTCCTGTCTACTATGAGAAGAAAATTCTGTGATAAGGGTTTCACTGACATTGACCTATTGGTATAGACATATGTTTTTAGCAGTCATTTTGTTACTATGTTCTTTGAGCGGAATCCAAGCATCATGTTTTCTCCCTAGTCCCATAACCCATCTAGTCTCAAATTCTTTGTTTTTTTTTAATTATTTTTATTTATTTATTTATTTATTGTTTGTTTGTTTGTTTTGTTTTTTCAAGACAGGGTTTCTCTGTAGCTTTGGGAGCCTATCCTGGAACTAGCTCTTGTAGACCAGGCTGGCCTCGATCTCTCAGAGATCGGTCTGCATCTGCCTCCTGAGTGCTGGTATTAAAGGCATGCGCCACCACCAACCAGCTCAAGTTCTTTTTGTTCTTGTTCACTTTTCCCATGTTAAGTGGATCCCATCTGTGCTAGTTTCAATAAGAATGGCCCCATATGCTCATGTATTTGAATGATTAATCAGGGAGTGGCACTACTTGAGAGTGTATAGAAGGTGTAGCTTTGTTTATGGAAGTGTGTCACTGGGGGTTTGCTTCAAGGGTTCAAAAAACCAAACCACTGTCTCTCTTTTCCTGCTACTTGTGGATCCAGATGAAAAACTCTTACCGAATACCAGGTCTGTCTCCCTGCTATCATGCTCCTTGTCATGATAATAATGGATTAAACCTTTAAACCTACAAACAGGCTCCAAGTGAATGATTGCTTTTGAAAGGTGGCCATGGTGTCTCTTCCTTACAAGAGAACACCGACTTAAACCGGTATTTTACCTTGTGAAATAAGATGTCTAGTTGGAGCATTGTCTCCCCAGTATATGTTGATATGATGACTCCATTTACATTCTTTACACACACACACACACACACACACACACACACACACACACACACACTTTAGGAAGTCTCTACAGTAAAAGTTTTAGTAGTTTTCTATATGTGTTTGCAAAGGCCTTTACGGTTGCTTATCCCTCTGCATATTCTCTCCTTTACCCTTCTTTCCAAACCCTCTCCCCGTTTTACCCTTTTATTCAAGCTTCCCCTAATCTCTCCATGGCATTTTATTCTATATCCCTTCCTTTTGAGATATCTGTGCCCCACTCCTCTGGTTCCTTACTGGGTTCTTAACCTCTGTGTTTATTTGAAATGTTACACACATGGCAAAATTAAGTAATAGGGACTTTTCTAGACCCAGAATTAACAAATATTAATGTTTAGATTAATGTTTTTAACAATGTTGACTTGAAAGAAGAAACAAAATATTGGGTCCTGAGGAATTTTATATAAAATCAGTCCTTTGTTTGATATTTTATTCTTTTTTATGGGTGAGAAAAAGTGAGTATCAATCTCATTAAATTACCTAAACTAACACTGGTACTAAATCCTTTATATTTAGAATTTAGGTGTTAGATATATTTAAGAAAAACAATATTTTCTTTTTTGAATACGTACCCTAAAATATATTTTTAACTTATTCATTTACCTTTTGAGATGATAATATAATTACATCATTTGTATCTTCTCTTTCCTCTCTCCAAACCTTCCCATAAACCACTCTTGACTCTTTGTTAATTAATTGTTGCTACATAAATATGTAGAATATTATTCAAATATTTTAAAATTTTATAATATCCTGCAATAAATGAATAAAACAAATTAGTAGCTATGTAAACTAGTATGAATAAATGTCTATACTCATTGCTTGCCAACACCAATAGATAGCATAATGTATCTAGAGAAAATATTGAAGTGATGAGTACATCTAAAAATGTGACTATTGAAAAATTTCAGATAATTATGACTCACCCAAAGTTTTCAGAATAAGTACAAAGTTCTATATAAATAATGGAAATAATTATTGGGAATAAAACAATATGCATTATTATATGCATTGATAATGGTAAAGGCAATAACAGCACAAAACATATATATATTCAAAATTACTTTTGTACTATAAATGAAAGAAATGTTGGTTATATATTTCTCAGAAGTTAGAGGAATTTTGTCTAAGGAAGATATGTATGGGAGGATGGTCTTGATTGAAAATCACAAAGATGAATGACTAGAATGGCCTTAGTATAGTACATGCTTAAGTCCAGATTGAGTTAAAATAGTATTATGTATGCTTTATTTAATACATAGTTCCAAATAGGTAAGAAATCTTTGGTACTTTGGAGAATAGGATAGTACTAAACCATCCATTGTACCCTTAAAATATTAATCATAATCTAATTATGAATATTTCCATATGAGTTGCTATCTTAGGCTGGTAAAGTCAACCAATGAAAGCAAATTAATTTTCTGTATTTTATCTGTGATTTCAAATGCAAAGTACATGTGGGACCTTTTGTCAGTATCTCACTATTGAAACTCTTATGAATTGACGTGAACACAAAGGGGTACTAAAAATATATTCTGGGTTTCTCATACTTTTGAAAATAGGTTGTTACTGAAAGCATTAAACATGAGAAAATGGAAAAGGAAAAGAAAAAGTACGGAAGTGATGACATTTGACAAGGGGGATCAATAAATGCTGATGATTGTTTCTATATTAGATACATGACACCACTCCAGAAGAGCGAGTAAACACTGTGTTTTACATTTTATTTAAATGCAATAATGACCCATATACATTTAGGTTTGTTTAACACAATAGATGACAAACATGAACATCTTCTTTTAAACTTTTAAATTGCATAAGTGTTAGTGTAAATCTAAAAAATGAAGAATTTTCTCATATGTAATTATCATCAGTGATAGAAAAAGGATATGATTTTTCTTGGTGATATTTAAATGTGGATATTGTGTTTTGAATGTTTCATTTTTATGATAGCAAATAAAAAGGAGTAATATTCAAACTTGAGCATTTTTCCCACAATTTTGGGAATGTAAATTTATGTTCCTCTTAGAGCGGTTAACAATATTATAGGCAGGGAAAATACTCTATATGATTTTACAAAGATAGACAGGAATTATGTTGAGAAATATGATGCTGCATATTTGAATAGAAAATTCTAAGAGTTTAAATGATTTTTGGCAGAATAGAAGAAATTTTTGCCAATGTTTCGAATATCCAAAGATTACGGCCAATTCCATTCATTGCTATCCTCAATTTGTTTAATCTCTGTAAATAAATCTACGCTAATTCCATTTTTCTGTCAAGTCCACAGCCAGCAAGTGTTAAAGATTCATTGTCTACCATATGTTGCTACGAAAAAGTTTTCCAGAAGGAGATTCGGATTTCAAGATCAGAGTCTTATTTCTCCATATGTGAGAGTATCTGCTCACTCTTAAGAACATCCAATACCCAGTGCCAAGTGTCTTCTCAGACATTCATAATTCTCACAGAACTTTAATAAATGAAATATGCCAAATAATCTCTTCAAATATGATCTAGAATAAATCTTAACAGATACAGCATATCTTGACCAAGTATAAAACAAATCATGCAAAATATGTGAAATGTGCAGAATTCTTTAACTGGGCCATAATGAAACCACCATCATTTTTATGATGCTAATCCAAAAACACAATTGTGGATACACACACACACACACATACATACATCTATGTAGGTTTGTTCTATAAATGTTTACACTCATTCACTTACTATAAGTCAGCTCATTCAAGTGAATAACAAATAATTGGGGAAAACAGGAATAGTATTTCATATTTATTATTCAGTTTATTAAGTATGTAAATTTTAAACTCTGTACTCAGCATTTTGACTACCAAATGTAGAATTAATTCTATTTGATATATCTAGTGTAGATAAATAATTATATAGGCTTCCTTTAATCTTATGAAAACAGGAGTGAATGTATACCAGAGAAGTTTTTCAGGCTTCATATATTTATATCTTAATTATCAAATATGAGGAATATATACTATTTACTATTTCTGTACACTGGTACTGCATTTAATGACATTGTACTTGTGTGAATAACAAATACATTTTCATTATATGTTATCTTTAATAGGCCTATATGTTAATATAATTCTAAGTTTTAAAACAAAATACATATGCTCTTTTTTACTCATTCCCAGTCTTTCTCTAAGTAACACATTTTTTTCTTTTTTTTCTTTTTCTTTTTATTCTTTTTTAATTAAAATTTCCACCTGCTCCCCGTTTCCCATTTCCCTCCCCTCCTCCCCAATATTGCCCCCTCCTCCCACACATTGCCCCCTCCCCCACTCCTCTCCACCTCTCCCCGCTCCTGTCCCTCTCCCTCTAGGTACTGAAGAGCAGTCCAAATTCCCTGCCCTGCGGGAAGACGAAGGTCTTCTATCTATGTCCAGGAAGGTGAGCGTCTAAACAAGCTAAGCTCCCACAAAGCCAGTTCATGTATTAGGATCGAAACTTAGTGCCATTGTCCTTGGCTTCTCATCAGCCTTCATTGTCTGCCATGCTCAGAGAGTCCAGTTTCAACCCATGCTTATTCAGTCCCAGACCAGCTGGCCTTGGTGGGCTCCCAATAAATCAGTTCCACTGTCACAGTGGGTGGGTGCATCCCTCGTGGTCCTGATTTCCTTGCTCATGTTCTCCTTCCTTCTGCTCCTCATTTGGACCTTAAGAGCTCAGACCGTTGCTCCAAATTGAGTCTCTGTCTCTACCTCGATCCCTCGCCAGATCAAGAGGAACATGGGATGTACTCACTCATAATCGGTTTCTAGCCATAAATAAAGGACATTGAGCATATAATTTGTGATCCTAGAGAAGCTAAATAAGAAAGTGAACCCAAAGAAAATCGTATAGTCATCTGCCTGGAGAGGGGAAGTAGACAAGATTGCAGGGCAAAAACTGGAAACTTGCGGGTGAGGTGGCATGGGGCAAAGGGGAAATGGGATGAGAAATGTGAGAAGGGGAGGATGGGAGGAGCTTGGGGGATTTGGATGGTTGGGATATAGGAAGGGTGGATACGGGGGAGCAGCAAAGTATATATCCTAACTAAGGGAGCCATCTTAGGGTTGGCAAGAGACTTGACTCTAGAGGGGTTCGCAGGTGTCCAGGGAGATGTCCCCAGCTGGTACCTTGGGCAACTGAGGAGAGGGAACCTGAAATGACCCTATACTATACTGATGAATAGTAACACATTTTTTAAGGGATCTTAAGGGATATGTAGGGATAAGCCCTACCCATTAGGGGGTGTGTTTGCCTCGGGCTGATGTTTACTGATAAATCTGTCGGGCGTGATCCCAGCAGCCCTTTTTTTCTGCTTTCCTGTTCTCCGCGGGAACCTGTGGTCCTGTAAGTCTATTTCCCCATTAAAGCTGTATATATTTTTATAATCTGTCTGCATTCATTTACGTCGCCACATTATACTTTTCATTAATTTATATCCTGATCTGTGCATAGACTGATTTTAAGTGTTGGATATGATAAACAGTGTCTCTATAATGGTACATAAAGAGATATCTGTATAATAGCTCGATTTAATATTTCCCCAAGCAATTCTCAGTCTCATTATTTCAGAGTTCCTAATGAATACAACCTAGATATAAATTATTTTGTTTCCTGCAGCATCATTATTTAAAAATACTGTATGCATTTATATTTCTAACTGAAATTTAAAATAATCAGTATCCATTTCAACCACCGTTTCTACTCTTTTACTTAATGAACTTTTTAGTGTACTAATATATTATGCCTACATACCAAAACATATCTATAGGCAGGTGTTCGTATTGCTCCTGTTCTGATTTATTTCATGGTCTATGAAATAAAGTGTACTTATAGTTTTGACTCTTTCAATCTTTTTAGCTTTTTTCCTAACAATTCTCTCATAAGTCAAAGAAGATTGTAATACTTTAATGTTTGAATCATGAAATATTTCATTTTTTTTATGTCTCCATAGATTTACCAAATTTGTGCTTCTATAAGTTTTTTAATAAGTGGTGAGTTACTCCTATCCATATGTTATTTATCTTTCTTTTGGCAAAACATGAAAATTTTATTTCTACATGAAAACAGAATCTTCAGCTGAGTCTTAAAGATAACCCCTGCCCATTGCCCCCAGCATAGGAAATAAACAAACAAAAACTGTTATTGCAAACAGTGCAGGGTGGAATACCAGCATATTTTCACAGAGAACACACAGTAAAGTCACTTTTAATAAAATTTCTCACTTTTGGGAGGGCAGTCACGGCTTTCTAGGGAATTAAGGTAGGAAAAATTGCTTCATAAAAGCTTCCTAGCACTAGTACAAAACTTCTGTTCCCTTCCTGAGAAGACTGATAGAAGAGTGAGGCTGCATGGGCACCATGTGGTGTATGTACTTAGGCAAAGCAAAGAAGCATGCTTAGGGCTGGCCATGGGGAATGATGGTCAGACATGGGGTAAGCACAGTCTAGTTTGGACAGGTCCTTAACTCTAGGGAAGGAAGTGTCACAATCTCCAAACCCAAACTTTGGATTACAATTTAGAAATGTGTAGTGTATATTCTCTATTGATGATAATGAATGTACATATCAATTCGGTTAATTTATTGAGTTTGCTCTGTTATGCTTTGCATTATAATCTTTTGTCTGTTTTCTCTGTGAGAACTCTACAAATGGATATATTCCATTTTGGACCATAGTTCAGTCTACTTTGTTATAAATTTTGTTATGATAGTCTTTAATTTTGTTACCATTTCAATTTTGGAAAATTTTCACTAATAATTTTAAGCATTTTTTCCAATATGTAATAAAATTATTGATTTTATTGGAAATGCCTATGTAAAAGCATAGGGTAAAGAAACCAGGAGTTATGATTTAGGTTTTGGGAACCAGAATATCATTACAGAAAATAAAAGTTTATTTGACTCTTTATACCTTTGCCCAAACTTCTCAGTAAGAAACTCCAAATCTGATGTTGGATTTTTCTCTGTATGTTATGAATATGTTTTTTACCATTAGTTAATATAGAAGCTGCTTCAGTCTAAACCTGGTAGAATATAGACAGGCTGGAAGAAATATATAGAAAGAATAGGCAGAGTCAAAGAGACATCATGTAGCTGTTGAAGGAGAATGACGCCAGAACAGAACCTTACCTGGCTCGTCACAGTATCATGGTGATACACAGATTAACAGAAATGGGTTGTTTTAAGATGCAAGAGTTAGTTAATAAGAAGCTTGAGCTAATAGGCCAAACAACATTGTAATTAATATAGCTTCTGTGTGATTATTTGGGTCTGGGTGGCTGGGAAACATTAAGAGTAGTCTCCGCTTACACAAAACAGTGTCCAAACATTATGGGTTTATTGTTTTCTAGCATTTCATCAAAATCTACAGTGTTAAAATTATTTTTACTCAAACTGATCACTCTATTAAGGTGCTTTTATTTCTCCTGATATGTATCAGCATGTGTATGTTGGCATCATAGGATTGTTGCTTTCTCTCTCTTTCATCTACTTTTATAATATGTTCTTCAGTGATTTCTGATGATGACCCATTCTCTTAGTTTCAAGTTTTAAAATACTTTATCATAACTTTAGACTTTCTTCTCTATAATAAGATATTCGTTATACAATTGACAGGGACAGTACTTCCTTCATTTCTGATTTCTGTTCTAGTCAATCAGCTGAAAACTATAAGGAGAGAGAGCAAGAATACCAACCAGATATACTACTCAACTTTCTTGTCAGAGGAGATTGGAAAGCACTGGAAGAGTTCAGGCACACATCTGGGGACTAGAGAGGTTGAAGGAAGTAATGGGCTTTGTTCTATGCCACCAGAAATACTGGTGATTCTGTAAAAGATCTGAAGGTTTTATAGATGCAAGGAGGAGCAAAGCAGATGAAAATCAGTGATTCCTCATTAAAAATTAGTGGGGCAAAAACCCATTGCCATTGTTCTTGAGTTCTCAGTAGTTCTCATTGTCCGCTATGTTCTGCGAGTCTGGTTTTATCCTATGCTTTTTCAGACCCGGGCCAGGTGGCCTTGGGAACATCCCCATTGTCTCAGTGTGTGGGTGCACCCCTCGCGGTCCTGAGTTCCTTGCTCGTGCTCTCTCTCCTTCTGCTCCTGATTTGGACCTTGAGATTTCAGTCCAGTGCTCCAATGTGGGTCTCTGTCTCTGTCTTCTTTCATCGCCTGATGAAGGTTAATATTCAGGAGGATACTTATATATTTTTCTTTGGGTTCACCTTCTTATTTAGGTTCTCTAGGATCACGAATTAAAGGCTCAATGTCCTTTATTTATGGCTAGAAACCAAATATGAGTGAGGACATCCCCTAAATTTTTAATTAGAAGATATTTTCATGACAATGGCAACAAAAACATATAAAGCAGAAAAGTAATAAATAAAATATTCATTTTTCTATTAATAAACCAGTCTCTGTCCGCCAAATAATGGTTGCAATTAAGTTTATTGTGGTTCAGTTTTGCATCTTTGTATGACATACAATATGTAATTATTATTTAAAAACATACAAGCATAAACAATTTTATATTAGTACAACCATGTTATATGTATTCATATCCTGAATTTCATGATCATTTTCCAAAATGTCTATTCATTAGAGGACTCTTTCTGTATATGTGGGCTATTAAATATTCATATTTACTAATTTAAAAAAAATTAGTGAGGCATTGTTGCGGGTTTTTTTGGTTCATAAGAAGATTAAAGCATAGCACACACATAGCTAAAAATAACAAATAATTGTAGCCAACATTCTAAAAATCCACTCAATAATGAACAGCAATTATTAAAAGAATGTTTTCTGCCAGGCGGCGGTGGCGCACGCCTTTAATCCCAGCACTCGGGAGGCAGAGGCAGGCGGATCTCTGGGAGATCGAGGCCAGCCTGGTCTACAAGAGCTAGTTCTGGGACGGGCACCAAAGCTACAGAGAAACCCTGTCTCGAAAAACCAAAAAAAAGAAAAAAAAATTTCTCAGAAAATAAAAAAATATTTAAAAGTTAATTGATAGAATACAAAAATCACTGAGAATGACACAATGATCTAATGGTGAAAGAAATTTCTATAAATCTTGACATGAAATAAATTTTAAAATTGCATAATTTAAAATAATTAGTTAACAAAAAAGGTTATTATGTTCTTATTAGGTTACTATTTTATTTTATTAGGTTAAAATGTAACCATCAACTTAAAAGTAGTATGTATGTAAATTTCTAATAGAATGAGGTAAAGTAAAATTGTATATATTTTTCATTTTCTTTTTCTTTTTCTTTTTTTTTTTTTGAGACAGAGTTTCTCTATAGCTTTGGAGCCTGTCATGGAACCAGCACTTGTAGACAAGAGTGGCCTCAAAATCACAGACATCTGTTTGCCTCTGTCTCCCGAGTGCTGGGATTAAAGGTGTGCGCCACCACCATCCAGCTAAAATTGTATTTTTATTGTGTCAAATCTGAAACATTTTGGTAATCTCAAATAAAATATTAAAGCAAATAACAGTGCTTCTTAGACATTCAAAATGTCTCACATGGATCTGATTTAGTCACACTGTACAATAATAATCATTGATGTCTGATCATTAGCTAGAAGGAACATTTGGTAGTAATCTTCGATAACTATTTATTTCCTTAGAAGAAAAATCAAGGGAAAAAGAACAGATATACTGAGAAGTGAAACCACTATACTGGGCTTTCATGCATAAATAAACATCAAAATGGAAAAAAATAAAGCCATATGCAAAAAGCATAGGAGTAGTAAAATGTTATGCAAAAATTCACATAAAATTAATGATTATGAGTGTTCTAGGGAGGGATTCACAGAACTCATAAAATAGTTTAATCTGTAAGGAACATGAATTTTCTAGAAAAATATTAGAAAATCTCCATCTCAAAGAATAGAGATTAGCCTATTCATTGAGAAAAGCCTAGAAAGAGCAAAAGATCTGAAAAGATAGGCTTATTACATAGACTCAAGGTAAAGAAGTTAAGTGATCTAATGATAATAATATGATTATGCAGAAACCTGAATGGTAGTCCATATAGTGTATAATGTGGAGAGAAATTGGATGGCACTTCAATGAAAAAAGGAGTAACTTCCTTTTTTATTATTTTTTATTATTTATTATTTTTTATTCAGTTTAACTGGATTTCTGCTGAGGTGACTGATTCACATGAACTTGAATTGATGCATGGTTATAGATATGGATCGATTTGCAATCTTCTACATGTTGACATCCAGTTATGCTAGCAACATTTATTGAAGGTGTTTTAATTTTTTCATTGTAGAGTTTTGTCTTCTTTGACAAAATTAAGATGTTAATAGTTGTGTGGATTAATGCAAGTATCTTCAATTCCATTCCTTTGTTCCATATGTCTGTTTTATGTCAATTCCAAGGTGTTTTTTTATAACTATACCTCTATAGTAGAACTTGACTGTCCTCAGAAGAATGATACTGAACTACACATGGAAAAATAAAAGAAACCCAGAATATATAAAATAATTCTGTACAATAAAGGAACTTCTGGTGACATCACTATCCCTGACTTAAAGAACAACTTTTTTTACGCTAGGTTTTTAAAATACCTCCCAGTGAAGATTATGAAGGGCTAGCATTCTTCCCCTAATAGCTAATAGGGCATCCTGTCATAGAGAAGGAGTCCAAGGCCTTTTCAGAATATTTTCCTGGATGTATATGTTCAAAAATATTCTCTACTTTCTCCTCCATCATATTTTATATTGTTGTCCTTTATATATATTATATATACATATGTATGGACTTTTTATTGTGAAATATAAGAGATAAAGATCTATCTTTATTGATCTACATATGTCTATGTGTACAGCCTGACTAGCAACCATTTTCTGAAAATTCTGTATTCTTCCCAAATGTCTTTTTACTTTTTGCTAAAGATTAAGTGATTATACGGCACAGCAAATGAGGTGAGTGTAGCCAAGTAGTTTACTCTCACACACTCAGGGGCAGCTCACCTGCACTGATGCCATCAGAGTCAGCTCTACTAATATTGCATAGTTAAGGATCGTGGCCTGGTTTCCTGAGAGCTGCAGCTCACAAGGGGAGGGTCAGATTCCTCCTATATTACAGGCACTGAGGGGCAAAGGGTAAGTAGAACGTATCTTCCCTGCCTACTCTGCCACATGACAGACAAATAATAAGGACAGCTCTCCCAATCTCAGCTTTGGGGCTAGCTCACCCACACCTCTGCCAACAGTGTTAACTGTATTGCACTACTCAGGTAATATGCAAGGCTTGCTCTCCTGAGTACTATAGCTGGTAGGGACAAGGGCAACTCTCATGATCATATGACCCCAGGGCCAGCTGTTCCCCTTGCCACAAGTACTCTCCCCTACCCATGTGACTGTATGACAGATGAGGGGTGAAGCCAGATCTCTCATCCTTGCCTGTGCTTCTGTCAATGGAGTCAGCTCTGCTGTGCTGCCCAAACAAGGTACAGGGCCTGTGGAGGCCCAAAAATGTGAGCCTATTTCCACCTTCTTCAAAGGTCAGAGAGTTGGTGCTTATCTCTGTTCCATCAAGGTTATTGTCTGTTTCTATCACAAAGGGCCCACCTAGATTTAGATCAGAAAGTTCTGCTTTTTCAAGGTTATTGTCAATAGTTTTTGACAATAATATCCAGATATTGTATATCAGGAATAGAGAATTAGATAAATTTCTACTCCAAACAAAAGTCTAAGGATCCAACAAAGTTCCTACTCCATTAAGACAATAACAATGGATTTTACCCAGGGTGTAATTTGCCTACAGAATGTTTTGATCTAGAGTGGTTTACTTGCCTTGTTCTAGTAACAAAATGTTTACCTAAAAATGTAGCCTACAACATTCAACTTGTCTGTTCATTTCCTTATATCATATTAATGCAGTTTTTTTTATCTTACTCCAACTTTTTGTGGTCAGGGGTATTTTAAGCTATTGGAAATTAAATGTGGGTGATTTCAGTATTCACTGGACATCCCTCCTGGTACTATTTGGTGTTTCTGTTGTATTATTTTTACACACATATCCTTATTCTTTATTATGTTTCTAATTCCCATGCCCCCAGCATAGCAAATGGTACTTTTGTCAAGGCTGGTCCCCAACAAGGGCCTGCTTTCCCAAATGTTGAAGATTGTAAAACGGAGGGTGTAGGGAAAAGAGTGGGATGTGCCCCCAGTCCCATATCACAGATGAGGATGGTGATACCAGCTATGCCCTTCTCATGTCCTTAGGTCTGATTAAATTGACCCATTCTACAGGGTCAACTGTACTGTGCTGCCTGGGCAAGGCACAGGGCCCATTCCCCCAAGTACTGTAGCTGGTAAATGGTTTGGTAAAAACCCCCAACTATTGCAGCTATTGAGCGGTGAGGGCAGAAGGATATCTCTTCCTTTCTATGCTAGCATATGGTAAACAAGAGGGGCTCAACCTCTTCTTCCATTCTTCATTCTCATACCCTCAGGGCCAGCTTTCCCATTCCCCTATGAACAGGGTCAGCTCTAATGTGCTACCCAGGTGAGTTGTAGGACACTCTTCTGAGTTTCAGTCTGTGGGGGTCAGGACCAGCTCTCACTATTGTTGTAGCCAGTGAGGTAGGGGACCAATTCTGTACAACCCTATCTTTACCTTTTGTGGTATCAGGAGTCTCAGATATCAACACAGATCATGGCTGATACACAGACCTAGATGTGGGACCCCAGGCAACAGCCCAGGCCCAGACTTCACCAGAGTCCCCGACACACCCACCTTAGCCTGTTCCTCTTGGCTTTTACCTCTTCAGATACACCTGTGTACACTCCCCCACCCCTTCTCTCTTAAATAGCATACCATACATTTTCTCTCCATAGTAATGTTGACAGGTGGCCCACGTTTCCCCTCAAAGCTGGGGCAGGACTGTGGATTAGTCTCTTGGTCTTTTTCAGTCTGTCATGGTGCTGGGCAGAAACATTATTCCTCCTTGGAGCCCTGAGACTGTATGTGAGTTTCTTGGTCCCAAAACATCCTTCATGTCCTTCGGCAGGAACATGCTTTCTCTTAGACAGAGTTGTGGTAAACCACATGGAGAATGTGAGCATGGGAGATAAAACGCCGCCCCTCATCTGCCATATGATGACATGAACAGGGGAGAGATGCACCCCCTTTGCTGCCTGTAGCAGATGGGAGAGTAGCCCTGAGGTCATAAGACCTGGAGAGCTGTTCCTGTCTCTCACTAGCTAAAGTACACGGGGGAGTTGACCTCAACACCTCACCTGGGCAATATAATAGAGTAGAGACAATATAATAGAGCTAGCCCTGAAGGTATAGTTGCAGGAGAGCCCCAAGGATGTGATAGAAGAATTAGTCCGTCCCCTTACTCATAACTGTGAGCGGTGAAATAGAGAGCCCATAGCAAGTGCATCACGGAGATCTCACCCTATTGGTGAAGACAGCCGGGAGCTGAAAGGCTGACCAACCCTGTAACTACCCAGATCCAGAACCAGGGTTATAACTAAGCCCAATCAAACAACCTCCCCATCTATGATCTGATAGAACATGTGAAGCAGCCTGTCCGGAGGACACAAAGCTTCAGGATCTCCAAGGATATCTAAAAGGAGTCCTAGTGAGGGCCCAGCATTGATAGTAGAAGAGAAAACAGAGGCCTCACACCAGATCAATGACTCTTTGCAATGAATGGTTGCATATAGTGATATATGGATTAAAGAGTTTACTGTGTGAGTCACTATGTCACACTACAACTTCCATGATGAGATTTTTTTTTCCTTTTTTTTTCTGTTAATTTTACTTTGGGTAGAAGTTGCAAAGGCAAAGAGCAGATATGGAAGACAAAGAAGATATGTGAAATGAATGGGGTCAAGAGGGATGATGTGAAAGACACAAAAAATAAAAAGAAAGCTGAAAAAGATATAGTAATAACTTTAACAGTGTTTTCATTCCTCTAGATTATTTTTGCAAACCTGGGTCAAATACCTATTGAATTGAGCTTCGATATTAGGTTTACGGTGTCTGTGAAAACAGTGTTGGAATTTTTCTTTTATTTTAGAGATTATAGTATAATTACATCACTTTTTCACTTTCTCCCTTCCAAATTCTCTCATCTATCTACCTCTCCTTACTGTCTTTTAAAATATGGCCTCTTATCAATTGTTTATTGTACATATATAGATATATAAATATATCTATATTCATATATATTTTAAAATATAACATGCTCAATCTATATTGTGGTACTTGTATGTGTATTTTCAGGACTATTTGCTATTGTGTAATTTATTAGTAAGTTCCTCTATTGAGAAGACTATTTCTTTTACTTTCCGCACATCTTGGGTACCTATAGTTCTCCATGTAGCATGGGTTTTCCCCCCATTTACTTTGGCATCACTAATTTTCTCATCCTTGTTAATCTTGTGTTTATACAGTCATGTTGGTAAGTCCTTAAGTGTATGGTTCTGACACTGTTAGGAGAAACAATTTCACAGCAAAATCCCCAATATTCTAGCTCTTATAAATCTTTCTTCCTTTTCCATCATGTTCCCTGAATTTTATGTCTGGAGGTTCTATTGTAGATGCATTTAATGGAAATAGGCTCTATTGGGGGTGGGGTAGGATGAGGGTAAGGGGAAATGGGGAGAGAAAAGTGAGAAGGGGAGGATGGGGGAGCTTGGGGGAATGAGATGATTGGGATAAAGGAAGGGTGGATATGGGAGCAGGGAAGTATATATCCTAATTAAGGGAGCCATCTTAGGGTGGGCAAGAGACTTGACTCTAGAGGGGCTTGCAGGTGTCCAGAAAGATGTCCCCAGTTATTTCCTTGGGCAGCCGAGGAGAGGGAACCTGAAATGGCCCTATCCTATAGCCATACTGATGAATATCTTGCATATCACCATAGAACCTTCATCTGGCGATAGATGGAGATAGAGACAGAGACCCACATTGGAGCACCGGACTGAGTTCTTAAGGTCCAAATGAGGAGCAGAAGGAGGGAGAACATGAGCAAGGAAGTCAGGACCGCGAGGGGTGACCCACCCACTGAGACAGTGGAACTGATCTAATGGGAGCTCACCAAGGCCAGCTGGACTGGGACTGAAAAAGCATGGGATAAAACCGGACTCTCTGAACATGGCAGACAATGAGGGCTGATGAGAAGCCAAGGATAATGGCCCTGGGTTTTGATCTTACTGCATGAACTGGCTTTGTGGGAGCCTACCTTGTTTGGATGGTCACCTTCTTAGACCTGGATGGAGTGGGGAGGACCTAGGCCTTCCCACAGGGCAGGGAACCCTGACTGCTCTTTGGACTGGAGACGGAGGGGGAAAGTAGTGGGGATAGGGGGAGAGGAGTGGGGGAAGGGAGAGGGAAATGGGAGTCAGGGAGGAGGCAGAAATTTTTTCAATAAAAAATATAGTACAAATAAACAAATACTTGTTGAAGAAATTCAAACAAGTGTAATGACACTGAATTTTAAAATGTTATTGTGAATGTGTAATGAGCGGGTTGGCATGTCTATTACAGTGCATAGGTAAATGTCACTAGGTGCATGTTCAAGAGAATGAACTTAAGGGTCCAAAGGGGCATTTACATTAGTTATTATTTACGTTATACTTTGAACTGTTTCTGTATATTTAAGTGACATCAACTTTGACCACATAACTGTAACATTGTGCATTGAGAAAGAAATCAGAGCAGCTCTATATTAATAGAGAAAGAGAGATATGTAGTGTATTTGCTAGTCAACAGACTAAGGATAAGTTGTACAATAAGGGAAAGACTATTATTCTTCATACTTCTGTGTATGCTCACTGAATACCAATGCAAAATAACAGGCATCACAAATCTTTAACATTAATCTTATTTTGAATTAGATCACTGTACTGAGTTTAAACATTCATTTCTCTACTTTCCAGATGACCTGATGGCTCCTGTTTGTTAACAATTTTTTAAACCACTGCAAATGATGCATTACAATGAGTTCATTTCATTGTATTCTGAAATGACTTATCTTACATTGTTCATAGAGAAATAGAAGTCAATGTGAAAATATAAATGTGGTTTCTCAAATCTTAGATTGAGACAGAGGATATTACATTTTCTTCTGCACACATTAACATTCTTGGGAAGTAAAGCTCCTATTCCAAAGTTCGGTTTCTTTATTTTGATAGATACCAAATGAAGATGCTGTATGAACACATGCACACATTTGCATGTAGATTTCTTTAAAAAGAAAAGAAAAGGATATTTTAGGCACTTAGTGACTGTAATAGATTTGAAATGAAGTTAAAAGAGATAAAGGTAATATTTGTTGGTGTTTAAATAAAAGATGTTTTGTGTAAAATAGAAAAAAATAAATGGTTTCAACACATAATTTCATATAATCAATAATATTAAGGAAGGTGGGGAGATATTTCACTTGGTAGTATGGCTATAATGCAAACCTGAAGACTTGAATTCAACTCTCAGGACCAACATAAACTTCTGGGTTTGGTGATGTAATCCTGTTTTCTCTGTACTGTGATGCAAAACCAGGTGGATCCTTGGAATTTACTGGCCAGTTGGCTTCTTAAAGGAAAAACCTTAGCTTCTATTAAGAGACTGTCTCTCAGTATACAAGCTCACACAAATATAACAACCAGGCATGGTGGCAAACCCTGGATACTAAAATTCTCAAAGGTTGCAGTCTGAGGATGGCTAGTATTAGGCAATCCTGGATGACATAGTGAGATAGTGTCTAATTACAAATGAAAAATAATCCAGGACTTTCCACTGCATTGTGTCCCTACACAATCCCACAAATGACTCCATCCAATTCCAGGCATATCTCACTGCATGCTCCCCTCACTGCATCTCCCTCAATTAATTCCCAGGCTCCCATTCCTTCCTAACTTAGTACACCTATTCTGATTCACCATCATATGGAGATATAGATATCTCCCTAGAACTCTCCTCTTTACTTAATCTCTCTGGGTCTATGGATTGTAGTTTGGTTCTCATTTACTAAATGGTTAACATTATCTAATAAGTAAATGTATACAATATTTATCTTTTTGTGTTACCTAACTTAGGATGATTTTTATAGTTCATGAGAATTTTATGATGTCATTTTATTAAAGAGCAGAGTAATATTCCAGCATGAAAATTTACCACATATGCTTTATTCATTCTTCTGTTGAGAAACATCAAGGTTGTTTCCATTTTCTGGCTGTTATGAATAGAGACACTATGAACACGGCAGAGTAAGTGTTCTTTTGGTAAAATGAAACATCCGTTGGTTATATGCCCAACTGTGGTTTAGCTGGGTCTTGAGGTAGGTCAATTCCCAACTTTCTGAGGAACTGCCATATTTCTTTCCATAGTGGCTGTACAAGTTTGCACTCCCACCAAAAATAGAGGAGTGTTCCCCTTTCTCCACATCCTTACCAGCTGCCACTTATTTCTTAGCCATTCTGACAGGTGTAAGAAGGAATTGCAATGTGTTTTTGATTTTCATTTCCCAAATGGCTAAGGATATTGAAATTTTCTTTATGTGTTTCTTATGTATGCCTTCTTCTGAGTTATTTAGCTAAAGGATATACCCTACTTTCTCTTCTAACAGGTTTAGTGTATTTGGTTTTATGTTGACATCTCTTATCTACTTGGACTTGAGTTTTGTTAGTGTGATAAATATGGATCTATTTACATACAGATATTCATCTTGACCAAAGGCAGTGCTGTCTTTATTCCAGTATGTATTCCTAGCTTTTTTATGAAAACTCGGGTGTTCATATATATTTGGATTTATGTCTGAATATTAAATTAGATTCCATGATCAGTATGTTTGTTTTCATGATAATACCATGTAGTTATTATTATTATTGCTCTTTAGTACAACTTGAACCAAACATTATTGATTTAAAAGTATCCAAAAATTGATTGATAATGGCATTGTGCTCTAGTCATAGATAAGTGTGTTATCCAATCATCATCAGAGAGGCTTCTGAAGAGCCAGGTAGAACCAAATGAAACACAGCCAGACATTATATAGAGAGAGTTTCTAAATTGGAGGTCCTCAATCAATTCCTCCTCTCTGTGTCTGAACTGACCTTACTCTGTAGTCAGTCTGATGATTATTTTAATTATCACCATAGAACCTTCATCCAGCAACAGATGGGAACAGAGGCAATGACCCACATCAGAGCACTGGACTGAGCTCCCAAAATCCAGTTGAAGAGTGGAAGGACTGAGAGTATGAGCAAGGAATTCAAAACCATGAGGGGTTCATCCGCTGTGACAGTTTGCTTGAGTTCACCAACTCCAGCTGGACTGGGAGTCAACTCTGAAGGGGTTGACAGTTGGGGCAGACTGAGAGGCCACTGATAGTGGCACTGGGACTTGTCTCTACAGCATGTACTGGCTTCTTGGGATCCTATTCTCTTCGGATGTAAGCCTTGCTCAACATAGATGTAGTAAGGAGGGCCTTGGACTTTCCACAGAGTGGGGTGGGAGGGTCTGTGGAGGAAGTGGGAGGGAACTGGGAGGAGGAGAGGGAGTGGGAATTTGGATTGGTATTTTTAAAGTAATAGTAATAGTAATAATAATAATAATAATAATAATAATAATAATAATTTA
This sequence comes from Chionomys nivalis, assembly GCF_950005125.1. NCBI lineage: Eukaryota > Metazoa > Chordata > Mammalia > Rodentia > Cricetidae > Chionomys > Chionomys nivalis. The sequence goes on along the minus strand of NC_080090.1, from coordinate 72,695,565 downwards.
AAAATTTCTCCCCTCTGAGCTCAGCAAATTTCATGAAAGAGGAAGAAGGAAGACTGGATAAGCCAGAGCTGGATACACGACACCAGGAGAAGAAGGGCTTCTGAATCAGATAGGCAAGATACTATTGAGCTCACAGCGACTGAAGCAGCAAGCACATGGCCTACAAAGGTCTACACAAGGTTCACTGCATATATATTATAGTTATTAATTTAGCAATTTTATGAGATCCCAATTATGATAACAAGTTGATCCCTTTCTCTTTTGATAGTTCTAGGAACCGTTTCTTCCTGTTGGGTTTCCATGTTCATCTTCAATGTAATACTTTTTCTTCATTTAGTTATATTTTATTTTGTCATGCTTAATTATTTCTTGTAGAAGCCTCTTCCTTTCTAGTAAGAGACAAAATGGGAGTGAATCTAGAGGGCAGGGAAGATGAACTGGGAAGGAACTGGTAATAGTAGAGGAGAGAAATCAATAATCAGGATATATTGTACGAGAAGATAATCTATTTTCAATAAATAAAAACAAAACAAAAATAAAATGTATCATTAAAAATAGCATACATACAAAAATGAATACTAACTATAAATGTTCACAGTGGAGAATTTTAAAAATGTTATCATGAATACCATTATTGTTGAAGCTATGGTAAACAATGTTACACTTTTATCACAATGGAGCAGGAATTTGATTTGATCCTTGTAGGATAACAGCAAGCGAAAGTGCTCATGCTATTTTTTTCTTCAGGAAGACAATTATTCATTAAAATATATTTCTGATCTGAGGTTTTGATATGTTCTTCAACCTGATTACTGAATGTAAAAGAGGTTTCATTCAAGGTGTCTTAACTGTCAAACTGTCTTCCAGTTTCACACTCTATCCCATCTTAATGAAATATAACCTCCCAGTACTTTAGGGGATTTGGATCTGTATCTACTCGGTGATTTTCAAATTTTCTAATGCTGCAATCCTTTGATATGGTTCCTCATGTTGGGGTGACCCCTCAACCATGAAATTATTTTATTTTTCCTTTTGTTTTGTTTTTCGAGTCAGGGTTTCATTGTGTAACAGCTCTAATTGTTCTGGAACAAGCTCTTGTAGACCAGGCTGGACAAGAACTCAAAAAGATCCTCTTGGCTCTGCCTCCTGAGTATGGGCATTAAAGGTGTGTGCCACCACTTCCTGGCCAAATTATTTCCTTTATTACTTCATTCCTGTAACTTTTTCTGTTGTTCTCAATTGTAATGTAAATATTTGTATTTTCTGATGGTTTTACATGACCCTGGTGAAAAGAGTCATGACGCACAGGTTGATAAGTGTGGCACTCTGTGTGTGTGTTTGTGTGTGTGTGTATATATATGTACATATATATACATATATATTCACAAATACACATTTAGTATATGTGGTGTGTGTGTGTGTGTCAACTTGAGGATTAAGGATATGGGATGGATTCAAGGAAGGATAGCTGGAAAGTACTGGAATGCAAAATTTGAAAGGAAAAGCGAAAAGTTCTGCATATCTTTTACAATGCAAAAATATCAAACATGTCATCAACCTTTCACTATTACATAGAAATAAGTATATAGTGCTATTTCATGGTGAAAAATTTTTTGTAAGTGAAATATCTATGTAATTTGCATAATTTTTATTTGGATGTCACTTAAGTAAGGCACAATTTTTGGTTGAGTTTTGTTTTTCAGTCAAGACCTGTATCTCTGGGAGTCCTGCACTCACTATGTAGACTAGCATGTCTTCAAACTCGAAGAAATCAGTCTGGCTCTGTGTTTTCAATGCTAGATTTAAAGGCATGTACCACCATGACTGACTACTAACATAGAATCTTAATTTGATTAAAAATAAACCGTAAATAACTATTTCTTTGTTGTATTTTTTAAATTTTCCATTTTGCTTGCTTCTTGCAGATTTTGCAAAGGTCATTTGCCAGACACATATCCACCTTCTTTAGATAATCTCTGTCACAGTTTTAATTATCAGGCGATCATTGGGGTGGAGGGTAATTCTACTAGCAAATATCTTCCTCAGAGGCATTACAATTTTTTCTCTGCCAAATTCCTCCTCATTATCTATACCCTTTCCTTCCCTTTCTTCCCCCAATCTCTGCCAAAGGTCACATAATATTATGATGACAGATTTTTAATGTGTAAACATTTTATTTCTTGGTTCAAAGTATTGTATATTCATTGATGAACTATTTTATATAGGTAGTGCTATGTCTAACAAAAATCCCTAATTCTTTTCAAACATGACAGAGTCCTTAATTTCTAGTGAGCATTTCTTTTTTGCTTTCTACTGCATAGAGAAAATGAATTATTCCAGGAAATACAACTCTCTTTCAAATTTACTCTCTGAAAGCATCCAGAAGAAAGCTGTTGTTCTTACCCTACTGCTGTGAGCTATCTTTTCCCTCGGTTTGTCTTGCTTTGTGATGTCTAGCTGACAGTAGCACAAGAAAGAAGGATAACAAGTGCAAAACAAATGTCTACACGTTTTCCAGGATGCTCATTTTTCAAAAATAATGCTTTTATAGGTCAGAAAGAAAACAAAAGAAAGTTGGTTAAACATATTTTTTTTTGTTTTTACTCTATTATTGAACCCACTAAAACACGTGCTTTTTCATAATAGAATAGCCAGTTTAGTTTCAACATATCAAGATTATGAAATGCATAGGGAATAAGTAGAATAGACGTTGGGGTATTACTGTGGGGGTTTCAAGAGAGAAAATATTAGGTTATGAAGGCTCTTACCTAATCAATGCATTGATTGCTTGATAGTTTCACAATATTATAGCATTACCTTATGGTGATAAAATACAAGAGGTGGGAATTTAGGGGAAACAGGGTCACTGGGGAATGCCTTGGTATATAATAGCACTAATATTTTTCTATTTTGTTCTATGTTTCTTTCCTAACGTGAGGTAAAAAAGGTACTCCTGCCCCCATGATGTTCTACATGATTATAAACAAAAATGAAGTACTCTCTCTCAGGCCATGAGGTAAAATAAATATTTTCTTTGTTATGTTGTGTCTGTGATTTACTTTTTTACAACAACTAGAAACATAGGCAACACAGAATAATGACTGCAAAATTTTTATTTCTAAAATAATGATTAGCAAACATACAACAGAATTACTTAATGATTACTGAGGAATATATATTAAATTTTGGATATCACATTTGTGATTTATATGCATAGTAGTCCCTTCTAGTAAGGATTTTATAACCACCTTGAGTAGTTTGTCTTAGTCATTTTTGGATTGGCTTTTGCTGAATTCTTCAAAAATATCAATGATAGAATATTAGAGTCTCACTTTCTCAGGCAAATATAGTTGCTAGAGTTCTGAACCCTGAGACCTTGTATTTTCTCCAATATATGCTGCCATGATGCTTCCTTTCTAATTGAGGAAGATTATTCTGTAAATTTAACTTAATTTATAAAACATTAAATTGATTGCTCCCCTTACATTTTCTATGCAGCTCCAGAGAAAGAAGGTACTATGAAATTCTGGCTGTTTCTCAATGTCCATGGCTAGCATTATGGCTTGCTAAGATTTTGTCCTTAAAATGATTCACCATTATTGACCAAAGAAATGGCTCTTCCACCAACTCTCATACAGAGAGTGACTCAGTACATGTGCCAACACTTATTCCAAAAATCTCATTTAGATGATACCAGCTTTTTCTTTTATAGCAATCATCTATATGCAGCAATACTCCCATTGAAAATAGAACATAAATCATGAGGAAATTGTATTCAAAAAAAAGTATTGGTGTTCACTTTGAGCTGAAGAGGTACAGACTCTAAGAAGAATCCAAAGGGTGATATACCTGGACTTTTTTTTTTCCCTCATTTTTTTTTATTGTTTATTTATTTATTAAAGATTTCTGCCTTCTCCCCGCCACCACCTCTCATTTCCCTCTCCTTCCCCCATCAAGTCCCCCTCCCTCATCATCCCTAAGAGTAATCCGGGTTCCCTGCCCTGTGGGAAGTCCAAGGACCACCCACCTCCATCCAGGTCTAGTAAGGTGAGCATCCAAACTGCCTAGGCTCCCACAAAGCCAGTACGTGCAGTAGGATCAAAAACCCATTGCCAATGTTCTTGAGTTCTCAGTAGTCCTCATTGTCCATTATGTTCAGCAAGTCCGGTTTTATCCCATGCTTTTTCAGACCCAGGCCAGCTGGCCTTGATGAGTTCCTGATAGAACATCCCCATTGTCTCAGTGTGTGGGTGCACCCCTCGCGGTCCTAAGTTCCTTGCTCGTGCTCTGTCTCCTGCTCATGATTTGGACCTTGAGATTTCAGTCCTGTGCTCCAATGTGGGTCTTTGTCTCTGTCTCCTTTCATCGCCTAAATGTTTTTCTTTGGGTTCACCTTCTTAATTAGCATCTCTAGGACCACGCATAATAGGCTCAATGTCCCCTATTCATGGCTAGAAACCAAATATGAGTGAGTACATCCCACGTTCCTCTTTTTGGGTCTGGCTCACCTCACTCAGGATAGTGTTTTCTATTTCCGTCCATTTGCCTGCAAAATTCAGGAAAGTAGACCGTAAAGGGCTAATCAACCCAATTAAAAAATGGGGCACTGAGCTGAACAGAGAATTCTCAACAGAAGAAGTTCGAATGGCCAAAAGACATTTAAGGTCATGCTCAACTTCCCTAGCGATCAGGGAAATGCAAATCAAGACAACTTTAAGATACCATCTTACACCTGTCAGAATGGCTAAAATAAAAAACACCAATGATAGCCTTTGCTGGAGAGGTTGTGAAGAAAGGGGTACACTCATCCATTGCTGGTGGGAATGCAAACTTGTGCAACCACTTTGGAAAACAGTGTGGCGGTTTCTCAGGAATTTCGGGATCCACCTACCCCTGGACCCAGCAATACCACTCTTGGGAATATACCCAAGAAATGCCCTATCATACAACAAAAGTATATGCTCAACAATGTTCATAGCAGCATTGTTTGTAATAGCCAGAACCTGGAAACAACCTAGATGCCCTTCAATGAAAGAATGGATGAAGAAAGTATGGAATATATACATATTAGAGTACTACTCAGTAGTAAAAAACAATGACTTCCTAAATTTTGCAGGCAAATACCTGGACTTTTAACGTGATCCTGTTCATTGTCAAGGGAATGCCCTTTGTGGCAAAATCAAGTCAGCAGTTTTTTATTTTATTTTCTCATTTACTGTGGAAAGAGCCCTTATTAGACAGCATTTCATTGTTCGGTCATTCGCCATACAAGGAAAGTATTTCTATAAAGAAAACCTTAACATGATCTAAACCAATTTATAGATTAGGCCTTCTCAATGTTTTATAATCAGGATTCTCAAGGTGGAAAAGGGGATCAAAGCACAGAAAAGAGAGAAGGATCAGTTACGCATCTACACTTCATAGTGTCATTATTAGTCAATGGAAACTCTATTCAAAGCCTCAGGAGATCTTTTTAAATCTAATACAATCACACATCAGACAAGTGACTTAGAAGACTGATGGCAATAAATGAAAATGATACCTAGGCAATAGCTGAAAATGATGACTAGGGAGGTCTGTAGAGAACCTCCTTGTATCACTGGAAAATATCTTTGTAATTTGTGGCAACTTCGAAAACTTTGGATAGTACAGAAAATATATACAAATCCAAATTCTTGCAGATTTAAAGAAAACTTATTCTTTCTTAACTACATTTACATATAAAATACACTTTCAGTTTAAACTTATTAGAGTGTAAAATCAAAGTAGGTGCTTGACATAACCTTTAGCTTTTCACTTTCATGAGATTCTCTTCACCTATCCATTTCTAGTAGTCGTCAGATATCCAATTTCTCACTCAGGAAAAATCCAATGACCAAGTTTTATATTATCCAGGTCTTTTGAAAATTCATTTACCAAATTACAGTTTTTGGGAAAAAAAAGACAATTTTTTTTTCTGATTTAAATAGGAAACCACATAACCCTTTTTGTTTGGATAGAAAGTTTCACCATACACTACCTAGGTGTCTATTAATCTAACAGAAGTTTACAGCCTTTCAAGACTATATTTGGTCATGTTTAAGAGAATGATATGAAATTTAGTAATCTCTCTGTTGATATTCACAAATTTCTATGGTTTCTAAAGGTACCCTTACTTAGTCGGGGGGTTGGACCTTCAGATACTGACTTAGTATAATTTTATTAGCTTCTTTCAGAGGAAGAAGTGTTGATGTTGCTGCTTTTAAATACCAAGGTCACTCCTTAATCATCACATCCATTTTTAGGGACATGTATGCCATTGATCTTGACTCTGTACTTAACCATAGGAACAATACATCTGTATTGTCTGTAGTGATTACCTCTTTTACTGACACACATATAGAGATTTTGTTATTTTTGTTATAACAAGCATTAGGCTAGCCATAGAGCTAACTTTTAGGACTTGAGGGATCCCTTTAATATTAACTGTCCATTCAAAAGTTTATCTTGAGTCCTCCATTACTTGAACAGAGGTTTTTAGCTGTTATTCTGAAATTCGCAATTCAGATATTGCAGAATCCTGACACTCGTGAAACACACCTATAGGTTGTACAAGATTTACAAGACCTTAAGCTGCAGAAAGTTTATTTGTGCCTGGGAGACACTTATTTTGTTACTTGGTAGGAGAATATTCTCAAATAGGTTACTTTTCTGAGAAAGATTGTAACCTTTTCCTTTAACATTTTGTAACTCATTGAGGCCAGGTAGGTTAAAGATGGATGTTTCTTTCTGAATTATGTCAAAATGTAGCCATTTTCCTCTTCTGTGGACCATTATTCACCTGCAACTGAATAATCAAATTCCCTTTCTGCCTGTACATTGAAAGGGATTTAACTTCCTACATGAATAACTTCTCTAGAGACTCATTTCAGTCCTTATTTCTTGCAGAACACTGACACTAGTTACTCATTCAACTGGAATTGAACTTAACATCACTCTCAAAAAATCTCATAAAATGCTATCTTCTTCTCTTGCTCATTACTCCTGGTATAATATATACACAACAGTTAGCCGGAAACAAACTTTTACTAAGGCAAGCCCACCTATGTGGCAAACCAAACATCCCACGTTAGTGTAACTATTGCTAAGAGATATCCTGTATTACAAAGACAATGCAATATGATTTATCTGAAATAATCAAGAACCTTCTCCTTTGGTCAGAAACAAATTGACAGCCCAAGAAAGAACCATGTAGAGAAACAACCTTGTAGTTCCATAGACTAATCATTTTACCTAGATCCCTAATGCTGTTTTTAACAATTAACGAAACAGTTGGCTTTAAATTGATGTACAGAAAAATGCAAAAAATCTCACTTATTATCAAAAGCGTACAGTGCACAAAGCCACACATACATATGCAGACAAAAGACTTATTTTACAGCACTGGTAGACCCTTTAGAACAGGCAATTGTTCTCAATTATTTAACAACAGATATTTCTGTTGCCTGTTAAATGCTTTCAAAACCAGACATTCTTATAAAACAAGCAGCTTTTTGACTGCGTGTATTGACCCTTTTGAGAACAGCTCTAAGTGAAATGCTTCAGGCAGGTAGGTTGGCAGTTGAGGGAAGTTTGTTAAATGTATAGCAACAATTCTCAAGGAAGTCTGCCAAGCATCTCAGAGAGACTGCATAGGGTCTGTCTCAGACTCACAATAAATAAGGCTCCCTTGTAAAATGAGTAATTCAAAATAGGAGTCCTAATATCTGCAATGTGGAGATATTTGCATGACTGAGAGGAACTTTGCTTATACTTCAAAGAAGACAATGGTTTATATACTAACCAATTTGACTTTCCAACAAAATACCGAACATGATGTGCAAAAAGCAAATTTAACAAAAAGCTGAATCAAAGTGTTTACTTTAGCCGTGGGCTGGAAAATCACACTATAATTTTTTCGTTCACTGACCTCTTTCTTACCAAGTCCCTTGATTACTCTTGACACCATTTCTTATCAACAATGTCACACAACTTATATCTTCCAGGGTCAAACATGTTCAATTAAACATGGTAATTCTTCAATACTAAACAGTGACTACAAATTCAATGACACCATGGCCACAGGAAAAACCTAACTCGAGATCAGCAAGCTGAAGACAACATTCAACTAAGAAAAAGAGAAAAAGAAAAACAACAGCAAAACAACTTATGCTGCTATTTCTCTTAGGCTTTAGAACTAATGATAATTTTATACTGACAAATGCTCGAATTTTCAAGCAACACAAAAAGATTGCTGCAAACATTATATAGTATTATATTCTCTGACCAGTGTCCATGCCAGCATCATCAACCTCTTGAGCTGCATCAAACGCCTCCATCATTGTCTTCCTTATTTCAATTTCTTCCCCTGACTTTATTAACAGAGTCCATGGTGATTCTGCCATAATGCAAATCTTATTTTGTCCATGCATATTTATGACTGTATATTTCTAACTTTATGATACTAGACCCTTTAATGTGACATATATGGTTTCTCACATCATTGACCACTAAACATCAATTTTTTTCTTTCTCATAAAATATTAAAAATGTCATTTCAATGCTTTATTATTTCAGTAGGAAAATGTCACAGATTTCTATTGAATGAGAAATTATGTTTATTAGGTGAATGGGTTTGCAGTACCTATAATAATGAACAGTAATATCATACATATATTCTCATTATCTCATCCATGACAGGTGGATTGGATGTTTATCTCATGCAGGAATATGAAGGATAGGAGAAAAATGATATCACTTTAGAATATTGCAAAGATAAAATTATTCTTCGTGTTAGAGTATTGTAATCAATGAATCGATTATATATTGTATTTCTTTGAATTTGTGATTGTTTTACTTATTTCAAGATGGCAAAAGCAAATGCAACCCAGACAACCTGTTCACAAGTTTTAGCAACTTATACTTACAAATAAGTTTCTATATTTTTATTTCAGGTATGCCTTACTTTATTAAATAAAAAAATTACAGAAAGTTTTCATCAGATTGTAATTATAATCATAATACACTTTGCAGGAAATATCAAAGACGTTTTCAATAGTAGAGATCTAACATTTATGCTTTGCTTTAGTATAATTTTTTTCTCAGCGACATGTTATTTCTTTTTTTTATTTTTTTTTTGCGACATGTTATTTCTAACGTCATTGACTCAATTCATTAAAATGACTGTAAAACAGTCATTTTATTGTATAGCCATAAAAAACCCGACATTTACATGCTTTGGTAGTTAGTAAGCACTGCATTCAATTAAAGAGTGTAGTAAAAACACAGGGATGTGGGACACTATCTTGTTCTCATGGAATCTTTTAAGTTATCATACATTGTAGCTTTAATTTGCTTCATGTAACTAACACAAATGGTTAGGAATAAATTAATTAAAGGTATTAAATAATAATTAAGGAGAAGTGACGGGCAGGAGAGATGGCTCAGTGGTTAAGAGCATTGCCTGCTCTTCCAAAGGTCCTGAGTTCAATTCCAGCAACCACATGGTGGCTCACAACCATCTGTAAAGAGGTCTGGCGCCCTCTTCTGGCCTTCAGGCCTACACACAGACAGAGTATTGTATACATAATAAATAAATATTAAAAAAAGGAGAAGTGACGTGGTGTTTTATTTATAGAGGATATATGAGGAAAAGGAAATAGTAAGAAATTTCATTATTTTTGACAGAAGAAACAGGTTTCAAAATTGAATGATTTTGGGACAAAGAAAAACCATAATAAACTTTTGAAAACTCACAAAATTAAGTCACCAGAAATCTCAATTAAAATTGGAGAACAGGGTTATTATGTAGAGTATATGCTGTATGAAATTTCAGACTGGTATACGTTATTTCATAGAATTAATGCATGGCAATGAAAGGAATTGAAGATATTTAATGAATATATTTAAAAGCCTAAACTAAGCATGCATGACCAGGAACTGGTAAGGATATCTGTAGAGGCAGTAATCTGATTTATGTAATTATATTGACGCCTGAAAAAGTTCTTAGAATGCATGGCATTGAGGAGAGTGACTTTCTCTATAACCTCCTCCTTCATATGGGCCTTATTAGTTCTCTTTTAAAATTGTCATTATAAGAGTCTAAACTGAGCACTTCTCTGGTCATTGTTCACAATGTATTCATTCAACACAGCTATTTTAAAGATAGAGAATTTTTTTAAAAGTTTGCACTTATGATGATGTATAATAAGAATATGAAAATTACTTCAGAAGAGTTTTCTCAGAGCTTAAATTTCAAACAATTGGAGATATTATTATAGATGTTATCAGAGTTCCCTGCATGATCCATAGACTGTTACTTGCACCCAAATATGACAGATAAACTTTTTACTTATACCACTAAGTCACACCTTTTTCTTTTAGATTATGTCATTCACACACAAGTTTAAAACAATTATGTAAGCAATTTTATGATTTAGTATTTCCCTTAGGCAAGTTAATCAACAAATTCACCCCAAATTTGTCTTCTCCTGATGTTTTGGTTTCTGAATGCCAGATTCCAGTGACTGTTTTACTCTGTAGTATCTGGAACTTTTCACTAAAGTTTTTTGATATAATTTTTTTGCCACCAGTAGGCAGGTGAGGTGAAATATATGCATTTACGTTCTTTTCTCATTATGTTAAATCATTGTCAAGATCATCCAAATTCTTCTCTCATGGTATGGACTCTTCAATTGCTTCTAGAATTCAAGTATCATTATGTATGTTGGAGAGTTTCAAAGTATAGTGTTGAAGAGGACTCTGTTTCTCTCAGGGGATGTGGACTAAGGGGAAGACTCATCAATTGCTGGTGGGAATGCAAATTTGTACAACCACTTTGGAAATCATTGTGGTGGTTTCTCAGAAAATTGGGAATCAACCTACCTCAGGATCCAGCAGTACTACTCTTGGGAATATACCCAAGAGATGCCCAATCACACTACAAAAGCATTTGTTCAACTATGTTCATAGCAGCATTATTTGTAATAGCCAGAACCTGGAAACAACCTAGATGCCCCTCGATGGCAGAATGGATAAAGAAAGTGCTACACATCTACACATTAGAGTACTACTCTGCGGTAAAAAACAATGACATCTTGAATTTTGCATGCAAATGGATGGAAATAAAAAACACTATCCTGAATGAGATAATCCAGACCCAAAAATATGAATATGGTATGTACTCACTCATTAGTGGATTCTAGACATAAATAAAGGACTTTGAGCCTATAGTTCGTGATCCTAAAGAACCAAACAAAAATTGGAAGCAGACAAGATAGCCAGGCAAAAATTGGGAGCATGGGAATGGGGGTGGGGTGGGGAAAAGGGAGAGGAAGGAAGTGAAGGGAGAAGGGGAATGTTGGGGAGGGCTTGGGGGAGTGGGATGGTTGAGATGGAGGAAGGAGAGACATGGGAGCAGGGAAGAAGATATTTTAACTAATTTAGGGTTGGCAATAAGCTGGATTCTAGAGGGGGTCCCAGATGTCCACAGGGATGTCCCCAGCTAGGACCCTGGACAGTGGAGGAGAGGGTGCCTGAACTGGCCATATCCCATAGTCACACTGATGAATATCTTGAATATCACCATAGAACCTTCATCCAGGGACACATGGAGATAGAGACAGAGTCCCACATGGGAGTACTAAACTGAGTTCCCAAGGTCCAGTTGAAGAGCAGAAGGAGGGAGATTATGACCAAGGAAGTCAGGACCACGAGGGGATGATCCACCCACTGAAACAGTGTTCCTGAACTAATGGGAGCTCACCAAAGCCAGCTGGAATGGGACTGAATGAGCATGTGATCAAACTGGACCCTCTGAATGTGACTGACAATTGGGGCAGACTTAGAAGCCAATGATAATGGCACTGGGATTTGTCTGTATGGCATGTACTGGCTTTTTGGGATCCTAGCCTATTTGGATGCTCGCCTTCCTAGGCCTGGAGAGAGGGGGGAGGGCCTTGGACTTTCCACAGGGCAGGGTATGTGCCCTTTCTTAGGACTGGAGGGGGAGGTGAGGAAGGTGAGTGGGAGGGAAGCAGGTGGAGGGGAGGAAGTGGAAATTTTGATTCCTAGTATTAATAAAGTAATAAAAAAATCTATCTGAGATGATTGACATTTTAAATTCATTTCACACTGAATATCCCTATTCAGGGTTATCTTACTGTGCTCTAGTTATTTTCAACATTCCTGTCATTTTCTCAGATTATTTGATTTGTAATATTTTATTTTCACTCTTTGGGTGAAGAGAAATCTCAGTGTATATACTGAAGCTAAATGTGTGTATTGCTAGCTCAGCATTGTGAGTAATCGGTCAGATAATATCAATTGCTAGCCATCTGGATAAATAAACATTGTTATAATTTTAAATACAACCTCTTCTGATGACACAAATCATAAATTTGGAGTCAGGATCAAGTTAATCCCTCAAATACATGTTGAAACTACAGATTTATGTACTGGACTGATGTCATGATAATTTGAAGGTAGATAATACGTGGCAAATGTTTTGTGCCTTCATAGTAAGAAGAAGATATTTTCATCTGATAAGCACTCACTTATTAAACACAGTGTCTTTCCTTGTTAATAAAATATTCCCAGAGGTTGAAGAATATGTGTTTTTCCTGTTATATGGTTAAACTTTAAAACCATTGAAGTTTCTTTGGATTTTTTGAAGTTCAATCTGTCTTCAGGATCCCAGAACTAGTTTATGTATATAAGTAACATTTCTGATCTCACATAGATAAGATCCTTAGAGCAGCATAACCCGCCTTAAGCCAGAAAAATTTGTCTTCAAACAAAAGGAAGCAGTATTCATCTCTCATCAGGGGCCATTTTCACAGATTCATCACATATAAATGCTACGAGGCATCAGTTATATGGAATAGAACATATAAATCCATAATATAACAATTGCATGCAATGCTTGGATATTTTACAAATCTTGATTAAATTCTTCCCCAAAGTTAAGATATTGAATTTAAAACAGGACTCCTTTTTTTAGATTATAAAATAACATCATATTCCCCCTTTTTATTCCTCCTTTGAAAACTTCTCATTTGACCCTTTGGCTTCTCTTTCTAATTTGTGGCCTCTTCTTTCATTAATTGCTATTAAATATATATGTAATGGATATATATATATACACACACATATATATATTAAAAATACATGGTAAATCTATGTAATACTTTTATATATGTTTTCATGTCTGAACATTTGATATTGAATAGAAAATTGTTGCACCTATAATTTTATTAATTTTATACTTGTTTCTCAGGTCATATGAAGAAGGTTATGGAATACCTTACAAACACCAGAATCTCTATTCTAGATGCTGAACTAACCCTAATAAAATAACATATTATTTGAAGAAAATGTTTGTGCAGAACTTTATATATTTTAATTGATGTCTAATCATAAAACAAATAAAATGTAAATGCAATATGTTCTTTAGGGAGTGGAAATTTTCAATATTTCCACATATTCAGGAGAGACGAAATGGTGAAAAATTCAAATCATTTCCACCATAGTTGGTTGAATTCACGGGTACATAACTCATTGGCAAGGTGGCACGACTCAAGCTAAGCATGGTCATGAATGAGAATGTGATGAGAGACTGCCAGGCAATACTACATAGACAGTAAGGAAAGTAAACTTTATTATCCCGTAATGAAGTAGCCTTTCTTTGATGTTGGATATTAATTCTAAAAGAGTTCTGCTGAAGGAACAGATCAATCAAAGCAATATCCTTACCATGCTTAAACTATAATGTGAAAAGACAATTTAAAGTCTTGTATAGAAAGTTGTAACATAGGATAAAAGTATTCTAAGAAACAACAACAACAAAAATCAATGACACATAAAGCAAAACTCTTAAGAGGCATCATTTCTGAAACTTTAAAGCAGGCAGTCCTTATTAAACTAATCTTTATTATATATTTCTTATATATTTTTAAATAAGAAGTATGTGAATATGTATTTGATCTATCAAGAAAAATGTGCTTGCGTACATGAACACTTTTATTTAGATAGAAATAATTTGGATTTATTACCATGTATTAATTAAGTTCATAGAATTGTTTTGCATTTACTATCAAATAATTTTTTAAAAAATATATTGTACAATAATTTGGAAAAAAAAAGATATTTGATAATAGTTAAGCCATTCCAAAATGACTGAAGAAAGAAAGAAAGAAAGGCAGGAAGGAAGGAAGAAAAGAAAAATATTTCCAAATCTCATTTTCAAGCATAGCCTGAAGTATGTAATTCACAGAATATTAGCTTTTACAGTCATGTATGGGTAGAACATGAATCCTTAAAGAATTAGAATTTACATTAGAATATACTTGTTTTATGTCATATGAACAAAAAAAGAAACAAAACCATACATAAGTAAGGCAACTATACATAACAGAGATTTCTCTAGTACCAATGTCCTGCATATATATTCATTGTGTACTTACTGTCTTCTGGAAATACATGGGAGGCAGCCAAAATGAGTCAGCTTAGAAATCAATTACATCACATTTTCTGGTACCAGAAGGAAATGTTCTCAGTTCCTAAGATATTGATGTTTGTATCAACAGTAATATAAATGCATTTCACTTGAAATGTAGAAACTGCCAATAGATATTATTAAAGTTCATCAATTAGCCAGCTGTGGTAGTACATACTTGTAATACTGGAATTTGAGGAGCAAATAAATGAGAACTGCAAGGCATTTGAGGCTAGACTGGGCTACACAATGAAATCCTATCTCAAAGGAGCAAGCAAAATCCCAAAAAACTTCCTCAGGTAGGTATAATGGAACTATTAACCTCATATAGGTCATAAGCATAACCAGGGGTGTTAGGGAAGTCAGATTTGTATTGGCTTCTCATGTGCTCCCTGTGATTTGTACGCTCAGTAAAGTCTTAGAAATTATTTAATGTAAGCTACACGTGGCTACATTTTTTATTGATGTGAAGTTCATTAGCATTCACTCCAATTTTAAATTTTCATGTACTCTCCCATTGTGCATACCTACAATTTAAAATTCATGATACATAAATTTTTGGTAAATATTAATATTAAACATTTTTTACCTAAAAAATTCGACATTTCAGTACATTGAATTTTCTCCTCCCAGTCAGTTCTTGCCTTCATGCCACATTCAGTAGTCTATGTCTTTATTTTACTTTTTTCTTACACTGCTGAAAACCTATGTTCTTGATCATTCCCTGATAAAACACACGCGCGCGCGTGCACACACACACACACACTGTACTTTTTGATACTCCGTAGTAAATTTACAGCTCGATTAATTAGGTAGATGATGTGACCATAACTGTTATGCATAATTACAGAGAAAGGTACATAAAAAAGGAAGTCAGAATAAACACGTACGTTTTGGATACACAAATGTGGATTTGTTACATAGCCATCACATACAAGAGCTTAAAGACAGAATGAAATTGCAAAATAATTATTTTCAGGAGAAATGTTAACCATATCATGAAAAAAATTATCAACATTAGCACAGTATGAATGCTCCTTCTCTTTACAGACTCTAAATTACACAAGAGTTGGACTTGAAGAAGAAGAGACTGAAGAACACCCCCCCCCCAAAAAAAAAAACCTTCCACAAATTTAAGGGTCAGAAGCTACTGAAGAGAAGGAAAGGCAGTATTCATTCAGAATGAGACTTAATTTGTAGTCCACTGGATTGTTTAAGTTAAAAGTGGCACAAAAATGTCAGATTCCCCTTAAAATATCACCATGTCCAAGAAATGAATGCACAGCAAGTCAGGAAAGCACAGAGATGCATAGCCCAAAAATTTGAGATACCACAGCCAGCCAGCCAGTCATTTGCTTTCAGAAGCAACATATATTTTATTTTGAATGTTCCTAATGACTGGTATCATTTAATATTTTATATTGTAGTGTTTTCAGGTGTACTATCCATGGTTATCTACAAAACCCTCCTGCCTCTTCTATTTTAAATTGTGAAATATTTTTAAAATTTTTTATAACATAGGGATAAGTGCGTACATGTATGCACCTTGAACTACAGAAGCTTGTAGCTGAACCTAGGATTTCCACGGGGGGAAAAATGCTCTTAACTACTGAGCCATCTACCACAATGTTACATCATTACTTGTTTTCTCTCAAGCTACTATATAAATAGTTAATAAAAAAAACTTTGATTTTAGCTCCAAAATACTTGAAGTGGTACTAATCCACAATATTTTCTTATAGAGAGAAAATACAACTATAGTAGTAGTGAAATAGGGTACGGTGACAGAGACCATGAGGATAAAATTATTTTTAATCACTGTATTATACTAAAGGTTGATCTACCTGTTGAAGCCACATAAGTTTTCCAATCATATCTATTAGCTAGATTAATCACAATGCCAGCACTATCTGCCTTGAATAAAGAAAGCTACAATGCTACCTAAAGAGGCTGGCATAAAATATAGCCACTAATAGGCTTCCTCACATTCACCACCCATCTCTGAAATGTAAGTTATAGAATTTTGTTGTTTTTCTTCAGGAAATTTGCGGAGTAGCAAACCCACAGTTGCTGTTAATTGTATCCCTAATGTGTCAGAAACTGTGTAGTTTCAGGAGCTGCTGGCAATCTTGTCAGAATGCCTGTTTTACAAAGTTGACTTTTCTACCTTAAGATTGTTAGTTATTGATCAAATGCCATAGACAACTGGAGTTTAAATTTGCTTCTCATTTATCTTCTGCAGTTTCTCTTTACTGTACAGGGGAGAGTAAACACCAATAGCATTCAGAATAACAGGTCATAGCAGAGCTAACAGTGTTTTGGACCAAATCACCCAAAGTTCAACACACTAGAGCCCTGGGACAGTCACACTTTACATGTCTCATTACTGCTTATTTTATTTACTAACTATATTCATTTGCATCCAGTCTTTCACTGTTGATAAAAGAGTATCTGTTTTTCTATAATGTCCGTTTACGTAAGAACAGACATACACGGAGCTGAGAGCAATGTACTGGAAAGTGGAAGTCAAAGACAAGAAGCATTCAGAACTTAGACCATTGCTAGAGCTGGACTAAGGATATAAATACTTGAATGTGTTCAATATTGTAGACTATCAAATCTATGCTTTTGTTGCTGTACCTGCTTTGTTTGAAAAGGGTTCTCTCTAAATAGCTCCAGTTGCTGTTAATGTCTTGGTCCTACTGGTCCACCCTTCCCTTAATTCTTGGAATGTAGGTGTATAAATCCACATCCAGATCATTTATTTTCCAGCTTATTATATAAAATGCATTAATTAATTTTCTATAAACCTTTAGCAACAAGCAAAACAGAAATCTTCTCTCTCTTCCTCCCACAGACAGCTATCCATCTTAACACATAGGGAATATCTTTTCTTTTTTCCTCCTTCTTCCCATAAATATTTTTGTCATGAACGTCTAGTGACCAATACCATTAGGATCCTACATATGCTGTGGATTGCCATCCTCTATCTCCTCAGCCCGTGTGCTCTGCTATCTGTGTGTCACCCTCCAGTGTAAGGTGCCTCCACACTATTAGGCATAAATACTTTTGAGCTTTTAAACTGCAGTACTGTTCCCAGAGCCCTGTTGCCATGCCAGCCATGAGAGTGAATGTTTGCAAACTGGTGTAATTGGTTTTTCTGCTGATAATTTCTTTGTTTTTGGATTCTGGAGCTCTGGAACATCCTAGAAACAGGAGCTAGGAGCTAACTACCAATAGCTACAAGGGGTAGAGGGAGAGAGAGTGGAAAAGATAACTTCAACTGTGAAGACAGACAAGAGTGACAGATAAAGCAAATGACTGTAATGCTAGTTTCCCTGTGCAGCCTTTTGAATGGACGACAGGCTTACCTTGATCGAGCTTACTTGAGTTGGTTACAGCCCCAGAACCTTTGTCCTTTAAAGTAACCACGAAATAAGCAAAATAACTCATCATGGAATTTCTAAATTTTAAAATTATAATGGAAATAGATTTGCCAGAAAATCTCAATGTTAAATATAACTAAAACAAAGAAATAATTTGTAAGCTTTAAGGACAAAACAGATATTTAGGAAGGTTAACAATACTTAAGTGGACAAAATTTGACATCCAAGAACAAATACATTGAGGTTCATAAGGAAAAAAAAACATGCACAAGTAAAGAAAACTGATTTCTAGTTGGCATGAGAATAATTATACCTATTTAATAGAAAAAAAGATTAATAAGGCAAAACCTGGAATTTATTTTAAGTTAATGAAAAATGAAAATGAACTTAAGAAGTAAGGTAATAAAATCCTCATTTTACCCATTATATATCTTTTTACCCATTACTTATTTGGGGAAGGATATTTATTTATTTTTGAGGGTAATACAAAATCATAGACGCTAGTATGAAAATGGAAGTGGCTAGTATTGGGGGAAAGATGAGCTGGTCTAAGAAAGACAACATTCATGAGGGAAATTACCAGCCACAACAGTTTTGAGCAATGGTGATGTGTAGGGTTTGGCAAGGAGGCTAAAGTACGTTTAAGAATTTAGGATTTCACTAATTTGAAGGAAATATATAATCAATAAGGGAGTATATATACTATTGTTATACAGCACAGAGTAGAGAAGAAGTATTTAAATCATTTGAAGAAAGTGAAAACAAACATGATGGTCATGGTGAAACTTGTTGCTTGAAGACACGTTATTGATATAGAATTTTCTGTGCAAACGGAATGACCTCCTGTCTCTGCACTCCATGAGATTAAAAGTATGTACCACCGCATATGACTAATTTGTAAAATGATTGACAAGAGTTCAACAAAATCAAATATCCAAACAATTCCTCAAACAACAAGTTTCCCTTAGTTTACTACATTCCTCATTTAAAAGCCAAAACAATGCCCTCTATAAAGACAACATTTTATTCCCTTTATGTGATCATGAATCACCTCCTGCTAAAACCTTGCCTCTCAGGTACGCTTAATGGCAGTTGGCACTTAACAGAATTCGTGTTTCCACGTTGACCGAAAGTCATGCTCCATTTTCACAACTTCTTTATTAATAATCACTGTGTCTCTCAAGAGACAACTCCTCATACCTGTGTTTTTAAAAAGCTAATGGCTTTTTCATCTACTGCACAAGCAACTCATTTAGAAGAAAAAAGCTATCTGATTGTTTCAGCCACTTTAAATTAAATTGAAATGCCTTTATATGAACCCCAGAGTGAATGAGATTTGATAGATTTAGAAATCCAAGCATTAAGTATGGGGCTAATTTGAAGAAATGGAGTTTATCCTCTGATGTTTATTCACCAGATTTTTTTTTCTGACTACTTTTTTGCCTTTCCATCTGACAATTGCATGATTCCTTTTCCTATGTAGTTCATCTTATTTCCTTTATATTTCTAAAGTGATATTTTATTAAGCAATACTGGTAATGAAAATATATAATCAATTATGTGATTAGTACAAAATCAGTTCATTACTTGACAAAATTGGAAATGTTTCACAATGTACTATTGCTTTTGGTTACTCATTTCAGCCTCTGTATTTGTTAAACGAAAATTGAAAAAAGAATGTGAAAATCACCTTAACTTTCCCTGAAATTTATCAACTATATTTTTAGAATCATTAATTATTTTGAAGTGTTCTAAAATATTATAGTTACATCAATTTTACATATGAAGGAGAGAAAAGGCTTAATATTTGAAGCTTGTTTTTTTTCTGTTTTATAAAATAATCATTAACATCTTGAAACATAATAGAATGATCACAGCTACAACAATGACAACACAGACATATTGTACTATATATTATGAAATCTTCTGTATGTTTCATATGCATTACTATAAAATAGTGACTCACACTTTATAATCTCCGTATAAAGCTGCTGTGTACAAATAATAGAGATAAGTTCAATGTCCCAGATATGTAATCAACAGCCCACACTCTAATATCACTTATCCTCATAGCTCTTCTGTTTTACTTCCAAGTAGAACCATGGGGCAAACATGATCAGACAAAAGGAGACTGGACATGTCAGGGCATACATACTTGAGCATGTACAGTATTAACCTCCTCAAGAGCCAGCCTAGGTCTGCCCAGAGGGTCTCAACAGCTCCATGAATGATAAGAAGAAGAGAGGCCAGTCAATCATAGCTTACCATGGCAATGATCTGACTCCAGAGCTTCTGCTCACCCTGTCTTTGTGGCTAGAGGGTATAAAAAGCTTTCCCCTTCATAAAATAAATGGAGCTTTTTGTTTCTCAACCTAATCACCAGTATCTGTGTTATTGACTCCACATCTACTTGCTCCATCCCCAGGATCATTTTGGAGTACAGCAACATCAAGCACCCAATTTGGGGCCCCCATTACAGGAATTGAGCGTGGTTGGGTCCAATTTATTGTAGTTTGTGTGCTGTATTCTTTTGAACATTATTTTTGCTTGTTTTGCCACTGTTATTTGTGATGAAAATAAGGTCTTTCATTTTTGGTTTTGACTCCATTCTGCAGGATCCTTCTTCCTTTGGTACAGTATGGACACCCACACTCAGTGATGACATGTAAGTAGACCCCTCTATGTTCTGTGTTTCTTAGTCTCCTGCTGGGTAAATGCTCTTCATTCCTGTTGTTTGTCTTCTCTGTGATTATATGAAGGCAGGGAGGCACACTCTCGTTGAACTCATTCTTCAGGAACTCCCATATAAGACTGACTTCACAGGGAGTGAAATCTAATACTAAATCCCAACAGTCAGCCCCTTCCAGAGACACATGGCCATGGCCTAACAAACCATGTGCCCTGCTAAGCAGGAGACACAAGGGTTTGACATGTTTTTCTTCCTGACATCTGTCCTCTTGGCTTGCTCTGATCATGGGAATCTTTCCCTCCCACACCAAGTAGGACGATATTGGGCTTCTTAAGTCACTTTTAACGGGTGGAGTCCTCAAGGCTAAGTCCTCTGACCTTGAAAAATTTTGGATAGAGACTGCTTATATAGTCCTCTGGAAATCACGAGAAAATATGTGGGAACCTAATCAATGGATATAGTTTGTGTAATGTTAACCTATCCAATACTGTAGGCCCTGCTTTAGCCACTGAAAATAATGGGGTTGCTGAAACAAAACCAATAAATTGTCCTGAGGATGGAAAGGTTGCAGACAATAGCAGAGAATGCCCTGACCCTACGGTCATTACCCCTTGACCCATTTTGCATACCATCTCCTATTAATAACCCTTTCAGAGCTTGACCTGGGAACTGGGAGCCCTCCCTACATGGATGGACATGGATGCAGACATTCCCAGTTAATTGTGGTACCAATGTAACTAATCAACTTTGGGTTCCTATCCCAATGGCATGGTAGATTTGTCTTTAACAAAAAGGGTGGCCATGAGTTGGGTTAGGTCCTAATCCTCCCTACTTCAAGTATGTGCTGAGACAATATGTAATGCAGTCTAAACCTATTTGACTGGTACAATCTACACAAAACAGTGCTAGAAACTGATGTTTTCATTAACAGGAGATCAGAGTATGATGATCAACAGAGTCCCAAGCATGTCTTAACTTACAGCATGGAATAAAAATCATCTCGGATATTCTTACAGATCTTGGACAATACAATGATCCTGTCTCTCAATCCAAAATTGGACTTATGCTTGTTATGAACAAGTGTAGAGTTGGCATTCAGGACACTCAAGTCCTGCACCCTGCATGACTCTACAGTCTATTTCAAAAACCTACATCAACAAGCAGAGAGACTTTTAGGGACTTCCTAGCTAGAGTCACTGAAGTGGTGGAAAGGAGGGTTGAAAATGACCCTACTAAAGAGATGTTCATAAAACAACTTACATGGGAAGGCCCCAATGCTATCCCATGTTTAATGCAGTGGCAACAGTGAGAAATGAAGACATCCATAAATAGGTGATTGCCACTAGAGAATTGGGCCCAGGGACCAGTCTTATTGCAGTCCTAACCACCACCCTGGATGCCTTACTTATAGACAAACACACAAAGACAACCTAGGAAAGAACACTCCCTGATAGAACATGTTGGGGATGTGGTAAAACAGGACACTAGAGAAGGGACTTCCCTCAAGCAAAACCTTATACTAGGTGCAGTGAAGGCTTTCACTGGGCAAAAGACTTCAGGTCTTCTGGGGAGGACACAAAACTCCCTTAAACTTCAGGCAGGTATTCCTCAGCACCATAAGTAAAAAGAGGAACACATAATCCAAAAATTTATTGGGCATTGCCAAGTTTTCACTGATACCCCATGATAATGATATTTTTAAATGGGCAACCCCTTAAATAGCTGGACTGGTAGCCATGGATGTGAATGCCACAAAATGAGGTGCTCTGCTTCCCA
This sequence comes from Chionomys nivalis, assembly GCF_950005125.1. Lineage (NCBI taxonomy): Eukaryota > Metazoa > Chordata > Mammalia > Rodentia > Cricetidae > Chionomys > Chionomys nivalis. The sequence goes on along the minus strand of NC_080090.1, from coordinate 72,673,202 downwards.
CATGGAAATTCAAACCTGAATGGCAATAGTGGTGTGGGAGGTCAACAAGACTCAAAACTGATGATCTGTCATGCACACTGGGAGGATTTGGATGGGTGTAATTCAACCTATTACATCAGAATCTGTGGGGAAGGCTTATCCTGAAAAATATTAGTGTTGTCCTCATAATGGATGATTATGATTCTTTGATGACATCGTGGTCCATGAGAAGGTGGGCATGGTAGACTGTATATCCACTTATGATCCTCATCCCCTTCTAAGGACATTCTTCCTCAACATCTCACTTCTTAATGTTATTGCTATTAACTGGCACTTAGATCAAGTCATCTGGGTTGAACAGTGGTTTATTATTGAACCCAAACTGTCCATTTTAAAGAACTTGGTGTGTGAGCAGTTAAAACTAGGTCATATTGAACTGTCTGCTAGCAGACACAACACCCTTACTTTTAATACCCAAAAAATGTATGGACAGTATCAACTGTTACAGGACCTCGGGGCAATTAGCGATCAAATGAAAAATGGGACCAGCACAGGTAAGTCGGCCACACCCAAGCACGATTTCCCATCACATAACTATCTTAGATACTAAAGACTTCTTCTTTCAAATCCCCTTATCTGTACAGTATGAGGATTGCTTTGCCTTTATGGCTTGGAAATGTAACATGCTATAGACTTGCCCAGAGGTTTCTAGGGTTGGTCCTACCCCCCAAAATAAAAAAAAAAATCCTTCCATATGTCACCTTTATGTCATGTAAGACTTGATAAATATCCCAGAAGATATTATTCTAGTCTATTACATGGATGATTTGTTGTTGGTTTTCTCTGACAAACAATATTTCCAAAAGGCACTTGATCTGCTGTTTCAGTATCTAGCCTTTCTTAAGTTAATGGTGGCTCCAGAAAAGATTCAGAGGATGCCATCCTTCTCGTTCTTAGGTTTTTCTGATACTAAGGATATTCGGCCCCTTACCTTTAAGCTCAATACAAAAGATGAATATACCCTCACAGAATTACAATTATGTGGTACAATTAATTAGCTTAAGCCATTTTTGCTGGTCCCTGAGTAAGAAATAAGATTCTTATTCTCCTTCCTTTAGGACTGTCCATGCCCCTCAGAAAAGTGACCCTACCTCAGTAAGCAAAAACTGTTCCACAAAAAATACTTACTTTGCTGGCAATATTCAAGTTCCAATGTCCTAAACTGGATCAGTGTCTCCTGCCGCTGCTTCTTTTGATACCAAAAAGATTGTTGGACATATTATGACAGGTAAGCTTTATAACGTGGGTTTGTAAAGCACACTCTAATCTAAACAAAGTCACTTCCAAATTTGACCAAACTTTTCAACCTAGGCTCAAGATGTGAATGTTTGCCCATAGAACATATGGAAGTGAACTAGGTAAATTTGTATTTTCCTTTCAATTAATGCATACCCAGACATTATGGACAGATACTGTATCATTCCAGAGATGGTCTCTGGGTTTACAGAAACAATAAATAACCACTTCCCAAAGAATAAAACCTTGCCTGAAGTACCTTCACTCCAAATTGATGTTCCAGTCTATTCTGTACTGTCATCTAAGTTTATTCCCTGTGCAACACTGACATTTTCAGATGCAAACAAATCTAAATATGGAATGTTAATAAAAACACAATAAAAAGGCACAACTCATATAATATACAATTCTGGATCTGTACAATTAGGAAAATTTCAATTACTCTTAAAAATTTTGATTAAATGCCAAAATGAACCCATTAACATATTGTCTGACAGTCAATGTACTGTACAAGCAGAACTTGTCCTTGTTTTTTCAAGGATGAAGATTCTTTAAACCCAATTGTAAGCACTATGCTATTAATACAAGATGTGTTATGTCAAAGGAATTATCCATGCTCTTTGTCTCACATTCAGTCACATCCTAAATGGCTGGGAATTTTAAACACAGAGAATGAAAAGACAGATTCTATAATGATAGCATCTATTGACTTGCTTGAACAAGTAAGGATGCTGCATCAACAATTTCACTTCTCTCCTCAGAACTTACATAGGCTCCTCCCTGAATTGCTTGTCTCCCAATACATTTATCCAAGTCTTGTGCAGGTTGGGTGTCACTTGCCTCTCCAAAGGGCAGTGGTTCACTCCCGAGGTCTGCTGCCTAACACCCTCTGACTGATTGATGTTGCTTACCATGTGTCCTTTGGTCATGCTGTTATTGATTCTTGATCTGGCTTTACCTATGACCTTGTGCTGTCAGGGGAAAGGCAGCTAATGATACTAAAGCACTAAAATTGGCTGTTAATAATGGGAGTACCATGGTCCATAAAACCAGATAGTGGTCCTGCATATACATAACAGCAGTTCAATGACTTCGTAGGTTCTTGGAAAATCACTCTCACTAAGGTGTTCCTTACAGTCCCCAGGGCCAAGCCATTGTTTAATGTACAAACCACACAATTAAAGAATTTATGACCCCAGTAATCTCTCCTGTAGCAAAACAAGATCCTAATCTGGGCTGGTTAGAAGTACTTTTTCATATAAACTTCTTCAAATTTGATGAAGCAGGGTTGAGTCCACCTCACAAACTGGACTTACTTGCCACTGATGAGATGGAAGAATTCCATCAACCTTCAATGGCAGCCACACCTCTACTCCTGACTTGAAGGTGAGTTATACTTGTGTCTTTCTATAGTATGCCACAAAATCAGTATGGGTACCCTAAAAAATGTTTGGCCCACAACAGATCAGACATTTCTAAAATTAAAAGAAGCAGAGGCACAAGAGGAATAATTAATGTATGTAGTGTATTTCCTGTTTCTAATCATCCCTGCTTCAACAGAAGACATACCTGTGGGTTCTTGTCTCCCTACCCCCTATCCATCTACCCTTAGCTTGTGATGCTCTAACCTTGCCAGACATATTGATCTGTGGCTATCCTATACATCTATGGTTAATATTAAAGCTCCAATATATGTATCTTGAGAGATTAATCAATTACTTTGCTTTAAATTTGAAAGAATTCTAATGCTTTCCCATGCACACAATTATTTAGGATTCATTACAAGGACTTTAGGGGAAACTCAAGATGGGATCCATAAGAGGGCTTAACAGTGCCACTGTTCTGACTGATATCTAGTAACACAGATGGCATAGGAGAACCAAGGAGAATATTGGTTCCATTATGTCAACATGCCCATAAATATTCTACCAAGTTAGAACTGCCTGCTGCATGGGATCACTGTAACCTGGTCACTCAGCCATTCCAAGTATTTGAGACTACCAAACTATGGATATGTCAGAGAGTCCCTGGGCTATCTTTTCCAAGGAGCCTACACCATTTTCTCATAGGAACTCTGTGTTGGCCACAACCTGTCACTTTTGGGGATGTGGGGAAGTATGTGGAACTAACACCTGTTTGGATTATAGGTAAATGCTCCTTTCTATAAGGTGTCCAATAGTACAAGGCTGCTTGTATTTTTGATAGTTCTTTGGAAACAACATTAAAATTATCTCTAAAAACAAACTACACAATTCCACCTACCCTGGCATGTGTTAAGCCCTCATTCTACTTTATTATAACTAATTGTACTAGGTTCAAACTATCAGGTGATTTGACCAGTATTAACTCCTGATGTTACTTAATAACATGTTGGAGGGTGACATATGGTTATTGGGTTATACTGATTCATATACCCCGTTCATTTGGTTACTATTTTCTTAATTCATCCTGCTATCATAAAGTATAAATTAGTTAGCTTGCCAAAATCAGAAGAGAATTTGGCATCACCATCCTCATAAAAGGGACAATAATTACTATAATATTTGGGAGTGCTTCAGCTGCTATTGTTATTATACAAAATGCTATAAGAGCTCACACACTTAATGAAGTTATACAAGCCTCAACAAAGGCCTTGAAAAAATAATAAATAATCATTTTCATAGTGCTGTTCTAAACCTTGCACAACAAATTGACTTATTAGAAGAAGTCTAAACTTAGCAAATTAACAACTGTCCAAGTACATCAAAGGAACATAGTCACAAAGTTTCATTAATTATTCTTCATAATGACCCAACAAATACTAAATTTAAATCAAACCCAAGTTATCCTTTTATAACTGGATACTTTGTTTATAGGTCAAGTCTGAAAAAAAATAGAAGGGTTTTTTAATCCTTCATGAATACTAATATGCCTTACTGGGTGGGGTGGTACCCCTAATTTGTATTCTTTTTAAGTGTCTCCTACAGCATATCAGGAAACAACAGGTAACCTTATAGGCATTAATGGTTTTTAGACATCCTGAAAGCAACCCTCCAAAGTGGTGTGGCATGCATGGCTTACAAAATCCAAAAAGGCTATGGTGAAATCCCTTCACTCCACATATAGTGCTCTTCACGGGATGGTAGTCAATGGCAGGTAAGAATTTTTCTGGCAAATCAACCTAAGACAGGCACAGGCTTGAGTACTCATGAGGTGGGATAACAAGATTAGAGCAAAGCACTCTGACTCCAACTGAGTGTCCAATAAAAATAAAATAAATTTGGGTCTAATGATATGTTGCTTTGGAAAAGAGGTTCTTCTTTTGTTTCCACAGAGTATGAGAACCTGTGGATTTATTCAAGGCTAATGCGGTTTGATGGAAAAAGACCACCTGAATGGTCACCTTGAACACCGCTCAAAAATTACTTCACTCAATAAACAGCAGGAAGCAGTTTGGAGAAAACCTCACTCATATTCCCCAATATTGTTTATAAATGTTTGTTTACATTTAAAGTGAGATATGATATAGAGATAAATACTTTGCATTGGTATGTATCTTTGTCTATTGATACAAATTGAAGGTCAATTTTGTTATGCTGTATATAAGTATTTCTGATCTTGATTAAAATATTATATTTGTCCAGCTTATTTAAAGATGTAATGTATAATTAAGAAATATAGGAATTAGAAATAAAGGTAATAGATAATTCTCTATAATAGTCAAATTTCTAGTCATGTTAGAGATTTGTAATAGAAGGAGTGGAAAGGCAAGATCTGGGTGTAAAATATTATACTGAGGGGCTCCATATACATTTTAATGATTAAGAGCTTTCACTTTTTTTTTCAGAGGAACTATGGACAAATATCATCCTCACCATCAGGTTACTCACAATTGGCTGTATCTCTAGATCCAGGGTGATCCAATTTTAAAGACTAAGAGAACAACTACATTCACAAATGATCACACACGCACACACACACACACACACACACACACACCTATGTGCATTTAAGAATAAATCTCTTTTTTAGTTTTATTTATTTTTTAATGAAAAATTTCACCTTCTCACCTCCTCCCCGCCTCCCACTTCCCTCCCCTCCCACCACTCCCCTTCCACCTCCCTTTCCAGTCCTAGGAGCAGTCAGGGTTCCCTATCCTATGGGAAGTCCAAGGTCCTACCTGCTCCCCCCAGGTCCAGGAAGGTGAGCATCCAAACAGACTAAGCTCAAAAAAAGTCCGTCCATGAAGTAGAATCAAAACCCAGTGCCATTGTCCTCGGCCTCTCTGTCGGCCTCCACTGTCAGCCACATTCAGAGAGTCTGCTTTGATCACATGCTCCATCAGTTCCAGTTTAACTGGCCTTGGTGAACTCCCATTAGATCAGTCCTACCATCTCAGTGAGTTGAAGCACCCCCCACGGTCCTGACTTCCTTGCTCATGTGCTCCCTCCTTCTGCTCTTCATATGGACCTTGGGAGCTCAGTCCAGTGCTTCAATGTGGGTCTCTGTCTCTGTTTCCATCCATCGCCAGATGAAACTTCTATGGTGATATGCAAGATATTTATCAGTGTGGCTATAGGATAAGGCCAGTTCAGGCACCCTCTCCTCTGCTGCCCAAGGAACAAACTGGGGACATCTCTTTGGACACCTGGGAACCCCTCCAGAGTCAAGTCTCTTGCCAACCCTAAAATGGCTCCCTTAATTAAGATATATACTTCCCTACTCCCACATCCACCTTTCCTCCATCCCAACCATCCCATTCCTTCAAGCTCTCCCCATCATCCCCTTCTCACTTTTCTCTCCCTATCTCCCCTTACTCCCACCCCACCCCCACCACAAGTTCCCAATTTTTTTCTGGCAATCTTGTCTACTTCCAATATCCAGGAGGATAACTATATGTTTTTCTTTGGGTTCACCTTCTTATTTAGCTTCTCTAGGATCCCAAATTATAGGCTCAATGTTCTTTATTTATGGCAAGAATCCACTTATAAGTGAGTACATACCATATTCATCTTTTTGGGTTTGGGTTCCCTCACTCAGGATAGTGTTTTCTATTTCCATCCATTTACTTGCAAAATTCAAGATGTCATTGTTTTTCACCACTGAGTAGTACTCTAATGCGTATATATTTCACACTTTCTTTATGCATTCTTCCATTGAGGGTCATCTAGGTGGCTTCCAGGTTCTGGCTATTACAAATAATGATGCTATGAACGTAATTGAACAAATGCTTTGGTAGTATGATACGGCATATCTTGGGTATGTTCCCAAGAGTAGTATTGCTGGATCCTGAGGTAGATTTATTCCCAATTTCCTGAGAAACTGTCACACTGATTTCCAAAGTGGTTGCACAAGTTTGCATTCCCACCAGAAATGGATGAGTTTTCCCCTTACTCCACATCCTCTCCAGCAAAGGCTATCATTTATAAGGGCAACACTGAGTAAATGGGACCTCCTAAAACTGAGAAGCTTCTGTAAAGCAAAGGACACTGTCATTAAGACAAAAAGGCAACCTACTGATTGGGAGAAGATCTTCAGCAACCCCACATCAGACAAAGGTCTGATCTCCAAAATATATAAAGAACTCAGGAAACTAGACTTTAAAATGCTAATTAACCCAATTAAAAAATGGGACACTGAACTGAACAGAGAATTTTCAACAGAAAAAGTTCAAATGGCCAAAAGACACTTAATGTCATGCTCAACCTCCTTAGCGATCAGGGAAATGCAAATCAAAACAACTTTGAGATACCTTCTTACACCTGTCAGAATGGCCAAAATCAAGAATAAATCTTTAAGGTAATAAATCTAACATTAAAATAAGATGAGAAGAAAATAATAAAAATTAATCTTTTTTTTTGAGCCAAATTTAAGGCAAGCTTTAATTAAATACAGGCTAAGAAAATGGGCTCTGATTAGGAGCATCCTTGGGTTCCCAGAGAACGTTCAGGAGTCACATTTTTCAGAGACTTAAAAAGAAACCCACAAAGACATTGTATTTCTAATCAGTTCCAATCAGGGGTGAGTATATATCCTGATGTACTTCCTGTTTCAGCCTCATATCCCCCTTGCATTGTATCCCGAGTCAAATCCTTGACTATGTGTTGGGTGTCTGTTTATATTGGGATCTAACAACAATCATTTTAATGGTACACAGACATCAATTATCTAGTTAAGGTAGTAATGTTGCAAGAGCCAACTGTAGTTAGAAGAAACAGAAGGGTCAAAGGCCCTGCAATGGGTGACATCAGAGTTACTATCTAGGAGAAACCTGTCTGAAGAGACAGGGAGCGATCACATCGAATGGACTGGTTGATATACCTTGACTGGCTGATATTTATTTGATGCCTACCTATATCTAAAGAGAAACAGAAGATGAGGAGTAAATGTGTTTCCCTTCCCCTCTTCCCAATTCCTCACTGTCCTTCTTCCCCTCTACCACTCAAACACATTTACTCCTCATCTTCTGTTTCTCTTTAGATATAGGTAGGCATCAAATAAATATCAGCCAGTCAAGGTATATCAAGTAAGACTAGGTTCCTCTTTTCCTAATGCTGGATGAGGCAACAGAGTAGGAGGAAAGAGCCCCCAAAACAATTCTTTAAAAACAATAAAACATAACCTTAAGTATATTGAAAATAAATATTTTTGAATATATTAATGATGATAATATAAAAGAGTCAAAATTCTTTCTATTTTACTATCTGAATAAAAAGGTTGAGATATTGAGATAATTCTTAAAAAGATCAAAATCATGAAAACACACCAAAAAATTTACTGAGACAAATAAAAAATAACCCATAAAATATACTCATTATTTAAATTTAAGATAAGTTATTTCTTCCTAAATTATAAAATGTTACAACTTTATACTCAAGGAATATTTCTAAGATGAACTTATTCATATGAATCATTACTGTAATTAATGTTTGATTTTATATTAATGCAAGTGTCTATCATTATGTGTTAAAGTATTTGTATAAATGAATTTTTGGCATATTTATTTAAGGTAAGAAATATGAAGTATGCTGCTTAATTGGATAAATAATCTCAAATAAGGTTTCTATTGTCTTCTCCAATGCCATAAAACACTATATAGATTTTTATATTATAAGAAGTATCATACAAAATGTTTTTTATACTCTAAAATATTAGCTTTAGAGTAATTGTTGTTTTCTGAAAAAAACTAGGGTTATGTCAAAACATACAATCTTGCATCATGTTAAACATGTATTAGAAATAAAATTCCCAATATAAGTTTGTCTTAAACACTAATGTAATTTATACTGAATTGTGTTCCTTAGGGAAATACCAGATAACATTTTAGTGAGCCTCAGGTTAGAATAGTTTAATAAATGGAGGAATACATAACTCTGTTTATGTTTTGTGTGTGCTTCTGTTCAATGAGATTTCTATTTAAAGATGTATATGTTCTCTATAACGCATGTTTTGTTTCAATTTTCTTTGGCTGAGGGGCATAATTCAGACTTTCAACAGTCTTCTCCCAGGCTGTTTTAAACAACAAGATTTCTCATATAAAATAAAATGTGAAATACACAACACTAAGTGTACTAGACAAGGGCATTGTTTATAGAAATAGAAATAAATCAAGAAGGTAGATTCAACCCTTCTTTCACCTGCCTTGTTACACAAGCATAGGTAAAGTATATTTCAATTCTGAAGATGCCTGGTGATGACCTTGAAAATTACATGAATACTGAATTGGAAGATTAAAAAAATTAATCAGTAGTTAGATTCAAACCTAGTAAAAATTGATATTTGACTGTATTTCAGACACATTAATTTATCCCTTCTACTTCTACAGAAAATTCTCTAAGACCCACATGTTAAGATTTATTTGGTTGCACATATTGTCTTCAAAATATAAATGGAATAAAGTAAATATAACAGATTTTGAATTTTGAAATATTGTAAAAATATATTCTACTTTCAAATATGTACTAGAAAAATTGACTCAAATTTTTTTATCTTGGTGAAAATGCTAGCATGGTAAATTATTATATTTAGATTGCTATTTTATGCATATAATAATAGTTTAATTATTTAAACAGTATCTTCTCATTATAGGTTACTCAAGTGAAACCTTTTCAAGTACTCTTTTGTACAAAGCATTTTTCATCTAACATATTAGTTTTCCAAACTCTCTCTTTTGGAAATTCAACTCCAGATTGTCCTTCAAAAATTTTTTCTCATAGATTTATTACATGATTTATTGACAGAACAAAAGTCCATACTTCTTACTATCATTAGACATCATTCTGAAATAGAGACACCAAGTTGTGATCAAAAGAGAAATCAGTTTCCTTTTACTACTCTGAACTTATGGAGAAGAAAGAAGATTTAGACCACCAAACAGGCAAAAATAGTTATAAGTAATAAATTCCAAAATGAAAAATGGTATGAATACCTGAAAATGATGCAGCTAGTAGAGGACATTTTAAATAAACTCAGTGCAATTAAGACACACTTACACAGGCCAAAGACTTGGTCAGAGTAATAATTTCACTAATCTCATTTTGTTTTTCTTTCAAATAATTACTAATAGTAGCTTGAAGTTATTTTGTACCCAATATTATCTTATTGATTTCTTTCTTGATAGAAGTTGACACTAGTTCCAGGACAGGCTCCAAAGATACAGAGAAACCCTGCCTTGAAAAACAAACAAAAAAAAAAAAAAGAAAAGAAAAAAGAAAAAGAAGTTGACAAAAATAAAAGAACCTTTGTAGGAATCATCATGCTTAATCTCAAATTGCTCTGAAGAGCTATATTCAAATAAATAGCATCATAATGGCATAAAAGTTCACATATTGAATGAAATTGAAGTCCCACACGAGTCCAAACATCTATGAACACCCTACTTGTTTTTATATAGAAGACAGAAATACACACTGAAAAAAAGACAGCACTTTCAAATAAATGGTTCTGGTTGAACTAGATAGCTGCAGAATCAAAGAGTTCCATACTTATTACAAGACAAAAACTTTAACTCCAAATGAATCTAATGTCTTAACATAAGAACAGATGTTTCCAGGTTCTGGCTATTACAAACAATGCTGCTATGAACATAGTTGAGCATATACTTTTGTTGTATGTTTGGGCATCTCTTGGGTATATTCCCAATAGTGGTATTGCTGAGTCGAGAAGTAGGTTGAACCCGACTTTCCTGAGAAACCACCACACTGCTTTCCAAAGTGGTTGCACAAGTTTGCATTCCCACCAGCAATGGATGAGAGTGCCCCTTTCTCCACAACCTCTCCAGCAGAGGCTATCATTGGTGTTTTTGATTTTAGCCATTCTGACAGGTGTAAGATGGTATCTTAAAAAACAACCTAGATGTCCTTCAATGGAAGAATGGATGAAGAAAGTATGGAATATATACATATTAGAGTACTACTCAGCAGTAAAAAACAATGACTTCTTAAATTTTGCATACAAATGGACGGAAATTGAAAACACTATCCTGAGTGAGGTAAGCCAGACCCAAAAAGAGGAACATGGGATGTACTCACTCATATTTGGTTTCTAGCCATAAATAAAGGACATTGAGACTATAATTCGTGATTCTAGAGAAGCTAAATAAGAAGGTGAACCCATTTTTTTATTGGGTTCATTAGCATTTTAAAGTTTAGTTTCTTGAGTTCTTTATATATTTTGGTGATCAGACCTTTGTCTGTTGCAGGGTTGGTGAAGATCTTCTCCCAGTCAGTGGGTTGCCTTTTTGTCTTAGTGACAGTGTCCTTTGCTTTACAGAAGCTACTCAGTTTCAGGAGGTCCCATTTATTCAACGTTGCCCTTAATGTCTGTGCTGCTGGGGATAAACGTAGGAAGTGATCTCCTGTACCCATATGTTGTAGAGTACTTCCAACTTTTTCTTCTATCAGGTTCAGTGTGTTCAGACTAATATTGAGGTCTTTAATCCATTTGGACTTGAGTTTTGTGCATGGTGATAGATATGGATCTATTTTCATTCTTCTACACGTTGACAACCAGTTCTGCCAGCACCATTTGTTGAAGATGCTCTCTTTTTTCCATTGAATACTTTTAGCTCCTTTATCAAAAATTAGGTGTTCATAAGTTTGTGGGTTAAAATCAGGGTCTTCTACTCAGTTCCATTGGTCGACTTCTCTGTTTTTATGCCAATACCAAACTGTTTTCAATACTGAGGCTCTGTAATAGAGTTTGAGGTCAGGGATGGTAATGCCTCCAAGTATCTGTTCAACTATGTTCATAGCAGCATTGTTTGGAATAGCCAAAACCTGGAAACAACCTAGATGCCCTTCAATGGAGGAATGGATGAAGAAAGTGTGGAATATATACATATTAGAGTACTACTCAGCAGTAAAAAACAATGACTTCTCGAATTTTGCGTGCAAATGGATGGAAATAGAAAACACTATCCTGAGTGAGGTATCCCAGACTCAAAAAGAGGAACATGGGATGTACTCACTCATAATCGGTTTCTAGCCATAAAATAAAAGACATTAAGCATATAATGTGTGATCCTCTAGAAGCTAAATAAGAAAGTGAACCCAAAGAAAATCATATAGTCATCCGCATGGAGAGGGGGAAGTAGACAAGATTCCAGGGCAAAAACTGGGAACTTGCGGGTGAGGTGGCATGGGGCAAAGGGGAAATGGGATGAGAAATATGAGAAGGGGAGGATGGGAGGAGCTCGGAGGATTGGGATGGTTGGGATATAGGAAGGATGGATACGGGAGCAGCGAAGTATATATCCTATCTAAGGGAGCCATCTTAGGGTTGGCAAGAGACTTGACTCTTGAGGGGTTCGCAGGTGTCCAGGAATATGTCCCCAGCTGGTACCTTGGGCAACTAAGGAGAGGGAACCTGAAATGACCCTATCCTATACTGATGAATATCTTGCATATCACCTTAGAACCTTCATCTGGCGATGGATCGAGGTAGAGACAGAGTCTCAATTTGGAGCAACAGTCTGAGCTCTTAAGGTCCAAATGAGGAGCAGAAGGAGGGAGAACATGAGCAAAAAATCAGGACCACGAGGGATGCACCCACCCACTGTGACAGTGGAACTGATTTATTGGGAGCCCACCAAGGCCAGCTGGTCTGGGACTGAATAAGCATGGGTTGATTCCGGACTCTCTGAGCATGGCGGTCAATGAAGACTGATGAGAAGCCAAGGACAATGGCACTAGGTTTCGATCCTAATACATGAACTGGCTTTGTGGGAGCTTAGCCTGTTTGGACGCTCACCTTTCTGGACGTAGATAGAAGGACCTTGGTCTTCCCGCAGGGCAGGGAATTTGGACTGCTCTTCAGTATCGAGAGGGAGGGAGAATGGAGTGGGGGGAGGAGAAGAGGAGTGGGGATAGGGGGAGGGAAGTGGGGGGAGGGCAATATTTGGGAGGAGGGGAGGGAAATGGGAAATGGGGAGCAGGTGGAAATTTTAATTAAAAAAGAATAAAAATAAATAAATAATTAAAAAAGAAAAAAAAAAAAAGAAGGTGAACCCAATGAAAAACATATAAGCATCCCCCTGAATATTAACCTTCATCAGGCGATGAAAGAAGACAGAGACAGAGACCAACATTGGAGCACTGGACTGAAGTCTCACGATCCAAAGGAGGAACAGAAGGAGAGTGAGCAAGAGCAATGAACTCAGGACTGCGAGGGGTGCACCCACACACTGAGGCAATGGGGATGTTCTATCGGGAACTCACCAAGGCCAGCTGGCCGGGGACTGAAAAAGCATGGGACAAAACCGGTCTCGCTGAACATAATGGACAATGAGGACTACTGAGAACTGAAGAACAATGGCAATGGGTTCTTGATCCTATTGCACGTAATGGCTTTGTGGGAGCCCAGGTAGTTTGGATGCTCACCTTAATAGACCTGGATGGAGGTGGGTGGTCCTTGGACCTCCCACAGGGCAGAGAAACCTGCTTGCTCTTTGGGCTGAGGAGGAAGGAAGACTTGATTGGGGGAGGGGGAGGGAATGGGAGGTGGTGGCAGGGAAGAGGCAGAAATCTTTAATAATTAAATAAATTAATTAATAAAAAAAACATAAGAACAGATGTACTGAACCTGAAAGAAGAGATAGTGGAGAATAACCTTGGTCTCACACTCACAGAAAGAGACTTTCTGAACAGAACACTGCTAGTATAGGTATTAAAAACAATTCATAATTGGCATCTTTTTAAACTGAAGAGCTTCTGTATGGCAAGGGACACACCATTTGAACGCCATGTCGGGATATAGAATTTGAGAAGATTTTTTAAGTTATATATCCAGTGGATATATAATATCAAAAATAAAGAAACAATTAAAAAAAACTGAACATCATGAAAACAAATAATATAATTTGAATGTGGTAGAAATCTAAACAGAACTTTCAGCAAATAAAATGTCTGGCAATTTCCTAAGGAATTGTTCAAGTAATTAGTCACCGGAGAAATGCAAATAAAAACCACTTTGAGATTTCAGCCTACACTGGTCAGGGTGGCCAGGATCAAACAAACAAAAAGCAAAACACAAAAAACAAAAACAAATTGTAATACTGGTATGTGGAGTTGGGGAACACTCATTCATTGATGGTGGGAACTCCTTCGGCCAATAACCTTTAAGATATCAGCCCACTTACTTGTGTGTGATATCTTATACTATAAATGCAACTGTAAAGCTTTCTCTCTCTTTCTCTCTCTCTCTCTCTCTCTCTCTCTCTCTCTCTCTCTCTCTCTCTCGGCTGCTGGATTAAGTTCCTGTTCCCCATTTATGGAGAGGATTGTGATCTGTGAATCATCTCTGAATAAAGAACCCTTTATTATATTCAATTCTGAGCTAGTGTGGAACTACTTTATAAACATCCATCATCAGGTGGGAATGCAAATTTGTATAGCTTCTACGGAGTGTGGTGATTACTGAGGAAAGTGGGAGTACATCAACCTCAAGCATGCCACATTTGGGCCTGTATCCAAATGGACATTCTTCCTTCCACACAGACATTTTGTCTTACTCTGAGTCCATCTTTTTTACCAGTCAGTATAATGTGCAAGTGTCTACTGCATATTTAAAACACCTTTTGTACTTGCCATAATCATAACTAATATTAATAAGACATAATAATGCTTGTGAGTAGCTTTAGATCTTTCCAGTAACTGAGAATATTCATGTTGTATATCAAACCATTTATACCCTGAAAGTAATGAATAACAAATGTTATCCTCAAATAAAACAAACTAGTGAACAACAATAAACAATAACAATGAATACCACTGGCTTGCTATTAAATTTGTTAGACTCCCAAATTCCTTATAAAATCTACAAAAGCAATACTCAACACATACATGTCACTGTTTTGAAATATTGCAAACCACAATCCAAACTGATATGTAACTACCCAATCATATAACTAATATTTATAATTTCTATGCCTCCAGTAACACAATTTATCACGTGATTGTTTACTATGGGGGGAATTTTATGACTATGTCCTGAATTATTTATGAAACCTTCCATGGTTAATGGACACTCTTCCTCAACATTTGAACCCATATATCTTTTCCTCTCAAAGCAAAATTCTGTAAAAGTTATGCTTATTCTCACTGTGTCTTGCACTTCACTACTGATTTTCTCTAGAACCTTTGACAATCAATGCTGTCCCTTACCCTTCAGTTTAACTAATCTTTCCAAATTCTACTGAACAAATAACACTTGCTCATATCCCAAGTAATCATCTCTGCATGGAGGAGAGCAAAGTTCAGAACGATTGAAGCAACACAGGTGAATGTCAGATGACTATATTGACACTGTCAGGATCACCAAGAATGATGAGACACATTCAGGCATTAGATGGAAAAGTGATTTATCACATAAAAGAGCAAGAAAGATCACCATCAGCAGTGAGTACGAGTTTATTGCCCAGAGAATCTCACTGAGCATAGGCTGTGCCAGGTCGTGTCTTTTATGTACTTGTGCTGTGGAAAAATGACCAGATTGTCTTCCCACTGGGAACAACATTGTTGCTTTTAATCCTCCCCTATCCCCAGGACAAAAATAAAACTCTTCATGACTCTGAAGCAAGGGTCCTCTTAGTGAAGACTGTTCTTGGTTCAAAAGTTGAAAATAAACTTTGTCTTAAAGTCACTAGAACATAAAAAAAAAAACCCTCTGGAAAGCATAGTTCATGGAGATGAGATGGGATACATGTGTCTGACTCAATAAATACACATCTCATTCTGATGCTTCTGAATGTCTAGAGTACTGCTATTACTTCTCTGAGGATAACTATGCTCCCTGAAAACAGTGGAATGGCAGTGTAGACAACTCATTGCCTGTCAGGCTAATATTTCTAAGCTGAACCTTTCTTACCTGAGTCCTACAGCACAGCACAATACAGGAGAGCACAATCTCGGTGTGAAACTAGGTAGGTCCTAGGGCCACTGCAAACTGTCTAAAAATATGTCTTCTGATGCTTGAATTTATCTTACCAATCTGAGGTTTGCTGTCATCAAGACATGTCTAAAATTATTGGTTGCATATTCTAGTCTTAGTATAAGGTTCTTTGTTTTCTCTATTACTTCCAATGAAGACCCAACATAGGGTACAAACAAGCATCTTCAGTTTGGTGCCCTTCTTCTTATAAAGTGGAATCTTACTTCTTCTGCT
The DNA here is from genome assembly GCF_950005125.1 of Chionomys nivalis. Lineage (NCBI taxonomy): Eukaryota > Metazoa > Chordata > Mammalia > Rodentia > Cricetidae > Chionomys > Chionomys nivalis. Next base: position 72,657,287 of record NC_080090.1, on the reverse strand, counting down.
TTCCAGATTTGGAGGAAAGGTGATTGAGCCAGTCATTTGGCTATCTACCTAAGGTGGTCACCATAACTTAGTGCAGAGTATAGCTGAACACTGAATTTCATTGCGGTGCACTTGGTGCTGACTTTAACATCTAAGGCCTAGTCTTTATTTCTTTATCCTTCTCAAAATGACAAGCTGATTTTTGAAGATTAGAGTAGGGGTGTCGACATTTTTTTTCTCCTTCTAGTCTTCAAAGTCTCTTTTTGTGAGTGCTGCTATACCTGCACCATATTATTAGTGTGGCGATCTCAGGGAAATTTGAAATCAGTTTCTTCCTTTTTCCTTGTTGAGTCAGGATCTATCATACCTCAGTCATGCTGTGTATTCCAAGCTATCTTACAGACAAATCTAGAATATTCTTATGGTTTTACCTCCAGTCTTATAGTAGAAATATTGGGAATACAGGTGTGGCCAGGAGTCTATTTTTTTATTATTTCATCTGAGTTCTGGGTATCAAACTTAAAAATCAGGTCCTCAGACTTGAAAAATCTCTATGGATCACCATGAATCCGTTTTTCTATATATTTATGTTTATATACATATATTCATATATATATATATATATATATATACATAATCTATTGTCATAGTATAGCTAGATTGCAATGACTCATATGCTAGAAAAGTCACCCTAAAACATGTATTTAATATACATTGACATTATTACTGAGATAAAGTAATAAAGGGTAATCTTTTATACTTCTGTTTTGAGTGATTGACTTTTTGCAATAAAATTAAACATATAGCATGCAACAAGAGTGATGACTTAGTGGTTAAGTCAAATGTTGAGAATCATGGGGACCAAATATTAGATCCCAGCACTTGTCTAACAAGTTTACTGTCCTGCAAATATCTCTTTCTTAAGATTCAAGAGATTCTATATCCTGTTCTCACCACTGTACATGTACACAAAAACATGTACACACAAACAGGAAAGCAATAAAATATAGTTTATGAATATTCTTATATGTATCTCATTATGATAAAAAATAAAGTAACTTTACATATTCAATGCCATATTTCAATATCTTTTTTTTTATTGAAAAAAAATTTTCTGCTTCCTCCCTGCCTCCCATTTCCCTCCCCTCCTCCCGCCCCTCTCCCCCTCCCCCCACTCCTCTTCTCCTCCCTCTCCAGTCTCAAGAGCAGTCAGGGTTCCCTGCCCTGTGGAAAGTCCAAGGTCCTCCCCACTCCATCCAGGTCTAGGAAGGTGAACATTCAAACTGTCTAGGCTCCCACAAAGCCAGAACATAAAGTAGGATCAAAACCCCGTGCCATTCTCCTTGGCCTCTCGTCAGTTCTCATTGTCCGCCATGTTCAGAGAGTCCAGTTTTATCCCATGCTTTTTCAGTCACAGTCCAGCTGGCCTTGGTGAGCTCCCAATAGATCGGCCCCACTGTATCAGTGGGTGGGTGCACCCCTCGTAGTCCTGACTTCCTTGTTCATGTTCTCCCTCCTTCTGCTCCTCGTTAGGATCTTGGGAGCTCAGTCCGGTGCTCCAGTGTGGGTCTCTGTCTCTATCTCCATCCATCGCTAGATGAAGTTTCTATGGTGATATGCAAGATATTCATCAGTATGGCTATAGGATAGGTTCATTTCAGGTTCCCTATCCTCAGGTGCCCAAGGAACTAACTAGGGACATTGCCCTGGGCATCTGGTAGTCACTCCAAGTTCAAGTCTCTTGCCAAACCTTAGGTGGCTCCCTTAACTAAGATATGAGTTTCCCTGCTCCCCTATCCAACCTTCCTTTATCCCCAATCATCCCGTTTCCCCCAGTTCCCTTCATCCTCTCCTTCACACTTTTTTCTCCCCGTCTCCCCTCACCCCCATCCCACCCCACCCCCAAGATTCCATTTTTTTGCCCGGCAATCTTGTTTATTTCCCATAGCCAGGAGGATAACTATATGTTTTTCCTTGGGTTCACCCTCTTGTTTAGCTTCTTTAGGATCACAAATTATAGACTCAGTGGCCCCTATCCATGGCTAGAAACCAATTATGAGGGAGTACATCCCATGATCTTCTTTTTGGGTCGGGGTTACCTCACTCAGGATAGTATTTTCTATTTCCATCCATTTGCATGCAAAATTCGAGAAGTCATTGTTTTTTACCACAGAGTAGTACTCTAATGTGTATATATTCCACACTTTCTTAATCCATTCTTCCATTGAAGGACATCTAGGTTGCTTCCAGGATCTGGCTATTACAAATAGTGCTGCTATGAACATAGTTGAACAAATGCTTTTGTCAGATGATAGGGCATCTCTTGGGTATATTCCCAACGGTGGTATTGCTGGGTCCAGGGGTAGGTTGATCCCAATTTTTCTGAGAAATCGCCACACTGATTTCCAAAGTGGTTGCACAAGTTTGCATTCCCACCAGCAATGGATGAGAGTACCCCTTTCTCCACAACCTCTCCAGCAAAGGCTATCCTTGGTGTTTTTGATTTTAGCCATTCTGACAGGTGTAAGATGATATCTCAAAGTTGTTTTGATTTGCATTTCTCTGATCGCTAAGGAGGTTGAGCATGACCTTAAGTATCTTTTGGGCATTTGAACTTCTTCTCTTGAGAATTCTCTGTTCAGTTCAGTGCCCCATTTTTTAATTGGGTTAATTATCATTTTAAGGTCTAGTTTCTTGAGTTCTTTATATATTTTGGAGATCAGACCTTTGTCTGTTGTGGGGTTGGTGAAGATCTTCTCCCAGTCAGTAGGATGCCTTTTTGTCTTAATGACAGTGTCCTTTGCTTTACAGAAGCTTCTCAGTTTCAGGAGGTTCCATTTATTCAATGTTGCCCTTAATGTCTATGCTGTTGGGGTTATATATAGAAAGCGATCTCCTGTGCCCATATCTTGTAGGGTACTTCCCATTTTCTCTTCTATCAGGTTCAGTGTGTTCAGATTGATATTGAGGTCTTTGATCTATTTGGACTTGAGTTTTGTGCATGGTGATAGATATGGGTCTATTTTCATTCTTCTACAGGTTGACATCCAGTTGTGCCAGCACCATTTGTTGAAGATGCTTTCTTTCTTCCATTGGACACTTTTAGCTCCTTTATCAAAAATGAGGTGCTCATAGGTTTGTGGGTTATAATTCGGGTCTTCTATATGATTCCATTGGTCAACTTCTCTGTTTTTATGCCAGTACCACGCTGTTTTCATTACTGTAGCTCTGTAATAGAGTTTGAAGTCAGGGATAGTAATACCTCCAGAATTTCCTTTACTGTATAAGATTGTTAGGCTATCCTGGGTTTTTTCTTTTTCCATATAAAGTTGATTATTGTCTTCTCAAGATCTGTGAAGAATTTTGATGGGAACTTGATGGGGATTGCATTGAATCTATAAATTGCCTTTGGTAGAATTGCCATTTTTACTATGTTGATCCTCCCAATCCAAGAGCAAGGGAGATCCTTCCATTTTCTGGTATCCTCTTCAATTTCCTTCTTCAATACCTTAAAGTGCTTGGACGCAAAAATCCTCTACAAAATACTGGTAAACCAAATCCAAGAACACATTAGAAAAATTATCCATTATGATCAAGTAGGCTTCATCTCAGAGATGCAGGGCTGGTTTAACATACGCAAATATGTCAATGTAATCCTTCATATAAATAAATTGAAAGAAAAAAAACCATATGATCTTTTCATTAGATGCTGAAAAGGCATTTGACAAAATTCAACATCCCTTTATGATAAAAGTCTTGGAGAGATTAGGGATACAAGGGTCATACCTAAATATAATTAAAGCTATTTACAGCAAGCCGACAGCTAACATCAAATTAAATGGAGAGAAACTTAAAGCCATCCCACTAAAATCAGGAATACACCAAGGCTGTCCCCTCTCTCCATACCTCTTCAATATAGTTCTTGAAGTTTTAGTAATAGCAATAAGACAACATAAGGGGATAAAGGGGATTTGAATTGGAAAGGAAGAAGTTAAACTTGCATTATTTGCAGATGATATGATAGTGTACATAAGCGACCCAAAAAACTCCACCAAAGAACTCCTACAGCTGATAAACACCTTTAGTAATGTGTCAGGATACAAGATCAACTCCAAAAAATCAGTCGACCTCTTATACACAAAGGATATGGAAGCAGAGAGGGAAATAAGAGAATCATCACCTTTCACGATAGCCACAAACAGCATAAAATATCTTGGGGTAATTCTAACCATATTTTAATATCTTAATCATAAATATTAGCAGATCATTATCAAATAAATGACAAAGTTAGGTTTTCAATACCATTGTTAAAGTATTTGGAGTTGCTGGGCGGTGGTAGTGCACGCCTTTAATCCCAGCACTAGGGAGGTAGAGGCAGGCGGATCTCTGTGAGTTTGAGACCAGCCTGTTCTACAAGAGCTAGTTCCAGGACAGGCTCCAAAATCACAGAGAAACCCTGTCTCGAAAAAACAAAAAAAAAGTATTTGGAGTTATTATATTCTCTAACCAATAATCAAATGATAAAGAGTAAGAAAGCACTGAGCCAAATAGAGGCTTGGAAGGAACAAAGGCATCAGGACCCCGCTGTTTCATCTTGTGGTCTCTAAGTGAAATGTCTCACTTCTTCACTCTCCTGAACATTGATGGATTTTAAAATACGTTTATAGCCAAACAAATGTATGATACTCATAAATACATGCACTTGAGAACTGGCAGTAGTTAACATTAATGGCTTTTGATAAATGATCCTAGAAACAAAAGGCAAAATCAAACCTGAACTACAGAATTAGTAGTGAATGCAGATCTAGAGATTCATCATGAATGTCGATGGCTGAGTGTGTGAAAACAGGAATCAGATTTACATTATTTGAGTACCTAAATTCAATGTATAGATATTCATAATATCTAGAATGTAAGGTATTGTCCTAATATTCATAAAATAAGGTATAGTCTTACAACACATTCACTCAAGCATAGCTCTTACAGAGTGGTGCCAAAGTCACTCTAAGAATGCAGAGAATATTGAACTTTATTTCTAAATTCTAATAATGCTGTGGACATTGTGGAATTCTTCTAAACAGAGCATAAATTTCAGGACATTATATATTAGTTTACAACTATTTAGTAAAGTGTTTACCTACACAAATATTATATTGTTTCTGTTTTCACTATTGATAGTCTTAGTTAAACTAACATTTATATAAATAATAATCTCTGTTACAATATTACATGGCTTTGAATCTCTAGCAGAAACCTGGATACATTCATGTGAAATCTCATTTGATTAGTGTTACAGAAGTTTCATTTGATGGTCAATTTTATCTATTGTTTGTAGGGCTATGACAAGGCAGAACCTGGTAAGAGAGTCCCAGTAGATGAAGCCCAATTCAGAAAATCTTCCTGCCTCATCATAGTCAATATGATATCAAGAAAGCAAAGCAGAGAGAAAGAGGACAGGGTTGAGAAGAAGACAAAGATAAAGAAGACGAAGAAGGAGACGAAGAAGGAGACGAAGAAGAAGAAGAAGAAGAAGAAGAAGAAGAAGAAGAAGAAGAGGAGGAGGAGGAGGAGGAGGAGGAGGAGGAGGAGGAGGAGGAGGAGGAGGAGGAGGAGGAGGAGGAGGAGGGGGAGGAGGAGGAGGAGGAGGAGGAGGAGGAGGGAGGAGGAGGAGAAAGAAGGGAAGGAGAGCAAAGGGAGGAGGAGAGAAAGGGGGAAGAGAAGGAGGAAGAGGATAGGAAGGATTTGGAAGGATAGAAAAGGTTACTATCAAAAATGTTTCCTTCAATGACATAACTGCATACTTTCTTACTTCAAACTGTCCCATACTTCTTTCAATAATCATTTAAGTTCTAAGCTCAGAAATTGAACTATATACTAAATATGTCTGAGTCATCAAAATCTAGTCCCTTATACAAGTTTCTCCTCCCCACATTGCTTTATTTGGAATCAACTCATTATTTTTCATCATATGAGAGGTTATTAAGATGAAATCTGTAATATCCCAGGATTTTTCTGCATGATGAAATTCAGGTCTATCTAATATAATTCTGTTTATGGATAACAATTGTTGGGACTTGCGTTTTTTCACCTACATTTATAGAAACAACTAAAAATCCTATTATTCTGAAAATATGAAAGATCACCAATACCAAGCATTTCCTCCTCCTTACATGACTGACTTATTAATTAAATTTGTTTACAGATAATTTTGTACATGTATATAATGCATTTTGTTTACTCTCACCCTTTTCTCTCTTTTCTTCCTCCTGCTTCTTCAGATCTTCCTTTCTAAAATTGACCTTCCATATTAATATGTTTAGATTTCATTTCTTTCCTATTGGTTTAATCAAAACCAGCTATGTGACCATAAGTTTGCAACTATGATTTGAAGACTGAATGGCTTACTCATGAGAAAGTCACCCCCTCTTCTTAAGAATCAAGTAGTAATCACCAACTCCAAAGGTAGGAATGAGGTACGTTAAGGTTCTTTGCCATCCTTGGGTGCTGAAATGACTAGTCTTCTGCAGGACTGACATAGGTAACTACAACAGATGTGATTTATTGTGTTCAATATCTATGTCTTGTTCAGAAAATGACATTTCACAGTTCCTTTCTCATTTGGGTTTACATTTTTTTCTGAGCTCACTTCAGTGGTATTTCCTCAGCCCTGGGATAGGGGTACAAATGCTTTGTTTAAAGTAGAGCAGTCAATATGGCACTTATTTTCATCTTGAATCTATTCACTCCAACTGGTGCAGATAACGAGGCTTATATGATTAAGGCTAGAAGCAGCCTTTATCTTTGGGAATAAGCATAAATATTTAGATGGCAATTTGGCACTTTGTTAATCTAGCTAAATGACAGTAGTGTCTCTCTAGGAATCACGATTTGTCCAACCGTGTTGATTTTCACAGAAATTTTAATACCAGTCATAGAGGACTTCCTGTAGAACGGGCTTCAATTGCCATCAGAGAGATCCTGGTTATCCAACAATCTTCATGCCACAAAAGCGTAAGTGCACATGTTTTGCCTGGTTAGCTAGTTTTATAGTTTATAGGGTTCATAACTGGTTAAGATTTTTGATACATTTTCTCTGTAAGCAGTCTAAATTCTAGTACTATGAAAATGAGCAAGCAGGGAGTAATTTTTAATAAAGTTCCAGCTAGATAATTTCTGTATTTTCCAGTTAAAATAACGGATGACTTCAGTGATAGACCCTTTTTTCTTAAGTAGAAAAATAAGATAAATGATAAAAGGTTTTATAATTTTAGAAGTCTCAGTCATTCCCTGACCAACAACTTTGACACAGCCGTCACATAGCTGGCAATGAGACTATTCCTTACTAACTCGTGACATCTGCATACAGTCTTATCCAGACTTGCAAGACTTCTCCCTTCTAACTCATTTTGTACATTATATGTTTAATTGGGTTACTAGATACTAAATTTCTATATGACAACAGCTTATCTACTTTTTTTCCTGCTTAAAGCATTGGTAACCAGCACCCCGAGTCATTCATTATCTTCATTTGAACTATGTTCCACTATCTCCCTGCTGTTCAAACTTTCTTCTCTAAAATGTCCCTATTTCCAGTTTCCTTTCCAAGCACTCAAAGTTGAGCAAACAAGAGTAAAGATTTTAAGGGAATATATATATGTATGATTGATTACAAGGGCCATTTGTCCTTCTTGGAATAAGGTTCTGCAATCAGTAGAATTTTCCAGTTCTGTCCCTTGATCTTCTGCTCTTTAGTAGTATTTTAGGTTTTAATTTCTTGTGGGTAAAAGGTTTTGAAGAGACCAAGTAAGTCATTTGCTCTTTTTTAAAGTCCTTGAAAGCTACTGAGATACTAAGAGATATTTGTTATGAAAATTTATGATCCATAAGCTTTAGTTGGTTTATAATTATGAGAAATGGTTGGCATTCTTTTATAGTTTCAAGAGACTATATCACATTTATTTGACAAGGTAAATTACTAAGCCCCTAAATGAAAAAATAACTTTTATTTTTTCTACTTTTAATTAAAATAATGTTAGGAATATTTTTGTAAAACAAAATTTAACCCACTAAACTACATAAAAGTTCAAGAGTAAACTATATATTAAAATAAAATTAACATTTCACTCTTATTTTACATAAATGAATACTATTTTTCTTAGATTCTTTTGTAAGTAGATTTTCTTACATAATCTAAGAGGGGAGAAAGCTTCTGAATTGTGTTATTACTATGAAAAGATAGAAGGAATCATGAGATTCAATATCCATAGTTTTTAATTTTTTCAAATTTCCTGGCATTAAGAGCTAATCTCTGTAGCATAATATGTGAATTTTCCAAACATCTAAAAATATTTCCATCTCATTTCCTTCCATCAACTTACCTGAAAGATATTCTTCAATCCTTCCAGTATACAAATGTACTTATCACTTCATTTTAAGTATTCTTTTAATGTTCAAGATTCTTAGATGGCATTTGTTATAACAGCAACTCTTTCTGTACTTTCAAAACTCACAATTGAAAGGCCAAATAAAGCATCCAAATTCTTGTCTTTTAATATTTTGAAGTTAGAGCTTCATGATTTGCCTTCTTTAGAATTGATATATTCATAATAAATATACTCTAATTTTAACTATTGACATTTTGCAGGTTTTTTTTGCTTCCACATACAGTGTATGAAGCATACTGTTTCTAAATAATAAATTGGAATGTGCCTCCAATGCATTTCCACAAACCTCTCTGTTTTAACACTATGCTGTGTTACATTTAGACTTGCTTCCCATGTCTATGATGTTTAACTTTCAACTCTATATGAGTCTCCTCCTGAGTTCATTTTTGGGACATGGTAACTTTGTAATTATAAAGATATAATAGTATTCCTAATATTGATATTAGATATTAAGAATTGCTAATTATAGAAAATTACAGAAATTAGGTATCATTTTGTTTTATTTTGATCTTCTTTCAAACTGCATCCAATAATTTATATAAGTAATGGATAAAATTATTGTGCTGAGTCACGCACACAACCATTTAAACAATTACTGAAAAGACCATATTAATATCTTTATTTTTAAATTTTATGTTTATATTCACCAGATAAATGAAATAATTGACATGATCAGTTTTCATTAATTGAAAATACGGCTATTTACAATAGTTGTTTATGTTCTTTGTAGAACAGAGGGAGATACAGAGACTGATTGTACTAATAGCTTAATCCATTATGAGAAACTATGTTTTAATGCAACTCAGCTAATGAAAAAATCGTAAGCAGAGTATTTCTTGATTACTTAACAGAATTTCTCTATCCAATTTAAGGTTCTTATATCTGGCCTTATACATTCTCTGTCTTTTTTCAATATGCAATTTCCAATATATGAATAAAAACCAAGCTGACTCAGTGTTATTTATTTTATGTGCTAAATTTTTAGCTTTAGGCGTTCTTGTCACAAAACACAGCAATCTAATTTGCTTTTATTTTTTCATGTGTTTATGTACCTAAAGGTTTTTCTATAAGCATAGTAACTTGGTTCATATAAATTCATATTTTTTATCTGTTATGAACTTGTAATAGGATATAAAACAAAATGTATTACTAAGTAAGTGATTTTTATCTTTTAAAATTTTAGAGTCATGGGTCACTCTACCATCCTTATGGACATATATTCAAACTTTCATAGTTATTTAATAAGTAATTTGATCACTATTAATGAGATGACTGCTATTTAAACATTTTGTTTATGTTACAGTTGACATTAAATTTACTGTTACCTATATAAATGAAATGATAGATAACTAGGTAAGAAAGGTGCTACTTCAATATAGTAGTTTAATGACCTGGAACCTTCATATTTAATGTTTGTTCACTGTTATCTTTCATTGAAGCTGGGATCTTAACTCAGACAAAAATATTGTTATTGCAAATTTTGTGTCAGAAAACATGTCAGGTGTAAGAAATTTTTCCTTATAAATTGGACTCTCTTTTTCTATAACACCCATGCATCATGCTATTTTCTCCCCTATTGGCACAGTTTGTGATAGATATTCTATTTTTTATTGTACTTTTGGTTCTCTTCTCTTTTCCTTCCTTAATACCCTTAAGACAGTTTTCCAAGTCAATGACTCATGAAACTAAAGTGTCTACTTCTGATATAACAGACGATTTGCCTGTGTAGTCTGGCCAATTTAGTATTCATCTCGTACAAAATTCTAAGAAGAAGTCATTTTGCACACTTGAATAATATACATCTCAGTTGTCTGTTGCCATACCTGGCAGACTTACTTTCACTGTGGAGTGTAATTTGTTCCTGAGCATTAGTTCTTGGATTTTATTTTCAATATATTGGCATGGTTTCAATATCCAAGCTAAACTTCAGTCACCCACCCACACAGTCAAGGACATAAATAAATGACATTCAGAATAAAAAGTGAAATCCTATTCACTGTTACCACAGATCCTATGCTTTTTTAAAGTTATTGCACCAAGTGTTTCTGTCAGGACTATTAATGAACAGTTGGTATAAGAAAATATTATGTTCTTGATATAAAATTATAGTAAAAAAATTAAAGTATATTTGAATCTACTAATTTTACATAATTTCATATGGATCATACAACATTAATGAATGAAACTATGCATTTTAATAAATACAGCAAAAATTTTGGTTTTATAATTTTGTACATACCTTTTTCTCTGTGTGAATTTTGTGTGAATGTCATAAACATCAAGCCATAAATCCAATTAATAATTTTTTATTTTTTTTATTTTATAGTTGTTACATGAAATAATACATTTTAGGTACAAAAACAAAATTGATGTTAGCCTGTTTACTAAAATCAGGAGTCACCTAAGAAATATTAAAAACTAAAGACTGGAGCCATCAGACTCCACTTTGAATGAGGGCTTTCAATCACAGGTATAGTTACAAGACTGGGGATATACAGAATTGACCAATCTGGAATTTGAGATGCAGTAACATATTGTGTTCTTTCATTTGGTTTTGATATGTGACAACATGGATTCTGGATTTACAGATGACAGACATATTCAGAAAAGTCACTCCCAACAATACAAGGTATAAATCTGTAGGGAAGCCACACGCCATGAGGTATGCTTCTTCTATATAAATCTATAGGGAAGCCACACGCCATGAGGTATGCTTCTTCTATAGGGTGGTGTAAAAGCAAGAATCCAGAGAACTGTATACACTGGCAGCTTGCCTGCATGTTATATCTGAGGGTTTGATTATTTAAAAATATGCATGCTATTTTCTATCCTTGTCAAGAGGGGCACACACCGGGAATCTTGTGTGTAAATAATTAGTTCTAGGTTCTTTTTTTTTTTTTTTTTTTTTTTTTTTTGGTTTATCGAGACAGGGTTTCTCTGTGGTTTTGGAGCCTGTCCTGGAACTAGCTCTTGTAGACCAGGCTGGTCTTGAACTCACAGAGATCCGCCTGCCTCTGCCTCACAAGTGCTGGGATTAAAGGCATGCGCCACCACTGCCCGGCTACCTTATTTTCTTAATGAGATTCTTGGGTGTGCAAATGAGTGGTCACCTGAGCTTCTTTTACCTTCTCTTGTGTTCTTTTCATTTTTGTGGTTTGTCTAGTCCAACATCTCTGCAGTAGCTTTTGTTTTATCTTATTATATTCTAGTTTGGTAAATTTTAAGAAATAAAATAGTGATAACCTAGGCACTAAGACAAAAGTTAATTGATGCTGGGCAGTGGTGGCACATGACTTTAATCCCACCACTCGGGAGGCAAGGCATGTGAATCTCCTTGAGTTCAAGGCCAGTACAGGCTCCAAAGCTACAGAGAAACCCTGGATTGAAAAACAAAACAAAACAAAAAGATAATTGAGCTGTCATTTATACATGATGGAAGAAAATACAGTTTTCTACAGTGGAGTGAGCTTGGGTATATCAACCACTCCAGGAAATCGGCATAGTTAAACAACATATAATGGAGTCCTGAATTTATTTATGTGATTATATTTGATTATAGCTCAGCAGGTTTTTTTTTTTAACTTTCATTTTTTTGGGGGGAGGATAATGGCTATTTATAATTTTGGATTTTATGTTTTTGGTTCAGGGGGTTTTGTTATTATGCTGCTTTTTTATTTGCTTGTTGTGAAAAAACTTAAAGTTCGGTGAGTATGAATGGAGAGAGGATCTGAAAGGACCCAAGGGAAGGGAAATAGAACAAAATATATTTAAAGCTTAAAATTGAGTTAGACACTAAATATAAAAATTTAATTTATTTGGGATGTATGCTAAAAGAGAGAAAGATTTTATATTTTTATAGACAAAAGAATGTTTGCAGCATTTATATAAGATCATTGCTTAAAGAAAGAAAGTGAATTTATTTGAAACTTAAGTATGTTCAATAAACAAAACTACTTCCTTCATGAAAATAATTTGTCAAAAACTTTCTAATGAGGGTCTATGAAATAAAAAATAAGTACATGTACCTGCATGACTCCAAGACATTTCGGTTTCTAGGATCCTATATATCATAATCGCTATGCATGTACTATATATTAATTGCTCTACATCAAACTCGGGACAGATTAATTATTTTCTTTTAGGTAGTTTTTGTTACACATGTAATCTTACTATTTATTAAAACAAAGATATATTAAAGGATAATCAGATGATGATATACTTTCAAAGAAAAAAAATCATGTCTTAAAATTTTTATACGAAAGACAAGATGGTAAAATCTGGAAGACTCTCAGGCCACTCTAGACAAAACAAAAATGAAAAGGAAGACATAAAAACAGAATGTGAGAAAATGCAGAGAATCATTAGATCATACTTCAAAAACTTGTACTCCACAAAATTTGAAAATCTAAAAGAAACAGACAACTTTCTTGATAGGTACCACATACCAAATTTACATCAAGACCAGATAAACAATTTAGACAGACCTTTAACCTCGTAAAGGTTAAACCTTTAACCTGTTTTCTTAAACAGTAACAGTCATTAAAAGTCTTCCAACCAAAAATATAAAAAAATAAAAAGCCCAGGACCAGATGGTTTCAGCACACAATTCAGAACTTCAAAGGAGAGGCAATTCCAATTCTTCTCAAATTGTTCCACATAATAGAAACAGAAAGAATATTTTCAAATGTTTTTATGAAGCCACAGTTATTCTAATAACTGAACCAAACAAAGATAGAACAAAGATAGAGAACTACAGACTAATTTCCCTCATGAACATTGCAAAATCACCCAATAAAATACTGGCAAACCAAGTTGAAGAACACATCAAAAATATTAAAAGACAGTGTCCTTTGTCTTACAAAAGTTATTCAGTTTTATGAAGTTCCATTTCCTAATTGCTGGTATTAGTGTCTGCACTATCACTGTTCTGGCCTGAAAGTCTTCCTCTGTGCCAGTGTGTTCAAGGCTAATTTATAGTTTGTCTTCTCACAGATTCAGTATATCTGGTTTTATGTTGAGGTCTTTGATCCACATGTGATGTGGGAGAGTCTTCTGCTTTGTGTTGAGTTCATTGGTTAATAAAGATACTGCTTTGGCCCTTTAATAGGACAGAAGATTAGGTAGGCAGAGTAGACAGACAGAATGCTGGGAGAAAGAAGCCGAGTCAGGCAGTCACCATGATTCTCCCACCTGACACAGACGCAGGTTAAGATCTTTCCTGGTAAGCCACACTCGTGGTGCTATACAGATTATTAGAAATGGGCTAGATCAATATGTAAGAGCTAGCTAATAAGATGTTATAACTAATCGGCCAAGCAGAGTTTAAAAGAATACAGTTTCCATGTAATTATTTCGGGTAAAGCTAGCCATGTGGGAGCTGGGCGGTGGGAAGCAGCCCGCAGCTCCTACTACACACATGCACCTTTGTTTTCTGCAAGGTAATAAGTATGGGACTTTTGTACTCTTCTACTTGCAGATATTCAATTTAATTAACAACATTTGCTGAAGATGCTGTCTTCTTTTCAATAATTTGGTTTATAAAATCTGAGGTGTTTATTTGTGTGCAGATTCATAGCTGGGGTTTCATATCAATTACAATGATCAACATGTTTGTTCTGTGCCAGTACCCTATAGCTCTGTAGTACAATTTGTAATGAGAGATTGTGATACCACCTAATGTTTTTTTTTTCCAGGATTGCTTTAACTATCCTGCTTGTTTGATTAATTGATTTTGTTTGTTTTGTCTTTTTTTTTGTTTTTGCTATTGAGAATGGTCATTTAAAAGTTGGTATAGAATATTCTTGGAATTTTGATAAAGATTGCATTTAATGTGTAGATTACTTTGGTAGGATAGCCATTTTTTCTGTTAATCCTATCAATTCATAAGTATGAGAGATCTATCCATTGTTTGATACCTTTTTTGATTTCTTAATTGCAAGATTTGAAGTTTTTGTCATACAAGTATTTCATTGCTTCATTAGAATTACCCCCAAGATATTTTGAACTATTTGGGGCTGTTATGCAAAGTGTTCTTTCCCTGATTTTATTTTCATTCTATCTTTTGCATATAGAAAGGCTGTTGATATTTTTAAGTTAATCTTATAACTGCCCATTTTCCTCAAATATTTTATAAGATATGGGACTTCCCTCATCGAATATTTGGGGTCACTTATCTAAAACATACAATCATATCATCTCTAAATAATGATACTTGTCTACCTTATTGATTTTGTTATGAACCAACTCACTGTTGCATTGATTCTTTGCATTGTTCTCTTTGTTTCTATTATGTTGCTCAGTCATCAGTTTATTTCTTGCCATCGATGCCTTTTGGGTGTGATTGCTTCTTTTTGTCTGAGAACTGTCAGGTGTGATGTTTATTTGATGATATAATATGTTTCAGATTTTCTTTTTTTAATGTAGGCACTTTGATATATGAACTTTTGTCTTAGAACCATTTTTATTGTGTTCCAAAAGTTTGCATATGATGTGTATTCTTTTTCATTGAATTCTAGAAAGTCATTGAAATTTTCTTTATTTCTGCTTCAACCCATTTTTCATTTAGCAAACAATTGTTTAGTTTCTATGAGTTTAGAAACTTTCCATCGTTTCTCTTGTTGTTGATATCTAGCTTTAATCTGTGCTGGTCTGATTGGATGCAGGGAAATATTTCAATTTTTTATATTTGTTAAAACTTGTTTTTTGGCCAAATACAAAATTTTGGAGAAAGTTCTATGAAGTGTGGAAGTAATATTCATTTCTTTTTCTGTGAAAGATTATTATCTATCTTAGGTCCATTTGGCTTATAACATTTAATAGGGCCAGTATTTCTGTTTAGTTTTTTTCAGGAAGACATGCACACTGGTGAGAGGGAAGTACTTACGTAACCCACTATCAGTGTGTGTAATACGTGATTTTAGATGTCGTATTCTTTTTGGTTTTACAAACTGGGATGCCCTATTGTTTGGGATATAGATGGTTAGAATTGAAATGTCACATTGTGGATTTTTTCTTTGGTCAGTGTTCTTCCCTAACTCTTTTGATTAGTTTTGACTTGACGTCTATATTTTTAGTTATTAAAATAGCTACATAGACTTGCTCCTTAGAGCTCTTTGTTTGGGCTTATTTTTCTAAACTTTTAACATGGGCAAATGACTATCTTGATGTTGATGTATATTTTTTTGATGTAACAGAAGGACAGATCCCATTTACTCATCCATTCTGCTAGTTTGTGTCTTTTTTATCAGCATTGAGGCCTTTGATATTGACAGATATAAATGACCAATGATTGGTTGTTCCTTTCATTTTGTTGTTATTGGTGGTCATACACCTGTTATACTGGCCAGATCAGCTATTATTTTCACAGGAAATTCTGGCCGTTGTTAGAGGCTGGATAAATGGAATGAGATGAGGGAAGTAAGGTTGAAGGGAGTCTTTGTGATCTCTTAGGGATGGGGTTTGAGAGGAAAGAGAAATCACAACAGGTTTCCAACTACAGAACTGGGAGATGTCCTCTTTGTCGCGGTCGTGAGCTCCTAGGTGAGCTTCGGGAGTGCTGCCTAGTTGGCTTTTTGGGGCGCGGCAGGCCTAGAGATGCCAACATGCCGGTTGCCAGAAGTTGGGTTTGTCCTAAGACCTATGTGACCCCACGGAGACCCTTCGAGAAGTCGCGTCTCGACCAGGAACTGAAACTCATTGGAGAATATGGGCTCCGGAACAAGTGTGAGGTATGGAGAGTCAAATTTACCCTGGCCAAGATCCGCAAGGCCGCCCGAGAGCTGCTAACGCTGGACGAAAAGGACCCACGGCGTCTTTTTGAAGGCAATGCTCTGCTGAGGCGACTTGTTCGCATTGGGGTGCTGGATGAGGGCAAGATGAAGCTGGATTACATCCTGGGCCTGACGATGGAGGATTTCTTGGAGAGGCGGCTGCAGACCCAGGTCTTCAAGCTGGGTTTGGCTAAATCTATTCTCCATGCCCGTGTGCTCATCCGCCAGCTTCACATCAGGGTCCGCAAGCAGGTGGTGAACATCCCGTCCTTCATTTTTCGTCTGGACTCCCAGAAGCACATTGATTTCTCCCTCTGGTCTCCTTATGGTGGTAGACGACCGGGCCGAGTGAAGAGGAAGAATGCCAAGAAGGGCCAGGGTGGTGCCGGAGCTGGTGATGATGAAGAAGAAGATTAAGTTAATGTCTCCCTGGACTGGAGAATTGTCTAGTTTCCAGTTGGCTAATAAAACAGAATTAACACTTTAAAAAAAAAAAAAACAAACAAACTGGGAGATGAAACTTAGGAATTTTCTCCCAAAGAGTGGTGTGGGTCTGCCTTCAGTCTACTTGTTGCCTTGGGAATAACTATTGTTAGATTGGCAGAGAGTACTTGCAGCAGTTGTGGTCTGGGACAAAGCAACAAATAAGAGAAGTTAGGATAGGAATAGGTGGTTTCTGGTATCTACAGGAGATGTAGGGAGGGTTGAGGGAAGTTTGTTGCTAGTGTTGTTTCAGTGCTAGCACTGAGACTTGGGAATGGGTCCCGGAAGATAGAGAAGGGAAAGTCTGTAGGCAATCTACTTAGATTTTTGGCAGGTGTGGCCTGTGGTATAGAGGCAGTTTCGTGCTGGAGTTGGGGGTGGGATACAGTAATGTGTGAGGGAAGAAAGGATAAGTTATAATAATTTGTTAGGACATCTGCAGGAGATGTTGAGAGGGAACAGGTACAGCTGCAGCTGGTGTTCTGTTGAAGTGATAGGGACCACCCTGTGAGACAGGTTCTGGGGGAATTGAGAGGAGAAGGGCTGCGAGTAGCCTACCTGGATTTCTGGAAGGCATGACTTGTCTGTTTCATCTCTTAACTTAAAATGAATGCCTGCCCTAAACATCAATTTTATCATCCATTTTGGGATGTCTTCCCTTATACATTAATGATAATGACTTTCAAAAAACTCAAAACACTATTCTTCTATTTCCAAAGAGTGGCACTTCCTAAAATGCTTCAGTTGCATACCCGTCTGTCATCCTTTTGACAATAAGGAAGTACTGTGTCAACACTAGGCATTCATCATACAGTGTCTATAAAGACACTAGTACTGTACTTGAAACTGAAGTTTGGAATATTACTTTGAAGGGTGTATCACTTACTAATTTTTCTTAGATGTCTGTTTTTTAATTCTATTATGGAAGTCAAGTAATTAATGTGAGTATAAATGTTAATACTTTGAACATAATCAAATGATAATCATACATCACAGTTGCAGCCACATGAAGGATTATGCTTAGTAACAATTAAGACCATTTGTTATTAGGAGTGAATATAGTGCTCATATAACTGCCAATGACAAACTATGTTGTCCATGGAACTCTGATTTTAAAGTGGAATATGTTCCATGTAACTGAACACAATTAAAATTTCTCAATTTTAAATCAAGCTATAGCTATGTATTCTAAGTTGATAACAAATGAGAGGCAGTTATCTTGCATCTGCCTGCTAAGTTTTAGGGTTACATCCAAAGAGGGCAGAACCTAGCTTAAATTGACTCTGAAGAAAAGCTTTTATTTTTAATGTACTGAATTTTCATTATGGATTTAGAATGATGCATGTCTCTCAACCTTTTGATGCTTCACAAATGACTAGTGCAAGGCAGAGTTAGAGGCATTTATGCCTTGATGGTCATCAACACTATTGCTGAGTGATGGACAAGTACTACATCAACATTTATACGATTTTCTTGACATTTTATTATACCATGATTTACTCATTTTTCCCCAGGCACATTATTGAGGAAGTTAAGGTTGTTGTATAGTCAATACTGAGAATTGTGGTCCAACACTCAAATCTCAGATATTGTGTGCTTTTCTATTTTTTTCTGCTTCCATTCCTATTAGACAAGCAAAACTACAAAACCTGGAAAACAACCCACAGCATTAAAATTATTCCTTGAGCTGAGGATAACTGAAAGTGACAAGTTGTCACTGTATACCCATGAGATATGCCTGCAAAATTTTGAGAAACATAGCAATCAATGTATAAAATCTAAAATAGGCAGAGAGTACAGTATAGTTTATTTTTATAATTTTTTAAAAGTTATATACTTTGAAAATTAAAACTCACTATTCTTTTTAAAACTTATATTTATTCATTTTGATGTGCATGGATGTTTTCCTGCAGTTATGTTTGTGCACTGTGTACAAGCAGTTCCTTTAGGGGACTGAAAAGGTTGTTGAGCTGCAAGAATTGAAGCTTCAAAGGTTTCTGGGTCACCATGTCTGTGCTGTGAACCATACTGGGTTCCTCTAGAAGTTCATCTATTACTTCTTTTCTTAAAATCACATACCTTCAAAGATGAAGCAATATAAAGCTGCAAGATAGTAAATACAGATTTCTATTGTCTTTTAAACTTGTGGTGAGTTGGTAATGTATATCTATACAAAACAGAGCACTCATCATAAATGGAAGAACGTCATTTATTTGAGTCTGATAAAAGTGACTGGAACCCAGGAAAATGGATTCAGGTTATCCCAACGTGCATATTGGGAATTATGTGAAATTATGTGAAACATTTATGACACCATAATAAAACATCTACATAACTTGATGCATTTACCAGATACATTGGTGAGGACAATAAAGGAAGAAATAATTAGTATGGTTTAGCTCCTATGTGATAATATTCTTGGTTCTGGACCTGGTGGATGTTAGCAGCTTGCTAAGAATACTTTCCAAATATGTGTCCTAGTGGTTAAAAGGATTATAGGTCAGACATCACGAAGCATAATCAGTGGTTGTTAAGGATTAAATAGGTTGGATCTTGAACTTGGCCACAGTCTAAATTCCTGGCATTTTAATCAGCTAATCACTCCTATGAGGTGTTTTTTTTGTTTTTTTTTTGTTTTTTTTTTTATGGAAGTTCAACTCACAGGCAGAACTAAAATGTAAATATACAAACCGATGTAGTAATAAATGAATATGGATGTGCTATGTTCAATTACAAATAACTTAAATTTTATAAGAAAAAAGTCACTGAAAAAAACTCATCCTCTCATAACTAGCCTAAATATTTTGAACTTTTAAAGCAATTGGGAATTGGCTCAGTCAATAAATTGCTGCCTTTTAAAAATAAAAACCTGAGTTGAGATTATGGGAACACTTATAAAATCCAACCATGATAATGCATTCTTTAATCTTCAAATATCAACAAGATACAGGAGACACAGGAGAGTGTCTTCAAATATGAACAAGATGGAGGAGCTACAGAAGAGTATCTAGAGGTTGCTGCCCATGCCACCCAGGCTATACCCAAGGTGAAAATATTTTAAAAAGAGGCACACCATTATTCTGTGGTCTCCACAGGCATATGCTATGCGAGCATATACATGTACACTCATACAAACATGCAATTGCACATATATCACACACTGTATAAGAGTAAAGCAAAAGCAAAAGAGGTAGTGTTTAAAAATACAAATTACTTCAATTGTGAATGTTGTGATGATGAACTGAAAGATTTTAGATGCCCCCAAATTTTTCTCATTCTAATAATAAGATATAACTGAAAATACTTTATGTGTCTTCAACAGCCAACATAGTTCTAGTTGATCCTTGACTGTACAAAGAATTGTCACATATATATCAGCTTGCAAAATTAATATTGAGACATTAATTTAGCTGCACTTGAACTAATTTCAACAAAGAATTTTAGTATGTGAGTTAAAGAAGGGTTCATTTCTAAGATCATTCACTAGTACCAGAAGCCATATGATTTTGTTCCCTAACATCCTTTACCTCTTAGTAACTAAATACCAATTCTTCATAAAATTGAATATTAATACTTTTACAAAAAATTAAAAAAGCAGAGTAAAGAAACCAAAAAATGCAATTTCATACATTTTGTAATTTTATTTTACATGATGTTTCATTGATTTTGGTCATAGATAATATAAACAAGAAAAATATAGATGTCTGATTTCTTAGTATTCAAAAAGAGACATTTATTTTATAAGATATCAAAATACATAATCTGTGCAATTACTATAAAAATAAAAAAATAAGTTTAAAGACTCCCAAAGTAATGAAATTAAGGGAGAACGTTCACACAAGATAACATAAAATAATGCACTTGAGAACATTATTTATGTGCATACTTCATTTACTGACATTTGCAAAATTGACTTTACTTTTCCTGAAGAAAATATCAATACACTATGAAAATTGGAACGGAATGCAAACAAATACATAAACATATCCACTAGCTATACAATTTGCTTATGATGCATTGAAAGTAAGAAACAAAGACAAAAGAATGCAAAATATAAACATTTGTATATTTGAATCTCCTCCATAATCTTTCATTCATAGAGAAGTTTTGGTAAAACAGTCAAGTACTGTAGGATTGTGGTTCTGTAGTCTGAATCAACAAATTCTTTAAAATTGTAGAGAAGTGGTAAAACGATACAGTATCTAACATAAATGAGACAAGAAAATTTGAAGTCAAGGTCATTTGAACTTGGAAAACAAAGCATTGTTTGGGCAAAAACTTAAGAGTTTAGAATGCCATACATGTGCTTTTTGACCTTCCTTCTTACATGATGGATTATTAGATGAGTGCACTGCTTGGGTAAAGAGTGATACCTCCTCAGGTGATTCTGGCACATAATAGAAAAATATTAATCACTACAGTGCCTAAACCTGTATCACATTACCATAGTCTATAACTAATTCACTGTGGTAGAAAGATCAGTAACTAACTCACACATTCCCACAAATATCTATAATCCATAAAGTATCAGACACATTTGAAGCCTTCATTTACATTCCAGCACATATGGACACTGTAACTTTTATTATTTTGAACTATGTGTATTCAATGACATGCTTTCTGTTATTTAGTGAGAGAGATATCCTTTCTAACTGAGTCTTTAACTTGTTTTTCTGTCTCTTCACCAGTCCTATCTCAAGAACATATTTAATGACGTTAATATTGGAAAAATTGGACTCTTAGGTTTATTTTTCTTTAAAACCTCTTAATTGCCCTCATTGAAATTATTCTTCAAAGAACATATTCACTATGCAGGAATAACTGAATTTTGAAGATTACTCTTTCTCTGCCAATTTGCTTAAACTCCTGTTCTAATGTCTGCTAATTGCGTGTAGAGTTCTAGACCTCACTGAGTTTGTGGCCATATGCTTGTGTCCTTAGTACCCAGACTAACAAAATCATGAATATATGCTGTTTAATATTCTCATAGAAACTAAAAAGCAGTCTGTCTGATATACATATAAAGGTATAGTTTATCTATTCTTATTTATCTCTTACAGCCATGATTCTATTTTAAGCTTATATTAAGTCTAATACCCCATTATTTATAGACATGAAAACATCACTAATTATATTCTACATGAGCTTGCATGTTTTACCTCAAGTAAAATTATTCTTGATTAATCCTGGAAACTAAAGTATGTTTTTATTTAATATGGTCTCAGAAAAAAATTTGACTTATAAGTCAAAATTTTGGACTATGAGGCTAAGACAAATGAAATTGCATCAGGAGATAGGCATGGATCTTTTAGTTTATGGATGGGTCACTGTAATTTATAAATGTAATGCCCCTGGAAGTTCCATCAGTTTAAGAAAAAGAGACACACCTGAGAGATGGTTGATAATTCCTCAGGTAAAACAACTTGGAAGTGTCAGCACATTGGCCATATGTCCTTTAAATGGATTATGTGATCATACTCTTTCCATGTAATATTCTTTGAATATTCATGCACTTGAAGTAGGTGGTTCTGTCCATCCGCATAGTTCTAAATGATATACCATCTTACCAAATATTCAAGTACATTAGAGGTAAGCAATAGTTGAGTAAAATTCCAAATCTATGAAGAAAAATTAATCTGTACTCTGGAATTTTTAACTCAGGTATTTGTATAGTAACAGGAATCTGAAAAGACAAACTGCCCTTTCCCTGAAAGTAGATTGATGACTACCTTAACTGTCATCATCAAACCTTGATTCAGTATTTGATAGAAGTTGATACATTGATCAACAGTTTATCACTGAGCTGAGATCCTGGAGTTCAGTCAAACAGAGGGATGAATGATAATATGAACAAAGGAATCAAGATCATGATGGAGACACCCACAGAAACCGCTGGGAGCTCACTGACTCCTGTCTGTCGCCTTGGGAACCTGCATAGGACTTGAACAAGGCCCTCTGAATGTGAGTAAAACAATAGGGCTTGAGCAATTTGTGGGACTATTAGCATTGGGATCAGGCTTTAATTTTAGTGCATGAACTGGGTTTTTGGAACATCTTCCCTAAGGAGGGATACCTTTCACAGCCTGGATACATGGGGGAAGGGCCTTGGTCCTGCATCAGAGTGATATGACAGACTTATTTTACGCCTCATAGGAGGCATTCCCCTCTCTGAAGAGTGGATGGGAGGTGAAGGGGTGAGAGAGTGCGGAGATCACCAAGAGGTGAGGGAGGAAGAACCAGGAATGGTATCTAAAGTAAAAATGATTATTTTAAAAAATATTAAATAATAGTAGAATTTAAAACATCATTTTAGCTGAGACTCTAGCCTAAGAATATTTTATAAACTATTCTTTTAAAATTTTGTTTATGGTATAAATATTCATATAAAGGCAATATAAACCATTAAAACAAATTAATGACTTATGATGAGATAAGACAATGGGAGACGAAATTCTTTTCCTTTCAGCGCACAGAGCCTTGTAAGCATATACACATTTTTGAAAGATTTTGGTTGTGTTTTAGAAAAAAAGTTCCTTGCAATTTTATGTTTTATAATCACTTTCATATCCATGCTATGTGTGTTTTAACATTTTTAATGTTTTCAAAGGTTGACCAAACACTATTATTCATTAATAATTTGCTATATATTACTAGTGAGCACATATTCTTTTTCCTCTTCATTGGCATCAAACTGTATAAACTTTCTATTTTTAGGATTTAAAATATTATTTGAAATTTAAAAATAATAATAATAGATCTATTTCTCACATGATGATAGGTGTTTATATCTATACTTTCTATTTGCATTGGCCAAATTCTCCTTCTCCTAGTCTTACTTATTCAAGAAATACACTTTTTCAGAATAAATAAACTTTTTCAGAATAAGAATAACCCTCCCACCCCACAACAGGCCAGGACTGAGCCCTGACCCCAGGAAAGAATTCGCCCCTACTCTACTCACCCCTCCCCAGAAAGATTTCCTTGTAAACTTTCTATCCCAACAGAGGTCAAGCAGGTATCTTGAACCAGCTAGACCAGAGACCATGCCCATAGACAGAACTCCAAGCCCCAACTTGGGCAACAAGTCCCTGCTATACCAGAGGCCATCCAGACCAGCAGAAATATAGCCCCATAGGTGGAGAACCTCTTATCAACTACAGGCAACTTCACCCCAAAACAGAGATAAAATAAAACAAAAACAAGAAGTAAACAGACACATAGCAAAAATGAACCCAGAAATTAGCATCTTGACCGGTAATCATTCCAAATCCAGATACTCAACCTTCAGTGTAAGGACACAATCGGCTGCAGTCAGGGCAATATGTCTTCACCAGATCCTCATTACAGCAATCCCTGAATATAACAAACCGAAGAACAAAATGAGCTTAATACCAACTTGATGAAGATGGTAAAAGTCCTTCAAGAGGAAATGAATAAATGACTTAAAGAAATCAAGGAAAAGACATGAAAAATGGAATAAAACAATATATCCCTTTAGCATATTATGAAAGCCAAGGCAAAATAAATGAAGTTCTGAAGGAAACTAGTAAAAATGTTCAGGACCTGAAAACGGAAGTAGAAGCAATAAAGAGAACACAAACTGCGGGAATTCTGAAAATGAAAAATTTGGATAAGCAAACAAGAACAACAGATGTAAACATTACCAACAGAATATAAGCTATAGAAGAGAGAACCTCAGGTATTGGAGACACTGTAGAATACATACATATGTCTGTCATATAAAATTTTAAATCTTGAAAATTCATAAGACAAAACATCCAGGAACATGATGAATGAGAGGAATAGAAGAAGAAAAAGATTCCAAGTTCAAAGGCTCAGAAAACAATTTTAAACAAAATCAGTGAAAAATTTATCCTAATCTAAAGGGGACATGCCTATAATGGTACAAGAAGCTTACAGTTTACAAAATAGATTGTACCAGAAAAAAAAAAAGTTTTCTCACCATAACCTAATCAAAGCACTAAACACACAAAATAAAGAATATTAAAGCCTGCAATAGAAAATAGCCAAGTAACATATAAAAGCAGAACGATTAGATTTACATCTGGCTTATCTATGAAGAATCTGAAAGTCAGAAGTGCCTAGACAGATATACTGTAGGCTATAAGATATCACAGATGCCAGTTATAATACCCCAGACTTCAGTAATTTTGAAATTTTGTAGGAGTAGAAGAAAAGGACCACACTAACAGACAAATTGAAAGTCATGGGGTACATTCACCGCCCACGCCGTTGACTCATGCCCTAAACCAAACACTCTGAGGGCAAATCACTCCCTGGGTGGAATCCCAAGTTATTTCCATAAAGGGAACAAGAACCTACTCTGTTCCTTAGTCTTTGTTTTAGGTAGAAATCATCTACTTTCCTATTTCAGGAGCAAGAGGTCTGACAACTAGCCACACCTGTTTATACCTTGAAAGAGCGGAAGTCTGATTTACAACTAGGTGGGACCTTTCTTTGAGTTAGAAGCATAATAATCTCAAACTTAAAACAATTCCCCAAACTCTCTGACCTCTGACCTCTTTGGGCCTCTACACTCAAGGTGTCTTCTTGAATGAATTAGCAAAATTTTTAAATCTTTATAATGTAGCGCTCCTCTTTATGAACAACACTTTCTATCTTCAATCAAGAAACCTGGCTGTTGGGGTCCCCTGCCAGCCCGAACATAATCTGTCTCTCTGGACCAGCATGGAAGCATGGGGATAAAGACCCAACTCATGGCTTCATACGGAGGGAGATTCTCAGTGATCCTTAATGAAATCCCAGGTTCACATCCTGAAAATTCCTCTCGTTTATTCTTCAAACAGCCTTTATACCAAAATGTAAACTGAGAGGGAAATTCATTAGCATTCTGTATCCTAGGTAATCAGGTGAATGGCTTTAGTCATGTCCACATCTACCTATGCCTGCTCTGTATGCTAACTCTGTCATATAGGCTGAATTAGCATCTCTATTCAGGCATCCTCCAAATTACAAAGAAGGAACAGATCAACATCCTGACCTTTTGTTAGTGTAGCCACAGCCTGTCTGGAAGGCTACGAAACCATGTCAGGTGTGATCTATGGCTGGCTTGAGAGCCTGGCTGCCATACCAAGTAGAAATGTGGGCCTACACCTGACTAGCATTTAGGACACTTATAAGTCTAGAGGCAATTATTGTTGGTTCCAGAAGGATATCAGCATTATCTTGTCTGTTGTCTCCTTCAAGGAAGTCAGTACTGGTTCAGTACAGTCAGTGAAGGATTAATTTACTCAGCTAAATGTGGAAAAGAGAACAATTCAAGGTGCGGTGTGTAAGTACATCTTCTCCTGTTGGGAGACTACTTCCTCAGGTGAAGTAATCAATTGAAATTCTGACATCTCAAAGTTCTGTCTCCATAGGGTCCTCCATCCCAAATAGAGAATACCATTCTTTAACAATTAATGGTCCTACTTTAAAGACCAACATGTTCCATGGCTGGAACTTTGATTTTTTTTTTTTTTGTAATATAGTCAATTATATAATGAAGGAATCAGTTTTTTTTTTCCAATATGAGCTCATTTATTGCTGGAGAGAAGATTCTCATCTCAGATACACTTAGAAAAGTTTAGACTATTTCTGTGCAACTATAGCTAGTCAGTTTTATCATTGAGATCACTGTTGTCCTTCATTGTATTATGAGATGCTAAAGATTGGTTAATTTTATCAAGAAGTGCATTCATTTCCTTTGTCAATTTTTCCATAGATGCTAGGAGCAATGCACCAGCATCATAAAATGCCTTGTTATTCCACCAATTTTCAGGAAGTGTTATATACCAAGACAATAAATCTCTTGTCTTTCACTACATTTGAATCAAGATAACCAATTAGATGTGTTCCTTGAATTTGTAAAATAGATTACTCCATTAATTTTCAGTATTCTAGGAGAGGCTTCATTAACTAGAAACTTCAATAATCTCAATTGTTGGCCAATTGCCTATATTTTTTTTTGTTTTGTTTTGTTTTAGAACCATTCTTGGTAGCAAATCCCTATTAGTCTTTGTTCTGTAGTGGAACAGAATATATATATATGGAATATATATTACACATGTTTTAAATATATACATATATGTTCATTAAACACGCATATCA
This sequence comes from Chionomys nivalis, assembly GCF_950005125.1. NCBI lineage: Eukaryota > Metazoa > Chordata > Mammalia > Rodentia > Cricetidae > Chionomys > Chionomys nivalis. Next base: position 72,630,481 of record NC_080090.1, on the reverse strand, counting down.
TATACATACACACATGTTATATACAAATATAACGCAGTCTCAGGTTCACCTAGTCCAACAATAACTATCTACCCACAGAAGGCCCAAAAAATCTAGTACTTTTTCAATCCACAAGACTGAACGTATCATTTAATCTGCAGTATACACTAGACTCCCAAAGAAGCAGGCTCTGTTTGCCAGTTAAGTAATAGACTTGCTAACAAGATGAGAGCAATCAGGAAAGGAATGCAAGCTTCCTTCTAAGTCCTTCATGTAGGCTTCCATTAAAAGGTGTTGTTGTTTTTATCTAAGTAGTTTTATTTACCAATAAAGCTTTGGGATTCAGATATTTGGGTGAAAATATGCTAGATCAGAGAAGTTAAGAAGCAACCTGTTGACCTTTCTTTTGGCTAGAGACACAGGGAGAGAGTTCCATCCCAATTCAAACTGCCTGCTAATCTCTAAATACTTCCCTACTCCTTTCTGCTCATGTCTCTATCTAACTTCCCAGACACTCTGTACTCTTTATGACTAATTATTGTCAGCTAGACACTGGCTCCACCCACTTTCCATGGTTAATTTTATTAACAGTCTCAGAGTTTCTCTGAGCAATCAAATATCTGCAACATTTTCCCATTTTGTCTAAATTAAAAGGAAAGAATTTAAACGTAACATAGTAAAACTATATACAATAACAGCATTTGTCAGGTAAGAATTAAATTCACAATGTCCACCCCATTTGTATTTGTATATTTGGATAAAATATTCTATTATCAATCCACTCTTGGTGAATCCAAAGTTTTTTTCTTAAATCACTTTTTAGCACAACCTGTACTACCAACCTTAAAATATTATTTTAGACCTTAAAACATTTTTTAAATAAGGGACTTATGTTTTCATGTCTCTCAACCCTTTTAAAAATTACATCTCTTGCTGGGCGGTGGTGTCACACACCTTTAATCCCAGCACTCATGAGGCAGAGGCTGGCAGATCTCTGTGAGTTCAAGCCAGCCTGGTCTATAAGAGCTAGTTCTGGGACAGACACCAAAGGTACAGAGACACCTTGTCTCAAAAAAAAAAAAAAATACATCTCCTGTGCTTCTTTTTTGAATTTGGTAACAAAGGAGACGGTAAAACATACTGCTTTCTTGGTGTTAAGTACTCATTCTATAATTAGTATGAAAGTATTCTATTATGTTGAAACATATTTAAACTCTGATAATGTATTTGTACTTACAAATAGAATCTAAAATCAGGAAATCACAGTTATTACTGTATAAGCAGGTAATCTATTTTTGGTGTCACACCATTTATTATAAAGTTATATTCTATGATTTTTTTTCAAGTGATTTACATTTTAATGGTAATGTTTACTAAACTTTAATTAAACACATCAAGTTAGTTAGTGCCTTTATTTAACACATATAATGTTTATTCATGAGGCAATAAATATATTGTTTTTTTTTAAAGCCAGATTTAATATAAATAATGATGTCATACAAAGGCAATGCTTTGAAAGCTTTATTTCTTCACATAATTACCTTTAGTCTACCCTTATTTAACAGTTCTATAACTAAGCTGCCTAATGAATTTTACAAAGACTTGGCCATACAAATTTTACAACATACAAATAATATAACTCTGTATATGTGGAAAACTCACATAGAATTAGCTATTCATGTAACTATAATTATGGTGAAAGTATTTGTCAATAAAGGTATTACTTTGGTTATAATAAAATAATTCAGAAATAGTAACTAGTATTGGAGAGTAGTAATGTCTGAACAAAAGTAGACAATATAAAGAGCAATAAATGGGTGTTTTATGATGTACTTTTTCTTTCTTAGATTCTCATTCAATTACAATATTTCTCTCTTCTTGTTTTCTCCCCCCAAACTTTCCCATACTCCACTCCTTGCTTTTCTTCAAATTCATGACCCACGTTTTTCTTCTCAATGCTTCCTTTCATCTTTGAGAAAGAAAATTAACAATATTCATTGTATAACTTATTTCAAAATACTTGGCTTATATCTTGCAAAATGTCCATTATTATACTTAGAGAAATAATTCAGTACTTTAATATAAATGGTCTCATTATCTGATAATATCAAAGTTTGATTATTTCTAGTGAATAAATTGAGATAAATTACACAAGGAGTGATAGTTATGAATATTGGCTGTTCATGCTCAAGCATCCACTTTACAATTTCCTCCTATCTGAGAACCATCAATCACGCCGATGAATCTTAGCATTAGCTGCCCTTTGTAAATGGAATAAACGTAATTTTTATATTTGTATAAGATTTGTAAATTGTATATTGAAAAAATCCTTTTAGATCAATATAATTAATATGACTTCTAGATCATAGGAAATAAAGGGATACATTCAATCTTTGGCAATTGTTTTATGGTTTTAGTGTTGGCACATTGTTATGTATCATACATTGTTATGTATCATTGAAGTTACAATCTTCTTACTTTAGCCTACAGTGTTTTGGGATTGCAGGCCTGTATCAAAAGCCAAGATGGACAGTGATCTTTGAGAAAAGTAATAGAGTTCTAGGTTTTATACAAATTCTATTAAAATACTTGTTCAAAATTAAATTATAATTTTCAGACTTTATGATTTACATTCTCCCTATGAAATTAATGACATTACCACACTGATAAACAAAAGCAAGAGATATAATTTTCAGATATTAGACTTTTTCTATCACTTAATGAGGACAGAATATTTTCCCTAGACTCATATGTTGAACTTCCTGTCCTTAATCTGAGAACATTAAGCAATGAGAATATGTGTGAGTGATGATTAATTTTGGGAACTAATTGACCTGAATTAAAGGATATGTAGATAACTGAAAAACAATAAATTTTAGTATGTCAACATGTTTGCTAGGAGTCCAGTTTATAAGGAGGTATATCTGAAAGCCAGCATTGAACCCCTACCAGAAAGCAAATTACTCATTACTATCCTATGCTCAATAGCTATGGGAAATAAATTCCTGTTTTGCAAGCCATGCAATCTATCATTTTGTATGTGGGGGGGGCAAACTGAATAGACAATAATTAACATTATTTTGTCTATTTTGTTTCTTGGTGCTCATCTTGAACTTGTAGGCAGTTTAAAAGGACAGGATTTCCAACATCTTAATTTTGAGAACAATTATATAAATACAAGAACGTAGTTTTATTAAAATCACTATAGTCAAAACTAAAGACATCAATATATTAAGTTATTGATAATGTTTAACTGTCTCTGTACTATGTTTATGTCAACATGGATTCCAGATGGATATGTTTGAAAACCCTTTGTGGTATTCCAATTGTGGAGAAAGAAGTCAAGTCTACCTTCTTTCTGTACAATAAATTTTTGTTTAGGATAAATAACTCTAGATATTTCAATTTCCTGATAAAACAAAATCTCTCTTTACCTTTTTATTATACAAATACACCCACCTTCATAAGTTAACAGTTTTTTTCCAGTCCCTCATGCATACATATGAGTGAATTACTCTGAACTTGTGAGCTAGTAATGAAGGAAGTTCACTGTGTAACCCACAACAGCCTTAAAGTGAAATTGCTGTCTTAGAAGCGACGGTTCAGAATAATCAGGACGAAAGAAAAGCGCTGCTAGAAAGATGCCTTAAAGGAGAAGGTGACATAGAAAAGCTGCAGAGCAGAGTTCTGGAGCTGCAGAGGAAGCTGGATAACACGACCGCAGCCGTGCAGGAGCTGGGCCGGGAGAACCAGTCCCTCCAGATCAAACACACGCAAGCATTGAACAGAAAGTGGACAGAAGACAACGAAGTACAAAACTGCATGGCCTGTGGGAAGTGCTTTTCCGTCACAGTGAGACGGCATCACTGCCGACAGTGTGGAAATATCTTCTGCGCCGAGTGCTCAGCCAAAAATGCCTTAACCCCTTCTTCGAAGAAGCCTGTCCGCGTGTGTGATGCATGTTTCAATGACCTGCAAGGCTGACGAGCGACCCGGCTGCAGGAGTGCACACTAACGCTGGACTTGCAGTACAGTTGATTTGGACTCTGGGTGCACAGCAGGCCAAATGGGAATGCGTATATTTTGGAATGTTACCAGTATCAAGTAAAACTCTATTTTTGTGAAAAAAAAAAAAAAAAAAAAAAAAAAAAAAAAAAAAAGCAATAGCAAGGTTGTTATGGTAAAGAGCACAGAAACTTATATACCAGGCCAACTAGCTTCCCTTTCAAGGGTAGTACCTCAAACAAGAGGGCCTTTTCAAGAACACGGAGGGCCCTGGCTTTACTTTTTCAAAGAATGCTGGCAATCCTTCCTCTGTAAGTGACTTTTCTGGAGTTAATCCTTGTGATTACATTTGGCTGCTACACACTCTTCTCAATAGCCTTATGGAGTTAATTTTTTCCAGGGTTCAGCAAATTCAATTTCGAATGCTATTATACCAAATATTCAGTCCTGTTCTAGAAAAGGAACAAAAACAAATAAGCAATAATAAAAGAAAAAAAAAAACGCAAAAAAAGCCCAAAATGCATGACTTCACTGAATTAACCAGATCATCCTGTCATTTATAGTGAAGAGAATGTACCTTGTACCTACTTAACCTGTTGCAAAGGAATTTCATGGACAGTTTAGACCATGCCTAGACAATGATTCTCATTTAGAGACAGTGGTAGGAATAACCACATATCTATTTGTACATCATTCCTAATTAAGTTGAAAGCAATTACAGAATATGGATATTCACCCCTTCTGTCCTTAGAGATTTATATGGAAAGGTCTTTCCACAGAAGTTAAAGAGTAGTAATGTATCTTGAGGGTTAGCCTCAAGAATCTTTAGCGGATCTTTTTGGAAGACTGTGTTTGTCCCTTTCTTGAGGGCAACAACCAGGTCCTGACTAACTATGAGAAATTTTGGTCTAATTTGTCCTTATGGAATGAGAAGCAGAAAGGCCAGCTTAAGTTGATGGAAATACAGTGACAATCGGTCTTTCATTCAAATAATCTTTCAGGTGAAAAGCAAAATTTAATTATAGTGAAACACAACTGCAGATCAGTTTAAAAATTCATCAGTTTCCAGTACCTGTATAAAAGTTCCTCCACCTTCCAAACACTCAAGACAGAGCAAGCAAAAATAAGCAGGGGCCCCAGAGCTCCCTTTCTTGAGCCTCTTGCTTTCTTCCAGTATACTTGCTCCTTCTTTTACTCTTGAAAATAAGATCATTATGGATGGAGAGATGGCTCAGCAGTTAATAGCAAGAGGGTCAAGGGCCAGTTCACAAAGCACACACAATACTTGCAATCATCTCTCGTTCCCTTATTTGGGATCTGATACCCTCTTCTAGAATAAATGGGCATTGCATAAAAGTGATGCACAGATATGCATATATTCAAACAAAACAGCTCTGCAAGTAAAATAAATCTTTAATACTAAACAAAACTTTTATAAGAACTGTATGTATAAGGTTTCCCTGTTCCTTGTGGAAGAATGTAAGAAATTACATCTGGAACAAATCACAAGGAAACAGAAACCCAAACTAAAAATAGACATTGTCTCAATTACAAATTCTGAACTATTAAGATTCAGTGCAGTTTTGTTTGTAAATGGTATCAAATAACATCATCTGGAGAGACATACCATTCTAAATATATACAACTGAGACTCTGTGTAGTACTGTACTGTTATGGTCCACGGTATAATTGTAAAACTGTTTATGATGGTATTATTGTTGGACAAATTATCTATAACTGAAATAGGCAATCTGCATGTTGAATAACCAATTAAATAAAATACAAATCTATGTTTGAGGCATGATAAAGGATAATAACTACAATTAATGTTACGAAACATTGTAGAAAATAAAAGCTTTGAAGGTTCTAAGAAATTGAGCTAATTTAGCATATGATAACTCTATAATGATTATTATAATACAAATGTTGAAAAAGCCATAACAGAATGTGGATTTTAAGTATTAATATATAAATACATATATATCTATATGTGTGTGTAAAAATGTGTATATGTCTTAAATACCAGATGTTTATGAGTTTTTTTAATACTGAAATACCTATCCATGAGACAAAGGACCACCAGACAGAGGAAGTGGTTTAGTCTTAAATCTACTTCAACGAATGTTTATAAGCATTTTTAAAAATAAAAAAACCAGGAAATTTCATAAAAAAAAAAAACTTTGAACAAACTTCCAGTATAGAGCAAGAAAGAATGCTTTGTAGGTGACAAGAAAGTGGAACAATTTTAAAATGCTGACCAAAAAAAACCAATATAGACCACATAAACATTATGTAAGAAATTATTATTGGCAAATAAAAACTAAACAAAAAATATCATCTGAGATGAAAATAAATTGTCATTGGTATATCTGCAGTTAAAATATATCTAAAATGAGACATTCAAAGAGAAATAACTAGAAAAAAAATTACCAGATGACTAACAGGGTAGACAAAAAATAATGAAAATTGAAGAAAAGTATCTAGAATTCTTGATTCGTTGAAAAGAAATACGTAGCTAGTTATCCAGGTACAAATGGGATGAGTAAGGAGTTAAAGGGAGGGCTCAGCATTTAGGAACATTTTCTGTTTTTCTAGATGACCAAAGTATTTTTTTTCAGAACCCATGTCAAGTGGATTAAAACTGCTTATATCTCTACATAGAGGAGCCCCAATGCTTCAGGCCTCTCAATACATCTGAACTAATATACACATAACTACACATAGGACACACATGTATACAGATAATAGAAATTAATCTTTAAATATGCTGAGTTTATAAAATAAGTAACATAACAAAACTTGAAATTAAAAGTGAAGAGATGGATGGAAGCAAATTTCTGCCTGTCGCCAAAGTGAGCACTATGACTGATAGATGAGTATCATATATAACATTGTTATACATACGATGATGATGGAGGAAAGTCATTGGTTAAATAATAAAGAAACTGCCTAGGCCCATTTGATAGGCAACCCTTAGGTGGGTGGAGTAAACAGACAGAAGGCTGGGAGAAAGAAGCCGAGTCAGGAGTCGCCATGATTCTCCCACTCCAGACAGACGCAGGTTAAGATCTCTCCTGGTAAGCCAGCTCGTGATACTACACAGAATATTAGAAATGGGTTAGATCAATATGTAAGAGCTAGCCAATAAGAGGCTGGAACTAATGGGCCAGGCAGTGATTAAAAGAATACAGTTTCCGTGTAATTATTTCGGGGCATAAGCTAGCCATGCGGGCTGCCGGGTGCCGGAGACGGAGCCATGCCGCTCTTATTACAACAGAGTGGCACCCAACGTGCTAATGAACGCCACGTAAAAGCTGAGAGGGCTTAAAAAGGAGAGAGAGAATTTAAGACAGCTTTTTGCTATTTGTGGGTTGCGTGCGGCAAAGAAATTGTCCTGACTCAGCAACAGGAAAAAACTGGCTGTTTTAAAATGCCGGCTTTCTGGGCTGTGCCGCCATCGCGATCTCTGTCTGGCTCCTGCTGGAGACAGGGCTTTTGAATGGAGCATTTGGAGTAAAGTGCTATGGCTTGCTTGATGGCGATGTGGACTGCTGTGTGCCTGGAACTGTGTGTGGCTCAGGGGCACCAAATGGCTCTGAGGCAGGAGCGGCTCTACTCTGCCATGAACTGTGGTGGTCTCAGGCAGGAACTACCGTAATTACCATAATAACAGCGCAGTTAAGGTTTAGACTGAGCCGGACACAGGTGGTACCGTATTACCCCTACATGGTGCAACTTAAGTTTTTAAGAACTGATTAACATTTTAAGAAATGCTCCTGGAAAAAAAAAAATTACAGATTCACAATAAAACAGATTCAGACATAAAAGACCTCTATGGGTCACAGTGTTGGATGAATGTACGTAGGCTTGAGAGAGAAAAAATATATATATATATAGAGAGAATAAAGTTAATGCCCTTAAAAAGGGGGGATAAAGTCTTTAAAGAGACAGAGTACAGATAGTTATAGATTAAAAGAAATAAAGAAAAATAAGCCACGTAAAAATGGAAAATTCACAGAGAGTCTGGATTCTTTGTATTATTGTGTTTTCTTTAAAATTTTTGACTGTAAAGGAGCTAAGTGCAGAGAGACATTTCATTACATGGACTGCCAAGCTAAACCAGAATGGATATAAGGGTGTTTTGATTTCAGAATATGTGTCTAAGGATATGATGCTTTGGAGAAGGTCTTCTTTTGTTTTCACAGAGGACGAGACCCTGTTAATTGCTTCTATCCCAATATGGTATGATAGACCACGCCCTCCTGAAAGGTTGCTGTGAACACCCTCAAAAAATTGCTTCACTCAACTGCCCACTGAGATGAATGAACCTGGCACACAGGTTATATCATGAAAGACCTAATTAACGACGCCCCCATTCAGCAGGAAGCAGTTTGGAGAGAAAAACTGCGCCCATGTTCCCAAATATGGTTTATAAATGTTCTTTTACATTTAAAGGGGGATATGATATAGATATAAATAATTTGCATTGGTGTGGATTTGAAGGTCAATTTTGTTATATGTATATGCATATTTCTAATCTTGATTAAGGTATTATGATTGTACAGTTCATTTAAAAATGTAATGTATATAGGTTGTTAATGGATAATCATCGATAATTGTCAAGCTTTTAGTCATGTTAGTTAGATTTTCTAGTTGTGCATAGATATATTTCAGCTAGACAGGCATTCTTCATATCTTTCAAAGACTACAGAATATGGCATTTTAAATGTTTTAATAATTTAGGGCTTTTCATGACAATGAGACACGTCTGCTCCTGACAGCACCAATCTACTTCAAGAGGAAGATGGGCACCGAAGAGGCTCCTTAAGGAGTTTGATAGCCATTTGGGCAAGAAACTACTCTTGCCTGGACTGATGCATAAACTGGACACAAAGAACCTACAGAGAGAGGACTGCTGAACTTGCCTAAAGGTGAGATGGCTTTTCGGGGTTCCTGACTCCTAAAAGAGTCTGCGAGACATTCTGCAGGACACAGCAAAAAGTGACTGAACTGTCTTTGGAATTTCCTGCTTGATGAAAATGTCTGCTGGATACTATGAGCCTGAAGGTTGAAGATGGATGCCCCAACGGTACAGAGGAACTTTGGGTGACTGTCCAGGCAATGAGATGTCTCTGTCATTTCTAGAGTTTGAAGTTTCTTATTTCTTGTTTGCTTAGGTAATATTGTATCCTTCTGGAGTCTTTGATGGAGTTGAAGAATGGTTAGTTATAGTTATAGTTTTCCTTAGTTATGATAAAAGATAAAATAGATATAAATATTGTAACTGTAATTCTTGATAACTGTTTTGCTATATGTAATCTTACTATGTTAAAATGAAAGCCTTTTTTTGTTTAAACAGAAAAAGGGGAAATGATGGAGGAAAGTCATTGGTTAAATAATAAAGAAACTGCCTAGGCCCATTTGATAGGCAACCCTTAGGTGGGTGGAGTAAACAGACAGAAGGCTGGGAGAAAGAAGCCGAGTCAGGAGTCGCCATGATTCTCCCACTCCAGACAGACGCAGGTTAAGATCTCTCCTGGTAAGCCAGCTCGTGATACTACACAGAATATTAGAAATGGGTTAGATCAATATGTAAGAGCTAGCCAATAAGAGGCTGGAACTAATGGGCCAGGCAGTGATTAAAAGAATACAGTTTCCGTGTAATTATTTCGGGGCATAAGCTAGCCATGCGGGCGGCCGGGTGCTGGGGATGCAGCCCCGCTCTTATTACTACACGATGATACCTGTAGATATATACAAAAATTAATTTCAAAGTAAATATAAGCCATTCAATTATAAATGGTAATTTGGGACACTTTAAGTCCATAAATGAATAATCACTTTAAAGTTAAATCTCTGAAAATACTCATCACAAGAAAGGGACTGTCAAAATGAATTCAACAATATGATCAAGCTGTGTATTAAGCTGAAGAAATTTACTCCAAAATCAATCACACAGGCAAATGAAGAAAAACAAGGTAGGGATTCTGTATCTGAAAATAATTGTCTTAAAAGCATGTTTAATCAACATTCACATAAACAATTTTACAAGTAGAAAAATACCAGACAAGATGGCAGTTAAGTGATGCTCAGGGACGTAAATAACAAAGTACATCGAAACACCACAATTTACACAAGACAACCTCAAATTACATGAAACAAACTAATGCATTTAAAAATCATAAGAAGATACATGCACAGTATTTTAAAAGGTAAATTTTTTAAAAAATATTTTCTTAGTAATTGATAAAAATAAATAAAAATATTTCACAAGAAAATATCCTGACAATATAACAAAATTCAACCAACATGATCCAATTCACATTTCAACACAAGGTTTCTAGGTTTCTTATGCAGCTAAATGTGTTCTTTTGTTCTGGTGGTTATTTTTGGTGAATAATAGGCCATTTAGTCTAAGTTTATAAACATTTTCCTGGCAATTCAAAGATATGGGATAGTCAATATAAATTTTAATAATTTTCTTTAACCCAAAGGAAAGAAGAGTATTTGTTCACCATTAGGAAGATATATATTTTGTAAATATGCTGATATAATGGCGGGCTATTCTAAGTTCCATTTTCTACACATTTATATAAATTTATTTTCTTTTTTGTATGAGTTTTCTTCCTGACTGTCTATATGTGTATAACATGCATGCTTACAGAAGTGGCCACAGATGTTCATGGTATTAGATCTCCTGTAGATGGATTTACAGATGGTTGGGAAACACCACATGTGACCTCAGAACTGAATGCAGTTTTTCTGCAAAAGAAATGAGTGTTTTTACCTGATACTCCAGAGATTCATTCCATATCTCAATAAATTTTATATACATTGCTTTTTAAGTTCCTGAGCATCACTTAGCTTCCATCTTTTCTGGTATTTTCTTTTGCTTTTAATATTGTTTATGCAAATATAGATTAAACATATTTTAAGACCAATTTTTTATTTGCTCAAATTGTATATGAAAAGATTTTCATAAACATTGTACTAAAGCTTATCATTTCATAACTTGTTTCTGAAGTAATTAAGTTTCCAGACAAAGAGTTGGGAAATCTAGAACTTAACCTCAAGCATTTTATAAAAACTATAAGAAAATGTTAAGATTTAGAGTAAAATGTATACAACTATTAGGAAATTTCTTCAGAGACGTTTTAAAATCTATGAAAAAAGAGAAAAGCTCCAAGATTATACAAGTGCATGATTCATAAAATAAAAGCTAAAAAAATCTCATAGAGATGCAAAAGTTTGGTTTTAAAACTAAAAAATGCACAAAAAATACAATATTTATGAACCACATATTTGATAATTTGCCTGAAAAACAGAAAAAATTAAAAATACACTAATAATGTAACAAAATAAGGTAACACAGTATGGTCCAGAAGGGAACAATGTGGTTGAGGACATTTGTTACTTCTACAGAGGAACAGAAGTCAGTTCCCATTACTTACAATGAATGTCTCAACTGTAGCTTAAGTTCTAGCAGATCGAGAACTTCTTCTACACCAACATGCACATATGTGTACATATAAATAAATGTAATGATAAATCTAATAAAAACTAAAAAAAAAAGAAACCCTTATCAATAAGAGGTCTTCAGAGGACAAACCCATATAGTGATTTGAAATTTCTCTCACTATGACATAAATATAGCTTATATTTTCAGTGATAGATCATAACAATCTCAGTATAGTTATGTATAGTATGGTAGCAACACTAAAGAATGACAAAAAGTCACTGGGTGGTGGTTGCGCACACCTCGGGAGACAGAGGCAGGTGGATCTCCGTGAGTTCGAGGACAGCCTAGTCTACAAGAGCTAGTGCCAGGATAGGCTTCAAAGCTACAGATGAAACCCTGTCTCAGAAAACCAAAAAATAAAAAATGGTAAAATGGAAAAGAACACACTTATTTGTGTTAGTTTGTCAGTTTCTTAAAATAATGAATGATAAAATATAATTTTAAAATTATTGTGAGTGAAATGAAACCTCATATTGTCAATGAATTCTTTACACTGGTAGGTTCATAGAACCTTTCACACTGCTAGCTACAACCTAGAAACAAGAAAAATGAGAACCCCTTCATTTATGGAAGGTAAACACACCATCATGGATTGTTGAAAAAATCTAGTCCAAGAATCTGTACACAGTACATGACTCCATTTGCATGCTACTTTTTAAAATTGTAAGTGGAAAATACACTGCCACATGTTTTCATATGTGAGATATCTTTGATTGGAAGAGCATCAAAATTAACATGTACACTGACAATAACAAATTTGTTCAGTACCTTTCAGTGCTTACAAAAATATAAAGAACAATACAAGTTGTAATTAGCATTTAAAAAACTAATGCAATTTTTGTATGTTGATATTTAGAAAGAGTGTGATGTGATAATATGCAGACGTAAGACAAAGCATAGTGTGGTTTATTTGTAAGGATTTTAATTATAACAAATAATATATGGAAATATTTTGAGAAATCTTAAGATGAAAACATAAGATGATTATACTTTAGTAGATTATTTCTTATGCTGTTAGAGGAAGTGAGGGACCTTTTTAGGCCAAGACTTTAACATATTTAGTGTCAACTCAAGAAAATAATAGTAATATATAAAAGAGATGTTTGGCTCCATGCATTTAAACATTTAACACCAGGACTTGAAAATACATTTGGTGCCTGTATAGAAACAGTTATATTAAATTTGTTTGACTATTGACTGAAAAATATGATTGGTCATATTCACATTAATTGATCTGAAGCAGAATATATGATTTGGTGTAGATTTTTATATTGGAGAAATTATCATAGACTATATAATATTTGTAGTAAACACTGTACTATAATGTCAAACAAGATATCAATTAATTCTAATTTACCTTATTTCACACTTTTCAAATTAGATACAAATTTCTTTTTTTTTTTTTTCTGGAAAAGTCTACCTTTATTGTCATTCTTAGGGAGGTGGCAATATGTCCCCACTTAACATTTAATTTCCAGATAATACTCCATTTCTCTAATTGTCTTAAGTCCTGTAGAGCCGATTTCTTCAAACTAGGAAATGCCTTACCTATGAAGTATGAAGGGTCCAGCTTCAGCATGGCTGTGGGCACATTTATGCCTTTATAGCCATCTTTATTTTTTATTTTTTTTATTTTTTATTTTTATTCTTTTTTAATTAAAATTTCCACCTGCTCCCCGTTTCCCATTTCCCTCCCCTCCTCCCAAATATTGCCCCCTCCCCCCACTTCCCTCCCCCTATCCCCACTCCTCTTCTCCTCCCCCCACACCATTCCCCCTCCCTCTCGATACTGAAGAGCAGTCCAAATTCTCTGCCCTGCTGGAAGACGAAGGTCTTCTATCTACTTCCAGGAAGGTGAGCGTCTAAACAGGCTAAGCTCCCACAAAGCCAGTTCATGTATTAGGATCGAGACCTAGTGCCATTGTCCTTGGCTTCTCATCTGCCTTCATTGTCCGCCATGCTCAGAGAGTCCAGAATCAACCCATGCTTATTCAGTCCCAGACCAGCTGGCCTTGGTGGGCTCCCAATAAATCAGTTCCACTGTCACAGTGGGTGGGTGCATCCCTCGTGGTACTGATTTTTGCTCATGTTCTCCCTCCTTCTGCTCCTCATTTGGACCTTAAGAGCTCAGACCGTTGCTCCAAATTGAGACTCTGTCTCTACCTCGATCCATCGCCAGATGAAGGTTCTAAGGTGATATGCAAGATATTCATTAGTATAGGATGGGGTCATTTCAGGTTCCCTCTCCTTAGTTGCCCAAGGTACCAGCTGGGGACATATTCCTGGACACCTGCGAACCCCTCAAGAGTCAAGTCTCTTGCCAACCCTAAGATGGCTCCCTTAGATAGGGTATATATTTCGCTGCTCCCGTATCAATCCTTCCTATATCCCAACCATCCTAATCCCCCAAGGTCCTCCCATCCTCCCCTTCTCATGTTTCTCATCCCATTTCCCCTTTGCCCCATACCACCTCACCCGCAAGTTCCCAGTTTTTGCCCTGCAATCTTGTCTACTTCCCCCTCTCCATGCGGATGACTATATGATTTTCTTTGGGTTCACTTTCTTATTTAACTTCTATAGGATCACAAATTATATGCTTAATGTCTCTTATTTATGGCTAGAAACCGATTATGAGTGAGTACATCCCATGTTCCTCTTTTTGGGTCTGGGATACCTCACTCAGGATAGTGTTTTCTATTTCCATCCATTTGCACGCAAAATTCGAGAAGTCATTGTTTTTTACTGCTGAGTAGTACTCTAATATGTATATATTCCACACCCCCAGCAGCACAGACATTAAGGACAACATTGAATAAATGGGACCTCCTGAAACTGAGTAGCTTCTGTAAAGCAAAGGACACTGTCACTAAGACAAAACGGCAACCCACTGACTGGGAGAAGATCTTCACCAACCCTGCAACAGACAAAGGTCTGATCACCAAAATATATAAAGAACTCAAGAAACTAAACCTTAAAATGCTAATGAACCCAATAAAAAAATGGGGCACTGATCTGAACAGAGAATTCTCAACAGAAGAAATTCAAATGGCCAAAAGACACTTAAGGTCATGCTCAACCTCCTTAGCGATAAGGGAAATGCAAATTAAAACAACTTTGAGATACCATCTTACACCTGTCAGAATGGCTAAAATCAAAAACACCAATGATAGCCTTTGCTGGCGAGGTTGTGGAGAAAGAGGCACACTCATTCATTGCTGGTGGGAATGCAAACTTGTGCAACCACTTTGGAAATCAGTGTGGCGATTTCTCAGGAAATTTGGGATCAACCTACCCCAAGATCCAGTAATACCACTATTGGGAATATACCCAAGAGATGCCCCATCAAATGACAAAAGTATCTGTTCAACTATGTTCATAGCAGCATTGTTTGTAATAGCCAAAACCTGGAAACAACCTAGATGCCCTTCAATGGAGGAATGGATGAAGAAAGTGTAGATACAAATTTCTTAAATATATTGACATGAACTTACAGCAATTATATATAATCAAGAATAAGAATAAACTGGTAATTAGTTTAATATTTAGTATTCAATTTATTAAATAGTATTTAATAATCAGATATCTTAAATATTTTTATTTGATATTTTAATATTTAATGAATGTTCTCTTATTGTGATTCTATGAAAATCAGGATACGTACAAATAAATTATATAGTACAAATTAGAAAATTTTACAATGGCTTTAAATTTTCAGTATGCTTCAATTTTAAGAATTTGCAGAGTTATTTCTATTTTCTACACTTTTTAAAGAGAGAATGACATAGAATGCCACTGGTAAAATTTGTATGCATATAAACTTAAATGTCTAAAATGTAAAAAGACTTATGTTTCAATTATGGGACAAGCTAATAAACTATTATTGGTTTGTAATTTTAAATATAATACTCCTAATGAGTAAAGATCAACACCAGGCTGTTAAACCACATGTTATTGAAACAGAAAAATTATGGTAATAATTTAATTTTAGATACGTTTTCTTGTTATAGTGTTCTTTTGCTGCTATACAAAAATAAAAATATTTCCGTATTTATACACACTGAAAGATTGTTCACTTTTCAATTTGACAACTTATCTTTTGAAAAGTTGGTGATTTGACGTTTTTTTTTAATAAGCAAAACTACCAAAATGGTTTTCAGATATAAAGAATGCAGGAATATATTGCTGAATTTCATTGTACCTTCAGGCAAAACATATCACAGACTTCTGCCTCAGTTCTCTCACTCAAAATGTTAGAATAATAACCCATGAAACAAATGCAATACCAGATTTAATTTTTAGCATCTAAACAGCAATATGCCTTTAGGAGGTAATTTATTTTCTATGGCTAAATCTATATTATAATATACCTCAAAAGAAAATGTGTTAAAATTGAGCTTCTGAATCAATCACTAGCTTCTACTCTTGAATGAATTTATTTATAATGTTATGGGCAAAAAGCTTTCTGAATATTATTTATCCCATAAGGTCTTCTGAATAGAAGTAAATTGGTGTGTTGTCCAGTACTAAACAAAATGTAATAAAATTAAAGCAGTAACATTACAATTTAAAATGATGAAAATCACTACATTTTAATGTGAAATGAATTAATATTTTACCATATATAAAATTGTAGTCTATTCCTGTTTCTAAAATAAATATTATTTTGCTTTCAAGCATAATTTTTCACATGTAACATGATTCAATAATATTTCATAGTAATAAAGTTATAGTAGTCTTTTTTCATTTAAATGTGGAGTTAAGAGAGAGATGCCATTTCTATCATTTAAGAACTGAACTAGATTTTAAAACCAGATGTAGAAATTTTTCTCCTTTTGAGAGTCTTTTCAGAGGTCTGTTCTGTGACCACAATAGATTGCGATGAAAAAAGATCACTGTGATTTTGTCTCTAAATATAAAATATAATGCAAATATTTCTATAACAAAATAGCAAGCAATTTTCTTTAGGGAAAAGATAAACAAATGACTTACTCATCTTTATAATTTTTTTTTTGCTTTTGTCTACCTCATATTCTATCTGAAGTTCTTTGAATTTTCTATACAAAGATGCAATTGGTTATGTCTACATTAGTTCCTAATGTTTAAAACAAACTACTTTTAAGTATATTTTGTTTAATACTTGCTTATATGCACACATAAACAGTCATTTACTTCTTTAATTACTCAAATGACATAATTGATGTGATTATTTACATTCTTCAATTGTTTGCTTTAGCAGATAAATTATCCTTTATTAAGTTCAAAATTCTTTGAGTTCAGCAATCATAATCTAGCTGTATATTTAGGAAGTCATACAATTCTTTTTTTTAGAAGAACACAGCCTACAGAAAGAGCTAAACAGGCCGGGCGGTGGTGGCACACACCTTTAATCCCAGCACTTGGGAGGCAGAGACAGGCGAATCTCTCTGTGAGTTTGAAGCCAGCCTGGTCTACAAGAGCTAGTTCCAGGATAGGCTCCAAAAGCTACAGAGAAACCATGTCTCGAAAAAAAGAAAGGAAGGAAGGAAGGAAGGAAGGAAGGAAGGAAGGAAGGAAGGAAGGAAGGAAGGAAGGAAGGAAGGAGAAAGCAAGTGAGCGAGCAAGAAAGAAAGAAAGAAAGAAAGAAAGAAAGAAAGAAAGAAAGAAAGAAAGAAAGAAAGAAAGAAAGAAAGAAAGAAAAAGAAAGAGCGAGCTAAACAGGGCTCATAGTGCCTCAGAGACTAAAACATCAACCAAGGAGCATGCATGTGTGTGCCCACATTCCTTTAAGTTTATATCATGGTTAATTAATTTGAGGTTTTTGTGAGTCTCCTAACAATGGGATAGGGGATGGCTCTGATTCTTTTGCCTGCTCTTAAAACCCTTTCCTCCTACTGGACTGCACTATCCAGTGTTGATATGAAGGCTTGTGCCTACTCTCATTGTACCAGGTTATGCAGTCCTTGGTTGATATTCCTGGAAGACCTGTTCTTTTATTAAGGGAAAAGTAGGAGTGGATCTGAGGGAAAGGAGAGGAAGGAGCATAGAAAGAGTGGAGGAAGGAGAGGCTGTGGTAAGGCTGTAACAGTACAATAAGTGAACTTCATAAAATAAAGAGAATATTATAGAATAAAGAAAAAATAATAAATTAGTATATATTTAAAAGATAAAATTGTATTTGTTTATTAAATTACATTTTTATGCATGAATGTGTGACTTTACGCAAGCCATGGCACACATAATGAATTCAGTGAACAATATCCGGCTGTCAGTTCTCTCTTTATAAAATGTGGGTTCCAGATATCAAAATCATCTAGTCAGATATGGCAACTTGTATTTGTATATGTTAAGGCATCTTGCCAACTATCAGAATTCTTTTTTTGTAGACTAGGTTCTAAGTTAATACTGAAGTTATTCTGTAGAAACAACAACAACAAAAAAAAAGTAGTTTATGGCTTGTGCATTCAAGCAGGAAAAATGGTACACACAGGAGTCAAGAAACATAACACTATGTCCGCCGTAGTATGTCTCCATCAAATCTCTACCCTCAGGGGCCAGAGGACCACAGAAGTTTAGTCAGAAAGAGTGTAAGAGTCAAAGGGAATAGAGGACACCAAGAAAACAAGTCCCTCTAAATCAAAATAAGCAAAGCTCATATGAACTCACAGATTGAGATAACATTCACAAAGACTGCATGGGTCCGTACCAGGTCCTTTGTGTCTAGATTATTGTTTCCAGTTAATTGATTTATTTTATGTATTCTTAATTGTATGAGTGGGTGGCTATCTGATTCTTGTGAGTTTTTTGGGCTCTTTTTCTTCTGTTTGCCTGACTTTTCCAATTTGGTGTGTGTTTGTTTTGTTTTATTTTATTTTATTTTGTTATTAAAGAAGAATATTTCAGTTTTCTTTATATAGGCTTTTTCCCTTTTAAATTCCAGCCCAGCTTCTAAATGAAGTGAAAATCCATAAATATTTCTTTGATTGGTTTCTAGCTATAAATAAAGGACATTGAGCATATAATTTGTGATCCTAGAGAAGCTAAATAAGAAAGTGAAACCAAAGAAAATCGTATAGTCATCCGCCTGGAAAGAGGAAGTAGAAAAGATTGCCAGGCAAAAACTGGGAACTAGCGGGTGAAGTGGCTTGGGGCTAAGGGGAAATGGGATGAGAAACGTGAGAAGGGGAGAGGATGGGAGGAGCTTGAGGGATTGGGATGGTTAGGATATAGGAAGGATGGATACGGGAGCAGCGAAGTATATATCCTAACTAAGGGAGCCATCTTAGGGTTGGCAAGAGACTTGACTCTAGAGGGGCTTGCAGGTGTCCAGGGAGATGTCCCCAGCTGGTACCTTGGGCAACTGAGGAGAGGGAACCTGAAATGATCCTATCCTATACTGATGAATATCTTACATATCACCTTAGAACCTTCATCTGGCGATGGATCGAGATAGAGACAGACACTCAATTTGGAGCAACGGTCTGAGCTCTTAAGGTCCAAATGAGGAGCAAAAGGAGGGAGAACATGAGCAAGGAAGTCAGGACCACGAGGGGTGCACCCACCCACTGTGACAGTGGAACTGATCTATTGGTAGCCCACCAAGGCCAGCTGGACTGGGACTGAATAATCATGGGTTGAAACTGAACTCTCTGAACATGGCGGACAATGAAGGCTGATGACAAGTCAAGGACAATGGCACTAGGTTTCGATCCTAATACATGAACTGGCTATGTGGGAGCTTAGCCTGTTTGGACGATCACCTTCCTGGACCTAGATAGAAGTGGGAGGACCTTGGTCTTCCCGCAGGGCAGGGAGTTTGTACTGCTCTTCAGTATTGACAGGGAGGGGGAATGGAGTGGGGGGAGGAGAAGAGGAGTGGGGATAGGGAAAGGGAGTGGGGGGAGGGGCAATATTTGGGAGGAGGGGGAGGGAAATGGGAAACGGGGACAGGTGGAAATTTTAATTAAAAAAGAATAAAAATAATAATAAAAAAAGAAAAATAAAAAACAAACAAGTATCATAAAGTATATCCCTTGTATTGCATAAATTGTTGATGTAAAGATGAGAACAATTTTCTAGCTTAAATGAGCACTACATAGGGACAGAAGGTCTGGTTATGTATACAAATGCAAACGAGGGAGGTAACTATAACATTTGGCAAAATATAAAAAAGTAATAAAGAATATAATGAAATCAGTTAAAACAATAAACATTGAATCAATATTGGTTTAATTTTTTGGTTCATGGAAGGTGAGCAACCCTGTTAATAACTTGAAATAACCTGCTGGACAAACATACAAAAAGAATATTGAGTCATTAATATGACCAAGATATTATTAACGAATGATGGCACTTAGAGCATTTCAAGTTGATGTTTGAGCATAAGAATTCCATAAGAAGAGTATAAAGAAAGCTAAATGATTAGAAGCAATTGTAATATATATATGCACTGAGCATTTCCATTCAATTTCTTTCTTAATGCATGTGAATGCAGACGGATGAAGGCAATGTGAAAATAAAAAGAAATTGAAACACATAATACAAATAAAAGAGTGATTTATTATCAGAGTTATGAAAGCCCATAGTTATAATGGTTTGTTTGTTTCATTTGATTCTCATTTCCTAAACAGTCCATAGTTTTAGAAATAGCATCATATATTTTTAAACAACAGACTATTTACTACTGAAAATCGAATTGTAATGTTTGTACTCTGCCTTAGGCAGACACTTATTGTGACTTCGCACTAAAATAATAATCCAAGCAACCACATATAACATAAACACAAATACTTATACAAACTCATATATCTGAGCACTTTCATTCCGTAGCTTTGGTTTTCATATTAGGTTTGTGTGGGCTTTAATTACAAAGCAAAATGTGAGAAACATGAGAGGATTTTCCACCCCTGAGAACTATGTCAAGTGAAATACATAGTAGGTTTTCACTGTCTTTTGACTTGAACCTAAATAAATAGTATGTTTTTCTTGTCTAAAATATACATTGCAGTGTTCTATAAAGTTCATTATATGTACACGATTTCAGTGACTTCACCCAAAACATTTATATTTCTCCAGAAAAACTAATAAGAAGCGGCAAGTACAGTACAGTTTATGACAGTTTTTTTGAGACAGGGTTTCTTTGTGTAAAAGCCATAGCTGTCCTGGAACTAGCCTTTGTAGACCAGTTTGGCCTTGAACTCATAGTGATCTGCCTGCCTCTGCCTTCCAAGTGCTGAAAGTAAAGTTGGTACACCAACATTGCCCAGCAGATTATGGCTGTTTTAAAGTGACTACTGTCTGGAAATTACCACAAAGAATTCTCTGACATTTACTAGATTACAATTAACAAAGAAATTCCATACCTGAATGTCATAAATAATATTTTCATTTTTTTTTTGTTTGAGATAAATTTTGGCAAATTATACCAAGCTATGCTCAAGCCCATGTTCTTTTTCATGCCTTATGTTCTCGGGCTTTGGAATTATGTTTCATCATTCTCAGCTTCAATGTATTTTGAAAATGATAATTTGGGCTTTGAAATAATTTTATTTTTTAAATTATTTGGCTTTTTGAATATTTTAATGAAATTTTTAAACACTGAGTCACTGCTTTGCTAAAGCTCAGACTTTCCATTCTATACGATGGCTTCTGCATTACTTAGGAGATGCCTGTATACTCACAGATCCAATACTATGTCCTTTGGCATATTTTTATGTGAAAGTATTACAGTTTTTAAAATCTGGAGGAGGTTGTTATCAAATGCAAGCTCTGCCCTTTACCCATAGCCCACAAGGGCATAACTAACTGCTGAACTAACTGCTAAGACCAAGAAATTCTAGTCCTGACTGCTGTCACCCCGACTCTTTTCAGTTCTTTCTATGATAAGGACCCAATTCATAGCTCGCACCCTAACACAGGCAGATCACATTGATAATTTCTCAAGACAGTAATAATGGAGAAAGGAAAGTAACAATTCTTCTTTTTCTTCAACTTTTTGAAATTTCTCCCAACCCTTTCTATCTACCAATCCTACAACTCGTCACTCGTTCCTTCCCTCCAAATCCTCTCATGTCCCTCCTTCTATCCTTCCAAAATTGATAACCTCGTTAATATTAAAGTTAACATGTAAATGTATAACTATATAAATACATATTTTTGAACTCACTGACTGCTTCTGTGTATGCAATTTAAGGGCTGACCACTTTGTATTGGATAATCAGTTATGGAAGTCATCCCCGAGAGAGGCTAATTACTCTTTCACCTGTCATTAGTTTCCTGTAGTTCTTTGTCTAGGGTAGATTCTGCCAAGAGTTCCCTCTTCTACATTATCATGTATGTTAATGCTATCATTGTAAATGGGCACTTGCTTTCATTTCTTGGCCACCCAGACCCAAATAACCACATAAAAATTATATTAATTATTACACTCTTTGCTCAATGACTCAGGAATATTCCTAGCTAGCTTTTACTTCTTAAGTTAATACATTTCTATTATTTTATACTTTACCACAAGACTTGTGATTTGTTACCTCATGTCTTGTTTCTTGGGTGGCTACATGGCATCTGCCTGATTCTGTCTTTTTTCTCTTTGCATTTACCTTAGTTTTCCCTCTTAGCTATATTCTTTCCTGCCATAGGCCAAGGCAGCTTCTTTATTTACCAACGGTAATAAAATATTCACAGCATACAGAGAGGAATTCCACATTATATTATTGTTCAGGTATCGTGTAGGCAATGATGTTGTTGAGGTATCATGAGTGAAAAGCTCCCATTTGATTTCTAGGAATCACAATCTCACAACATATTTGCTCTTATAATTTTTGTGATACCTTTTCCTTCCATGATGTTTCCTGAGCCTTGGATGCAGTATTTGTTTTGTAGAAATAATAAAGATGGGTTTCACCTAATCCATTGATCTTTGAATTACAACCTGTTGTGTTTTGTGTAATGGTTGCTATTTGCTATAAATTAAATCTTGTTTAATGATGGGTGAGAGATATATTTATTGAAGGATTTGAGGAATAGTTTTAGAAGATAATTAGTAAGCATGGTGTTCTCTTCTAAGACTCATGACTGCATTGCATATGTAATTAGCTAGGTTTGTAGCACCATACATGATTTCCTAACGAGAATCCCTTAAGTCCATTAGAAAATTGCAGGTTGCAACCAAGTTATGAGTACTACTACAGAACACGTAATACCATGCTATTCATTGTTATAGCTCATTGCCACTGCAGCTGTAGCAGAATATTGAACACTTCCCTCTTTCCTTTGGTAGTTGACATAGTAATTTATAAAATTCTGAATGGTAGACAACAGGAAGGCTTTTTTCAAGTTGGATCCAGCTTTGTTCTTCTGTTCCCTGTGCCCAAAGTATATGATGTTTTCAGCAATAGCAAAAGACTTTCAAATTCTGAGAATCTACCATGCACAATCACAATAGCTTATGGAGTTACTTGGGCTGCCCTGAACAGTTAATTGATTGAAGAATTCTTAAACCTGATATCTCCTATGGTGAAGAATGTCAAACCAAGTATCATAATTTCATATAAGATATTTGAATATCTGTGTGTGTGTGTGTTCCACTTACTATGGAATATAAACCTATGATGACATTTTTATTGACAATTGTGTTTTAATGTTTTTTAAACTTCTCAAATGTGATTAATGACAATGTGACTTAGACTACTAAATGGGTACTCTATAATTTTACACAGACAATAAAACAAATTGTGTTATATTAAGTTATGATAAATTTATCACAATAAATAAGTCTTTGCTGATGGATGCTATGTAAGGAATCAGTCATACTTCTAGATACTTAGAACAATTTTAGAATTTTCAAAAAGCACAATTTGAAGTATTCTATGCATCATTTTCTTGTGATTATGAATTATTAACATATTTGTATTAGTTGGTTTATCTTATCCAAATTATAACCCTCTCCTAATTCATGTATATCATTTACCATGTCTCTAAGTATGAACACGAAAATTCAGTACCAGTAAAAATTTTCCCCACTTTTTATATGGCATTCCTATTACACTTATCTAAAAATAAAATAAGAAAACATTATACTTTGTGCAGAGCTAAAATATAATAAAATGTATATTTTATGCTCTCATAATAACTAGTCCTATTTTTATATACACCTATATGCAACTATATTTATATGAACAATAAAATTAAATTGTTTAAAAAATTTATAAAGCCTTGAAGATGCAAAAGCTTGATCTAATAATGCCCTCAATATACTAGTTTTCAGATTTTAGCTATAAATAAATAATTCACTGTTCCATACGTTTACAACTAGTAAATATGACTGAGGTATCCAATATGTCTCCTGGGTCACAGTTAATTTTGTTATGTATTATCTACGTCTTCAATGAAGACATCTTTGAAATGTATTCTGGGATTTTGGAGAGAGTGCTCTGAACTCTAATAAAATGGAAAAATTGTCTCTTCACTGTGATTGGTATGGCTACTGCCTGAGGTACATTTACAAACTGCTGAGAGCCCCAGTGCATGAAATCAGATATTCAGAGATTTCAGAAGCAATCCTACTCATGTCTTCTCAAGTTTATTTTTGGTAACATCATGGTGCTAGCATTGTGGTGACATGTATGGCATGGAAATCAATAAAAACTACATATCAAAGTTATTTTCAATTTCCCAGAGCTATATTACTAGGCACAAATTAAAAATTGACAGCATGATTTAATTTGATTCTTTTATGGGAAAATCATCACCTGAGCTGGTAAAATGACTCAGCATGTAAGAGTTCTTGTCAGAAAGCCTCAAGTCGTGAATTCAGTTGTAGGGATAACATGATAAAAGGAACGTGTTAAACTTGTAGGTTATTTTCTGGCATTATTAAATACACGTATACACAACAGAAATGCAGCACACATATACATATACATGAACATGAACACACACATATCTACATAAATAAATTATGTAAATAATTGAAAACTCCCAAACTCTTCTCTGTATTTAAATACAGAGTCACATTGCTTCTACTTTAGTTTGGTATGCCCAGTGCACTAACAAAAATCATTGCTGTGATCGTAGACAGTATGCTATCTGTTACTGTGCTAATACACAAGTTTGGATCTGGCATTTTCAATATGGCCTGTAGACACAGGAAAGTAAAATTCTTTCATTTCATAACAATTCTGTGTTGACATTTCGTTTGTACTTAGACAAGAAAAGCTTTCCTGAAGATCAGAGTGTGGAGATAGCCACAGAAGCCAGACAATGGTGGCACACACCTTTTATCCCAGCACTTGGAAGGCAGAGACAGGTGGATCTCTGTGAGTTCAAGGCTACTCTGACCTCCAGGAGACTGATCCAGTCTCAAAGATAAACAGAGCTAGGTGGTAGCGGATCACATCTTTAATCCCAGTATTTAGATGTCACATGCTTTAAACCCAACACTAGGGTGATGGAAAGAGGAAGGGATATGGCAGGGCACAGAGAGCAATATAAGGTGGGAGGAGACAGGAGCTTGGAACATTCAGTCTAATGATTTAGTCAGAGGATTCAGTCTGAGGATTCTTGAAGAAATAATGGATCTTGGCCCCTTTATGGCTCAGAAATTGGTAATGTAAGAGGTGACTGGGGATTGCTTTTTTGACTCTCTGATCTTCATCCTTTACCTGATATCTGACTCCAGGATTTTATTACTAAGATAAAATAGAAATTGAGATACAGAACTCCATTATCTAGAAGCAGGTTGCTTAATAGAAACTGTTGGGTTCCTGATAAGAGCTCAAATTCATCCCTAGAATTCAGGCAACAGTACAAAGTATTTACTATATTTGAAAACACAAGAAAATATTTGGTGAAAGATTTTCTTTATATGTTATTCTTTCATCATTTATTTTACAATAATACACATGTGAACTCACAAATACTGTGACAGCCAATCACAAGAATTGAACAAGTTCAAAGCAGACAAAAATTGCATTATGAAGAATGGGATGTGGACACAAATTCTGAACCCTAACCAAGGAACTATTTTCAATTGAAATATTCTGGGAAAGGGAAAATCATTTTTCTCAATTTATTATCACTAGGAAAATCAACCATAAATTATGGCAGGTCCCATATTCAGAATTAATTGACCATCTAAATGAAATATTTATTTAATTTTTCCTCTGTGCATTTGTGTGTATATACACACTTTTGTTGTGGTTTTGGTATTTTTGTTATATTGTTTTTTGTTTGCTTTTTTGTTTTGACCTTTGTTTTTATCTTCTGGATTTCATTTTATTCTTTTTAGAGAGAGAAGAAGAGAAAGAGATCTTACAATTGTATGGATAGGAAGGATCTAGAAGGAGTGAGGTAAAAGAAAAAAATATGATAAAAATATCATATAATGAAAGACCCCAGCTTAACTGCTGTAATGCCATTTTGCAAAGCTTTCACACAAACAAGTGTAAGTTCAAGGTAAAATCGGTACTCCTAGGCTGCCAAATAGGATACATCAGGCCTAGGAGGGGAACGAAAAGTTCTGGGAAAAATTACATGTGCCATAGATAGGGCCAAGTCAGCTATTATCAGATCTACATGTCCCCGAGGAGCTTGTCCCCAAGTGAACCCATTGCCTCATTCGAACTGACCAATGGGATCCCTGTAACCATCCATCTGCTTCTATATTCCTGCCTCTGCCGCCCTTTTCCTATAAAAAGACCTTCTCCCAGACTGCAGGGCGGGCAAGTCCTCCGAAAGACTTTGCCGCCCACAGGTGCCTGTGTACACCCAATAAACCTCTTGCTATTTGCAGCCAGTGGTCTCGGATTCTTCCTTGGGTTCAGGGGTCTCCTCCTGAGGTAAGGTCCTCCCCGAGGGTCTTTCAATGTAAATCTAATAAAATACACAAAAGGATGGGTGTTTTTCACTAAATGACTCAGACTGTCTTCAAACACTTTAACTCCCCCAAATAGTAGGATTATAGGCATATTCAAGAGCAGAAGTATTTTCCTCTTGCCAATCATTTATAATTCCATGAATAAATTATGTAGTTACTAAAGAATTGTTTTCTCAGAACGCTTTATATTTGTTATAAATGACTCATGTCACGGAACTCTGATTTCCTGGATTGGGAATGACTAATGTCTAAAAGCAAACGTTTTCACCAGGAACCTTATGAACTGGAAATGTCATCTGTTCATTTGGTCATCTAATCTGCAGAGAATTTACAAAAAGGGATAAAATGATTAAGAGTGTGTTGCCTTCAAAATGTTTGGAAATAAAAGGTGGTACAAAAATTTTGGGAGTAGCTAGACAGTGACTGGTTCAGCTTCTGACTCAAGTCACAAGAGAAAGCCCACTCTTGAACCAGAGGCTGACTAGCCCAGAGTCCTATGATAGAAACAAACAGGACTGCTTCCTCCCCACAAAACAGTGAAATGATTCCTAGATTCCTAGATTGGTGCCTAGACCAGATGTCACCAGAGAGGCTTCCTCCAGCCACTGTTGGAAAGAGATGCAGAGACTCACAGCCAAACATTAGGCAGAACAGGGAAATCCTGTGGAAGAGGGGGAAGGATTATAGTCAAGGACACCACAAAAAGGCAACCAGAGTCTGAAATAATTTCATGGATCTGAAATATGCCCTGTTCACAGATGTTATGGTTGTATAGCTTTGTCTTTTTGTGGGAATGATGTGGACTTTCCTTTTGTATGCTGTGAATATGATTACTTAATTAATAAAGAAAATTGTCTTGGCATGATAGGGCAAAAGAATAGAGAGGTAGGCAGGGAAAACTGAACAGAATGTTGGGAGAAAGGAGGTGGAGTGAGAGAGAAAGCCTTGTAGGCCCTCCAGAGATAGACGACAGAACCTTTCCTGGTAAGCCACAGCCTCATGGCAATACATGGATTAATAGAAATGCATGAAATTAAGATTTAAGAGTTAGCCAATAAGAAGCTAGAGACAAGCAGTGATTTAATTAATACAGTTTCTGTGTGATAATTTCAGGGGAGTGAGCTGCTGGGCACCAGGAACAAATGAGTCCCTCCTTACTGCATGGGACTGCTAACAATGGGAGCAGGTAAGGCCTCTGACGTTTTTTCCTGCTTTTGGAACCCTTTTTGCCCTACTGAATGGCCTGGTCTAGCATTAATATGAAGGGAGATGTGTTGTCTTATTACAATTTGGCATGAAAGTTGAGTTGATATCCATGAGAGTTCTGAAATTATCTGAAGGACAACAGAAAAGGAGTGGATCTGGGATAGAGGGGAGGTGGGGAGAGAGGGCACAGGGAAGAGAAGAGTGAGGGAAAATTAAGTTTGGAGAGGCAGGAACTAACTTCTATCATTACAAACTACCTGTCTTGCAATAATATCTAATGTCTCTAATGTAATCAAATACTTAATACACCAAAAAATTAAATCTTACATTGGTCAGACAATTTGATATAAGCCACACAAATTATATTTTGGTAGGTTTTCTATAGAACTTTTGTTTTCTAACTTATAATTTACTATTCAATCGGGAAAAGCTGATAAATAAGATTTTTGTTGAATTAAATGAAATATTTTTACTTTACTAAGGTATTTCTGTAAGTTAATGACAAGAATATTATAATGAGGGAACAAAATAACTTGCTATTAATCAATTATAACTTTTGCACTTCTAACTTTCAATGATGTTACACAGATTAGACTAATTATATATAGTATTTGATGTGATATGCAGGATGAAAGACTTTAGAGAAAAATCATGAATAAATCATTATCAACACTTCCATATTGACACCTGTAAATTTCTCATAGTATTAGCAACAGTAATAAGATATAAAACGTTGCTAATACTGCAACATTTGGTAACCTGTGGCATATGCTGAAAAACTCCTTCAACCTCTTATTCTTGACAAATGAAAAACTAAGCAAAAAAAAAAAAAAATCAAATGAGGCTTTTCCAAGAGGCCTCTTTGTTCATTCAATTCTATCCAAAAACAAGTTTTTGTCATACTATGCTTGCTAGAAACTTCATTCTATATTCATCATTTGTTCTAATTCTGGAGGCTTTATACTTTGTGTGAGCTATTTCATTGAGACATGAAAAGGAGGTCCTGACTATTTTGCCTTATTAGGTTTCATGTCATAATATGTCACAGTAAGTGTTGCTCTCATGGCGCAGGGTTGACAATCAATTTTTTGTATTAAAATTCACTCACTGAGTCAAATCCTCTCTTCTCTTTGGTATAAGTAGTTAATAACAGGCATATTATCTAATGCCTGGCTTTTTTTCTGTTTTTCACTCTTTGGCTACAGAACTGTTTGCTGGAGAACTTAGTGATAGTATAAAGGTAAACTAGGTGTAATAGAAGTCTATTTACTTGCTTTTAATAAATTACTTGATCTCTTTCTGATATAATAATTAGCCAAAACCAAATTATTTCATCCACTAGACTAATTCAATTATTTGCAGCATTTAGATGCAATAAATTTTAGGTGTAGGAAGACAGGCATCTATAGTAGGTCAAAAGTAGGAACTGATCTGAAGTAAGATTGTTTTCTTAGCCCTAGATTTTCTGTTTTATGAGGAGAGGGCCTGCTTTTCGTCCCACCCAGCTAGATTACACCCGAAATAATCACACAGAAACTATTATTAATTATATTACTGTCTGGCACATTATCTCTAGCCTCTTATTGGCTAACTCTCACATATTAGTTTAACCCATCTCCATTAAGGTGTATGGCCACTTGACTGTGGCTTACTGGTATGAGTTTAACCAGCGTGCATCTCAGGCAGGAGAACCAGGGTGTCTTGCCACTCTGCCATTCTTTCCAGCATTCAATTGGGTCTACTCCAATTTAACCAATACATTAAAAGCAACACATAGAAGGACCTCCTACACCAATTTTCCACAATTCTTTGTGGTATATTTGGAGATTATCACAGAAAAGAATGCTAAAAAGCACATTTGATTATTTATTTCTGAGTTAGCTTGATGATGTTCAGATGTATCTCATCAAATCAGAAGAAAGAAGAAAAAATAAATCGCATACAAATTACCTTGATGGCAGTAAGTCTGCTGAAAGTATAGCAGCAGGAATACCCATCAGATTAGCTAGTCTAAAATAAATTTGAATACATGAGCTTATTTAGTGTCTCATACCTATTATATTACTGATTCTATATTACGTGACTATAATAAAACCTTTCAGAAGTATGAGTTTACTGGTGCAAGATCAATAAGTGGTACTCAAGTCATTTTGAACCACTAGAGGCCATTGAGGAGAAAGGAAACATAAGCTACTAGACAGCATGATACTGGCACAGCACATCATTTCTAGCTTTAGTAAACATTTACATGCATAGGCACATTAAATCTTATAGGCTCTGCCCTTTCCTTGCCTGGATTTTCAGAGTAATAGCTTGAGGAATAAAACCCTCAAGAATTCAATAAACGTTGCCGCAAATCTCTCTAACAGGCGGGATGAAGAGGTGGTTTACTTGGTGATAAACATTTCCCCTACTGAAGCCTTAAGATTGGTTCCTCAGGACGGAAGAGCTCTATAAGAATTGAGGTTATGAATTTCCACTCATTCCTCTCTAAGATCAGAGGGTGAGGAGGTAAGGTTTATAACTGATGCATTATAAATTAGGTGATAGTAATAGAAACTGTCCAAAGGGAACGGTGATTTTGTGTTTGTGGAAAATTTATATAGCATCCCAATTTTATGGAAGTTATGAAGCTTCCATCTTTAAAGTGATTTTTTATAATTTATTCTGAAAAATAAATATAAATCATATTAATATGTATCTTACAATATATATCACTGTGGCTAAACTGAAGAAGCATCCTTTAAAATATATGTGTATGTTTTTAAATATGTACTCATTTCAGAATCTGAAAAAGGAGATAATCTTAGGAAACTTAGAGAAAAAAATTAACAAAGACATGTGGAATTTATTGGACATAGGAGAAATATATACTATCTTGTGAGAATCATAGTGTTTTGATCACTCTACATAATTCCACATTACATAATTTTAATTAAATATTGAAAATTTATTCATATAATTTGGAATGTTATATAATTCTGATTCTTTAGGAAAAGAAGAGCCAGACACAATAGATCACACTAATGTAGAAGACTACAACAGGAGAATTGCTAAGACTTCAGGGCTAACCTGCTTCCAGACGAATCTTTTACCAAGGAAGACTTTAAAAAAAGAAATAAACAATGACAGGGATTGCATAACTGGAAACAAGTATTCTTCTAATGTCCAAGACAGTTTTGTAATTTTCAGTTCTTACACCAAATGAAAGTGATGATAAACAATAGAGTATTTATTTTACATTCACTCTTCCCAAATCTTCTGTAATAAAAATCTTTTCCATATGCTATTATCATGTACATTTCCTTCCCTGCAACACCTCCAATATAACCCTCAGAACTTCCCAATATTTCCATCTCTTCCCACACAACTTTGTTATTTGTGTCTCATAAATAAATAAACCCCAATGTCCCCATTCTCCTCTCAGTACTGTGACCTATCTTTCTTGAATCTGTGCATGAACTGTGCATGCTGCCCCAGTCTATGTATTCATATGTGCCTCAGTCTTATGAAACCTGAAAAGCACTGTTTGCTTGGAGGTGCCTGTCGACTCTGGCTCTAATATTCTTTCCATATTCTCTTCTACAGACTTCCCTGAACCTTCAGTGGAGAGGTTGATGAAGATGTCCTAATTAGGACTGTGTATCATAAAATCGCTCACGCTATACAGAGTGTGCATTTTCAGGTCTCGGATTACTTATATTTCTTGTCTAATCACTAATAATGATTTTATATAATACTTTAAAAATATTTAACTTTGAAATTGTTATTTTTGTGCATATATGTGTGTCTGAATATGTGCATATGCCATGTAGGTTGAGGACACTTAAAGATGTCTGATCCCCTTTAGGTGGAATTTGCCTGTGGAATTGTGGTACATGGGTTCTGGGAACCAAACTGGATTTGCCAGAAGAACAAAGAGTACTTTTAACTGTGGAGACATATCTTGAGTTCTAGTTAAAGAAATCTTATGGTTTATTTACTATAGTAGGAAGAACATTATTCTTTCCTTACCCTATATTATGTATTTTTTTAATACTTGAATCCTGCCTATATGTCATATCACAAGGGAGATAGCAGCTGCCTGTAGATGGCAATACACTTTCTGATCAGCAATTATTAAAATAAAATCAATTTGGATTAGTTGCCTCTTACCAGTGTAAGCTCATAAATTCTTCAAAGAAGAAGAATACAACAGAAACCGCCAGTGAAGTGTGCAAATCTGAATGTCCTAGTCTAAGAAAGTTCTGGGCATGGGAAAGGGGAAAGACAGAGCTAGCAATGTAGTTCCTCCTTAGAAACTATACCACATCGGGAGACATTCTTCACTGAAGGAACCTGAAAGAGTGCATTCCTGCAGACAATATATACTAGTAATGTGATGTCAGACAATACAATGCATTTAAATTCTGCTTTCATTTATGTTGAAAAGTTTTCTATAATTTATACTACATAAAATACAAATAAATATAAGGTATTCTGGGGAGAAAGAAAAGAGATAAAGAATGCCATTAGCAGAGAGCTGTTTCACAAGTATTTGGTACTTTAAAGCAACTATGTCAGTTTCTAGTGGTACAATGATATGATTTGTACCTGCCGTTGAGAGTGGATACCGCCTTTTGTGATATATGAATACCAATACAGTGATACTTTCTAATACAATATTGTTTAAATTAGACTCGATAGGGATTGGTAGCACAATTTTTTTTTCTTGGTTTTTCGAGACAGGGTTTCTCTGTGGTTTTGGAGCCTGTCCTGGAACTAGCTCTTATAGACCAGGCTGGTCTCGAACTCACAGAGATCTGCCTGCCTTTGCCTCCCGAGTGCTGGGATTAAAGGCGTGCGCCACCACCGCCCGGCTGGTAGCACAAATTTTATAGAGACAGCAGGAAGACTTTGCCAAAGGAAGCCTGAGATGTTTTGGAAGCCTGGATGTTTTAATCCCACTATAAAATCTGAGAAGTTCAGCATGATGCCAAAAACTGAAAATATACATGATACTTCAGAAGTTATGGTGTAAAATTGGTGGAAGAACTTTCTCCTTATTAAGGTATGTAGTTATAGATCCCAAGAGGCCCACTCTGGACACAGCTTACCAAAATCCTCAATACTCACTCTGAAATCACAGAGTTCTGCATTTTTTTTCTTTTTATTAGTGTTTGCTTTATTTTCTTTTACTCTATTACAACCTGAAATTCTATGCCTGCCTTTGAAGAAGAATGAAAGTGTTCAAGGATGCTTGTATTTTTGTTCTCTCTGTCTTTGTCTCTCTCTGTGTCTGTGTTTCCATACCTTTCTGTCTTTGTCTTTCTCTCTGTCTCTGCATCTTTGTGTCTGTCTCTCTTACTCTCTGTCTATGTCTCAGTCTCTCTCTCTCTGTATGTATGTATGTAGGTGTGTGTTTTTGTACTGTACCTATAGAAGATATCAGTCATCCCAGTACTATTAGCTTAATTGCTAAACACAAAAGATAACTGGGTACATCCATACAGTTCCATTGATGAATAAGAGATGTGATACTCAGTTACTTATTTTTCCATTAAATCATGTGGTCTATATTATAGATCTTGAGTTTGTCTCCATTTCTTGATCTATATTTATAATGGAATTTGATTTTTCATTCAGTTCTAATAATTACATTGTGCTTCGGAAAAGAATAAATCAGATTATGACTTATATGTATTTCATTTAGAATTAATGTTTATTATTTCTAGAAAATTCATAGTTGAATGTGTGCATACTTTTTAAAACCTGGCTTTTCTAGTATATTAAATGATTTGAATATCTTTCTGAAATTTTTTTGTTGCAGTATTGTATTCCCCTGCATACCTGGCATGTCTTTTGGATTTATTACTGTCAGATACTAGAAGTCTGAAACACTGTGCAGGTATCTTATGAAGTTATTTGTGAACTTCATGTTTGTAATATACAGTCTTCATGTGGACCATAATTTTTTACATTTATTTTTCTCAAAATTGCAGTATGGATAGAAACATTGTACTACTATTTAAAATTTTAAGTGTGAAATCTTTATGGATTTGATTTTTCACTAATATTTTAAAACTAATATTAATCTAAATTCTACACCACTAGTCACACATTCCTATGTCATATCTACATGAATCTGATACAACTGAATATCATTTACCATACATTTCTTATGATAATAGCACACGAGCAATTTAAAAATATTAATAAATATGGCACATCTGATTTTTGTTAACCTGACATAATTAAAACTATAGGAGAAAAGAGTCTCAGTGAGGGATATTCAAAGACCACCTCGACCCATGAGAACGTCTGTGGGTGATTAACTTGATAATGCTAACTGATATGGTGCCAGCATAAAAATTGATAATACCATGCACTTCCTCAATTTGAGTCAACAATGTGTATGAATAAACATTGTGAAAGCAGTAACATGATTAAATTTGATTATCTCTGCTTTGGAGTGTGGATGTGATGTGATTAGCAGCTTCAAAATCTTTGTGAGCTAAAATAAATGCTTTCTTCTTTACGTGGCTTTTTGTCAGAGTATTTTATGGTACAACAGAAATAAAAATAGAGAATATTCTAATATGCAATTTAACAATTTACTTGGGGTAAACTAAATTAAAATACAAATTGCTATGCAAATTATTATCCAACATTAATAAGCTCAATCAAAAAAGGAATAACCTGAATTTGATAAGAGTAGACTGAGTACTTTTACATTTCTAAGGATAAACTTAAAAAAAATGTGCAGGAAGATGAGGAAATTTCAAAGGCAAAGAATTTGAGAAATTTTATGTCTAATAAAGGTTGGCATAAAACCAAATTTTTTCTAATAAAACATTTGTTAAAACAGTAAAATTCTCAGAACAGTGGTATGGGATTGTATTTATTTTCATTACAATTTCTATTGCTAGAGAAAATTTTGCAGACCTAGATTATCAAAGTCATTTTATTATTTAATAATGTCTTACATTATTATTTATTTTATGAGTGATGTGTATGCATGCTTTAGCACACATGTAATCAAAGGACAACCTTCAGGACATTTCTTTCTTCACCCTTTCCCCTATGTGTCCCATCAATGAATATCATGTCATGTGGCTTATACCTTAATAAACTGAACATCTCACTTGCCAAATATTATTTTATTTTACAGACATGCTTGATTTATGGTATATTTTCATTATCCTATTATTAATTCAACAATGTCTAAGTATATTAAAAATAAGCCCCATTTCAAAGCAAAATAGCATAATCACTGTTTTTAAGATTTTATATATTTTTTATTATCCATGCATCATATTTTATATCAAAGATATAAAACTGAAGGATCATATTATAAATCAAAAAGACCATCATTATTAAGTTAAGTGGTGAATATCATTCATAATCTCAAATGACAAATCTGGCATTTTTTATTTTGAAATTCATGACCACAAACAATTACTTTTTAAAACAAATTTAAGCACAAAAAGCAAACATGTCTATGAGAATAGTCTGCATGTTTATTCCACACCCACAACCCCAAATAACATCAGTTGAAATTTATTCAAAATAGTACAATTTTAATTAGTAAATTTTAGGCATTTCATGATAGAGAAGTCATCAGTGACCTTCTTGACCTCATGATACAGGCCTGAAAGATCTTGTTCATTTTTCCCCTGTAAGAACATGGTCAATTCATTTTGGTTTTGAAGCACAAAGTAAGTTCTCAGCAGGCACTGAATGTACTTATAGTGTGTCCTGGGCCTCTCACTAATCTAATGTTGTATACAAACTACCCACTATGTGGCATTTTTTTTTAACAGCAGCTTGAACAAGCTGACACTTGTACTTTAAACATTTATATTCCAATCCTTTTAACATTGGCATATAAAATAACATTTTTTTCTCAATTATAGCAAATGGAGTGAAAGCACAAGTAACCATATTTTGCAAAACAAATGATAGTATTAAAGGCAGTAAAGTATAAGATATTTTAAAGCCAGAAATTAAACTGATATCATTATTTCCTATTAGAGATTTTTGCAGAAGAAAGCCAATATGTAAATTAGTTACCTCCTGATTCCCATTACTGTTTTCTTATTTACATTCTCAACTTGTAAAGGAATTAATTATTTCATATTTTAAGGAATAGATTTTCAAAGTAGATAATTAATTGGAGTTTATCTTTGTTAACTATATCTAAAGGTAGCACTGAAGTGTCATATTATAAGCATTATGTTTTTAAAATTATAATTGGTAGAGTGTCAGTGTGTGCAAATATGCACCATGGCTGATCCACTCAGGTCAGAGAAGGGTCTCCTCTTTTTAGGGACGTGCTAAGGTTTGAACTCAGATTGTTAGACTCATGCATTGAAAGTTTTAACTTACCAATCCATCTTGCTGACCCTAGTAGTGTACTTTTATAATAAGTGCTCACAAATACAAATAGTTCTAGGCATAGAATATTCTTAAAATACTAGTCAAATGAATCAAAATGTTTGAAAGGATCTGCTTGATTTCAAAGCCAATTTTTCTTATAAATTATATTGCACATGATAGACTGGTGCTAAATTATAAATTTCTCTATACTAAGTAAAAGTACTACACTCTTAAGAAGGGTTCAATAAGAAAACTTACATTTTGATATAACCTTGTTCTAGGTTCATTTGTTTTCTTCTATAATTATAATAGAGCACCCTCTAAAATTTTACTTGTGACTTTTTTTCTGCCTTTAAGAATTATGTAGTTTCTCTTTTATGACATATTTAGCAGGTGTCTAGACAAATGGAAGAAGTAAAGAATGAGGGCTGAATAGTTAAGGACCCTCAGTTACCATCTGTGTAGGGTAAACACATTTCACTCTTAAATACTTCAGATACATCTAATAGCTATTGTAACCCTGGTTCTTCCAGAATGAGATTCTGCAAACTCCTTAAACTGTTTTCCCTATCCTAGGGTAATCTACATATTTCAGTTGTAGTATTATTTATTTCCTAGTGTACATGTATTCCTATGTATGTTATAGAATAAATAATGGTCACCACCACAATTTTACCCTTTAATCTACATATTTTCAAAGCACTCTATGATAGAGTAGGCATTAATTCATACCCAGTTTCAATTATGTAACTAAGGTCAGCAGAGTATTCTGGGAAGATTTCCAACAATAGTCATCTGTCAAACACATCGAAGCTGTTTCTGTAGGTCAGTGTATCCTCAAGACTAATTCCCTGGTTTCTGCAAAGCCATGTATTCCTAAATTCGTTCTTAATGAATACTAAATTTAAATCAATTTAAACCAATATGTTTACAGGAGAATGCCTGTTCAGGCACCCTCTCCACTATATCTAGGAGTTTTAGCTGGGGTTATTGTAGATTTCTGGGAGTTTCCCTGGAAGCAGTTTCTTGCTAACCTCATAACGGGACCCTCTCTCAAGTTATCTTTTTCATTGCTCTCCCTCTCTGACCCTCCCTCAAATAGACCATTTTGATCCCTCTTGTTCCCATCTTACATCTCCTCTACTCTCCACCCAACCCCAGTTTACATAGGAGATCTCCCCTGTTTCTGCTTCCAAGAAGATCCATGCATCCCTCAGAGGGTCCTCCTTGTTTCATAGCTTCTGTGGGTCTATGAATTGTAGCTTGGTTATCTTTTCTTTTACATCGAATATCCACTTATGAGTGAGTACACACCATGTTTGTCTTTCTGGGTTTGGATTACCTTACTCAGGATAATCTTTTTTGTTCCATCCATTTGTCTACAAATTTCATGATGTTATTATTTTTTACTGTCAAGTAATACTCCTTGTAATTGTCATCATAGAACCTTATCCAGTAACTGATGGAAGCAGATGCAGAGATCTACAGCCAAGCACCAAATGTAGCTCCAAGGATTCCAATTGAAGAGAGGGAGGAGGGATTTCATGAACAAGGGGAGGGGGTCAAGATCATCATGGGAGAACCCACAGAAACAGTTTACCCAAGCTTGAGGGAGCTAAAGAATTCTAGAATAGCCGGGCGGTGGTGGCGTATGCCTTTAATCCCAGCACTCAGGAAGCAGAGGCAGGCGGATCTCTGGGAGTTAGAGGCCAGCCTGGTCTACAAGAGCTAGTTCCGGGACAGGCACCAAAGCTACAGAGAGACCCTGTCTCAAAATAAAAAAAAAAAAATTCTAGACTGGAAGCTACCAAGACTGCATGGGTCTGACCTAGATACTCTACATATGGGTAACAGTTGTGTAGCTTGGTCTGTTTGTTGGGTCACTAGCAGTGGGACCAGAATCTGTCCCTGGCATATGAACTGTCTTTTTAGAACCTGTTTCCTATGATGGGATGTCTTGCTCAGCCTTGATGCAGGAACTTGCTCCTGTCTCAAATTGATATTCCAGGTTTTTTTGACTCCACATGGAAGGCCTTACCTGTTCTGAGGAGTGGATGGGTGAGGGGTAGAAAGGAGATTGGTGGAGCGAACAGGAGAAGAGGAGGAAGGGGAAACTGTGCTTGGTATGTAAAACAAAATTTAAAAAATAACAAAGCAATAACAACAAAAAATAAAATATTCTAAATATTTAACTTTATGAATTTCTTTTTTATTGTTGTATCAACCTATCACAAATCATAAAATAAATAATATTTTTAGTTAAAAGACAATATTGAGACATTTTACATATGGACATAATATTCATTCAATCATAATTTAAAATTTATCCATTGCATTTGGTTTGTGTTTATTTTATGTGCACATGTTAGTGTGTTTGTGTATATAATGCATGTATATATGTGAAGAGCAGAAAACAACTAAATGGAATTGGTTCTCTCTTTCCACACCATATGGGTCCTGGTACTCCAACTCAGGTTGTTTGGCTGGGCAGCAAGTGCCTTTTTGCACTGAGGTTATTCATTAGCTCTCAGCCACCTTTTAAAAGAACCAATTGCTTACTAAATTCAAACATCAATAAATATCATGAGTTAAAAATGAGACACTAATGATATATAAAAGGTAATCATCCTACTAAGTTTTTCATTATTCACTATGGTGTTTCAGAACTGAGGTCGTCCTTCTTACAGAGCAGTTTTCCCATATAGCTATCTCTCCAACATCCTTCTATAAGAATTATATTTGAACGACTTAATGACTGATTTCTGATATAACATTTCCCCTTTTACTTCTTCTCTAGGAGTATTATTGTCATAGTCTAATCTTTTAATAGCTTTTATGAATAATGTAACTTTTGAAATTTGCATTAGAATAAGATTATAAGTTATTTAGAACCACAACAATATTTCATGTGTCTCTATTCCTCCTTATTTTCCTTTAGCTTAAGTATATTTATACCTTATCATAAATGGACATCTCACAAATTTTTCAAAAACCAGATATGTCAATAAAACAAAGATCCACATAAAGGAAATATAAAGACATATCCTATATGCTAGAAATGTTTGTTATTCTTTTTGTCCATCTGTTTATATTTTTTGTAGTTGGGATGCTAAAAAGAGGGAGAAGTGTTGTATATTTATGTAGTATTACAAATATGTGTGTTGTATATTTATGTAGTATTACAAATATGTGTGTTGTATATTTATGTAGTATTACAAATATATATATATATATATATATGCTTAAAGCACATATGGAGGCTGAGTTCAATCTCAAATATCTTTTCTCTATCACTTTCCACCCTAAATTATGAAATATGGACTCTTGTGGATGTAAAGCTCATTTTTTTAGGCAAGGTAAGTTGTCTGTTAGGCATATATCATCCTTCCTTCTCTGCTCATCACCATCAAGGCTGGGCTTACAGACTATTCTTCCAAGAGCACTTTAACATGGAGTCTGACTATCTACATTGAAGAATCTCATTCTTCCACATTAGATAATTTACTGAGAGAGTAATCTCCTCAATGTTGCTCATGTTTTCAATCTGAGTCTCCAATTTTTTACTGTCTTTCCCAACAGGTAAAAGAAAAATTGGAAATGTCTTCTTGTGTGTCATAAAAAATCTATAATGGACACATTTGTTTTCTTTATACTCTCTTTGTGTTCATTCATACACCTTCCTGTGTTTCTTTTTTTAATTTGTTCTTACTACAGAGTTCCATTGTGTGGTTGATAAATTATTTTCCATTTTGATTATTAATTCAGATTTCTTTGTTGTTTAGCTTATACTGTATTTTGAATGATGAAGCACATATGTGACTGTCCTGGCTCCAGAATATCAGTTTTAGAGATAGTGACATATTAAAAGGTAGGGCTGAGAAGAAAGATCAGATGATATATATCATCAGTGGTATGCCTTCAAATGGGGTTAGTGGATTCTGGTCTCTTTCTTTTCATTTCTTGGTTCACATATGAACAGTTTTGTTGTACAAACATTAACAACATGATGTACTACTCCCTCAAGGGCTGACAGCCAAGGTATAATCCATCATGAACTGGAATCTCCAAAAGCATGAGCAAAACATACCTTCTCATGTGTGGGTTCATTCTTTCAAGCAAGTTTTCTTTTGAAACAGGATTTCTATGAATTATGCTCTTGACTGTCTTGAAACTCACTTTGCAGACCAGGCTGGCCTCAAACTCATTGATATCTGCATGCATCTGCCTTTCAAGTACTTATATTAAAGGCATGTGTCACCACCTTTCAGCTCAAGTGGAATTTTTGAAATGCTTACTTATCAAAAATATTTTATTATGACCAACACTTCTGTAATAATATATTCTAACATTTATTTGCTTTTATTTTATGAATTAAATTTTGTCTGCCTGTATGCATAGGCATTCAGTGTATTCCTAGTGCATTTAAATGTTAGAAAAGAGCATCATCATCTCACTCACTACATATGGACTTATGGACAGCCATAGGTTTTCACATGAATGCTGTATACTGAATCCAGGTTCTCTGTAAGAACAGTAAGTATTTCTAACCAGTAACTTACTACCAGTTCCAGTATGTGTGTGTGCATTTGTGTGTGCATGCATGAAAATTTAGTCTGATTTGTGTACTATAGATATAGAAATAAAAAAGTATAGCTATTTTATTAAATGCTCCCAGGAACCTACTGAATGGGAAAAGATCTTCACCAACCCAGCATCAGACAAAGGTCTGATCTCCAAAATATATAAAGAACTCAAGAAACTAGACATTAAAACTCTAATTAACCCAATTTAAAAATGGAGTATGAAGTATTTGTTCAACTATGTTCATAGCAGTACTATTTGTAAAAAGCCAGAACCTGGAAACATAAAGTCTCTTAATCCATTATCATGAGATATCATTTTTTCATCAATGCATCCTATTTCCAAGATACTTTATAGTAATTAGAATAAAGGTGTTTTTTTCAGTTTTAGAAAACCTTTGTCCAAAAACAGGCGGGAACAAAGGTAACAATCCACATTGGAGCACTGGACTGAACTGCCAAGATCCAGTTGAAGAGTGGAAAGAGTGAGAGTATGAACAAGGAATTCAAGACCATGAGTGTATCATCCACTGAGACAATTTGCTTGAGCTTATGGGAACTTACCAACTCCAACTGGACTGGGAGTGAACAAGCATGGGAACAACCAAGCCCCTCTTAAGGGGGGTCGACATTTAGGACAGACTGAGGGGCCACTGCTAGTGACATTGGGAGGTGTCTCTACTGCATACACCGGCTTCATGAAACCCTATTATCTTTGGATGTAAACCTTACTCAACCTAGATGTAGTAGGGAGTGCCTTGGACTTTCCACAGGGCGGGGTGCATGGCACTCCCTTAGGGTTGGAGGAGTGGGGGGAGGGTCTTTGGAGGGAGAGGAAAGAGGAAGGGGACTATGAGAAGGGGAGGGCGTGGGAATTTGGTTTGGTATTTTTAAGTAATAATAATAATAATAATAATAATAATAATAATAATAATAATGGAGAAAAAGAAGCTCCTAGGTTTGCCCACAGGGTTAAAATGAAGTAACAGTAGACCAGGTCATTCTGTATTCAATTATTTATGTAGATGATGGGCTTTCTGCTGAGTTACTTCACTATTCAGTGCTCCTACAATTCCTACTAGAAAAACACGGTATGAATGTCATTGATGTTCCACTCGTTCTATTAGCTTCAAATTTTCACATACATGTTTGAGAGAATTTTTAATATTTCATCCAATCTCTGTTTAGTGCTCCACACTTTTGTCAGCAGTAAGTAAAATTTTAACTTTTAAATGTATAAAGTTTGAAATTATATTTTAATTATGCATGATGTTTAAAACTGTAAAAATCAGAAACAAATGGCTTTTATCCCTATCCAGTTGACTCTACTTATACTGTGACTATATATCCATTATTTATATTTTTTCATTTTTTATGAATGAAATATAGATAAGAATTTTACCTACTAAATATGATTAGAAGCATATTACATAAAATAATAGCTTTGTAGTTAGTAGAAAAAAAGAGAGACTATAAAAATAGTCAGTAATATTTTTACCATCAACATTATGAATCAAACATTATACAAGCATACAATTACTGCTTTATATTAAATTTTTGAAAACTACACTGTGAACTATAATAAAATTGTCACAGACATAATTTCTTACAATTCCATATAATTAATACTTTTTCACAGTTTTATGAAAAATTAAATATTGCAAGATATACTCACAATAAAATTTATCTGCTTCTTATTCAATATTCTAAAAGTTCATGAAGCTATTGTTGTACCTAATTATTCCCTGATTAAATAATACTATGAAAGAAACACGAATTTGTCTAATCTTTTTTTTTTTTTTTTAGACAGGGATTCTCTGTGGCTTTGGAGCCTGTCCTGGAACTAGCTCTGTAGACCAGGCTGGTCTCGAACTCACAGAGATTCACCTGCCCCTGCCTCCCAAATGCTGGGATTAAAGGCGTGCGCCACCACCGCCCGGCGTTGTCTAATCTTTTATGGTTAAGACACCTTGAGTATTACTGAGGTTTTCTCCCCTGAATGTCACTTCAGAATCAGTTCACCTCAGTTTGTTCTCAGGAATGTCTTGAGGCAAAATTGACAAAATAAAACAAAACAAAACAAAATACCAAAAAAATGACAACTGCATAAAATTGTGTTCATTTTCAGATTGAAACAGTTTTTCTTTTATTAAATGTTCCATATTATTTTTAAACATTGTCATACCCAATTTTATTTACCAAGGGAAATAATGTTTTTTGAATGTTGATGTAATTTATTTAAATGTATTTAATTTATAAAATATTTACAAATTTTATTAAAATATGTTCAGTATTTGGGGCTTATGTCTTGTTGCTTTGTCTACCATACTGCCCCTTGGGGGTGAGGCCGAGAAGGCACAGCATCAATTGCTCAGATTCTGGAGACATGGTGGGGGTAACAAGCTCAGTTTATTTCGGGAAGAGGAAAGTACTACATACCCTCTACCCGCCTGGGAAAGGGAAAACAACAGCAATGACACCAGGTCATCTTTTGTGGCAGCTGAGAACTGGTTCAGGTCATCTTATCTTATGACACAGCTGTTATTTCTGGGGTCTCTTGGAAGACCTATATTGGCTATTTTGGGAAAGTAAACATACCACATACTCATATAGCCAGTTTAGTCTAGTTTAGAACAATTTAGGCTCATTAACACCCAGGTTCTTTGTGCTGGAGCAAATACCTCTCTGCATACCTACCTATTTTATTTTATTATTTTGGACACTCAGTGGGAGCCAGGATACTTTGCTCTGTCCTTTTTGTTCCCACCGCAGGAGGTCTCAGCCTTACAGAGTGTGCCTGTCTTAGGCTGGTTTGCCAGGCAAGCTCTTACCTGTTATTTATTACCAACCTTTGAAGAACAACATAGAGAGTAGTCTGGGGTAGAGTGGAAATAGGCAGTAACCCTCTGAATTTCTGTGTGCCATGCATGCATCATTGATGGAGGAAGGTCATTGGTTAATTAATAAAGAAACTGCTTGGCAGTCATAAGTTAGAACATAGGTGGGTTGAGTAAACAGAACAGAATGCTGGGAGGAAGAGGAAGTGAGCTTAGATGCCAATACAGCTGCTCTCTGAGGCAGACACGATAAAGCTCTGACCCAGGATGGATGTAGGCTAGAATCTTCCCGGTAAGCACACCTTGGGATGTTATACAGATTATTAGAAATGGGCTGAATTAATACGTGAGAATTAGCCAGGAAGAGGCTAGATATAATGGGCCAAGCAGTGATTAAAAGAATATAGTTTGTGTGTCGTTATTTTGGGGCATGAGCTAGCCAGGCGGCCGGGAGCTGGGTGGCAGGAATGCCAGCCCACAGCAGTTCTCACAACACATCACCTACTCTGGAGGATTTGCTTAGGATTCTTAGGAGCATTTATACCAGTAAATTCACCTTGATGGCTGTCTGTTAACTCTGGGATATGCTGTAGGACACCCTTGAACAAAATGAAGTTTAAGAGTACTACCCCACTCAACAAGGCATGTGTAAGTATCTGGGGAGGATTAAGGAGTTTCTTAAAATTATCCCATCTTATTCTTAAAATAATGTGGGGGAGTCCCCCGGGGGGCTCACGGAGCAGCAAGCTCCC
This sequence comes from Chionomys nivalis, assembly GCF_950005125.1. Lineage (NCBI taxonomy): Eukaryota > Metazoa > Chordata > Mammalia > Rodentia > Cricetidae > Chionomys > Chionomys nivalis. The sequence goes on along the minus strand of NC_080090.1, from coordinate 72,586,394 downwards.
GTGGGTCCCGCAGAGTTCCCAATGCCCGGCGGTTGTGAGCAGACCCATGGACACAGAAAGTAGCCATAAAAGCATTTATTAAAAGGGGAGAAAGGGGGAAAGGAGGGAGGGAGAGAGAGAGAGAGAGAGAGAGAGAGAGAGAGAGAGAGAGGAAAAGAGAACCAGAGAGAGAGAGCGCGGCCACGCTGAAGAAAACAGGAGAGACCAGATGGCGCGGGCAGGTCAGAGGTCATGGGAGTGGGTGTGGCTTGTCCCTTAAAGGGAAAGGAAAGCACAACATTCCCAGGTCTTCCTTATAATAAAAAGCATGAGACGAGACACCACAGCCCAAAGGAACTGGGGCGGCGAACTTTCAAAACTGTCAAGACTGCTTCCTGCTGATTGTGGGCGTCGTCTTTTTGGGGGGGGGGCGCGAGAGAAGGCTGGGTGCTGGTCGCATCCTGGCATGGCTTGTCTCTTTGCCTTTGACTGGTGTCTGGGGCATGAAAATTGTCTGGTGTCCCTAAGGTATTGGCAGAACAAAAACAGAGTTAAATTAAGAAAATGAGAAATATGAGAAGGGGAGGATGGGAGGAGCTCGGAGGATTGGGATGGTTGGGATATAGGAAGGATGGATACGGGAGCAGCGAAGTATATATCCTATCTAAGGGAGACATCTTAGGGTTGGCAAGAGACTTGACTCTTGAGGGGTTCGCAGGTGTCCAGGAATATGTCCCCAGCTGGTACCTTGGGCAACTAAGGAGAGGGAACCTGAAATGACCCTATCCTATACTGATGAATATCTTGCATATCACCTTAGAACCTTCATCTGGCGATGGATCGAGGTAGAGACAGAGTCTCAATTTGGAGCAACGGTCTGAGCTCTTAAGGTCCAAATGAGGAGCAGAAGGAGGGAGAACATGAGCAAAAAATCAGGACCACGAGGGATGCACCCACCCACTGTGACAGTGGAACTGATTTATTGGGAGCCCACCAAGGCCAGCTGGTCTGGGACTGAATAAGCATGGGTTGATTCCGGACTCTCTGAGCATGGCGGTCAATGAAGACTGATGAGAAGCCAAGGACAATGGAACTAGGTTTCGATCCTAATACATGAACTGGCTTTGTGGGAGCTTAGCCTGTTTGGACGCTCACCTTTCTGGACGTAGATAGAAGGACCTTGGTCTTCCCGCAGGGCAGGGAATTTGGACTGCTCTTCAGTATCGAGAGGGAGGGGGAATGGAGTGGGGGGAGGAGAAGAGGAGTGGGGATAGGGGGAGGGAAGTGGGGGGAGGGCAATATTTGGGAGGAGGGGAGGGAAATGGGAAATGGGGAGCAGGTGGAAATTTTAATTAAAAAAGAATAAAAATAAATAAATAAGTAAAAAAAAAAATTATCCCATACATCAGAGGAAGTCGTTTTTCAAAGACATGGCCCGAACTTTAGTTATATTTAATTGATACATTTCTTCCTAGAGTAATATGGAATAATTAAGAAAATTGTATGACCAGATTCCTTCAGTATTTTGAGCTAATAAAAGTCTTTCAAGGGAGACATTAGAAACTTGGTAGGGGATGAGACATATCACTTGATATTAAGGGTTGCTAGTCAGTAACAAGTCTCTCACCAATGTTAATCCCTTGGTCAAAAGGTTAGTTTGTTGTTATATGTGTAGGGCCTGATACAGGTGTTAATTAATTAACTCTTGAGCATGTAGAGCCTCAGCAGACTGAGCAGGACCTTGATTTCATATATCAGCTGTGGTGACTGTTCCTGTTAGTGATACCATTCCAACCACTGTTCCTCCTGTGGCAATCATGATGGCCACAATAATGTTGGCTGTGATTTCAAAATCTCTTTTTATTGTATTTACATTCGATATATATATATATATATATGAACTATAATGGTAATACCATAAATGAGTATCATTGCTGGTTCTCTCATGAGGATGGATATTGAAGAGTATCCTAGCCAGCTGGCTGTTAGGGAATATGTCTCAGGAGAGCAATTGAGGGTGTTTATGACATGGGAAGCATAGACACAGACTGGGGTGACCTTCGATCTAATTGGATGTGTTTGTGTTATATTTGCTGTACTTTTGTTTGTAAGCATCCATTGTTTATTTTTATGGGAATAGGTTACATTGAAAAGATTATCACACTTTAAGAGGGTCAAGGGGAGCAAATTACAACAATTGGAGGGGTCACATAAATCCCAGTTGCCCATGATAGGGTCAGATCAGGACTGTATGAGTTCTCTGAGAACATACGGTGCAAGGATGGAGGCACTAGGTGAGTCTTCGCATGCGAAGTTTGAAATTATTGGACTGTGTTGTACAATCTCCTGAACATCTAGAAGACATAGCAGGCAGGCAATACTCCAGGGGATGAAGAGCTCTACAAAAGTGGGCAGTCTGGACACTAGGGCCATCGAGGTAAAGGTGGTTGGGATATTGTTAGATGATCAAATTGGGATTTGTAATCAGTGAGGGAGCAAGAATTTCCATATCCACCATGATCCCATGAGTGGATGTGCCATGAAAGTCTACCATGCTCATGTTACACAATTGCACACAGGGATTAGTGTAAGAAATTACAGTGAAGTGATTTCTATTCATGGACTGGGTGCCTACCAGTTTTTATGTTGTGGTGACTAGATCCATGAAGGGCAACCCCAGACTTATATTGGAGGAGATTAGAACTGAGTATGCAGGGGAGACAACAGCTATGAGTAAAAGAACAGGGGGAAGAAGGAAAAGGCCCATAAATCCTCTACTAGGACGGAACAAATTAGGAGCAGGAAACAGACTATATACTTTACCCTCTTCCTCCTCCATTTTTTAGAGCTGTTTGGTCCATGGCATATTGAACATCTCTTGAAGATACCTATATTAGTGTGGTGGCACCCTGTGGAAACATACATACATATTCTTGCCCTCAAGTCAGAAATGGGGCCAGGACTTGTAATTGTAGAGTGATGGAGTTGCTCCATATCACCAGAGGCAGGGGTATATACTGTGGCAAAATATATCAATATTTTTATGCCAGGCTCAACTCTGCCTCATCAAAATTGGAAGAGTACTTCCACAAATTCAAAGTTTGTGGCCTGTTTTGCTTTAGGATAGATTATCCAGGCCAAGAGTTCCTTAATTGTGTGGTTTGCATGTTCAACAATGGCTTGACCTTGGGTATTGTAGGAGTTACATACAATGTGTATAATCTTCAAAGAACCCATGAAGTCATTAAACTGCTGTGATGTGTACGTAGGGCCATTATCTTTTTTTATGATCCATGGTACTCCCATTATTAATATTGCTGATTTTAAAGCATTAGCTGCCTTTTTCCATGGTAATTAAAGGGCATAGGCAAAGCCAGAGCAAGTATCAATTACATAATTTACATATCTGAGGTGACCAAAAGGTACATGGTGAGTGACATCCATTTGCCAAATGATGTTAGGCAGCAGGCCACCACAGAGGTTAACCACCACCATCTGTAGAGTACACAGAGGGTTGAGTGGTGTAACAGGTTGCACAAGATCTGGGCAGGTGTTTGAATTGGTAAACTGGTAATTTAATTTGGGAAGGAGCTTATGTAGCTTTTGAGGAGAGAGGTGAAATTGTTGAGGCAACATCCTAACTCATTCTAACAAGTCAATACACACTGTCGTTATTATAGCATCTGTCTTTTCATTCCTTTTGGGCAAGATTTCTGGTAATTTGATATACAACCAGATGTGAGACAAATACCATGGATGACTTCTTTGATTTAAGACATCTTGTAATAACAACATTGTACTGGAAATTGAATTTAGGGAATCTTTAATTCTTAAGAAAGTGAGAACACAGGCTGCATGTACAGTATATTGATGTCAGATAATATGATTATGGGCTAATTTTGGCATTCAACCCAAATTTCATTTTGTTTTGTTTTTTTCAAGACAGGGGTTCTCTATGTGACAGCCCCTTTCTGCCCTGGAGCTAGCTCTTGTAGACCAGCTTGGCCTTGAACTCACAGAGATTCACCTGTCTCTGCCCCGGAGTGCTGGAACTAAAGCTATGCACCACCACCCAGCTCAATCAATAGTTTTAAGGATGCCGATTCTTAAATTAAATTAATTCCTCTAATTGTACAGACCCAGTACAAGTCTGTATAATGTATTATATATGTCTTATTCTGTCTTTTTATTAATGCCCCATATTTGGATTTGTTTGTGTCTGAGATAGCCAGAATCAAATAGGGGATGGGCTTAGATGACAGTATGGAGTAAATTGAAATCTCAATCAGGAGAGAAGGGGGTTCAGTCAGAATTTTTTTCTTTGAAAAGTGCTTATCTATTGATTCTATAAACCCAGAGATCATCTCCTGGAAGGAGGTGATATCTACCCACAATGCCTGGGTTTTATTTAAGGGAAAGGGATATCTTAATTTATCTGGTTCTCTTGCATATGTTTTCTGGGAAAGCATCCACATCTTGAGCCTGAATTAAAAGGTCTAGTCAAACTTGCAAGCTACTTTTTATATATCAGAATGGGCTGGATAAACCTACATCAACAGGCCTTTCTATCATAATGTGCCCAATAATCCTTTTGGCATCCAAAGAAGCAGCACCAGGAAACACTGTCCTGGTTTATGGCACTGCAGCTTAGATGTTGATAATAAAGTAAGTATTTTTTGTAGAAAAAGTTTTGCTTTCTGAAGAAGGGTCACTGTAGTAGGGAGCTGCGGGCCTCTTCCCACAGCCCGGCTCATTGCTGCCTGGCTAGCTTATGCCCCAAAATAACGACACACAAACTGTATTCTTTTAAACACTGCTTGGCTCATTTCTATTCATGTGTGTAGCACCCCAAGATGTGCTTACCGGGAAGATTCTAGCCTACGTCCATCCTGGGTCGGAGCTTCATCGTGTCTGCTCTGGAGAGGAGAGCATGGCATCTGTCTCTCAGAGGAGCTACCCTGCATCTGAGCTCACTTCCTCTTCCTCCCAGCATTCTATTCTGTCTACTCCACCCACCTAAGGGATAGCCTATCAAATGGGTCAAGGCAGTTTGTTTATTGACAAATGACCTTCTTCCATCAGGTCACCTTTTTGGAAGGGCACATTGGAATCCTGAGGAGGAAAAATAAGTGTCACATCTCTAGTCCATGGATGTGCAGAAATTGTTTGAGTCAATTAATCATAAACATAATTGTTATAATCCAGTGAGAGAATATTTATTCTTAAAGTTTAAAGGTAAGAGGCTGAATATCTTTAGTAATAGAAAATCCTAAAATTGAGAAGGGTGGTATCCTTTGAACCTTTTCTGTTAACACCATTATCTTTAGAGAGGCTAAATCCCAGAGTGTCAGATCAGCCACGTTTTGCAAGTATTTTTTATTAAGGTGTGTCAGCAATTCGTCCATGTAAGGGACTAGAAAAACACCCTTTAGGACATTTATTAAGGTTTGGGCAACATAAAGCTGACATATCGAGAAACTATTTTTCATTCCTTTGGGTAGGACAATCCATTGATATCTCTGGGCTGGTTTATGTGTGTTGGGTTCACAAACTGTAAAGGCAAAGCTGTCCCTGTCCTGTGGGGTAAAAGGGTTTTGAAAGAAGCAGTCTTCCAGATAATTATATGGTGAAAGGTGGAAGTGGTGCTATGGTGTGGGAAGCATGTGTGCATTGATCGTGTTTTTTCCATTTGGTCATTAATTACCCTGAGGACCTGTTAACAGGTGATATTTTCCAGGCTTTTTTAGTATTATGAAGATCGGGGTATTATGTCTGCTAATGGATGATTCTATGCCACCCAATTTGGGCTGTTCAGTCACCAGGATTTTAATATGGACAGTATTTGCTCATTAATAAGCCACAGTTCCATCCAGATGTCTTGGTCCAAGAGCCATTGAATGGCAATAGAACTTGAGGATGGAATGCCAAGGGATCTTGGGAGAACAGTGGCCCTTATAATTGGGGCTGTGAGTTACGAGCAGGGTTGTGTTCCACCATTCCCTCCTTCTCATGGACTATTATGTTGTCTAGGAAGGCGTGGTCATCTGTTCTGAGGACAATACCCATGTTCTCCAGGATATTCCTTCCCCAGAGTTATGGGTACATTGGCAACAATAGACTGAATTTGCACCTCTATTTCAATACAAATCTTTTCAGTGTGCAGGACAGGAGGTCATTTTTGAGTCCTGTTGCCCCCCATACCACTAATCGGTGGGCCTGGTTTTAATTTCCAATGTGGGTAGTGGAAATAAATATAATGATATGAACACCTGCATCTACTGACTCTTTGATGGGTGGGCCATTCAGGAATATGATATCACTGGCAAGTGTGGAATAATTGGCAAAGTCCAAAAAACCTTAAGATTGCTTGTTTCTTCTCTTACTGGCAGGGCTGAGAAGCACCTTGTCTGCGTTCAAAGGGGATCCATCATCATCAGGTTGAGAATACCAGTCTTTGGCCCAGTGAAATCCTGGTTTTGCCACATCCCAAACATCATCATCATCATCTTCTTCTTCTTCTTCTTCTCCTTCTTCTTCTTCTTCTTCTTCTTCTTCTTCTTCTTCTTCTTCTTCTTCTTCTTCTTCTTCTTCTTCTTCTTCTTCTTCTTCTTCTTCTTCTTCTTTTCTTCTCCTTCTCCTTCTCCTTCTCCTCCTCCTCCTCCTCCTCCTCCTCCTCCTCCTCCTCCCCTCCTCGTCCTCCTCCTCCTCCTCCTCGTCCTCCTCCTCCTCCTCATCCTCCTCCTCCTCCTCTTCTTCTTCCTCTTCCTCTTCCTCTTCCTCCTCTTCTTCTTCTTCTTCTTCTTCTTCTTCTTCTTCTTCTTCTTCTTCTTCTTCTTATTATTATTATTATTATTATTATTATTATTGATTTTATTGAGCTCTACATTTTTCTCTGCTCTCCTCTCTGCCTCGCCCTTCCCCTTTAACCCTCTCCCAAAGTCCCCATGTTCCCATTTTACTCAGGAAATCTTGTCTTTTTCTACTACCCATGTATATTAAATCTATGCATGTCTCTATAGGGTCCTCATTGTTGTCTCGGTTCTCTGGGATTGTGATTTGTGGGCTTGTTTTCTTTGCTTTATGTTAAACAACCCCTTATGAATGAGTATATGCAAACATGTTCTATCTAGTGGTGCTTCCTTTTCAGCCAAGTTACATTGACGATCAGCAAGAAGGGCATGCAAAGAAGTCCCAAGGGCTGCTATAGGGCCACCATCAGGGTTCAAGCCCCTGGTGGCAATTACCCATTTATGTATGTCCTCATTGCGAACAGCTGGGCCACCACATTACAGGTAGGAGCAATAAACCCTTTCCAAGTGAGTTGTTTGATTAGCATTTCTCTGGTGGGGCCTGTATCCACTCTCCATTCCACTCCCTGATTAACCTGAGTATGTATCTAAACAGCTCCCCTGGCTGTTGCACTAAGTTATGAATGTAAGCAGTGAAGTCACATAGAATGCAAGCACTTAGGGCCTTAAAGGTTAGGTCAGAGACCTCTTGGAAGTAAACTTGCTGTCCAATTTGGGCCCAAGTAACAGGGCTGATATACTGCCCGCAGCCCTTGAGTATGTCATAAGTTACGGGAATATTATATTGTGTATTAAAATGTCCCTGTAATTTGGCCTGGTCATCATAGGTAGAGCAACAGTTAAGAAATACCAGAGAGATGGTAAGGCACATTGCTTTGAGGAAGGACCAAGGACTTCTCTACTATATCTAGATTGAGCAATGAGGGGTGGGGTGTTGGGGAAGAATGGGAGGAGAAGAGGGAGTGGAACTGGGATTGGTGTGTAAAATGAAAATAGATACATTGAACTTTTTTTAAAAAAAATTAAATAAAAAAATGAAAAACACACACAAAAGGCACAAATCCTCATGCAATACTAGGACATCAGTTGAATCTGTTCAGTTAATAAATGTTTGCTGTTGAACTGTAAAAAAAAAATGCATTCTTGCTGGAAACAAAAAGAAAAAAGAATGAAGAAAAGAAATAGTTTTGTAAATGCATTGCCCATTGTTTCAACAAATGTTCGAAGTATAGTGAGTGAGTTGGGACAAGACTCATTGGCAGCTTTGTAGATAAGGAAGAGACTGGCCAATGATGTAGGTATCCATAGATGAATGGCAGCATTAGTGTCTACATTTCCTGGAAAAGCCATGGTTAGACCCTGGGGCATCATGGCTCAGATGGGTTGAGGAGTTGGTGGGATATTTGCTGCAAGGTGTAGACAACATGGTAAATCTCTCCATGGGTATTGAGGGAAGGTGTGGCCATCCCAGCACAGGAGAGGTGGAGGGGGTTACAGACTTAGACCTGGGGTCGCCTATACTTTCCTCTTTTATCTATCTTTTTCCTTTTCAAGCTCCCTTGCCTTCCTTTCCTCCTTTTCCTTTTGTTTAATTTTTACTTTTTCATCAGCCTCCTCTTAATTATCGAGTTTTGAGGAAATATCAGACAGATGGCATCAAAGTGATGAGAGATAAATCGGCATTGCATTGCTCCTGGCAATGCTTATTTAGTGGCTTTGCCCACCTCCTCTGCAGAGAAAGATTTTAAATTGGCGATTACTACCATCAATGTAGGAGTGAAAGATAACTGAGCCGTCACTCCTGAGACTACTTCTCTTTTCCTGGCCAGAAACAAAATGCGCATCCAGAGATCAGGCTCCCAAATGTTTTTTGGGGGTAATTCATGGCGCTAACACAGCTGTCTTTGTCCAAAACTTTTTCAGGTCAGTAGTTTCGGCCTGAAACCGTTAGCTGATTCAATGAGATTGGAAGGCACCAATATGATAGTCCTTATACTGGTGGGAAGCTTTCTCATGACTAAATCAGACCTAGACATACAGAAAGTGTGTCAAACCCTTGTGTCTCGTGCTTAGTGGAGGAACTTCTGTGTGTCATTAAGCCACAGTATTATGCTCACAGGGTGTCTTTGGACAGGGTTGACGTTCGTGGGGGTCAGCCTGAGGTTTTCCTCCTGGAGCAGGGTTCAGACATTATATGGTAGCACCAGGGTCAGGGTGAACAAGTTCAGGTAGCGTATGCATCCCAATTCACAGATAAAAATGAACAAATACCAACAGCAGGGGAGGAAAAGAAGGTCTCAGCATTTACCCAGTAGGACAGCAACAACATATAAGTGATTCACCAGGTGCACCATAACGGGAGGGGGCCTTAATAGACTGCAGGGGAGAGAAGGGGAAGCATAGCAGGAAAGCAGATCAAAGTGAAACTGCAAGCAGCTATTCACATCACAAGCAGCCTTGGCAGAAACAGGCAGAAATAAAGACCCCTTGAAGGAGGAGACAAGCAGGCACCAGGTCAAAGGGTCTCAGACTCCGGGAGACAGGCTGTAGGTAGCAAGCTCATTTTTTTTTTTTCCTCAGAATCAGGAAAGACTTACTTACCCTCTACTTGGCTGGGAAAGGGGAAGCAGGAGCACTGTCACCAGGTCATCTTTTGTGCTGGCTGCTGACTAGTTAAGGTTTCTTTTCTTGTGAAATGGCAGTTGTTGCTGGGGTCCCTTCGCAGACTTAGTTTGGCTCATTTGTGGGATGTGAACATGTCACATGCTCATATAGGTTGTTTAGTCCAGTTTAGACAAGTTTAGGCCCATTGGCCCCCCAGGTCCTTTGTGTCTGGGCAAATATCCCCCCACAATGTCACAGTTGTGTCTTCGAGAAGCTTCGTATTTCACTGTACCCTCTTTATTAAAGGATCTGTGCCCAATGTTTTCAGTACCATCATTCTTTTTTATTTGTTTTTTATAATTTTGTCCATTTTTGTAACTCTTTTTTTGTCTGAACTCTATTTATCTATGATCCCTCTCATAGTCATGCACTTTGCTAGGTAGAAAGAACTATTGCAGTCACTGAACTGCTGTAACATACATATGCATCTTTAAAAAAGCAAATCAATGCTAGCGATCAGATCACTGTATGTGGATGTGCAGGAAGAATAAACCCCATTTTCCCTTTCTGTCTAGGAACAACTCCCTTCCTCCTTCCATTCCTTCTTTCCCTCCTCCCCTTCCTTCTTCTCTCCCTCTTTTTCTTCCTTCTTCTCTTTCTTCTTTTTTACTTTTTGTTTCATTTTATATTTTCTTCTTCATATTCTTTCCCACTCTTTCCCCCTTTTTTTTCTTTTTAATAAGTGTAACAATGAAGTTTGTGAGGTATGGACAAGTGTAATGATCAATTCTGAATTAGTTTCAGCAGTGACTTATAAATAGAAGTCAAGAATGTAGAGAAGATCCATACTGGGAGGGAGGAAGAAAGTGTTCCAGGATGGATGAGTAGTATTTAGAAACTACAAAGAGAATACAGGAATAAGTAAAATATAGAGAAGTGAGGAGGGATTGAGAGGGAAGAAGAGATTAAAACAGAAAACAAACAAAATAATCTAAGAATTCCTCAAAAGACCACAGAGAAGCATATTTTATGAGTTAAGACATATATGTATTCATATGTCATTGTCTACATAGGTATAATGAAGTTACCACATATCAAATGGTCTTACATCTAAGAAAAACCATGTACTATTTAACAAATACGTCACTCCCCAGCATAGAAATATTCCTTTGTATTGTTTGTCAGAGAAACACAGTTTCTCAAGACAATATGGACATTTCCATTGCCTTAGTTGTTTTACAAAAATTTAAAATAAAGATAGCTCACATGCACACACACACATGTTGGATATAGGACTGGAAGGAGTTGAGCAGAATTGACTTGGAAACCTCCTCTCTGAAAACTGTTTCTCAAAGGAACAAAAGCTTCTCAACAAACTAACTGCCATGGGAAGCACAGCAATCAATAGTCCTACTCAACTAGAAAGCCTACACATGATACCAATTGCCATCATTGTGAAATAACTCCTGGGCTACCACTGTGGCACTTTTATCTTAAGAATAACTAACAACTGTCTTAGACTACCTCAGTCAGAGAATGCAGGCATGGTACTATAAACCTAGCTAACTGCCTATGGCTGTGTTATCATAGACCCTAGATGTTCCTAAACTAATATAATTTCAAACTGTATTCTAAGTGTTTGTCCTTGCTTTATAAGCAACAGATGGATATTATTACAGAGATATACAACTGATTAAAATGACAACAATAATTTACTATGGAATAATCCAACTAACTGATATATCTGCAGCATAATTCTTACACTTAAGACTGAGTTAATATTGCAGAAGAGACAGAAAATATTGTAACTGTTAAATGACTAGGATAATTTTCTCTAGACAGTGTCCCCTATACTTGACCAGCAAGACAAAATTTCAGAAATAAAGTTGCCTTAACAATAAAATCATAATGACACCAGTTGACATTTCAATGAGAACAAGAGATAACTCCACATGACACAAGTCATAAATGATGATGGTGAGTAAACATGATAAATGAATGTGAGAGAAGAAGCATTATTTTTTCCAAGGACAATCACCCCCAAAGTTGTCCATTTCCTGGTGGTTAGCATTAGACACTGGTACATGTGAATCATGCTAAATGTAATTAGTGGGTTCTATAGGAAGTATGTGTGTGTATGCTTTTGTTCATACAACTCTACAAATCTAATAAAGAATATATCATGAATTTAGAAGGTAGGGAGGAAGGGGCAGATGTGATTTAGATGTAGTATTCCTGTATAAAGATCAGAAAATTCATTAAAGATAACTTATTATTCAAAATAATTTTTAAATGTATATTGATAAGAATTGAAATATTTTAGCCTATACATTCTTATTTTGACAATACTTTACAATTAAAAGGACTACTGACCTACCCTCCATACATAAACATATTTTTATGCTGTAAGTCTTACACACAGTATTCATGTTAAAAATGGAATTAATTGGAGTTATAGAGCACAAAATACCTATTGGTCAGTGACAAACGCATATTCAACAGTGGTCTACAAAGATGAATATTTTCAAGCTGAAAAATTCTCATTACCTAGTGTTATTGTTTGAATATTAAATAACCCTCAAAGCTGACGTGTTTAAGGGTTGGTTACCCATAAATGCACTTTGTGAAGTGATTGAGTTCTGAGGTCTCTTATTTAATCAAGGAATTAATTAGTCCCTCAATGTTCTTAATACAATTGAAAATTAATGTAAACTAGAAGGTCAGGACTAATTGAGGGAAACAGGTCATTGGAGACATATCTAGGAAGATACACCTTTTTTGTTGCTGTAGAGATGGCTTATTAGTGAAACGCACATAGTGATCTACAAGAGAACCAATTTTTACTCCCATTATACACATTAGGTAGCCCTCAATAACATGAAAATCTGGTTTCAGGACAGTTGACTTCTTGACTGACCTCCACGGGGACCTGCACTCAAGTGCACATAACTCTTCCACTACATATAATTAAAAATAAAATATTTTTAAAGGAAGGTGTATCTTTAACATTGAACTCTTCCCTAATCCTCTCCACTGCCAGATCATCACTATGGTCACTATGGGTGAAATTTTATTCTACTACATCCTCCTTCAATGGAATCCTTTCTCAGCATGATTAGTAAAATGGGACAAGTTATTGTGAATTGAAACATCTGAAATAGAGCCAAAATAAACCTATTCTCCATTGTTGATTTTTTCCTTATCAATGACAAAGCTAATTACTGCTTCAAAAACACAATAATTATCAAAGCTATTGTTGTTATTGTGAAATGCATAGGTCATGCTTATAGAGACTCTGGTATGTGCTGAAACTTCATGGTGTCAGTCATAAAAAAATGTCACAAATAATTTTGTACATTTCCCTACCTAATACATGGTAACTGGATATTTGATGTAGTACACGTTTTATTATTAAATCCTTCTAATTATACAAAAGTGTTGACTGTTAAAGAATACATTATTGGGTATGATAACTCAAACCTGTCTTCCCAGTACTCAAAAGGCTGAAGTTAGAGGATCACAACACAACCAAGGTCATTATATATACGTGTGTGCGTATGTATTTTGAATTTAATATGCATGATTTTTTAAAGACAAATATCACTTTATTGTATCGAACTCACAGAAACTACACTGACCCAGATTAAATTAGACACCCAGTACAAATGTCTGTACATATAAGTGAAGTTTTGTAAAGTTAAAATCTATTATGATTTTTTGTTCATAATTATACTGGGAACAATGGGTTGTGTTATAAATATAATGGCCTACCAAATGATTGAATATTGTGAGTAATATGTCACTACATAATCTTGTCATTGTGTGAATATCATGGATTACACATACTCAAGAAATTTTATGTTATTAGTAGACTGATTTTTTTAAAAAAATATTTATCTATTTTATATTCATGTTTTATGTACATATATTCATATTCATCACATGTATGTCTGTAGAGGTCAGATGTTGTCAGAGTCCCTGAAATTGGAATTTTGGATAGTTTTGAGCCACCATGTAGGTTTGGGGAATTGAACATGGGTCCTCTGCAAGAGGATCAACTCATGCTAACTACTAACTCAACGTCCACCATAGATGACAATTTTAAGAGAACAATATTCATTGCTGAATTCTTTAATAAACAAATTTCCATTATGTGATTCATTAATATATATTGATTGACTTCAATATGTGGTTGGTGACACAGTTTGGATAACTAGGAATACATGTTGATACTTGCATAAAATGAAATCAGCTAACGACTGTTAATACACAATGTATCCTCTTATTCAGCCATGGTTAATGGTATTTGTGTTGTTTACTTTACGTTTTATAAAGATATACAACATAACTTTGAATACATGTAGCTAATATCATTTGATACAGCTGTCATAGGACACATTTAAATAACCAAATTTGCATGAGAACATATCTTGTCTTATAGGAGTATCTATTTATATGCAGCTATAACTGGCTTCTCAAATGTTAACTGATACTTGGAATGTAAATCCATCTAATTTATATTCAATTATCTTGAAATCTGGTTGGTATTTTGGTTTGAAATTTAATTGAATGTATTTTCATATCCAATCATTGACTTAATGATAATATATTCTTACAATTTTCAGGTAAAATTAACACTGTAAGAAACATACCTTCTGTAAAGTCCTGCCAGTCTAAATGTCAGTTAGAATTATGTTAATTCAAATTGAATTTCAAAAATAACCACACTATAATGAGAAAGGCCGTATAAAATTATTTAGCATGTAGTTGTTTTATGAATAAATTGTAAACAGGGTATGGTTATGAATGGCATACAGTAAAGGACTTATTTTTTTATATAGTGCGGATAAAACATCCAGTTTTTATCATTTTTAAGTATTTTGGAAGTAATTTCTCCAACTATTAGTTGTACTATCAAAGCAGTTATCTACTTACTAAAAAGAAAATATTGTAAAATTAACCATCTAAATAGATATTGACATTTCAAAATAATTGATTAATTTCAGGCATAACCAATTGCTTTCTTCTATGATTGATTTAAAGACCATGATAATTTTATAGATACTGTAATGAATAATCATATTAAAAACTGAATACCCAGGGAAAGCTAGTAAAATATTAACAAATGGCAAGCTCTTGTTCCTCTCCTCATAGAGATCTGCAGCAGTGCCTTGTCCTTTTCATCTCATCCTATTTGCCAGTGAATTCATTGTGCTTTCACCTCAAAACAGTTTCTTTTACCAATTTTTGTACCACTAATATTTACAACTTCATTTTGAAAATCTTATTAGAATTTACATTGCTTCTTCTCTACTTCATTCCAATTTTTGATTTACATAATCCTACGGTAAATTTCATCCCCTATCTCATCAGAGTCTCATCCTATGCTTCAAAAGTTTTCCCCCAATCTTTGATAGCCTTGGGGCACTACATTTTCTTCTCAAAGTCAATTAAAGAGCATACCACTTCCAACAAAAATCCATCACTGCCTCCAAGTTCTTAAACTCAAAATATTTAAATAGGAAACTGTCAACAAGTTAGTGCTATACAGCAAATATCCTAACTACCAAGGTGTAATTCCATTGACAAACCACTCTCTTGAAATTGTTTTTCAATAATAATAAAAAAGGTTAATTTTAAACAAAGAAGCATGAGTATGTTGTGGCATGAGAATGTTTAGTGAATTTATGAAATTCTGGGGGAATTCTATCCTAATTCCAAATACAAAATCATTTTAATGAATAATGTAGATATCTCCTCTTTTTCTTACTATAAAGGGTATATCAATCACAAGTTCTTCAAGTTTCTTCCATATCACTTACATGGAATTTGTTCATGAATGCCTGTGAAAGTTGCTTACTTTATATTAAGTTATTCCACTCACTATTAAATTATGGTTATTTCTAGAAAGAAAGTTTTAAGAAACAAGTCAACAATTCAAACAGTAATTTTCAAAAAACATTCTAACAAAACCAATTTAAAGAAGTAGCAATATACTACTTAGGTGTTGAGGAATGGTTTTAGGAAATATTAAATTTTCATCTTCCATAATTAAGATATAATGTTTATGGAAGTGGGACCTTATTTGTTCAACACAAATACTTAAATGACATGAAATAACCTCAAATCAGAATTGCTGCATTCCAGTGTGTGTGTTGTGTGAAGTGACAGAATGCACAGTTTGTGAACTCAGAACTACTGTTGCAGTGAACTTGCAGCCAGCACCCATAAAAAGTGTTGTTGCAGGCAATTAAGATGCAGTATGCATTTGATTACAAATTAATTTTTGGTTATTTTATGCTCAGAAATCTTTTTCCTGTTGCTGATTTTTCTTGGTCCTCATATTCTGTAACATTCAGTTTCCCACAGTATAAGAAGGACAATGTTGGAAAGCTTGGAAGTGATCTCATAGCTGAAAACTTTCCTCTTGGTTCTAATGGAAATGCTCACCTTGAAGCAAATCAGACAGAAAGACACTACCAAAGGGTTTCTCTCCCCTGAGTTACCGTCATCCAAATTTCCCTGTGTCTTTTGTAAGGAAGCCTTTAGAGCATGTCGATAAGAACACCATGTAGATGAAAGCATGCAGACCCCGTAAGTGAGGATTGCTGGTGATAGGTCAAGCACAATATGTGCAGTAAGTTGGTTAAGTTAATGGAAAAAGAATCTGGGATCAAGTATGTCAGGTTTATGTTCTCACATGTCTAGCTTTTGGATGAAATACATCTGAGTTGTCAGCATCTAAAGGGACAGGATCAAAATGTCATTTAAATTGAATTAAATTCATAAAAAGAAAATTGTAAGGAGACCATTTAACTTTAGGGAATAATTTTTCTGTATGTGACAAAAAATAAATACTTGCCGTAATCAAAAACATTCAGTGAATTTCATCAAATCTGAATATTTAGTCATTAATATTAGAATTTGTGAAATTCTAACCAAAGGTAATACTGGCAGGTCCCTTTCATAGAGCTGTGCCGGAGAGTGACTTATCTAGTTAACAATCCTTGCTCAACAGAAAACAACAAACATAGAACACTTTGTTTGGTTACCTACGCAGATCACAGCAACTGAACTCTTAAGCATGAATTTTATTGACTTTGGGATAATGCAATTAAAAGTCAAGAACAGGTAGGAAAACATAATTTGATTTTATTTAGAGTGGCTGCTAGAACTACAGACCCTTCAAGGACAAAATATTAATCATAGAAAATAAATAAATATGTTATTCAAGAACACCCCTACTCCTCTTTTATTCTTTTTTCCTTTCTTTTTTTTTTTTAGTTAACAATTTCCACCGCCTCCCATTTCCCTCCCCCTCCCTCTCCAGTCCAAAGAGCAGTCAGGGTTCCCTGCCCTGTGGGAAGTCCAAGGTCCTCCCCCTCCATCCAGGTCTAGGAAGGTGAGCATCCTCTTTTATTCTTCTAGTGACATAGCCTCCCTAGGAGCCCTGGCTAACCTTGAGGTCACCTTTCTCTCAGTCTCCCAAGTATTGAGATTTCTGGTAATTGTCTTAATGCCCAGCTACTATAAGCACCTTTCAGAATTTTTTTTAACTTTGCAAAATAAAACTAAATGATTTGATCCAAAACCACTTGTTTAATCATTTTTAAAACCAATTTCTAGGATTTTAAGTAATGATATATTTGCCAATGTTATATGGTATCATCAAATTCTAAATTGCAGAAATGACACTTAGAATCCAGGTATCTACTGAAACAGTCAATTTGCTTCCCAGTTTAGAAGAATGTAAACTAGTTAAAATTTCACACCTGTATAAAAGTGTAATTCTGGGATAGGAGCAGGAACCGTAGAGTCCCTTATTTTAATGTTCATGACCCTACAGAATTCTTCTAAAGTAACTACGTAAATCAATAGAGGGGCTCTGTATTAGAAAGACTAGTTTTCCCTCTAACAATTGTGCAAATTTGGTTTTTTGTATCCTTATCAACTGATCAAGAACTTATGAATTATAAATCACTGTCATTGTAGAGAGCAAAAGTCCTAAACCATATTTCCTGATTTTGGAATCCTATATTTCTAGCCATGGCCATTTGAACAAAGAATTAAGAAAAAACTTCTCTGGGTTTTAATTTGTTTTGTTTCTCTACAAGGTAGAGAAAGAGATAACCTTTTGTTTTATTGTTTATGCACTGTTATTCATAGAATCTTCTATAAAGTGTCATTTATTTTATGTTTCATCAGTGCCTGTTGATCTCACAAAGAAAAATAATATCCTCATTGCTTTTACAAATATGTAACTGTATTTTCTCAGTCTTCCTATAAATATAGATAGCTGGGTTCTAGGTATCATTACTAAATTACTTCTTGCATGACTAATACTTCCTGAAATACTTATACTTAATTTATACTTCATAAGTCAAATTACTAATTTATAATAATTTATTATATAAATATAGATATAGCAGAGGGAGCCTTTATGAAGTCTTTTTGTTTTCTATTTAGCTTTTGATCTTTTAAAATTCTTTTGCATTTACTTACAGATAATCTACTTAAGTATACTAAGCATGTCTCCTATTCAAATGCCAATTCCAACTAATATAAATTTATTAAGCTGTGTAGACTTTGGTTCTGATTAATTTTGATGTGTTGCTTCTATTATTTTTCTAAGTTTTGTTTTTAAAGGTTTACAAAAATACATTATAGGATATAATGGAAAGAGAACAAAAAATATGTTTTTTTCAGTTTTGATTTTAAGTTTGCAAAAAATAATTTTTTTCAGACAGTAGGAAATTGATGGAGGAAGGTCATTGGTTAAAAATAAAGAAACTGCTTGGCCCTCATAGGTTAAAACATAGGTGGGTGGAGTAAACAGAACAGAAAGCTGGGAGGAAGAGGAAGTGAGCTCAGACTCGACAGCTCTGCTCTCTGGAGCAGACGCCATGCTCCCCTCTCCCCAGCAGACGCAATGAAGCTCCGACCCAGGATGGACGTAGGTTAGAATCTTCCCGGTAAGCACTCTTTGGGGTGCTACACACATGAATAGAAATGGGCCAAGCAGTGTTTAAAAGAATAGAGTTTGTGTGTCGTTATTTTGGGGCATAAGCTAGCCAGGCAACTATGAGCTGGGCTGTGGGAAGAGGCCCGCAGCTCCTACTACAGGAAATCAAGTATTTAAAGACATCATACACATTCACAATGTGGTAGATGCTCTACACTTAGAGGAGAACATTAGAGTTGTAGACTAGAAAATAGTACTCTATATAGTACTTAAATTTCTCTGCCAAGAATTAGAGCCATTTACATTCAATGACAAAAATAATATTGATTATTTACTTATTAGTATAAATTAGTATAAATAATACTAATAAGGGCAAGCTTTCTCCTTTCAAAATTTCTTGAACATTTTTAGGAGGGCCTTAACTGAAACACAGCCTACTGACAGAGAATTACATAGTTGGTATCTGATCTCGAATTTTCTAAGGGGGCAGTTCTAGGCTTGGGAAATATTATGATTAGCACATATTCGTAACTCAGAGTTTGGTATTTGGAATCATGTCTGGTCTGTAATGGGCGTAAGCAGGCCCACTTCTCCAGTTCTACTCTCACCATCACAGACAGCTTTTCTTTTAGACTAGCCATTCCTAAACCATGAAACTCTTAATGAAAACCTCTAAGTCATGGCATTTCCAATACCTTGGTGCCTGCATTTTATCTGAAAATTTGCCTTACCCAATGACCTTTCTGGGATTCTCTGCAGGGAATCTCACCCTGATAAAATACACCAAGCCTATAATACTACATGATCCTTTCATTCCTTCAAGTTCTGTCCAATTTCGGAATATTTACATTGTCATATTCTGTTATGATAAAGCCTAGCCTCTTGAATCATAGCTCTGTGTACAGATCATGACAAAAATTTGCTTATTGTCTCAAGAGTGCTCAGGTTTCACCTCAGTGATTTTGATCTCATTTCCAATCATCCCTGCTTCCTCAGCCCAATCTGATTGACACATAAAGATTCATAGCCCAAAGAACCCAAATTCATTGGAGCAGTTTCTATTAAAACATTTGTTCCCTTATGAAAGCTAGTGAGGTCTGCCTCCAGAGTCCACATTTTTCTCAGTATTATCGTCTTCCCAGCTTTTGTACGAACATTCATCTTGACTGATAACAGTCAATGACATTTCCAGGCACAAGTTACTAATATTCTACATACCTCCTATAATAAACAATCAAGTTAATATTAGAAGCAATCCAAACTCTTTGATACCAATTTTTGTTATACTTTCATTTCTGTTGCTGTGATGAACTATGGCCAAAATTAAATTAAGGAAGGATAAGCTTTGGTTTAGTTCATAATTACAGTGTTCAGTTTGTCATTTGAGTGAATTTGAAACAGAAAACCCCCAGTTAATCATATCACATCTGTAGTCAAGAGCAAAGAGAAAATAACAGCATCCTCTCTTGCTTGTTGCTTATTCTCAGCTAGCTATCTTTACTACTATACACTTTAAGGGCTAGCCCATAAAACAACGTAGGCTACAGCCAGGATGCTTCTTCCATAACAACTAGAAATCAAGACAATTCTTCATAGACCTATCCAGATTATCGAGTTGACACAGATTATCCCATAAAACTTGCTTCCGCCGGGCGGTGGTGGCGCACGCCTTTAATCCCAGCACTTGGGAGGCAGAGGCAGGTGGTGAATCTCTGTGAGTTCGAGACCAGCCTGGTCTACAAGAGCTAGTTCCAGGACAGGCTCTAAAGCCACAGAGAAACCCTGTCTCGAAAAAACCAAAAAAAAAAAAAAACAAAAAAAACAAATTAAAAACAAAACAAAAGAGACTTGCTTCCTAGTTAATTCTACGTTGTATCAATTTGACAGTTTAAAATAATCAACACAACCAGATACAGCTATTTTAAACTTGTTATAATTGATACTTAAAGTTATGCATACTTTGACTGTGAGGAAGAATGATGTTTTGATAGAAAGGTTTTCTAGCATGTAAATTAAACTTTTTTTTTAACATGCACATTGTACCAATTATCATTTTTGTGGTGAGAACACTTACACTGTTTTAGCTACGTTTTGTTATGCAGCATTGTGCACTTTGGACTTCATACTGTCTCATAAATGTCTTATACCAATTCCTTCTAATTATAATATTTTATTAATAATTAATTATTTTAAAAAATCTATCTTTTCTCATTTTTACATTCCAATCCTAGTTCCTACTCCTTCCCCTCATCCTGCTAACACCACCTTCCCCCTGAACCCACCCCCATCCACTCCTCAGAGAGGGCAAGGCTTCCCATGGGACATCAACAAAGTCCAGCACATCACTTTGAGACAGAAGCAAGGACCTCCCACTATATCTAGGCTGAACAAGGTATCTCTCCAAAGAC
The DNA here is from genome assembly GCF_950005125.1 of Chionomys nivalis. Taxonomy (NCBI): domain Eukaryota; kingdom Metazoa; phylum Chordata; class Mammalia; order Rodentia; family Cricetidae; genus Chionomys; species Chionomys nivalis. The sequence continues at coordinate 72,565,632 of NC_080090.1, read as the reverse complement.
AATGGGTTCCAAAAAGCCAGAACAAGCAGTAGGGATGAATCCTGGTCTCACGGCCAGTGATCCCACAGTCTATCCCAGCCATGGAATTGTCACCCACATTTGCATAGGTCTAGTTTGGTCCTATCCTGGTTCCCCCACTGTCAGGCCAGAGTCAGTAAGCTCCCATTAGCTCAGTTTGTTTCCCCATCACAGTCTTGACCCCTTTGCTCATATTATCACTCATTGCTCTCCTGGACTGGACTTTGAAGCTCAGTCTGGTGCTTCACTGTGAATCTCTGTATCTGCTTCTATAAGTTGTTGGATGAAGGTTCTAGGATGACATTTATTATATTCATCAATCTGATTACAGGGCATGGACTGTCAGGGACCCTCTACACAATTGCTTGGATTCTTAGCTGGGGTCATCTTTGTGGAATCCTGGGACTTGCCCTAGTGCCAGGTTTCTTGCTAGTCTCTTAATGGCTCCCTCAATCAAGATACTTGCTCTCCCTCTCTGTACTTCCCCAAACTTGACCATAACATTCCTTTAAAGTTCTACCCCCTAATCTCCCTAGCTATAAGTTTATGTCCCTTGACACATACCGCTCTGAAATCTTCTCATACTCCACTTCTTATAGTTATCATTTACTTCTAGTTTAAGATATTGACTATTTTGCTGACAAACAAATATATCATTCAGAATATTTTTGATACTTGACATTAATTCAATATATTTTTTCTTCAATACTATAGAAAAGTGATAGACTTTCTTCAATATTTAAAGGAGAAAATTAGTAATTTGAGTATATATTCATATACACAGACATATATATATTTACATATATATATAATTTAACTGAGCATATGATTGATACATTTAGATTGATGACATCACATGGCTATTACAAGTGATGTTGCAGTCACAGAATAGATCAAAGTTCTCTTAGTCATAGATGCATTCATTTACATATTTCTCAAATTACTAAGAAAGGTATCCATTTCTTTGCATTCCTGCCTTGCTATGTTTGTGATGTTTTGTTTTTGATCTAACAAATAAAGCTTGCCTGAAGATCAGAGCATAGAGATAAACCACTACCTAGTCACAGAGGCTAGACAGTGGTGGCACACATCTTTAATCCCAACACTTGGGAGGTAGAGGCAGACTGATCTCTGTGAGTTCATGGTCACCCTGGACTACACTAGATTGATCTAGTTTAAAAGAAAAACAGAGACAGGCAGTGATGGCTCACATCTGTAATCGCAGTATTTGGGAGTCATACACTTTAATCCCATCATTAGAAAGGTGGAGAAAGGAAGGGATGTGGCTGGGCATGGGGGAGAGAGGAATATAGGCCAGGAGAAGACAGAACTCAGTCCATTCAGTCTGAGAATTCATAGAGGTAAGAACTTCAGTGGCTGCCTGTTTAGTTTGTCTGATCTTCAGTTTTTAACCCTTATAGCTGACTCTGTATTTGTATTATTAAGACAAATTAGAATTTGTGTTAGAGTTATGTTTAGTATTTTTGTTGTCATTTTGTAAAGTCTCAAAATATATCAGGGTATAATCTTAACCGGGCTTCATCTTCCTGAATGTATGTATGTATGTATGTGTGTGTATGTATGTATGTGTGTATGTATGTGTGTGTATAGATTTGTGTGTGTATGCTTATAATTTTGTAATAATATTATAATATATGATTACTATATATTGTACTCATATATATTTAATTTATTATAATATGGATATGTTGTATTCATATGTACACACAAAATTATATCTATCTTAAAAACAGAATAGAACAGGGGAGCTATGATTAGCAATAAAATTATTACTTAAAACCAAATCTTGGGGTGTTAGCAAAGAAATGACTCTTTGTATAATGTGGAACAACTGTAGCTTCTCATTCAGAGCACTTGCAGTTGTGCTGCTCAGTCACACTCTAGCGTGATGACCTTCAATTATGTCATGCCAATATAGCACAGACTTCTTTGCATACTACACATCTGGGGAAATAGCAGTATATTAAGACCAGTTGGGACCAGTCCCCCTGCCTTTCTTCTTTGTTGCTCCCTTGTTTCTGTTGTTTCAGATAAACAATCAACAACAGTCTTTGCTCTTATTTGGATATTCATTTTTCATCATTGTACAGAACGAACATTGGTATTTCTCATACAGAATTTTATAAAGAATACTTTTAGTTAATAATTTGAACACTATTTAATACCAGCAACTTTAATCATCTAAGGCAAATTTCAATGAATTACACTATATAAAATTTCTTTCTCCTGCACCTGATTTCTGTGTGCTTCAGTATAGGCAGGGAATGTTTCCTGAGGGAATTAAAGTCTCTTCATATTGACTATGAAGTTAATTTTGTATCTTTTATATACTGTTTAATATTTTATGACAGCAATACGATATTGTTTCTCAATTCACAAAATTCAAGGTACTTGTAAAAACATAATTGATTGTAATAAGGGCTTTCTTTTTGAAAACACAATAAATTTCTTATCTGTCAAATTACTTCTTTTTCCTCAGGCAATTTAGTCATTAACTTCTCATTTTCAATCATGAATTTTTTATGCTTGTACATTCTCATCAGACAAGGTAAAAGACAGTATTCATTTTCTTCTGGATTTCATGTCTTATATTATGCACTTGACTTTTAAGAAAATATCTTATTTGGATCACAAATATACCTGAACAGTCATGGTTCTAAAAGGGAAAAAAAAAACAAAACAAAACAGTGCAATTGGAAAAGAGAGGTTCACATATGTTTTATAAAAATGAATTAGTGGAAGAAATTTTGAAGGGCAGTAGGATTAATAAGTATAAGCCTCTTTCTACCTCAGAGTGTTAAGATTTATGAACTACATGATGCATCACAAATCCCCCATATTCATTCTGTGAGTTTAGATAATTTACCGTGCATTATATTTTTCACACATTTGGAAATACTTTATTCTTTATCCGTGCTTCTGCCACTTGAAAAACCTTTCTTTTACCTCGCTTTTTTAGAATCTCAAATAAGATGGAATAATGAACTATGTCTCTATCCAAGGCTTTCTTTTATCAGTATTATTCATTTAAGCTATTTGTATAAGCTATTTATGACACAATAGTTCATTTTTGCACCTATAAATAATGTTCTATTGTCAGGATGGATCATACTCTATTGATATTAGGTTCCAATAGGAATCTTGATTTCTTCCAAATTTTGTAAATACAAAAAAAATCTACAAATATCTGTGTTCATGTTTTGTGAAGAAATAAGTATTCAACTCATTTTATTAATCTAGTATTTGTAATCTCTGGGTTGCACAGCAGGTGTTTTAAATTTATTTTACGCTCTCAAGTGGTTATGACAATTCTATTTTAGTTTGATTATTCTCCTGGATAATGTTCTACTTTTTGCAAGCAACCATTGATATACAGTCATTTTATATTATTAGGAACCACATTATATTGGAATAATTTATATGTATGGAACTAAATTATCCTACTCAAGTTAAGCACATTAATAGCCAGTAAGATCATTAAATTTTGAAGTATTTTGGCATGTTCATCCTTATTTTCCTATGTAATTTATAATTTAGGAAATGAAACATTTTATAGCTTTTATATAAGTAAAATTAAATCCTGCACATAGATGAACTATGCCTAACAAAACTGATTTGGGAAATGGGTTAGTAAGCTTTCTCTCTATAAGTAGAGATCATTTTCTAGGCTAAAACACAGATCTGGTGAGCATGCTACTCTATTTTACATTATTACAACAAACTACCCATGATTGTGTACTTTCAAAAAGTGGAGAAATTTACTTATTTCTAATTTCCATACTCTCAACACACTAATATATAAATGTAATGAGAGATATTTTCAGGTTCCTTAGGTGGCATTGAATATTCCTTTTGAAAATATAGAGTGTATTGTGTGTATGTGTGTGTGTATGCAAGCAATAACAATATTTTAAAAAATCCTTTTTATACTAGTTCTTTCTAAACACCATAGTTTTATTTAATTTATATCCCCTAATACTTAATAATGGAAGATAAATTTCAGTACATGACCTCTTGAAAGATTCACTAAATTATGCTAAAATGTATTATTGAGTAAACATAGGTACTTTGGGTATATATTACAACATAACATGCACTAATATACTGTAAAAATCAGTAGTCCTGAATATATGTTGTAGATACACTGAAAATTAATTTGTTTGGGTGATGTATTTTGTTATATTGGTATGAAACATTAGCATAGCTTATATTCATGAGTAATGGAAAATTCAATCAATTGTAAACTTTGAGGACATTTCATTCATGAAAGTATCTTTTCACACACATATTTATGTCCTAACATGAAGAAAGCATTTATAAATTCCCATAATTCTGCTCTTTGTTTGACTTGGAATCTCTATTCTTACATTAAGGTACCCTAGGTTCTCTCTTCTACACTGACTCTCACTGTTTGTATTTACTGCCCAGTCTCTGACATCATTGAAGGGTAGATGCTAAGGGAGTTTTCCTCATTCACCCTTCTCAGGTATACACCAATCCTTTGTCTCACTCCCTTCCTCATCACTTTCTGAATGGCTATCTTCTTTACCAGACTTGATGATTTAAAGACAGGTTTTATTTTATTTTAAAAAGGACAAGGGAGAGAAAGCAAATAAACTTAGTCTAATAAAAACTCAAACATCTCTTACTGGTTCTTTTTTAATCTATTGTTTTTTTTTTTGTATACTTTACACACAGTCAAGTGATAAAGAAGTCACAGTCAGAGATTTGTTCCAAAAATTTTCTCTTTTTTATGTAATTTAAAAAGCAAAAATGGTATTATATGGCAATTTTATTAGAATAATAATGCATAACTAGTTAGAATACAGTGTTTATGGTTAATCTATGAGGGTTATGGAAAAGATTATCATTTGAATTATAAATTGAGTTCTTTTTGGAGATCAGACCTTTGTCAGTTGCGGGGTTGGTGAAGATCTTCTCCCAGTCAGTGGGTTCCCTTTTTGTCTTAGTGACAGTGTCCTTTGCTTTACAGAAGCTTCTCAGTCTCAGGAGGTCCCATTTATTCAATGTTGCCCTTAATGTCTGTGCTGCTGGGGTTATATGTAGGAAGTGGTCTCCTGTGCTCATGTGTTGTAGAGTACTTCCCACTTTCTCTTCTATCAGGTTCAGTGTGTTCGGACTGATATTGAGGTCTTTAATCCATTTGGACTTGAGTTTTGTGCATGGTGATAGATATGGATCTATTTTCATTCTTCTACAGATTGACATCCAGTTTTGCCAGCACAATTTGTTGAAGATGCTCTCTCAAGAAACTAGACCGCAAAAGGCTAATCAACCCAATTATAAAATGCGGCACTGAGTTGAACAGAGAATTCTCAACAGAAGAAGTTCAAATGGCCAAAAGACACTCAAGGTCATGCTCAACTTCCTTAGCGATCAGGGAAATACAAATCAAGACATCTTTAAGATACCATCTTACACCTGTCAGAATGACTAAAATAAAAAACACCAATGATAGCCTTTGCTGGAGAGGTTGTGGAGAAAGGGGTACACTCGTCCATTGCTGGTGGGAATGCAAACTTGTGCAACCACTTTGGAAAGCAGTGTGGCGGTTTCTCAGGAAATTCGGGATCAACCTACCTTTGGACCCAGCAATACCACTCTTGGTAATATACCCAAGAGATGCCTTATCATACAACAAAAGTATATGCTCAACTATGTTCATAGCAGCATTGTTTGTAATAGCCAGAACCTGGAAACAACCTAGATGCCCTTCAATGGAAGAATGGATGAAGAAAGTATGGAATATATACATATTAGAGTACTACTCAGCAGTAAAAAACAATGACTTCTTGAATTTTGCATGTAAATGGACAGAAATAGAGAACACTATCCTGAGTTAGGTAAGCCAGACCCAAAAAGAGGAACATGGGATGTACTCACCCATATTTGGTTTCTAGCCATAAATAAAGGACATTGAGTATATAATTCGTGATCCTAGAGAAGTTAAATAAGAAAGTGAACCCAAAGAAAAACATATAGGCATCCTCCTGAATATTAACCTTCACCAGGCAATGAAAGGAGACAGAGACCCACATTGGAGCACCAGACTGAAATCTCAAGGTCCAAATCAGGAGCAGAAGGAGAGAGAGCACGAGCAAGAAACTCAGGACCCTGAGGGGTGCACCGACACACTGAGACAATGGGGATGTTCTATCGGAAACTCACCAAGGCCAGCTGGCCTGGGTCTGAAGTATCATGGGATAAAACCAGACTTGCTGAACATAGCAGACAATGAGGACTACTGAGAACTCAAGAATAATGGCAATGGGTTTTTGATCCTACTGCACGTACTGGCTTTGTGGGAGCCTAGGCAGTTTGGATGCTCACCTTACTAGACCAGAATGGAGGTGGGTGGTCCTTGGACTTCCCACAGGGCAGGGAACCCTGATTGCTCTTTGGGCTGACGATGGAGGGGGATTAGATTGGGGGAAGGGGATGGAAATTGGAGGTGTTGACGACGAGGAGGCAGAAATCTTTAATAAATAAATCAATTAATTAAAAAATAAATAAAAGAATTATAAATTGAGTAAAGAAGCAAGCCATGATATGTAACTGTGTATCTCCTAATCCACTGAACTATATACTAGAACAAGAAGGTAGAAAAAAGCATATCTGGTCTACATGATCTGCTCCAAGACATCATTTTTAGTATTGGTCATCTGTCATTGAAACTTCTACTGAGGATTAAACTGAGATCAGGTGATGGAACACATGAAAGCCCTGCTTTCTAGGTCTGAATTTTACTGTATCTATACCATCAGCATTCTTAGATCTTTAGTTTCCAGGGGCCTGATCACTGGACTTTCAGACATTGCAATCATATAAGGCAATGTTTAAAATTTCCAAAAAAATTTCAAAATATAACAACTGTGAATCTATGTGCTATGGTTTGGGTATATTCTCCAAATGTTTTAATATCATACTTGCCATTGGTAAGTGATGTACCTTTACTAATTATGGGATACTAGAAAGTCTTTCAGTATTATGGGGGCTGGAGAGCTGTCAGTGAGACAGTGCTTTCTGGATTCCACAACATGAATAAGTTCTTAAAAGGTATACTTCTGTTGATGTACTATCACTTTTTAGCTTTAGGAGACTTACAAATCTATGGGTGAAAATAGGCATTTCTAAATTAATGAGTTGTCGTATCAGCTGTTAGATATCATTAATCTGCTCAAACCTTGTCTTATACCACCATTATAGCACAAAATAATTTATTATTTACAGCCTTTCACCCTTTCATCTACACCTTTTGTGGTTTTACATTTTTGAGATTGTAATTTAATTACTACAACATTTCTCCATTTTCTTACCTTTGGCCAAAACTTCCATATATCCCCCCATCTACTCTCCTTCAAAATTAAGACATCTGTTTTCATTGACTGTTATTACATGCATATATGTAAATGTATATACTTATATATCACTACTTATAACATCTAGAAATGGACCCTTCAGGGACACAAACTGTCCTACAACAAGTAGTGAAATTATAAATAAGTTCTGAATTATCAATGAGATCTTAAAATAATATTATATAATCCTTAACTTTCAGTAGATACAATGGAGTGTCCTCAACTCCTGATAGTTCATTTCTACACACTAAGAGTAAAGCCATCAGCTTGCAGAGATTCACAGGTGTACATAACCTTGAAACTGCCCATGCTCCCTTGATTATTTATGTCAGTCTTTTCACCCTCTCTCCCCAGTACATTCTATCGTTGCTTGTCAGTCTAGTATTAACAGTCACATCTGTAAAAGTCCTTGCTCATCAATAGTTCAATATTTATAACAGTTTTCCAATGATCACTTAGGTTTCTATGTTTCATTACCCCATTGTGAATTCTTTGAAACCAGGTGGTGATTCCAAAGTTCTCATGGTGAGACAATAATAAAATATTTTATTTGTACTGGACTTTAGATGACTAATTTTAAAATAAATCATTTTTTCAACTCTATTTGAAAATCCTATCTAGTATGGCTAAAGGTTCAATATTAATGTTCATGGAAGTTTATTTACTTGTTAGACAAAATTGTCAAAATGTCTTCTTTGAGTTTTGATGTTCTATTTTATAAGCAGTATATGAATGTCTAACCTCTCCTTTTGGTGACAGATGACCTTCACTTGTAGACAAGTGAATGGTGTGTTTTCTTACATCTGGTTTTGAAATTAATGGATACATTTTGAATGAATAAACTGAGTGTGTAGTTTGGCATCAGAGAGATTGCCTAGCAATGTGAAACTCAAGATTTAATCTTCTGTATCTAAAAAAATAAAATACATGTTGTTTTCACGGTGTCTTGAGGAAATTGTTTTCAACTTATTTCATTTAACTACATTTTGAAATACACATCTAACAAAGTTGAATTGTCTTTGCTTGTTATTTTACATAAAGTGTCACTTAATTTTCATGACTCTGAGGAGTTTTTGCTAATATAACTGTCGTTTTCAAAATGAGAAAAATCAGCCTGAAGGGTTGAAAGAATTTATTCAAAATCACATAGTTATGAGATAGTGAGAAAGCATCCTTTTTGATGATTATAGTCTTACTTTATGACATTTCAGACAACACAGATTTAGTGGGGATAAAATATATGAGGCTACATATTTGGATTTATTTTAGTCATATTTTTCACAGGATAATATATTGCATTAGAATAATTGATTTTGTGGTTAAATCTACAATATAAGATTTATAGTCTCTAAGATTCTTTATAAGAAAAATTGGTATTTTGTAATTGAAAAATAAAAACTAAGTATATTGTACACATTTTCCAGAAACCTGAAAATATTAATTAACAGACATACTTCACCTTTTCTTAATAATATCTATGCTCAAATTTAGAATTCAAAATGAAATAATTATGAATGAAAAGGAGTTTGAAGTCAGGGATGGTAATGCCTCCAGAATTTCCTTTAGTGTATAAAATTGTTTTGGGTATCCTGTTTTTGTGTTGTTGTTGTTTTTGTTTTTCCATATAAAGTTGATTATTGTTCTCTCAAGGTCTGTGAAGAATTTTCATGGGATTTTAATGGGGATTGCATTGAATTTATAGATTGCCTTTGGTAGAATTGCCATTTTTACTATGTTGATTCTACCCATCCAAGAGCATGGGAGATCATTCTATTTTCTGGTGTTCTCTTCAATTTCTTTCTTCAAAAACTTAAAGTTCTTGTCAAATTGATCTTTTACTTCCTTGGTTAGAGTTACCCTGAGATACTTTATGCTATTTGTGGTTATCATAAAAGGTGAAGTTTCTCTGAATTCCCTCTCTACTTCTCTATCCTTTGCATATAGGAGGGCTACTGATTTTTTTGAGCTGATCTTGTAACCTGCCACATCAGTGAAGTTATTTATCAGCTGTATAAGTTCTTTGGTAGAGTTTTTGGAGTCACTAATGTACACTATCATATCTTCTTCAAATAATGAAAGTTTGACTTCTTCCTTTCTGATTCGAATCCCCTTGATCTCTTTATGTTGTCTTATTGCTAAAACTTCAAGCATTATGTTGAAGAGATATGGTGAGAATGGACAGCCTTGTCTTGTTCCTGATTTTAGTGGAATGGCTTTGAGTTTCTCTCCATTTAGTTTGATATTAGCTGTTGGCTTGCTATATATTGCTTTTATTGTATTTAGGTATGATCCTTGTATCTCTAACCTCTCCAAAACCTTTATCATAAAGGAGTGTTGAATTTTGTCAGAACAGAAAAACAAAACTCACATTACATATGATCGATGAATGTAAAGATATTTTAAAATTAGTTTCATAATTTAAACTTCATTTAATATTTGCCGTTAGAAAAAGTTTCTAATGAGCTGTTAACCCCACCAGATTTTATGCATTTTTATACTGAATTTATTAGTTCCTTCTTATTTTGATTTTACTTCATACAGGTTCAGCTATATTTGGACAACAACAAATTAATACAAGTAGATAAAAATTTCTAAAGATTAAACATATATAGTTTTAAAATCACAAGAAGTTCTAGGGAAATGAAGTCTCTTGCTGCCAGGCTTTCCCTCACTAAATTTGGGTATCTATATTCTATATACTACTCTGCCATCAACGCCTCAGTAAACTCTCTTGGTCATTGCCTCAAATATCACTGGACTACAGTGGATGTGTCCAAATGACACTTTCTTAATGATGGCCACAAGCAAAAGAATAAAGATATACAGTAGTCACTACACCTTTAACTATGAAAGGACAGGTCAGTTCAGGTTCTATATGACATTTCAGACTTTCAAAGTCTGAATCTATAAATAAGAAGATATGTTTGAATGCAAAATTATCTTTCTTTTTTAACCACACAGTTTCTATTATTGCTCATTTTGATGTCTTTCCTGTTTTACCACATTTATATCAAATATCACTTTATAGATCATTCAAATCATCCTTCTCATTAAGAGCTTATTGGCTAGCTCTTGTATATTTTTAGATGCTTGTATTTCAACTAGAGGTGGTAATAAACATTTTACGGTTTTATCAAGTAGCATAAGCTTTTTCCAGGTAGTATAAGGTAGTATAAACTAATGAAGATTATTTTTCTATAGCTTTTAAACGTTGTTTCTGTTTTTACTACCTCGATTAAAAATCAGAATTATCTCATTCCTAAGTAAATTAATTACCTCCTAAGTATAAGGGAAAATTTAAATAACAATGCCATAATAGAAAACAATATTAAGGTTACTGTTAAATGTGTCACTAACAACTGATCCAAGCAAGTGGGAGCTCATGAACTATGAACTGACAGCTGGGGAGCCTGCATGGGACTAAACTAAGTTTTCTGCATCTGGGTGACTGCTTTGTGGCTTAGTCTTCTTGTGGGACCCCTGGCATTGGGACCAGAATTTATCCCTGGTGCATAAATGGGCTTTTTGTAGCCCATTCTATATGGTGGGATGCCTTGCTCTGGCTTGATGCTCGGTGAGGGACTTGGTCCTGCCTCAACTTGATAATATCCAGGCTTAGTTGGATCTCCATGTTAGGTCTTGCCCTCTCAGAGGAGTGGATGGGGGCAGGGCATAGGTCCCCACCCATGACCTAGGCAGGAGGAAGAGAGAGACGGGGGAAACTGGTTAATATGTAAAATGAACAAAAAATAAAAAATAAACAAAAAATAAATTACCTATTTGTTAACACATTCTAATTAGTACCATATAAATTAATAGAGCTAATGACAATTAGAGTATATTTTATCATTTTAATTTCTGGAATAGCTCAGAATATTTTTCAATAATATTTTAATTTACTATTTTTATATAATATGATCTGATCAGTTTCTTTTCCATTCCCAAACTTCTCCCAAGTTCTTTGTAATTCCTTAGCAACAAAAATTTATGTTATTGCTCTCTAAGAAAAATAACACAAAATTCAAAACTAATGAACAATCACGTAAACAAATGAACAGCAAAATTTTTAGACAAAATCCACCAAAACCAAACAAACACACAAAAAACCATGAAACTCATTTTGTGTAGGTCAACTAATACTTAGCACAGGGCCTCCTCTGGAGTGTGGTTTATATACTGAGTATCGTTTTCTTGAACCAAACTGATTTATTTCCTTCTCCCAGATGGTATCAATTGCAAGTAGTTTCTTGGTTTGGCATAGGTTTATGTGCCCACTACAAAGACTGACTCATTGCTGGTGATTTATCTGTCTTGAACTTGTCCAAGTCTTGAGCATTCTGTCTGTCTTTAAGAGTTCATACATGGATCAGTGTAAGCAGACACTGCTCATTAGTTCTTGGCTTCCTAGACCCAAATAATCACACAGAAACTATACTAATTCCAACACTGTTAAGTCAATGACTCAGGCATATTTTTAGTTAGATTAGATCTTACATCTTAATTTAACCCATTTTTATTAATCTGTGTATCACCATGAGGCTGTGACTTACCAGAGAGATTCTGGCATCTGTCTCCTTTGGTAACTACATAGAGTCTCCCTAACTCTGACTACTCTCTCTATATATCTCTGGTTGGATTTCCAACCTGGCTTTATCCTGCCCTGCCATAGGCTGAAGTAGCTTCTTTATTAACCAATGGTAATAAAACATATTCACAACATACAGAGGAAAATCCCACATCATCTCCAATTTTTGTCTAAATAAAAAGGAATGTTTTAATTTTAACATAGTAACATTACATAACAAATATAATAACAAAAATCATAATAACAAAACAGTTATTAAACAAAAATTATAATTACACTATTCAGATTATTTGTATCTGGAAAAATTAAAAAAGTATTCTACTGTCTATTTTATCTTTGTGAGTCTAAAGTTTCATATATAATTTATCTTTCATCATAACTAAAGGAAACTATAACTGTCTTCAACTCTTCAAATAACCTATAAGTATATAATATTACCTAAGTAAACAAAAAGTACATTGTAAGAAAGTTTCAAAGTTTAGAATTGACAGAGATATTTTGTTGCTCTCTTTTCTGCTGGATACATTTCCAGTTCCCAGCACATGCAGAGGACTACAGATCACTACCTTTACTGTGAGTTTGTCCCCAAATAAGTAAACATTTGTTATTCTTCATTCCAGGATATTGTGGAACTCTTTGGTATGCCAACACATCAGTCCTGTTTTGTCTAGAAAAAGCTGTTCTCTCTGAGTCATTCACACACTCTGTCCTTACAATCTTTCTTCCTCGTTTTTTGCATAGTTTCCTCAGCCCCAAATTTCATAATTTTCCAGTAAAATTTTAAGTTTTTATTTTATACTTATATATTTGATTATAGAAATTAAATTAGAAAAAATAAAAACTTATGGAATTGTATTATGAAGTTCAATTATGTGATGATACAAAGAAAAAGAAAAATGTTATTTTGATCTGTTATTTGACATATCAAAAGATATTTGATATCTCAACAGCAGTTTAAGATATCTGTTTTCTAATTTTATGTCTAGCATCTAACAGTAGAGTGACATTTGGAATATGTTTAGCACAACACACATGTACAAACTAGCACATACACACAAGCATACACAGAATAAATTTAATGGATAATAAAGATATTATGAAGAATTTTCTTTTTGAAAGTAGCTTTAGTTGTGTTAGACAGACAAGACTTTCAAAATATTATCTAGAGACCAATTTAAAGCAAAAATAATGCTTAGTTACTAAGTTCCCAGCTTATCTGGTCATCTGTAGATAATGCCACTAAGCAAAATCATGACATGATATCAGTGACCACACTGAGGTAACACAGATCACCAAAATTTCAGTAAATTACACTTTAAACAATGAAATTTAATAAGCTATAGGTTAATAAAAATAACTGCAGGAATACCATGAATATGAGAAAATTCAATTTAGATATAGTAAATTCTGGGTGCTGTACCATTCACAGAAAGGACAAAAAAAATCATTAGGGAGTGTTATAAAACTTCCCTAATCTGTAAAATGCTATGTTATTTCTACAAACTTCTTTTTTCTCATTATGTTTTACAGTATGGGATTCTTTCATGATACCATATATATTTAATTCTAATATCTGTAATGATTTATTTTTATTTCCTATTCTCCAAACACTGTTTTCCACATTCAAATATCCAGTGTTACTAAAGCAAACTCTCCTCTGATATAATTGAGAAATAATTCAGAATAAAGTTTTCTTGTTTAGAATAAATCTTCACTATTTTTTAATATTTATTTATTTGTTATGTATACAATATTCTGTATGTGTGTATGTATGCCTGCAGGCCAGAAGAAGGCACCAGACCCCATTACAGATGGCTGTGAGTCACCATGTGGTTGCTGGGAATTGAATTCAGGACCTTTAGGAAAAGCAAGCAATGCTCTTAACCTCTGAGCCATCTTTCCAGCCCCAAATCTTCACTGTTTTTAACGAAATTAGAATGTAGATATTTCAATATTGATTAAACAATAGACATTGTTTTCTTTCCATTATATCCTTCTCATTGTGTCTGAAATTGTGTACACAATGACCCATTTGAACTCTAGAAAATATCATAAAGATTGTTTTGATAAATAGTTGTTTGCCTTCAGGTATTTTAAAAAACCCTTTATATGTTTGTCTTATAAACATGTTACTGGAATAAATATTATATGTTCCTAAGTATAAATATTTAGTTGTTACACAGTAATATACAAAAAGAGTTTCTCTGACAGACTATGAACTCTAAGGTCAGCTTTTGTACTAAATTCTGAAAGAGCAGAAATCATTAATTATATAGATTTTTATTTTTTTATGTTGTGATACATTTTTAATATCATCAATGATAACTTCCAAACTGAATTATTAGTGCATTCACATAAATCTATTACCAATTTTGGCAAACATATCCTTCACAAATACTGAGCACAACTACACCAGTCTTAATTTTCTTAGACAATGACCCTATGGTATTTGGTATAATAATCTATATGCTTTCGACTTAAACGTATCCTTCTGTTATGATAAACCATTTGTTCCACCATCATACCTGATAATCAGGTGCTCTCTGTGACCATTTTCTCTCAGTGGTGATCAGTCCGCTATTTCTTTTTTTAAAAAAATCTTGCTTGTGGTTAGCACCTGGTATGATGTAGAACATATTTAATATTCAGACTAATATTCAGTTATAATACTTTAATTGCAAGAAAACTGTATAGTGGACTTGGAATAATGACAGCTTAGTTTTATTGTGGGTGTGCTTTCTGTTTCTCACAAAAATAAAAGATATATTCCAACTTAGTTTCTCACCACATCCATAATCAACACTTTCTCTCATTAAGTCCAAATTGTTAGTTCAACATGCCTTCATTTCTTCTGTCGGTGATCCATGTAGATTTCTATTATTATTTCTTGAAATCTTATGGAAATATAAATTATATATGACTTTTTTCTCAGACTCATTTTTGTTAAAATCTTAGAAATAATAGTCTGATTATGTTCCATAATAATGTCTAGTTGTAAAAATAGTAATGATATTGTTATTGACAAATCATAAATTAAATGGGTAAATTCCATTACCTCAAATGTATTCATAAATAATAAGTTATCAGCTGGTCAGATGGCTCAGCAGGTACAGGTATTTGCTTCTACGCCAGATGATGTGTTTTCCTTCACCATAACTTACATGAAAGTAGAGGAAAATCAACTTCTGCAATTGTCTTCTAATTCCACATGAGAGCATTGACAAACTCATATACATAATACAATTTTTAAATCATTAGAGTGTTTCATCATTGATAGATTAGATGACATATACTAGAAATGCTGGTATACTTTATATTTCTAGTCCTCTTGGACAGGAACACCAAGAACTTAGTGAACAAAAATATCTAGTCAAATCCATAAGCTCTAGTTCCATTTATTAACTCTACAGTCCATAAACAATTAGAAGAGGTTGAAATTTGAAGCTGCGTTGACTTTCTCCTTTCAACCTTAACATCTCTGTTTCTGTTGTCCTTTTTCAGCTCTAGTTTTGGCAGTCATGTTGGTTGAATTTATGTGCATTGTTTGTGACATTACTAGGAACCACAATCTCACATTAATCCCCTACTCCATTAGCTCTTACTATATTTCCAACCTCTCTTCTTTATTGATCCTTAAACCTTAAGGGTAGGAGAGTTTTGGAGATGGATCCATGAAAACTAAGCTCTGCTACTTGCCATTCTAATTAGTTTTGCTTTTCTGTCATGGTTTCTGTTTGCTTCAAAAGGAACTGCAGGCAATGAGACGATGCTGGGACCAGAAGAAATAATCTTCCTCAGGAAAGAACACATAAAAAAATGGTTATTCAATAACAAATGGTTAGTCCCTTAAATATGCATATATATAACATTACACAGACTGAACATACTGCATTTATGCATTTACAAAAATATATGTATATACATATGAATAAACACACATGTATAATTTGTGTTCATGTAATGACAATTAACAAAAAGAAGCCATGGATTTAGACAGAGCAATAAGGTATATAGGGAAGCTTTAGAAGAGAAAAAGAAAGGACTAAAAAATTTTATTATGTCATAATCTCAAAAAATAAAAGATAATGTAAAAATAATAAGGATACTACAGATGGCTATTCAATATTGACTTTTGACTTATAGCAACTAACATACATATGCACTTACATAAACATGCATTTACACACATGAAGACTACATAGAGCACATGTACAGATAAGTGAAAAGGGGGGAGACAGAGACAGAGAGACAGAGAGTGAGGAGAGATGGAGAGATAGAGAGACAGAAAGGCAGAGAGAGAGAGAAATTTGGAGAAAAAGTCCAAATTATGCATTTACATACATGAAGACTACATAGAGCACATGTACAGATAAGTGAACACAGAGAGAGAGGAGAGAGAGAAAAGAGAGAGAGAGAGAGAGAGAGAGAGAGAGACAGAGAGAGAGGTGATAGAGAGACAGAAAGACAGACAAACAGAGGGATTTGGAGAAAAACTCACTAGAATTGGCCTCAACAGTATTTTCCTTAGGACATTAAGCAAATATAAAATCAACTAGGAGCATTTAATTTTTAAAGCTCTTGGAGCAAAGGAAATAATGAACTAAATACATATATGTGATAATTACTACAAATGATTAACTTTTTAAGTAATAGATCACATGGGAGATGACCTCCAGATATAACTAATAAAGAAGACAGAGATTACATTAGTTCATGTGGGAAGACTCCCTCATTGTGTGTAGCCACATCTCCAGCTAGAACCTAGCTTTTTTAAGAAGAGGAAGATAACTAAGCACAAGCATTTGTTAATTTCTATGCTCTAATCATGGATGTGATATGATGGATTGTTACATGGAACTCTGGGACAAAATCAGCTGTTTTCCATTTAGTTTTTTTTTAAGAATATTTATCAAAAGAGCATGAATACGACTCAGACAATGCACACCTTTCAGTGTGCATATTGAGAGAATTCATTGAAAATCATAGAGTTAACACGATGGTAATATCTCAGAAATAAAGGCAATGTTTACAAATGATTAGGAAGATTAAAAAAAAACTTATGAGAAAATAGACCAAGAACCCAATTAGACATTTTAGAAAGATATAAAATTGACTAGAAATTGTTGGTTGTAAATTAAATATAGATCCAACCACAATGAGACACCACCTCAAACTTCTCCCACTACAGATGGCGCCCAGACATGGGGCACTGAATCTACAGAAAGCCTGAGAAAGCTTGGGAAAGAATAGGGTAAAGCATGTTTTCTTAGTAGCAGCAATTTCTCAGGTCTGCTCTGCTTGCTAGAGGCAAGCAAGCGCTCTCATCTAAGAGAGGCTTCCTGACTTAGCTTTAGCTGCAAAACCCTGCAGCTCTTAAGAGGTCCTGCCATGAAACACTTAAATGGCATTGATGAAAGCTGACTGAATGTTTGTTTGTTTTCAGCTGTAACAGGAAAAAAGTTGTGCTGTTTTAAAATGCTGGCGTTCTGGTCAGTCCTGCCAGGGCAAACTCTGACTGTTTGAGGCAGGAGGGCCGACTACAGAGAGAGGACTTGAGTGTTGTCTGTGGATATAGTGTTGAAGCTTGCTTGCTGGCAGAGACCTTGAAACACCACAGACTTGTGGCAATAAACATGACTGTATCTCTGCCATGAGGCTGGAAAGCTAAGGAATGGTCTAGATCCAGCAGCCAAAACCAGGGCTTTAATCCTACCCATATTGCTCAGTAATTTTAAGGCTCATGTGGTCAGAAAAAAAGAGAGAGATACAGTAAAGAGAGATTCAAAGACAAAGAAAATTACTGAATGGTTTACAGTGTGTTAAAAATATATGCAGGCTAAAAGTTAAAGATCTTAAAAGTAAAATAAAAGGAAAGAAGAAAGTAGTTGGGTGTGGTAGTACACACCTTTAACCCCAACACTTGGGAGGCAGAGGGAGATTGACCTCTGTGACTTCCAGGTGTGGTAGCACACGTCTTTAATCCAATGCCTGGAAGGCAAAGACAGAAGGATCTCTGAGAGTTCAAGGACAGTCTGGTCTACAGAGTTATTCCAGGACAAATATATACAGAGAATATAAAATAAAAGTAAAAATAAACAAAATAGAGGTTAAAATAAAGCGCAGAAAGATGGAAAATACACAGAATTTTGATACTGCATGCTATGATGCTCTGTTTGAATAGTTTGAATGCTGAGGAAGGAGCAACAGCTGCTAAAAGATATTTGTTTATAAATGTTGCTGAACTAATCCAAGATAGATATTTTCAAAATACCTTGACTTCAGAATTTGGATCTAAGGATATAATACTTTGGAAAAGAGTTTCTTCTTTTGTTTTCACAGAGGATGAGACACTGTGGATTGCTTTTATCCCAATATGGTATGATAGACGACGCCCTTCTGAAAGGTTGCTGTGAACACCCTCAAAAAATTACTTTGCTAAACTGCCGACTGAGATGAACCTAGTAGACAGGTTATCCCATAAAAGACCTAAATAACAGCGCTCCCATTCAGCAGGAAGCAGTTTGGAGATAAAAAAAACTGCACCCATGTTCCCAAATATTGTTTATAAATGTTCTTTTACATTTAAAGTGGGATACGATATAGGTATGAGTAATTTGCATTGATATGGATTTTGCTTTGTTGATATAAATTTAAGGTCAATTTTGTTATATGTATATATATGTATGTATGTATGTATCTACGTATGTATGTATTTCTGATTTTGATTATGGTATTGTGATTGTGTAGTTCACTTAAAAATGTAATGTATATAGGTTGTTAATGGATAATTATCAATAATAGTCAAGCTTGTAGTCATGTTAGTTAGATTTTCTAGATGTACATAGATATATTTTAGATAGGCATTCTTCATATCTTTCAAATTTATAAAATATGGCATTTTAAGTGTTTTAATAACTTAGGGTTTTTCATGACAATGAGACACTCTGCTCCTAGCATCGAAGAGGATCCTTATGGAGTTTGATAGCCATTTGGGCAAGAAACTGTTCTTGCCTGGACTATTGCATAAACTGGACACAAAGAACCCGCAGAGAGAGGACTGCTGAACTTGCCTAAAGGTGAGATGATCTTTCGGTGTTCCTGATTCATGAAAGAGTCTGCGAGACATTTTGCAGGACACAGCAGATAGTGACTGAACTGCCTTTGAAATTTCCTGCTTCATGGAAATGTCTGCTGGAAACTATGGACCTGTAGGCCAAAGATGGATGCCCCAATGGTACAGAGGAACTTTGGGTGACTGTCCAGGCAGCGAGATGTCTCTGTGATTACTAGAGCTTTGTAAGTTGCTTACGTCTCATTTACTTAGGTAATATTATATCCTTCTGGAGTCTTTGATGGAGTTGAAGAATAGATAGATAGTTATAGCTGTTTTCCTTAGTTATGATAAAGATAAAATAGATGTAAATATTGTAATTTTACTTGATAATTGTTTTTTTTATTAATTAATTTATTTAATTATTAAAGATTTCTGCCTCTTCCCCGCCACCACCTCCCATTCCCTCCCCCTCCCCCAATCAAGTCTTCCTTCCTCCTCAGCCCAAAGAGCAAGCAGGTTTCTCTGCCCTGTGGGAGGTCCAAGGACCACCCACCTCCATCCAGGTCTATTAAGGTGAGCATCCAAACTACCTGGGCTCCCACAAAGCCATTACGTGCAATAGGATCAAGAACCCATTGCCATTGTTCTTCAGTTCTCAGTAGTCCTCATTGCCCATTATGTTCAGCGAGACCGGTTTTGTCCCATGCTTTTTCAGTCCCCGGCCAGCTGGCCTTGGTGAGTTCCCGATAGAACAATGCCATTGCCTCAGTGTGTGGGTGCACCCCTCGCAGTCCTGAGTTCCTTGCTCGTGCTCACTCTCCTTCTGTTCCTCCTTTGGATCGTGAGACTTCAGTCCAGTGCTCCAATGTTGGTCTCTGTCTCTGTCTTCTTTCATCGCCTGATGAAGGTTAATATTCAGGGGGATGCTTATATGTTTTTCTTTGGGTTCACCTTCTTATTTAGCTTCTCTAGAATCACGAATTATAGTCTCAATGTCCTTTATTTATGGCTAGAAACCAAATATGAGTGAGTACATCCCATGTTCCTCTTTTTGGGTCTGGCTTACCTCACTCAGGATAGTGTTTTCAATTTCCGTCCATTTGTATGCAAAATTCAAGAAGTCATTGTTTTTTACTGCTGAGTAGTACTCTAATATGTATATATTCCATACTTTCTTCATCCATTCTTCCATTGAAGGACATCTAGGTTGTTTCCAGGTTCTGGCTATTACAAATAATGCTGCTATGAACATAGTTGAGCATATACTTTTGTTGTATGTTTGGGCATCTCTTGGGTATATTCCCAATAGTGGTATTGCTGGGTCGAGAGGTAGGTTGAACCCGACTTTCCTGAGAAACCGCCACACTGCTTTCCAAAGTGGTTGCACAAGTTTGCATTCCCACCAGCAATGGATGAGAGTGCCCCTTTCTCCACAACCTCTCCAGCAGAGGCTATCATTGGTGTTTTTGATTTTAGCCATTCTGACAGGTGTAAGATGGTATCTTAATGTTGTCTTGATTTGCATTTCCCTGATTGTTAAGGAAGTTGAGCACGATTTTAAGTGTCTTTTGGCCATTTGAACTTCTTCTGTTGAAAAGTCTCTGTTCAGCTCAGTGCCCCATTTTATAATTGGATTGATTAACCTTTTACGGTCTAATTTCTTGAGTTCTTTGTATATTTTGGATATCAGACCTTTGTCAGTTGCGGGGCTGGTGAAGATCTTCTCCCAGTCAGTGGGTTGCCTTTCTGTCTTAGTGACAGTGTCCTTTGCTTTACAGAAGCTTCTCAGTCTCAGGAGGTCCCATTTATTCAATGATGTCCTTAGTGTTTGTGCTGCTGGGGTTATACGTAGGAAGTGTTCTCCTGTGCCCATGTGTTGTAGAGTACTTCCCACTTTCTCTTCTATCAGGTTCAGTGTGTTTGGACTGATATTGAGGTCTTTAATCCATTTGTACTTGAGTTTTGAGCATGGTGATAGATATGGATCTATTTTCATTCTTCTACAGGCTGACATCCAGTTTTGCCAGCACAATTTGTTGAAGATGCTCTCTTTTTTCCATTGTATACTTTTAGCTCCTTTATCAAAAATCGGGTGTTCATAGGTTTGTGGGCTAAAGTCAGGGTCTTCTATTCTATTCCATTGGTCGACTTCTCTGTTTTTATGCCAGTACCAAGCCGTTTTCAGTACTGTAGCTCTGTAATAGAGTTTGAAGTCAGGGATGGTAATGCCTCCAGATGATCCTTTATTGTATAAGATTGTTTTGGCTATCCTGGGTTTTTTGTTTTTCCATATAAAGTTGATTATTGTCTTCTCCAGATCTGTGAAGAATTTTGATGGGATTTTGATGGGGATTGCGTTGAATCTATAGATTGCTTTTGGTAGAATTGCCATTTTTACTATGTTGATCCTCCCAATCCAAGAGCAAGGGAGGTCCTTCCGTTTTCTGGTGTCCTCTTCAATTTCTTTCTTCAAAGCCTTAAAGTTCTTGCCAAATAGATCTTTCACTTCCTTGGTCAGAGTTACTCCAAGGTATTTTATGCTATTTGTGGCTATCGTGAAAGGTGATGCTTCTCTGATTTCCCTCTCTGCTTCCTTATCCTTAGTGTATAGGAAGGCAACTGATTTTTTGGAGTTGATTTTGTATCCTGCCACATTACCAAAGGTGTTTATCAGCTGTAGGAGTTCTTTGGTAGAGTTTTTTGGGTCGTTTATGTATACTATCATATCATCTGCAAATAATGAAAGCTTAACTTCTTCCTTTCCAATATGGATCCCCTTGATCCCCTTATGTTGTCTTATTGCTATTGCTAGAACTTCAAGCACTATAGTGAAGAGGTATTGAGAGATTGGACATCCTTGTCGTGTTCCTGATTTTAGTGGTATGGCTTTGAGTTTTTCTCCATTTAATTTAATGTTAGCTGTCGGCTTGCTGTAAATAGCTTTTATTATATTTAGGTATGACCCTTGTATCCCTAATCTCTCCAAGACCTTTATCATAAAGGAGTGTTGAATTTTGTCGAATGCTTTTTCAGCATCTAATGAAATGATCATTTTTTTTTTCTTTCAGTTTATTTATATGGTTGATTACATTGATAGATTTGCGTATGTTGAAGCAGCCCTGCATCTCTGGAATGAAGCCTACTTGATCATAATGGATAACTTTTCTAATGTGTTCTTGGATTCGGTTTGCCAGTATTTTATTGAAAATTTTTGCGTCGATGTTCATGAGTGAGATAGGCCTGTAATTCTCTTTCTTTGTTGGGTCTTTGTGTGGTTTTGGTATCAGGGTAACTGTAGCTTCATAAAAGGAATTTGGCAATGACTCTTCTGTTTCTATATTGTGAAATACATTAAGAAGTATAGGTATTAGCTCTTCTTGGAAGTTCTGGTAGAATTCTGCATTGAAACCATCTGGCCCTGGGCTTTTTTTGGAAGGGAGATTTTTGATAACTGTTTCTAATTCTTCGCGACTAACAGGTCTATTTAGATCGTTCACCTGGTCTTGGTTTAGGTTTGGTATTTGGTACTTATCTAAAAAAGTGTCCATTTCTTTTGCATTTTCCAGTTTTGTGGCATACAGGCTTTTGTTGTAAGATCTAATGATTCTCTGAATTTCCTCTGTGTCTGTGGTTATGTCCCCCTTTTCATTTCTGATCTTATTTATTTGCGTGTTCTCTCTCTGTTGTTTAATTAGTTTGGATAGGGGTTTGTCAATCTTGTTGATTTTCTCTAAGAACCAACTTTTTGTTTCATTGATTCTTTGGACTGTTTTCTGTGTTTCTATTTTGTTGATTTCAGCCCTCAGTTTGATTATTTCCAGTCTTCTACTCCTCCTGGGCGCGTCTGCTTCTTTTTTTTTCTAGAGCTTTCAGGTATGCTGTTAAGTCCCCAATGTATGCTTTCTCCGTTTTCTTTAAGTGGGCACTTAGTGCTATGAACTTTCCTCTTAGCACTGCTTTCATCGTGTCCCATAGGTTTGAGTATGTTGTCTCTTTGTTTTCATTAAATTCAAGGAAGACTTTAATTTCTTTCTTAATTTCTTCCTTGACCCAGGTGTGGTTCAGTAGTTGACTGTTCAGTTTCCATGAGTTTGTCAGCTTTCTGGGGGTAGCTTTGTTGGTGGCTTCTAACTTTAATCCGTGGTGATCTGATAAGACACAGGTGGACACTGATATTTTTTTGTATCTGTGGAGGTTTCCTTTGTTTCCAAGTATGTGGTCAATTTTCGAGAAGGTTCCATGAGCTGCAGAGAAGAAGGTGTATTCTTTCCTATTTGGGTGGAGTGTTCTATAGATGTCTGTTAAGTCCATTTGATTCATTACCTCCAACAATTCTCTTAATTCTCTATTAGTTTTCTGTCTGATTGACCTGTCCATTGGTGAGAGAGGTGTGTTGAAGTCTCCTACTACTAGTGTGTGTGATTTGATGTCTGCCTTGAGTTTTAGCAATATTTCTTTTACATAAGTGGGTGCTTTTATATTAGGGGCATAGATATTCAGGATTGAGACTTCATCCTGCTGAATCGTTCCTGTTATGAGTATAAAGTGTCCCTGTCGATCTCTTCTGATTGATTTTAGTTTGAAGTCAGTTTTGTTAGAAATTAGTATGGCCACACCTGCTTTTTTCTTAGGACCATTTGCTTGAAAAACCTTTTCCCAACCCTTTACTCTGAGTAGATGCCTGTCTTTGTGGTTGAGATGAGTTTCTTGCAAACAGCAGACTGTTGGATCCTGTTTTCGTATCCAATCTCTTAGCCTGTGCCTTTTTATTGGTGAATTGAGACCATTAATATTAAGTGATATTAATGACCAGTGGTTGTTAACTCCGGTTATTCTTACTGCTTTTGGTAGAAGAGTTTGTGTGTCTCCCTTCTTTGAGTTGTGCTGTTGAAGGGTCGCTAGATGCCTGGATTATTGTAGGCAGTGTTGGCAATGTTGGATTCCTTGGGTTGTGATTTTCCTTCTATTACTTTCTGTAGGGCTGGATTTGTGGCAACGTATTGTTTAAATTTGTTCTTATCCTGGAATGTCTTGTTTTCTCCATTGATAGTGAACGATAGCTTGGCTGGGTATAGTAGTTTGGGTTTGCATCCATGGTCTCTTAGTTTCTGTAGTACCTCTATCCAGGACCTTCTGGCTTTCATGGTTTCCATAGAGAAGTCAGGTGTAAGTCTGATCGGTTTACCTTTATAAGTTACTTGGCCTTTTTCCTTTGCAGCTCTTAATATTCTTTCTTTAATCTGTATATTTTGTGTTTTGATTATTATATGGTGAGGGGACGTTTTTTTTTGATCCAGTCTGTTTGGTGTTCTGTATGCTTCTTGAATATTCAAAGGAATATCTTTCTTTATGTTGGGGAAGTTTTCTTCCATAATGTTGTTAAAAATGTTTTCTGGACCTTTGAGCTGTGCCTCTTCTACTTCTTCTATCCCTATTATTCTTAGGTTTGGTCTTTTTATTGTGTCCCATATTTCCTGAATGTTTTGTGATGAGAATTTGTTGGTTTTGGTGTTTTCTTTGATCAGTCCGTTTATTTTCTCTATGTTGTCTTCAGAATCTGAGATTCTTTCTTCTATCTCTTGTATTCTATTGATTATGCTTGTTTCTGTAGTCTCTGCTCATTGACCTATATTTGCCATATCCAGCTGGTCCTCAGTTTGTGTTTTCTTCCTTGCTTCCATTTCAGTTTTCAATTCTTGGACTGTTTCCATTACCTGTTTGATCGTTTTTTCTTGGCTTCCCAGGGTATCATTTACGTATTTACTCATTTCTTCAAACTTTTTGTTATACTTCTCATCCATTTCTATGAGGGCGTTTTTTACATGTTGTTTAAGGGACTCTATTGCTTTCAAAAAGTCAGTTTTTTCCTCTTCTCCTGTGTAAGGGTGTTCAAGTCCTTGTGTTGTAAGATCATTGGGTTCTGGTGTTTTCATGTTGTTTTTCAGATTGTTGGGTGGATTCTTGTCTTGGCGTCTGCCCATCTCCTCTTACCGATGCTATCTATTGGGTTTGACTTAATTGTAGCGGGGTAATCTGCTCTCAATGCAGGCTTCACTGTTTCTTGCCCGCACTATCCTGCATCCAGTGCCTCCGCCGCCCGGGCCTGCCTGCCTGTGCCTCTACCGCCTGGAACTGTCTGTGCGCCGGTGCTTCTGCCGCCTAGGCCTGCCTGCCGGTGCCTCTGCCACCTGGGCCTGCCTGCGCGCCGGTGCTTCCGCCGCCTAGGCCTGCCTGCCGGGCCTGACTGCCGGTGCCTCCGCCACCCGGGCCTGCCTGCACGCCGGTGCCTCTGCCGCCCGGACTTGCCTGCCTGCTGGTGCCTCCGCCTCCCGGGCCTGCCTGCGCGCCGGTGCTTCCGCCGCCTAGGCCTGCCTGCCGATGCCTCCGCCGCCCGGGCCTGCCTGCGCGCCGGTGCTTCCGCCGCCTAGGCGTGCCTGCTGTTGCCTCCGCCACCAGGGCCTGCCTGCCGGTGCCTCCGCCGCCCGGAATTGTCTGTGTGCCGGTGCTTCCGCCGCCTAGGCCTGCCCGCCGGTGCCTCCGCCACCCGGGCCTGCCTGCGCGCCGGTGCTTCAGCCGCCTAGGCCTGCCTGCCGGGCCTGCCTGCCGGTGCCTCCACCGCCCGGAACTGTCTGTGCGCCGGTGCTTCCACCGCCTAGGCCTGCCTGCCGGTGCCTCCGCCACCTGGGCCTGCCTGCGCGCCGGTGCTTCCGCCGCCTAGGCCTGCCTGCCGGGCCTGACTGCCGGTGCCTCCGCCACCCGGGCCTGCCTGCACGCCGGTGCCTCTGCCGCCTGGACTTGCCTGCCTGCTGGTGCCTCCGCCTCCCGGACCTGCCTGCGCGCCGGTGCTTCCGCTGCCTAGGCCTGCCTGCCGATGCCTCCGCCGCCCGGGCCTGCCTGCGCGCCGGTGCTTCCGCCGCCTAGGCGTGCCTGCTGGTGCCTCCGCCACCAGGGCCTGCCTGCCGGTGCCTCCACCGCCCGGAATTGTCTGTGTGCAGGTGCTTCCGCCGCCTAGGCCTGCCCGCCGGTGCCTCTGCCACCTGGGCCTGCCTGCCGGTGCCTCCGCCACCCGGGCCTGCCTGCGTGCCGGTGCTTCAGCTGCCTAGGCCTCGATAATTGTTTTGTTATATGTAATCTTACTATGTTAAAGTGAAAGCCTTTCTTTTTTGTTTAAACAGAAAAAGGGGAAATGATGGAGGAAGGTCATTGGTTAAAAAATAAAGAAACTGCTTGGCCCTCATAGGTTAGAACATAGATGGGTGGAGTAAACAGAACAGAATGCTGGGAGGAAGAGGAAGTGAGCTCAGACTCGATAGCTCTCCTCTCTGGGGCAGACGTGATGAAGCTCCAACCCAGGATGGAGGTAGGCTAGAATCTTCCTGGTAAAAGCACCTTGGGGTGCCACACACATGAATAGAAATGGGGCAAGCAGTTTTTAAATGAATAGAGTTTGTGTGTTGTTATTTGGGGGCATAAGCTAGCCAGGCTACCAGGAGCTGGGGCGGCAGAAAAACAGCCCGCAGCTCCCACTACATTTAAAAATATTTGTCAAAAGAGCAGGAATACAACCCAGACAATGCACATCTTTCAGTGTGCATATTGAGAAAATTCATTGAAAATCATAGAGTTAACACGATGGTAATATCTCAGAAATAAAGGCAATGTTTACAAATGATTAGGAAGATTAAAAAAAAACATGAGAAAAATAGACCAAGATCCCAAGTAGACATTTTAGAAAGATATAAAATTGACTAGAAATTGTTGGTTGTAAATTAAATATAGATCTAACCACAATGAGACACCACCTCAAACTTCTGATACCAAATATAACATAGGTATATATGTTGAAATGCATTAACATGCATGTGAATTAATTGGTTTGCATGGAAAAACGGAAAGACATACAATTCTGAGAATATAAATTGGACATAAGCTTAGGTTTAATGCATAAGTTACTGTTAGTTTATATTGTATGAAAAAGAAATGTATGTTTAATAAAAGGGAAAGAGAAAATATAAATTTTAAGAATGTTATATAGCCACATTTGTGGGTATAATGCAGCACAAATTCTAATTAATCTTAATAATGACAATCCAGAGTTTTATATAGGGGTTAATGTTGAAAGATCAGAGAAGCAGAACAACCGGCTATTAATTCTTACCTCTACTGAATCCTCAGAACAAATGGGAAATTCTCTCCCTAAGAATCCTCTGAATGAATGCTTTGCGCTCCAGTCTCCTTCTGCCTTATATTCTTCTCTGTGACCACCCCAGTCATATTCCTTTCTGTTTCTACCTACCTAGTGTTGGGATTAAAGGCATATGTCTCCCAAGTACAGGTATTAATAGTATGAGCCGCCAATACCTGGCTCTGTTTCTCTTTATGATTGTATGAATCCAGTGGAGCCCAGGGTGGCATTGAACTCACAGAGATCCATCTGCCTCTGCCTCCAGAGTTCTGGGATCAAAGTTGTTGGCTTTAATCTATGGCTGACTAGTGGTTTAACTCTGCAATCTGATCTACAGGCAAGCTTTATTTGTTAGATCACAAACTATATATCACCACAATTTGATATAAACAAAATCACAACCAGTCAAAATGCAGAGTTGTAGAGCCCAATTCCAGTGACAACTACAAAAACACCCCTGTACCTAAGTCTCAGAAAACATCGAATAAAAGGCAGGAAAAACATTACAAAATTTGCAATCCCATGAATGAGTTCAGTGGACTTCACCAAATAAATAAAACCCATGATGCCACATATATTTGAGTCTAATCAACTTTATGAATGCACTGAATAGAAGGGCAAGGATTTTGTTTTGTTTTGTTTTTTCTTTTCTTTTTTTATTTTATTTATTTATTAAAAATTTCCACC
Organism: Chionomys nivalis; assembly: GCF_950005125.1. Taxonomy (NCBI): domain Eukaryota; kingdom Metazoa; phylum Chordata; class Mammalia; order Rodentia; family Cricetidae; genus Chionomys; species Chionomys nivalis. Next base: position 72,537,703 of record NC_080090.1, on the reverse strand, counting down.
TCCTCCCATCCTCCCATTTCCTTCCCACTCCCCTCCTCCCATCCCTCTCCAGTCCTAAGAGAAGTCAGGGTGCCCTGCCCTGTGGGAAGTCCAAGGCCCTCCCCTCCATCCAGGTCTAGGAAGGTGTTCCTCCAAACAGGCCAGGCTCCCAAAAAGTCAGTATATGCAGTAGAATCAAAATCCTGTGTCATTATCATTGGCTTCTCAGTCCGCCCTCATTGTCAGCCACATTCAGAGAGTCCAGTTTTATCATATGCTCCCTCAGTCCCAGTTCAGCTGGCCTTGGTGAGCTCCCATTAGATCACTCTGACCGTCTCCGTGGGTGGATGCACCCCTCGAGGTCCTGACTTCCTTGCTCATGTTCTCCTTCCTTCAGCTCTTCATCTGGGCCTTGGGAGCTCAGTCCAGTGCTCCAGTGTGGGTCTCTGTCTCTATCTCCATCCATCGCCAGATGAAGCTTCTATGGTGATATGCAAGATATTCATAAGTGTGGCTATGGGAGAAGACCAGTTCAGGCACCTCTCCACCTTCTGCCCACGAACCTAGCTGGGGAAATTCCCTTGAACAACTGGGAACCTCTTTAGATCCAAGTCTCTTGCCAACCCTAAAATGACTGCCTTAGTTAAGATTTCTTCTTCCATGCTCCCATATCCACCCTTCCTCCATCTCAACCATCCCATCCCCCCAAGCTCTCCCCAATCCTCCCCTTCTCCCTTCTCTCTCCCCATATCCCCTTCTCCCCAACCCACCCTCACCCCCCTGCTCTCAACTTTTGCCCAGGGATCTTGTCTACTAACACTTTACTGAGTGAGATATCCCAGACCCCAAAAGAGGAATATGGTATGTACTCACTCATAAGTGGATTCTAGCCATAAACAAAGGACATTGAGCCTATAGTTCCTGATCCTAGAGAAGCTAAATAAGAAGGTGAACCCAATATCCTGGATATTGGAAAGGCAGTTTTAAGGAGTTAAGGGAGTAAGGATGTGATCTTAAAGAGTGCAAAGTTACACAAGATAAATAAGATTTGTTGATTCACCATGCAACACAGTATTTATAGCTGATAATGATATATTAGATACTTTAAAACTATAAACAAGCCTTGTTCTATTTTCTAAGTTTTATGACATTAAGTGAAGTGAATATCAAAAACAGAAGAGGGCCAGGAAGAAATTGAAAGTGAGGACTGTGCTAATACCCTTTAACTGTCTTCATGCTTTCAGCAGTCAAAACATCAAAATTGTTAACATACATGTTTAACATATGTTTAATATACATATGTTAAAAAGGTACATCAGCTTTATGGGGATTCTATTAAAATAAAGTGGTTTTTACAAATAATAGAAATACTCTTGGAAACGAATCAAGTGGTAAGTTGTGAACTTTAAAATACTTACATTAATATTTATGTAATTAAACTAAAGTTTATGGGGGACCTTTTATCAATTCTCTTATTTTTATTTGTAAATTTTTAGCATTAGTTTAATAGAAACCATTTTTTACATAAAGTGATACAAAATTAACTAAAATAGAGTTAGCTTCCTTCATAAGTAATAAATATCTTGTGAAATATTTGCATTGTGCGTATTTAATCCAAAATTGTAACGTTGCTGAATTTTTAATATCTCCTTTGGTTATTCATTACAACCTTCTTATCTTAAGAAGAATTCATGGATTCTTTCTCATAAATTTAGTATTTAAACAATGTTAAAAACATTAAACCAATTTTCTTGATATTTATGTTTTCAATATGCTTGAACATAAAATGTAATTATTTCATCAGTTGCTTTATGACAAACAATTAGGAAAATTAGAAAGATTGACTACCTGAGAATATAATCATGTCAAATACTATTTATGGCTAATTATGCCCAAGACAAAAGCTGTTCTATTATGTTGACTGATTAAGAGAGCTTTCTATTAAGATGATTTAGAGAACAGTTCTGAGTAGTATGATTTGAAACTATTTCTAGTATGGAGAAATCACTTGGGCATTTTAGATTATACTTCTAAAAATTGTATTTTCTTCAACTTATTGTTTAATTTACAATCATTTAGCCATCCATCTAGACTATTTTAAAAATACTGTGACCCTTTTCTGGCTAGAAACAAATGAATACAAAACAGTAGACTTTTCCAAGCAGCAGGAGATGTATATTGTAAATTGTGCGTAGCTAGAAAACAGTTTTTATACGATTCCATTATATCATAGTGGGCTTACTCAGCAGTGAGCTTCTACAAAAATTGATTGTGTGATGCAGCTGGCTATGAATTATGAAAAAGATAAACAGGTGTTCCTTCATAACAAAAACCAAAGGATTACTGTTCAAACATTACTCCACGGATATTTGGAGATGTGTAGCAGGGTAAAAATGCCCAAACAGCAGCACAGAGACCTATTTTCAAACTCTATGGATTTAGCATCTCCTCATACTCAAACTTGGTTTGTATTCTGTACTTTGTTGAACAACAACAAAAATGTGTTCAATGTTTTATTATTTCAACCGTTCCTGGTCAAGCCAGTACTAAAGACAGCACATTTTATTATTCTGTGCTATTTGGATGAAGCATCTACTTTTTCAGTTAATTTAAGTACATTTGAATGAGTCAACCAAAATCACTTGACTTCTCTGTGGCCACTATTGTGAAATAAAATGTAATGAGTTTCAGTGTTATGTAATGATATTGGAGCTGACTGCTTAAAGTGTTGTTTATTTGAAATGTAGTGATTAGGAGTATTGTTAGATAGATTTCAGGAGTTGAATCTGACCTACTGTGAATTCAAGATCATATCACAAAACAAGAGCAAAATGAATAAACAACAACAAAATTTCCAAACAACAACAAAATTCCAATAATAAGACAATGCTACTTATTGAAATGAATTATATGTTTGTGTATTTTATAATTTTATTGTATATATATATATATATATATATATATATATATATATATATATACTGTGCTCCTCTGTGTCCTTTTTTTGTGTGTGTATGTTTGTATGTGGGTGTCTGTATATGTCTGTGTTCACATGTTTATGTTTATGTTGTAGCTAATTAAATAAACCATGCTATAGTTCAACAAAAGTATACTCTGAAGAAAATTAGTTAAAAAAAAGGCAGTAATTTAAACAGCATGTATACTAGGTATTTTATATACTTTTTGTGTTATTGTTTAGTAGGAAATACAAACAAAACACACAATGAAATGTTATTTAGCACTAAATGCAAATATTACAACTTAATAAAGAAAAGATTTATAATCCAAAATACTGACAGGTGTGTGTAGCAGTTGGAAATCTTTTACATATGTCCAGTAGAAATTTAGAAGAACACAAATTTGTTTATCTTTGTTTTATTATTTTTATTTTGCTATACATTTCTTCCAATCCCCCCTTCCTCCTCTTTCCCCTTCTACCCTCTTCTGTGACCCTCACACTCCCAATTTACTCAGGAGATCTTGTATTTTTCTCCTTCCTATACAGATCTATATGTCCTCTTAGGGTCCTCTTTGTTGTCTAGGTTATTTGGGCTTGTAGAGTGTTGGCTGGTTTTACTTTGCTTTATGTCTAAAAGTCACTTAAGTACTTATTATATTTGTCTTTCTGGGTCTGAGTTACCTCATTCAATATGCTTTTTTTATTATGGGTACATTTCATATCCTTTGTCATTCACAACCTTCAAAACATAATAGTATACAAAATATAAAATATCTTTAATATTTATAAAAATCGCAAAAATAGATTGTATGAAAATAATTTTATCCGAGTTCTCCCTCGTGTTGAGAGACAGCTTAATTTGCCTTGAGTTCATAACCATTGAGAGGGTAGGAGTATGCCCTGATTAAGAATATACAGTCCCGATTGGGGTGAGTTTGTGACCCGCGGCAGCAGCCCTGGACAGGGAACTCAGAAGTTCCTCACCCCCCCCATCCCTCCTGGGCTCCCTGCAGAGACTCTACTCCCTGCAGACTGCCTCTCTCTTCCTATCCCACCCAGTTTGCATCCAGAACCCTTCTTCCTTCTGCCCCCTTCCTTCTTTGGGCACATAACACCACCTAGCTCAGCCTGTCTGGGCGCTGGGGGCGAATCCTCAGGGCAAACAGGCGGGCAGGAATTCCTTTGTTTCACTGGCCTGCCTGCACCAAGCAAGGTAGGCGCTTTGTTTACAAACTACCCAACCAGCACGGAGATCTGAGCTCGGTACCAGGAGAGCCATCATTGGGGTATTTGTGACACTGCAGCAGCCCCGGACAGGAAACTCAGAAGTTCCTCAACCCCCCCCATCCCTCCTGGGCTCCCTGCAGAGACTCTACTCCCTGCAGACTGTCTCTCTTTTCCTATCCCACCCAGCTTGCATCCAGAACCCTTCTTCTTTCTGCCCCCTTCCTTCTTTGGGCACATAACACCACCTAGCTCAGCCTGTCTGGGCGCTGGGGGCAAATCCTCAGGGCAAACAGGCAGGTGGGAGTTCCTTTGTTTCACTGGCCTGCCTGCACCAAGCAAGGTAGGTGCTTTGTTTACGAACTACCCAATCAGCACGGAGAGCTGATCTCGGCACCAGGAGAGCCATCATTGGGCACGGAGATCTGATATTGTCACCAGGAGAGACATCACTGGAGCACCAGGAGAACCATCATTGGGGAGTACCATCACTGGGAAGGTACAACAGTAGGCAAGGAGACCTGATCCTGTAAAAGAAGATCCATAGGAGAGCAATCGGAGGAAGAGATGGGCAGGCACCAATGCAAGAATTCACCTAACAATCTGAAAAATAATATGAAACCACCAGAACCCAGTGACCTCAAACAGGAGAACATGAACACCTTATTCATGAAGAAGTAGATAAAATTGACTTTATGAAGGTGATTGATGCCCTTAAACAGAATGTAAAAAATGCCCTTATAAAAATGGATGAGAAGTATAACAGAAAGTTTGAAGAATTGAGTAAATCAGTGAATGATACCCTAGGAAACCAAGGAAAAACAACAAAGAGATAATGGAAACAGTTCAAGTCTTGAAAACTGAAATGGAGGCAAAGAAGAAAACACAAACAGAGGGCTGGCTGGACATGGAAAATCTAGGTAAACGAATAGAGTCTACAGAAACAAGCATAACCAACAGAATACAAAAGATAGAAGAAAGAATCTCAGATTCTGAAGATACCATAGAGAAAATAAACAAGCTGATCAAAGAAAACAGCAAGGCCAACAAACTCTCATCACAAAACATTCAGGAAATATGGGACACAATAAAAAGACCAAACCTAAGAATAATAGGAGTAGAAGAAGGAGAAGAAGCGCAGCTCAATGGTCCAGAAAATATATTTAATAAAATTATAGAAGAAAACTTTCCCTACCTAAAGAAAGATATACCTATGAAGGTTCAAGAAGCATACAGAACACCAAATAGGCTGGATCAAAAAAAAAATCCCCTCGCCATATAATAATCAAAACACAAATCATACAGAACAAAGAAAGAATATTAAGAGCTGCAAAGGAAAAAGGCCAAGTTACTTATAAAGGTAAACCTATCAGACTTACACCTGACTTCTCTATGGAAACCATGAAAGCCAGAAGGTCCTGGATAGATGTACTGCAGAAACAAAGAGACTGTGGATGCAAGCCCAGACTTCTATACCCAGCCAAACTTTCGTTCACTATAAATGGAAAAACCAAAATTTTCCAGGATAAAAACAAATTTAAACAATACGTAGCCACAAATCCAGCCTTACAGAAAGTAATAGAAGGAAAATCACCAACCAAGGAGTCCAACAATGACCACAATATCTCAGACAACTAGAGACCCTTCACCAGCGCAACACAAAGAAGGGAAACACACAAAATTTACTACTAAAAAAATGACCAGAGTTAACAACCACTGGTCATTAATATCACTTAATGTGAATGGACTCAACTCACCTATAAAAAGGCACAGACTAAGAGATTGGATACGAAAACAGGATCCAACATTCTGCTGTTTACAAGAAACACACCTCAACCACAAAGACTTCACCTACTCAGGGTAAAGGGTTGGGATAAGGCTTATCAAGTAAATGGACCTAAGAAACAAGCAGGTGTGGCCATACTAATTTCTAACAAAGTTGACTTCAAACTTAAATCAATCAGAAGAGATGGAGAGGGACATTTTCTACTCATAACAGGAACAATTCATCAGGATGAAGTCTCAATCCTGAATATCTATGCGCCTAATATAAAAGCACTCATGTACGTAAAAGAAACATTGCTAAAACTCAAGTCAGAAATCAAACCGCACACATTAATAGTAGGAGACTTTAACACTCCTCTCTCACCAATGGACAGGTCAATTAGACAGAAACCTAACAGAGAAATAAGAGAATTAATGGAAGTAATGAATCAAATGGACTTTACAGACATCTATAGAATATTCCACCCAAATAGGAAAGAATATACCTTCTTCTCTGCAGCTCATGGAACCTTCTCAAAAATTGACCACATACTCGGTAACAAAGCAATCATCCACAGTTACAAAAAAATATTAGTAACCACCTGTATTTTATCAGATCACCATGGATTAAAGCTAGAATTCAGCAACAATGCTACCCCCAGAAAGCCTACAAACTCATGGAAACTGAACAGTCAACTACTGAACCATACCTGGATTAAGGAAGAAATAAAGAAAGAAATTAAAGTCTTCTTTGAATTCAATGAAAATAAAGAAAGAACATACTCAAACCTATGGGACATTATGAAAGCAGTCCTGAGAGGAAAGTTCACAGCACTAAGTGCCCACTTAAAGAAAACAGAGAAAGCACACATTGGAGACTTAACAGCCCACCTGAAAGCTCTAGAAAAAAAGAAGCAGACTCACCTAGAAGAAGTAGAAGACTGGAAATAATCAAACTGAGGGCTGAAATCAACAAAATAGAAACACAGAAAACAATTGAAAGAATCAGTGAAACAAAAAGATGGTTCCTGGAGAAAATCAACAAGATTGATAAACCCATATCCAAACTAATCAAACGGCAGAGAGAGAATTTGCAAATTAATAAAATCAGAAATGAAAAGGGGGACATAACCACAGACACAGAGGAAATTCAGAGAATCATTAGATCTTACTACAAAAGCCTTTATGCCACAAAACTGGAAAATGTTAAAGAAATGGACACTTTTTTAGATGAATACCATATACCAAAGTTAAACCAGGACCAGGTAAACAACCTAAAGAGACCTGTGAGTCACAAAAAATTAGAAGCTGTTATCAGAAACCTCCCTTCCAAAAAAAGTCCAGGACCAGATGGTTTCAATGCGGAATTCTACCAGAACTTCCAAGAAGACCTAATAGCTATGCTCCTTAATGTATTTCACAATATAGAAACAGAAGAGTCATTGTCAAATTCCTTTTATGAAGCTACAGTAACTCTGATACCAAAACCACTCAAAGAAACAACCAAGAAAGAGAATTACAGGCCAATCTCACTCATGAACTTCGATGCAAAAATCCTCAACAAAATACTGGCAAACCGAATCCAAGAACACATTAGAAAAATTATCCATTATGATCAAGTAGGCTTCATCCCTGAGATGCAGGGCTGGTTTAACATACGCAAATCAATCAATGTAATCCATCATATAAATAAACTGAAAGAAAAAAAGCCATATGATCGTTTCATTAGATGCTGAATAAGCATTTGACAAAATTCAACATCTCTTTATGATAAAAGTCTTGGAGAGATTAGGGATACAAGGGTCATACCTAAATATAATTAAAGCTATTTACAGCAAGCCGACAGCTAACATCAAATTAAATGGAGAGAAACTTAAAGCCATCCCACTAAAATCAGTAACATGCCAAGGCTGTCCACTCTCTCCATACCTCTTCAATATAGTTCTTGAAGTCTTAGCAATAGCAATAAGACAACATAAGGAGATCAAGGGGATTCGAATTGGAAAGGAAGAAGTTAAACTTTCATTATGTGCAGATGATATGATCGTGTACTTAAGCGACCCCAAAAACTCCACCAAAGAACTTCTACAGCTGATAAATACCTTTAGTAATGTGGCAGGATACAAGATCAACTCCAAAAAATCAGTCGACCTCTTATACACAACATATATGGAAGCAGAGAAGGAAATAAGAGAATCATCACCTTTCACGATAGCCACAAACAGCATAAAATATCTTGGGGTAACTCTAACCAAGGAAGTGAATGATCTATTTGACAAGAACTTTAAGGCTTTGAAGAAAGAAATTGAAGAGGATACCAGAAAATGGAAGGATCTCCCTTGCTCTTGGATTGGGAGGATCAACATAGTAAAAATGGCAAATCTACCAAAGGCAATATATAGATTCAATGCAATCCCCATCAAGGTCCCATCAAAATTCTTCACAGATCTTGAGAGGACAATAATCAACTTTATATGGAAAAACAAGAAACCCAGGATAGCCAAAACAATCTTATACAATAAAGGAACTTCTGGAGGCATTACCATCCCTGACTTCAAACTCTATTACAGAGCTACAGTAATGAAAACAGCGTGGTACTGGCATAAAAACAGAGAAGTCGACCAATGGAATCGTATAGAAGACCCGGATTTTAACCCACAAACCTATGAACACCTCATTTTCGATAAAAGAGCTAAAACTGTACAATGGAAGAAAGGAAGCATCTTCAACAAATGCTGCTGGCACAACTGGATGTCAACCTGTAGAAAAAGGAAAATAGACCCATATCTATCACCATGCACAAAACTCAAGTCCAAATCGATAAAAGACCTCAATATCAATTTGAACACACTGAACCTGATAGAAGAGAAAACAGGAAGTACCCTACAACATATGGGCACAGGAGATCGCTTCCTATGTATAACCCCAGCAGCACAGACATTAAGGGCAACATTGAATAAATGGGACCTCCTGAAACTGAGAAGCTTCTGTAAAGCAAAGAACACTGTCATTAAGACAAAAAGGCATCCTACTGACTGGGAGAAGATCTTCACCAACCCCGCAACAGACAAAGGTCTGATCTCCAAAATATATAAAGAACTCAAGTAATTAGACTTTAAAATGCTAATTAACCCAATTAAAAAATGGGGCACTGAACTGAACAGAGAATTCTCAACAGAAGAAGTTCAAATGCCCAAAAGATACTTAAGGTCATGCTCAACCTCCTTAGCGATCAGAGAAATGCAAATCAAAACAACTTTGAGATACCATCTTACACCTGTCAAAATGGCTAAAATCAAAAACACCAAGGATAGCCTTTGCTGGAGAGTTTGTGGAGAAAGGGATACCTTCATCCATTGCTGGTGGGACTGCAAACTTGTGCAACCACTTTGGAAATCAGTGTGGCAGTTTCTCAGAAAAATTGGGATCAACCTACCCCTGGACCCAGCAATACCACTCTTGGGAATATACCCAAGAAATGCCCTATCATCTGACAAAAGCATTTGTTCAACTATGTTCATAGCAGCATTATTTGTAATAGCCAGAACCTGGAAGCATCCTAGGTGTCCTTCAATGGAAGAACGGATGAAGAAAGTGTGGGATATATACACATTAGAGTACTACTCTGCAGTAAAAAGCAATGACTTCTCGAATTTTGCATGCAAATGGATGGAAATAGAAAATACTATCCTGAGTGAGGTAACCCAGACCCAAAAAGAAGATCATGGGATGTACTCACTCATAATTGGTTTCTAGCCATGGATATGGGCCACTGATTCTATAAGTTGTGGTCCTAAAGAAGCTAAACAAGAGGGGAAACCCAAGGAAAAACATATAGTTATCCTCCAGGCTATGGGTAATGGACAAGATTGCCGGGCACAAAAATGGAATCTTGGAGGTGGGGTGGGATGGCGGTAAGAGGAGATGGAGAGAGAAAAGTGTGAAGGAGAGGATGAAGGGAATTTGGGGAAACGGGATGATTGGGGATATAGGAAGTTTGGATAGGGGAGCAGGGAAACTCATGTCTTAGTTAAGGGAGCCACCTAAGGGTTGGCAAGAGACTTGAACTTGGAGTGGCTACCAGATTCCCATGGCAATGTCCCCAGTTAGTTTCTTGGGCACCTGAGGATAGGGAACCTGAAATGAACCTATCCTATGGCCATACTGATGAATATCTTGCATATCACCATAGAACCTTCATCTAGTGATGGATGGAGATAGAGACAGAGACCCACACTGGAGCACTGGACTGAGCTCCCAAGGTCCTTATGAGGAGCAGAAGGAGGGAGAACATGAACAAGGAAGTCAGGACTACGAGGGGTGCACCCACCCACTCAGACAGTGCCGCCGATCTATTGGGAGCTCACCAAGGCCAGCTGGACTGTGACTGAAAAAGCATGGGATAAAACCGGACTCTCTGAACATGGCGGACAATGAGCGCTGAGGAGAGGCCAAGGACAATGGCACGGGGTTTTGATCCGACTTCAGGGTCTGGCTTTGTGGTAGCCTAGACAGTTTGGATGTTCACCTTCCTAGACCTGGATGGAGGGGGGAAGACCTTGGACTTTCCACAGGGCAGGGAACCCTGACTGCTCTTGGAACTGGAGAGGGAGGAGAAGAGGTGTGGTGGGAGGGGGAGAGGGGCGGGAGGAGGGGGAGGGAAATGGGAGGCGGGAGGAGGCGGAAAAATTTTTTTTTCAATTAAAAAAAAAATTTAAAAAAATTTTAAAAAAAGAATATTCAGTCCCAAAGTAATTAAATAGATCAATTCAGAAAAGAATGAGCACCATGAAGAGTGTGTAGTTCCACTTCTCTGACTGCAGCAAGGAATAGAGTTGGTCTAAGATGACACTGTCCCCAATAAGGATAAGCAGGTTCAACAGTATTAATGGGCAATGAAATAAGAAATAAGAGCAGGCATGGGATACATTTGAAGGCACTGCCATGTTGTAAGTTTCCAGTGCATCCTGGATAGTCAAGACTGGAGGGGGATGCAGGGATTGAGACACAGAGGCTTCTTTTCAGGTGGAAGAACAGCAGCCTTTATTTTGCCCAGCAACTTTTTATACTACTACTCCTTCTGTGGAGACCCACCAGCCAGAAAGAACACAAACATCCTTGTCAATTACACCCCACAAGGAAGTTCCCCTGTCCATCAGGGGGAGTGAGGGCAGCTAGATCACAACACCTGAGCTTAGTTTCATTCCTTCCTCTCCACATTCCCTTCCTTCACCCTCTTCTGTGCCCATCCCACTCCATTTAGCCTCCATTTATATTTAGAGAAGGGTAGGGTTCCCATGGAGATGAAGAAAACATCAGGCTACAGTAGGACTAAGAACCTTCCTTCCTCTGTACTAAGGCTGGGCAAGGCAACACAGTATGAGGAATAGGTTACCAAAAGCCTGTTAATTTAGGGACAATTCCTGCTCTCAGTTTTATGAGTCCCACAAAAGATCAAGCTATATCTAGCTTGATCACATATATCTAGAGGGCATACATTAGTCCCATGAGCCCAGGTTAATGGACTCTGGTTTTTCTTGTGATGTTCTTGACCCCTCTGGTTCCTACAATCCTTCCTTACTTTCTTCAGCAAAATTTTCTGAGCTCATCATAATGTTTGACTCTGCTTCTCTGGATCTATTTCTATCAGTTACTGAATTAAGTCTCTCTTATCTCGATTGGGGTAGGCACCAGTTTATGATTATAGCAGAATATTGCTAGGAATTATTGAAGTTAACATTATTTCTTTCTTTACCATGTTTGGTTTTATACTAGGTCTCTGGGCAACCAAGTCTCTGGGTCCTGACTCAGCCGTCATTGTAAAAGATTAGCTCACACTTGTGTCATAATTCTCAAGCTTGATTAGTCTTTGGATGACCACACCCCAAATCTCTGGGCCACCCTCACCCCAGCACATCCCTTAAGCAGGACAGTCTGTAGGTAGAGGGTTAAGTGACTGGGTTGGTGTCCCAATCCCGCCACTGGAAGTCTTCCTGGTCACAGGAAATACTCAAGTCAGGATACCAATCAGCTTTTGCTAGGAGTCTTAGCTGGTGTCTTCATCGTAGATTACTGGGAGTTTCCCATGCATGAATTTTCTATTTGACCCATAAATGACAACCCCATTTCCAGTCATCTCTCTCAGTACTCTCCCATTCCATTCATCCCTAAACCCATTCCCTTATCCTCCAATCCATACCTGCTGACAATCCACCCATGAGATCTTATATTTCCCATTTTCAGAGAAATCCAAGTGTTACTACTTGAGTCCTCATTACCTAGTCTCTCTGGGTCTGTGGATTGTAGCATAAAATTCTCCTTTACTTTAAAGTTCATATCCACTTATAAGTGATGACATACCATGTTTGTCTTTCTGGGTCTGGGTTACCTCACTCAGGATCATCTATTCTATTTGCCTCCATCTGTCTTCAAATTCACCGATTTCATTGTTTTTAACAGTTGAGTAATATTCTATTGTGTAAATGGACCACATTTTTTTACCCATACATCAGTTGAGTGACATGTAGGTTGTTCCAGGTTCTTCTATTACAAATAAAGCTGTAATGAACAAAGTTGAGCAAATGTCCTTGTGGTATCATTAAGTATCCTTTGAGTGCATGCCCAAGAGTAGCACAGCAGGGTCTTGTGATTAACTGATTATCAGTTTTGTGAGGAAAACAAAAAACACTTAATATGAGTGTTCCCCTTGATTTTCATCCTTTCCAGCATAAGCTGTCACTGTGTTTTTTATCTTAGCCATTCTTACATGTGTAAGATGGAATCTCAGAGTCATTTTCATTTGCATTTCTCTTATGGGGGAGTATTTTGAAGATTTCTTTAAATGTTTCTCAGTTATTTGAGATTTTTTTGTTGAGAATTCCTTGTTTTAATCTGTGGCCCATTCTTTAATTGGACTATTTTTTGGAGTATCTAATTTCTTGAGTTTCTTATGTAGTTTGGAAATCAGTCCTGTGTCAGATGTGGGGTTGGTGGAGATCTTTTCCCATTCTGTAGGCTGCCATTTTGTCTTATTGATGGTGTCCTCAGTTGCATGAGGATCCTTTCATTAGCTGTCAATATTTGTATCAGTGTTATTAGTGTTTTATTAATTTATGCAGTTTCACCATACCATAAGTTTAGTAGAATCTGTAGAATATACCACTATTATTATTTTCACTGTTACTATTTTCCTAATTGGCTATTTCAGGAAGTAAAGAAAAACAAACTAGTTTGTGGGATGTGTATGTTGAAGGACACTCAGAATTAATGTTATAGAAATGAAGGGATGGGCAGTGGAACAGATGCATGGAAGGAGGCTGTCATGACTGATTACCAAAAATGCTGTCCAAAATGTCCCTTAAAAAATATTCCTTGCTGCACTTAGGTGTTCAGACCTTTTACATCTTCCTTATCAGTCAGCCAGTCATTTGAGATCTTAAATAAGTTTAAGTTATTACACAGAGCACTTCTGTCACCCAAAGCAATGTGTGAATTTAAAGGCTTATTTTAAACAGACCTTTAGGACAACTAGTCATTGGAATGGAAATTAAGTGGCACATAAGAGTTGACACCATAGATATTAATGTGATATCATTATTTTTCAGTAGCACCAAAGCTATAAAATTATTTTTATCACTAACCCTTATATTTAAATAATTTCTATGTCACCTTTATCTCCTAATGTTTTAATTAAAACGGAATTAAGAAAAGTCTTATTTTTGCCTCAATATTACTGATAAACACATTTAATATTAGTTGTAAAGATACTATTTTTAAAAGAAAAATATTAATTTGTATCTAGTGTTCACCTTATAGTTATACTATGGCAAACATCAATATATATTTTTCAGAATAAAAGCTATCAAAAAATAGGTAGATTTTTTTCTGTTGGCCTTGGGAAAGATAAAATGATAAAATATAATTGATTAACATTTAATACATTACTTCTCCCTAATTCTTCACTGGGTTTTCTTAATCAGGCAAGAGTGGAAAAGATCAGTGATCACAGTATGTATAATAGGTGGCCAGAAAATTTGAGTTCAATTTGTCCTTGGTTACATCATTGACTGAGGTTAGCTGAGGCTAGACTTCATGAGACTGCATTTTAAACAATAAGAAATGAAAGTATAGGAAGTAAAAATAAAAGATGTTGATTCATCTTATTCTTTATGCTATACAGCATGGTTGCATTTTATTCTACATGATCCAGCACAAAATATCAGACTTTAAATGTGAAATGACTCTTATTCAGAGCTAAGTATGTCCACAGAAGTGGTTTAGTGCTTTACATGAAGTGTTTTAATTATTATTTATATTCAGAGGAGAACAACAATAGTTCAAATTAAGAAAATTGCCAAGATCATGTAACTGGGGGAACAACTGAACTCAGATGTCTATAGTCCTAAATTTATACTTACGGTGGGATCTTTTGATTGCCTTGACTTCAAGATTTATAAACCTAAGGAAATGAAAGTCACTATATTTAATTCTATATTGTGAGTGTAACTCATCTCATGCATATGTACATAAAATATGAATTACAGAAAGGCATGTTTAAAATTGATTTTATTATTCATACTGTAAAATAACTTCTCACAATTGATACACTACATTCCTAACATCCTTCATTTAAAAAATAAATTCAGATTTAAACAAAATACATTTTTGTCCCATTTCTTCTTTTTTGGTCTTGCATTTTTCCCCAAGAACTTATATTCAAATATGTTATCAATCTTAAAAAATAACCTCAGATCAGAAACCTACTTTAATTTTGAAATATAACAGAGAAAAATTTACTACCAAATAATTTTAAATAGACATTTGTGTCAGATACTATCTTGAGAAAAGTACATGGTGCCAGCTGTTATAGGCATATTTAACAAATTCCCACACATTGAGCACAAAGCTATTAATATTTCAGAATCTAATGTAAGAGAGAGATTTCTTAAGAACTCTGTTCTTTATGTCACTGGGTAATAATCTTCTCTCTCTCTCTCTCTCTCTCTCTCTCTCTCTCTCTCTCTCTCCATCTTTTTCTATCTCACTTTCTCTCCTCTGGCTGATTTGAGGAAATTATCTTTGTTTTTCCAAGATCTGAAATATTAGGCTTTAATATATTAAATAAGATCACTGAATTTAATATTTTAAAAACTTTAAACTGTACTATGAAATTGTCCAGTTTAGTACACCTTCTGAAGTTCATGCTACCTGCATAATCAACAAAAATTTGTAATTCAGAGCTTTGTTGTTCTTGATGTAGAGTGTGAAGGCAAACGGCATTGAGGAAACTTAATGCATACATTCATAAATTTGAATTCATTATACCATCACAATTTAAGTTCTTATTCAAAAGATCCATTTTGAAATCCTGTCATTTTTTTTCTTTCATAGTTTAGCAAAGAAAGAATCCACGTTGTCCTCGTAGATAATCACACATTAATTTGGGTTTGTATTAAAATAAAATAAATAAACCTCATCTTAGCCTTCCTTCTGTTATCCTTGTTTCCATAAATGCAAATTTAAGTTCCATATAAATAAATAATTCTTTTAAAAATAGAAGCTCAGAACTAGAAAGATAGTTCAGCAGTGAAGAGCATGTCCTGCTTTGACGGGACCTGCGTTCAGTTCCCACTACTTATACGGCAGCTCACAACCATCTGTCACTTCAGGTCCAGGTATTCAGAACCTTCATCTGGCCTTTGTGTGATCCAGGCACACACACAAAAGACACTTGCACACATATGGGTAAATCTCTTAGGGCAATTTAAAATATATAAATTATTTTAAAAATTAAATGCAGCCATTTAATGGCTGAAAGTGTGGCTGAGTGATAAAATCATTCCCTACTGAACTCAAA
Organism: Chionomys nivalis; assembly: GCF_950005125.1. NCBI lineage: Eukaryota > Metazoa > Chordata > Mammalia > Rodentia > Cricetidae > Chionomys > Chionomys nivalis. The sequence goes on along the minus strand of NC_080090.1, from coordinate 72,521,921 downwards.
GTATTGGGTTCAATTCCAGCAGTACAAAGAAAACTAATAAATTGTACTAGATTGATAAGAGGCATTTAGAAGTCTACTCAAAGTAAACTAGTAAAAACACAAAGATGAACCACATTACTGTCTGTAGTACAAAGACCCCAAAAATAAACTTTTGTGTCCTATAAAAAGAATAAGGAAGTGCTCTCATTTCTGACCGTTTCCTTCTGATATTAAGTACAGGAAATCGGCATGCAAATGAGACAACAGCTTCTCTGTCTTCAATGTCAATTTCCCTTTGTTCATCACGTGAGGAAACACTCTGATTGGAATCTTAAGGGGAAGATTAACTGAGATGAGGTGTTCAAATGTGTAAGTAATGATCAAAATGTATTTTACTCCAGGCACATGTCTAATAAAATATGAAAGAAAATGCATTGAAAGGAATAGTAACAAAAAGCGAGATAGTCTTACAAGCTAATCTTCAATGACATCTACTTCCTATTCAAGTTAACACAACTGCACCTTTAAAAGAAATCATTTCTCATACCCCAGGTGCCAGTTTAAAGTGTTACAGAGATAAGCCTCTCTTAGAAGAGTGTTCGAAAGGATGAACAATTGTTCTGTAGGCTCTTGTGTGCACCTGATGAGACTTTTACTATGGTAAAACTATGGTGTATCCCTCACTTTGGGAGTCTATCTGGACTCCCTCAGAAGGCATTAGGAGGCTGCTGGTTCCTTTCTCATGTGAGTAATCATGCTTGTCAACTCCAAAGACATCCAAGTGTCCCCTTCATACTATGATTGAGTTTATTTATTGCCATTTCTTTAATTAAACAAGAGGAAATCTAAATTAAATTTGTTGTTTTTAAAAGATCATGAATGCTCCCACTGAACCATTCTGAGACTTCCTCTTGAAAAACCTTTATGTTTGAAAAAGGGGTGCTTTGGGTCATGTCATTTTGCTTACTAGCAGATGCCCTCTGTGTCAGGTTTCAGCCTGGGGAGCTCCCATTGTCTTTTGACAAATGGTAAGTCTCCTTTGCTCCTCTGTCAATCACCACTCTAAATTTTGAACCTTCGAAATTTTGAACTTTGTATTTAAAAAAATCACCATTACCACCATGAACTTCACTGCCATCAGGAGCTATCAAACCTATGCTCTTAAATCCATGATCCACTTCAAAGGTGGGATTCTTTTATGAGAATTCCAATAATTCTCCCTGCCAGGTGTGCTCATTTCTTGTTCTGTGATTTACAGGTAAGGTCAAACTCTTGATGACTTTGCATATTTTACAGCTAATTATCTAAACTACTATAATAAGGATTTCATGTACATGTGTTCCTGAGTCTGAATCTGCATTTACAGTAACAATGTGATGATAAAATGTATTCTACCAATTGACTTATAAGATAAAACAACATATGGCTGTTCAATGGAGGAAGGCATATCTTACTTAAAGAACATCTGACAGAGGAATTTAATAGGGCCAAGATATTAAAATATACCAACAAATTAGATTTCAGAGTTTTATTTACTAATATAAAGTTAATGCAAAGTCAAAGAAACTGATACTTAGTGCTTAGTACTTGAGATCTCTGATAACTAATTATCTTAGGTTTTCTTTGGAGTCTTAATCTACTTAAAATGGAACTTTTCAAAAATAATGAGGAGGTAAGTGAGTTACCAATTTTTAAATTTTAGTAATGCCTGAACTAGATAAACATCACTGGTTAGTGTGTATGTATTTTTCACTATTGCCAGTTTTATCAAGAGCATTTTTAAGGAAATAGTGAAATAAAACAGAGAAAGTTTAAAGACTATTCAGTGGAAAATAATAATTTTACTTGTATACATTATTATTAATTTGCTTTTGAAAAATTGAAATTGAGTTTGGAAAGATATGCAAGTTAATACACATAGGTTCAAATGTTATATTAAACTAATATTTATGACAATTTTAGATATTTTTCTATTCCTAAATATTGTTTTGAGAATTTTGATTGCAATCACACTGAATCTGTGTATAGCCTTTAGTATAATAGTCATTTTTACAATATTAGCTCTACCAATCAATGAGCATGATCTTCCCATTTTTATCAGCTTCCTCAATAATTCCTCAGAGATTTAAAATTTTCACCATAGAGATCTTTTACCTACTTAGTTAGGTTTATTCTGAAATATTTTACTTTCAGAGGGATTAGGATTCTAGATGTCAAAATATTTTAGAGTTTTAGTAATAAAAACAGGTTGATGTTTGCACAGAATTAAACATGTAGACAATTTAATCTTCAACAAATGGTGCTGGCACAATTGGATGTCAACCTGTAGAAGAATGAAAATAGACCCATGTCTATCACCATGCACAAAACTCAAGTCCAAATGGATCAAAGACCTCAATATCAATCTGAACACATTGAACCTGATAGAAGAGAAAATGGGAAGTACCCTACAACATATGGGCACTGGAGATCACTTCCTATGTATAACCCCAGCAGCACAGACATTAAGGGCAACATTGAATAAATGGGACCTCCTGAAACTGAGAAGCTTCTGTAAAGCAAAGGACACTGTCATTAAGACAAAAAGGCAGCCTACTGACTGGGAGAAGATCTTCACCAACCCCGCAACAGACAAAGGTCTGATCTCCAAAATATATAAAGAACTCAAGAAACTAGACTTTAAAAGGATAATTAACCCAATTAAAAAATGGGGCACTGAACTGAACAGAGAATTCTCAACAGAAGAAGTTAAAATGGCCAAAAGATACTTAAGGTCATGCTCAACCTCCTTAGCGATCAGAGAAATGCAAATCAAAACAACTTTGAGATACCATCTTACACTTGTCAGAATGGCTAAAATCAAAAACACCAAGGATAGCCTTTGCTGGAGAGGTTGTGGAGAAAGGGGTACCCTCATCCATTGCTGGTGGGACTGCAAACTTGTGCAACCACTTTGGAAATCAGTGTGGCGGTTTCTCAGAAAAATTGGGATCAACCTACCCCTGGACCCAGCAATACCACTCTTGGGAATATACCCAAGAGATGCCCTATCATATGACAAAAGCATTTGTCCAACTATGTTCATAGCAGCATTATTTGTAATAGTCAGAACCTGGAAGCAACCTAGATGCCCTTCAATGGAAGAATGGATGAAGAAAGTGTGGAATATATACACATTAGAGTACTACTCTGTGGTAAAAAACAATGACTTCTCGAATTTTGCATGCAAATGGATGGAAATAGAAAATACGATCCTTAGTGAGGTAACCCAGACCCAAAAAGAAGATCATGAGATGTACTCACTCATAATTGGTTTCTAGCCATGGATAGGGGCCACTGAGTCTATAATTTGTGATCCTAAAGAAGCTAAACAAGAGGGTAAACCCAAGGAAAAACATATAGATATCCTCCCAGCTTTGGGAAATAGACATGACTGATGGGCAAAAAATTGGAATCTTGGGGGTGGGGTGGGATGGGGATGAGGGGGGATGGGGAGAGAAAAGTGTGAAGGAGAGGATGAGGGGAACTGGGGGAATCGGGGTGATTGGGGGTAAAGGAAGGTTGGATAGGGGAGCAGGGAAACTCATACCTTAGGTAAGGGAGCCACCTAAGGCGTGGCAAGAGACTTGAACTTGGAATGGCTACCAGATGCCCAGGGCAATGTCCCCAGTTAGTTCATTGGGGCACCTGAGGATAGGGAACCTGAAATGAACCTATCCTATAATCATACTGATGAATATCTTGCATATCGCCATAGAACCTTCATCTAGCGATGGATGGAGATAGAGCCAGAGACCCACACTGGAGCACCGGACTGAGCTCCCAAGGTTATAATGAGGAGCAGAAGGAGAGAGAACATGAACAAGGAAGTCAGGACCATGAGGGGTGCACCCAACCACTGAGACAGTGGGGCCGATCTATTGGGAGCTCACCAAGGTCAGCTGGACTGCTACTGAAAAAACATGGGATAAAACCGGACTCTCGGAATGTGGCGGACAATGAGAGCTGACGTGAGCCCAAGGAGAATGGCACAGGAACTTTCAACTGGCGATAGATCGAGAGAGAGACAGAGACCCAAATTGGAGCAACGGTCTGAGCTCTTAATGTCCAAATGAGGAGCAGAAGGAGGGAGAACATGAGCAAGGAAATCAGGACCACGAGGCGTGCACCCACCCACTGTGACAGTGGAACTGATCTATTGGGAGCTCTTCAAGGCCAGCTGGACTGGGACTGAATAAGCATGGGTTGAAACTGGACTCTCTGAACATGGCGGACAAGGAAGGCTGATGAGAAGCCAAGGACAATGGCACTAGGTTTCGATCCTAATACATGAACTGGCTTTGTGGGAACTTAGCCTGTTTGGATGCTCACCTTCCTGGGCCTGGATGGAAGTGGGAGGACCTTGGTCTTCCTGTAGGGCAGGGAATTTGGTCTGCTCTTCAGTATCGAGAGGGAGGGGGAATGGACTGGGGGGAGGAGAAGAGGAGTGGGGATGGGGGAGGGGAGTGGGGGGAGGGGGCAATGTGTGGGAGGAGGGGAGGGAAATGGGAAACGGGGAGCAGTTGGAAATTTTAATTAAAAAAGAATAAAAAAAATGGAAAAAAAACATGTAGACAATTTAGACGCAATAAAAGACAACAGGAATGAATGTAGCTATTACCATCTAATATTGGACTTTAGTAGGAGACCACTTGTTTATTCACTGCTGCTCAGACCCAAAATAACCACACAGAAACTATATTATTTACAATACTATTTGGTCAATAGCTTAGGCGTATTTCTAGCTAACTCTTATAACCTAAACTCCATCTCCATTAATCTGTGTATCACCATTTGGCTGTGGCTTACAGGCAAAGTTTCAGTATGTCTGTCTCTCAAGTGGCTCTATGGCTTCTTTTTGACTCCACCTCTTTTCTCCCACCATTCAGTTTAGTTTTCCCTGCCTTGTTCCATTCTGCCCTGCAACAGGCTCAAAGTAGTTCTTTACTAATCAATGGTAATCACAGCATACAGAGGGGAATTCCACATCATTTGACAAAGATGAGAAAGATATCTCCTCTATATAAAGACTCTGGGAATAAGATAGGAGATTAAGCAGAGAGATGAAACACACAGAGAATGTGGAAGTCTGTTGTATGTTTGTGTGTCTTCTAGATAGAACACAGAGATCACATCCACGAACTCTCCACAGTATACATGCCTAAACAAGATGTGAACAATGACTACTTAGTTGACTAGCAGAGAAGGATGGAGGAAGTGTAAAGCCTCACTTCTCACAGGTGAAGAGGTACAGGTGATAAATGACTGCTGATAGATGGAAAATTAGTCTTGCTTAGGGATAAGACCTCTAATTAGTTATCCAAAATAAAATTTCCTACCCCCACAATATAGAAATGCAAGTAATGTAAGATGGACTATATAGTTGTATATATACACATATACATATATACATACACACACACTATATACACACACACACACACACACACACACACACATATATATATATATATATATATATATATATATATATATCTTCAGCTTTGAACTATAAGCCAGAATAAATCCTTTCTCCCTTAGGTTTTTCTTTGTCAGGTACTTTCTCAATACAATAGCTAATTCAATATTGCTATAAAGTTAATATTTAATTACCTTGTTATGGTTACACATTTATTTGTCTGGTAATTTGTTTGCAGTGAGGAGAGTTTGAAATGAATGTGATGAAAATTACTCAAAATATCCTGTTGAGCTTTTCTTGATTAACCTGGGAATTTCTAAAAAACAATAATACTTAAAGTTGACGTTTTTAGCTCTAGTTTTGCAATATTCTGAGATATAAAATTTTACCCTCAATTAAATTGTGTTAATAACCCTAATAATGCCACTTGAAAGTTTTCTAATGAGCTTAAAATAGAGATAGGAGAGCCATGCACAGTGTGTAGTGAAATAACAATGAATGTGAACATGAAAATGACACTTAAGTCTCTGATTACAAATCTAAAATCTAAAATCTACCCAAATTCCTCTCCCTATACTTCTGCATGAATATTGCTCCCCTCCAGAGAGTGCTCCAACCAAGATTAGCTAATCTTGTTTCCATGATCCTGCTGTGCACCATAAGCATTGCCTCCTTATCTCTGTATGTAATAACCCTTCCTCCCTGCTTGAATTCATACACTGAATGTGGAAGCTTTCAGAGTATCATATGATGGCCAGGACCACAAATCCTAGATTTTTGATGTTGTCTGTTTATCATTTCTTCCTTGTTTTATATATCTAATTAAGGAACCCGGAGCTATGCTGGAGGTGACACTGGCATCTGTGAAATTCACCATTTTCTTTAGAGAAACAGGACAGCAACCACGGTTCTGCTCTGTGCTGCTGTAACAATGCCTTGTGGTTTAAATGTGAAAGGTCTGTCATGGACTAATGAGTTTGGAAACTGATCTCCATCCAGATGGTGGCATTGATTGCTGTTGTGGAAATGTTCTGGAGGCGGGGCCTTATTGGAAGAAATGAGGAAAAGTTTGGAGGTTTTATAGCTCGGTGTCTCTTCCTGTTCACTCTGTTTCCTTGCTCCAGATGGAATATTGACAGCTGTGTCTCTAAGGTGGTTCCTAACCATGGGAGGTTGTAAAAACTGCTTTGCGCTGTAAGCCAAAATAAATCCTTTTTCCCTTAAGTTGATTTTTGTCAGGTAATTTGTCAAAACAATGAGAAAAATAACCAAGACAGTGTGAGTGCAGATATTCTATAAATATAGAATTCTTATTTCCCACCATCATGAAGGGTGGAATTCAACCGCTGACAAACTGTCAGGGATCCTGCCTGGGAAGGACAAGAAATATCTTCAGGATGTAACCTTGTTAGCCAGCCTTCACAGGCTAAACTTAGAGGGGCAAAGGGACTGGTTTTTCCTGCCCTGTGTAAAGCTGAGAGTCCCACTCAAAATACAAATCTTTCTTGTTTTCTAATCATATCTTGAAAATTTACTATTTTGATACTTTAGTGTCAAGGATTATATTTCAAATTAAAGCACATTTTATATGGACCTTAAGAGCTCAGACAGTTGCTCCAAATTGAGTCTCTGTCTCTATCTCGATCCATCGCCAGATGAAGGTTCTAAGGTGATATGTAAGATATTCATCAGTATAGGATAGGGTCATTGCAGGTTCCCTCTCCTCAGTTGCCCAAGGTACCAGCTGGGGACATCACCCTGGACACCTGTGAGCCCCTCTAGAGTCAAGTCTCTTGCCAACCCTAAGATGGCTCCCTTAGTTAGGATATATACTTCGCTGCTCCCGTATCCACCCTTCCTATATCCCAACCATCCCAACCCCCCAAGCTCCTCCCATCCTCCCCTTCTCACGTTTCTCATCCCATTTCCCCTTAGCCCCATGCCACCTCACCCGCAAGTTCCCAGTCTTTGCCCGGCAATCTTGTCTACTTCCCCTATCCAGGCGGATGGCTATACGATTTTCTTTGGGTTCACTTTCTTATTTAGCTTCTCTAGGAGCAGAAGGAGGTAGAACATGAGCAAGGAAGTCAGGACCACGAGGGGTGCACCCACCCACTGTGATAGTGGAACTGATTTATTGGGAGCCCAGCAAGGCCAGCTGGCCTGGGACTGAATAAGCATGGGTTGAAACTGGACTCTGAACATGGCAGACAATGAAGGCTGGTGAGACGCCAAGGACAATGGCACTAGGTTTCGATCCTAATACATGAACTGGCTTTGTGGGAGCTTAGCCTGTTTGGATGCTCACCTTCCTGGACCTAGATAGAAGAGGGAGGACCTTGGTCTTCCCGCAGGGCAGGGAATTTGGACTGCTCTTCAGTATGGAGAGGGAGGGGGAAATGGAGTGGGGGGAGAAGAGGAGTGGGGATAGGAGGAGGGGAGTGGGGGGAGGGGGCAATATTTGGGAGGAGGGGGAGGGAAATGGGAAATGGGGAGCAGGTGGAAATTTTAATTAAAAAAGAATAAAAATAAAAATAAAAAATAAAAAAAGCACATTTTATATATTATCAATAGGATTTACACAAATATATGAATGTATAATATCTGTAAAACTTTTCTTTCATTTTCAGTATATCTTAATTTTTTGCTATTTTAGTATTTTATTTTAATAAAAGAGAGTTTTATTGGTAAACAAGTGCAACATACTCTAACAGGATAGCTGGCTTCTTAATGATCAGGTGACATAGTCCTTCAGGGACTGAAAGTATGACCAGTTTAGAAATGTAAATTGAAGATGTCTCTTCTAGTCATTCATGTACAGAAACATGGATGGAAACTAACTTGCATTTCCTGAGTACTAGCTGCATTTCCTGAGTGCTACTAGTCAACCAAGTAAAAAGTAATACTTATCTTATATGTAACTAAATATACACTTAGCCAAAATTTAGGTAACACAGTTGTTTTAATAAACTCACAAGAGACTTCTGATGATAACCTTTCAAGAATTAATAATTGCTATAAAACTATACACATGTGTCACTATGAATAGAACACATTAGAATATTCATTCTTGTGGAAAAGGAAGGGAAGAAAAATGAGAAATAGAGAATTAGAGAGAAAATTGCAATTACTTATGTTAAAAAAGTAAGTATTATCTGGAGGCAGAGGCTTAACAGAGAGTTTCCTAAAGTGTACAGGCTCTAGAAAGAGACATGTTCACAAATGGTATCTGTGTGAGTTTAGCCAAATAAGTTTTTTTTTTATTTTATCTTTATTTCTTATTATATATTCTTCTCTCAAACATCTCAGTCTTAGCCTCCACTTCCCCCTACCTCCCCACTTCTCCACACACACCTCACATTTTCCCAGATCTCCTTATCCTCTATTTTTCTTCAGGAAAGAATAGATCTTCCAAGGCTATCAACTGAACATGGCATGACAAGATGCAATAAAAATTATACCTCTATATCTTACAGGTTATTAACTGCTCTCATTGATTTACATCATGATGCAGAATACAATATATGTATGCTACCCAAAATAATACCCACAAATGAGTCTTTTTAAATGTTACCCCACATTCTTCCACAGTAAAACACAATTTTCCTAAAATGTTAGGCACTTGGTCTCAGTCTTAAAACAACTATTAAATTTAAATTAAAAATAAAACTTAACATAAAAAAATTAATGTTTCTCATCTTAGAATACAGACTATATATAACTCCAACAATTTCAAATGTCAGAAAAAAATTGTAAAACTAAAAAATAGCTATGTGTGTGAAAGATCCAAAGCATATATATTCATATCAACAATAACAATTTTATTATCTCAAAGAAAAACCTTTTACTCATGGATGCAGGAAGACTTGTTTAAGGATATGATTGACTCAGAAGAATTTTTTTTTATTTTGCATATTTCTTTTTCTATTTATTTATTTACTTATTTATTTATTTAAGATTTCTGCCTTCTCCCTTCCACCACCTCCCATTTCCCTCCCCCTCCCCCATCAAGTCCCCCTCCCTCATCATCCCTAAGAGTAATCCAGGTTCCCTGTCCTGTGGGAAGTCCAAGGACCACCCTCCTCCATCCAGGCCTAGTAAGGTGAGCATCCAAACTGCCTAGGCTCCCACAAAGCCAGTAGGTGCAGTAGGATCAAAAACCCATTGCCATTGTTCTTGAGTTCTCAGTAGTCCTCATTGTCCATTATGTTCAGCAAGTCCGGTTTTATCCCATGCTTTTTCAGACCTAGGGCAGCTGGCCTTGGTGAGTTCCTGATATAAATCCCCATTGACTCAGTGTGTGGGTGCACCCCTCGCGGTCCTGAATTCCTTGCTCGTGCTCTCTCCTGCTCTTGATTTGGACCTTGAGATTTCAGTCTGGTGCTCCAATGTGGGTCTTTGTCTTTGTCTCCTTTAATCGCCTAAATGTTTTTCTTTGGGTTCACCTTCTTAATTAGCTTCTCTAGGATCATGCATAATAGGCTCAACGTCCCCTATTCATGGCTAGAAACCAAATATGAGTGAGTACATCCCATGTTCCTCTTTTTGGGTCTGGCTCACCTCACTCAGGATAGTGTTTTCTATTTCCATCCATTTGCCTGCAAAATTCAGGAAGTCATTGTTTTTTACTGCTGAGTAGTATTCTAATATGTATATATTCCATACTTTCTTCATCCATTCTTCCATTGAAGGGCATCTAGGTTGTTTCCAGGTTGTGGCTATTACAAACAATGCTGCTATGAACATAGTTGAGCATATACTTTTGTTGTATGATAGGGCATTTCTTGGGTATATTCCCAAGAGTGGTATTGCTGGGTCCAGGGGTAGGTGGGTCCCGAAATTCCTGAGACACTGCCACACTGTTTTCCAAAGTGGTTGCACAAGTTTGCATTCCCACTAGCAATGGATGAGGGTACCCCTTTCCCCACAACCTCTCCAGCAAAGGCTATTATTGGTGTTTTTTATTTTAGCCATTCTGACAGGTGTAAGATGGTATCTTAAAGTTTTCTTGATTTGCATTTCCCTGATCGCTAAGGAAGTTGAGCATGACCTTAAATGTCTTTTGGGCATTCGAACTTCTTCTGTTGAGAATTCTCTGTTCAACTCAGTGCCCCATTTTTTAATTGGGTTGATTAGCCCTTTACGGTCTACTTTCTTGAGTTCTCTATATATTTTGGAGATGAGACCTTTGTCAATTGCGGGGTTGGTGAAGATCTTCTCCCAGTCAGTGGGTTACCTTTTTGTCTTAGTGATGGTGTCCTTTGCTTTACAGAAGCTTCTCAGTCTCAGGAGGTCCCATTTATTCAATGATGCCCTTAATGTCTGTGCTGCTGGGGTTGTACGTAGGAAGTGTTCTCCTGTGCCCATATGTTGTAGAGTACTTCCCACTTTCTCTTCTATCAGGTTCAGTGTGTTCCGACTGATATTGAGGTCTTTAATCCATTTGTACTTGAGTTTTGAGCATGGTGATAGATATGGGTCTATTTTCATTCTTCTACAGGCTGACATCCAGTTTTGCCAGCACCATTTGTTAAAGATTCTCTCTTTTTTCCATTGTATACGTTTAGCTCCTTTATCAAAAATCAGGTGTTCATAGGTTTGTGGGTTAAAGCTAGCGTCTTCTATTCGATTCCATTGGTCGACTTCTCTGTTTTTATGCCAATACCAAGCTGTTTTCAGTACTGTAGCTCTGTAATAGAGTTTGAAGTCAGGGATGGTAATGCCTCCAGACAATCCTTTATTGTATAAGATTGTTTTGGCTATCCTGGGTTTTTTGATTTTCCATATAAAGTTGATTATTGTCTTTTCCACATCTGTGAAGAATTTTGATGGGATTTTGATGGGGATTGCGTTGAATCTATAGATTGCTTTTGGTAGAATTGCCATTTTTACTATGTTGATCCTCCTAATCCAAGAGCAAGGGAGATCCTTCCATTTTCTGGTGTCCTCATCGATTTCTTTCTTCAAAGACTTAAAGTTCTTGTCAAATAGATCTTTCACTTCCTTGGTTAGAGTTACCCAAGATATTTTATGCTATTTGTGGCTATCGTGAAAGATGATGCTTCTCTGATTTCCCTCTCTGCTTACTTATCCTTTGTGTAGGAAGGCAACTGATTTTTTGGAGTTGATCTTGTATCCTGACACATTCCCAAATGTGTTTATCAGCTGTAGGAGTTCTTTGGTAGAGTTTTTTGGGTCGCTTATGTATACTATCATATCATCTGCAAATAACGAAAGCTTAACTTCTTCCTTTCCAATACGAATCCCTTGATCCCCTTATGTTGTCTTATCGCTATTGCTAGAACTTCAAGCACTATATTGAAGAGGTATGGAGAGAGTGGACATCCTTGTCATGTTCCTGATTTTAGTGGGATGGCTTTGAGTTTTTCTCCGTTTAATTTAATGTTGGCTGTCGGCTTGCTGTAAATAGCTTTTAATATATTTAGATATGATCTGTTTATCCCTAATCTCTCCAAGACCTTCATCATAAAGGGGTGTTGAACTTTGTCGAATGCTTTTTCAGCATCTAATGAAATGATCATATGCTTTTTTTCTTTTATTTATATGGTGGATTACATTGATAGATTTTCATATGTTGAACCAGCCCTGCATCTCTGGGATGAAGCCTACTTGATCATAATGGATAATTTTTCTGATGTGTTCTTGGATTTGGTTTGCCAGTATTTTATTGAGGATTTTTGCATCAATGTTCATGAGTAAATTAGGCCTGTGATTCTCTTTCTTTGTTGGGTCTTTGTGTGGTTTTGGTATCAGGGTAACTGTAGCTTCATAAAAGGAATTTGGCAATGACTCTTCTGTTTCTATATTGTGAAATACATTAAGAAGTATAGGTATTAGCTCTTCTTGGAAGTTCTGGTAGAATTCTGCATTGAAACCATCTGGTCCTGGGCTTTTTTTGGAAGGGAGATTTTTGATAACCGTTTCTATTTCTTCGCGACTAACTGGTCTGTTTAGATCGTTCACCTGTTCTTGGTTTAGCTTTGGTATATGGTACTTATCTAAAAAAATGTCCATTTCTTTTGCATTTTCCAGTTTTGTGGCATACAGGCTTTTGTAGTAAGATCTAATGATTCTCTGAATTTCCTCTGTGTCTGTGGTTATGTCCTCCTTTTCATTTCTTTTTTTTTTTTTTTTTTTTTTTTTGGTTTTTCGAGACAGGGTTTCTCTGTGGCTTTGGAGCCTGTCCTGGAACTAGCTCTTGTAGACCAGGCTGGTCTCGAACTCACAGAGATCCGCCTACCTCTGCCTCCCAAGTGCTGGGATTAAAGGCGTGCACCACCACCGCCCGGCTCATTTCTGATCTTATTTATTTGCATGTTCTCTCTCTGTCATTTAATTAGTTTGGATAGGGGTTTGTCGATTTTGTCGATTTTCTCTAAGAACCAACTTTTTGTTTCATTGATTCTTTGGACTGTTTTCTGTGTTTCTATTTTGTTGATTTCAGCCCTCAGTTTGATTATTTCCAGTCTTCTACTCCTCCTGGGTGCTTCTACTTCTTTTTTTTTTTTTTTAGAGTTTTCAGGTGTGCTGTTAAGTCCCCAATGTATGCTTTCTCCGTTTTCTTTAAGTGGGCACTTAGTGCTATGAACTTTCCTCTTAGCACTGCTTTCATCATGTCCCATAGGTTTGAGTATGTTGTCTCTTTATTTTCATTAAATTCAAGGAAGACTTTAATTTCTTTCTTAATTTCTTCCTTTACCCAGGTGTGGTTCCGTAGTTGACTGTTCAGTTTCCATGAGTTTGTCAGTTTTTTCGGGGTAGCATTGTTTTTGCCTTCTAACTTTAATCCTTGGTGATCTGATAAGACACAGGAGGACACTGATATTTTTTTTGTATCTGTGGAGGTTTCCTTTGTTACCGAGTATGTGGTCAATTTTCGCGAAGGTTCCATGAGCTGCAGAGAAGAAGGTAGATTCTTTCCTATTTGGGTGGAGTGTTCTATAGATGTCTGTTAAGTCCATTTGCTTCATTACCTCCAACAATTCTCTTAAGTCTCTATTAGGTTTCTGTCTGATTGACCTGTCCATTGGTGAGAGAGGTGTGTTGAAGTCTCCTACTACTAGTGTGTGTGGTTTGATGTCTGCCTTGAGTTTTAGTAATATTTCTTTTACATAAGTGGGTGCTTTTATATTAGGGGCATAGATATTCAGGATTGAGACTTCATCCTGATGAATTGTTCCTGTTATGAGTATAAAGTGTCCCTGTCGATCTCTTCTGATTGATTTTAGTTTGAAGTCCGTTTTGTTAGAAATTAGTATAACCACCCCTGCTTTTTTCTTAGGACCATTTGCTTGAAAAACCTTTTCCCATCCCTTTACTCTGAGTAGATGCCTGTCTTTGTGGTTGAGATGTGTTTCTTTCAAATAGCAGAATGTTGGATCCTGTTTTCGTATCCAATTGTTTAGTCTGTGTCTTTTTATAGGTGAATTGAGACCATTATTATTAAGTGATACTAATGACCAGTGGTTGATTACTCTGGTTATTCCTATTGTTTTTTGTAGTAGAGTTTGTGTGTCTCCCTTCTTTAAGTCGTGCTGGTGAAGGGTCACTAGATGCCTGAGTTATTGTAGGCAGTGTTGGCTATGTTGGATTCCTTGGGTTGTGATTTTCCTTCTATTACTTTCTGTAGGGCTGGATTTGTGGCTACGTATTGTTTAAATTTGTTCTTATCCTGGAATGTCTTGTTTTCTCCATTGATAGTGAACGATAGCTTGGCTGGGTATAGTAGTTTGGGTTTGCATCCATGGTCTCTTAGTGTCTGCAGTACCTCTATCCAGGACCTTCTGGCTTTCATGGTTTCCATAGAGAAGTCAGGTGTAAGTCTGATCAGTTTACCTTTATAAGTAACTTGGCCTTTTTCCTTTGAAGCTCTTAATATTCTTTCTTTAATCTCTATATTTTGTGTTTTGATTATAATATGGCGAGGGGATGTTTTTCTTTGATCCAGTCTGTTTTGTGTTCTGTATGCTTCTTGAATATTCAAAGGAATATCTTTCTTTATGTTGGGAAAGTTTTCTTCTATAATTTTGTTAAAAATATTTTCTGGACCTTTGAGTTGTGACTCTTCTCCTTCTTGTATCCCTATTATTCTTAGGTTTGGTCTTTTTATTGTGTCCCATATTTCCTGAATGTTTTGCGATGAAACTTTGTTGGTTTTGCTGTTTTCTTTGATCAGTGCGTTTAGTTTCTCTATGTTGTCTTCAGAATCTGAGATTCTTTCTTCTATCTCTTGTAGTCTGTTGATTATGCTTGTTTCTGCTCATTGACCTAGATTTTCCATATCCAGCTGATCTTCATTTTGTGTTTTCTTCCTTGCTTCAATTTCCATTTTCAATTCTTGAACTGTTTCCATTACCTGTTTGATCGTTTTTTCTTGGTTTCCCAGGGCATCATTTACGTATTTACTCATTTCATCAAACTTTTTGTTATACTTCTCATCCATTTCTATAAGGGTGTTTTTTACATGTTGTTTAAGGGCCTCTATTGCTTTCATAAATTCAATTTTTTCCACTTCTTCTGTGTTAGGGTGTTCAAGTCCTTCTGCTGTAAGATCATTGGGTTCTGGTGTTTTCATGTTGTTTTTCTTATTGTTGGATGAATTATTGCCTTGGCACCTGCCCATCTCCTCCTAACAATGCTATCTAATGGGTCTTTTAAGTCAAGAACAGGTTTCCCTGCTGGCCAAGGACTCCGCTTATAAAGTGCCCTCGCTCCTTTTCCTGGCTCCTGCCATGGGCCAAGATCGATCTCACCACTCAGAAGGATCTTCAGGACCAGGACCAGGATCCCCGTTTGCCCAGGACCTCATCCACATAAGGCCTACCCCTCTGTAGGCCAGCCACCAAAACAGAGAAACTCCCGCTGTCCTCTGCTCTGAGCTCCAGACCCAGTGCCCAAACAGGCTATACCGGGTGATCCTGCAGCCCCGCAGAAGGGAGGGGGAGTGGAAGAGGGCCCTGGGCACAAGCTGGGATGTGCCAGAAATAGAGAAGTCGCAGCAGAGGAGGAGCCGACCCCGCAGAGGGTATCAGCCTTCGCAGGCTAACCAGGGGGATGAAGGGGTTCTGAGAATGCTCCTGCTCCATTTCCTGTGTCCAGGTGCGGGCCCAGAACACTC
Organism: Chionomys nivalis; assembly: GCF_950005125.1. Taxonomy (NCBI): domain Eukaryota; kingdom Metazoa; phylum Chordata; class Mammalia; order Rodentia; family Cricetidae; genus Chionomys; species Chionomys nivalis. The sequence continues at coordinate 72,506,346 of NC_080090.1, read as the reverse complement.
TCCCCACTTGGGAGGGTCTTCAGGGACAGGACCCAGCTCCCCGTTCACCCGTGGACCTCGCCAATACAAGGCCTCCCTCTCTACAGGCCAGGCCCCAAAAAACCTACTTGATTTAATTGAAGTGGGGCGAACTGCTCTCAGTGTGGGCTTCACTATTTCATGCCTAGACTATCACCCATCCACTGCTTCTGTCAGCGCAGGCCAGGGGTCCGCTGCTTCCTTCCTCGCAGGCCGGGGTTCCGCCGCTTCTGTCTGAGCGGGCCGGGGTTCTGCCGCTTCCCAGAAAAACTTTTTTTTTTAAATAAAAATACTTGCTCCTTTATCAAAAATCCGTTGTTCATAGGTTTGTGGGTTAACATCCGGGTCTTCTACACGATTTCATTGGTCGACTTCTCTATTTTTATGCCAGTACCACGCTGTTTACATTACTGTAGCTCTGTAATAGGATTTGAAGTCAGGGATGGTAGGAGCTAAAAGTATACAATGGAAGAAAGAAAGCATCTTCAACAAATGGTGCTGTCACAATTGGATGTCAACCAGTAGAAGAATGAAAATAGACCCATATCTATCACCATGCACAAAAATCAAGTCCAAATGGATCAAAGACCTCAATATCAATCTGAACACACTGAACCTGATAGAAGAGAAAATGGGAAGTACCCTACAACACATGGGCACAGGAGATCGCTTCCTATGTATAACCCCAACAGCACAGACATTAAGGGCAACATTGAATAAATGGGACCTCCTGAAACTGAGAAGCTTCTGTAAAGCAAAGGACACTGTCATTAAGACAAAAAGGCAACCTACTGACTGGGAGAAGATTTTCACCAACCCCACAACAGACAAAGGTCTGATCTCCAAAATATACAAAGAACTCAAGAAACTAGACTTTAAAATGATAATTAACCCAATTAAAAAATGGGGCACTGAACTGAACAGAGAATTCTCAACAGAAGAAGTTCAAATGCCCAAAAGATACTTAAGGTCATGCTCAACCTCCTTAGCGATCAGAGAAATGCAAATCAAAACAACTTTGAGATACCATCTTACACTTGTCAGAATGGCTAAAATCAAAAACACCAAGGATAGCCTTTGCTGGAGAGGTTGTGGGGAAAGGGGTACCCTCATCCATTGCTGGTGGGACTTCAAACTTGTGCAAACACTTTGGAAATCAGTGTGGCGGTTTCTCAGAAAAATTGGGATCAACCTACCCCTGGACCCAGCAATACCACTCTTGGGAATATACCCAAGAGATGCCCTATCATCTGACAAAAGCATTTGTTCAACTATGTTCATAGCAGCATTATTTGTAATAGCCAGAACCTGGAAGCAACCTAGGTGTCCTTCAATGGAAGAATGGATGAAGAAAGTGTGGAATATATACACATTAGAGTACTACTCTGCGGTAAAAAACAATGACTTCTCGAATTTTGCATGCAAATGGATGGAAATAGAAAATACGATCCTGAGTGAGGTAACCCAGACCAAAAAAGAAGATCATGGGATGTACTCACTCATAATTGGTTTCTAGCCATGGATATGGGCCACTGAGTCTATAATTTGTGATCCTAAAGAAGCTAAACAAGAGGGTAAACCCAAGGAAAAACATATAGATATCCTCCCAGCTATGGGAAATAGACAAGATTGCCGGGCAAAAAATTGGAATCTTGGGGGTGGGGTGGGATGGGGGTGAGGGGAGATGGGGAGAGAAAAGTGTGAAGGAGATGATGAGGGGAACTGGGGGAATCGGGGTGATTGGGGATAAAGAAAATTTGGATAGGGGAGCAGGGAAACTCATACCTTAGTTAAGGGAGCCACCTAAGGGTTGACAAGAAACTTGAACCTGGAATGGCTACCAGATGCCCAGGGCAATGTCCCCAGTTAGTTCCTTGGGGCACCTGAGAATAGGGAACCTGAAAAGAACCTATCCTATAACCATACTGATGAATATCTTGCATATCACCATACAACCTTCATCTAGCGATGGATGGAGATAGAGACAGAGACCCACACTGGAGCACCGGACTGAGCTCCCATGGTTCTAATGAGGAGCAGAAGGAAGGAGAACATGAACAATGAAGTCAGGACCATGAGGGGTGCACCCAACCACTGAGACAGTGGGGCCGATCTATTGGGAGCTCACCAAGGCCAGCTGGACTGCCACTGAAAAAGCCTGGGATAAAACCGGACTCTCTGAACATGGTGGACAATGAGAGCTGACGAGAGGCCAAGGAGAATGGCATGGGGTTTTGATCCTACTTCATGTTCTGGCTTTGTGGGAATCTAGACAGTTTGGATGATCACCTTCCTAGACCTGGATGGAGGTGGGAGGACCTTGGACTTTCCACAGGGCAGGGAACCCTGACTGCGCTTGGGACTGGAGAGGGAGGAGAAGAGGAGTGGGGGGAGGGGGAAAGGGGCGGCAGGAGGGTGAGGGAAAAGGGAGGCGAGGAGGAAGTGGGAAAAATTTTTTTTCAGTAAAAAAAAAAAATACTTCCCCAACTTCCCCATAGAAGATTGGATAATGAAATTTCGTTTCTTCTTGTTTTTTTTTTTTCTACTCTAAATTTAACCTACCAAGCAAGATATTCACATTTGTGCCATAGTGGTAGGAAAGTTTATATGAGTAATTAACTTTTTTTAGTGGATTTGAGCCTTGTCTCTCAAGAGCGAATTGATACCTTGTACTGTAAATACGATCCAAATTCATGGAAAGTCATGGGATATGTTCTGTTAAATAGTAGTGGTATCAGACTACATTATGAATACTTACATTTCCATAAACAAATTTGCACTGCTTTTAACTTTAATATTAATTTTTGGACCCTACTCATTGCAAATATGTGTAGTATCAGTTTTGACAAGACCTTTTGCTTCCACACTGTAGCTAGATTCATGATAAAATCAATAAGTGTTCTTTATTTTTCACTTTATCCAATAAGGAGCCACCAGCCTCTTTAGGTCTGATGCCTCTTGGACTTTCCCACATCCACTTTAGTATAACAGTTGTTCTTGTTCTTCTCATGTTTAGGCAGTCTCTTGTGTTGTGTGTGAAAGTTTTTAGGTCTCACTTCTGACATTCTAGGAAATTAAAACTCACATCAAACTCCATGATAATCTTGCACTTATAATTTTTCTATTCACTCATCTTCAATGCTCCCTAAGCCTCCGTGAAATAAGTGAATAGTTTTGTAGACATAGCCTAGGAGTGGGCTCCAGCTCTACATTTTCATTGGTTATAGTTTTCTGTAATAAAACCCTTCTGTTGCAAAAAGAAGTTTCCTTAATGAGGAGGGACAAAAATGTCAGTCCATGGGTTTAAGAACAAATGTTTAGAATGTAGTTAGGAATTATGCTGATTTAGTAATATGGAGACTATAATTTTTTTCCAAGATTCATGGCTTCACTAGTCATTGGGCAACTAAGTAATATTGAGAGTATGAAAAATCTTCCTCTGTTGGAGGAGGTTGCTTGTTTCGTTCCAGACTGCTCAACCACAAAATAGCCACACAGAAACTGTATTAATTAAATCACTGCTTTGCCCATTAGCTCTAGCTTCTTATTGGTTAACTTTTACATATTAATTTAACCCATTTCTATTAATCCGTGTTTTTCTACTTGGCGGTGCTTTACCAGCTAAAGTGCCTGACTTCCATCTCTAGCAGGGCTACATGGCTTCTCTTTACTCTGCCTACTTCCTCTCAGCATTTAGTTTAGTTTTCCCCGCCTACCTCTGTTCTGCCCTGTCCTTGGCTCAAATCAGTTCTTTTTTCACAGAATAGAATCACATATCAATTTTCTTCAGGGAAGACCACACCAATTTGTTATCTAACAACAAGTGGTAAGCCCTGACACCACACATATGAGTTACATTATAAAGACTAAAGCAGGCTGTATTTAAGGATATAGATGGTTATTATTACAGATACATTATAGTTATATCATAACAGTTGAATAAAATTAGACATAAATTTAAATGAGAACAATGAATGGCATATAGGAGGGTTTGAATGGAGGAAAGGGATAAGGAAAAGATGCAGTTATATTATTATCTCAAAATTTAAAATAAATTATAAAGATCATCTGACATTTATATTCTGTCTCTGTCCTGATAATGAAGATTATCAGAAATTCAAAGGAAAGAAAGCTTAAACTTTTGTCCAGTATTATCTTTGTTATTGCAACTTTTATCCTGTTTAATCACCCTATCATGGTTTAATATATATTTTTAAGATGCAAAATCAAATGTATATAGTCCAGCTTTACTTATAGGTACATTTTTATGTTTATTGAAATAAAGCTTAGTTAATTAAAAAAATGTTTACAAGGTTGGACAGGCTTTATGACTTTAAAACAACATTTATATCTGTTTAGCTAGGGACAAATGTTACATATTAATGATTAAGATTTTATGTGTTGATAGAAACAATACAATATTCTATGCACAGAATTTTCAATGCCCATGAGCTCCACTAATTTAATAATAAAATATAATTCTTTTCATACTTTAATGCAGTATTCAAAAGCTACACATAGAAAAAAAGAATTCAAATAAGGAGATAAACAAAACATGGAATACCTCACAATACATGTATTACTCCTATTTATAAAGAATGCATGCAAATTTTAAACTCAGAATCATCAGTCTTTAAGGTATCTTTTTGTCAAAAGTTGTGTCTATTTTTATTATACTTGAAGGACGTTGGGGAATTTTGAAAGTAAAAAAAAAAACAAATGTAAGGAAAAGTAAACTTTTGGGTATTGGGATTTGAAGTTTTCTATTTTGTTTGAAAGTTTTAGTTTATTAAATCTGACACCTGGAGATGAAAGGGCAGGAAGAAGTGTGCATAATGTAGTATTTCTTCGATGTTAGTGTTTCCTTTTGGGGAAGCAAGCTTTTCTGTATTATGCTTGTAAATTCACCCTTGACAACCTGAGAAAACAAAGCATCATATTCTTTAAAAGCCACTTAGAAGATTTTCAGAAAACATTTCCTCATTTTAGGTTATTTACTTTGTAATTTATATCTATAAAACACAGAAGGGTGAATTAAATTTTAACAGAATTATTGAAACAGAATTTACATAATATAAAATTCAACAATTGCTAACAAATAATTCCAGGAATGTCTATTACCATGTCTATGTTTTTTGATGTCTATTAATTCCTAACAATATTTGGCAGAATTTTAGAATTAGTACCTCTCCCATATTTACTCCTAAGAAACCAATAAATTGCTGCTTTCACAGACTTCATTTATGAATATCCATCACAGTACAAAATCATTATCACTTTCTTATCCTAATGCTTTTCAAAAATTTACAATATTTAACTTAGGTTAATATTTTTGTTACTGGCAGTACTTGGGTTAATATATGCCACATATTATTTATTCATCTGTAAAGTAATAGCTAATTTGTTTCTGCTTGCTCCCTTTTAAATAATGATGTTCTAGACAACAAAATACATGATTCATTGACACACACACACACACACACATATATATATATATATATCTTTCATTTGGTTTATCATTTGGCTTTTAATTTTGCCCTCACATTTTTGTATAACATCTCTATTTCATTCTATATACTTATATAAAATGTTTTGCTGTTTGTCTACAAAGTTGTACAAATATTTTTTTTATATTTTTTCTAATGGGTGTAAAGTGATATGTTGTAATATGTGCGGCAGGGTTGCGTCCCCGGCACCCGGCCGCCCGCATGGCTTAGCTTATGCCCAGAAATAATTACACGGAAACTGTATTCTTTTAATCACTGCCTGGCCCATTAGTTCCAGCCTCTTATTGGCTAGCTCTTACATACTGATCTAACCCATTTCTAATATTCTGTGTAGTACCACGAGCTGGCTTACCAGGAAAGATCCTAACCTGCGTCTGTCTGGAGTGGGAGAATCATGGCGACTCCTGACTCGGCTTCTTTCTCCCAGCATTCTGTTCTGTCTACTCCGCCTACCTAATTTTCTGTCCTATTAAAGGGGCCAAGGCAGTTTCTTTATTACTTAACCAATGAAACAACAGATAGAAAGATGACCCACCTCCATCAGTGATATCCAGTGGGTTTAGTTTGCAATTCAAAGGATCTTATAAGTATTAAGTGATTAATACATTTAATTATTTAATTTAATAAAATATTAGTACATTTAATAAAGATTAATTAATACATTTTCATTAATAAAATATAAATTTTTGCCCATATTTTAATTTTTGTATCTTTTTAGAGTTTCATTTTAGTCAGGCAGTCGTGGTGTATGGATAGAGTTTTGGGTTTTGGAAATTTTATTATCACATGTACTTTTAGTAATGGTTTTTTTTTTCTAACCCCTTTGCTTTAAATTTCAGAAAATATTTTTAACTCAGAACAACTTTCTCACTTAGAGAAAGGTTTCTAATTTCTCCTAATATGATTTTGTTTATTATAAGCAGGAAAAAATAAAGAACTGTTTTATGAAATACTTTCTGTAATTGCTTTGATCCAAATTGCAGTGTTAGTGAGATCTTTCCTTGTGGAAAGCATTATTATTGTATATTTCCCTGTTTTGTTGTATTGTGTTTTGTTTTGTTTTGTTTTAGATTTCTTTAGGAATATGATATTTCAATAATTCCAAATTGTTCATCACCATGTTTGGAAAAACCATGAAGAACAGGGACTTAAATTTCCTGTTTTATTATTGTTGATTTTTGTTGTTTCCATAGTCTTTTTAACACATATGACATCCTTGTAAGTTTCTCATTCCAGTGGTTGAAAATCTGGGTAAACTGAAAACCTTGCTCAATTTGACTTTCATCAATCTGGATAAAGACTCTGAAAGAGACTGATGCCATACAATTTATTTCCAACATATTAATGCTTAGCATAATCTGAAAAAATACAGTTTTTGGTGTAATACAACCCTTGGTACATAAGGAAGTTTAATAGCATCAAAACTCAATTCATGGTACATGTCAATTCATGCAGGAAATTGGGTTCAATAGATAGGCTATACTACCTGTGCTAGCTTAAGAGTTAGGGAACGGTTTGGCCTAGTTTCGATCACACAATAATTTAGAAGTCATTTGGACTATAAAGCAATCTCTTGTCCTGGTTGTGGGAGATCAGCAAGGAATCCCTGACTTTAAGGGTCCTTTAGATAAATAAACACCTCCAGTCCTGGTTAAAGGAGCTTCATATAACCTGGCCCAACAGATAATGTATATCAATGAGTATTAATCATGTCCAATTAACAGATTTCTAGATGGAAAAACAGTTTTGTTTTGATTCTACTTTTTGTTTGTTGTTTGAGTTGTTTTATTTTGTCCATCTTTTCCACTGGAAAGATAATCCTATGTGTTTAACATTGCTGGTTTCTATGGAGACCTGTGGGTGTAAGAACTTTTATGCAATGTTTCCAATACTTTGGCTCTTACAGTCTCTCTGCCCCCTTTCTAAAATGTTCTCTGCATCTTAGATGCAGGAGTTTTGTTGAAGATGGTTTGGCTGGGTCTGGGTACCACTTGATCATTCTTTATCTGCACTTTTGATCAGCTACAATTTTCTCTTATGGTCTTTATATGTTGCAATGAGAAGTTCCTGTTTTGAGGAAAGACAGCTATACTTATCTGTGGGTAAAGAATAAATATTTAAGAAATAGTTAGGAATTATTCTGGTTTTGCCAAGGGACAGACAGACTGACAAGATCCATGACTTCACTAGCTATGGGTAATTGGCTAGATTTCTAGTACCATATGTAATTTTCTTCCTGCTGATTGACTTTAGATTTAAGATCATCTCGAGTACTATGGTTACTACCAAGTTACTTACCAGAGTTGAATGAACCCTTTAGGGATACTGTTCCATGGTGAAAGTTGTAGTTCATAGGCATTTTAGTTGTGTTGGACTATTGGTTGTTTCCCTCACTTGGAAACTTGACTGGATTTTCTAACATCATAATGTTAGTTCTCTAGGAGGAGCTTTCAATTCAGACCTAGATTCCGTGTCAAATGTGGACAGGGTCTTCAACAGTATTGGCTTACCTTCCCTATCTAGTATGTAACCAAGTACAATAACTATAACCTATAACTTTGCTTAGTCTTGGACTTCCATGATGAATGCCTTTTAAGAGGTCTACTCATACCTATGATACTCTGTAATTCTTGAAGTTGTAGGACGCATTGCCAGCCATGGTGGGAAAAGTTTGTTTAAATATAAATTATATATAAACACATAGTCATATGCATTTTATGTAAATTCAGGTAAACAGATAACAGTATGCTTTTTATAATTTTTTTTCAAATCAAGTTATTGTTACTTTACATTCCTTCCTCTCTAACCTTTTGTTTTTATCTATTTTATCTCTTTCAATTATTCCCTAATTTCCCCCTTTCTCACCTAAAATTTCTTTTATCCTGATATCTCCCTCTCTGTGTTAGCTCCACATCACCCTATAGTCACATTTTACTGTCTTAGTACCTGTTACTCCAGGTTATTCTTAAAGGTAAATATTGCATTTCATTGCTATTCGTCATTGTTCTTAAAACTGTTTTAATAACCCATTATTTTATTTGTAAGTTTCTAACAGTGATTTAGAGAAGATGTGTTCATCTACTCTGATAACAGCAAGAATTTTTACTATTTTTACATGAATTTTATTCTATATTTTTCTTGTCTTTTGAATGTTCAATGAAAGAAGTATTTGAATACCTTTTTCCTGTGCCTCTTCTGTATGTTATAAGCGAAGTTCTTTGATGCTAAAGTTTTCATGATGGTGTGCTTTTAAGTGTTTTCTACTGAATCACACAGCTCAGAGGGACTGTTCTGGATATTACTTATATCTTGGTCTGGAACATTGTGGCGTCGAAATATCAAGGATGGTTTAACTGTCTTAAGAGGTATGTGTCATAGATATTTCAAGTTAGAGCCCATGGTTCCCGTGGCACTGTGTGTCTTTTATTTCCTGAGATACTGAGGCACTCCCTCCAGCACTGAAAGTATTCAGACCACCTATGTATATCTGCATTATGTAGAAGTGAGTGGAACATATAGATGCTTGACAGAACAATTAGTCTTAGCCAATAATCTTGAGTAACCTGTATAGCTTGCTAATGGCATTGTATCCTGGCAACTACCATTGAACTGAATCTGACAACTACCATTATTATGTTTCTGATAAGGGTATAAAAAGTCTTAATTTCTTGCAATTAATTGTCAGAGACTAAATATTGCTTGATTCCTCCAACCTGATCTGGTCAAGATTCATTTCTCATTACTTATATCAGGTAAACTTGACCCAGTAACAAAACACTGGTATTTTCACTTACATGTGTACCCTGGTTTTGTACATTGAAATATTGTATTGTTGTGTGTAGTTTTAATTTAATTTAATTTATATTTTTAAAAAAGAAAACAAACTATGGTGTTTTCATTTTACTTATCAATCCCAGTTCCCATTCCCTCCCCTCCTCCTATTTCCTCCATCTATGCTCCCACACTACCCCCCATCTACTCCTCAGAAAGGATAAAGCACATTGATTTGGGGAAGGTCCAAGTCCTCTCTACTATATTTAGGTGGGCAAGGTATCTATTTAAAGAAAATAGCTTCCCAAAAAGTCAGTACAAGCAGTAGGAATAAATCCTGGTGCCACTACCAATGGCCCCGTAGTCTGCCCCAGCCATATTACTGTCACCCACATTCAGAGGGTCTAGTTTGGACCTATGCTGATTCCTTCCCTGTCAAACTGGAATTGATGAGCTCCCATTAGCTCAGATAAACTTTCAGTATTTGTCCCCTTCATGGTCTTGCCTTTGTCCATATTCTCACTCCTCCCACTCTTTTATTTTATTTTTTAATTAATTAATTTATTTATTTATTAAAGATTTCTGCCTCCTCCCCGCCACCGCCTCCCATTTCCCTCCCCCTCCCCCAATCAAGGCCCCTTCCCTTGTCAGCCCTAAGAGCAATGATGGTTCCCTGCCCTGTGGTAAGTCCAAGGACCACCCACCTCCATCCAGGTCTAGTAAGGTGAGTATCTAAACTGCCTAGGCTCCCAAAAAGCCAGTACAGGCAGTAGGATCAAAAACCCATTGCCATTGTTCTTGAGTTCTCAGTAGTCCTCATTGTCTGCTATGTTCAACGAGTCCGGTTTTATCCCATGCTTTCTCAGACCCAGGCCAGCTGGCCTTGGTGTGTTTCCGATAGAACATCCCCATTGTCTCAGTGTGTGGGTGCACCCCTCGCGGTCCTGAGTTCCTTGCTCGTGTTCTCTCTCCTTCTGCTCCTGATTTGGATGTTGAGATTTCAGTCCGGTGCTCCAATGTGGGTCTCTGTCTCTGTCTCCTTTCATCGCCTGGTGAAGGTTAATATCCAGGAGGATGACTATATGTTTTTCTTTGGGTTTACTTTCTTATTTAGCTTCTCTAGGATCACGAATGTCCTTTATTTATGGCTAGAAACCAAATATGAGTGAGTACATCCCATGTTCCTCTTTTAGGGTTTGGCTTACCTCACTCAGGATAGTGTTTTCTATTTCCATCCATTTGCATGCAAAATTCAAGAAGTCATTGTTTTTTACTGCTGAGTAGTACTCTAATATGTATATATTTCATACTTTCTTCATCCATTCTTCCATTGAAGGGCATCTAGGTTGTTTCCAGGTTCTGGCTATTACAAACAATGCTGCTATGAACATAGCTGAGCATATACTTTTGTTGTATGATGGGACATCTCTTGGGTATATTCCCAAGAGTGGTATTGCTGGGTCCAGGGATAGGTTGATCCCGAATTTCCTGAGAAACTGCCACATTGCTTTCCAAAGTGTTTGCACAAGTTTGCATTCCCACCAGCAATGGATGAGTGTATCCCTTTCTCCACAACCTCTCCAGCAAAGGCTATCCTTGGTGTTTTTTTATTTTAGCCATTCTGACAGATATAAGATGGTATCTTTAAATTGTCTTGATTTGTATTTCCCTGATCGCTAAGGAAGTTGAGCATGACCTTAAATGTCTTTTGGCCATTTGAACTTCTTCTGTTGAGAATTCTCTGTTCAGCTCAGTGCCCCATTTTATAATTGGGTTGATTAGCCTTTTACAGTCTAGTTTCTTGAGTTCTTTATATATTTTGGAGATCAGACCTTTGTTAGTTGCGGGGTTGGTTAAGATCTTCTCCAAGTCAGTGGGTTGCCTTTTTGTCTTGGTGACAGTGTCCTTTGCTTTACAGAAGCTTCTCAGTCTCAGGAGGTCCCGTTTATTCAATGATGCCCTTAATGTCTGTGCTGCTGGGGTTATACATAGGAAGTGGTCTCCTGTGCCCATGTGTTGTAGAGTACTTCCCACTCTTTAACTGGACTTTGGAAGCTCAGACCCATGCTCCTCTGTAGGTCTCTGCCTGTTTCCATCAATGGCTGGATAACGTTTTCATGGTGACATTTAAGATATTCATCAATCTGACTACAGGGCAAGGACAATTTTTATTAATTCATTTTATGTGCATAAAGCAGAGTCTTATGATCTATTGTCTATATATCTTAGATTAAAGTTTAAGACAAGTTTATGACAGACTGCCTACTTTAAGACATAGTCTTCAATTGACTTGTAGATTCTTACTACAGACCTCAAAACAGCAAAATAAAACCAAACTGATAGAGAAAGTATACCTGTTCTAATATCAGATGTTTCTCATTTTCTGCTGAGGGTAGAATCCATGACTTTATCATGGTAAGCAAACACTCAAGGCACTGAATTATATTCCCAGTCACATAGAAGGATTTGGAGATAAATTGTTCTAAGCTTTCATTGGCAAGATAATAATAAAAAAAATTTTCAGTGAAACTTTCCAAAATACAGAATGCATGTCTGATTACTTATACAAGGCTCAGTACCTTTTTTTATTCCAAATCAAATTTTGGTTTTTGAAATTGTGCCTCTGACACCTTGTTTTATATAACTGATAGAATAGATAGTGACAGGAGGAGAAAGTTTAATCTTAATAATTAGAAACACTCTTGGCTACAGGTTAGGAAATTTCAGATGATAACAAATAAGTTCAATGAGAAGGGACAAATTCTATGACATTAAAACCTATATACAACAGTTACAAAATATTATGTCTAACAAATTCTCAGAAATTAGTCTTTCTGTTATTCACATGTTTGTATATTACAGAAGCCTTGGGCATAATTTCTTCATATTTTCCTACTTATATGGTATTATATAAGCTTTTCTTTACAATAAGACCTTAGAAGAACAATAAAACCATGTGTTTGTTTTCTGGTGGGGATGTGCACCTTAAACACCATTTGGGAGGGATCTTGAGCATCTCTGAGGGATAGGTCATCATTTGGTGGGTTTTCTGAAAGGCAACAGGGTTTGGAGATATATGGAGGGGGCTTGGGATGGACCTTCCACCTGATTGTTCCAGACACTTTGGATATATGGATACCGGGGCCTGGAGTGAAGCCTCCACCCAAACAATGACCAAAAACAATTTGGGAAGGAAAAGATTTATTTGGAACTGAGAGAAGGCAATATACGAATTCAAGATCAGAGAATTGGAGGCAGCATTATCATGATGCAGAGGCCTGAAAGTGTGCTGCTTATTGGCTTGCTCTTTGTATTTTACTGAGCCATCTTACTTATTAACCCAAGAGCACCGGTACAGGAAAGGCCCCATCCAACGAGCTGAGATCTCTCACACCATAAGAAAATGCCCAATAGTCTTGTGTTGTTCCTCCCTTATAATTGTGTCAATTTGGCACAAATTTAAACAGCACACTACTGCTGTCCAACTTGAGAAGATTATATAGGTATACACAAAATGTAAAGTAAATTAGTTTAGTATTTATGGATACCTATCATATTGATGAGATTTACACAACTTCAGATAGGATGGGTTGTTATGCATATAGTGGTGATACAGTTTCTCTACAGTTTTATGTGGAATATGTAAAGAAACAGTATCTAAAATATAAAATAACATTATGGATAAAGAGATTAAAAAATGTGGTAATGTTCTTCTATCATGTCATTTTGTCAGTATGATTTTTTTTTTCTGGAGATTATGTTATCTATTTCTATAAATTTATTGTGTTTAATAAAAAGGAGTTAAGCTCAATTTAAAGTCTATTTATTTGTATATAATCTTCCCTTAGTATTTTATAAATTCTGAGACTCCTAATTTCTTCATTCAAAATATTTAATTAGTATTATTAAATCACTGTGGGCAAATTACATGTCTTTGAGTAGGATGTGTTTGAAGGTACAGACATGGTTGGGCAATGTATGTGTGTGTTTTCGGATAAAGATGTATGTTTGTGTGTGAGTATGTTTTTGTATGTCTGTTGGTGTGTTGTGTGTATATGTTTGATGGTGCATGTATATGTATTTATGTGATGTGTGTCAGTGCAGGTGTGTGTGTATAGGTCATAGTTTGGTGTGATATGACTGACTATTTCTCCGTCTTACTTTTATTGTGGGGGGGGTATGATCTCTCAGTGAATCTGAAGTCATCATTTCTTCACTGAACCTATCTCTCACTCCCCAGACCTGGGCTTAAAGGAAAATGTAGATCACCCTGCCTTGCATAAGATTTTAATAAAGTTGAAATCAGTTTCTCATGATCAAGAATAAAATGATTTAATAAATGATTTATATCCCTGGACCGTTGAATTACCTTTAATGAATACATTCTAAAGGAAATGGGTGGTAATGGTGTCCAAATAAAATAATAAAAACATGATGCACAATGCATTAACATAGAATTTCTTTAAATCAAATTAAAGTTGAATAAATATTGTGTAAATGTTGTTATTATGACCCAATGATTTCCTAACTGCCTTTGGGAAAAGCTCATTGTTTCTAAGATTTATATATGAGGCTAATATCATGAAAGATTGAAGGTTATCCTTGTAGTCAATACAGCTATGAGGATGTGAAACTCCTTAGGATTGTTTACCTGGTCTTTGGGCTCATGAATTAAAGAAATTTTGGCAAATACCCTTTGTTCAGCAGGAGAATGTGAAAAAAGGTGCTGCTTAATGGTAAGAGTAAACAGAAACATTCTCTTAGCATGCAATTCTAGAGAAATTTGATAAAAGGGAGGCGGGGAAAGACTTCCAATTACGGGAAAACTAGCTATGATCTAAAATGAGGTACAGCTTCTACATTCCATTTGAAAATTACCATACTTGTAAGCCTTTTTGTCTTTGGCCTTTTATTCCAGGAGTTTGGGGAAGAAGAGAGAAACTATTTATTTTCATCCATTTGCAGTTGACAATTTATTTTAAAGACCATTTCAGGGAAGATGATTGTAATTCTAATTAATGGCTTGTCAGGAAAGCATTTGCTTCAGCAGATCTGTTGTAATCATGGACTGCCAGATGTAAAACTGACATATTGGTATGCGTGCCAGCCTTTGGATCACTGCTACATTTGTTTTTCTCTGCTTTATCTCCAGCAAGTGTATAATTTTAAAATTCCTCTACTATATCTTAGCATTCACTTAATATGGAAAAATATAATTGCAGCATATTTAAAATATCAAAAACCCAGAAAATAAGTATTGATATTTAAAGATAATTACAATCTATTCCAAGTCTGATTTAAAAGGCCAGAATTTTTAGAGGTGATGATCAACAGTTTCCCTAGTAATACTTTTAATTAAAGGATTATAATTTATCTCACATAGGCTCATTTTTATGCCACTGATAGATGATGGATTGATTGCCTCTTATCTTCCAAGAGGTTAATTTACTGTTTCTGCCATTTATGGTAAATTTTGAATCAAAGTACCACTGAAAAATATATTTTTGGCCTTTTCCCTTTCATGCTAATCATTGTAAACACTGAGCAGAACATATATACATTTGGGTATCTCACAAATACACCCTTCCATTTTCTGTCTCCAAACCCTCTTTTATGATCCTCCTTGATCTCTTTTCAAATTATAGATTTTTGGTGTTGCTGTTTTGTTTTGGTGTTTTTTTTCATAAGTTGAGTACATATTTATTATCAAAGTGCTCACAATTCTGGAATAGTTCACAAATTTGAGAAGGAACATGAGTATAAATTTCCTTGCAGACCTTTTACATTTTAAAGGTTTCTCCTTTTCTTTGATGCTGTTTCCTTCATACTTTCTTAACCACTCTACTTTAACACCTCTATTTTTTCTACTTCTCTCATCTCCTCCTTCAATCTATTTATCAGTTTGATAGTGATGGTATAAGGAGCCTCACAATTGTCATCCAAGTGTTCAGATGAACCCTGAGACAACCACTTCAGTGTGTGTGTGTGTGTGTGTGTGTGTGTGTGTGTGTGTGTGTGTGAGAGAGAGAGAGAGAGAGAGAATTACAAAAATAAATGGGTTTCTATTTCTATGCACATCCTATTCTTTCATGAATGCCCAACAATCCTCAGCTGTACAGACTTAATTAGAGCCATATGTTATCATATGTATTAAAGCCCCTTATATTGTAACAACAGAGTATTAAGTGTAGTGATAGAGGAACTGCTTATTTTGCCAGGTTTTTGTCTTGAACCCCATTTAAGAATGAGATGGACAAAGAGTGAAAGATGACAAAAATTAGAAGACTTTTATTTACTGCACTGGATTTACTATCCAAATACAATGTAAGGAGTCTTTCTCTGAGCTATGAGGCACTTTGCAAATAACGGTACAGAGATTTATTATTAATTATAATAGTTTGGCCTTTAGCTGAGGATTGTTTTTAACTAGCCCATATAACTTAAATTAACCCATATTTTTATTAATCTATAATGTGGGATTTCCCTTCTGTATGTTGTGACAACTATTGGTTAATAAAGAAACTGCTTTGAGCCTATAGCAAAGCAGTGCAGAACATAGCTAGGCAGGGGAAAACTAAACTGAATGCTGGGAGAAAGGAGGCATAGTCAGAGAAAAGCCATGAAGCCACCTGAGAGAGAAACATTGGAACCTTGCCAGTAGACCACCAACCTTGTGGTAAAAATATAAATTAATGGAGATGGGTTAAATTAATATGCAAGAGTTAGTCACTAAGAAGCTAGATCTAATGGTCAAGCAGTGATTTAATTAATACAGTTTCTGTGTGGTTATTTCAGGAGTCTGGGCAGCCAGAAAACAAACTAGCAACCTCCTACTACAAATCTACATTCTAACACATGACTTTAACATTTATCCCATTCTGTGTATCAGGCTAGTGTGTCTATATTACATATTAATTTATCTCCTATTTCCTCTCTCCATGCCTGGAAATCCTGCCTATACGTCTTGCATAGCTACTAGCTCTTTGTCTCCTTATTAACCCAATCACAGCAATATATCTTTACACAGTGCACAAATATCTCAAAACAACATAAAAGTTTGGCTTCTCTGTGACAGTGAAATTCCAATTGAGAGGAATTTCAAACATTATAACTCATCTACCTTGGCAAACATCAGTACGCCAACTGAGACAGGTTAGCAGCAGGCATTCCAAACCTGTCACTGAAATCAGGATGCAATTTAAATTTTCTTCAAAAGTAAACAAATTAAAATATTTAATCCCATTGATTATTATCTATATGTGTCTTAAATTTTATGTTCATGTCATGTACATATTTAAATAATTAAGAAAGTTAACATCTAACAACAACAACAGTCTTTGGATACTGTATTTTTGAATTTGAGAAATATGTTATCTTTGGTATTCTAGTAAAATTTATTTGAGAATTAACTTCTACCTCTATATAAAAGACCCAAGGCCAGTATAGTAACTGTTGCTCATTTTCACTACTGTGTTGTCAGTTCTCAACCAGGGATATTCTGAGACTGAACATTGAGCTGCATATGCAGTTCTGACAGACCAAGACAGAAGGCTACAAACATATAGACAAACTGCATTGCTAAAGATTATTTTATGATGATTCTAAGTTTCTTGTCTGAAATAAGGTATTCCAAAAATAATACAATGGTTTATAAGCACCTATAAATTTTAAAAATCTTGCATCTAACTCCTTTTTTTGTTGTTGATCTTTTATAAAAAATAGATTTTTTTTTTTACAGTACATTCTGATTAGGTTTTCCACTGCACCAACTCCTCCCAGTTTCTCCCTATCTCCCGACTGCTCCACACCTGTGGAAACCTAACAAGCATTAAATAATAAAATAAAATAAAATGTATTAGCAAGCCTATCAGAATAGAGTTTAAAAAGCAACAGAAGAAAAAGAGCCTCCCTCCCCCAAAAGCAAGAGAAATGCATAGAGATACAGAGGCACACAGGTACACACACACACACACACACAGGGATAGCATAAAAACATAAAACTTGAAGCCATATTTTAAATGTAAAGAGGAGGAGGAGGAGGAGAAGAAGAAGAAGCAGAAGCAGAAGCAGAAGAAGCAGAAGCAGAAGCAGAAGCAGAAGCAGAAGCAGAAGCAGAAGAAGAAGCAGAAGAAGAAGAAGAAGAAGAAGAAGAAGAAGAAGAAGAAGAAGAAGAAGAAGAAGAAGAAGAAGAAGAAGAAGAAGAAGAAGAAGAAGAAGAAGAAGTGTGAATGGGTTCTTATAGTTCAATGGCAAATGATTGTTTCTCATCACAAAGTAGAGGTCTTTGGAACCCTTATGGAGTTCATTGACAAGAGATTGGGACATGGTGGGTGCTGGCTTTGGAAGAATTCTGCCTTTGTTACTGGATCTGGTTCATTCTTGTAAGAGGCTGTTAGGAATAAAGAACACTGCTCTTTCCACTCTGTCAAGAGTCTTTCTCACCATACAAACTCTCTCAGTTGTATTTATTTACTTTTTTATGATGACACCTCAGGTTTAATGACATAACTGGGGAACTTCACTTAAAATTGAAGCAATTTGTCCTGGCTGTTTTTGGATATTCAGATTCTCAAATAAATATTTAAATAAAACCTTTTTATAACAGAGTACTCAGATTTAGATTTTGTTAAAGAAATTGGAACGGATGATTATAATATCCTCTGTCCTAAAATAGACCCATCTACAATTACATTCTATATAACCTATAATGTGATGAATAATACTCTTCATTTGCTTTAAATATATTTAAATAAGAAAGAAAGTGGACAAGTACAAAGAATTGCTTCTGACATTAATATTATTTTTGGCCATTCTTATAGCTCCTGAGAATAATTACTTTCTACTGATTTATTTTATTTTTAATTACTTGTATTCTTGTTTTGAGCATGTTCTAGCACATACAAAGATCAGTAGAAAGGCTGCATCTCCTGAAGCAGGAGTTACAGGTGGTTATGGATGATACAACATGTGTGCAGAGAAGTAAACCAGGGCCCTCTGCAAGAGCTGCAAGTTTCTGTTTATTTGTTTTGTTTTGAACTGTTGAACCATCTCTCCAACGCTCTCAATAACTATTTATATTACTTAAAAGTCATAGGTAAGTTAAATAAGTTGTGAATGTAATCATGATCTAATAAACTGAGATTGATTAATTTTTTGTGGATAAATATAGGACATTGACCCTATAATTTGTGATCCTAGAGAAGCTAAATAAAAAGGTGAACCCAGAGAAGAACATATAGTTATCCTCCTGGATATTGGAAGTAGACAAGATTGCCGGGGAAAAATTGGGAACTTGAGGGTGGAGTGGGGTGGGGGAAAGGGGAGATGGGGAGAGAAAAGTAAGAAGGGGGGATGGGGAGAGCTTGGGGGATGGGATGGTTGGGATAAAGAAGGGTGGATATGGGAGCAGGGAAGTTTGTATCTTAACTAAGGGAGCCATTTTAGGGTTGGCAAGAGTCTTGACTCTAGAGGGATTCCCAGGCGTCCAGGGAGATGTCCCCAGCTAGTTCCTTGGGTAGCTAAAATGGCCCTATCCTATAGCCATACTGAAGAATATCTTGCATATCACCATAGAAACTTCATCTGGCGATGGATGCAGATAGAGACAGAGACCCACATTGGAGCACCGGATTGAGATCCCAAGGTCCAAATGAGGAACAGAAGGAGGGAGAACATGAGCAAGGAAGTCAGGACCGCGAGGGGTGCACCCACCCACTGAGACGGTGGGGCTGATGTAATGGGAACTCACCAACGCCAGCTGGACTGAGACTGAAAAAGCATGGGATAAAACCGGACTCTCTGAACATGGCAGACAATGAGGGCTGCTGAGAAGCCAAGAACAATGGCACAGGGTTTTGATCCTACTGCATGTACTGGCTTTGTGGGAGCCTAGCCTGTTTAGAAGCTCTCCTTCCTAGATGGAGGGGGGAGGACGTTGGACTTCCCACAGGGCAGAGAACCCTGACTGCTCTTTAGACTGGAGAGGGAGGGGGAGGGGAGTAGGGGGAAATGGGAGGGAAATGGGAGGCAGGGAAGAGGCCGAAATTTAAAAAAAAAATAAGAAAAGAGTGGAAGAATTTAACAATGAAAACCAGGATGGAGAAATATTGCTGTTTGTGTAAGTGTACATTGGCAGGATAAAAGAGGTGAAAATTTGCAGGTTACCTATGAGAAGAAAAATTGATAATGTTATTTATAAAGATAAAGTTCAGTCAAATTTTAAAATAACAATTTAATTAAACATTAATAGAGTTGCATATGAAGCTACATAAATAAGATAATAAAAGTCATAGTTTCTAGGATTTTTTGTTTTGTTTTGTTTTTCACTTTTGAAACAAGACCCATATTTAAACCCAAACTGATTTGAAATTCTCTATGTAGCCAAGGCTAGACCCAAATTTATTTTTATTCTCCTGTCTCAACTTCAGAAATGATAAACTGAAGGCATGATTTAACATCATAATCAATAGCATTATATTTGCAACTAACTTGTTTTATCTTGGACATACAACCACTAGAAGATATAATAATGAATTCATATTATAAACTCTGTCTGCAAGAGATT
This sequence comes from Chionomys nivalis, assembly GCF_950005125.1. Lineage (NCBI taxonomy): Eukaryota > Metazoa > Chordata > Mammalia > Rodentia > Cricetidae > Chionomys > Chionomys nivalis. The sequence goes on along the minus strand of NC_080090.1, from coordinate 72,486,486 downwards.
TCTCAAAATATGAACAGATCAACTTTTTCCAATCTGTAATAAAGGTTACTTAAATTGAGAAAAAGTATTTTTTCCTTACCGATTTCCATATTAGTTTCAATATTTGCAAGCTGTTAAAATTATTTATTTGAATAGTGTACTATGCAGAGTTTGATATTAGGAAACTTGTATTTTGCTGTGAAGATTTTTGTATGCATGTATAAAACACAAATCAACAGTAGGTTTATAGAATTATAACAACTCTACAGTGTGTGATTAATTATTTTATGAAAATAAGGCAATACTCTTTGCTATGTGTTTAATGTGTGAGAATATATTTTCCAAACCACACTTAAATATAAAACTTGCCTAGAAAGAGGGTGTAAGTTATGGATTTTTAAGGTTATGCTAAGTATTGCAATATGGCACTAACCTTTTACACAGATGGAATGGAGTCTCTGTCTGTCATTTCAACACCTGCCCTTCAGGGTGTTTATGGCCGATATTTTAAACATACAGTAAATGCAGAAAGGAAATCTCTTATAGCATAACCAACGAGTATGCATAAAAATTCACCTCTGCAACTAAAATCCCGTTACATATCTATTTAATCTTATTTTTAAGGAAATACCATTTTTTCTTCCCTAGTAATAAAATGCTACATTTAAAATCAATCCATGCATAACTCACGATCATGGATTAAAAACTGTAGCTGCTGTGGCATTTTTAGCAGACTGTACAAAATGGAAATGTCACCTTTTCTTTCGGGTGAAAGTATTTTGCCTTTCCTTAGAATAAAATACTCTGAGTTTAACATTAGCTTTAAGAAGGAAAAATTTCATGTTAAACTAAAAGTTAACCCAAATGTTATGTCTCAAAAACTATCACTAAATAACAGAATGTCTAAGGACATACCATTAGCCAAAGATAAAAGCTTAAAGCCATTGTTCAAATTTCTTCCCTTTGTAGTATATTTGGTGTTCTAAATAGGTTAGAAATACTTTGCAAGAACTATATCGTAGATCCACTTATGGACCATAGACCACCACTTTCCTTTACTTGGTCAGTGAGTTTATCAAGCTAAATGAAATGAATAAAACCGGCTCTGATATAAGGGGATAGATGCTGACAAAAGCAGAGTGACTCTTCTGTGCTAATGAGGAGTTCCTCTGGTTTTATGACAGCATATGGGATTAAATAATCAAGTGGCAATAATATATAATACCATTCTTTATCATATAATTTCTCAAAGGAGAATGGAAACAGCTGTGGTGAAGACTAAGAGAAATTCGAAGGAAGTATAAATTTTATTTTGATCCTTCTATGGAAAGCTATACAGATGCTTTACACGTCACCATGAAAGTTTTGTTTACCGATAGAAGTAAGGATTATAAATATCTCCTTTTTATTGTTTTTTTGTGGTAATATTGGCCGTTGACTTTTGCAGAAACAGGATATAAATTCATCAGTGTCAGCTGTGCATTATTTTCAAGGAAATCTAAAGCTTTATTTGACTTTTTATGTACTGCAGTCATAAAGTTTAACATGAGCAAGTGGTTCAGAGTGGTGACTGATTATGAATTTTGTGAATTCAAGTATTTAGTAAACTCTTCAGTGTTAAACTCCATGTGGGCTGCCTGTGATAATGAGTAACAAATAAATAAAAGAAATGCACCTGTAGTATGGGAGATCTAGTATTAATAACATTGTTTGTGATTGCTTGAGGATTTTAGATCTCTAGCCACTTATTGGTACAGAACATTTGCCAATTAATTACATGAAACTATTATTTAAATATCTTCAAAAATACATGCAGTAGTCTAGGACAATTTAGTGATGGATAAAACCCTACATATTTGGTTTATTAGTTATAAGAATAAACTGTTTGCTCATTCTTAGATTTACCATGGTGGGTGGCATCTCTACTACAAAGAATTCACAGAGATGACAGAAAAGTATCTATGATGATCACAGGTGAGAGACTGTATGGAAAGATCATGGAATGGATATGGCATTTATTATATGACAACAGTTTACATAACAAGAATTAGATAAACTTCTAGGCAATTGACTTTTCTTCAATCTTTAAAAATATTATGAGACAATGTCAGAATTATCCATGAATAAATTATTCAAAATAATTGGAAGTATTAGATATAATCAAAATCATCTTAATATTTAAAATACTATCTGATGATACCTGAATAAATAGATTTGGGCATATAGAAAAATATTTTAAGCAATGCACAAATTAATTATTTTAGTGAGAAACTAATCTGATTTTTAAAAATCTTTAATATAAAACCAACAATTAAAAATGGCTTAAGAATAACATATTTGTAATGAGTATATTATATTCCTTGATAAAGAATTTTTCTGATATTGATAATTTTAGTTGTCTAGCAATATAGTTTGTTGAGCAAAATGATTGCATGCCTTTAAAGATTTTGGCTAATATAAAAACAAACAGAATAAAACTAAAAATGCCCTCACTTCTCCTCAGGAAACTCCATTTTCAACAGATAAAGACCATTAAAGAAAACCAAAATCAAACTGCCAAGTGGTGGAGTCTCCATTCCCAATTGGAACAACTACTGAACCAAAGGCTTGTGAAATATAACAGAAAAGGACAGACAGATTGTATGAGAGAGAGGATTGGGAATTTGATGGGAGATTGTTTTTCTTGGAAAGTCAAAAGCTATACCTGTAAAGTCTTGGCAACTTGATTGCCTAAACACGAGCTAAGCAGGGACAACAAAAAGATAGACATGCCAATGTAGACAGGGGAAAATCCATGAGAGTTCAACTCTATTCAAGCAAATATCGGCAGTTAAGTTATTAAGAGTGGAAGAAATAATCTTCCCTAAAGAAGATCACATACATTAATTTTGATCACAAATGGTCAGCTCTAAAGTCATATCAAATTAACCATTATGAAGATAAAGTAGATGTGTTTTGGAAATACATATGTATATACATATGTGCAAATAAACACAATTAATGAAAAAGGGTCAGGAAATTGAAAAAGAGCCAGTGTATTTGGAAAGTGAAGTAACAGAAGAGACAAATAATATAATGACATTACAACTTCAAAAAATAAAGAAATAGTCTCTATGCAGTCTTCCACTGTTCTTAGCAATTATTATTAAGAGTAGAATATGTAGTATTAGTTGTACATGATGGTGCATTCTAGTGACTCTATTCTGTGTTGGTGGCAGAAATATCAGGAATATCCTCAGCTGCACAATGTTTCATGCCAGCCAGAATGTGCTACTTAAGGTCATCTCTTAAAAACTCAATTCAAAAAATTAATAACCAAAAGAATGCATAATTACAAAAGATTAGAAAAATAAGTAATCATGGAGAGTAGTAACAAAAAAACAATGTGTGAAAGACATGATTACTGTGAGCTGATTCTTTAGTTTGAACCACTTTTCCTTAAATAAATGTCATACTATGGAACTTGATTCTGGCCCTGTAACACAACAGAGTAAGAGAATCACATTGGTCACCATGACTTTTATATTACCTACTGTCTCTTACTCTTGCTTCCTCTTTCATTTTCCTCTAATGAACACAAGAAATCAGATGGAACACTAAGAGTCCCTGTAGCTGTAGACTTCATCCATCAATGAGGAGGACCAATTGTCATAGATGACAGAAGGTAAACCTGGACAACTGAACTTGAACAAAACTGCCTAGCTGCATAGTTTATAGCTTCATGGAACACAGAGGTCAATGTCGACTGTAGAATATCTTTATTTTTTTTAACAGAGAAGCAAATGTGTCTTTATGTTTACTATGGGTATAATTAGTAGCTAATGTAACCTATTTTATTTTATTTTTATTTTTACTTAAAAATTTCCATCTCCTCCCCTCCTCCCATTTCCTGCCCCTCCTTCTTCCCCCTCCCTCTTCCTCTCCAGTTCAAAGAGCAGTCAGGGTTCCCTGCCCTGTGGGAAGTCCAATGTCCTCCCCCCTCCATCCAGGTTTAGGAAGGTGAGCATCCAAACAGACTAGGCTCCCACAAAGCCAGTATATGCAGTAGGATCAAAACCCAGTGCCATTGTTCTTGGCTTCTCAGCAGCCCTCATTGTCCGCCATGTTCAGAGAGTCTGGTTTGATCACATGCTCAATACTGGAGAAAATGAATACCACAACCTGAAATGAGAAGATTCTTCTTACACAAACAAAGTCCAAGTCTAATAAATAATGACAAGTGGCAAGTCTCGTTTTGAATTAACGACACAGAAATATAGTAACAGTTTTGTCCATATATTTATAAACATATTTAAAATATGAAAAACAATGTTTTAAAATTATCTTGGCACTGACAATTATATCTACAGAAAATAGAAACTTTTATTAAAATGTTCTCAGAGATTAAAAGGTCACTAATGCCATCTTATTTGTTCTTTTGTTTGCTATTATTATTATAGTAATATGAAAGATTATTAAATAACTTTAATATAAACAGGTGGTAGGTTATGGATAACATTGGTAGAAAACAAGAATCTTCCAAGCTCTATGCTTGATAAGAAAAGTAATTTCTTGGGCTGGAATGATAGTTCAGTTGATGAAGAACTTGAAGACCTGGCTGCAGAAGCATGAAGACCCATATTTTTGTCCCTAACACCAGGGTATCTGTTGTGAGCACTGGTGTCTTCAAACAATTCTACCACAAGAGAGATGGAGATAGAAGAACCCATGGAGATTGTCTGCCAGACAGTCTAGGCAAATTGCCATGATATGGATTCAGTGTGAGATCCTGTTTCAAGTAAGTTGGAAAGATATTGGTAAGCAACAGATGGCAAGCTCTGTCATCCACACACAATATACACACTAATATGCACACACACATGCATGTGCAAATAAACACAAACATGCACAAATTTACACAGCATAATAAACATTCTAGTATAAATTACTTTAAATAATAATAAAATGTTTTGAAAGAAAACAGAATGAAATTTCAAATCTGTGTGAGCAAATAAATATATCCCACAGATGACATAGTTAATTGAAAGACACAGAGAAGATGTTCATTTGAATTTTTCACAACTTAATCTAATTTTTTCCAATAGCACTTTTATTAAAAACTAAAATATTTAGTATCTAATTTCAGATCATGATTATGGTTTATGAAATTATATTATCACATGACACACTTCATGCTGTGCTTATATATGAACAGCCAAATATACCACATTGTGTATATTCAAATATCTAAAGATTTATTCATATCAATCTTAACTCAAAAGCACATTCACAGTAAAAGCTTTCATACTATTGAGTTGCAGACTAAGGCAAAGACAGAATATATTTAAGTACAGCAAAGTGATTCAGCTTTGAATTAAAAATTATTTGAACATGCCTACCAGAAAACAAGGTAGACCTCCCACAAACATTCTTTTATGTCTGTTCCCTTAAAATCAACTCCTCTCATCCTTAGCTCCTAAGAAGAGAACCCATGGCAATCATCACTAAACCAGCTCCCATCTTCTGTGGATGGTTCGGATCTTTCCCTTTTAACCTTCCTCCCAGCATTTGTTGATTTGTTAGAGAACTCAACCCTAGCAGGAAGCCACTGCTAACCCAAGGGACAGTCCTCACAGGGTAACAAGATGGTGGAAGGCAACCCTACAGCTTTCCTACTGCTTCTGAGGTTGAAACCAATTCCGCTGAACTTGTCTTGTCTCCAGCTATGTCAAAGAAACCCAGCTGTAATATCCCTTTCTTCTCCGACACCCTCCTTTAGAGAGCACAAAGATCTCCCCCCAATTTTTCCCCTAACTCATCTCATCATCCTAGCTTCCAGCACCAGCAGACAATAACTGGTAACACACCAGCTAAGCAAAACAGGAAAACAGATAAGCTAACTAAAGACACTTACCACTCCCTCCTCCTTCCATAACCAGTTTCTGAGACTTGTTGCTAACACTGCTACAGAACACCAGCAGGAGCCTTTTTCCGGGATGGCTGCAACTCCTGTGGATGCCACACGCCATTCCTCCCATATCCATCACCCCATATGGTGTCTTTATCCCATCTCCAAACTTCAACCGGCTTTCCCTACTAACCCACAGACCATGTCTCCAGAAAACCAGGTGATTACCCTAAGATCTCACTGGATCCTAAAGATCCAATTGCCCAGTTCCATCTCCAGATCTACAGCAGAATACCCCTTACAATCATCCCTGTTCTATGTATGATCCAATCCCCTGTGAATCCACAGATCTTCCCCTTCTAACCTCTGTACCCTCACTCGTTGCTTTATCCCAGTCCCCAAGTCAAGAATGCAGCACGTACTAACCTAATAACACTACTCCCAGGGCAATAAATATGGTAAGATAGATGCATACCTCTCCTATTGTTCAGAGATTCAGTACACCCAGTTTTGTCTCCAGCTATGCAGCTAGAGGCCTGCGTGGTCTCCCCTTCCTCAATCAATGATCCTATGCTCAAAGTTCAAAGAGACCTTTTTTCCCAAACTTTTGTCCCCCAACTCAAACAATAACTCAGCCTGAAATACCAGAAGGCATTCCCTGTGGACATGCCAATCAAAAAGGAAGAAAACAAGCCATGCACAGTCATCATACTCTGCAAATTCCAGTGTGGTACATGAATAATAAAAACTCAGGGAAAGAAATTGGGGTTCAACCTCAAGATCCGAAAGCCAAGCCTCCAGGCACTGGCTCTTACCACGACTTCAGTACACATGATGATCCTGCCTCCAGAAATCTCCATTTGGACTGTCGAGAGTTGAATCCTCCTGCTTTATAATTGTCTTTAGGGCTGGGATTAAAGGTGTGCCACCGCTGGGATGAAAGGTATGCACCTCGCGGTTTCTATGGTAACTAATGTGAATTAAAAGTGGGTATTACCACTTCCTCACTATAAGGTTGACCAGTGTGGCTGTTTTATTTTTGCTATCTCCAGCCAAGCTTTCTTTATTAAAATACAATTGAAATGCCACTACACCAGAGAGGAAACAGCAATAAAGGAACATAATAGCCACTCAATACGTACAAATCCAGAAATAAGCACCTAGACCTATAATCATCGCAAACCCAAATGCCTAGATGCCACTAATTAGTTAATATAGCTTAATTTTCTTACCACAGCAGGTCTTGAATACTCCAACAAGGTTTAAACACAAGAGAGAAACCTGAAGTACCAACCATATGAAGATGATAGAGGTCTTTAAAGTGTAAACGAATAAATTCCTTAAGGAAATAGAGGAAAATACAGAGAACAATTGGGGGAAATGAATAAAAACATTAAAGAAATCCAATAAATAACAAACAGTTGAAGAAAACAGAACTCACTGAAAATGGAGAAATGCAGTTGGTGTTTACATGGTACCTTCACCAGGAAGGTACTCTGCAAGCTACTGAAAGATAAATCTGAACACAAGCCCAGACACAAATCCTTTGACCTACAATCTCCACTTCCTGCAAAAAAAAAGGGGGGGGGCTGGAGAGATGGCTCAGCGGTTAAGAGCATTGCCTGCTCTTCCAAAGGTCCTGAGTTCAATTCCCAGCAACCACCTGGTGGCTCACAACCATCTGTAGTGAGGTCTGGTGGCCTCTTCTGGTTATTAGGCATACACATAGGAAGAATACTGTATACATAAAAAATAAATAAATATTAAAAAAATGCAGGGTAATGGTGGCACAGAACTTGTCAGAGTAGCCAATCAATGTCTGAATTGATTAATTCCCACCCCACAATAAGGAACTCATGCTCTACATTGCTTGGATAACCAAAACAAATGACCTAGGGTAAAACCAAATACTACTGGTCTTTCTCTATAAATATAAATATATATATTATATTTTAATAGCATGAATTATATATGTACCATTATGTCATGATAATACAAAATACTATACCTTATTACATTATTAATATTTCTTTATAATAAAGACTATATAGTATATAACATGCAATATATAATAAATTTTAAGAGGTATATATCTAAATAAAGCAATATATGTGTATATATCTATGTATGTATGCACATATGAATATAGTGGCACAAACCTTTAATTCAAGCCCTCAGGAGGCAGAATTAGGAGAATCTCTGAGTTCAAGGCCTAGAATAGAGTGAGTTCCAGGACAGCCAGGAACTCTGCAGAGAAATTTATTAAAAATTCTTCCCCCTATATATATACACATATAAAAGTATTTCATTTATAAATATATATAATGTTTGCAGTAGTAAAGGATCAATCAATGCCTTGTACAGTTACCATCAGAGTGGCTTCAGATGAAACAAGTGCAGAGACACAGTCAGACATTAAGCAGAGAGAGAATATATGTTAGATCTCTATCTAATTCCTCCCCTTAAAGCTCAGGGAATCCCTTGAAAGATGAGGAAGATAAATTGAGCCATAGATGATGGAGGATTCCAGAAGAACAGCACCCTCTGAATCAAGTAAGCAATATTCTAATAAGCTCACAGAGTCTGGAGCAGAAAGAAAGGGGCCTACACTGATCTACATCATGTCTTTTGCATATGTATTATAGTCATTGGTTTAATGCTGCTATGGGTCTCTTACTCCTGTGCCTACTCTTAGGACTCTTTTCCTTCTTTTAGTTTGCTGTGTTCAACTTCAATCTTATAGTTTTTTCCTTTATCTTATTAATTTTATTTGTCAGATTTGAGTTTTACTTTTTTATCTCTTAGAAACCTGTTCTTGGCTAATAAGACAGAAAAAAAGTGAATCTGGAGGGATGGAAATTTGGAGGAACTGGGAGTAATAAAGGGGGAAATGATAATCAATATATATTGCATGAGAAATGAATCTATTTTTTAAAAAAGAAAATATTAGTTCTCTCTCTCTCTCTCTCTCTCTCTCTCTCTCTCTGTGTGTGTGTGTGTGTGTGTGTATCTGTGTTAGGTGTTAGACTATAATTTGTGGAAGTAGATTTTCTCTCCCACAGGCTTTGTAATAAAGATTCACACACTGAAGTATCTTGTTGGACCCCTGTTCTCCATTTGATAAAGAATATTTTAGACTTAATTTCAGCTAGAACATTTTTCTATGACCAACATGACATAAGAAATGTATCATAAAGAATTGGCTGGGCACACAGTGTTTATATAAAAAGGTAAGTGAAATGATATTTGCTCTCATTGCTTTCCAAATATCTCTTAATGAGATAAAAAGGTTTTGTTGCTTTTCTTCATATTGGTTTAGGACAAATTCAGGACGGTGACTGTAGAGGAACAATGACTGTCATGCTGATCACAAAATTACAAAGTCATTTCACGGAAAGGAAACCAAATCACAATGTCCTAAACACTTGTTTTGTTGTCTATATAAATGTAGTCACCTTTAGACCTCATAGAATATTTTCAAGGACATATAAATAGAAAGCCAGGTGTTGTTTTCACATAAGCCAAAAAGGAAGTTAGATTGAGGAGATTCAATTAGGAAGTGTGCCTAAATACATGAGGTCCGCATCTGAACTGTAAGACTATAGGTTCATTACTTATTTTAGTCTACCCCAGGAAAAACAGGATATGTTAACCAAATATAGTAAAATAAAACACAAATATAAGTCTAATTTCATATATATTATTATAACTTAATATAAGAAGATTATTAAATGCTCTAAATTTCTCAAGCAGGTTTTCATGGAACAACACAAAGTGCATGGAAGATTTGCATTTCAATTTGACTAATAATGTGAGTGTTTATTTATTTATTTATTTTTTTTACTTATTTATTTATTTTTATTCTTTTTTAATTAAAATTTCCACCTGCTCCCCATTTCCCATTTCCCTCCCCTCCTCCCAAATATTGCCCTCCCCCCACTTCCCTCCCCCTATCCCCACTCCTCTTCTCCTCCCCCCACTCCATTCCCCCTCCCTCTCGATACTGAAGAGCAGTCCAAATTCCCTGCCCTGCGGGAAGACCAAGGTCCTTCTATCTACGTCCAGAAAGGTGAGCATCCAAACAGGCTAAGCTCCCACAAAGCCAGTTCATGTATTAGGATCGAAACCTAGTGCCATTGTCCTTGGCTTCTCATCAGTCTTCATTGACCGCCATGCTCAGAGAGTCCAGAATCAACCCATGCTTATTCAGTCCCAGACCAGCTGGCCTTGGTGGGCTCCCAATAAATCAGTTCCACTGTCACAGTGGGTGGGTGCATCCCTCGTGGTCCTGATTTTTTGCTCATGTTCTCCCTCCTTCTGCTCCTCATTTGGACCTTAAGAGCTCAGACCGTTGCTCCAAATTGAGACTCTGTCTCTACCTCGATCCATCGCCAGATGAAGGTTCTAAGGTGATATGCAAGATATTCATCAGTATAGGATAGGGTCATTTCAGGTTCCCTCTCCTTAGTTGCCCAGGGTACCAGCTGGGGACATATTCCTGGACACCTGCGAACCCCTCAAGAGTCAAGTCTCTTGCCAACCCTAAGATGGCTCCCTTAGATAGGATATATACTTCGCTGCTCCCGTATCCATCCTTCCTATATCCCAACCATCCCAATCCTCCGAGCTCCTCCCATCCTCCCCTTCTCATATTTCTCATCCCATTTCCCCTTTGCCCCATGCCACCTCACCCGCAAGTTCCCAGTTTTTGCCCTGGAATCTTGTCTACTTCCCCCTCTCCATGCGGATGACTATATGATTTTCTTTGGGTTCACTTTCTTATTTAGCTTCTATAGGATCACACATTATATGCTTAATGTCTTTTATTTTATGGCTAGAAACCGATTATGAGTGAGTACATCCCATGTTCCTCTTTTTGAGTCTGGGATACCTCACTCAGGATAGTGTTTTCTATTTCCATCCATTTGCACGCAAAATTCGAGAAGTCATTGTTTTTTACTGCTGAGTAGTACTCTAATATGTATATATTCCACACTTTCTTCATCCATTCCTCCATTGAAGGGCATCTAGGTTGTTTCCAGGTTTTGGCTATTACAAACAATGCTGCTATGAACATAGTTGAACAGATACTTTTGTCATTTGATGTGGCATCTCTTGGGTATATTCCCAATAGTGGTATTACTGGATCTTGGGGTAGGTTGATCCCAAATTTCCTGAGAAATCGCCACACTGATTTCCAAAGTGGTTGCACAAGTTTGCATTCCCACCAGCAATGAATGAGTGTGCCTCTTTCTCCACAACCTCTCCAGCAAAGGCTATCATTGGTGTTCTTGATTTTAGCCATTCTGACAGGTGTAAGATGGTATCTCAAAGTTGTTTTAATTTGCATTTCCCTTATCGCTAAGGAGGTTGAGCATGACCTTAGGTGTCTTTTGGCCATTTGAATTTCTTCTTTTGAGAATTCTCTGTTCAGATCAGTGCCCCATTTTTTTATTGGGTTCATTAGCATTTTAAAGTTTAGTTTCTTGAGTTCTTTATATATTTTGGTGATCAGACCTTTGTCTGTTGCAGGGTTGGTGAAGATCTTCTCCCAGTCAGTGGGTTGCCTTTTTGTCTTAGTGACAGTGTCCTTTGCTTTACAGAAGCTACTCAGTTTCAGGAGGTCCCATTTATCCAATGTTGCCCTTAATGTCTGTGCTGCTGGGGATAAACGTAGGAAGTGATCTCCTGTACCCATATTTTGTAGAGTACTTCCAACTTTTTCTTCTATCAGGTTCAGTGTGTTCAGACTAATATTGAGGTCTTTAATCCATTTGGACTTGAGTTTTGTGCATGGTGATAGATATGGATCTATTTTCATTCTTCTACACGTTGACAACCAGTTCTGCCAGCACCATTTGTTGAAGATGCTCTCTTTTTTCCTTTGAATACTTTTAGCTCCTTTATCAAAAATTAGGTGTTCATAAGTTTGTGGGTTAAAATCAGGGTCTTCTACTCGGTTCCATTGGTCGACTTCTCTGTTTTTATGCCAATACCAAACTGTTTTCAATACTGAGGCTCTGTAATAGAGTTTGAGGTCAGGGATGGTAATGCCTCCAGACGATCCTTTATTATATAAGATTGTTTTGGCTATCCTGGGTTTTTTGTTTCTCCATATAAAGTTGATTATTGTCCTCTCAAGATCTGTGAAGAATTTTGATGGGATTTTGATGGGGATTGCATTGAATCTATAAATTGCCCTTGGTAGAATTGCCATTTTTACTATGTTGATCCTCCCTATCCAAGAGCAAGGGAGATCCTTCCATTTTCTGGTATCCTCCTCAATTTCTTTCTTCATTGACTTAAAGTTCTTGTCAAATAGATCCTTTACTTCCTTGGTTAGGGTTACCCCAAGATATTTTATGCTATTTGTGGCTATCGTGAAGGGTGATGCTTCTCTGATTTCCATCTCTGCTTCCTTATCCTTTGTGTATAGGAGGGCAACTGATTTTTTGGAATTGATCTTGTATCCTGCAACGCTACTAAAGGTGTTTATCAGCTGAAGGAGTTCTTTGCTGGAGTTTTTGGGGTCGCTTATGTACACTATCATATCGTCTGCAAATAATGAAAGTTTAACTTCTTCCTTTCCGATTTGAATCCCTTTGATCCCCTTATGTTGTCTTATTGCTATTGCTAGAATTTCAAGCACTATATTAAAGAGGTATGGAGAGAGTGGACAACCTTGTCGTGTTCCTGATTTTAGTGGAATAGCTTTGAGTTTCTCTCCATTTAATTTGATGTTAGCTGACGGCTTGCTATAAATAGCTTTTATTATAGTTAGGAACGACCCTTGTATTCCTAATCTCTCTAAGACCTTTATCATAAAGGGATGTTGAATTTTGTCAAATGCTTTTTCAGCATCTAATGAAATGATCATATGGTTTTTTTCTTTCAGTTTATTTATATGATGGATTACATTGATAGATTTTCGTATGTTGAACCAGCCCTGCATCTCTGGGATGAAGCCTACTTGATCATAATAGATAATTTTTCTGATGTGTTCTTGGATTCGGTTTGCCAGTATTTTATTGAGTATTTTTGCGTCGATGTTCATGAGTGAGATTGGCCTGTAGTTCTCTTTCTTGGTTGTGTCTTTGTGTGGTTTTGGTATCAGAGTAACTTCAGCTTCATAAAAGGAATTTGGCAATGACTTCTCTGTTTCAATATTGTGAAATACATTAAGGAGTATAGGTATTAGGTCTTCTTGGAAGTTCTGGTAGAATTCTGCATTGAAGCCATCTGGACCTGGGCTTTTTTTGGTGGGGAGGTTTTTTATAACAACTTCTAATTCTTCGCGACTAACAGGTCTATTTAGATTGTTCACCTGGTCCTGGTTTAACTTTGGTATATGGTACTTATCTAAAAAAGTGTCCATTTCTATAACATTTTCCAATTTTGTGGCATACAGATTTTTGTAGTAAGATCTAATGATTCTCTGAATTTCCTCTGAGTCTGTGGTTATGTCTCCCTTTTCGTTTCTGATTTTGTTAATTTGCGTATTCTCTCTCCGCCGTTTGATTAGTTTGGATAGGGGTTTATCAATCTTATTGATTTTCTCCATGAACCAGCTTTTTGTTTCATTGATTCTTTGGATTGTTTTCTGTGTTTCTATTTTGTTGATTTCAGCCCTCAATTTGATTATTTCCAGTCTTCTACTTCTCCTAGGTGAGTCTGCTTCTTTTTTTTCTAAAGCTTTCAGGTGGGCTATTAAGTCTCCAATGTGTGCTTTCTCCGTTTTCTTTAAGTGGGCACTTAATGCTATGAATTTTCCTCTTAGCACTGCTTTCATAGTGTCCCATAGGTTTGAGTATGTTGAGTCTTCGTTTTCATTGAATTCAAGAAAGACTTTAATTTCTTTCTTTATTTCTTCCTTGATCCAGGTGAGGTTCAGTAGTTGACTGTCCAGTTTCCATGAGTTCATAGGCTTTCTGGGGATAGCATTGTTGTTGAATTCTAACTTTAATCCATGGTGATCTGATAAGACACAGGTGGTTACCGATATTTTTTTGTAACTGTGTAAGTTTGCTTTGTTACCGAGTATGTGGTCTATTTTCGAGAAGGTTCCATGAGCTGCAGAGAAGAAGGTATATTCTTTCCTATTTGGGTGGAATGTTCTATAGATGTCTGTTAAGTCCATTTGATTCATTACCTCCCTTAATCCTCTTATTTCTCTGTTAGGTTTCTGTTTGATTGACCTGTCCATTGGTGAGAGAGGAGTGTTGAAATCTCCTACTATTAGTGTGTGTGGTTTGATGACTGCCTTGAGTTTTAGTAACGTTTCTTTTACATAAGTGGGTGCTTTTATATTAGGGGCATATATATTCAGGATTGAGATTTCATCCTGGTGAATTGTTCCTGTTATGAGTAAAAAATGTCCATCTCCATCTCTTTTGATTGATTTTAGTTTGAAGTCAACTTTCTTAGAAATTAGTATGGCCACACCCGCTTGTTTCTTAGGTCCGTTTGCTTGATAAACCTTTTCCCAGCCCTTTACTCTGAGTAGATGTCTGTCTTTGTGGTTGAGGTGTGTTTCTTGTAAGCAGCAGAATGTTGGATCCTGTTTTCGTATCCAATCTCTTAGCCTGTGCCTCTTTATAGGTGAGTTGAGTCCATTGATATTAAGTGATATTAATGACCAGTGGTTGTTAACTCCGGTCATTTTTCCTTTCTTTCTTTCTTTTCTTTGGTAGTAGAGTTTGTGTGTTTCCCTTCTTCAAGTTGTGCTGGTGAAGGGTCTTTAGATGTCTGAGTTATTGTGGGCATTGTTGGACTCCTTGGTTTGTGATTTTCCTTCAATTACTTTCTGAAGGGCTGGATTTGTGGCTGCGTATTGTTTAAATTTGTTTTTATCCTGGAAAACTTTGTTTTCTCCATTTATAGTGAACGAAAGCTTGGCTGGGTATAGTAGTCTGGGCTTGCATCCATGGTCTCGTAGTTTCTGCAGTATATCTATCCAGGACCTTCTGGCTTTCATGGTTTCCATAGAGAAATCAGGTGTAAGTCTGATAGGTTTACCTTTATAGGTAACTTGACCTTTTTCCTTTGCAGCTCTTAATATTCTTTCTTTATTCTGTATGTTTTGTGTTTTGATTACTATATGACGAGGAGATGTTTTTTTTTGATCCAGTCGATTTGGTGTTCTGTATGCTTCTTGGACCTTCAAAGGAATATCTTTCTTAAGGTTGGGAAAGTTTTCTTCTATAATTTTATTAAATATATTTTCTGGACCATTGAGCTGTACTTCTTCTCCTTCTTCTATCCCTATTATTCTTAGGTTTGGTCTTTTTATTGTGTCCCAGATTTCCTGAATGTTTTGTGATGAGAATTTGTTGGTTATGCTGTTTTCTTTGATGAGAGTGTTTATTTTCTCTATGGTATCTTCAGTGTCTGAGATTCTTTCTTCTATCTCTTGTAATCTGTTGGTGGTACTTGTCTCTGTAGTTCCTGTTCGTTTATTCAAATTTTCCATCTCCATCCTTCCCTCGGTTTGTGTTTTCTTTATTACTTCCGCTTCGTTCTTCAAGTCTTGAACCGTTTCCCTTACCTGTTTGATTACTTTTTCTTGTTTCTCTTGGTTTTCTTGGGTATCTTTGAGATATTTATTCATTTCCTCTACCTTTTTGTTTGTAATCTCTAATTGGTTGTGGCAGTTTTTCACTTCCTGTTTAAGGTCCTCTATTATTTTCATAAAATTCACTTTTGAGTCGAATTCTTCTAATTCTTCTGTATTAGGGTTTAGACTTCTCATTTCGGGATTCCTGGATCCTGGTGATGTCACGTTGCCTTTCAAGTTGTTGGGGGAATTCTTGCATTGGCGCCTGCCCATCTTTTCCTTCAAATGGAGCCAGGAGAGGCCTGATGTCTTGGACCAGTCTTTGCTGTGACTAACTCTCTAGGTGTATCTCCTCAGTGTAGGGGCAGGAACCGTTCCCTTCCAGGTGAACTCCTCAACACCAAAACATGGATGCGTGGTATTCCAATGACCCGCGTAAAGAAGGCCGAATGCAAGGGGTCGGGCGGGGTCCAGTCGAACACAGGCGACACTGCAGTACAAGCTGGAGGTGCCTGCGCTCCCTTTCGGGGGTTGCTGAGGCCTGCCCGCTGCTCTGGTTGGGTAGCCTTAGTGTAGGGGCGTTTGTGCTCTCTACCGGGACCGTCCGCCCCAGGATAGTACACACTCACCCGTCCCGATGAAACTTCTTGGCACCTACACAGGAACTCCTGGATGCCCCAATGAGTCAGGGACTAATGGAAGTAGGGCGCAGGCAGAGCAGGTCCAGCAGATCACAGCAGAGACTGCATCACCAGCAGCAGGGGCCCGCTTTCCCTGGCGGGGACCTTGAGGCCTGCCCTCTGGTCAGGGACTCACTGCTCTGGGTTGGTAGCCTTAGTGAAATGGCAGGAAACTGTTCCACAGCTAAGGACCTTGCATACAAGGCAGGTTTGGGGGTGGGGGTGGGGGCGGGTGTGTAGGAGAGCAAGCCCTGCAGCAGGAGCTGGGGGAGGAGTGTTTGTGCTCTCTACCGGGACAGTCCGCCCCAGGATAGCACACACTCACCCGTCCCGATGAAACTTCTCGGCACCTACACAGGAACTCCTGGATGCCCCAATGAGCCAGGGACTAAGGGAAGTAGGGCGCAGGCAGAGCAGGTCCAGCAGATCACAGCAGAGACTGCAGCCCCAGCAGCAGGGGCCCGCTTTCCCTCTGTTTATTTATTTTTAAAAGTCTTGTCAGGCTAGGAGAGTATGAGGTATAATTTTATCCATTGTAAAATGATTCATTTTTGATCATTGAGATAATTTATATATACAAGTCTTAGACTGAGAACATGATTGAAAACAGTTCAACAAGTTCAGCTGGATTGTTTTGCTTTATATGTACAACATGCTACTTGTAATATAAATTGTCTCAAACCTTTGGGATTTTGTCTTGTCCCTTTAAGATGTAGTATTGACTGTGATATTTTTCGATAGCTTGTCTGCTTAGGAACAGTTTAGACAAATAAAACAGAACTTCAATCATTGCTTCAGATTTCATTTTTCAACTCTGGCATCTTCAATGGGGAATAAAAGTAAATAAAACTTTCTGATAGAACTTCTTTTTAAACAAAAATAAAGATATTATGGTAACCTCAAAAAAATCTTCTAATTTTCATTCAATTATAACATAACACAGTGTCATATACTCAACTCTTGAGTCTACTCTAAAGGTTCTAAAGATGTAGACTCTCATTAGGAAGTTTCATTTACTGTTTATCTAGTCTTTCCCAATATAATATCACAATAAACTCAGATAGAAAGAGACTTTTCATTTTAATGGAAGATTATTGATGGCATGTATAGTATTAGAATTAATGTTTTCTTATTAAATAACAACTAATAAAATAAAGTAAGCTAGAAGATTATATCATTGAAAATACCAGCAAAAGACAAAACTTAAATTTAGAGCACTAATATTTTCAATAACTATATACTAAAATTGGGTTGGGAAGTAATTATGTACATAGGGACTGAAAGTTTATTTCATTCTCTCTCACTGGTGTTTCTTTCTATCACATACAAATTATAGCAACTTTCAGTGAGGAAAAGGAGAAATTGCTGTCTATATAATTAGTACTTTATTCAATGAAATTCTCTACAAGACAAACATTGAATGTACTTTGAGTGCATTTTACAATCAATATACAAAGACAAAAAAACACGAACATACAGTCACATATACACACTCAAATCCAACATACACACACACACACACACAGAGAGACTGTAATTGAAATATCCTTTGAGAAATACACTCATCTACTAGAATTTTGTAGAAAATGTATGAAATTTGACTAAATTTATTAATATTCTGAGACAATATCAAAGTAGATTACTTTCCCATTAGTAATATGTAGATTAATTTGAGACTGAATAATTGCTACCACTACTTCAGTGAAAGATTTCATTCTCAAGTGTGCACTCAAGACAGTCCTTGAAAAATTTTATTTGATAAATGTATTGTGTAATTTTTTTTCCTGGAAATAAGAAAGCATCTTTCTATTCACTGAAAACAAGGGACCAGTTACAGACAAATGGACAATTCTACCCAATCTGAGTTTAGTGTACCAGGATGCTTATTGTGGTCAGTTATAGATCAATTACTTTCAGGAGTATGGAAGAAACAAAGGCAAATTTTATCATTTAAGGGCTCACTTTAGCATGAGCAATAACCCCAAAGACCTGCATTTCCAATGATCCATGAAAAAATTACAAGTAACTGTTTAGAGATTCTAGTCTCTGCTCCTTCACAAACATTTTTTATATCCTGGAGAAGTAGAACTATGAATCTTATTATTTTCAAGATCTTTGATGCTTCTGAAGTTTATTTTCTTGAGTTTTTTAAATTTCATATAGTTTTTCGAGTTTGTTTAAAGATTCTTCTTCTTATTGGGAAGAAGACGACTCTCAGAAGTAGCTATCCCAACACCAACAAAGTACATGAAGAAAAGGTCTTTACATTTTCCCAAACATTTTCTACTGTGTTTGTGGATATTTAGGGAGGTTAGTATTTTAATATACAAAGTATCTGGTATTTTAATATACATACTATATTTTCAGAATATACAATGATAAAAACAAACATGAATGTAAAGTTCTAATGTTAAAAACTAATCTTTCCTACCTATTTCCCTAATATTAATTAAAATTTTAAGTTAAAAGGAATTGGTAAATAAAGTCCAGTCTTCACCTAAAGGTAGGTAACAACTGCAGGGCACAATGGTTGTCTTTGCTCTATGAACCACCATATAGTTCATGAGCTTCTGGCAAGGGGCTGGAGATTGAAACACACAAAGACACACAGACAGAGAGACAGAGACATGAACCTCTAGTCACTGGTAAGAAGCCCTTTATTCACATACCACAAATGCTTATATACCCAACACAGTCATTTGGGCCAACAGGTGAAAACCTTATCCTCTGATCCTCAAGGCCAAGGCAATGAAAGCTCATGAAGCAGAGCTGGTAAACAACTTTGTCACAGCTTTCAGTAACTCAAATCAGAAGAAAAGTAAAGATCACTAGCAGAGAAGAGCAGCTGGAGGCCAGGACTCCAAATGGTCCCAACTAACAACTACAAAGATCATGAAAAATAGCATTGGTATAAACAATAACATTTGAGAAGATGTGCAGATCATTAGAAATGAAATTATCTCTGTGGACACTGACTACAAGACAAACCTTGGATCAAAGTCAATTTTCCCCCATTCCTCAACTTGTTTTCATTTTATTATTATTTTTTTAAACAAACTACCTTTATTCGTTTTACATGCAAATCCCAGTTCTCACTCCCTCCCCTCCTCCTGTTTCCTTTACTCCCTCCCACCCCACACTCCACTCTACATCCCATCTACCACTAGGAGATGATAAGGCACATTGTTTTGGGGAAGGTCCAAGGCCCTCCCCAATATATCTAGGCTGAGCAAGATATCCATAAAAGAGAATGTGTTCCCAAAAAGCCAGTACAAGTAGTAGGGATAAATCCTGGTGCCACTGCCAGTAGCCCTACAGATCTAGCCCTGCAGCTCTAACTGTAACCCATTTTCAGAATTTGGGCATAAAATGGTTCCTTCCTTGTCTAGCTGGAGTTGGTGAACTCCCATTAGCCTAGTTACATGGTTTCTCTAGGTATCCCCATCATGGTCTTGACCACTTTGTTCATATTCTTGCTCTTCCCACTCTTTTACTTTTGTACAGAGTGGGATTTGTAGCTTATAGGGTTGATGAGATGTGGGTTTTGGATCATCTGACCTGCAGGAAACTTGCCTGCTGACTGGCTAGAGAGGCTGAGGCAGGTTGGGGAGAGGCCAGGTGTTTTACCCAGTATGGAGGGCCCAGAAAGTAGGGTGTCCTGCCTGGTGAGTAGTTACTCACTTCTTGGTACTCTCTGTGCAAGATCAAGGTTTTACATTAACCTGCCACATCTTTCTAAGAATTCCTTACAGAATTATCTCCATTTCCTCTCAATGCTGCATAGTGGTCCAGTTGGAATAGTTTGCAGGACAAAATGTTGAGCACCTTCTCAAATGATAGTTTCAAAATTCATTCTTATTTTGAAGAAGTAAACAAGTCTGTTTTTGAGCCACATATTTTACCTAATTCAAAAATGGCATTTGTGAAAGTCAGTGAGATAAAGATCAATGAATGGTTAATCTCTACTAATAACATCAAGATACATTTGAATTGATAATTACTAAGGTCATGAGTAATGTAATAAGAGCACATTTTTCAAGTCACAGAATTCAATGTCTGTTTTTCAATAATGATATTCTCATATATAGCTCTTGCCTTTTTGTTGGCTTTTTGTCCATCTGTATCATCTAACATTGAAATTCAAAATATAATACTAGCTTAAGCTTAAAGTTGGTTACAAATATGCATGTGTTCATTATGGGCAAGGACCTTCAAATAAAGGAGTCCATCTTGTGTTGAGAAAAGACGAAATTTGATAAGTGCATATGAATCGAAAAGGCAATATAAAGCTAATGTTTTCCTAATTTCAATGCTGTCATGTTTTATTTTTTCTTTGTGTGTGTGTGTGTGTGTGTGTGTGTGTGCATATATGTGTCTATGTGTGTGTGTGTTAGGTAAGTAAATAAAAATTCAATTGATAGTAAAAGTACAAAAACCTAAATGCAGTTCCATTACTCCATTATTCAGAGTTTATACCCTAATTGTACAGAAGTTCATAATGAAATATCAAGTTTGGAACTGAGTATGTGTGTGTGTGGCTACTTTATGTGACTGCATGAAGATATTTCTCGGAAGCTCATTACAATAAAGTAATATTATAACAAAGACTATATGTACATATTAATTAGAAGAAACACAAATCAATATAAAATAACAAAGGCAGAATTAAGTGAACACAATTAAGTTAATCTTGTCTTAAAATGTCTAATGTTTAACTTTGGTCAAAAGATTACTTACACTGTAAGAGCTGAGGTTGATCATTTCTGAGCTTTTGGGGATTATCTGTCCTTAATCTTTTCCAGGAATCAATTCATAAATCCTATTAGACTATTTTTCATATATTTTAGTTGAATATTATATTTATATTTGTCACATGTTCATCATCCTCTTTTCATTTATTTATCTCATCTCATAAAATGATTTAATAATTTACTATTGTGTATGTCAGTTTTGCAAAATTATATTCCATTCATAAAATATTTGTAGCATTAATTATACATAATCATGTATGCTTGTTATCAGGATATTTATGTTTCTGCTAGGCTGATTATAAGAGTTATTCACTCTCCTTTTCTGATGAAATTTACATTCACTGGAAGTAATGCAGAGATCTGAGTCAAAACTATTGGCACATGTAAAAAGTTTGTTACAATTAAAACTTTAAGAAGTGAACTCCTGTTGAATAACTTGCATAAGCAAAACAAAATGTTTCATGTATTGGTAGTGAAAGAATAATTTCTTGTTTTCATTTTTATAAATGAGAATCAGAATCACATTACTGTGATATAATGAGTATATGAGTTTCAGAATATTAAATAGGTAAAAAAGAAAAACACTAAAATAAAATATCTTTGCTGCAATTTATCAGAAAGGCACAGATAGATGCTGTAACTTCTGTAAGGGAATACATTTTTAAAAAGTGAGGTGAGAGTTTTTTAAACGGATTAAGCACACAGACTCAATTATTCTTGAATAAATTGATTAGGCTCATACTATACTTCCAGTCAACTCTTTATCATACCTCTTTCTATTAGAACACATCTTCAGATAAATGTTAAAATTAAATTCATAGTAGTAGGTGCAATTGGATGTAATGGGACAGGAAAGAAGTACCCTTGGAATGATTGATGAAGCAGAGATAATTGGCTACTCATACAGGAAAAAGCATGTGGGGAAATATTTTATCTTTAATTCTTTTAACTTAGATACAATATTCAGAAGCAGAATGACTCAAATTCTAATAACTACGTTTTAATTCATACAAAATAATTTGAGTCTAATCTTCTGGGCATTCTGGGTGAGTAATGAGAAATTTGTTTACACCTTTCTTTGACTTTAGAGTCCAATGAGTGAAAGACTCAATTAGATAATTACCCATATTACCTCTAAGGTTACTTGAGAAGATAATCACCAATATATTTCTGACCAACTGATTAAGAGACACATTTATCTCAGCAAGTATTTTTGAATTTGTCTGCTAAGTGCATAAAGTAAATTTTAAACACACTCAATTAAATTAATATTCACTAAGGTCATGTGAGGTGATGTGATTATACTAATTAAAATATGATGACAGAAACAGAATGTGGGATATATATTGAGAACAGTTGAATATTAAACTTGTGAGAATAAATCTACTATAAATTTGGATGTACTTTTCTCATCTTATTTATGGCATTGGTGATAGACACATTATTTTTGTACTCTGTTTGATAGCATGTGGTTGCATTTGGAGGAGTTTTTGTGTGACTACATTTATTTTAAGCACATTTAAGACTATAAAGAGAGTTCTGAGGCTGCTAGCTAATTTAATATATGTGGATACTACTTTAACTTTTAAAAATATATTTGTTAAACTATCCCAAGTTAGTTACAATCCAGAACATAATAAATACATTAAGCAATAATGGCAACATAATCCACCCTATAATACTTGAGAATCTTATCTTCCTGATATAGTTTGAACATATCATTTTTTATAATAATCTGATACTTCTGTTTTACTTGAGTGTTTTTGTTATAGAGCAAATATTCAAATATATCTTTTCTAACAAATATTCCTGATTTTATTCTTCCTAGCCCAACTGTCATCAGAGAGGCTTCATTCAGCAACTGACAGAAAAAGATGCAGAGACCCACAGAGAAACATTAAGCAGAGCTCAGGGAACCCTAAGGAAAAGAGGGTGGAAAGACTGTAGAAGCCAGATTTGTCAAGGACATCACAAGAAAACCCACAGAATCAACTAACCTGGGCTCATAGGTGCCCTCAGAGATTGATTGGACAACCCAGGAACCTATACGGCACTTACCCAGGACCTCTTTGTATATGTTACAGTTCAGTTGTTTGGTCTTCTTGTGGGACTCCTAACAGTAGGAGCAGGGATCATTTCACCTAACCAAGTTGGAACCATCTTGAGAAGCTGGTAACCCAAACAGGTCTTATTGTAGCACTATCAGCATCATGACATCATATCAACCAAGTGGAATTGTTGTTGTGGGGCCCTATCTTCTTCCAGAAAACTTCAAAGACTACTGCAGGAAAATTTATTGTTTATTGTTGAAAACTTAAACATTATTTATACAGACATATATATTCAATGAAAAAGCAAACTCTCTCTGATGATGAGTGAAAGTTTATGAAATCAGAGGATCATATCATAATTATGCCTTACATTCAGCCAGTACTGAAGGGTTTACAGAATAGGTTATATGAAAATGAAGAAATAGCCAGGTGGTGGTGGCACATGCCTTTTTTTAAATATTTATTTATTTATTTATTTATTTATTTATTTATTTATTATGTGTACAATATTCTGTCTGTGTGTATGCCCACAGGCCAGAGGAGGGCACCAGACCACATGACAGATGGTTGTGAGCCACCATGCGGTTACTGGGAATTGAACTCAGGACCTTTGGAAGAGCAAGCAATGCTCTTAACCTCTGAGCCATCTCTCCAGCCCCGTGGTGGCACATGCCTTTAATCCCAGCATTCAGGAGGCAGAGAGAGGTGGATCTCTTTGGGTTCAAGGCCAACTTGGTCTACAGAGTTAGTTCCAGGACTGGCTTCATAGCTACTGAGAAACA
This sequence comes from Chionomys nivalis, assembly GCF_950005125.1. Lineage (NCBI taxonomy): Eukaryota > Metazoa > Chordata > Mammalia > Rodentia > Cricetidae > Chionomys > Chionomys nivalis. The sequence continues at coordinate 72,462,803 of NC_080090.1, read as the reverse complement.
CTGTATTAAACAAATATCCCACTGCACATACTGGCTTTGTGGGAGCCTAGGCAGTTTGGATGCTCACCTTTCTAGACCTGGATGGAGGTGGGTGGTCCTTGGACTTCCCACAGGACAGGGAACCCTGATTGCTCTTTGGGCTGACAAGGGAGGGAGACTTGATCAGGGGAGGGGGAGGGAAATGGGAGGCGGTGGCGGGGAGGAGGCAGAAATCTTTAAGAAATCAATCAATCAATCAATCAATAAATAAAAAACGAAAGAAAAAAATGAGGAAATAATCAGGACTATTAATTCCATAACAGATGTCTTTAAATGATGCTTATTACACTTTATTATTTCTTTATATTCAATTTCTATTTTTGCAACTCCCTTTATCCAGGATATATCTATATATCCTTCATCCAGTGCATCCAGAATACCTATTAACTATCTATTCTTTATTTTTTGTCGCCTCAGAGAACATTTGGATACAGGAACTGTTATAGTATCTCAAAGACTCTTTGAACCAATGCTTGTTTCATTTAAATACCGCTCTAAGGGAAAAGAGATGTGATCTTGGTGGCTCAGATGTGATCTCTTTGTACCACACAAAGAGAAGGTACAAAGTAATGTCCTTAAATGAAAAAGAAAACATTATCACTTAATATGTAGAATAAAGTGTTCACATCTTTCTGATACACTATATAGTACACAACGACTTATAATATAGAGGGAAAATGTTCACTAAATTTTATCATAGCACATTTTAAAAATATCTTTATTATTATTCATTATTGTTCTTTTATAGCTGGACTTAATTTACATACTTATAAAACTCACTAGATTGCTACTGTACAAGGTTACATTTCATATAACAGAGAAAATGTCATCTTCATCCCTCATCACTTAAATCTACTTCATGTATATCTGATATATGTAATTTTGGAAGTTGAAGAAAAATAGAATTCATTAATTCTAGTAAGTCATGTCTATAGTCATTCCTGCTATTAATACAGTAGTCAAAAATATATAGTTTCATTATCCCACGGTAATATGGTAATTCAATATTTTAAGATTTCACAATGTGTCTTGAGGTGTATCTTAATGATGTTCTGGTATCTGGAATGATGTTTGGGTCACCTATTGCAGTGATATCATATTATTTTGCCTTTTTAACTTCTAAATGCTCTTGCGAACAAACTTATGTAAAGTATTAGGTTAGCTCTAAGCTTGGTGAATTTAGAGTTTTAATGATGAACACAGTGAGTTTTCTTATAATGAACACAGTCCTTTAGGGGATCTTATTTAACACTGAATGTCACTAGGTGATGTTTAGACTTCATTAAAGGAAATAAGATTATAAATGCTATTTTCTCATCTGTTTTAAAAGATTAATTTGATAATCTATTCAACAATTTACAGTACAACATCCTGACATCATCTCCTATCAATTTGTTAACCAAGTATTTTTTCTATTACTCATACAGGCTGTTTTAAAATGTACAGATATTATATTCAAAATCATAATTTTAAAGACTGCATTATTTAATGGAATATGCTGTGGGATTTTGAATACCAGTCCTAGAAATCTAATGATGCTCTGATATCTCATATAATGACCTAGTGCAAAATATTTTATGAATTTTTGTCTTATTTTTGCTTCTTACGCTCATGGAATTAAGCATGCATTTAGTGTTTACACCAAACCACTAATAATGACTGAAAGTACAAATCTTCAAATTTTAATTATATTTTTAGGCATTTGCTCATAGATTTTGAATTTTGGTAGTAAAATTTAAAAAGGATAACATTATAAAAGCACACATTTAGAATTACTAATTAATATTAAAGAACAAATGAGCATAGGAGACAAATTATAAAGTTTATAGCCATTGAAGCCTTCTAAAATTTAATATCACTTAATGTGACTACAAAGTCATATAATATCTGCAACAATGCTAATCTAAATTTTTTTAACAATATTGAACTTTATACAAAATTTATACCAAAATATAAAAATAAAATATTTCCAAAATTATTCAATCTCCTCTCCCCCCTCTCTCTGTCTCTCTCAATGTGTATTTGTGTATGTGTATTTGTGTGTGTGGTCATGCATGTAAAATAGTACACATGCAGAAGTATGTTGATAACATGGGGAGTCAGACCTCGCCTTTCAACTTAGGCTGATTCATGGTCTTTCTACTTTCTCTTTCTTTGCTCTGTACTCCTTGCAAACAGAAATGCAAGTTCCAGGGTCATTGCTTTCATTCTCACTGACTAATCTTCATTGCAGATACAGACATGCCCTCAGGTTGCCATGCTTGTTTAGACAGTGTTACAGTCATAAGGGCTATAGATGCAACCCCAATTTTTCAATTGTAAGTTCTTTTTTCTTTCCAGAGTTTGAGTTTTTTTTTTCCTGATGAATGATGAGTTTTCTTTCTTAGTGTTTTGGATGATTAGAATGGTCCATTAGCCAATGGGTTAAGATCTATTTTTCTTTCTCACAGATACTACCCTCATCTAAGATAAATGGGTTTTAAATCCAAATGTTGTCAGGAAATCTTGTCCATTTCCCCTGAAAACAGGGAGCGTGGGGATGGCTGGGAAGAGATGATGGAATGGGAGAGGGAGTGGAGAAGAAGCAGAAGGAGAACATGTGAGAACAGGATGGTCAAGATGTGGGAAGGACACGGAAAGAGAGCAAAGAAAGAGATATCTTGACCGTGGGCATCATTATGGAACTAGCATGAAACTTGGTACCAGGAAAATCCTCAGGATTCCACAGGAGATGGCCCCAGCTAAGACACTATGCAATAGTGGAGAGGACATTTGAACTGACCTTCCAATGTTGTCAGATTGATGACTATCTTAATTGACATCATAGAACCTTCATCCAGCAACTGATGGAAGCAAATATTAGATATTTAGCTAAGCATTGGGCCAAGCTTCTGGGGACCAGTTGAACAGAGGGAAGACCAATAATATGAGCAAAGGGGTCAAGGCCATGATGAGGAAACTCACAGAAATGGCTGACCTGAGCTACTAAGAGCTCCCTGACTCTGAACTGATAGTGGGGGAACCTACATAGAACCTAATTTGGCTCACTGAATGTGGGTGAAAATTACGTGACTTGGGAAGTCTATGGGGCCACTGACAATGGGAACAGGATTTATTCCTAGTGTTTGAACTGTTTTTTTTTTTTTGTTTTTTTTTTTTTGTTTTTTTTTTTTTTTTTTTTGAGCCCATTCTCTTTGTATGGATATCCTGCTCAGGCTATATATAGGGGGAAGAGCTTTGGTCCTGCCTCAAAATGATGTGTCAAACTTTGTTGACTCCTCATGGTAAGCCTTGCCATCTCTGAGGAAGGCATGGGGTATAGGATGGGAGGAACAGAAGGAGGGGAGGGTATTTTTTGATAAATTGAAAATAGTTCAAATTATGATGATTTTCCAGGTTTTATGTAAAATTAGGAAAAAGTACTTAGATATGTTGTAGACAATCTTAGGCCAAAAAAAAAAAAAGCAATAGCTCCTTTTTTTTTTAGAAAGAGTGGATAATCTTGACCATTCTTACAGGTGTAAGATGGAATCTCAGTGTTGTTTTGATTTGCATTTCTCTGATGACTAAGAATGTTGAACATTTTCTTAAATATCTTTCAGCCATTTTAGATTTCTCTTTTGAGAGTTCTCAGTTTAGGTCTGTACTCCATTTTTTATTGAATTATTTGTTCTTTTGATGACCAGTTTCTTGAGTTCTTTGTATATTTTGGAGATCAGACCTATGTCTGATGTAAAGTTAGTGAAAATCTTTTCCCATTCTATAGGCTGTTGATCTGTTTTGTTGACCATTTTCTTTGCTTTACAGAAGCTTTTCAGTTTCAGGAAGTCCCATTTATTAATTGTTTCTCTTAGTGTCTGTGCTGCTGGGGTTATATTTAGGAAGTGCCAATGCATTCAAGTGTACTTCCCACTTTGTCTTCTATAAGGTTCAGTGTGGCTGGCTTTATGTTGAGGTCCTTGATCCATTTGAACTTGAGTTTTGAGCATAGTGATAGATATGTGTCTATTTTCAGTCTTCTACATGTTTATATTCAGTTATGCCAGCACCATTTGTTAAATATGCTTTCTTTTTTCCATTTGATATATTTTTTTGCTTCTTTGTCAAAAAACACTGATGACAACTTATCCTAGAGAGGTTGTGGGGTAAAGGGAACACTTCTGCATTGCTGGTGTGACTACCATCTGGTGCAGCTCCTTTAGATGTCAGTGTGGCGATTTCTAAGAAAATTAGGAAACAACCTTTCTCAAGACCTAGCAATACAACTTTTGGGTATATATCCAAAGGATGCTCAATCGTGCCCAGGGACATGTGCTCAAATATATTCATAGCAGCTTTGTTTGTCATAGCCAGAACCTGGAAACAACCTAAATGCCCCTTGAACAAAGAGTGGATAAATAAAATGTAGTACATTTACACCAAAATGTACCTTTTGGTGTTTTATGAGTATAACTTGCTAATTTATAACAGCAGAAAAAATAAAGACATCTTGAATTTTGCAGGAAAATGGATGGAGCTAGAAAACATCATATCAAGTGAGGTAACCAAGACCCAGAGAGACAATTATCACATGTATTCACACATAAGTGATTTTTTAAACATAAAGCAAAGAAAACCAGTCTACAAATCACAATCACCGAGAACTTAGACAACAATGAGGACACTAAGAGAGACATACATCGATCTAATCTACATGGAAAGTAGGGAAAGACAAGATTTCCTGAGTAAATTGGGAGCATGAGACCTTGGGAGAGGGCTGAAGGGGAAGGGAGAGGTTGGTAGGGCAGCAGAGAAAAATCTAGAGCTCAATAAAAATCATCATCATCATCATCATCATAAAGAAAGAGTGAATGATATAATATGACAACATTATTTAATGTCGACTGGGAAGAGATTCATATTTCCTAGATACGTGGTTCAAATAAGAATGAAGATTTGCGAGGTGATGGAGACACACCCCTTTAATTCCAGTATTCATGCAGGTGGATCATTGTGAGTTCCAGGCCAAGAACTACTTCAGGAAAGCTAGGGCTGTTACAGAGAACCCTGTCTCAAAAAATAAAGCAAAACAGAAAAACAATACAAAAGAATGAAGGTTTAATATATCCCAATATGTTTTTTTTTCTGTATAAACTGATGGTGGAAATCTAAAATCTGTGATATATGACAGAAGTGTAGTAAGTTTAAATGTATTTTTGAATTTGAAATGACTTGATATGGAAAGTATCAATGTCTTTGTGGTGGTTCAAGTGAGAAAAGTCCAGTCTTTACACATACAGTTAAGAACTTATTTCCCACAGTCTGCTCCAAGTCATACAACTGTCCCCCACATTTAGAGGGGCTAGTTTGGACCTATACAGTTTCCTTCCCTGTCTGGCTAGAGTAGGTAAGCTCCTAATAGCTCAGTTAAACTGTTTCAGTGGATATCCCTTAATGGTCTTGACCTCTTTGCTCATATTCTCAATCCTCCAATCTTCAAATTGATTTTGATAGGTAGTAGCACTAAGATTTATCCCTACTGCTTATACTGGCTTTTTATGCACCCATTCTTTTTGCTCAGCATAGACATAGTAGGGAGGGCCTTGGACCTTATCCAAAACAATGTCCCTTTTATCTCTGAGGAGTACATGTGGGGTGAGGGCTGGGGATTAGTTGGAGGGCAGAGGAAGAGGGGAGCGAGTGGGAACTGGGATTGGTATATAAAATGAAAATAGATTTTTTTGAATTTTTATAATAAATAAATATTATATAAAAGACCTTGTCCCCACTTGGTGATATGTCAGTTTCCTGTGATGTTGTGAGTCCTAAGATAGAATGTTGTCTTATTCTATCCTATTGGCATTATTACTAGTGAAATAAAAATATACAATTTTACTGCTCAAAATTGTCCTTGATGAAATTTGCATTGCTAAATTTGGTGGGAAAAATCTCAAATTATGTGCCTTTTGGTGTTTTATGACTATACTTATGTTAATTTACAATTGCAATATTTTATTCATACAGATATTTTAATACTGAGATTCTAGCTCAAGAGTTAAAAGCTATCTAGTAAAGGAATTTAGAGATTTCGGAATATATACATATTAGAGTACTACTCAGCGGTAAAAAACAATGACATCTTGAATTTTGCATGCAAATGGATGGAAATAGAAAACACTATCCTGAGTAAGGTAAGCCAGACCCAAAAAGATGAACATGGGATGTACTCACTCATAATTGGTTTTTAGCCATAAATAAAGGACATTGAGCCTATAATTCATGATCCTAGAGAAGCAAAATAAGAAGGTGAACCCAAAGAAAAACATATAGTTATCTTCCTGGATATTGTAAGTAGACAAGATTGCCGGGCAAAAACTGGGAACTGGGGATGGGGTGGGATGGGGGAAAGGGGAGATGGGGAGAGAAAAGTGAGAAGGGGAGGATGGGAAAAACTTGGGGGAATGGGATGGTTGGGATAAAGGAAGGGTAGATATGGGAGCAGGGAAGTATATATCTTAATTAAGGGAGACAATTTTAGAGTTGGCAAGAGACTCGACTCTAGAGGGGCTCCCAGGTGTCCAGGAAGATGTCCCCAGTTATTTCCTTGGGCAGCTGAGGAGAGGGAACCTGAAATGGCCCTACCCTATAGTCATACTGATGAATATCTTGCATATCATCATAGAACCTTCATCTGGCGATGGAAGGAGATAGAGACAGAGACCCACATTGGAGCACTAGACTGCTCTTTTATGGTCCAAATGAGGAGCAGAAGGAGGGAGAACATGAGCAAGGAAGTCAGGACTGCAAGGGGTGCACCCACACACTGAGACAATGAGGCTGATCTATTGGGAACACACCAAGGCCAGCTGGACTGGGTCTAACAAAGCATGGGATAAAACCGGACTCTCTGAACATGGCAGACAATGAGGGTTGCTGAGAAGCCAAGAACAAGGGCACTGAGTTTTGATCCTACTGCATGTACTGGCTTTGTGGGAGCCTAGGCTGTTTGGGTACCCACCTTTCTAGACCTGGATTGAAGGGGGAGGATCTTGGACTTCCCACAGGGCAGGGAACCCTGACTGCTTTTCAGGCTGGAGAGGGAGGGGGAGGGGAGTGGGAGAGGGGAGGGAAATGGGAAGCGAGGCGGGGAGGAGTCAGTAATTTTTAATAATAATAATTATATATATATATATAGTTATGCCAGCACCATTTGTTGAAGATGCTCTCTTTCTTCCATTGTATACTTTTAGCTCCTTTATCAAAAATCAGGTGTTCATAGGTTTGTGGGTTAAAGTCAGGGTCTTCTATTCGATTCCATTGGTCAACTTCTCTGTTTTTATGCCAATACCAAGCTGTTTTCAATACTGTAGCTCTATAACAGAGTTTGAAGTCAGGGATGGTAATGCTTCCAGATGTTCCTTTATTGTATGGGATTGTTTTGGCTATCCTGGGTTTTTTGTTTTTCCATATAAAGTCGATTATTGTCCTCTCAAGGTCTGTGAAGAATTTTGATGGGATTTTGATGGGGATTGCATTGAATCTTTAGATTGCTTTTGGGAGAATTGCCATTTTTACTATGTTGATCCTCCCAATCCAAGAGCAAGGGAGATCCTTCCATTTTCTGGTATCCTCTTTAGTTTCTTTCTTCAAAGCCTTAAAGTTTTTGTCAAATAGATCTTTCACTTCCTTGGTCAGAGTTACCCCAAGATATTTTATGCTATTTGTGGCTATCATGAAAGGTGATGCTTCTCTGATTTCCCTCTCTGCTTCCATATCCTTTGTGTATAGGAGGGCAATTAATTTTTTGGAGTTGATCAAGTCACATTACTAAAGGTGTTTATCAGCTGTAGGAGTTCTTTGGTGGAGTTTTGGGGGTTGCTTATGTATACTATCATATCATCTGCAAATAACGAAAGTTTAACTTCTTCCTTTCCAATTCGAATCCCCTTGATCCCCTTATGTTGTCTTATTGCTATTGTTAGAACTTCAAGCACTATATTGAAGAGGTATGGAGAGAGTGGACCGCCTTGTCGTGTTCCTGATTTTAGTGGGATGGCTTTGAGTTTCTCTCCGTTTAATTTGATGTTAGCTGTCGGCTTGCTGTAAATAGCTTTTATTATATTTAGGTATGACCCTTATATTCCTAATCTCTCCAAGACCGTTATCATAAAGGGGTATTGAATTTTGTCAAATGCTTTTTCAGCATCTAATGAAACAATCATATGTTTTTTTCTTTCAGTTTACTTATATGATGGATTACACTGATAGATTTTCATATGTTGAACCAGCCCTGCATCTCTGGGATGAAGCCTACTTGATCATAATGGATAATTTTTCTAATGAGTTCTTGGATTCGGTTTGCCTATATTTTATTGAGAATTTTTGTGTCAATGTTCATGAGTGAGATAGTCATTTAATTCTCTTTCTTGGTTGAGTCTTTGTGTGGTTTTGGTATCACGGTAACTGTAGCTTCATAAAAGGAACTTGACAATGACTCTTCTGTTTGTATATTGTGAAATACATTAAAGAGTATAGGTATTAGCTCTTCTTGGAAGTTCTGGTAGAATTCTGCATTGAAACCATCTGGTCCTGGGCTTTTTTTGGAAGGGAGGTTTTTGATAACAGTTTCTAATTCTTCACGACTAACAGGTCTATTTAGATTGTTCACCTGGTCTTGGTTTAACTTTGGTATATGGTACTTATTTAAAAATGTCCATTTCTTCTGCATTTTGATTGCATGCTCATTCAGTCCCAGTCCAGCTTGATTTGGTGAGCTTCCATTAGAACAGCCACACTGTGTCAGTAGGTGGACCAACCCCTTGCAGTCCAGACTTCCTTGCCCATCTTCTCCCTTTTTCTGCTCTTCAACTGGACCTTGGGGGCTCAGTCCACTGTTCTGATAAGGGACTTTTTCTCTGTCTCCATCCATTGCTGAAGAAGACTCTATGGTGATACTAGAGATAATCATCAGTGTGATAGTGGGGCAAGGCCAGTTCAGGCACCCTCTCCTCTGCTGCCCAAGGACCTAGCTGGGGACTTTTATGAGTCTGTGACAGATGACAATTTTGTTTTTTATTTCTTTCATAGATGATATATGGTTTATTTAAGTCATACTTTATATTTTTTCATCTTCATTGAAATTCTCATACCTTCTTAAAGTTCATCATGCAAATTTAGTACAGTTTCAGGGTGGTTGTTATGAGTTTATAAACTTTGCAGAGATATTTGAACAACTGGATTTAGATAGTACCTTTATCATTTGCTTCTTCTCTTGTGACTGCCAAGGAGACAGAAGAAATTACTTAAATTAGGTCCAAGAAATTATCCAGATTTGTAATATTTCATGGAGGAAAACAGCATTAGGATCTTTTCACCTTAGTTGATGTCCCAAGCTGGAGGCTGCTCCTAAACTACAGATGATATAAGAACAAGAAAGTTTTCCAAACCTGGGCTTCCCATTATTGTCTAGCATCTCCTCCACTGTATGCCTTTCTAAGTAAATATAAAATAGTATTACATTTTGAAAAGACACAAAGGGCAATAGCAATAGCTGACATAGGTTGTAAAAGTCTCTTGGACTCCTCTGACAGAAACCTTAAGAAGCGGTTTCCCTGTCTGGAACTCAGGATTTTGTTAAATAATCTATGGCCCTTTGAGGTAGAGTTATCACCACTATCACCAGTGTTTGGCATTAAACTCTAATTAAGAAATCGTGTGTGTATGTGTTTGTGAGACTTCTTCAGTAAAGTGCATATTTTTCAAACAAAATTAGAAGCTCCATATGTGTGTATATTATGTATAATTTTATATATTATATATAATATGTATTTATACATAATGTAAATTTTGAATATGTAAAGGTAATCTTATAAAATGTTATCTTGAGGGTATGGAAATCCTACTACCATTTTCCAAAATCAACACAAATTTTAACTCTATTATAAATATTTAACATAGACCCATATATAAGGTTAACTTCTATCCCTCACAGACAAAATTCTTCTTTGTAACTGATGAAAATTATTACAGAGATCTATAGTTGATTAAAAATTAGAGCATAAGTGAATGTAGTAACAATACTAGTCTATACTTTTCAATTGCAATATCTATACCTAAATTTCAGGTGTCACAGAAGGAGCAGAAAGATTGTAATGGCTTTAGGACCATTAGTATAAGATGGTAACTGGAAAACTGAACCAATGATATCTCAACAATATAGATGCATAATCAAAACATGCATAATGATGACTACAACTGGCATGCTGATATGGCTGAGCAAATATCACAGGGTGCTGTCTAGTGATAAAGAGATACACAGAACTAAAGTTTGCTAGGAGAAGAAGAATCATATTTATTTTTCTAGAAAGAAGTGTTCAGAAAGTTTATCCAATCTCAAGTGTTCCTCTCTAAAGAAATGTACATATTAGCAATACTAAATGAACATGGTAAGTAATCTACCTTCCTTACTTTCTCTCTCTCCCTCTCTTCTCTGTCTCTCCCTGTTGCTCTCTTTCTATCTACCTCCCTGTGTGTTTTTTTTGTCTCTGTTTTTCGCGCCCTCTCAAGTTCTGCCTTATTGATTCCTGCTCCCTCTCTGTGTGTCTGTCTCTATTTTTTTGCCACTGTATCTCTCTTATGTATGTATGTTGTGTGTGTATTATGTGTGTGTGTAAGTGTGTGTGTGTGTGAGAGAGAGAGAGACAAAGAGAGAGAGAGAGATTATGGAATTCTGAGCAAGATTCATGTACGTTCACTTCATAGTAATTATATAGTAAAGATATCACAGATTTGAGAGGGAAACTGAGTGACACATGAAAAGAAGACTAGAAGTTGCAAACAGTACTCAAATATTACTTGCATATGAAATTCTCAAAAAATTAAAAAATAAAGTTTTTAAACAGAACCTCTTAAAGAAAATAAATAGAATCATACTTGAATATCAACATGAATTTATTGCTCAAGTTTTGCAGTGAGAGCTCGTTGTAGTGATACCAAGACATGCTCCTCTAGAGTTGTTTGATGTTCTCCTGCTTTGGTCCCAGAAATAAAAAAAAAATAAATCAAAATAAAGTGAATATGTTGTCAATCCTGAATCTGGAGCACACAAAAAACAGTGTCCAGGTGGTCTTCATTGTCAAGAAGGAGATACCTTTTTGGCCAGTATTTTGCCATTGTTTCTGTGATCTCAGATTACTTTCCTTTTGCTTGCATATTTCACATTTCTCCTTTTGTTGTTTCTGAATTTTCAGAGATTATAAATTTATTGGATGTGAAGGGAAGAACAGAATAATTTTGTACAAACTTGTCTATGCTTGACACTATTGACAAGAAAAATGGTTGAAATGCTGAAAACATCCTTCATTTCTATCAATATGTGGATTGATTGGAATAAACAAAAATGGGACACTCTTAAGCATGGAAATTTTTCTTAGCAACAGATGGAGCTTATTATAGAAAAACCCAGCTTATAAAAAATGAAGAGTTGTAAAGCCCAATCTTAAAGAATGTGCCTATAAAAAAACCTCTTCCAACCAAGCCTCTGAAATCTTTGTAGAGGAGGGAATAAATATATAACAAAGGTAAAGGAAGAGAATTTGCAGTGAAAATTTGGCTTCTAGGAATTTCATACACTAAATCCATGAAGTCTCAGTTACATGATTTCCAATTTTCTGACCAGAACTCCAAATAGGAGCTTCAAAAAAACCCCACCAAATACTCAGCAATTATTTACAATTATACCAGATAGTGATCTTGGAACTTAACCATCATTTTCCTTTCACAGGATCCCATAGAAAGATCATTGCCCCCATGGCAGCTGGAAGTAATTCTAGAAGATGACATCCCCTCTGCCAACAAAGTTTGTCCTTAGGGTTAGGGACATCATCTAAGGTTTGATTATAATTGCTATAGGGTTGGGGCTTGGGGGGAAATTTTGTAAGCTCAAGGATCTCTTTGAATAAAAGGGAAAAAATGATGGGACAATAGATTAGTGTGAGCTTACTCACACTAATAATAATAGTGAGTAATAGAGTGAATACTTGTGAATTATTATTTATAGGCAATTTACATTGGTTTAGATTCTTGTATATTGATGCAAACTGAAATTATATTGAATATGTTCCTATTTTTGTCCACCATATTTGTATACCTAGGCAAAGTTATTTTGTCATATTGTATGCATGCATGCTTCTACCTCTGCTTAAAACTTTTTTGTATATTGATACAGTTTTAGGATATATTCATCATATTGTAATGTACATTTCTACTTCTGGTCAAGAAACTTATACATTGTTTACATGTTGAGGTCATTGTCCTCATTTGTTGCACAGTTGTTTAAAGATTGTTTAATATTCTAATATAAAGTCTTGGTCTTTAAGTTATATAGGTGTTAAGACTTATAAGTCAATGGTCATCCATGTTTGTCAAACTTATAGTCAGACTAATCAGGTTCTTTATACATAGAGATTGTATTCTGCATAGATAGGTAATCTTCAACCACTTCAAAGAGCTGTAGAATATGACACTCAAATAAATTAGGGATCTGTTGAAGTGTGAGGCAATTGCTCTTGGCAGCACTGATCTATTCCCGAGAGAATGCTGAGCACCAATTATTCTCCTCTTGGAGCTTGTTTTCTTATTGGCAAAACTGGCCTTTGGGAAAGGAACTTCCCATGCCTTAACCACTGACAAGGTACATGGTATCTGGAAATGGATAAGCAGACTGTCAAATCTTGCCAAGACAGAGTAAAACAGTTTTGAAAATTTTCCTGCACCTAGAAATGGTCTGTCAGTTAGACTAGGCCTAAGCCAAAATTGGTTGCTTTAACGTTGCAAATGAAACTTCGGATGATTGCTCAGGTAGCCAGTTGTATCTGTCATTTTTTGCACATTTTGAAAGTTGCTTAATTGCACTTCCTGCTTACTCAAGTAATATTATTTCTCTACTCAGATCTTTAGTGGTGTTGAATATTAGATAGTTGTAGTTACTTTCCTTTCATGGCTTGGCCAAGTTATTTATTATACAACCTTAAACTCATTAGGATAGGATAATTATTGAATATATTTGTTCTTATTGTATATAATTTTGTATTATCCTTATAACTTTCTTATTGAAACAAAAGGGGGAGGCTTTGTAGGAAATTATACAGCCAATAATAGCCTTTAAGTTAACAACCCACTGGGACATGGCCTCTTATACTACTTATGCCAATGTAAAGCATACAACCAGCCTCTTCCAGCTGCAGGATTTGGTTTCTCTTGTCCATTCCAGCAGACAATTCTGATTTGTGAATCTATCCCTAAATAAATAACCATGCATTATTCTCCATTCTGAGCTAGTGTGGGATTTCTTTTAAGTGTCCTTCTTCATAAAACAATATTAATGTTGAAATTGCATTAAATTTAAAATGTCTACATACCAACATGTTGTCTTATGTCGCTGGCTGTCCTTTTTAAAGAATTATTTGTCTGTATATAAGTGAATGTACTTGGACATGTGTGTGGGGAGGTACATCTATGGAGACCAATGGAATATTTTGGGTGCCCCAGTTATTACTTTCCAGTTACTCTTTTGAAGTGGGGTCTGTACTTGAATCTGGGGTTAGCATTTTATCTGATAAGCCCCAAACTAGCAAAACCCTGATATTCTCCTGTTTCTATCCCTCTAAGGACTAGAGTTACACTAATTTGGAGGATACCTGCAAGTTACAGGGGTGTTGGGAGTCAAGCTCTAATATGCACCATTAATCAAAAAATATTGTTAACTGATGATTCCTGTTTATAGTCACACACTAAACTTTTTTTGTGTTTACTCCCATAGACATTATGGTATGTTTTCTTACCTTAGTGGTCTATGTAGTGATTCAGGAGGCATGAAAATGCTGATGTGTCTTCAATACACCAGTTCCCTTCCGCAGAATGTTTATTCATTAAAAGAATTGCTTAATCAAATGATAGTTCTAATTTTTTGTCAGATTATATTCTTGTCAAACCATGAAATCCTCAAGGAAGACTTTACTAGATATCACTATAAATATCGCCTGCATTTGAAAAGTAGTGAAGATGAATTGGTGAATCTCATTAAGTAAAATTATTAATAGAAATTTGGAATGAGCTTTTGAAGTAATTTTTCAAATGCCTTTCTTCAGATTATTAAATTTTAACTAGCACATAAGCAGTATTTTCTGTTTTCAAATAATAACAATAAAAAATAGCAATTTAAACTAATTAAATATATATATATCATGCAATGAGAAATACATCATTTCCTTTGATTCTTATACACTTCAGTGCTTAGCTTTTCTGTTAGTCATAAAATGATTCCAAAACCATTTGATCCTTAACACATGAAATGTTTGATTATAATTAATTTCTTTCTATAACAGGCTACCCAATGATGTGTTTCCAATATATTAATTATTTTTATGATGAGGTCTGCAATTAAAGTCAAATACATTCCTTCCCTATTGGATAAGTTAAATCAATTGACAAATGTCCAACATAGCGTACTATTCCTCAATTAAGAAATAAATTACAAATGTAATAAGTATTTGTTATTATTTCATTTAATTTAATTTCATTCGAGATATTAAAAATATTCTTTACAATGTGAATAATACTTTTAACATGTTTGCCTTTTTGTTTTGTTTTGTGGAGGCCTGGTTTCTCTGTGTGTTCTTACCTTCCAGGAACTCACTCTGTAGACCAGACTGAGTCTGATCCAGTCCCAAAGATCTACCTGCCTTTATCTCCCAAGAACTGGATAAAAGGCATGCACCACTACTGCCCAACTTAACATGTTTGTCTTATTTGGGATATATTTGTCACTGTGCACATATTAAAAGGGGAATATGTTTACATAACCATATTTTTTATTTTTAATTTGATCCTTGTAAAAAATATCTTCTCCATACATTTGTTATTAAAAAGAAACTATTCCTTTGGCAACTTGTTTGCACTTCACATACTTTATGTTTTTGATCCACATGGAATATATTTCAGTGCTGCCTTTCTCTTTGAACATTAAAATTTGAGTCATTTCTAACCCCACAGTGGAAGTTAAACTTTAGAAATTATATTCTCCTCCATTCCTGACTCTGGTTTATGTTTCTGTTTTTTCCTAACTCTGATTCACCATTCTTTATCTTCAGATGTGCATAGTGCTGCATACTCTATGGAAATATAATGAATAAACAGCCCATCATACTCAGCTTTTTTCATTTTTAGAATTAACATTTTATTTAGAGGATTCCATTTTTCATTTTTTTTATTGAAAAGAAAATTTTCTGCCTCCTCCCTGCCTCCCATTTCCCTCCCTCTCCTCCCACTCCTCTCCCCCTCCCCCCACTCCTTTTCCCCTCCCTCTCCAGTCCTAAGAGCAGTCAGGGTTCCCTGCACTGTGGAAAGTCCAAGGTCCTCCCCCCCTCCATCTAGGTCTAGGAAGGTGAGCATCCAAACTGGCTAGGCTCCCACAAAGCCAGAACATGAAGTAGGATCAAAACCCAGTGCCACTTGGGAGGCAGAGGTAGGCGGATCTCTGTGAGTTCGAGACCAGCCTGGTCTACAAGAGCTAGTTCCAGGACAGGCTCCAAAGCCACAGAGAAACCCTGTCTCGAAAAAACAAAAACAACAACAACAACAACAACAAAAAAAAACCCCAGTGCCATTGTCCTTAGTTTCTCATCAGCCCTCATTGTCCTCCGTGTTCAGAGAGTCCGGTTTTATCCCATGCTTTTTCAGTTCCAGTCCAACTGGCCTTGGTGAGCTCCTATTAGATCAGCCCCACTATCTCAGTGGGTGGGTGCAGCCCTCGCGGTCCTGACTTCCTTGCTCATGTTGGGATAGGGGTAAGGGGAGATGGGGAGAGAAAAGTGAGAAGGAGAGGATGGGGGGAACTTGGGGAATTGGGATGGATGGGATAAAGGAAGGATGGATATGGGAGCAGGGAAGCATATATCTTAATTAAGGGAGCCATCTTAGGGTTGGCAAGAGACTTGAACCTAGAGGGGCTCCCAGGTGCCCAGGGGGATGTCCCCAGTTAGTTCCTTGGGCAGCTGAGGAGAGGGAACCTGAAATGGCCCTATCCTATAGCCATACTGATGAATATCTTGCATATCACCATAGAACCTTCATCTGGTGATGGATGGAGATAGAGACAGAGACCCACATTGGAGCACCAGAATGAGTTCCCAAGGTCCCAATGAGGAGCAGAAAGAGAGAGAACATACTCAGGTTTTTGTTCGGGCTATTCTTCTTACCATCTATATGAAATGCAGCATGTATTCCTCAGCCTTAAAATATCCACTGATAGTTATAATTAAAGAGCTTTGAATTTATAGGCTAATTTGGAGAGATGAAATTTTTACTACATTGACTGTTTCAATCATCAACAATACTGCTTGTATTCCCAGCTTTTTAATTCCTAATATAGAGCTGTATAGATCTCATACATTTAGTTACTTTAATTTTTTTCTCATATTATTCCTTTTCATGGTGTTTTGAATCTTAATTATTGAAATGTTAAACACTTCTATTCTGATCCATAATTAGAAGCCTTCAAAATTAGTGAAATTTAGTAAGGATTTTTGAGTGACATAATTACATTTTAAAAGCTAATTATAACTTTCACCTTATTGCCAAGATAACACAATAACAGTGTAATTAAATCTCGATATTCATTTTAAATCTCAAAATATTTTCAAGTGGAATTATAACTTTGAAAACTGAAGTTAAAGAAGTTTTATGAATGTTTTTTTATGAGTTCTTATTTTTTATGGGAATGAATACTACCAACTAGATGAACTATTCTTACCTTAATCTTTAGTTTTTTTCGTTTATATGTATGTTTTCCTCTTATGTTGTTTTTACTTCTTTTATGTAATTTTTAGGAAGAATATTTTTATCAGCAAAGGAACGTATGTGATAAATGTGACATGCTCAGTCTATAATATAATAGTGTGGTAATTTACCAATACTCTAACAAACACATACTTGCAAAACTGATGCTAGTTTTCCTTTTTAATATGCAAGGTGATTGCTACTCTAGAGTGTGTCCAACCTCTTGTTCTTCCACAAAGTGTAGTTGTTTTGATTTGTGGTCTTATGACTGCACATTTTTGTAATAAATTCTGATAAACATATTTTTTGTTTAAATAAGGAAAAATTTTAAAATGAAAAGTTTTAAAAAGAAGTAAGTATATATACATATTTGCATTTCTCAAACACCAATAACTTTGCTCTCAGTAGGTCCTAATATGAAATGTTATTGGAAAATCTAAATCATGAATGTTCTTCACTACAGCAAAAGGTGTAATATAAAGCTCTTTATCCAGAGTTATGATAATTATGATATAAGAAAAGCAGTCTTAAGATAAAAGGAAGTAGATTCAGTTAGAAAATAAGAGGAATGATGAATGAAACATCACTTGTATGAATATTAGAGATTTTAGAGAAGGACAAAGGTCACACAGCTCAAGAAGTTTCTAGAAAGTGAATTTTTTCCTTTGAGGCTTCTGAAGCCTAGGAAAGCTCACATTAGCATTCTTGCTCCAAAAATTGGAAAATAGAATGGCTTACATTGTTTTAAGTCACATAGATTAAAGATTGATGTTAGCAACTATTGGAGTATGATAGGAAAATGCAATCTCTGATCAGGAAATAAAGACATTAACTTTAATGAGACCAGAATTAACAAGTTCACATTCTAAATCCCCTGTGTTTACTATGGCCAACTGACTTCAATATATTCTTCTGCCTTCACTACTAAACTCATGCTCCTTAAGATGCCTTGAAGACACTACTCTTGTGTCATATGCTTTTATTCCCCAGAAGATATACTCTTTTACTTCTCTCAGTTCCCTTGAAGTTTGAGAGTCTTGTCAGATTATTGTAACCAACTTCCTCCAAATTCAAGAATTATCCAGGACCTACACATACTAGTAAAAGCATACAAAGAATTTCACTAAGATATATGCTAGGCAAGTACAATAAATTACATTCATACTAGTTCTTTAAACATTGAATATCACTGAAGAAAATTTAAAGATACGATTCCTTCATTTTCATTTTCTCTATAAATATTTTCTCTGAATATCTCTCTATGTCACACATGTGTACTCTGCCTACCAAGGCTGAAGAAGGACATTGTACCACCTAGTAGTGGAATTACTGACAGTTGTGAGCAACCAGCCATGTGGGTACTGGAAACTGAACCAGGGTCCTATGGAAGAGCAGGAAATGTTCGTATCTGCTAAGCATTCTCTCAAACCATTCAATAAATTATTTTAAATATACATGAAGATTGTGTAAAAGTTAATTTGATTTGGTTTAAGCAACACTATTATATTTTTAGTAACTATATTTCTACTCTATTGGGACTGATTTTTAATATGTGATCAAATGATATGTAAAAATACAAAACTTTAAAATATGTTTCCCCACTTAAATAAATGGCATCTATTGAAAAGGAAATTTGTATCACAGTCACTTAAGATGCTACTATGTTGTCTTAATCATGAAGAACAGAATGCTCAATGCTTATGGTACTATTTGCCTTGTTCTGGGTTCTGATTATTATCATTAATATAGGGGTTATTTAAATTTTATTTGTTAGAAAGTTTTCTTCCAAATATTTGTTTTTGGGTTTAGTTTTTGGAGGCAAGATTTTCTGTGTTACAGTCCTGACTATCTTGGAACTCATTCTAATGATCAGGTTGGCCTCAAACCCATTGGCATTTGCCAGCCTTTGCCTCCCAATTGCTGGTATTAAACATGCGTGCCATCACTGCTTAGATTAAAATGTTTGCCTTATATGGATGTATTTATTATTTTTCTTTACATTTTTCCATCATTACATTTTGTATAAACACAGTTTTTTTTTTCACAATGCCAATTATTTGTAAAAAATCGGTGTATATATCTTATAAAGTTTTTCAGGAAAAAAGTATAAAATCCTCCTATATTTAATCCTCCCTAAAGCTGGGATAAAAGGCATGCACTGTCTTGTTTCTACAGTAACTAGTGTGACTACTGGCATTAAAGCTATGTGTTACCACTGCCTAGCTGTAAGGTCAGCCAGTGTGGTTGTTTTACATTCCCGATCCCCAGGTGAGTTTTATTTATTAAAAAAAAATTGCCACTATACTTTCTCTTTTTAACTAAACTAAAAAAGAAGGATATAGATAATATAAGAAAAACTATATGCAATAAATACAATAAACATATATACTATTTATAGGCAATAAATACATCAACAATGCCTAGTCTCTTTGCATATGATAAATTCAGAGAAAATAATCCATGTTTACTCAATCTTGGTGAGTCCAAAGACTTATACCTAATTTACTTTCTATCACAACTTGCTTTCTGCATCTGGTAAACTATATCTATAACTATTTCAATGTCAACTCCCTCAGAGACTCAAGAAGGGAATAATATTAGCTGAGTAAGAAGGAATTGCAAGCAAGAGTCTTCAAAAAAAAATGTGAATAATGACAAAACAGCTGGCTTCATGAACAGTCACCCAAAGTTCCTCTGAAACAATGGGGCATCCATCTTTGCCCTAAAATGCCTTGCATATCTGACAGGCTTTTCTGTGAAGCAGGATATTTTGTGTTCTGTTGTCATATAGTCAGCAGTCAAGGCTGGGTCATCTTCTTGCCCAGTGCCTTACTTTTGCCATAAAGAGAGCAAACTCCATGTGGAGTTTCTTTGATGTCCAGTATCTTCTCTGAAGTAGATTGCTGTTATCAGGAGCAGGCTTGTCCCGCCATAAAAAGAAGAACCTAGGTTATCAAAACATGTTAAATGTCATATTCTATCGATTTCTAAAGCCTTCAAAGGTGATTTTTCTAAAATGTATATGTTTGACCTTGAAAACATACTTTATGTAACTATAAGTTTAATTATATTGGTTGATTAAGTACTAACCTATATGTCCTTATTATCCTACACAGTTGGTAGTAATAATTTCCAAGGACTAGAAATTTGCATTATATTATTAAATAAGTTATATAGATACAATACCTTGAACAAGAGTAAATATACATATGCAGTATATTTTAACAA
Source organism: Chionomys nivalis (assembly GCF_950005125.1). Classification (NCBI taxonomy): domain Eukaryota; kingdom Metazoa; phylum Chordata; class Mammalia; order Rodentia; family Cricetidae; genus Chionomys; species Chionomys nivalis. The sequence goes on along the minus strand of NC_080090.1, from coordinate 72,442,721 downwards.
AATTAATTTCAAATTTGTATCAATTAATAAAATTTGTATTCATTCAAGGGTCCTGAAACTTAGAAATCCCTCACCCCCTTTTGCTACTATAAAAAAATCCAACCCTAACTGAGCTTGGGGAATCTCTGGTTATTCCATTATGTTGGACACATGGAGAGCACAAGTTTGTAAACGTGTGAACGAATAAAGGCTCTCTTCCTTTTACATCTAGGACTTGGTCTCCTAGTTGGTTTGGGGGAGACTACATGATCTGAGCATAACAAAATGACATTATGGCATCAATATTTCAGCAGTGTTCCTTGGAAACCTTTTGGAAATCTATCATTACTAATAGATTTATAGTGGGTACTTATAATTTAAAGTTTTGTTAATATTAAACCAAGATTATATCTTAGCTCCCTTGTCTGAGGAAAAATAAGTAGTAACGTATCTCAAAACATGGTTTATAGACTAATTGAAGGATAATATTTTGCATATAGCTGGAAAAATAGAATACATTTTTATTAAACTAATTTAATCTCCAGTTTTCCTTTTCTTCGTGAGTCCTCAAAATTTAAATTACATATTGGTTATCTTGAATTGTTATTCAACAGTCACTGCCAGAAAATGTTTTACTTGTGAATGAGAGAGCAGTTTGTTGCTATTTTTTATTACATCTCCATAGTTCCTACCTATTAATTTGAGAAAAAAATTAAAGTAGGTTTGTTTGATAAAGACTGAAACCATTATTTGCTTTGCTGGTTTCTAACTCCTTTTAAAAAAGGCTTACTTTTGTGATCAATGAGTTTAGACATGTTGTATCCTCATCTGGAATTACATAGAGAAGGTTGTACTGAAATGAGAGTTATAAGAATAACATGTGTATAATATCAAGTTTCATTCCTGAAGGACCATATTCTATTCACTTGCATTTTTAGCAAAAAATAAAATCAATCAATGGAAGAGCTCAAACATCCACTTATGGAATAAATAGCAATCAATAAGTGTATTGCTGAGAGAAATATCATGAGGTTATAAGCATCCTGTCTTTTTTTTTTTTTTTTTTTTGGTGACATAACAAAGGTGAAACACTTGCTATAATTAAGTCCATTTGAGACTAAAATATCAACAACTACACTATAGGAGAAAAACAATTTAAAAGGAATAAATTCTTATAAAATGAGACCTGTCAAAATAAAGAAAAGAAAAAGATAAAGCACAAGCAATTTTTCTAATTTATTTATAATGTTTGGATATCTAGACAGTGCAAACTATACTCTCCTATCTGCCAAAGTTATTGTCACTCACTATTTGTAGTTTCCTCTTAGTACTCTAGGTAAATTATTTTACTGAAATTTTATGCTTGCTTGATGTTTGCTAAGAGTATTTAGCATATTTTCATTTTTGCGACATATAGAATAAAGTTGCATTCTAATATTTATCAAACAAATGTGTAATATTATTTTATAATCTGGCTACTTCTGAAGACCTACTAAATTCTTCGTTCTACTTAATGGCTAATTATCATATAAAAAATGTGCTTTACAAATTTAAATAATCAACTCTATGGTTGCCCTTTAAAAGTAGAATTGCCACAAGTACCAAAATTATGAGAGAAATAATGATTGATAATAATGTAAGTGTATCAGTTCTTTTTGAAATAAATGAAGCACCAGCTCTATCATGGTCACTAAAGGAAACTTTATCTAAATCTATATCCTCCTATAGAACCCAGGATTCAAATGTTGAGGTGAAATTCTGCTCTCTAAGAGAAGCTGAATAGCAAGTAGTTAAACTTTTCTCTTTGCATCTCCCAGAAAATAAAAGGGGGCATCCTTATGCTCAGCCTCACTATACTTAGTTTCCCTAGCACTTCCTATCAGCTAGTCAGTGACTCAGCCTCCTGAACCCAGGTTAATTTTATCTAAACAAACAAATTAACACATCTTTGTATTATTTAAAAAGGACGCAGAAATATATGTAACACACCTTTACACAAGTAGAATAATATTCCACAATATAGTATGTATTTCTTCTTTTCCTGCATGTCTGAGGATGAAAAGATCCAAGCAGTTTTCCTTTCCTTCCCTCCCTCTATCCAGGCATGATATTCCAAACATGCAACTCAGCCACATTCATGAGAACTTCTACTGCTACCTTTACAACAAAACCTCAAGCCGTAGGTTATTGCTGATGTGTCTCTCATTTTAGCGTCATACTAAAGCTCTGCTTAGCCTTTCCTAGAAAGTTTTGAACAAACTGATGTATGTGCATCCACATCACAAACTCTGCACAGAAACACACCCATACAAACAAACACACATTACACAAGCATCAGCACAGATGTCTGTCAATTCTCAATGGGTTTTATACATATTCAGGTCAAATATTATTCCAAATAAGTATTCTTTGGTATTATGTATGCTAAAGTCTTATCAAAATCATTAAAATTATTCTTAAGTGTTTGCCTATAGTTACATCTTATTCCATAAAGTCAAAGAACAATACATAAAATTCAAGAATATATGTATATGTAAATGTATTCAGGCTAATTGGCTTTTCTTTTGGATGGAGACAATAGATTCTAAACTATTCTAATGTCATTGCACTGGTACATAAAGTAGAAAATAACATTTGATCCAAAAATGGAAACTACAACTTCTATATTAAAATTATATTTTAATTTATTCCTGATACATTAGTTTATTTTTTAATTTTTAGTGTATCATTATTATATATTCCCAAGAAAAATAATTCTATTGTATACATAAGCAATATATAAAGTTTGACCTGATCCAATTATCATGAGCATCAACTCTTATAACTCTGGTCTAACTCAAACATCTTGATGCTTGATTAACAATTTTGAATTCCAACATTCCCAAGTCTCTGACAGTTAAAATTTTCAACATTTCTTTGATTGTATCACTTATTCACTTATTTTGGATCTTACATATAAGTAAGAATATGTGAAATGTATAAATGTCTACTTCTGAAACTGGCTAATTTCACGTTATATGCTGTCTTCTTTGTTTTTCCATTGTTAGGAAATGGTAGAACTTTTTGATATTTACTGTAGCTGAATAAGGTGTGTGCACGCACACGTGTGTATGTGTGTGTTTGCACATGTGCACACATGTGGGTGTGTGTTTCCTTTATTTATTCTCTCATCACTGGGCCTTAGTTTAATTTCCTATAGAAGCTACCATGACAGAGGCTACAACAGAAATGGAAATGCAGACCTATCTGATATATTGATTTCAAATCATTTTTATTACATTCATAAGTGTGATTGATGTACCATGTAGCAAATAAGTGAGTTTTTTTTTTAGTTTCTATGCCTCTTTTTTCACAGTAAGACTTGTATTAGCTAGTTATCCTAAACATTGTACACAAGTTCCCTTTTCTCCACAGTCTTACAATTTCAAAACATTAAATACAATATAATAGAGTTTTAAACAGAGATTAAAGGGTAAAGTGCTTGTCTTATGAGGATAAGGAGCTGAGTATAGATCTCAAGAAAAAATACAAAACCAGATGTAATAATAGTTCACATTTGTAATTCCAGCACTCAAAGATAAGAGATAAAGACAAGTGAATCTCTGGAAGCTCAACAGACATATAACCAGAGGAAATAGTGATGAGCAACAAAATACTCTGCCTCAAACAAAGTAGAGAATAAAGATTGACTATATATGTTATTTCTAATGTATTCTGTGGAATGTAGGTACCTACCTTTATAAACATGAACACATACATGCACACAAAAGGGTGAAAATTACATCGAACCTAAACATTTACAGTTACATGAATTTTAATGAATGTGCCAAGAATGTACAATAAGAAATGATATACTAGTAAATAAGTTTTCCAGAAAATTTGAATATCCCTATGTAGTAGAATGACATTAGTCTCTTATCAAATGTATAAAACTTATGCAGAGCATAATAGCAATTTAAATTTAGCAACTGAATCAATAAAATTATCAGTTTAAAATATAAAAGAGATATATGAGTTTTGACTTGTTCTGTACAGTGCCTTGGTGAACATAGCCTTGTAACTCAGAAATCAAAAATGTTTCAGACAATTATTACTTGAAAATGTATATAAACAACAAAAAATAAATAACATGGCAAATAGACAACTGTACATTGGTTAAATAATAAAGAAACTGCCTTAGCCCATTTGATAGGCCAAACCTTAGGTGGGTGGAGTAAACAGAACAGAACGCTGGGAGAAAGAAGCCCAGTAAGAGAGTCGCCATGATTCTCCCATTCCAGACAGAAGCAGGTTAAGATCCTCCCTGGTAAGCCAGCTCGTGGGGCTACACAGAATATTAGAAATGGGTTAGATCAATATATAAGAGCTAGCCAATAAGAGGCTGGAGCTAATGGGCCAAGCAGTGTTTAAAAGAATACAGTTTCCGTGTAATTATTTCGGGGCATAAGCTAGCCATGCGGGCGGCTGGGTGTGACGCCCAGCGTGCTAATGAACTCCACATAAAACCTGAGAGGGCTTAAAAAGGACAGAAAGAGAATTTAAGACAGCTTTTTGCTGTTTCTGGGTTACGTGCCGCAAAGAAATTGTCCTGACTCAGCAACAGAAAAAAACTGGCTGTTTTAAAATGCCGGCTTTCTGGGCTGTGCCGCCATTGCGATCTCTGTTTGGCTCCTCCTGGAGACAGAGCTTTTGAATGGATCATTTGGAGTAAAGTGCTACATCTTGCTTGATGGCAATGTGGACTGCTGTGTGCCTGGAACTGTGAGTGACTCAGGCACCAAATGGTTCTGATGCAGGAGCAGCTCAGCTCCACCATGGGAACTCTGCTGGTCTCAGGCAGGAACTACCATAATTACCATAATAACAGCGCAGTTAAGATTTAGACTGGGCAGGACACCGGCTGTACCGTAATACCTCTAAATGGTGCAACTTAGGTTTTTAAGAAATGCTTAACATTTTAAGAAATGCTCCTGGATAGTAAAAAAATTACAGATTCACAATAGAACTGATTCAGACACTGTTGGATGAATGTACGTAGGCTTGAGAGAGAGAAAAATATATATATAAAGAATAAAGTTAATGTCTTAAAAAAGGGTAAAGTCTTTAAAGGGACAGAGTACAGATAGTTATAGATTAAAAGAAATAAAGAAAAATAAGCCACGTAAAAATGGAAAATTCACAGAGAGTCTGGATTCTTTGTATTATTGTGTTTTCTTTAAAATTTTTGATTGTGAAGGAGCTAAGTGCAGAGAGACATTTCATTATATGGGCTGCCAAGCTAAACCAGATTGGATATAAGGGTATTATGATTTCAAAATATGGGTCTAAGGATATGATTCTTTGGAGAGGGTCTTCTTTTGTTTTCACAGAGGATGAGACTCTGTGGATTGCACCTATCCCGATATGGTATGATAGACCACGCCCTCCTGAAAGGTTGCTGTGAACACCTTCAAAAACTTACTTCACTCAACTTCTGACTGAGATGACCCTGACACACAGGTTACACCATGAAAGATCTGAATACAGCGCCCCCATTCAGCAGGAAGCAGTTTGGAGAGAAAAAACTGCGCCCATGTTCCCAAATATGGTTTATAAGTGTTCTTTTACATTTAAAGGGGGATATGATATAGATATAAATAATTTGCATTGGTATGGATTATAAGGTCAATTTTGTTATATGTATATGTATTTCTGATCTTGATTAAGGTATTATGATTGTGTAGTTCATTTAAAAATGTAATGTATAATTAGGAAATATAGGTTGCTAATGAATAATCATCAATAATAGTCAAATTTGTAGTCATGTTAGTTAGATTTTCTAGATATATAGAGATATATTTCAATTAGATAGGCATTCTTCATATCTTTCAAAGACTACAGAACATGGCATTTAAAATATTATAATAACTTAGGGCTTTTCATGATAATGAGACATGTCTGCTCCTGGCAGCACCAATCTACTTCAAGAGGAAGATGGACACCGAAGAGGCACATTATGGAGTTTGATAGCCATTTGGGCAAGAAACTGCTCTTGCCTGGACTGTTACATATTCTGGACACAGAGAACCTGCAGAAAGAGGACTGCTAAACTTGCCTAAAGGTGAGATGGTTTTTCGGGGTTCCTGACTCCTAAAAGAATCTGCGAGACATTCTGCAGGACACAGCAAAAAGTGACTGAACTGTCTTTGGAATTTCCTGCTTCATGAAAATGTCTGCTGGATACTATGGGCCTGTAGGCCGAAGATGGATGCCCCAACGGTACAAAAGAACTTTGGGTGACTGTCCAGGCAGCAAGATGTCTCTGTCATTTCTAGAGTTTGAAGTTTCTTATTTCTTGTTTACTTAGGTAATATTGTATCCTTCTAGAGTCTTTGATGGAGTTGAAGAATGGTTAGTTATAGTTATAGTTTTCCTTAGTTATGATAAAAGATAAAATAGATATAAATATTGTAACTGTATTTCTTGCTTGATAACTGTTTTGCTATATGTAATCTTACTATGTTAAAATGAAAGCCTTTTATTGTTTAAACAGAAAAAGGGGAAATGATGGAGGAAGGTCATTGGTTAAATAATAAAGAAACTGCCTTAGCCCATTTGATAGGCCAAACCTTAGGTGGGTGGAGTAAACAGAACAGAACGCTGGGAGAAAGAAGCCCAGTAAGAGAGTCGCCATGATTCTCCCATTCCAGACAGACGCAGGTTAAGATCCTCCCTGGTAAGCCAGCTCGTGGGGCTACACAGAATATTAGAAATGGGTTAGATCAATATATAAGAGCTAGCCAATAAGAGGCTGGAGCTAATGGGCCAAGCAGTGTTTAAAAGAATACAGTTTCCGTGTAATTATTTCGGGGCATAAGCTAGCCATGCGGGCGGCTGGGTGCCGGGGACACAGCCCCGCCGTTCATATTACAACACCAGCACTCAAAGATAAGAGATAAAGACAAGTGAATCTCTGGAAGCTCAACAGACATATAACCAGAGGAAATAGTGATGAGCAACAAAATACTCTGCCTCAAACAAAGTAGAGAATAAAGATTGACTATATATGTTATTTCTAATGTATTCTGTGGAATGTAGGTACCTACCTTTATAAACATGAACACATACATGCACACAAAAGGGTGAAAATTACATCGAACCTAAACATTTACAGTTACATGAATTTTAATGAATGTGCCAAGAATGTACAATAAGAAATGATATACTAGTAAATAAGTTTTCCAGAAAATTTGAATATCCCTATGTAGTAGAATGACATTAGTCTCTTATCAAATGTATAAAACTTATGCAGAGCATAATAGCAATTTAAATTTAGCAACTGAATCAATAAAATTATCAGTTTAAAATATAAAAGAGATATATGAGTTTTGACTTGTTCTGTACAGTGCCTTGGTGAACATAGCCTTGTAACTCAGAAATCAAAAATGTTTCAGACAATTATTACTTGAAAATGTATATAAACAACAAAAAATAAATAACATGGCAAATAGACAACTGTATTATAAATATATTGCTCTTCAAACAAAAGTCAAAATTGTTTACCTTTTAATATGTTATTTATTATTTCTACTTTTTGCAGGGAGACAGTAATATACTTTAGTGTCTTAAAATATATAAAATGAAAAATAATTTCACTAGCAAAATTTTTAATAATTAACTAATATAGAAATATTTTAATTAAACAAAGGTATTGTTGAAAAACATACAAAGCTAGTTTTTTGGTAGAATAATAGTTTCTGTAACAAGGAGTGTTCATAATTGAATTCTTATGTAAAAACAAAAGAATAACCTCGGAAGTCGGGATCCAGGAAATCCTCTTATTATATATAGTGTAAACAAATCTAAAGAAAGGAAAGTATCCCTGCTATATTGTAGTTGAATTACAAACTAAATTGAATATCACATTATTTACTGCAGCTTCTGCCAGATTCATTATTTTTGTTGTTTACCCTGGAAATTGAGTGCTCTGAAAATTTAATACTATATTTATTTGTTCATATGAAAAATATACAAAAGTACACATTTAGTTCACTGATTGAATTTTTGCAATGCAATTACAAATAAGTTTTAATCTGTAATAAGTGTATTTTCTTCAAAAGTTCTATATTCTTACCAGAAACATGTGAAGTAATCTTAAAATAAAGCATGATTTTTATTATTCATTCAAATATATATTACACATATTATATATTTGTTTATTTATTTAGTGTGTGTGTCTATGCATGAATGCTACTGTGAACTGTACACCTGGGACAACATTGAGAAGTCATGGGTCAAATGTAAGCCTTTCAGCTTGGGTTCAAGTTCTCTTACCGGCAGAGACATCTTTCTTGCAACAAAAAAGGATCTTAAAACAAGACTTCTTTCATTTATTAGACAGAATCATCTATTCTCTTTTTTCTATTTTTACAGTACTATGTAAATTATGAGTAAAAAGTGCTAAATCATTTACACTAAAACTATTATCACCATGTATGATGAAATTCCAGCCTGTAGGTGTCTAAAGTAGGTGACTTTGAGGTTAATGTTAATCTACCCAACTGGGAAACATGTTTTCCCACAACCTAATAAACAGATAAAATCAAATGTGTTCTTTTTTTCTTAATGAAAGTTCTATTTATCTTCATTTTGACAAAATATTTCAAATTCTTCTGTCAGGATAAAACAATGGCATGTTTTTTTTTGTTTATTTTCTTCTCTGTGTGTGTGTGTGTGTGTGTGTGCCACGCATGTGTATAAGTCCATTGTAATTCAAAGCCAGCACAGTTTGCCAATGAGCTAAAGCTTAACTTCATTTCCCACAATATTTTTGAATCTCCTCATGCTTCTCTGAAATGCAGAGTTAACAGAGAGAAATAAAAATTTCTCTATCATAGTAAACTATTTTTAATAGCCAACTGCTATAGTGGGAAATTTTTACAAACTGTGTAGTATTGTCTGATGAAAAAGTTGTGAACATATTAAATGACTACTGACATTTCGGTAAGTTTCTTATTATCATGTATCTGCACATCCTTTAGCCAACCTTTAAAAATACTGTCCAGTTTTAGCACAATGATGTGTGTTCCTATTGTTTTATTAACAAATCCTGTTTCCTAAAGACTTATATTGGCTCAATGCTTTCTAACACTTTCTTTGCCAATAGCATCATTTTTTTAAGAGTAAAAATAAGATCTCTGTGAGTTCAAGACCAGCCTGGTCTACAAAAGCTAGTTCCAGGGCAGCCTTTAAAACTACAGAGAAACCCTGTCTCAGGAAAAAAAACAAAAAACACCTTAACTTCCCCCAATCATATCTTTGGCAAATCATCTATATGGTCTGATTAATCTCTCTCTCTTTCTTTCTTCCTTTAATCTCTTCCTGTCTCTCTATTCCCCACCCTTCCTGCCAAAGGGTTTATTTTAATTTACAATCATAGTTTGCAGTCCATCATTGTGGGGGACTCACAGCAGCACAAATTTGATGCAGTTGGTTCTTTCATATCTACAATCAAGGGCAGAGAGAAATGAATGCTTACATTTTCACTTGTTTGCTTTTTTTCAGCCTTGTTTTTATACTACTAAACAGTTTCAAACCACTTACCTGGGTAGGGTGTCACTCATACTGTGCTAGTCACTCCTACACTGGTCAGCTTTATCAGTATTTTAGTTAAATCTTAGTTAAATCATCTTGGTTAAATCTTTACCTCAGGGTTTATTGCTCGCTTTCCTCTCTTCCTAGTGTTATTTCATTTTGTGATTGCATCAGAAACCTTTAGTGGTTTTGGAAGCTCTGTGGTAATATTTCCTTGTCTTCTGAAATCTGACAATTCTGCAAACTATTGCTTCTATTCTAATTAATACATTCTATTTCAATTTATTATCTTTCCTGTCTTGACTTAGTATGAAGAGTTCCTGGAGTATCTTCTCTTTCTCATAATTTCTGAGAATCATTATGATAAATGTGTATATATTTTAGCTTATAACCCTATTGCTATTAACAACTCCAATTCACAAATCTTACTGTAATGTATAAAATAAAAATATATCTTTCATATCATATTATTTCCTAACTGTAGTAAAGCCAAAATATGTTTTAAATAAATATCTTTGATAATCTGTTGAAGCTACTATGTTCTATTATTTAGTTTCTTTATCACATTTCTCTAAATATATTTCTATAATGACTAGCTGTTATCTCTACTTTATCATACAATTTTATACCGTTAACATAGGTTCATTGTTGTCATTACAAATACTTGGTTTTCTGAAATTACTACTGTTGGATTGTTAGTATAGTCTGACAACTCCCCATATATATCTTCTCTTCAATATTTAGATGAGATAATAAGTATTCGTGTGTCCTAAACAAATGCATTCCCATTGATTTAATCTACATATTTGAGTGTATTATCTGATAAAATTATATAGATATACAAAGATTAACAGCATAATGAATGAGAAAAATAATGTATGTAGTTAAGTTGACCATTTTTTTCTAAATGTTAAGATTCGTTATTCAATTTCTTGATAAGAATTTAATTTAATTGTTGGTGTTTTCACAAGTATTATTGAGAATGAAACTGGTTTTCATAAGTAGCTCATGAAGGGAGACACAAATGGAACCTGGAAAAAATAGGGATATTGCTTACAGTGCTGCTTTCAATAACTTGTTCAGCTTGCCTGCTCATTCACCACATGTGTAGGTAGAGATTGGTCATTTGTTCCTGGCTTCCCAGACCCATAATAATCACATAGAAACTCTATTATTTGTAATACTGTTTGGCCAATAGCTTAAGCATATTTATAGCTACTTCTTATATCCTAAACTAACCCATCTCCATTAATCTGTGCATTATCACAAGGTAGTGGCCTACCGGCAAAGTTCCAGCAGGCTCCAGCAGGCTTCATTGGGGATGTCTGTCTCTTGCAGTGGCCACATGGCTTCTCTTTGACTCCATCAATACTCTCCTCTTCTATATGCTTGGAATATCCAGCTTTCCCTATTCTGCTAAGACACTGGTTGAAACAGCTTTTTTCATTAATCAATAAAAGCAACCCATAGAAAGAAGGACTTCCCATATCATTTCCCATTTTCTGTATAAATAAAAAGTAAGGTTTTTAACAAGGAAATAGTAAAATTACATGTAACCAAATAGGTATCAATAAAGAATTACAGTTACAATATTTATATCTACTTTATCTTTTATTATAACTAAAGAAAACTGTAATAATAGCTAACTGTTCTTCAATTCCATCAAACACCCGAGAAGAATATAGTAATATCTAAGTAAGCAGGAAGTGCATTGTGAGCAACTTCCAAAAGTTTAGAATTGACAGAGACATCTCACAGCATGGACAGTCACGCAAAGTTCTGTAACGTTGTGGGCACCTATCTTCAGCCTACAGGTCCATAGTATCTGACAAATTTTCCATGAAGCAGGAAAGCCTCTTGGCAGTTTGTTAGTCACTTTCTTTTGTGTCCTGCAGAATGTCTGGCAGACTTTTTCATGAAGCAGGAACATCAGACTATCTCACCTTTAGACAATTGAGCAGTTATTTTTCTGTGGGCCTGCATGCCCAGTTCATACAGCATAACATCGAGCTCTCCAAGCAAGAGCAGTTCTTGCTCAAAAGGCTAATTAACTCCATAAGGAGTCACTTTGATGCCCTTCATCCTCTTGAAGTAATTTGGTGCTGCCAGGAGCAGATATGTCTGATTGTCATGAAAAGTTCTAAGTTCTTAAAACATTTTAAATGCTATAATCTGTTAGTCTTTAAAAGATTTGAAGAATATCTATGCATCTGAAATACATCTCCATATGTCTCTTAAAGGAGCCACAGCATACCTGCTCGCTACCAATAGACAGAGTCCATCTGAAAAAAAAAAATGCTGGCTATCAAGAAGCCATGCTAAAGTCTTTTCTTTTGTGTCTAGTATTCCTTTTCAAGCTTTCTCGGGTTTTAGGTGGATGTTGTCGACCATATTGGAGCCAATTTGTTGGTGGAGGCTCCTTGTCCATTCCTGGGTGCCCAGACATGAAATAATAACACAGAAGCTATATTATTTGCAATTCTGTTTGGTCAATAGCTTAAGTGTATCTTTAGTTAGTTCTTATATCCTAAACTAACCCATCTCCATTAATCTGTGCCTACTGACAAGTTCCAGTAGACTTGTCAGTGTACTGGGGGGTGTCTGTCTCCTCTGGTTGCTACACGGCTTCTTTTTGACTCTGTCTATTCTCTTCTCCTCTATCTGCTTAGAATTTCTGCCTTGCACTATTCTGCTAAGCCACTGCCTGAAACAGTTTTATCAATTAGCCAATAAAAGCAACAAATAGAAGAACTGCCTACACCACACATGATTACCTGTCCAGAGGTTACACAGCAAAATAGGTTTCCTCTTCCACATTAATCATTTTCAAAATGATGCCCTCCCCAGATTTACACACAGACCAAACTGATAGAGGCATCTTTCCCCCCAGGTATCTTTGACCCAGATGATCTTACTGTGTGTCAACCTGATAAGAAATACATGAACACAGAATCAAGGTTTTCAGAGTTGGTACTCTAATTCTTCATACTTAATGAAACAGTTACTCTGATTTGATAGCATCCTCCTTCTCATAAATTTCCATAAGATCCTAGGTTCCAGAATTACATTATTAGATATGATTAAAATGCACATGCAATTTCATAGCAGTATAAAAATCTTTAGATAGGTATCAGCTCTTCTTGGAGGTTCTAATAAAATTCTGTATTAAAACCATCAGGGCCTGGGCTTTTTTTTTTTTTTTTTTTTTTTGGTTGGGAGATTTTTTATGACAGCTTCTATTTCCTCATGACTTATAGGTCTATTTAAATTGATCACCTGGTCTTGATTTAGTTTTGGTAAATGGTACTTATCTAAAAAAAAGTCCATTTCTTTTACATTTTCCAACTTTGTGGCATACAAGCTTTTGTAGTAAGACTTAATGATACACTGAATGTCCTCAGTATCTGTTATTATATCCCCCTTTTCATTTCTGATCTTGTTATTTGCATGTTCTCTCTCTGCCTTTTGATTAGATTGGATAAAGGTTTGTCAATCTTGTTGACTTTCTCAAAGAACCAGCTCTTTGATTTATTGATTCTTTATATATATATATATTTTTTTTTTTATTGAAAAAATTTCTGCCTCCTCCCCACCTCCCATTTCCCTCCCCCTCCCCCACTCCTCTCCCCTTGCCCTCACTCTTCTCCCCCTCCCCCCTCTCTTCTCCCCCTCTATCTCCAGTCCAAAGAGCAGTCATGGTCCCTGCCCTGTGGGAAGTCCAAGGTCCTTCCCCCTCCATCCAGGTCCAGGAAGGTTAGCATCCAAACAGATTGGTTTCTGTGTTTCTATTTTGTTGAATTCAGACTTCAGTTTGATTATTTCCAGCTTCTACTCTTCCTGGGTGAGTCTGCTTCTTTTTTTTTTCTAGAGCTTTCAGCTGTGCTGTTAAGTCTCCAATGGGCAGCTGAGGAGAGGGTGCCTGAACTGGCCCTATCCTATAGCCACACTGATGTATATCTTGCATATCACTATAGAACTTTCATCTGGCGATGGATGGAGATAGAGACAGAGACCCACAATGAAACACTGGACTGAGTTCCAAAGGTCCAAATCAGGAGCAGAAAGAGGGAGAACATGAGCAAGGAAGTCAGGACCGGACCGCGAGGGATGCGTCCACCCACTGAGATGGTGGGGCTGATCTAATGGGAGCTCACCAAAGCCAGCTGGACTGGGATTGATGGAGCATGTGATCAAACCGGACTCCCTGAATGTGGATGACAATGAGGGCTGACTGAGAAGCCAAGGACAATGGCACTGAGTTTTGATTCTACTGCATGTACTGACTTTGTGGGAGCCTAGTCTGTTTGGATGCTCACCTTCCTAGACCTGGATGGAAGGGGTAGGACCTTGGACTTCCCACAGGGCAGGGAATCCTGACTGTTCTTTGGACTGGAGAGGGAGGGGAGGGGGAGTAAGACTGAGGAGAGGGGGAGGGAAATGGGAGGAGGGAAGAAGGTGGAAATTTTTAATAAAAAATCTTTAGATATATATTTTACATGATATTTCTTGAATACATTTTAAACTTTTACTAAAAACCTTCTGAAAGGTGTCTGCCTTTAGGGGTTTTGAATTTGCTTCCACTATTGCTTTACAAAGGTAAATGCTTGATTTATTTGAAGAAAGCCCAGGAAAGAGGAATCTGCTGAATAGTTTCCCAAAGATCACTTAACCCAAGATGTCATTTCACTTAATATGCATTTCGGGAGAGAATAAATTGTTTTCCAGAAATGTCCTTAAAGGCAGAATGGCTCTTGTAAGTCATTTTTGGAAAGTATAGACCTAACTTACTTAGTGAATTAGAAGTGGAAAATGCATGAGACAACAGGCAAAAGGACATTGCATCATGTTTCAATGACAACTATTTCATCGTCGGAATTGGTTAATATTCCTCACTGAATCATTCATTGGAGTTAGGTTTAATTCCTTTAGAGTTTCTCTCAAAATATCTTTGACAACTTAAAAAAAAAATTCCTCACAGAATTTCTCAGTTTCATTTGGAAGTTTATCAGTGTTAGAAAATAATTTTTGTGTCATGAAAACATTTTATAATATTTATCATTAGTAAATATTATTTCCTACCTTTAAAGATGATATACTTACAGATATTAAACTTATTGATGTAATTCATTGGTATTTATTGTGAAAATCCTGTGAGTCTGCTTCACGAATATAAACATTTTCTAGAAGAATATCAAAACTTTATATTGTTAATAAGGTTCTAGTTATCATAATAATCAAATAAAATTTGTAAAGATAACACAAAATAAACTTTACCTCTATAGGGTCTAAGAAAAATCACATTCTGATTATGAATTTAATATACTGATAAAATTCCTTATAAATTTTGGTATTTGACTTTAATTCCTGGATCTCTAGTCAAAGTAAATTGTTTTTCTTTATGGAAACTCTAAACTTAATTTATTAAGTTTCTATCTTTGAATGGAGGTATTGCTTGATGTAGACCATTTACCTAACATGCACAAGTTCCTCCATTCAATTTTAGAACAAACACACACACACACACACACTCACATACACACACACATATATATATACATATATATAGTAAATTTACCAATTCATAGTACTAAGTAAATATTGTATATTTAAACTTTCTTACAATCTCTTATGAGATTTAGATGATTGTCAAATAAGACCACTGGGATCTAGTATTATTAAATGGTCTGGGATTGACTGTGAATAGGACTATGCAATGTTTTAATCTCCAAGAATGTGATAAAATCATTAAAGCGTTGATCAAAACAAAGAAGCAAATTTACCATACTCATGACTTAAACTTCAGTCAATTTTTATTGCAATAGTTTTAGGCTAAGGAAGGGAAGTATTTGTAAATAATGGATAAAATTGGAAGCATAAAATAGTCATATGCTAAAAGATTATTTTACTTGTTGACCTAACAAATAAATCAGAGGTCTATTGCAACAAACCTAAGAGAAAGTTGAGTGCAGCACAGCACTATTTCTTCCAGTAAAGCAAGTGCTGGCTTGTTAAAAATGGAGAGAATAGTATCTTGCAAGCTGACCAGTCAAGCATTGAAGAAAAATGACTCAATATATTTAAAAAATCTGTGCAGTTTCTCTCCAATTATTTTTTAATGTGCTTTTTGAAAAATTGTCAAGAGTGAAAGTTAGCAGACATTTTCTTATGACCATTACATTTTGTGTCCTGTCAAATGAGGAGCAGCAGAGTTCTGAATAGGAATGCAGAGAAGAGAAAGGTTGGCAGGGTGGGACTGCAGATGACAGCACATGCATATTTCAGACAGAAAGTAAATGGAAAAGGTGGTCTATGGATCAGAGTCAAATGTCTTCAAAGTGTGTGGGCAACAAAAACTGCTGTTGGAAACATGATTTAAATTCAAGAAAAGCACCAATTTTGTGTGTGTGTGTGTGTATATATATATATGCCAACGTCAAAAAAGCTAGTTCATTACAAAAATTTTAGTTAACCATGTGTTTGTCAATATTTTTTCACTGTAAAAAATTTATTAAAGGTAATTTTCATACCAAAAGTAAAAGTTCACTTTGTCTTATAGATTTGGAGGTTTCAGTTCAAGATCGTATGGACAATAGTCTTTTAAATTTCTAATAATGAAGCTGTTTGACAGTGGGAGTATGTGCTTAGGAATGTTACCTGATTTTTTGATAGCATGCAAAACAAGGAAAATAGGGGGTGGGATCTCCTTGTAGCAGGCTTTATGTACCACCAGCACCAAAATCATGACATGGAGACATATTAATAATTATCAATGCTTGGTTCTAGCATAGACTTATTTCTCACTAGCTTTTTTGTAACTTAAATGAGCTCATTTCTACTATTCTATGTGGTGCCTCAGCTTGTTTACCTCATCTATGTCTTTCCATTCTTGCTGCCTCCATTTCGGGCTAGTCAGACCCCCTTTTCTCCCTGCCTATCTGTCCTGCCTGTGCTTCTACTGCCTAGGTATTTGCGATTCAGCTTTTTATTAGACCAGTTAGTTGTCTTAGATAGGCAAGGTGAAATAGTAACACATCTCTACATAGTTAAACAAATACTGCATAAACAAATACAGCTTCACATAGTTAAATAATTATTCTAGAACACAAACAATTGCAACATATGATAAACAATTAGTCTATTTCATGACATATCTGCATCAAGAACATTCTCTCAGTGACAATAAATCTTTTAGCGGTCCAGTCTCCTAATCTTTCTACCTCATACTGATGATGCCATACACTGGGGATGAAACCATTAATACCTGGACAATTAAGTGAAATTTTATGTCCAAACTGTAGCACCAGGTGAATTGTACTTCATCATAAAAGATTTACAGTAATTTTTAAATTTTAAAATTGCATATATATATACATATATATGTGTGTGTGTGTGTATAAGTACAATTATATAATAATTTGGAATTAATAATAATGTAAGAGTCTGAATCAGAGTCTTCAGAGAATTGTACATGAATGGTCATATCATACCATTCTGTCAGCCTAAAAATAATACATTCAAGTATCATTATATAGACTGACCAGGTTATATTTAGGAATGTATATACTTATATATGTTCAAGTTCATTTATGAGATAATACATTATGTTTAAAATAACTACTATTAGTAATGACTACAATTATTAAAACTAAGGTGCATTTACTGTTTTTTGGGAATCTTAGTCTATTTGGATGCACACCTTCCTAAGCCTGGATGAGTGGGGAGGACCTTTGACTTCCCACAGGGCAGGGTACTTTAGGACTGGAGGGGGAGGGACGAGGAGGAGGGGAGAAGGGGAGTGGGGGAGTGAGAGGAAAGTGGGAGGAGGGGAGGAAGTGGAAATTTTGATGCCTAGTATTAATAAAGTAATAATAATAATATAAAAAAGAAGTAATATTTCTTTTCTTTTTTGAACTAACACATGAGGGTACAGAAGATGACGTGGTCAGTTAAGGTTTGCTGTCATCACATGACCTACACTTGACTTTTCCTTGAGGATCATTTAGTAGACAGAAATAAACTGATCGCAGAGCAACTGAGATTTGAGTAGGAAAGTATTGGCTTCTTTCGTACAGATCAGATGTGATTGTTTGGAGGTGGAGTTACGCACACTTATACTTGCTTATTGAGTATGCCTCATACAGAATGCTTTGTGCAGAGTATTAAATTAGTATTCATAAAGATTATGAAAAGGGGACTAGGTTTAGAAGGAACGTAAATAAATATTATTTTAGTAAGTTTTCTTCTACCCAAAGGACTGTGAAAGTTTTAAATGTAAAGCAGAGTTTCTTACATATTTTTTGAGGAAAATTGCACCTTAAGTTACACTTGGTAAATAAGTATTTTAATAGAAAATCCATGGAAGAAGACAATTTGAGTTTACCTTTCCTTACAAACTGAGATGAAGAAATGTGAAAGTTTCACAAAAGTTCCAAATGAAAAGGCAGCTGGAGAGGAGGGTAGCACACATGTAACAACAGCACAGGAAATTATCCCGTGCTGCAGTTACACAGCCTTAGTAGCTCCGGCTGCAGCACTCATCAATTCAAAAGAGGAAATAAGATTACAATGGAAGGAAATGGAAGAAGTCAGATATGCAGGCAGAATTCAATTATGCAAATTAGAATTTAACCAAGATACCTGTGTGAGCTTGTGAAGATTGGGAAAAGCAGTGTTGGAAGATGTGATGTTATCAAGAAACCGCCAACTGTTGCTTATTTTATAAAGGCTGGTGGAGATTGAAACACCTAACTGAAACCCGCACTCATACATCAGCTTTAGAATGATATGAAATTTTATTAAAGTATCTTTTGAGTGGGCCAATTTTGTTTATTAAACAGATGAATAATTTTGCCCAAAATAAAGAAATTTCATGTATATGTATATTATTAGTAGATAACATTTAATATAATTCATGTAATTAGTGGATTATATTTCTTCATTAATACACATATATTTTTAATTTTTCATATATAATATAACCAAAATATTATTAACTCAGGTTTATGATAATGCAAATCTGATGTTATGACATGTTATTGTTTAAGGGACATAAATGCATAAATATCCATGATGGAGGTGGGTCATCTTTCTATCTGTTGTTTCATTGGTTAAGTAATAAAGAAACTGCCTTGGCCCCTTTAATAGGACAAAAATTAGGTAGGCGGAGTAAACAGAACAGGATGCTGGGAGAAAGAAGCCGAGTGAGGAGTCACCATGATTCTCCCACTCCAGACAGACGCAGGTTAAGATCTTTCCTGGTAAGCCAGCTCATGGTGTTACACAAAATATTAAAAATGGGTTAGATCAATATGTAAAAGCTAGCCAATAAGAGGCTGGAACTAATGGGCCAGACAGCGATCAAAAGAATACAGTTTCCGTGTAATTATTTCGGGGCATAAGCTAGCCATGTGGGCGGCTGGGTGCCGGGGACGCAGCCCCGCCGCTCTTATTACAACAGAGTGGCGCCCAGCGTGGTAATGAACGCCATGTAAAAGCTGAGAGGGCTTAAAAAGGAGAGAGAGAAAATTTAAGACAGCTTTTTGCTGTTTGTGGGTTGCGTGCGGCAAAGAAATTGTCCTGACTCAGCAACAGGAAAAAACTGGCTGTTTTAAAATGCCGGCTTTCTGGGCTGCGCTGCCATCGCGATCTCTGTCTGGCTCCTGTGGGAGACAGAGTCTTTGAATGGATCATTTGGAATAAAGTGCTACTACGGCTTGCTTGATGACAATGTGGACTGCTGTGTGCCTGGAACTATGTGTGGCTCAGGGGCACCAAATGGCTCTGAGGCAGGAGGGCTCAACTCCACCATGAGGAACTCTGCTGGTCTCAGGCAGGAACTACCGTAATTACCATAATAACAGCGCAGTTAAGGTTTAGACTGAGCAGGACACAGGCGGTACCGTATTATCTGTACGTGGTGCAACTTACGTTTTTAAAAAGTGCTTAACATTTTAAGAAATGCTCCTGGATAGTAAAAAAATTACAGATTCACAATAAAACTGATTCAGACACTGTTGGATGAATGTACGTAGGCTTGATAGAGAGAAAAAAATATATATAAAGAATAAAGT
The DNA here is from genome assembly GCF_950005125.1 of Chionomys nivalis. Lineage (NCBI taxonomy): Eukaryota > Metazoa > Chordata > Mammalia > Rodentia > Cricetidae > Chionomys > Chionomys nivalis. The sequence continues at coordinate 72,423,099 of NC_080090.1, read as the reverse complement.
TAATGCCCTTAAAAAAAGGGGGATAAAGTCCTTAAAGAGACAGAGTACAGATAGTTATAGATTAAAAGAAATAAAGAAAAATAAGCCACGTAAAAATGGAAAATTCACAGAGAGTCTGGATTCTTTGTATTATTGTGTTTTCTTTAAAATTTTTGATTGTGAAGGAGCTAAGTACAGAGAGACATTTCATTATATGGGCTGCCAAGCTAAACCAGAATGGACATAAGGGTATTATGATTTCAGAATATGGGTCTAAGGATATGATGCTTTGGAGAGGGTCTTCTTTTGTTTTCACAGAGGATGCGACCCTGTGGATTTCATCTATCCCGATATGGTATGATAGACCACGCCCTCCTGAAAGGTTGCTATGAACACCTTCAGAAAATTACTTCATTCAACTGCCGACTGAGATGATCCTGACACACAGGTTACACCATGAAAGATCTAAATACAGCGCCCCCATTCAGCAGGAAGCAGTTTGGAGAAAAAAACTGTGCCCATGTTCCCAAATATGGTTTATAAATGTTCTTTTACATTTAAAGGGGGATATGATATAGATATGAATAATTTGCATTGGTGTGGATTTTAAGGTCAATTTTGTTATATGTATATATATTTCTGATCTTGATTAAGGTATTGTGATTGTGTAGTTCATTTAAAAATGTAATGTATAATTAGGAAATATAGGTTGCTAATGGATAATCATAAATAATAGTCAAGCTTATAGTCATGTTAGTTAGATTTTCTAGATGTGCATAGATATATTTCAGATAGGCATTCTTCATATCTTTCAAAGGCTACAGAATATGGCATTTAAGTGTTTTAATAACTTAGGGCTTTTCATGACAATGAGACACGTCTGCTCCTGGCAGCACCAATCTACTTCAAGAGGATGATGGGCATCAAAGAGGCTCCTTATGGAGTTTGATAGCCATTTGGGCAAGAAACTACTCTTGCCTGGACTGATGCATAAACTGGACACAAAGAACCTGCAGAAAGAGGACTGCTGAACTTGCCTAAAGGTGAGATGGTCTTTCGGGGTTCCTGATTTATAAAAGAGTCTACGAGACATTCTGCAGGACACAGCAGATAGTGACTGAACTGTCTTTGAAATTTCCTGCTTCATGGAAATGTCTGCTGAATACTAGGGCCTGTAGGCTGAAGATGGATGCCCCAACAGTACAAAAGAACTTTGGGTGACTGTCCAGGCAGTGAAATGTCTCTGTCATTTCTAGAGTTTTGGATTTCTTGTTTACTTAGGTAATATTATATCCTTCTGGAGTCTTTGATGGAGTTGAAGAATGGATAGATAGTTATAGTTTTCCTTAGTTATGATAAAGATAAAATAGATATAAATATTGTAACTGTAATTCTTGCTTGATAACTGTTATATGTAATTTTACTATGTCAAAGTGAACGCCTTTCTTTTTTGTTTAAACAGAAAAAGAGGAAATGATGGAGGTGGGTCATCTTTCTATCTGTTGTTTCATTGGTTAAGTAATAAAGAAACTGCCTTGGCCCCTTTAATAGGACAAAAATTAGGTAGGCGGAGTAAACAGAACAGGATGCTGGGAGAAAGAAGCCGAGTGAGGAGTCGCCATGATTCTTCCACTCCAGACAGACGCAGGTTAAGATCTTTCCTGGTAAGCCAGCTCATGGTGTTACACAAAATATTAAAAATGGGTTAGATCAATATGTAAAAGCTAGCCAATAAGAGGCTGGAACTAATGGGCCAGACAGCGATCAAAAGAATACAGTTTCCGTGTAATTATTTCGGGGCATAAGCTAGCCATGTGGGCGGCTGGGTGCCGGGGACGCAGCCCCGCCGCTCTTATTACAACATATCCAAACTTTAAAATTAAAATTTCAAAATCACGGCATATTTACTGTGAATAGCATTGATACAAAACCATGATACATCCGTGGCAACTAGTTTTAATAAACCAGCGAGTAGATTTTATTACAATAGATCAAATAATTGCACGCTGATATAAATAGCTGGAAAGAGCAAAAATTCTAATCAAAACTGCAGAAGAATATAGAAGTACCTAAAGAAAATGTTAGCAGAGTTCTTACCAATCTGATAATCAAGATATTAAATAAATTTACCATATTAGACACTATGGGAGATTTTTTTATTATTATTATTATTATTAAAAATTTCTGCGTCCTCCCGCCTCCCTTTTCCCCTCCCCTCCCCCACTCCCCTCCCCCTCCCTCTCCAGTCCAAAGAACAGTCAGGTTTCCCTGCCCTGTGGGAAGTCCAAGATCCTCCCCCCTCCATCCAGGTCTAGAAAGGTGGGCATCCAAACAGGCTAGGTTCCCACAAAGCCAGTACATACAGTAGGATCAAACCTAGTGCCATTGTCCTTGGCTTCTCATCAGCCCTCATTGTCCACCATGTCCACAGAGTCCAATTTTATCCCATGCTTTTTCAGTCCCAGTCCAGCTGGCCTTGGTGAGTTCCCATTAGATCAGCCCCACCACCTCAGTGGGTGGGTTCACCTCTCATGGATCTGACTTCCTTGTTTATGTTCTCCCTCCTTCTGCTCCTCATTTGGACCTTGGGAGCTAGGTCCAGTGCTCCAATGTGGGTCTCTGTCTCTATCTCCATCCATCGCCAGATGAAGGTTCTATGGAACTGGGGGGTGGAGTGGGATGGGGGAAAAGGAAGATGGGGAGAGAAAAGTGAGAAGGGGAGGATGGGGAGAGCTTGGGGGAATGGGATGGTTGGGATAAAGGAAGGGTGGATATGAGAGCAGGGAAGTATATATCTTAATTAAGGGAGCCATTTTAGGGTTGTCAAGAGACTTGACTCTAGAGGGGTTCCCAGGTGTCCAGGGAGATGTCCCCAGCTAGTTCCTTGGGCAACCGAGGAGAGGGAGCCTGAAATGGCCCGATCCTATAGCCATATTATGGAAGATTTTCTAAATTTATCTTTATACTGTTACCTATTGATAATAGCATGAGGAGTACACACACATTTATGCACACTTAGACTGACACATGAACTACCAACTGTGATTTCCTATTTCCATAATTGTGAATGACTATATGTTTCAAAGTTCTATAGAAAGAAATGAAAGCTGGATGATATTTTCTGCTTTAATATCTGATTGATGTCTCTATTCCTTAGATCATGTGACATCAATCTACTAATGTCCTTGCATTCAGAACTGCCACAAATATATACATATCAATGACAGGTTAATATTCAAGCATTGTCCAAAAACAATTTTTTTGCATAGAAATATGAGTCAAGTTTGGATTTCCATATGTGAAATTATAGCTAATTTTTTTCAAGTTGGTAGCAAAATAACTGTACATAAAAATAACTATGTGAAGAAAATATGAAATATTATAAAAATTATATTTATATGATCAACATAAGCTAATGCTACTGACTGTAAACTGAATGTGTGATAATCTTTCCCTAAGTATTAGGAATTTTATGTTTTATATACATCAAAATCAGGAGTGAAAAAATTTCTAAAGACTACATTCTAAGACATTCTTTCATTGCTAAACTAGAAAACTAGTTACAGCTAAAAATATTGTACTAATTTCTGACGTAAATAGGATAAAGATCACTGGATAACTTAGATATAAGTTAATAAAATTTTAAATTACTTTATTGCCCCTAATTCTTCTCTAAAATATGCTACACATAATTGTTAATTTCATTCCTTTTTTTGGCATCATCAACATTAACAATCTTCAGAATCGGTTTTCATATACCCGGATAGTTTTATGGGAAGCAAGATGTAAGGTGGTAGAATCAAAATTTCTTTTTTAAGGTATAAAAATGAAGTAAGATATTATATAAGAAGATAAAAAGACCATCACATCCAAATTGGACAAGGCAGCAAAAGGAAAAGATCCAAGTGAAGGCATAAGAATCAGAGATCCACTTGTACTCATGCTCATGAATACCATAAAAACACTAAACAATAAACCATATATAAGAATCTATCCATGCAGCCCCCGTGCATGCTATTCAATCTCTCTGACTTCATATGAGCTTTACTTGGTTAATTTAGAGTACCTTGTTCTTCTGGTGTCCTCTATCCCTATTGTCTCTCATATACTTTCTGAGTCTTTCTCTGAGGTCTAACAGGAAGGATTTCAGGAGAATATCCCATTTATACCCATTTATACCTGAGTGTTCTTCTCTCTCTCTCTTTCTCTCTCCCTCCCTCCCTCTCTCTCTCCTGCATCTGGCTATGTGTTTCCATAATTTGTTCCCATATGTTGTAGGAAGAAGTTCTCCACACCCCCACAAAAAGCCTAGATAATCTAGCTACTGATGAGGTATTTTAGGGGCATTTCCAAACTTTGACATTTAGATGCAAACTTGTTATCTGCAAAGTTGATGTTCAGTAGTTGTTCAATTATGTTAAAAAATAAAAACAAAGAATATCATATATGCTTTTTTAAAAAATTTTCATCTAAAGACAGTAGTTTTCACACTGGGAAAGGTTAAACATTCTCAAGTCTCTACTTAATCATTTACTATGACTTAAATAGTCAGAAATAACTATGGTGGAAATAGTTAAATATTTATCCAGAAATATCCACATATCTTTCAGTCATATAAAAATAATGTAAATTAAAAAGGGTTAATATGATTCTATAAATTATAAGTTTATAAACTTATAAGATATTACATCTACCAAGGGGATTGATGAGCTAACAAGATAAAACATCACTGAGCATATAAAGTATTAGGAATTTGTCTTTAGGAAAGACCTTTTCATATAAAAAACAATGTTTTACTGAGAATATCTGCTTTGCTTTCTTTCCTAGTGCATTCATATATATCATGCAAAAATTTGAGCAGACTTTTAGGCACCACTATTCCACCTCTAAGATCAATATTACTAATATCATATAAATTTATTTTGTCAGTATTTCTAGTATCTCAGGAGTGGAGAAGAACTTGAAACAGAAGAATTCAGAATTTTCTAATTAGTTTACAAAATAAAATTATTCCACAACTGCACTATCAGCTTTGAAATATCACCTATTGTCCCATCATGATGAATGAGGATCTGTAAGGGCAATATGGCTTTTAATGAGTTCCTCCAATGCCAAATAAAAACAGTGACCCATCAATACTGTAGTACAAGCATACAGTTTGGCTCTATGAAATTTCTGATGGTTCTGACATACTTGCTGAATTTGAAAGAATATAACATAAAAATATGAGTGCAAAAGTTTATATCAGGGAAACTTGAATCTCAAATTTATGGAAAATAAATATAGAGAAAGAGTCCTGAGATTGTAGGAAGAGTACATCACAAATACAAATCTTCAGAAGCAGCTACTGAAGATGCTGATGGTACTTTAGAAGGAGAAATAGAGTCTAGTCACAGCAGACTTAAGGCATATATTAACTTATTATTTGTTTGTTTGTTTGTTTTTCCCTCCTTCCTCTCCTGAGTCTCTCCCACCAACTTTCACACATCCCCAATTCATTCCTCCTCCATTTCTCTTTAGGATAGGGCAGGTCTCCCATGTATACTTACAGAAGATAGCATATCAAGATTTAGTAAGACTAAGCACCTTCTTTGTATTAAGGCTGAACAAGGAAATGAAGTATGGCAAACAGGAAACAAAAACAATAAAAGAGTCAGAGACAAATCCTGTTCCCACTTTTTAGGTCTCACAAGAGGGCCAAGCTACACAACTGAACATATATGTAGAGTGGCCTAGGTCAATCTCATGCAGCCTCCATGCTTGCAGGGCTCTGTGAGTTACTACCCAAGTTAATTGATTCTGTGAGTTCGAGTGTTCTTTGGGTTCCCTTTATCCACTTGGCTTCTACAATCCTTCCTCCCCTTTTCCTCCAGTATTACCTGAGAGCCACCTAATAATTGGCTCTTGGTCGGCACCTGTTTTCATCAGTTCCTGGATGAAGCTCCTCTGATGACAATGAGGCTAGGCAACTCTATGTGTATGGCAGAATTCTGTTAGGCATCATTACATTAAATTTGTCCCATGAGTCATTTGGTTCCATCGTCGCTCCCTTAGTGATTATTCTGTAGATCCTGGTGTTCCAAGCAGTGTGAAGGATGTGCTTAATCTCCTAGCATGGATCTCAATGCAGAAATGTCATTGGTTGGTCATTCTGTCCATCTCTAGGCCATCTTTACTCTAACACATCTCATGGGCAGAATAGACTGAAGGTCAAAGGTTATGTGTCTTGATTGGTGTCCCTCTCCCTCCACTCGAAATCTTACCAGGTCACAGGAGTTAGGCAGTTCAGGCTATATATCCACAAAAGCTGGGAGTATTAACTGAGGTCATCCTTGTAGAATCTCGAGAGATGCCACACCTTTCAGTACTTCCCCATCAACAACCTGATCTCTCATGTTCCCATGCCTACCTCTCCTCAGATCACCCATAAATTTCTTCTATTTCCCCTTCCAACGAAGAGCCAAGAGTACTCCCATGAGTCCTTCATGTTACCTTTTCTTCAGGGTCTGTGGATTGTAGCATAGTTATCCTTTATTTTACAGCTAATATTCACTTATGAGTGAATACATATGTTTGTCTTTCACTGGCCTGGGTTACCTAACTCTGAATGATTTCTTTCTAGTACTGTCTTTTTGCCTTCAAATTTCCTCGTGTTCTTGTTTCTAACAGCTGAGGAATACTCAAATGTATAAATGTACCATATTTTCTTTGTCCATTCCTCCATTGACAGACATCTAGGTTGCTACCAAGTTCAGAGTATTGTAAATAAACTGTTATGAACAGTTGAGCAAGTGTGTAGAATTATTGAGCATCCTTTAACTATGTATGTCCAAGAGTGGCATAGCTGGTTCTGGTGGCAGATTAATTACCAGTTTTAGGGTAAACCACAAAAAGTCTCAACAAAGAAATATTGGCAAAATGAATCTCAGAACATATCAAAAAGAGGGTCATCCACCATGATTAATTAGGCTTCTTCTCAGAGATGCAGCAATAGTTCAGCATACAAAAATCAGTCAACAGGGGCTGGAGAGATGGCTCAGAGGTTGGGAGCATTGCTTGCTCTTCCAAAGGTCCTGAGTTCAATTCCCAGCAACCACATGGTGGCTCAAAACCATCTGTAGTGGGGTCTGGTGCCCTCTTCTGTCCTGCAGGCATACACATGGACAGAGTGTTGTATACATAATAAATAAATATTAAAAAAAAATCAGTCAACATAATCTACCCTTTAAACAAACTTGAAGAAAAAATAGCAAACACATGATCATCTTCTTAGATGCTTTTGACAAGATCCAACATCCCTTCATGATAAAAGTCTTGGAGAAATTACAGATACAAGGGACATACATAAATATAATAAAAGCAATATACAACAAGATAATTGCCAATATCAAATTAAATGAGAGAATCTCAAAGCCATTCCATAAAATCAGGAGCAAGACAAGATTGTCCACTCCACCAAACCTATTCAATATATATGCATATATCACTTGAAGTTCTAGCTAATATATTAAGAGATTTAAAAGAAATCAATGGGATACAAATCAGAAAGAAGGAAGTCCAAGTACCATTTTTTGTAGATGATACATTAGAATACATAAATGTCCCCAAAATCTCTACCAATGAACTCCTACAGCTGATCAACACCCTTAGCCAAGTGGCTAGAAACAAGATTAACACAAAAAAATCAGCAGCCATCCAATAAAATATGATAAATGAGTTGAGAAATCAATCAGGTAATCAATTCCTTTACAATAGCCTCAAACAACATAAAATATCTTGGTATAATTCTAAACAGGCAAGTGAATGACCTGTATGACAAGATTTCCAATTCTTTGAGGAAAGAAATTGGAGAAGATATAAGATGCAAAGATCTGCCATGCTAATGTATCAGTAGGATGGAGACATTAAAAATGGCCATCTTACCAAAAGCAATCTACAGTTTCCCATTAATTCCCAACATAAATATTTACATAAATGGATATTCAATACTCAAATGCATATGGAAAAAAAAAACAAAGATAATTAAAACAAATCAGAAAATAAAAGAACTTACTAATATATCATGATCCCTGATTTCATGATCTCCACTATGGTATAAAAATTACATGGCATTCGCATAAAAACAGACAATTGGTTAATGGAATTGATTCAAAGACCCAGACATAAATACATACATTTCTGATCATGTGATTTTTAACAAAGAAGCTAAAATTATACAATGGAAAAAAGAAAAAAATATTCAACAAATGGTGATGGTATAATCATATGTGAACATGCAGAAGAATATAAAAATGATAGCTATCACACTGTATAAAATTCAAATCCAATTGAATCAAAGACCTCAACATAAATCCAGTTTCACTAAACTTGACAGAATAAAAAGAGAAATAGCTTCGAGCACATTGGCACAGGAGGCAAGTTCCTGAACAGGATAACAATAGCACAGACATTAAGATCAATATTTAATAAATGGGACATCATGAATCTGAAATGTTTCTTTAGGGCAGAGGATAGAATGAATAGACGAAATGGCAGCCTATAGAATGGTAAAAGATCTTCAACAGCCCCATATCTGACAGAAGGCTAATATCAAAAATATGTATAGTTATCAAGAAATTAGATACCAACAAAGCAAATAATCAAACTAAAAACTAGGGTACAGTTATAAAGAGACATTTCTCAACAGTATATTCTATATTCAAAAAAATGAACTGTATAGTTTTTTGAATCAATATGAATTTTCCAAAAAAATTAATTACAAAATAATTCTTATTGTTTTTAAATGACAGGATGCTTGTATTAAGATGAGATAGTCAATTCATTGGAGAAGAAAAACATAATCCAAAGGCTTTAAAGATATGACCTTTGTACTACAGAAAGTATACTAGTTACAAGGACAAGTCAGATATAAAATTTCATTGTGTTTTGTTATTGAGGGAACAGCAGATTTTAGATGATCAACTATTTAGATGCAAGGAAGGCTATGATACTTGCAGTACTGGGTATCAGTGTCTTTATATTATTCTTAATATCTAAAATTGTGATTCAGTTAAATTTTAGAGTTTTGTGGTAATAAGTCCCATGTGCTAATACAAAGTATGATAATAATGTAGGATGAAGAAGAAAACCAACTGGAACTATGAAACTATGCTGCTTAATGGCTGTTGAAAAAATGTTTTTATGAAAACATGCAATTCATATGAGAGAGGCTCTTTAGTTATTATAACATGTATGGTGCATTCCTACAAAAATATTTCATATATCCAGGAATGATCACTACTAGAAAGTTCAAGATTTATGAGGTCAGGAAAACACAGTATTTGTTTCTTTATTAAATATATAACTTCTAGCAGGTTGATGAACTGTCAGTATGTCTACCCTTCATGGCAGAAATTCCACAAACAGGAAGCTTAGAGTCCAAGCAAAATAAACTGAAAATTAATATATATGCGCTGTGCAGAAAATATTTGATGTATCTTTCTGAATTATTGAGTACATAAATGTCATTTTTGAGACTGGATATCAGTATTTAAAGACAAAGTTTACTGGTCCAATTGTTGCTGAGGTAGCATTGAAATATTAGAAAAGGTGAAGTCTTAGGCAAAGTTCTTTAAAAATTTTTTCTATTACTAGTGATATTTTATTATTTCTACTAGAAAAGCATTTGTTCCAAAACTATGTTCATGTGAGCACAATGTCATGAGGGCTACCTGCAGTGACAATAGTGTAGATTGTTCATGAACTCATGTTAATGAATGTCTGTAGTAGAAGATAAAAATCAGCTACCTTGTGTTCATATTAACCAATGTGCATATTGTTACAATGAATCCATGTCAGTGATAAAACTTTAAAATTAAATGACATGTTGATCAAATGTCTGTTTATTTTATAGGTACCTCAAAATACTCTTAACTGATGAGGGAAAAAATGAGCTTTATATGGCCAAAAATGTATTTAGCAAATCATTTAGGAATAATTAAATATAGTCAAAACAATAATGAATACACATGTACATTATACATAATTTACTTAAGGTTATGCCACATAGAGTGATAATGTTTCTCTCAGGAACCCCAGACTATTTAACAAAAATCACAGTAATAGACTGAGAAACCTCCTATCAAATTGTCAGGACAATTAAGTAAATTTTCAATATGCAAGGGAGTATTGCTGTTGCCCGTGGTTGCCTCATAGAAGTTGAAAGTAAATTTCTGCCTATTGTGGAAGACAACACACACTCCTGACATAGTATTTGAGCAACATCTAAGCAAAAATCTGATTTCTGAGATCAAGCTCTTTCGGTATTTGAATGTCTATGCTTCTAACACTACTATGTCAACATTCATAAATATTCTTATCTTTGGATTTGTCATTTTCATAAACATCTTTTTAAAAAGAACAAAATAAAATTCATAGCCATTTATGGTTTCTGAATCAAGAATTATACCATAAAATGACTTTTCTATAGTGATATTTTATAAACACAGTGGAATTTACAGATGAAATTCTAAAACAATGCAATATAATGTTACTAATTTTTTAATATATGATACATGTATCTTGAAGATATAAGTTTAGAGGAAAGATTCTCATCATTGGATTTCAAATCATTCCAACGTAACCAAACTTGAGTTGTAAATTTTGTGTAACCCCTTGCAAACATTTTTGAAATTGTAATATTCATCACTTCTACAATCCACTTTTTATTAAAAATAGATTCTTCTTTCATGCAATACACTGCTACCACAGTTTCCCCTATCTTCGATGAGGCAAAACACCCTCCTCACATGTAGTTGTATCAAATTGTTCCCCAATAGCCCGGAATGGAGTATAGCAAAGTTTTGTTTATTTGGAGATAAATTCACAGTAAAAGTAGTGATCCTCAGTCCTTGAGTGCACTGGGAACTGGAACGGAAGCAAGCAGAAAAAAAAGGGTGTGTGTGCTTGCTTTTGTCTGCACTTACTGTTCATGAAACCACACCCAAAGTGGGCTGGTATCTTAAAGACTATTGGCTGAAGGAGTTCCCATAACACCACACCTATCTCACTCATCTCAGGTCCACTCCCTGTCATTTTCCTTCTAAAAGGAGCATGCCTTCCAGAGACTAAGAGGCTACAGCCAAACAGGACACAACAAGATACACCATCATAAAGCAAAATTCCTTACTCATATCAAGGGTGGACAAAGCAACCTATTATGAGGAAGCACCCTACAAGCAGGCTAAAAGAGTCAGAAACACAGCCTAGAGTAAATTTCAATATAAGACATGTTATTAAATCCAATTTATTTAAAATTTTATTTTATTGTTAATTAATTTTTTTTTGTATTTCTCCTCCTTCTCCTCCTTCTATTTCCTGTCATGACTTCCCTGTCCTTACTTCCTTGAAAATTTATGTCCCCATTTTATTTTATTATTATTGCTGTACACCCATACTTATAAATACAACCTTCAGAGTCTATTTAATGTTGTTTGTATGTAGATACATTTAGGGTTGGCCACATGGTTTTGGATAAGCAATTAAACAGCTCTTGAGGGGGAAAGACTGGTTCACCCTTTCTCAGTTGTCCACAGTTCCCAGTAGTTCTGAGTCTAAGACTGTCCAGTGATACGTCACCATCCACATTAGCATTTGTAATTATGTTTCATCATTTAGACTATGTTTAGGATCCATATTGTTGAGATTTAATGTATATAGCATTTTTAACATTTTTCCTATAACTTTCAGTGATGGCCTGCTTAGTACTGTCGCTCTTATGCACCTTTGGATCCCTCTTCCATGATGCCATGATGTTTCTGAAACTTATTTTAAGCATTCTGTCATAGCTGTATCAGTAGGAACTGAGCATCCATTGTCAGATGTTCTGTACATTTTGAACAGTTCTGGCTTTTAGTTATGAGCTCAATCTGCTACCAAAAGAAACAAACTTCTTTAATGAGTGATGTCTGTATGTGCAAAAATACATATATAGAAAAAACATTAGTTCAATAAAATGGTGATAGATATAAACTATCATGAAATAAAATTAGTGTAAAAATAGTTATAAGATGAAGAAAGTGAAAAATATATAATTAAAGACTACCTATTCTATTTGAAGCGTGAAAATAATTTTACTTCCCGTGAATCCACTAATGTAATCTGCCTTGATAATAAGGAAAGGAAAAAACTTGATCCTATCAATGGCACTGAAAAAAAATGTGTGAAAGTCGATGATGGAGGTTTTCTTCCACTTGTTTCAGCATCGTAGTATCCCTTCACCAGACGTTTCCATCATTCATATCTCTATGTGTTAGATCTGATTGTTTACAACATGTTTAACACTCACATAAAATTTTATATTATCCTAATTATGACATAAATGTTTTTGTCATTTACCATAAATATAAGTACACACCATTAATGTTGTATAAAATTTTATGACCTAAAAACATGCTCAACATAAAAAAGACTGTAAAAGCATTAAATTTACATTTACAACACTACTAATTATCATAGTTTTGTTTTCATGATGGAACTGATATATTTCTTTGTAATATATTCATAGGTATAGTAATGGCATTTAAGCTTGGAGTTAACAATTACAATTACTTTACATGCTCCTCAAAGAGTTTATGTTTATAGCACTTGTAAGTGCAAATGAATCCTGAAATATCTATTGTACAACACACACTGTGATGAAATTCAGTCTTTCCATGTGAATCTGATTACTTTATTATTAATTCAAGATGAGGCAATAAGGAAGTGTATATCATGCTATTTCATGATGAATAATCTTATGATTCAAAATTACCTTAAAATTTAAAAATTGGTATTTTTTGGTTGAAGGAAAGACAATTTTTAGATATTGCATTAGTCAGAAAAAATATGACATAGTAATGTCAAGTGAATATTAAACAATGAACGTGACTTCTGATTTTTGTTTCAAGACCATATTGGAAAAAAGAATAAGTGGAACAAAATATTAATAATTATTAAATAACTCCTGTGGTAGTTAACTAAAGAAAAGCAAATTCAGAACATAGAGACTAAAGAAGAATAAAAGTAAAAATCACTTAATGATAAAAGACACTAGTTGAAAAAACCATCTTACAATAGACATAAGAAAGTCATAAGAAATATGCTTGTATATCAAACAATTATATTTTTTCTATTTTTTTCTGGAAGATAATTATATCAAATAATGAAAACAAGCAATTAGAAAGGATGGACACCTAATTGGTCTTGTGACCTTAGTTTCCTTAATAATTCATGAATTTATGCTGGCAATTGAATTTATAGCCTCATACAAGCATTCTACCATGGAAATACATTCTCAGAAGCTTTGTACATTTTAACACAATGTCAAATTTTATTTTATTAAATTAAAGACAATGATCCATTACTTTAGGTCAGTAGCTCTCAATTTGTGGGTCACACAATCTGAATATCAGATATTTACATTATTATTAATAACAAAAACTAAATTATGGTTATGAAGTAACAATGAAATAATTTCATCATTGGCGGTCAATATAACATGAGGAACTATATTAAGGGGTCATAGCATAAGAAAATTTTAGAACGACTGCTTTAAGGTAACATGCTAACAGTAAATAATGTTATCACACTCAGAATGTTTTTAAATATATGTTCCAGATATATGATTTATTGTCTTATTATATATGCATTGCTGTAGTGATCATGATATCTTGTATAAAATTAGATTTTAAGTTTAAAAATATTTACATATTATATATTATAAATATGTTTCTATTTTATGTGAATAACTCCATATAGTATTATTAAACAACAGAAAATAACAATAATAATCTTAGATTGTGCTTCATTCAATGGCTCTCCCAGGACTGGAGAGCTTAAGTAATAATATTCTGTTTCTTTCAAGAGACTCTTCTTCTCTCTTGTGTATCATAAAATTGGACTTCTTAATATATCTAATGGTTCTTAATATGCTTAGTATAAAATAGCACCTCTGGGAACATGTGCAAGAATTAAGAACTACTATTCCTTTGATCCAGAGAATATTGCTTGAGAAGGTATAAAGATTACAAAATATCAAAAGAACATTAAATTCTAAAAATAAGATTAACCAATTAGCAAAATTTTCTATCATTATTCTTTAAATAATATTTAAGAAGTACTATAACTTTACTAAAATCTCTTCAGTACAAAAAGGGGCTATTGTGGGGGTTCTAGTTCTTTGGTTGTTGAAAGTAATAAAACTTTGTCAACCTTTCCAGATGCTGAATTTAAAGCTATGAATAACAAAATTAGATAATAAACATACTATGAAGAGATAAATTCAAAAATAACATTTGTCAAAGAAAAATAATTTATGTAAATTGAATCATTATCAATTTAATAAAAAGAGAAAGATAAGGCAAAGATTGAAAAAAGAATAAAACATGGAGTAGAAAGTGCCTAAATGGAAAGATCCCTAGTCTAAGAAAATTGAGGTCTAGTTTTAAACAATACAGATTTTTAAATACTGAATTTTTCAAGGAACACATGAATAAATGCCTACTCATCTGAAATAGAGAATCAAGGACTGAACAATCCTAAGTCATCAAAGAGAATCAATGAGTTTTATTGGGGCTATTTACTAGAGCAGAAATGACACAGAAAATCAACAGCCACAAAATGTCAACCCAGTATAGCTTAGAATACATGAAAACAAGAAACCTGTAGCTTACTGAGCAAGTACAAGAAGATTGGTGGGGTGGAGTGTACTTTAGGATGTGTAAATATTATAAGCTTCTTCCAGTAAGACCAGCCTATCTCTGTCTCTCCAGGAAGCTTTTCTATACTCTCATCACTCTCTATTGCTTAAATAAGTGTGAAGAGAGAGCATGTTAATGAATCTATTCAGTGTCATTGATTTCTTGAAGCTTCTGAATGCTTTGTTTCCTGAGTCTTAGGAACAGCAATTTAGAACATCTTTAGAATAAAAGAGCTATCTGGAGGATGGGATGCATTAGCATAGAGGAAATTTTTGTAAAACACATGTTTCAATTGAAAGAGCTAAAATAATTAATATATTGGAATATGTGTGTGTGCGTATAAATTCCAGTATACAAAATATATTATATATATTTTTATCTGGTACCTGAAAATGGTCACAAATTCTATTATATTTTTATTATTATAATACTTTTTAATTCTTTTAATTCTTCTTTTATTTTTTCTATCCTCCAAGTCTTTCCAAACCCTTTTCCTCTTTCTACCTAACCAGTGTTCTTTCTCAAAAATCATATGTAGAATCAATGAAACAACAAAATTCCACAAAAATGAAAACAAAATATTAATATAACTTCCCAAAACTAAAGACATAAATCATAAACATATAGGGGAACACACACACAAACACAATACACAAACAAAACAATAATAACAACAACAAAAAAAAACATGGAGTACATTATACATTGCTCAACTACTCTTGAAAATGAGTCTTCCCTGGAGTTTTATTATATTGGAGAAAAATGACTTACCCTTTTTCAAGAGGTATAAATGGAAACTCAGATGTTAACCTTTATCCGAGTAAATGTCATTCATTCATTCATTCATTCATTCATATTTTTAAAATATAGTAAAATAAAATATAATAAGAAATAATAAAGAACTATAATCCTGAGGTTGGGCAACACAAATCAACAGAAGGAAAATGACCCAAGATAAGGGACAAGAATTAGGTACCCATTCTTTTGCACATTTTGAAATCCCATAAAACACTGACACTAAAGTAGAAGCCATAATGTTAATGCAGAAGAACTGATGCAGACCTCCTTATGTGGATTCAGATTCTGTGATTTTATATGAGCTTTGCTCATGTGATTTAAGGTCCCTGTTTTCTTGTTGACCCCATCCCCTCTAACTCTTACACTATTTCAGTCTTCTCTTCTACTGAGTACCCAGGACAGTGGGTGAGGTATATGATGAGAAATCACATTTAGGGCTGAGTGCTCCAAGGTTGGTCACTCTATGTAATATCTGACTGTGAGTTTCTATATTTGTTCCCATTTGCTACATGAGGAAGTTTCTTTGAGACTGACCTGAGTGTAGAAAAATATCATTAGAAGTCATTTTTTTTCACAACAATTTTCTTTCTTTATTGTGCCATATTATTTGTTTAAACAAGGTAACTCAAGGTAATTTGTCTCAGTGTCCTGGTCACCTATGCAGAATCAAGTATGGGTTCCATCATGAGGAGTTTATCGTATGTCCATTTATGTATATATATTCCTCAAACTAAGACACCTACATTTTAAAGGTTTGTTAACTTTGTTTTAAATTATTAAATAATTAAAATTGTTTAAGTAAAAATAAATCAGCTAAATAGGAGAAAAATTCAAGGAGATAGTTGATGTGGGAGTCCCCTCTGTGTAATGTGATTACCTTTAATGAATGAAGAAACTGCTTTGGACCCATAGCAAGGCAGAACTTAGGTAGGTCGGGAAAGATAGGCTGAATGCTAGGAGGAAAAGGAGGTAGAGTCGCAGAGGCGCCAGAGTCAAACATGCCGAATCTTTTCCAGTAAGCCACACCCACGAGGCAATATACAAATTAATAAAAACGGGTTAAATTAATGTAAGAGTTAGCCAATAAGAAACTAGAGCTAATGGCCCAAGCAGTGTTTCAATCAATATTGTTTCTGTGTGGTAATTTTGGTTCTGGGTGGCCGGGACAAAGAAGTGGCCTCTTCGTACAGATAGTATAAAGAATAATACACAAAATTAAAATTTTGTTCATGGAAACTGTGAGGAAAGTACATTTTAAATATTCATGGCATAAAAGCCATGTTTTTGTTCTTTGAGACATGATTTATCGGTGAAACTGTCTTGGCTGTTTGGGAATTCACTCTGTAGACAAGGTTAACCTTGAACTCACAGAGATCCACCCGCCTCTGCCTTCCAGTCGCTTGGAATAAGGTATGTGCCACCACCAACCAACAAAGGAAAATAAATAAAAAAAAAATTTATAATTATCATTTTTTACTTTCTTTTTTTTTTGTAGCATTCTTAAGATAATGAGGTAAGAACTGCCAACAACCACTCTAGGACAAGTTTGTTATTTTGAAAAGAAAAAAATACTGTTTTCTTTCAAGTTAATTGTGAAAAAAATCAAAATTAATTTATCATTCTTACCTTTTAAGTCTGATGTCAAATTCAGGATTGCATTTAAGTATCAAACATAACAAAACTAATTACAGAACAACACTTTATATTTGCATAGACTATTAAATTTTCATTGAACATAGTAACTTAAATGTGTTTATATACATGTATATCCATATAAATGATGGATATATATCACTTCTTACTGAAGAAATTTCATATTTCTCTCCCATAATTACTTTCTATCTCATTCACAAAGTTTTCACTTAATATATATATTCATTGCATTCATGCCTTCATTGTTTCTTTACCAAATGAACATCAGGAAAAAGCCTTCAAATTATTACTATGTATGATATGTTACATTATACATGTTTCCATGCTTTTAATCATGATTGCTAGAATAATTTTATAGAAATTTCATTATTTGAGTAAATATGTGGTTCATATATTAAAAGTCTATAAATGATGAATGTGTTGCTTCTGTATGTGTGTTGCTTTTATTTGTTAATGAATTAAGAAGCTGCTTTGGCCTGTAATAGGGGAGAATAAAGCTAGGTGAGGAAGACTGAACTGAATTTAATGCTTGGAGGAAGAAGGAGAAGTCAGTGAGATGCCATGTAGCTGCCATTGGAGAAAAGACATGATGGGACTTTGTCAGTAGGCCATGACCTTATGGTGATGCACAGATTAATGGAGATGAGTTAGCTTAGGATATAAGATATATGGTAACAATATGCTTAAGCTATTAGCCAAACAGTATTGCTAATAATATAGTTTCTGAGTGACTATTTCAGGTGTCAGCAGACAGGAACGAATGAGCAGCCTCAGCCAACAGATGAGGGCCTGAGTTTTGTTTCTATGAAACATCAAAAGCTTGAAATAATGGCTTGGAGCAGTTGTATTCCCAATATTGTGGAAGAAAGAGGGATGGAACCTTTAGGCTCCCTATCCAGCCAGCCTTACATATTTAGTGAGCCTCAAGCCATTGATAGACAGTCAAAAACAAAGCAAACCAATAAAATTAAAAAGTATTGCTCATAAATTATGACAGTAGAGTTTTGAATCTGACCTGATAAGGCATGTGTAAACTTGTTCACCACCACACCACACACATATACATACACATGGACAAACAGGTGACCTCCAAAAAAAAAAAAAAAACTATAGTGGAATGAGTGTATTTTAAAGTAAGGATGAAGAACTAAAATTAGTTGTTTGATAATTAAATTTATTATTAAAGTATTAACAGAAATAAATGGGCTAACATTTAGTTACAATGATAAGTCTCAAAATATCTTGAAAGCA
The DNA here is from genome assembly GCF_950005125.1 of Chionomys nivalis. NCBI lineage: Eukaryota > Metazoa > Chordata > Mammalia > Rodentia > Cricetidae > Chionomys > Chionomys nivalis. The sequence goes on along the minus strand of NC_080090.1, from coordinate 72,404,701 downwards.
TAATTATTTGATGTCATGTAGTAATGAAAATTTGCATCTAGCTAGTAAACACTACAGAGAATAATAATATCTTTCCTGAAAAAATATGTCTAATATTGCGATGGTGGCACAAATGTAATAGGGGTAAGCAATTACTCACTGACAGGATTTAAGGACTGCTCCATAAGAGGCCACAGCTATTGGGGCCAAAACCTGTGACTAGTCAGCTCTCTCCCTTTTTAGAAGAGCATTCACCTTTTACTGTGCTAATGGGAAATAATATTAAATTGACTTCAAAACTTCTCAATATGCTGACAGATGATGCATTTCTCAAATCACTGAAGATAACCTCTTTGTATAGAGATAGGATTAATAAGGTGTTCTATATTTTATTAGAAACTGGAGAGAGCTCTGTACTAAATGACCTGTGTATTCTACGTATCTTTCCTCTCACAACTCAGGAATCAAAACTGTGGAAAAAAAGAAGGAAAGATTCTAAAAGGTAAAGACAAAAAGTATGAAGAAATTGTGTTTTCTGAAGAGAATAGTTGTGTGTATCAACGCATAACAGCAATAACATCACACATAAGACCTGAACAAACTCAAACCAGAAAAAAAATCATAAAGGAGAGACAAGGTGAACATAAATTCATATCCATACCTGAGTAGTTATTGGTAATTACTAGCTTCAAGAAGGGGAAAACATATTTTGCTTTAAGATGATGGCTCTGGTAAGTCTAATACACTCCAGAAATTGGCCACACACTCAAGAATATATACACAGCTTTAATTGGAATCACTGAGTTCTAAATAGAAACCATGAATGAGGATAAAATAATTGGGGCGTATGTGAAATGAAAGGGCGTATTTGGAAATGATTAGGGACAGAGCTAACTATGATAAAAATAATGTATGCAATTCTTAAACACTTAAAAATATTTTATAATATAAGAAGTGAAAAAGTAAATAAAAATATTCATTATAATCAGAGATCACAAGTTAGTAAAGAACATAAACTAGCAATTTGTTAGATAAAGTTAACTTTATAGCTTTTAATTAATAATCTCAAGATAAACTTATTTAAATAATGGTTTGTATGACATCAAACTACCCCTACATTTTTGTAATTCTATTATTTGAATGTATTTGAGCAAATATTGGTTAAATATTTCTTCTAAAATTTAGTAAGCTACAATGGGTAATTAAAGCAATAGTGACATCTTTTTATATTAAACATTCTTTGTGGGGCTAGATAATAAATACAAGATATAATAATCAAAAAGTTTAACAATATAATCTACTTTTTTCAATTCCTTTATTAATGTTATTTATTCATGACATCAATATGAATAATTATGAAAAGTTCATGTCTCTTTTTCATTTCTTCAGCTCATTTTGTAACCTTTGCTTCTTATTACATTTTACTTTAGATCAATTGGAGTGAAAAGAGTTGAACCAGAAACCAGAGATAAGATATGTCTTATTTAACATTCCAAAAGCAATGCAATAAATTACTATGTGTGAGATCCATAAAAAAAAAATTGAATCTTTACTTAAGAGGGAGAATAAATAGCATCTTCAGAGTTGAGAAATAAAATACCAACTCAGAAAGATACTAAGGTGAAATCAACCTCTTATGAGGAGCAAAGAATTCAGAGACTAAAATCATATATTGTTAACAATGTCTTAGATAGAAAATAACTTTACAAATTTGCATTGTTTAAGTTCATAGACAGGGATTTAAACAATATCATACACCCATTGAATTCTGAATATTTTATCCATGGCTAAAGCTAACTAAGTTCACTGAAAAGATGACTGTTTATGACAAATACATTAGTATAACATTTTGATGATAGTATATAGAGTTCACATGTATAATTTATATCATCTTGTAATAAAGAAATTAAATACATTTATGATATAACCAAGAGGCTAGAGAATAAGAGCAAGCAATTCTTCTGCTGCTGGAATAGACTGCCTTTCAAAGTTCTGACACCGTGTGACAAATTGTCTTCTACTATTCACAGTGTCCTTTAGTTAAAATGATTAGAACATTTTATATATGTTGATTAAGATTATGTTAATGTATAAATAGTTGTTTTATGTTATCAGATCAGTTCATAACTCTGAAAGAAACATTTAAATACAATATTTTATATGGTTGAAAATACTAATTTGGCATCAAGTTGAAAATTTAATTTGAAAATCTATTCCTAAATTCCTGTTCTTCAACCTGTGATATAGCCTTTACCACACATGTAACCTAATAGGTCATGACTGACTCTCATCTCAGTGAAATTTTGAAGAACCTCAGGTATGGATTTTTCCAGGCTATTTTGTTATGTTTTATATTCTCAAAAAAATTCAGTTGAGTGAATTATATTTGTGAAATGAATTATTTCCCATGTTGGATTCCTCTATCTTTCACCACTTATAAGATCTCATCTACATTCCTTTCTCTTCCTGCTGCAAACTTAGGAGAGTAGATTTTTACCAAAGATTGTGTGCATGTATGCACATGTGTGCATGTAAGATTTTTTTCTTTTAATAATATATTTATAAAAAAAATTAACAACAACAAAAAAATATATTTATTTTCTACATTTTATTTTGCATTCCAACTACAGTTCTCCATTCCTCCTCTTTCTGACCTCCCTCACCACGCCCAGCCCATCCACCATCCATTTCTTATGAGAAGCCAACAAATTCTGGCCCATTAAGTTGAGGCAGGACCAAGTCCCTCCCTCCTGCATCTACCCTGAGCAAGGCATCCCATCACAAGAAATTGGCTCAAACAAGCCAGTTCAAGTGCCAGGGATAGATCCTCGTCCTCCTGCCAGAGGCCCACTTTAAAATGGAGTTAGACATTATACTGGTTTGGAGAGTGTTAGTAGTATTTCTGTGCTAAATTCCTCCTATCCCTCCTTCCATGCATGACCCATTTTTATTTCTCTGTTATTTTTGCATAGCCAAGGTTTTGTACTCACTTTTAAATATTGAGAGCCACATTCATAAATATGAGAGCATATGCAGCATTTGTCTTTCTGGGTCTAAGTCACATCATTCAGTATATGTTCCACTTCCAAACATTTACCTGAAAATTCATGATTTTACTTTTCTTTACTTATGAATTGACTCCCACTCTGTACTTACACACATTTCATTGTCCATTTTTGACTTGAGGGCAAATGCCATTTTTATTTTCAGCTGTTGTAAATGTGAACATTGCTAAACAAGTATCTGTAAAGGATGACATGAAATTCTTTGGGCTCCACAGGTACATCTATTGGCTATAACTAGGGATACTCTCTCAAATGAGGATGAAGGCAAAGAGCAAAATGGGTCATTCTTTGACTTCAGTGTGCATGACTACATTCACAAGCACGTGCATGTACAAAATCATGCACACACACATACACACTTGAGCAAACACAATAATATAGTGTTGTTGATAATAACATTTATCTTATTTAATAAGTGCATCACTTATAAACTGTTGTTCTTTGGAATAACTTGAAAGCATTATAAATGGCATGTGTTAAAATATTAAGACTATTTTTGTTAAAGTAATTGAAATGTTTATAATTTTTTCGTAATAAATTTAGCATAGCTATTGTAGAATGAAATACAAAGAATCTTAGAATGCCAGTACCTTTCATAGCTGTGTCTCCTCCCAATGTCCTTGTTGAATATAAAAAAATAATTTAACATAACATTAGGTTTTATGGTGTTATAAAAATTATATGAGAGGCTTGTTCCAGTTTTGTAAAAATTAGCTCATGTTGCGAATTTCTACAAGGGGCACTGATTATGTTCACCTTAAACTCCAAAAGACAAAATGCAAGTCCCTTCAGCCTACCTGCTGAATTCAGCATTTAAACCTGGCAGGATTTCTAATTAGAAAAATAAATAAAACATGAAGCATAAATAAGAAGGGTTAATGAAAACCACATACTGTGACTAATCTAAAAGACTGTTTCAGAAATAACATTCACAGGTTAACCATGAAAAATATAAGGACAAACGTGGATGGATCCACACTTTGAGAAAGAAGAAAATATTTCCATGTAAAGCACTAAGTAAATTATCCTACAAAATCATATAATGTTAAATATTATGGCCTACTTCATGTAAATCATCAGTTTACAATTTGAATAAAAAGTGTAACAAAAGATTCACTGGTTTTCCCCATCACCTCTACTAAATTGCTCTGTGTTATTGTTCAAGATAATTTTAGTACAGTCCTGTGAATGATAAATCCCGTAGATCTGTAAGAGATTGGACAGAATTTTGTACTAGCCATTTGTCTCATTGTGGTGAACAAATTATCTAAATAAGAAGCAACTTATGGAGAGTGAGTTTATTGTGCATTAGTGTTAAAGAAGATATTATGGTCCTTTTAGTGAAGGCAAGGTGGCAAGAATTCCAGACACCTAGTCACACTGTGTATACTCAGAATTCCAACAGAAAGAGAAACGAAGGCTAGTGACCACCTCCTTTTCTCTTTTCTCTTAAACTGAGATTACAACCTATAGGATGGTGCCGCCAATCATCAGGGGAGTGCTTGACTCTTGCTGAACTTCCCTAGGAGGAATATATGGTACATATACAAAGAAGTGTGTGTTCCTGATGATTGTAAATCTATCCAATCTAATAAAATCAACTGTCACATAATCATATCCTAAGATTAAGAAGCATAAAGAGATTTCAGAATATGTTGTTAACAAAGACAATCATACTAAGCCCTTTAAAAATCAGAAAACTGTAAACTGATGGTGAGTTATAATTTAGAGATCATTGACTTCAAATGAAATGATGGAGTGTTCTAAAACTAATGTTTGTGTGTGTTTGTTTGTCTGTGGTGTAAACTTCTACAGTTGTACGTTTTCATATTATTTTATTGAAAGTCCCTTAATGCTAGTTATCCCTCCTCTATGTTCTGTCTTATACTTTTCTTTCAGAACCATAGCATCTGTGAGATTACATTCTATTAATCTACTAATTGGCATATTTTCAAACTTATTACTTAGGATTTATCACTATGCCCGTGGTTAGGTATCTTCTCATCAGGAAACATCTTGATATAACATATGGTGATTAGATGCAGATCTCTGATTGATTGGGAACAGAGAATTATAGACTACCAGACTTTGTACTATGTAGAATATCAATACCACATTCCTTTTTCCCAAGACTCAATGGTTATTTCAAAAGATGGTATGGAGATATTGTAATAGTCAGACGTGAATGACTAAAAAGGAACAGTATTTTCAAGACACTTAAGGACTATTGTATACACAGTGGTTGTGACATCATTCACTAAACCTGTGCAAGCACAGACAATTAATAAGAGAATAGCAAGCGGAGGGAAGGTTGACAAAAAGACCCACCTGTTACCCAGGTGTTATTAGGTAGTCATAGATGATCAAGAGGGCAATCTATTTCCTTTAACAGTGTGGGATCTAGTATTTTGACCATGGAAAGCACCAGACTTAAGAGTACATGGAAAGCACAAGTCAGAGATGATGGGAACAAAAAAAGTAGATAGAGAAATTGAGTGAGCAGAGAAAAAGAGAAATAATTGGAAATAGTTGGCCAGAGGCAAATTATGATCAAAATACATAATAGTTCTGCTACCTATTAAAATATTTTATATACTTTCTATTTTTACACTATTACTATACAGAAATAAGCTGAGATTAAGATTCAATCACATTATTGTATATAAAATATTTAAGGTAACATTCTAGAAATTTTATTTTCAAACTCAACTAATGGGCTATATTCCATCCATCTAAATATTTTATTTAATATTTTATAATTTCTTTAAAATTATTCAAAAAACATGTCCATCATGTATTGAGCAAGGTTTTTAATACAAATATGTTTTAATTCTCTTAGTCTCTGTAGTACTCTACTAATGAAAAACCAACTAATTATTTAACCATTTAGCATTTACACATCATTACAATGGCTTGTAATTAATAAAATTTAAATGACCTTATTTAGAAAAGCTATTCAAAAAAACAAGGCTATAAATTTTATCAGCTTTTATCTATTTTATTACTTTATGATACCACATAATAGATTTTATTGGTTTAATTTTTTCTAATAATGTAACCTCTATGAAGCTATAATGTTTTATGTATTTTATGATTTTTAATTTCTAACATTATGAAAATTTCTCTATATAGTTAAAATGCAAAATATACACCACAAAAAGTGATTATGAATAAAAATCATCAGAGTTTGATTTCTTGAAAGAAATATAAAGATTTTTCTTGTTTTGTTTTGGCAACAATCTATTGTTCACTGAAAATTATGATCTCTTGAATTTATAGCATAAGAAAAGACATCAAATTTTAAAAATAATCATATGCCAAAATATAAATTATAGTCTAATTTTAAATTCCTCAAAAATGTTTGTTGGCTTCTTATAAAGACTCTTCATTATATAAAAGCATACATAGTCCTCTTAAATATAAGAATATAACAGTGGAAATAAAATTGAGGTTAAAAAAATCTTATCTCTCAATTAAAGCTTAATGTTAAAATTTTCCGTACAATATAGAAGATATTTTCATAGCATGCTTTTTACACTTGTGCTTTTAGGTGTTGCTCATATAGATTTTTTTACAGTGGCCATGAAATTGAGATTTTTTCACTACAAAAATCACAACTACTTTTATGTTTTCAAATTAAACTATTTGTAGAAAATTTAATCAAATATTGCATGTAAATGAACAAAGACTGGAGTTTTATAATTTAACTTCAAAATGGATATTTCTGCTTTTCAGTTATTTGTGGTCATTCTGGATGTAAAATGAAATCTCAACTTGAACATTAGGTTTTTTTTCAGAGTATCATGAGAAAGAATATGACAACTGCTTTAATAACATGACTTTAATGAGGTAGTTGTAAATCTCCAATTCTATTTGTATAAAATATTACATTCTGAACAGAATGTTTTTATAGTCTTATGTCTATAATTTTGTATGTATAGAAGAAATGAATAAAATGTAAACATATAAAAGTCTTAATAAGCATTAGCATTGAACTATGCAAGGGGTGAGGGAATAAAGGTGATCATTTACATGACTATTAATCAAAAAGCACAAGTGATATGTTTTCTGAGATCTTAGGTGTTTTATTTTCCAGTGGATTCTGTAATATATTTCTACAAATGTGCTTTCTTATAGCAACAGAGATTTATCATCTTATACTCCTCCAAGTAAGAATTACACCACAAGTCATACTGAACTCGAATCTAGGTCTCAGTGGGACATCTACCTTTAAAACACTTTTATGGGACAATGTTTTACTTTCCTTCATGAAGGATCTAAAGCTTCCATGCCTCTGAGCTCATTATCCTTCTCCCATAATTTCCTATTGCCACTGCTTTCTAACTTGCTTCTTTGTGGTTAAGATCCTGTGTGATATAATTGATTCAGTGGACAGTCCTTGAAGGCATTTTCTTCATGTGTGTGATATCTCCAAATCACAATCACAAAATCCCATTTTCCACTTTAAGGGACATAATGATAAATAGGAAAAAACACCAAAGGAATCCTTCACTTCACTATTCTGTCTACCACTGTCGTTTAATGAGAAACTAAGATGAGAAATAAAACCATCAAGTACAATATGATTGCTCATGTGAACTGGGAACAGTGCCACATATCTGCAGGTGAATGGTGGCAGTGAGCAGACACTATGATTTAAAGTTTGGCATGATTATATTTCATTGAAAATGTTCAATCTAGGAGTTCTGTACCAGAGTTTATACAGAGTATTGGACAAAGATACAAGAAATAATATTTAATCAAATCATATAATAACTGAGAAATGCTCAGTAAAGTTGGAGGAGCAGCAGTGGCAGAAAAATAGAAGGTGATGGTGGACTGCCAACATATTATTGTACCTTCAACTAGAACAACATGGATAAAATAGTTATATACCTTTTTAAAAATGATGTCATTTTAGGCCTTTGAAATTGGGGTTGTACATAAACATTTATTACATTTCACTGAGCTACAAGGGACAAGTCTCAAGTAATCCCGTTTAGATTCTGAGATATTTCATTCATATCTACCAGTTTATTTGAGATTCATGAACTAGAACTGAGGAACTAAATTCAACATGGAGATGGTTTAGCTGTGCTATGACAATGCAGACAACTAATAAAAAAAGAAATAATGCTACTCCCAAAAGAAAGTTGATCAGAATCTATAAAAGTGCATTATATAGAAAACAAAAGTGCAAAATATAAATATAGACTCCCACTCACTGAATACTGCTTAAGCTGAAGATTGAGACTTCTTTAGCTAAACAGCTTTCATATTTTCACTTTAAGGTGAGTAGGTATTTTTAATACAAAGTGATAAAAATGATGACTAAAATTCTTTCCCTGAAAAGTAGTACTGTCACTTCTTTATCATCTCCCTTTGTTATACACTTTCCTTAAATTGTTGATGTTAGAGGTAAATAAATGTCTTGGTTGTATGATCCCAAATATATGATTTACCAGCTCTGCAGATCTTGAGAAAAATTACATAGTCTCTCTATACCTTATTTATTTTTCTATAAAGCAACAGTCATAATCCCTACACTAAATGGTTATGAGAAAGATTAAAACACAGCATATAAAGATCATCCTGCCTAGTGTTAGTGATAGTATATTGGTCATTTTATTTAAAGTAGTTAAAAAATTAAACATGTGAAGTTTAGTAGAAAGTTTTCTTTCAATGTATTTATAGTTATGAAGGGAACAATGTAATTTCCCTCCTCTCTCCCTCTCTCCTCTATATCCTCTTCATTTTCCTATCTTCCTCCCTTTCTTACTTCTTTCTTCTTACTCTTTACCCTCTCTCTCGTACACCCCCTTGGTGTAGGAGGTCTTTCTTTGTATGTGTTGTTTGTATTGGTTAATGAATAAAGAAACTGCGTTGGCCTTGATAGGGCAGGACTTAGGTAGGTGGGGTGGGGGGGGGAATAAAATGGAATGTTGGGAGGTAGAAGAAAGAGTCAGAGAGTTGCCATGGAGCCACTAGAGTCAGATATGCTGAATCTTTCCTGGCAAGCCACTGGCATGTGGTGATATGCAGATTAATAGAAACAGGTTAAATCAAGGTGTAAGAGTTAGCCAATAAGAGGCTAGAGCTAATGGGCCAAGCAGGAATTTAATTAATACAGTTTCTGTGTGGTTTTTTCAGGTGTAAGCTATCAGGGCAACTGGGACAAACAAGCAGCCTCTCTCCTGTAACACCCCCTTGTTTCTTCTCATGTCTCTCTTTTTCTCTTCTTCTTCCTCTTTCACTCATGTTCTTGCTCCCTCTATTTGTTCCTCAGCCATGAGTTGTGCATCTATGCCCACATGGGATATGACCATATTTTATTATCTACCAAAAAAGACAGAGGCAGTATGGGCATTTTATCAAGGACTTTGATATCTAAACCTTTAACACACAAAAAAAAAGGTTTTCTTTAACAAAGCGATCTACCTCAAGACCTAGCTATACCATTCCTGGGTATATATCTAAAGGATGCTTCATTATGGCACAAGGACACTTATTCAACTATGAACGTGGTACAAATGGAGTTTTATTTCACTAAATTGGCAGCTTCTACCTCTCTCAGGCTCAAAGCAGAAGGAAGGTCTGCTTGACTCAGTGGATGAGGGAGGGAGTGGGTGGGGCTTGTCTCTTAATGGGACAGAGCAGGCCATTACATTCCCATCTCTTTTATAATAAAAAGGTGGGAGGTTAAGCTCAACAGGTTTAAGGAATTGGGATGGTGGATTCTCAAGACTGTTTCCTACTTATTTGTGGGCATTATCTTGGGTGGGAACCTGAGAAATCTGGGTGTTGGTCACATCCAGGGGTAGCTGGTCTCTTTGCTCCTGCCCAGTGTTTGTGGTATGGAAATGTCTGGTGTCTTACCTGTTTAACAAATTGGCAAACAAAGGACAAAGTTAAGTTTAGGGGAAAAATTAGGACCAAGGATTTGAGAGGGGTGTATCTGACCTGTTTAAGGTGGGCTTTTCAATTTGGCTGCCTGGAACTCACAAGAAATTTTGGGGTTTCTGAAAACATAACATTTAGGCATAGACATTGTATAAGAAGGAGCATATTTATGTCATAATGACTGTGACAGATGTTTTTTCACAATGAAAAATATTTTTAAGACTATGAAAGGCAGCATGAGAGAAAATATCCTATTGAAATTTGTTTGGTGTGGCTGTCTTTTTAAATGACAAAGCATCACAGCTGGCAAACTGAGATCTTGGAGAAGACTAAAATTTTACTGAGTTATTGATAAAAAAGCAACAGAGATCTTCCTTGGTTGTTACCTAGAGCTACTCCTTAGGGTTCTCCATGGTCGCAAAGAGCCCTATTTTTTTTTTTTTTTTTTTTTTTTTTTTTTTTTTTTTTTTTTTTGGTGCTTAACAAGGATCTCCCAGGCTCCAAAAGATCCTGTGGGCTAAGAAATCTGTAGGAAGGAAGACAAGCCTATCTTGACTTGAGCAGTTAGGCTGTCGATTTCAGCAGTTTTGTCCAGTGGTCAGCACAGTAGTTGAAGTGAATTGTGGATGGACATTATTTTGTGCCCATTTGTCTTCTGTCTTCTTTAGAGGAAATAGAGTACTGCTGCTAGGAGCTAACCTGTCTCTTTCTGTTATGAAAGTCTTTTAATAATTAAATATTTAAATGTAATATTTTCCAGACCTCTGATCAGCTGATGGCTGTTTACCAGATATAGATGAGTTATAACTACAGTAGAGCACCTGCCTGGAGAGCTGAGTCAGAGCTCAACTGGTTTTCAGATTAACAGATAAATCAGGGTTGGATTAAGAGACTTAATAATACATACCAACTTAAAACATGAGACTTAATGTTTTGTGGTCTGGAACAAGATACAATGAACAGACAATTATAAAATTTAACAGTAAACATAGGTGCATTTAAGTTACATGTATACACACACACATACACAAAGTGAACGGGAATTGGGTGAAGGGTGAAGTGAATGCTTTGGTGGGTCCTACCAAAGGCATGCCACTGCACAAAATATACATGCATCAGAGTCAGCACTGGGGAGCCAGGCAGAGAAAAACCACTGTAAAGATGGCAGGATTTGGTCACCTGACCTGGCTCTCAGTTAAGATGGTAGTGAAGTCATCTGACCTTAGGTAAGATGGTGGTAAGGTCACATGACTTCAGTCAAAATGGTATCTGTCTTGTGTTCTATGGAAAAACCACCTTTTTGAGATTCAGGAGTTTAAAATATAATAACAAGAGATGTAGAGACGTGATCCACCCTGTTGCTGAGCTGACACACCACAAGCCGTGGCAGGAAACAAAGTCTGGATTGAAAACAGCTGTCTCATGGATTTGACTAATCTTGTAAGTTTCCTCAGGACCAGCAGTAGTGGTGGCAGGGATAGTTTGAGGAAAAGCAGAGCTGGCAAGACATTGGTAGAGCATTCACATGCGAGTGACTGATAGTTTGAGGGTTTATACCATAGCTGAAAACAAAACAAACAAACAAACAAACAAAACAACAAAAAAAAAAAAACTACAGGGCCTATAGGAGGACTTCTCTTCTCTACAGGTGGGTTGTTAATGAAACAGCGACACCACAAAGCCTATAGGAAAACATCTTCTCTACAGGCGGGGTGTGGATGAATGACTGGCTCTGGTCCAGGCAACTCAAAAGTCATGGGCTAGAGGCTGCTCCAATGTCTCTCATGGTGGGGACCACTTATGAATGGTCCAAAAAAAAAAAAAGAAAAAGAAAGAAAAAACAAAAATCTGATGGACTCCAGTCCCCAATTCAAATGCTCCACACTGCATATACAGTGCTAGCGAGGGAGGGAGTGCCAACAAAGTTAGTAGTCACATTTTTAGCTATGGAAAGCAACCAGAGAAGAAATGAATGTCAACAAAATGCTCAACTGTAGCTATGAAGGTTATGGCTGGCTGACCGAAAAGGGAAATCTCACCACCAAAGATGCTGGTGTGCTTAGAGGTCAGCATTTAGACAGACAGAACACAGAGCTGTTGTGAAGAAACCTGCTTCCCAAGCCAGGGTTCCACACATCCTCAGTTGTCCCACCTGTGGGTGGAAAGAAATATGGAAAGAACTTGGCCAAGACATGAGCACTAAATGTTATGGCTTAGATTAAATGCTCCTGTTTCCTGAATGGCCCGTGGGCCACAAGGGCCAGTGGGTCCCAGGCAGGGAACGACAGGAGTGAGAGACTGATGGATAGGCATGCTTTGCACAGTGAGGTTGGATATTTATTTAGTGAGTTATGGAGGGAAAAGGGAAAAGGGGGAAGAGGGGAAATGAGGAGTGGGGAAAGCAGAGAGAGAGAGATGAAGAGAAACAGAGAAAGAGAGGAGGGGAGAAAGGAGAGAAGCAAAAGCTGCCTCTTTGTGAGAGAGATGGAAAAAATGAACTCAGGCTGGAAGCAGAAGAGAAATCCACTTGCCTCAGAGGACAAGGGAGGGAGTAGGTGGGGCTTGTCCCTTAAAGGGACAGGAGAGACATCAAGGATAGCAAGAGAACCTGGCCCACAGAATCAACTGACTAGGACTCATGGGAGATTTCAGAAATCAGGGAGCATCCTACTTGGTTGCCTCATCCACCCTTACTATAATGCTTTTTGCCTGGTCTTATTGTAGCTCTCTATGCAGTACATTGTGGCTATCCTTGGGAGGCCTACTTATTTCTGAGCATATGTAGCAGGGAATGGATATTGGGGAGATGTGATATGTGGAAGGAGACCAAGAGAAGGGGCGGGAAGGTTTCAATGTACAATAAAATAAAATATTTAATAATAATAATAGTAAAACAATAATGAAAATGAAATAATGAAAGAGGAGGCAGAAAGACTGTAAATGCCAGAATGGATAGAGAATACCAGAACAAGTTCCTCTAAATCAACTAAGTAAGATAAATATGAGCTCACAAAGTCTGAAGCAGCTAACACAGGGCCTACACAGATCTGTGCCAAATCTTCTACTATATATTATAGTTGTGGGTTTAATATTTTATGGAACTGCTGACTGGACATGAATGTTTCTCTGATTATTTTGCCTTTCGTGAGACACTTTTCCTTTTGTTGTGATGCCATTTTCAACTTCATTATGAAATTTTTTGCTTTACTTTATTATGTCGTATCTTGTCACGTTTGGCTGTTAGCTCTTGAAGCTTGTTGTTTTGGACTGAAAGAAAGAGTGTATTCAATGGAGAGAGGAATTTGATAAGAATTGGTATAAGTAGAGGGAGGACAAACTAAAGTCAGGATGTTTTGTATAAGAAAAGAATCTACTTTTATTAAAAGAGAACAATCTTGTTAATATGTGTTTTACCCTAACATGAGCGGAATTATACATTGACTGTTAATTGTTGCTTGGAATTCTCTGAGACAGCTAACTCTATGAAGTAGAAAAAATATGTAAATTTTATTAAGAAATTTTTGATAAATTTATTTTGAGTTCCCAGTTATTTACTCCTTTGGTGTTAAATGTATAAATGTTGTTGAACTTCTGAGTATTGTAATTAAATTATATTAGCAATAAAAAAATTTTGATCAATGTGCAGTGAGATAACAATGTATGTTACTTGGTTTGATTCTTCAAAACAAACTCTCTGTACAGAATTGGAAAATCCCAAGTTCTTTTCAAGTAGAAACAATTTGCATATGCAATAGTAAAATAGATAATGATAGTAGCATTAATAATGTGTACATTTCTCCTGTGACTTCAGAAAGTTTTACACAAAAGAGTTTAAAAACTTATACATAAGAGAAATGATAGTTTCTCTTATGTTTAAACAGGTTATTTTACTGGTCTTATGAATATATGCTTCCTATATGAGGAAAAGCAATATTTTTCAAGAATCATACAAAATTTTTTATATAACATTTTTGGATGGAAGTTTTTGTTTCAAATTTTTCTTTAAACAGATTCTATTCTAAACTATTTATGCCACAATGAAGATTTCATAGTAATCTGTGGAATCATTTTATAATTAAAAATTTTGACTAATTCAGAGTATTATATCAAATCTTAAAATAATGCAAATAAAGCATGTAAATGAATTTAATTTTTAATCTCCACACCAGGAAATAATTGGTTTAAATTACTATTAAAGAGCATCATCTAGTACATAAACCTGCAAATTTAAATGTACTAAATTGAGGAGAAATACATCTTTTGTACATTACAAAAGAATAATGTTTAATTAAGCCATTTGCCCTGAAAGAATAAATCGTTTTTTTCTTGAGCTAATCTTACTCTAAAATCTTTATATATTTATCAAGATGTAAAAAACACCTATCTATGAAATAGCACTTAGATTTTATAATATGCCTTAAAAGCAATTAAAACATGTGAAGATTTATTTTATAATTCTTCCTATATACTGAAAGGGAAAAGAAAGAAATGCATCCCTACTCAACGTCAGGGCATGTTCTTTCCTTGTAAACAACAGCTGCATTTTCTACATGGTATCAAGATTACAATCTTGGTTTAGATTTCATAGTAGTGAACTTTAGCAGGATGTGCTGGACTTTATCATTTGAATCTGTTGGAAACAACTCCATATGGCATCCCTTCATGTTTTCTGACAGTCATTCCTTCCCCACCCCTGCCCCTTCCCTTTTTTACTCTATTTTGAAGTAACATCCTTGGAGAAAATATGTATGTACTATTTTCATCTTCAGCAGAAAACATTTAAATCTGTCATTTGTCTCAAAAGATGTTTCCATCCACTCAGGCAAAGGCTGAACTTGATTTTCAACATGTTCTGTGTGAAGACAATTATTCTTAAACCTAGCATTCATAACCCTAATAATTGAAGAAGCAGGTTGAATAAATTTCTTGAACACTTGGTATCATTTCACAGAATTTTGACGAAAAAGAAAAACTAATAAGTATCATCCACTCACATTGTAAGACAGAGGAGTTTGAACAGCTGTAAAGGTGAAGGTCCTCCATTTCATTTAGTGGAAAAGTAAATCACCTTCATTGTATCCCCACCCATTATCTGTGTTTGATTGGAATTTCATAACTGGAAACATAAAGCTTATATGTAAACTGTTAAATAGAAGTTAAAATGCTCATTTCCATATTTTTAATTTAATACCATCAGAATATTTTGGCATAATAATAACTATCTGAAATTCAAAATATGTTCTAAACCAGTCTGTCTCTTTAATGATTCCAAAGTTGCTGTCCTGGGGTTTTCTATCTATACCCATTTAATACCAGGGACTGATTTATTTATAGTGCATACTTAGAAGTTACTCAGAAGTATGTTTTCTTTTGTGTTTGTTTGTATGTCTGTGTGGATGTGCATGGCCATATAGATTATATGTGCTAAATGTACTTTCAATTGTAATATTTCCTCCAAAGGCTTCCATGATCCATGCTCCCCTCAGAAGCTTTGTTGATACCCATGGTCTGTGCTTTGGCACAAGGTTCATGACAATGTTTGTGGACTGGGCTGCCAAAGGCAGCCATGTCAATGATCGAAGCATATGCTACCAGTGGCCATGTGGTGGGAACTTGCTTGTATGCATAGTGATAGATACTGTGGCCAAGGGTCACGTTGTAGTCCATGATCGTACTGCAATCAGTACCTCTGGCGATGTCCATGGCACAATGACTACAGAAGGTCATAAAGATGTCTGTGATTTCTGCCACAGCCTGATGCCACGTTGATGTCCGTGGGTCATGCTGCCACTGGCAGTCATGTTGGTGTCCACGGTCTGTCCTGACATTGGTTACCGGATTGATATATCTGGTCTGTACTTTCACCAGAATCCATGTAGAACTCTACGATCTGTGCTCTCACTGACTATAAAAGGCAATGTTTTTGCAATGGCATTGATAACTGCAGACTCGGGGCTGAGAAAGTCAAGAAGGCTTCTGTGACAATCCCTAACTCCACTCCCCAATACACCAAAAATAAATTAACAGCCTAGAAAAGAAGCCATCTAAGAGCTCTTTAAAATTGGAATGAGATGGCTTCTGGCAGGGGTGTGGGTAGGGAAGGTGTCAGGTTTCTTTGCAGGGCTGGCCTCTGGGAGTTTTCCATGGTCCAATGAGTATATGGGCAACATAAATTGTACTTGTGTTTTGTTTTCTTTTCTTTTCCTTTTCTTTTTTAGAGGGGGGATCACAAGGGTGAGGCGGTGAGCCTGAGAGGACTAGGGAGTGAGTATGATGGAGGTACATTATATGAAACTCCCAACTTATCAATAAAAATATTATGTTGGAAAATATAAATTGTAACATTAATCCAGTGAGTATTAATTTATATAGTATAGTATTAACTTTTGAGATATGCCAATAAATTCATTTATATAATCATTTATTTTCAACTTAGAAACATGTAATAACTGAACCAATTATTAGTAGTTGACTGGGAATTTCCTGTAGTAATTCTGTAACTTCATAACATTTTTCAGAAGTAATTACTGCATTTTTTTCATGATAAAAAGAATATGCTGATGAAAATAAATATGTATATTTGTCGTACCTTGTCTTTCAGTTATCGAAGACAGCTAAATATATTTGGAAATATATTATATAGTTATTTGGAAATATATAGTTATCGAAGACAGCTAAATATATTTGGCAAAAATTGTGTTATACTTTTTGTGGGTTACATCATAATTTGTGATATATTTTTTATTAAAAGACAGCACCACACAATTCAGGGACAGCAGAGTCATTTATTACCAAGTGAATTTCTTGCTCATTTGTTTTTGTTCGCTGGTGTTATGATGTTGAGGATAATCACGGGAAAGTGTATATTCAAGGGATATCTTTACAGCAGAACTGCTTAGTAGCACTGGGTTATCATGAATGGTAGTATAGTGTTTTGGTTTAATGGTCATGGCAAGTAAAAAGTGTCAGTAGTTTACAAAATCAAATTTGCATAGGCAACATTCAGAGGTAGGAAGGGATTTGTAGGAAATTTTTAAGAAGATTTTTTTTCTTTAAGCTTCTTTTTCCTTTTTATTTATTTATTTTTAAAAGGAAACAATCTTTTTTTATTTCACAAACTAATCTAAGTTCCCACTCCCTCCTCTCCTTTCATTTCCTCCACATGCCCTCCTTCCCCACCCCATCCGATCCTCAGAAAGGGTAAAGCACATTGCTTTGGGGAAGGTCCAAGACCCTCCCTACTGTATCTAAGCTGAGCAAGGTATCCACCCAAAG
The DNA here is from genome assembly GCF_950005125.1 of Chionomys nivalis. Lineage (NCBI taxonomy): Eukaryota > Metazoa > Chordata > Mammalia > Rodentia > Cricetidae > Chionomys > Chionomys nivalis. The sequence continues at coordinate 72,387,482 of NC_080090.1, read as the reverse complement.
AGAATAAGTTCCCAAAAAGCCATTAAATTTTAAGTTAATTTTTCCATTGTGTAGTCACATATTACAACCCATGTACAATATTCTTAAAATATTAAAAAAGAACTGTTCTGCCTACCATGTGTATATATATTTAGAAAGAAAAGAAATATGTTAGAATAACAGGACATAGCCATCCTTTTACTAAGATCACTTGAGAAAAAGAGCAGGTTTTATACCCCCTTGGAACTAGTCGTTCAAAGACATAAATACATTAATCACACTGACTAGTTATGAAGTATACCATCTGATTTTAGAACCAATTGAGATCAGGAGATACATATTGTAATCTGTAGACCTTTTTCTCCTACTTCTTTGTAGTAGTGGTTATTTTTGTACTTTTGTAACTTTATGAGTTTAGAATTATCAAATACCAAGTGAATATTGAGGGTGTACAATTTGTATCTCTTATATGACTGTATACTGTGAATTAATCACTACAATCAAGAAAGTAAACTGTCACCTCCTACCATTATAATTCCCCATTACTGTTCTTTTTATGGGGCTAAAGAAGTACCCTCCAGTATCAAACTTGTAGAACAATATTTTCAACTACAATCACATTGTTAGACTTTGGAGTTCTAGATTTGTCTTTTACAGTGAAACCAGGCACCCCATAACCAAAAATTCTAAGTTCCCTTTCTTCTAATTCTGAGTTGGGTGCTTCAGAGTCCACATACAAGATATATCTATTAAGATTTGTGCTTCTGTGTTTTACTTAGTTCATACAGCATTATGTGATTAGTGTTCATACTTGCTATTTCACACCAGAGAATTTCAACCTTTTATGATCCAGAACAAGATTCTGTTAATAGCTTTTCCATGTACACTTTTTTGCTGTTTAGATACTTTTTATATTTTGACTACTGAAAATAATGCTGTATTGAGCTGAGACACAGGTATTTTACTGAGATGCTATCTCCATTTCTTTCATATTATACCCAGAGGTACAACTGATGGGTAACATGATACTTTCACAACAGTTTGGGGATCCGGATCCATATTGTCTGTTATGTTGTCTATGTCAATTGGTTTTTCTCACCATGTGTATAGAGAGTTATATTTTTATTTCATTCTCACCAAAACATAAAACTCTTATTGTTTTTATGCTAGTGATTTATTAAGTATTAAGGTATTATATTATTAAAGTTTTAATTTACATTTTCTTGAAGACTAATAACGTTCAGTTGCTTCATAGATATGTATTATAACATTACCAAAACTACTTTGAGAATTTTTCCATTTTAAATTGTATGAGTGTATGAAATTTTCATATATATTTGAATTGGTAAGCTCTATCACATATAGCTTGAAATATTCTCTGTCAGTAAATAGATTTCAATATGTCATTTTTTTACACTGCTGAGTAGTTCCATTGTGTTGATGAACAACATTTTCCTTTTCCATTATTCAGTTAAGGGACATCTAGGTTGTTTCCAGGTTCTGGTTATTACAAATAATGCTGCCATAAACATAGTTGAACTAATATCCAAATTTCCTCATTGTATTATTGAGTATCCTTTGGGTATATTCCAAAGAGAGTATTGCTGGGTCTTAAGTTGATTCCCAGTTTTCTGAGAAACTGTCATACTGATTTCAAATGTGGTTGTACAAGTTTACATTCCCACCAGCAATGGAGTAGTCTTCCCCTTGCTATGCATCTTGTCCAGCATAAGCTATCATTGGTGTTTTTGATCTTAGCCATTCAGACTGGTGTAAGATGATGTCTCAGCATCATTTTGGTTTGCATTTCCTTGATAGCTAAGGATGTTTAACTTTTTTTTGAGTGTCTTTCAGCTACTTGACATTCTTTTGTTGAGAATTCTCTGTTTAGATCTGTACCCCATTCTTTAGTTGGATTATTTAGTGTTTTGATATCTAGTTTCTTGAGTTTTTTATATATTTTGGAGATCAGACCTTTGCTTGAAGCAGGGTTGGTGACGCTCTTCCCCCAATCAGTAGATTGCCTTTTTGTCTTAATAACAGTGTCCTTTGCTTTACAGAAGCTTCTCAGTTTCAGGAGGTCCCATTTATTCATTATTGCTCTTATTGTCTGTGCTACTGGGGTTCTATGTAGGAAATGGTCTCCTGTGCCCATTTGTGGACAGTTACTTCCAACTTTCTTCTCTATCAGGTTCAATGTGTTCATATTTATATTGAGGTCTTTAATCCATTTGGACTTGAATTTGGTGCATAGGGACAGATATGCATCTATTATAATTCTTCTACATGTTGACCTCCAGCACCATTTGTTGAGATGCTTTTGTTCTTCCATTTTGTAATTTTAGCTCCTTTGTCAAAAATCAGGTGCTCATAGGTGTGTGGATTAATATCTGGGTTTTTTTTTTCTATTCCAATGGTAAATCTGTTTTATGCCAATACCAGGTTGTTTTCATTACTGTGGCTCTATAATAGAGCTTTATGTCAGGGATAATGCTGCCTTCATAAGTTTCTATATTGTACAGAATTGATTTGGTTATCCTGGGTTTCTGTTTTTCCATGTGAATTTGAGTATTGTTCTTTCAAGGTCTGTGAAGAATTGTTTTAAGATTTCGATGGGGATTGCATTGAATCTATAGATTCCTTTTGGTAATATTGTCATTTTTATATGTATAAGAACTCCCCAAACAATATAGACAAATGCAATCGCCTGTATTTAGCTCACAAATCTTGAAATCGAGGTCCTACTATATTCTTTATGATACCATACAATTTAAATACACTACTTTGAGGAAATAAGTTTGATATGACTAAAAACCTCCACCATGATGACAACAGTTAGAATACTGGACGAATCTATGTGAGCTGTCAAAGGAGAAAAGCCAATCTATCTCTGATACCTCTAAATGCCACAATGACTAGCTTGACACATTTTTACAAGTGTAACAATGACACCTATATTTTATACCTTGTTAGTAACCAACAGCTGTCTAGACTCATTTAAAGGAAGAAAATCATGTTTGGTACTGCAAACCTAGCCAATTACTTTGACTAATGAGGTCCTTAACCTTAGAGAAACTACTAATTCCACTTTGTTAAACTGTGAAATTCCTAACTACATCCAGAGCGCTCGTCCTTATCTACACATATAGCTCTCATCCCCAACCAAAGCAAAGAGAGCCAATTCCATAAGGTAACAACTGATCAAACTACAGAGAACAGCTAACTTTGGAGTTCTTAACCCCAATTTAAAGATTTACAATATAACTCTACATTAAAGACAGGAATGGCTGAGAAATGGATAGGTGACTATAAGAGCCCAGAAGACTAGTAGTTTTTGATGAGATAGTGTCGTTTGAATACAACAAGGAAACTATACCTTTGACATCTCAACAATATAGCTGTCTAAACAAGACATGAACAATGACAGCATCAGTAGGCAAACTAAGGTAGATGGGACAAATTTAAAACAACAATTAACCACATTATTGATTATACAATACCAAGAAAGCACAATAAATGGACTCTGGATGTTCTATTAACATATATATTCATACAAACATACACATACACACACAAACACAAATATTCATAAACACTAATACTAATACATATATATATATATGTATATATATATATATATCCAAAGAAAAGGAAGCCAAAATTAGAGATGGAGTAGAAATTGGCATGGAAGAGGAAATGAAATAGAGTGCATATATATGAAATTAAAAAATTTTATTTTGATAATAAAATTCAAGGTGTGCTGTGTCTGAAGAATTACAGCCATCTCTGTTCTCTGAACACCACATGCATTTATATCCCTGTAACCACATACATACATATGAACATGCATATATATTTATTTATTTATATACATACATACAAGATAGAGAATGGGACCCTTCAATATTTAATAAGATACCTTGCATAGTAAGGCTTTATTATGTTTGAAAGCTGGAAAAATAGCCAGTCATCTTTAGCCATAATTTTCTTGAACAATGTTGGACTTGGAATTAAGCCACCTCCACAATTTAACAGAATTGTGCTGTCTTAATTAGTAATTCTGTGTGCAATGTTTATGAGTACTTTAAAATTCAATGGTACACTTACATTTGTTGCATTGTAGCTGTTTGGGAAACAAATGATACAAAGACAGAATAATATCCATGAAAAATGTTTCTCAAATGGTTTTGCTCTTCAGAAAAACTGATACATATTTTTTTTCTAAGAATGTAATAAAATTAGCAAGATTATGGAATATTCAAATACTGAATGCATTGCATTGACTTAGAACACTAAAATCTCATCCATGCAATTATGAATAGTATTTAGCAGAATTATGATAATCAAGAAAAAAACACTTGCAAAATATTTAGATATTAACAAGGACAAATACTGTGGAAATATACACAATTTTAATTTTTCTTTAAAGATGAATGGTAAGAAAGGGAAAATCTGCTTCAATAAAGTAACAATCATTGATATGACTGTCCATGTCATATTTATATATACATTTTATAGAATGGTAGTAGAATTTTATTAAAGTTTATAATTTTTATCCCTCTCTCTCCTTTTTTTTTCTCAGTTTGTTCTCTCCTTTGCTAGGCAGCAAAGTTCTCTACCTACTGTGCCATTTCATTAACTCTGTATTTGCATTTATTTACAATGAACAAAGCAAGTTCTTTTTTTCTTTTTTTTTTCTTTTTTTAATTAATTTATTTAATTATTAAAGATTTCTGCCTCTTCCCCGCCACCACCTCCCATTCCCTCCCCCTTCCCCAATCAAGTCTTCCTTCCTCCTCAGCCCAAAGAGCAAGCAGGTTTCTCTGCCCTGTGGGAGGTCCAAGGACCACCCACCTCCATCCAGGCCTATTAAGGTGATTAGAAATACAAGTTCAAAGCATTTAAATAGAATTCTCTTAGAGACCCAAAGCAGTTGCTGTGTAGGTTAGACACAAAAATTTTCAAAGTTGAAAGAGAAATGTATCTGTGGCAACCTTGAACCACATACATGGAGGCATGGTTGCTTTGGAAAGAGTTAGAAATATAAAAACTAAAGGAAAAACATAGCCAGATGTTTCTGGAAGCGATGTTAAGAGCTTTCTAGAAAGAGAAGCAGCAGGAAACCTATATTGAATAGTAATTAGTTAGTCTAATGTCTCCTTCACTGTGATAGATGTTCAAGGACACATTTTCTGAAAACAACAAAAAAAAACAGAAGGTGTTTATTTAAAAAAGACTAGCAAGCAGGCTCTTCAACTTACTATGTCATGGCATAGGAAGCATGTCTCTTATGCAAAATTGTTTTTTTGTTTTTTTTTTTTTTTGATAGGCTATGTGTCCTAAGATAGAAATAATCAATGCTAGAGCATGATGTCAAACAAAATGAGAAATCCATAGCCTTATGATAACCAAGAAAAAGTTAAGCCCATTGAGCTTAAGGTAGCAAACTGAATACTGAATGCTCATGCAAATACCAAGAGCAGTAAGGCATAAAGTACTAACAATTCCATCCTAAGAATGTGTTAGACAAATAAACAGAACTTGGCATAAAGTAGGGATGTGCTCTTAGGAGATAAGAAGGGGTCAATATCCTTCAAGAGATACAGAATATGTTGGGAAAATATGAAAAATGAATGGATGTCATATACATTGTAATAAATTCTGCCTAGGAGCCTATGCTTTATGGCATTCTTTTCAGTCCTTTAGAGTTCACTTTCTTCCTTAAGATTTAGTCTCAGAATGCACTTTCACGTTTACTTTTAGCCTAAGTTCTAGAAACATCTGTTTGAATGGACTTATTCCTTTCACACTCACACTGAAATGTATACACGCACACACATGCAGATTGCATTGTATTAAAATAAAATGACATAGCAATGAATCAATAGTGATATCAAATATGGATTGTGATTTAAAATATTTTTTGATTTCAAAAAGAACAATAGGGCTGGGTGGATGTTACACCAGTTTACAGCAGAAAAGGATCTTTTAGTCAAAAGCTCAGTTCTCAACACCCACATTGAAAAGATCAAAATTCTTGTAATTTTAGGAAATTCGGGGAAGCCTAGAATTTCTTCTAGCAGTTGTTGGAAGCCCAAACATCACACACACACGTATAAAAACGGTTCCATAGCATAAGCAAATGTAACACATCTTCAAATAATATTGTATAACAGAATAGTCTTTGTTCCTTCTTAGTTGCAGTAATTTCAAATCATTTCCAATACAGTAAAGTACTGTCCTGTACTCTATTTCCTGTTCCTTTCTTGTGGATTTTTTTTTTGTGTGTGTGTGTAATTTTAGTAACTCTTTATATCTATTTCATCTAGTTATACAGAAAATGTCTGCTCAAACTTTAGTGTGACAAGCACAGGCTGTGATAGAGAATGTTACCCTATATAAAATACATTATGGGCATATTTGTTAGAACAGTTGATATTAATCTTGTGCCCACATAAGTGTTTTCCATTTAGATCTCATAGGCTGTTACCTGTTGTGGGATATTTGATCGTACTGGAAAACTCTGAGACTGTATTAATAATAATTAATTTGTTTCGAGGGTAAAACTGGTCACTGTAATTGTAAATGAAATAAATTTATGCCCTGGCAATGCTGAAGCATGCAAGGGTAGCCTGTATATTGTGGTTCTGACTGACCGGGTTTTTTTCAAAAGGGCACAAGATACCATTACAGATGGTTGTGAGCCACCATGTGATTAATGGAAATTGAACTCAGGACTTTTGGAAGAGCAAGAAATGCTCTTAACCTCAGAGTCATCTCAAATTACTCATGGAGAGTACAGATAATCCAGGAATGCAAATAGAGAGACATACAGAAAGGAGTAGAAAGGGACACTGAGATTTGAGATCTTGTTTTGGGAGGAATGAACAGATGCTTCTCTTCCTTGGTCTCCAGTCAAAGAGCAAGGTAAGCTGGTTCTTTCTCAGTTTCTCTGATCTAGCAGGTTTTCACCCCAGCAACTGACTTCTGAGTCTTTATTGGTGAATAGAATGATAGAGATTTATTTCAAACCTATATTTGGTGGCCAGGACCAAGCTTGTGCCAGCAGGACAGAAATCCCTCCAAGCCTCAGTCTGAGAGCAGGGGTGCTGACTATGGGGCCTCAGGGTATAGACTGTAGCTAAAATATCGGTCTATTCAAGTACAGCTGCTAATCTGACAGGAAAACAACATACTGCTAAACATAAAGATACTGGTATTTTCCAGGACTCTCTAATAAAACCAGTGGCAAGGTTGTGTCCTCTGTCCTTTGCCTTATTTACGACCACATTCTGTGATCATTCTCTCCAGGGTGAGTATGGAGGGTTTTCTCTTTGTGCCCTGCATCATTTTCTCTTTCTTCTTTAGTGCTATTTAAACAAAGGCATTCTTTCAGCTCTACCATTGAGTCTTCACTGTGAAATGCTGATTCTCCCTGTCTTAGTAGTCACCAATTTCCTGTTATTCTTCACCTATGGCTAGGGTTCATGAAATTCCTCCTGTTGCTGTTCAGATCTCATTTAGGAAGCCATGCAGGTGAGTATCCATGAACAGATATTCTGTGCCTCATTTAGACACCACATTCTCACAGCAAATTACCCGGTTCTCTGACTTTTACAATGTTTCCACCCTACTTATGCTGCCCCTTTTTGAATGCTGTTCTCTGAGCTTTAAGTATAGAGATTGTGTAGTAGAGGTTTTAGCTGGGGATAGGGAACCTCACCATTCGCTGTTCTTGTTTATTATTACAAAACAAGAAACCATCTCTGTAAGGGTGGGCATGAAGTCAGTAACATCAGCAATATAGAAAACTAGGTGTCTGAATGAAAGAAAGTCTAGGGTACAATGTAAGATCATTTCCTCACAAAAAATAATAAGAGCAATAAAAATGAAATAATATATAAAAGCAAAATACAGCATAAGTCATTAAACTAAATTCAACAAACACAATAGCAATAACAACAGTTCAGTAATCAGTATATCATGATTTAAGAAATTATTATACCTGAAGACACTACCTCAGCAGACATCCCTAAAGTCAGAATGGTTTTTTTTTATTTAATCACTGATTTTTAAATTGGTATATTTGAAAATATTAAGTTCATAGATTATGGATGCACATTTATATAATAGTAGTTTTGACAGAGTATTATAAACTACGTCTGAAATATTACATCTGTAATTCTCAGTCTCCTGTATCATATAACCTCAGAATGATCTTTCCTTTTCCTTTGAATCATTGCCTTCTGCAACTAATCTTTTCTATGAAACAAAATCCATCTAATAATAATGTTGATTGTTGTTAAAAGGGTAGAGAGCTGTTAAGCTTTGATTATCAATAGTAATCACGTACATAGATATTAAACCAAATACCACAAAGCTAAATCACTGTTCATTTTTCCTTTAAGAAAAGTCTGTGTTAAAGTGAGTCATGGGAACTCTTCTGAGATTTCATCATTAAAATTTTTTTAGTCACATGCAAAACCCAAGTATAAAGATGATAAAAGCTACATTGCTGGGTTTAGAAAACTCACAACATGTTTTATTTTTTTATTGAGGCCACAGCAAGGAGTAGCTGGAGCTGTTTTCTAGTTTCATGTATGTGCTTATGTTTGGTTTTATTTAAGTCTTCATGACCTAGTCTCCACAGCAACATCAGGACCAGCAGACATCTCATTGTAGTGATATATACAACCTTAACAAGTATCTGTAGTGTGACACATTTCTAGTTAAATATAGGGTTGTTTAATGGACTTTAAACCAGCAGTATATTTTCTAATTGAAGTAATGACATTTCTATTTGCTGTCAGTTGTATTTCTCCTTAATAAAAATCTATAAAGTATTTCAAAAGTTCTAACTACTAAGCCAACTGTTCTTCAAGGTATGGCTAATAACTGAGACATATTGTAATTGGTTCTAGCAAATTGTTTTTATTGCTTATGATAAAGAAATATGCCATACTTCTAACCTACATTGACAATGGGAAACTGCAGCTTTTAATAGCAGTAGTATAGGCTTTGGGTAATACAGTTGCTCAGGAGAATTTGTCTCTTTCCATGAGTAGCTATCTGATTGGATTATTGTATGTCATGTTAAAATTTAAGAGCATTAAATGCCTCAAAACAGAATTATTTGTCATTTTAAATGACCATAAATAAATCTCAGTCCATTGAATTTCCCTAATAAAACAATACTGTACATAAATAGAAGTCTCTGTTCTATACAGCAGCGTCTGTCTGCAATTGGGAAACAATTGGCAAAAAATAAATCCATGTAATTGAATTATTTGTCATAAAAAGCAAGATTGCATAAATATCAGTCTCTCTATGATAAGATCTCTTTATGCAAACCTGACTGTGGAAATTAGTCCAGCATTAAAAAAAAAGTAAAAAATGCTGCAAGGGAGTATGTCTTATATATTTACAAACACATAAATCAGACATTATCAGGGAAAAAAAAAAGCCTTTGGATAGCTTGAAACGAGATTTTAAAGAACAAGATGAATCCAAAGAGGTAAATAATGAAGTTGGACAAAGATGAAAGTGACATCTACATGTGGTAGGATGTTTCATAGTTCATCATTTTTCACATATCAGAACTGTGTGACATGACTTCTCTTTTACCCACTTCTCTCCTTCCTATTCTTTTCCCTCTATACTCTATACATCATTTTCTGGAAAATTCCATAAAGTGTTTTTGGCTTATTACTAATGTAAAATCTCTGATTCTACCTCAACCACTTTCTCTTCTTAATCCTGCAGAACAGTTTGTGGGAACATTGTTGGTGGTTTATTTTATTTTTATTTATTTTTGTTGTTGTTGTTGAAAAAATTTCCACCTCCCATTTCCCTTATTTTTGTTGTTATTTGTTTTGTTTTGTTTTGTCATTTGTTTACCAGGCCTATTTTCTATTTTAAAACTAAACTATAAAATAATATAGGTGTCTGATTCAAAAATAACTTAAAGAATAAAACTTGAATTGCTTGAAAAATAGATTATAATTGTGCGGCATATGAAAGAAAAGAGCTTGAGATAATGGACTTATACTTCTACATTACTCAGGTATGTTGAATTATGTTGGAAGCTGAATTATCCACAAATCAGCCTGGGAGTCTATGAAAACTCAGAAACACAAATTTGACTTTCAGACATCTTGTTTAGAATTGTCAACAGATTTGAACTATACAGGTTTAAATTCAAATTATAACCAATGAGCACTAATAACTCTACTATCTTTCTTACAATTACTCTTCCTAATCACACACACAAACAAAAACCTGTGTATGCGCATTTACACACATGATGGTGTACCTAACAAGCACCTAAGTCTCAAAGTTAAACTTCAAAATTTTGAATGATAGAAAGTATAAATTGTTTTCTATGGATAGTATTTAATATAAGGTAAATTATCTTATGCCAATTTTTTTTATTTTTACAAGAAGCATGTATTTTGAATGGTACATTTACTATTTGAAAATGGTCTGATGGCAGAAGTTACAAAATAATCCCACACTAGTTCAGAGTTATTGGTAATAAAAGGTTATTTATTTAGGGGAGTCTTACAGATCACTGTCCTAGATAATAGTCCTTTGCATGAAAGGGGAACAGGAACAGAGTCTAGCAGCCTGAAGCAAGAGAATGAACACATGCTTTACAACTACATTTAAGAATAAGAGACCACGCCCACTTGGGCTGGTATCTTAAAGGTTATTGGCTGAAAGAGTAGAAGCAGCTCCTACAGCAATGGTAGATGATTTCATGTTAGGACTTCTACAGCCTATGTCTATGGATAATGGGCTTTATGAACCCAACAGTGATATTTACTCTGAAGCCTTGACAAAAGATAGCTAAAAAATAAAATGAAAATGGCAGTGCTATCAATCTGGTCCTTTGTAAGCCTTTTGAAAGAACTAAGAAATAATTTATGGAATTCTTCCTATATTTTTTTGGTATATGCAGTATAATAAAAATATACAATACTGTTTTTCTATGAACAGTTATATATGGAAAGTGATTTTAAATAGTTAAAGGTAAACTGGAAATATATAATATATTATAAAGTAGAGAATAACATTTTGGATATCAGAAATTTCTAAGTTTCTAAATTTGACTCCATAAAGCATGTCAGAAACAGCATTGTCTATCAGAACATTCATGTATGTGTGTCTTACTATAAGAAAGTAAAAGACATATCATATGGTAATAAATGATGTATTTATAATGTTAAGGAAGATCTTCTTGATCCACAATGTGAAGTCAAAAAATAGAATTTCTTTCCATTTTTGAAATTCACTTTTTTATTAATTTTTTAATAAAGTGATTCAGCTGAATATATTTAAAGCTATGGTATGTTAATGTACAACTTATATTTGTGTCATTTTAAAGTACAGAGAACTTTAGCAAGTACAGTCTGTGAAAGAAAACACTGACAGGTCCTTCGATAAAAAAAATTTCTAACAAAATATTTGTATTTATATAATAATCCAAGCCATTTTCTTTGTAATATTTTATTTGAAGTGTAAACTTACAGTATAATAAATGGCTATGTAAAATATCTTTATTTTTTTTCTTTTGTAAAATTATTTTACATTAAATTAAGAGTATGTGTATATTTGTTTGTGTCTTGGTGCATGTTATAGTGTCTGTGTCCATGGAAGACAGCCGAAATCAATAGATATCTTGGACCTTGAGTTATAATGTTTTTGACCTACCTGATATGAGTGTAAGGAACAAAATTGTGGTTCTGTGGAAAAACAGTAGTTGCTGGTACTAGCTGAGATATCTCTACAGGAATCACTTAGTTCTTCAAAATTTTCCCATAATTTCCCCTATGTTATTTTTACATCATTTACTGAAACTAACATATTTCAATTTTATCCTTAATTTGTCTATGTAATAAGAGATTTTAATGTACTAAAGAGTTCTAAATGATTCACTGATTCACAAATAATCTGCAAGGTTCACTTATCAGTACTAAATATCAGGTATGGTGAAAGATACATAGTTTTGCAAATGGGTGTTCAAAAATTTCTGGTTCAGATGACAGTTGACTTTCAGGTGCCAAGACCTTTCTAAAGGGGATTTATTAAAGGAATGGATATTTGGTGAATTGCTTTTAATCTTTGCAAGTTTCTACAGTAATTGCAACGGACAATGCAACACTGGTATTTTGAACAAATTGATATCTAGCTGAAATAGAGTTGCCTGTAGCAAAAGTAGCAAGGCAATTATTATCTCCTAGAATTAATCACCCTCTTTCTGAAAGCCTACCATAAAAACCTTGGACACTAAGCTTTGTATTCTACCCGCACCAATCAACAAATTCTAAGTCTCAGACCTCTAATCATTGAGATGGCCTAATCATATGTAACGTCATATTAGAAATGGCTTCAGAGAGTGAGATTGCAGATCGTTGCTGCTAATCAATGGAGGAACAGGAAGCATAGGTGATGGCAACAACCACTGTGCTGAGTGAAGACTCCCACAGGGAAATGGCTGTAAGTAAGGGCAAAGAAAACACAACCCCGAGGCAATGCTGGCAGACAAAAGTGATTCTCAGCATAGGACATTGGCTCCAATGTTTGGATCAATGCCAAGGAACCTGGAAACAATGTTCAGGGGGAAAAAAGACACTTAATCAAAGTACAACAGAACCAGAAGATGAAGAAATGCCAGAAAATGGGAATTCGACTGGGAGCCGTGCGCATCACCCTTTCCTTCTGTTGCAGCTTTGAAAATAGACTCTGGAAACCGTGCCAGGTAACTGAAAGTGGAATTCAAGGTCAGGTCTCTCACACTTCCTATTAAGACACGAACTATGGATCCTTCTATGTTATGAAAGAATGCAGGGAAAAACAGTAAGAACTTTTCTGAAAAACAAAGAAAATGGAACAGCATCGGGAAAATTTAGAATATGCATGCTTAGTAAGTTGCCATTTCTACATAGAATAAATAGGGATAGATTGGAGAACGTTAAAAACAGGCCTATTCCTGTACCATTCTGTCTGTAGAAGGATACAAATAAAACAAGACACAAACATAACCTATTTAAAAAAATAAGAAATGTAAATATTAACACATAAGACTTGACCTCACTAATAGTCAAATGAATGGTATCATTAAAACAAGTAAAGTTTTCCAGAAGATTTTGAACCCTGGCTTGGAATATGCTACTGTGTTTGAGAAAAAGCTTAAAAGAGTATAATTGAAAACATTTTTAAAACACCCTTCTTATGCAGAAATCATTATTATTATTATTATTTATTTATTTATTTTTTTTGGTTTTTCAAGACAGAGTTTCTCTGTAGCTTTGGAGCCTGTCCTGGAACTCCCTTTGTAGACCAGGCTGGTCTCGAACTCACAGAGATCCGCCTGCCTCTGCCTCCCAAGTGCTGGGATTAAAGGCATGCGCCACCACCGCCCGGCTGCAGAAATTATTTAAAAATTCTAAAACGTAAACATCAAATAAAATTTAAACAGCCGAATGAGGTTAGTCTTCATTGCCTCTGACATATAGAACACCAGACACATACAGACACATGGTGGAGAGACAGAGAGAGAAAGAAAGAATGATAGAGACCCTGAGCCTAGTTTGGCCTTTTGAAACCTCAAATACCCAGTGACATACCTCCTTGAACAAGGTCTCACGTCCTAATCCTTTCCAAACATTTCCAACTATTGGGAAACAAAGAGCTAAAGCTATGAGCCTTTGGGAGACATTCTTGTTCAAGTCACACATTCTGCTAACTGGTCCCATAGGCTTATAGCCATAGAAAATGCAAGATATATTCAGTTCAACTCCAAAAATCCCCATTTGTCACAGTCTCAAGATAGTTTAAAAGTCCAAAGTCTTTCTGAGACTCAAGGCAATCTCATAACTGCATCACTCTACGAAACAAAAGCAGAAAGCAGGTCACATACTTCCCACATAAATATCTCTGAATACTCATAACCATTCCAAAAAGATGGGAAAGAGAAATATGGAGGAAATATTGAAAAAAATACAAATAGGAAAACTAAATTCTGCTGCTTTCATTCAGGATGTAAAGTTATCAGCTACTGCTGCAATATCAAGCCTGTCTGCTTCTCACTATAATGAACATGGACTGAACTCCTAAAATTGTAAGCAAGACCCTAGTTACTTGTTTGTTTGTTTTTTTTTAAATAATGAGTTGTCTTGATAATGTGGTCTCTTCACAACAATGGAACAGTTGTTAAAATGAAAATGAAAATTAGTACCAGTGAATAGAATTTCTCTGACAGGCCTGGCTATGCTGCTGTTTGGAGTAACACGGGAGATTTTTGGAACTTTAAACTATAAAAGTCATTAAACAGAGTAGGAGCATGAGACAGTGGTGAAGGTGAGTTAGATTATGCAGGGCAGTTTCAAGATGTTTCAGAAGGGAAGCATATTAATAAGTGGCCTGCAAGCAACTTCTGATATTTTGACAAAGAAGGTGACTGCATTTTGAACTTGTCCTAAAAATCTGTCTGATGGTAAATTGAAAAGTTTGCCTTGTATTCATTGCATAATATGGTAATCTTATGCTAATCTACTTTGAAAAGGAGAAAGTGAGGCAAAGAGAAATACAAAATATACACAAAAGGAAAAGTAATGTTGGCGTCAATCCCTGTGTTCAAGAAGACAAAAATGTTTAAAGGAAAGCCTCATTCAATAGGGAATAAAGAGTACACAGCCCTCAGAGCAAGCCGCACTGAAGTAAATTTTTAATTTGTAAAAAGGATTTAAAGGGAAGCCTAAACAACAAAGGAAACAATGAACAACTGACAGTTTATGCAAATATAATTCAAGGAGTGGCCCAGGTCCCAGACCCAGCAAGCAGAAGAACTTGGAACTTTAGTCATGTAGTTCTGCATTCAGAGTCAAGAAGTATATCCTTCTTGCTTTCATGACTATTATATAATGTGAATGGTGACATATAATATTTTTAAGAAAATCAGAATCTTAGAAATAATGGAGGCAAACAAAGTGATTCTAATTGCTTATAATTGTTCTCATTTCTTTCTGACCTGTGTAAAACCCTTGACCACCATGAATGTCAAAATGCTTCTTTCCATTTCTAAATAAAACTGGCATTTTTCATTTTTTTTAAAAAAAGAAGTGTATCCTTGAATTATCCTACATGCTACCATGCATATGGCTATGATGGTCTTGGACTAAACCTCTAAAACTATAAACAAGTCTCCAATTAGATGCTTTCTTTTATAAGTGTTGCTGTGGTCATTGTGTCTCTTCACAGCAATAGAACAATAACTAAAACAATCTTAACTAAATATCAAAGACTATCTATGTACAAAGGGGTAATTGGAAAATACATATATATTTTCCATATACATATATATTCTAAAATCTATTCCTTGGACTTGCCCCCTGTTACTTTATAACTGAATTTTAGCTTGATTCTTTATTTGTAATGGAATCAACCAGTCAGAAATAACTTCTCAAATTAAAAATTACTCATGGCTCTATCAAATGAATACAAGTATATAAAGTTAAATTGAATGTCATAATTGAATCAAAATCTAGAGCACTGGGAGAACCAAACCTTTTCAAAGGCTAATAATGAGACAATTCAAATGTAATTGCCAGAGAAAAGAATGCCATTTAGAGCCACTGAGGAACGGTGGAAATGGTCAGATATATGATGTTATTCTTTAGATTCCAGTAAGATATCTGCCGTTGTTTCATTATTAGAGATACTCTTCATCTCTCTGTCAGAGATTCAGTCCTGGACTGCAGGATGCCTCCTCTACCTTTACTATTCACAAGTAATACATTCTACTCTCAGACCAGGTTTTGGTTTAAAAGTCACAGGTCTCTATTTCACAACTCCAAACTCCCAACCCAGAGACATTTTCCTCCTATGCAGGCAGAAGGATACTAACAGCATTATTTGTGGGCCAAGAAAATCTGTCCCTCACTCAATAAAAAGTATTTTTCATTCTGATGGCTGTTGCTTAGTCTGAACTATGTTAGTTTTAATCTTTGAAATTAAGCTATAATTGCATTACTTCCTTTTTCTCTGCTTCCTCCAACATTTCAAATGCACACCTACTTTTGCTCTATCTAAAATTTATGTTCTCTGTGTCCTTAATTGTTACATAGATTCTCGGTTTGTGCAAGTATTATTTCTTGTCCAGGTTAGACAGCTCAGAAACGTATTAATAAAGCCCTGTAACTTGAGTATACGTAATAGGTTCTCACAATTGACAGGTGATAAAACATTGCTATCACTATGCTTTTATTATATTGTGTCAGATTCCCACCCAGCAAACTCAGGAAGAAAATCAGATTGTCAGAAGTGACAGCAGGGAGAGGCAAGTCAGGTTGCCAGGCCACTGGGAGTGACATTCGTCATGTCCCAGTAGATGCCAGCTGGTTTAGCAGTCAGGGGCTGCCAAGCCTCATAAGGATCATATCCTTTTGAGTGCCAGCAGATGAAGCTCCCAGGACATTAGGAAGGAATTCTGTCACTGACAGCAAAGGCCAGTAAAGAACCTTAAACTGTGAAATTCTTTTGAAGAGATCTAAGTTGAACTTAGTTTTTAATGATCAATATAACATGTTTTATTATTATTTCCTCCTTTTTTCTGCTTTTTGTTAAGAATTTTTTGAATACAATCTTTTCTCATTTACATAGCTATCCCTGTTCCATCTCCCTCCTCTCTTTCTGCTTCCACCATCTGTCCTCCACCCACCTCCTTGTTCACTCCTCAGAAAGGGTAAGACTTCCCATGGGGAGTCAACAAAGTCTGACACAGGGGCTGGAGAGATGGCTCAGAAGTTAAGAGCATTGCCTGCTCTTCCAAAGGTCCTGAGTTCAATTCCCAGCAACCACATGGTGGCTCACAACCATATGTAATGAGGTCTGGTGCCCTCTTCTGGCCTGGAGGCATACACACTGACAGAATATTGTATATATAAAAAATAAATAAATATAATAAATAAATAAAAACAAAGTCTGACACATCAATTCAAGGCAAAGTCAAGCCCCTCCCCCCATATCTAGACTGAACAAGGTATCCTTCCAAAAATATGTGCTCCTAGATGCCAGTTAAAGCACTAGAGTGATGTGGGATGTCTTCTGTATATGTGTAGTGTTTAATTGGTTGATGAAAAAAACTGTTTCGGGCAAAGGCTTAATAGAGTAAAGCCAGGTGGTAAGTAGTCTGAACAGAGATAGAGAGAGAAAGTAGGCAGAGTCAAAGAGATGTCATGTAGTTGTCAAAGGAGACAGACACCATACCCTTACCACTAAGCCATAGCCTTGTGCCGATACACAGATTAACAGAAATTGATTCATTTAAGGCTTAAGGGTAAGTTAATAACAAGCCTAAGCTAATAGGACAAACAGTGGTGTACTTAATACAGTTTCTGTGTGATTATTTGGGTCCAGGAGGCCAGGAAATGAACCAGCAGTCTCCACCTACGAAGGGATCAATCCTGATCCTGTTGTCAGTGGCCCCACAGATTATTCAAGCCCCACAATTGTCCCCCACATTCAGTGGACCTAATTTGGTCCTATGTAGATTTACTCACTATCAGTCCAGAGTCAGTGAGATCTCACTAACTCAGGTCAGCTGTTTTTGTTGGTATCACCATTATGGTCTGATCCCTTTTCTCATATTATTACTCATCTTTGAAGATTCCTGGGAATCTCCCTGGTTTTCTTTTTTTTTTTTTTTTTGCCCTTTAATAGTTCCTTCAATTAAGATATCTCTTTCCAGATAGTGTTTTCTATTTCCGTCCATTTGTATGCAAAATTCAAGAAGTCATTGTCTCTTACTGCTGAGTAGTACTCTGATATGTATATATTCCACACTTTCTTCATCCATTCTTCCCCTGAAGGGCATCTTGGTTGTTTCCAGGTTCTGGCTATTACAAACAATGCTGCTATGAACATAGTTGAGCATATACTTTTGTTGTATGATAGGGCATCTCTTGGGTATATTCCCAAGAGTGGTATTGCTGGGTCCAGGGATAAGTTAATCCCAAATTTCCTGAGAAACCACCACACTGCTTTCCAAAGTGGTTTCACAAGTTTGCATTCCCACCAGCAATGGATGAATGTACCTCTTTCTCCACAACCTCTCCAGCAAAGGCTATCCTTGGTGTTTTTTATTTTAGCCATGCTGACAGGTGTAAGATGGTATCTTAAAGTTGTCTTGATTTGCATTTCCCTGATCCCTAAGGAAATTGAGCATGACCTTGACTGTCTTTTGGTCATTTGAACTTCTTCTGTTGAGAATTCTCTGTTCAGCTCAGTGCCCCATTTTATAATTGGGTTGATTAGCCTTTTACAAGGGCTGGTGAGGTAAGCCAGACCCAAAAAGAGGAACATGGGATGTAATCACTCATATTTGGTTTCTAGCCATAAATAAAGGACATTGAGCCTATAATTCGTGACCCTAGTGAAGCTAAATAAGAAGGTGAACCCAAAGAAAAACATATAGGCATCCTCCTGAATATTAACCTTCATCAGGCGATGAAAGGAGACAGAGACAGAGACCCACATTGGAGCACTGGACTGAAATCTCAAGGTCCAAATCAGGAGCAGAAGGAGAAAGAGCATGAGCAAGGAACTCAGGACCGCGAGGGGGGCACCCACACACTGAGACAATGGGGATGTTCTATCGGGAACTCACCAGGGCAAGCTGGCCTGTGTCAGAAAAAGCATGGGATAAAACCGGACTCGCTGAACATAGCGGACAATGAGGACTACTGAGAACTCAAGAACAATGGCAATGGGTTTTTGTTCCTACTGCACGTACTGGCTTTGTGGGAGCCTAGGCAGTTTGGATGCTCTCCTTACTAGACCTGGATGGAGGTGGGTGGTCCTTGGACTTCTCACAGGGCAGGGAACCCTGATTGCTCTTAGGGCTGACGAGGTAGGGGGACTTGATTGGGGGAGGGAGAGGGAAATGGGAGGTGGTGGCGGGGAGGAGGCAGAAATCTTTAATAAAGAAATAAATTAATTAATTAAAAAAATAAAATAAAAAACAAACAAATAAATAAAAACTAAAAACAAACAAACAAACAAAATATATCTCTTTCCACCGGGCGGTGGTGGTGCACGCCTTTAATCCCAGCACTCGGGAGGCAGAGGCAGGCAGATCTCTGTGAGTTCGAGGCCAGCCTGGTCTATAAGAGCTAGTTCCAGGACAGGAACCAAAAGCTACGAAAAAACCCTGTCTCGAAAAATCCAAGAAAAAGAAGTTATCTCTTTCCTTTCTCTCCCTTAGTGTCTTTCCCTTTCTTGGGCATCCCATACCCTCATATTCTCTTCCTTCCTCCCCTTACCCCCTACCCTTCTCCTTTCTCCATCTTTTCTCCCCATCTTAATTTTCTCTTGTCTGTTTCCCCTTCAAAAGGGGATTCATGTATATCTCTCTTAAGGTTCTCCTTGTTACCTAGCTTCTGTGGGATCTTACACTCAAGGCTTCTTATCCTTTGTCTTACATCTAATATCCACTTATGAGTGAGTACATACCATGTTTGTCTATCTGGGTCTGGGCTCCCTCACTCAGGATGTTTTTATTTTTCTAGTTTCATCCATTCTCATGCAAATTTCAAGATGTCATTGTTTTTTGTTTATTTTTTCCCACTGAATAGTACTCCATTGTGTAAATGTACAACATTTTCCTTATCCATTCTTCAGTTGAAGGGCATCTAGGTTGTTTCCAGGTTATGGCTATTATGGATAATGCTGCTATGAATACAGTTGAGCAAATGCCCTTGTGGTATGAGTGTGCATCCTTGGGGTGTATTTCCAGAGTGGTATTTCTGAGTCATGAGGTAGAATGATTTTCAATTTTCTGAGAAACTGCCATACTGATTTCCAAAGTGGTTTTACAATTTTGCACTCCTATCAGCAATGGAGGAGTGTGTTCCACTTACTCCACATCCTCTCCAGCATTAGTTATCACTGGTATATTTGTTCTTACTCATTCTGATTTATCCCAGAGATGAAGAAATGGCTCAACATATGAAAATCTAACCTTGTAATCCACCATATAAATAAGATGAAAGAAAAAAAATATATGATCACCTCATTAGATGCTGAAAATGCATTAGACAAAATCTAACACCCCTTTATGATAAAGGCCTTGGAGAGAGCAGAGATTAAAGGGAGTTATATAAACATGATAAAGACAATATACAACAAGCTGAGTTTTTTTTCCCATGGAGAGAAATTCAAAATGATTCTGCTAAAATCAGGAACAAAGCAAATTGTCCACTTTCTCCATACCTATTCAACATAGTAATTGAAGTTCTAGGTAGAGCAATAAGACATCAAAAGATCAGGGGGATATGAATTGGGCACAGGAGACCACTTCCTAAATATGTTACCAGTAGCAAAGAAACTCAGAATAACAATTAATAGATGGGACCTACTGAAATTGAGAAGCATCGGTGAAGCAAAGATCACAGTCACTAAGACAAAATGGCAGCCTACTGAATGTGAAAATATCTTCACCAACTCCACATCAGACAAAGGACTGATCACCAAAATAAATAAAGAACTCAAGAAACTAGACAACTAATCCATCCAATTTAAAAAATGAAGTACAGATCAAAACAGAGACTTTTCAAAAGAAGAAAGGCTGAAAGGCTCTTAAAAAATTGTTCAACATCCTTAACCATCAGGGATATTTTTCCTCTTTTAATACTAGTTGTCCTCTAAGATGTCAAATCTCCTATTTTATGAGCTATTTTTGAGTACCAGCACCCATAATCATGATGTGATTTCCTTAATATTTTTTTACTTTAATACATTTATTTTATAAACATATCACAGTTTCTCCACCCTCCTCTCCTTCACTTTCCTCCCCAGATCTCATTTCTATCCCTCCCTATCCATTGCTCCTCTGTATCCATGCAGAAAGGGGCAGGCCTCCGATGGAAGTCAACAAAGTACAAATCACTCATGACCAAGCTCCACCCTCTGCATCAAGGTTAAGGAAGACACTCAGCTTGAGGACTGATTCCCCAAAGCCAATGCCTGTGTCAGGAACAGGTCCTGATCCCTCTGGTAGAAGCCCCACAAACAGACCTTTTAAAAACAAAGTAAGCATTTTAGATTTAGCAGTAGTCACTGTTATTTAATCTGTGATTCCGAAAAGAAATGCAGTATTTTGTAGCTGTCACATTCATTTTTTTTTCACTAGAATTTACCAAGTAGCCTCCACTTGTGGGTGTGAGAAATGACACACCTAGAGCACATATTCAAAAATTGTTGGTGGAACACCATATGAGGTAAAACAATTAACTATGGGAGTATTAAAATTTTTGTAAGAGAAAATTTAGTTTGCAGCAGTCAGTAGCTAATTCAAAATTAAATATGTAATAAATGTGAAATATTTCTAGCTGACAACCAGGTGTTGTATCATGGGACCTGATTGAAATTTCGGAATTTAACATACAACAAGGGCACTGCCATTTGTGCTCCACATTGATGCCATAACATACAATGCCAACTGTGTCATCAATGCACCACCACTAAGATTGAGACTGTTGTACTGTAGGATTTGCAGCATTTTAATGTAAGTACAAAGCTTAGAGTGTTTGGAAAAAATGCTTTAGTTATCAATAATAAAATATTTTACTACAATGATTCCTCATCATGGAAATATCAAATCAATGCTTCTTTGGATAGGATGGGGGTAGTGTTTGGTTTTCTAAATTTCTGTTTGAGCTACCGATTTGAGTTATGCAGAAATCATTCCATGAATTTGGGTTTGCAATTAGGGCAGAATTTCCAGTGATTTCTGAAATGGCCCCCATATATCTTCCACATTGAGCTACATATTTATATGTGACAGTACTCTCAGCCTCAAAAGAAATAACTATTTAAAAATATTAATTATGTTGTATATCTTTTAGTATTATATACTTAGACAATATCACATTCTTCTTGTCAGAACAAAAAAGTCTATTAATTTTACAGATTTGAAGATGTATTCTCATCGTCAATAATAAAATGATATGTGTACATGATATTTTAAGATAAATTTCTACATCGTTTTAACCCTCAAAGCATTATATAAATTTTCTCAGGTGCAAGTGGAAAAGTTTAGGAAATCTCTGCAAAGAATGGAAGAGAAGCCAGAATAGAGTGATGATGGGCTTCTAACAATGTGTATACAACAACATAAAGGTGCAAAGGTTGGGAGACAACAGAGAACTAAATGCCACATGTATTTGTCCTTGGAGATTCTACAAGGTAGGCATAGAAATTGTTCTGTTTGGATGACATGATACTTTAGTTTGAAACCTGTACTATATCACTGAAGAACAGGGGAAGAATAATTGTTGACATCTTAGTGTTTTTAAATTCTTTGGTAAGTAAAACTCATTCTCCAATACTCAAACATTAAGGAATGTGCTTCAGGTAGGAGGAAATGCTAAGGCACATTTATTTGTTTCATCATCTCTGAGTGACCATGTGCTTATTATCTGTCCGATCAGTTCACAGTCAACCTGACACTACCTTTCCCAAATGTTCCTAATTCATTTCTAACAAGTAGTGGCAAGAATATGAAGACTGCTTTTTGAAATTTTAGTGATTGATGATTTTTATCAATTTCTTCAAGACTTTATCACATCTTCTAATTTTCTGAGTTCTTGTTTACTTCAATACCTCTCACAGTCCTTGACTGGATTATTTTATTTTTATCTCTAGAAACATGTATGGTCTGGTATTTCCTATACATCGAGACAAAATCAAGCAACATGTAACATTTTAAGCCTTTTAATATAAGTAAATACTTCATTCATTTTAGGAGTTGATTAGTAACAAGTTCTATGAACATTCAAATTCATCAACACATTAGGTAGAAAATATAAAATTTTTCAACTTGAAAGGTCTATAGGTAATTATACTATAAAAACTTAGTGACTATTTTTTGTGGGTATAGTTTAAATTTTCATTGTGAATATAACTCATAAGGAAATTGCACCATCATAGTTTGGTTGTTTAACTTTTCAGAATGATAACTATATTTGATTTTGGTTCAAGTAACTAATCTACTGCTTTAAAATACATAACATTTTGCTGCACCTATTTTTTTTTTTGAAAAGAAAATACAGATAAAAGAAATGAGTGCAAACAGAGCTTTTGTATGTGAACTGTTGCCTGGTTCTGGTTTCTATTCCTAACTCAGAACCTGTAGGTCCTATAGATCCTGTTTATTAAGTTTGGATTATATACATTTTTATAAGGAGCATATTTAGCTTGTATGGCTTTATCCTTTCCCTGCTTGTGTTGGAAATGTGGTCTATACAGCAGCATCGTGAGAAATGCTGGGCTGCTTATGAGCTTAGAGAATGAGATTGGGTCTTTAGGAGTGTTGTTGTTAGAATGGATTAATCCATTTTTCCTAGTATGGTCAGGTTGTTCCCATAAGAGTTTATTATTGGAAAAAAAAAAAAAAAAAAAAGCAGGTCTCATCCTTCAGCCCAGTACAACTGCCTACCTAAGTGAGGTCCCTCTGAAGATAGACATAGCTTATCTTTAGTGAGAGTTATTTGAAGGTATTTTGATTAACTTTAGCAAAAAGAAGTTATTATCTAGTACTGGGGAACTTGTATCCTGGGCTGAATGTCTAAAGATCTAGTTTCTGAAAATAAATAGAAACCAGTGTAGAGAAACTATAGAGGAAAAGAAATCACATCTGTGAGCGGTCACATACTGGGCTGAACCGGATGTGCCCTTTTCCTCAATATAGTCACATTATCTAGTTTTATGTTCTTTCCTCTGATTTCCATTTTATTTTACAATATTCGGTATAATATAAATTTTCATATTTTAATACACTAATCACTTTAAATGATTATTTTCTGTTTGTTTTGAATTATGTGGTTAGAGATCCACCTGCCTCTGCCTCCTGAGTGCTCGGATTAAAGGCGTGTGCCACCACTGCCCGGCTGTAGTTAATATATTTTGACTGCTTATTTAAATTTGTGTTAATCATTAGCTGATTTCCTCTCTTTCTCCACTGGATACTTTTAAAAAGCATTAAAAAAAGTTTTCGTATTTCAGTTTTTGTAGGCACAGAAAACAGACACAGGGCCCCAGGATAAAGGAATATCAAATAAAGAATGCCCTTCTTCTCTGCTATTGTTAAGTTTTTCAAGAAGTCTACTATAGTTTTTTAATTTTAAAGGGCCAGTGCTGCTGCTCTCAATCGGGCCCTCTATCCTTTGTCTGGAAAAGTATTTTGCTATTTAGATTTATTCAACATTGTCCTTCCCTTTTGAGCTTGAGTGACAATCATGAGTTTATTATTATGTTTTTTGTTTTTTGAAATATGTTTTCTTTGTGTAACTTTGGGGCTTGTCCTGGAACTCGATCTGTAGACCAGATTTGCCTCAAACTCACAGCGATTTATCTGCCTCAGTCTCCCTAGTGCTGGGATTAAAGGCATGTACCACTAGAGCCAAGCTGACTTTATCATTATTAATTATTATTGTTATAATTATTGTTCTGTTCAATATTGCAACTGTGAGAGGTAGAGGCTAGAGTTTGATTTCTAGAATCCTGACAAGTTGCTCACATCCTTTTGTAACTACAACTCCAAATAATCTAATGCTCTCTGCTGGCTCCAGGGAAATGCACTTGGTGCACAAACGCATAAACACACCCTTACAAATAATGTAATATTTTCTTGAGTTCTTTATATATTTTGAAGATCAGACCTCTGTCTGATGCGGGGTTGGTGACGATTTTCTCCAATTCAGTAGGCAGTCTTTTGGTCTTATTGACTGTGTCCTTTGTTTTACAGAAGCTTCTCCGTTTCAGGAGGTCCCATTTATTTATTATTGTTCTTTTGTCTATGCTACTGGGGTTATACTTAGAAAGTGGTCTCCTGTGCCCATGCATTGAAGGCTACTTCACACTTTCTCTTCTATCAGGTTCAGTGTGGTCGGATTTATATTAAGGTCTTTAATCCATTTGGACTCGAGTTTTGTACATGGTGATATATATGGGTCTATTTTCATTCTTATACAGGTTGCCATCCAGTATGACAGCACAATTTCTTGAAGGTGCTTTCTTTTATCCATAATTTTAGATTCTTGATCAAATAACATGTGTTCATAGGTTTGTGGATTAATATCTGGGTCTTCAATTAGATTCCATTGATCTTCATCTCTTTTTTTATGCTAATACCAAGCTCTGCAACTCTGTAATAGAGCTTGATGTCAGGGATAGTACTGCCTCCTGAAGTTCTTTTATTGTATAGGACTGTTTCTGCTATCCTGGGTTTTTTGTTTTTCCATATGAAGTTGATTAATTTTCTCTCAAGGTCTGTGAAGAATTGTGTTGGGATTTTGATGGGGATTGCATTGAATCTATATTGCTTTTGGTAGAATTGCCATTTTTCTGTGCTGATCCTTCCTATCCAAGAGCATGGGGCATCTATTTTCTGGTATCTTCTTTAATTTCTTTCTTTAAAGACTTAAAGTTCTTGTCAAATAGGTATTTAAGTTCCTTAGTTTGTGTTTCCCCCAAGATACTTGATGTTATTTGTGGCTATTGTGAAAGGTGATGTTTCTCTTATTTCCCTTTCAGCTTCTTTATCCTTTGTGTATAGGAGGGCTAGTTATTTTTTTGGATTTGATCTTGTATTCTGGCTCATCACTGAAGGTATTCAAGAAATTACACATTAAAATTCTAGATAATCTAATTAAAAATGGTATACTGAACTAAATAAAGATTTCTCAACAGAGGAATTTCAAATGATCAAAAGATACTTAAGGACATGTTCAACTTCCTTAGCTTTCAGGGAAATGCAAATCAAAACAACTTTGAGATACCATGCTACACTGCTCAGAATGGCTAAAATCAAAAACACTAGTCATAGCTTATGCTGGAGAGGATGTGGGATAAGGGGAACACTCATCCATTGCTTGTGGGAATGCAAAATTGTGCAACCACTTTGGAAATCAGTGTGGCAGTTTCTCAGAAAATTGGGAGTCAATCTACCTCTACCTCAGGATCCAGCAATGCCACTCTTGGGAATATATCGAAAAGATGCTCAATCATACTATAAATGCATTTGTTCAACTATGTTCATAGCAGCATTATTTGTAATAGCCAGAACCTGGAAACAACCTAGATGCCCCTCAATGGAGAAATGGATAAAGAAATTGTGGCATATCTACACATTAGAGCAGTTTAAAAAATCTTGAATTTTGCATGGATGGAATTAGAAAACACTATCCTGAGTGAGATAACTCAGACCCAAAAATATGAATATGGTATGTACTCACCCGTGAGTGGATACTAGCCATAAACGAAGGACACTGAGTCTATAGTTCATGATCCTAGAGAAGCTAAGTAATAAGGTGAACCCAATGAAAAACTTACATAGAGCCACTTGGAAATCAGAAACAGACGGGTTTGCATATTCTTAAAGTTTGTGGTGATATGGTTTCTCCAGGCACTCAGAGCTTGTCTTTTGTTCAGTTTTAACGATTTGGACCATTGACTCAAAAGTGTGTGAAGTACGATGAGGGGAACACTAGAAAAGCCCAGAGTCTGGAGGGAGGCTTCTGTGTTATGTCACTCAGGATAGGGTTTTCTAATTCCACCCATTTCCATGCAAATTAAAGATGTTACTTTTATTTACTGCTTAGTAGTACTCTAATGTGAAAATGTGCCACACTTTCTTTTTTTTTTTTTTTTTTTTTTTTTTTTTTGGTTTTTCAAGACAGGGTTTCTCTGTGGTTTTGGAGCCTGTCCTGGAACTAGCTCTGTAGACCAGGCTGGTCTCGAACTCACAGAGATCCGCCTGCCTCTGCCTCCCAAGTGCTGGGATTAAAGGCGTGCGCCACCACCGCCCGGCATGCCACACTTTCTTTATCCATTCTTCAGTTGAGGGACATCTAGGTTGTTTTCAGGTTCTGGCTATTACAAATAATGCTGCTATGAACATAGTTGAACAAATCGAGATCACCTGACAAAATTTGGGAGGATGAGAGGTGGGAGATAAATGAAAGGGGAGAAAGAGAGAGATGAGGAGAACTTGAGGGAATGGAATAGTAGAGATAGAGGAAGGAGAGATATGAAAGCAAGGAAAGAGATATCTTGATTGAGGGAGCCATTATGGGGTTAGCAAGAAACCTGACTCTAGAAAAATTCCCAGGAATCCACAAGGATGACCCCAGCTAAGACCCTAAGCAATAGAGGAGAGGGTGCCTGAACTGGCCTTGCCCTGTACTCAGATTGATGATTTTCTTTTTTTTAAAATTAATTAATTTATTTATTTATTAAAGATTTCTGCCTCCTCCCCGCCACCACCTCCCATTTCCCTCCCCCTCCCCCAATCAAGTCCCCCTCCCTCTTCAGCCCAAAGAGCAATCAGGGTTCCCTGCCCTGTGGGAAGTCCAAGGACCACCCACCTCCATCCAGGTCTAGTAAGGTGAGCATCCAAACTGCCTAGGCTCCCACAAAGCCAGTATGTGCAGTAGGCTCAAAAACCCATTGCCATTGTTCTTGAGTTCTTAGTAGTCCTCATTGTCCGCTATGTTCAGCGAGTCCGGTTTTATCCCCTGCTTTTTCAGACCCAGGCCAGCTGGCCTTGGTGAGTTCCTGATAGAACATCCCCATTAAATATCACCATAGAACCTTTGTCCAGCCATAGATGGAAACAGATGCGGAGACCCACATTGGAGCACTGGACTGAGCTACCAAGATTCAGTTGAAGAGTGAAAGGGGTGAAAGTATGAGCAAGGAAGTCAAGACCATGAGAAGTCCACCCACTGAGACAGTGTGCCTGAGCTAATGGGAGCTCACCAAAGCCAGCTGGACTGGGAGTGAATGATCATGGGATCAAACTAGTTCCTCTAAATGTGGTTGACAATAGAGGCAAACTGAGGGGCCACTGATAGTACTGGCCTTTGGGGATCCTATTCTCTTTGGATATATACCTTGCTCAACCTAGATGTAGTAGGGAGGGAGGGCTTTGGACTTTCCACGGGGCAATGTGCCTTGCCTTCTCTTAGGACTGCAGAGGGGAGGGATGGGAGCATGTGTTTAGAGAGTGAGAGGTGAGTAGGAAGAGGGTAGGGAGTGGGAACTTGAATTGGAATTTTTTAAAGTAATAAATAAAATATACAAAAAAGAATATGAGAACCCAGAACACATTATCTTTCACTTTGCCTAGAATGTAAATAAAGTTACATACATATCAGGTCTTCCTATGAACCAGGCAGTTTTAAAATAAAGCTATAAAGTCACTTCCTTTCTCTATTTTTCTTTTTTATTTCTAATTCATTGACTTTGTTTTTGGTAAACTATGACAAAATTATTTAACCCATGACATGATCAATCAGTTTATTTAGATGGCTCACAATATAGTAATAGAAAAATCTAAAACTATTAATAAGCATTTCACACAAAGAAAGAACATTAGAGAATTTAAAAATGAATTTAATTACTGTGCCATAAGATTTAGAATCAATTCTCAATATTACAAAATAAATAACTCTAATTTTTTGCAGGTATTAGGATTCATCAAAACTCAATTTTGATCTCTATGAAGCAATGTGGTTGCAAGGCAAAAGAAAAAAAGTGTTACTGTTCTCAAGTACCTAATCAAACACTATAGAATTTATAGTAAATATTATTTCCTGATATGTCTGCCATACTTGAACTTACTCTGACATTTCAAGGAGCACGTTGTAGAAAATTATAATGAAAATTTAGTTTGAATGAAATACTGTCATTATTTAAATTTACTCATTTAAACTCTATTAACTATTTTATATAGAGAAATAATTTTCTAAAGTCTTCTTACATGCCCTAATCTCAGTTTATTGGGTGCTTTTCTTGTCTCTTTGAAAAGAATTCAGGACTTACTTTAATCTAATCAGCCTCTTTAATCTTAGCGTGAAGACATGTTATTAGCAAGTTAGCTTTTCTTGTTAGTTGCTAATGAGCAAGTGCACTTAATCTGAAGTCCTGCAAAGGAAGTTTGCTTTGGTAGCAGTTATCTGTCTCTGCTGCCCAGCCATCAGCCCACAGCTACTACTAACTCTAGCTCACTGGGATGTCTCTTGAGGAAGCTCTTCTCTTTTGTTTGGAACAAAGCTATTTCAGTGACATTCATTGCAATCTCAGATTCAATGTCAAGTTTCAATTAAATACCTTGCCTCAGGGACTGTCATATAACTCAATTCTACCACAGGTAATTTTAAACATGTTGCATGGGGGACTGCAAAAGAAAATTCTCCACTTTCCTCACATTCAGCCAAAATGTATTCCCTTCCCTCTGGGCTGTAAGGTTTTAGATAATAACAACTCTAGCCACCAATTAGGCTTTATGAAGGAAATGTGAGTTCTGAACAACAGGGAGGAAAATAAATATTAATCTATAGTTTATGCAACATTACCAGCGAGAACAATACTTGAATTACTTAACTTTCATTTGTTGTGTGTTGAAAAGGAATGAACCTCAAATGCAACTCATTTTACATTTCTGTGATCTAAGATATAAATTTTTATTACATAACTGGTAAAATGCTGTTGATTTCGTAGTTATAAAATCAATGACGTAAGAATGTTACATATATAAATGTTTTTACAGTGGTGGTCTATTTCTTCAACCATAAATATTTTAGATGTTTATCTTTTCTTTTCTTGACATGCTTTAGCATACTTTTAGATTACATGTATTAATTAGTAGCAGATAATTTTATTGAACATTTATTGAATTGTATTTGTATTAGAATGAGTTTAACCCAAGACATTTGGTAATGAACTTGGATTAAAGCTCTGACTTCCTACTTTGTTTTTTTCAGTGTGAAGATGAAAAGAAACTATGTAGAGCATGAAAACATGTTTCTTGTGAATGGAAACATTGTAGCAAAATCCTACACTTTGTACAGTCAATATACAGTAGGACGAAAAATTATGAAACATGGAAAAGTCCACTATGTCAATTAGTTTGACATGCTAAGAAAAAATAGTATAGAGATCGCCTAGGGGCATCATTTTTTTTTAAGTAAAGAAGACTTTATTTTGGCTTATAATTTAAGAATACAGGCTACCATGGTAAGGAAGCTATACTAGTAAGAGAGTCAGTTGGCTGTCACGCTGCCTTGTTAGAACACAAAAGGATATCAAAGCTAGGAGGAATTCTTTACATTTTGTATCACTAAGATCACAATAGTTTAATATAAATTTAATGACATATGGAATGACATAATGTAGTCTCATTTTAAATCATAAGGTGTACAAACTAATAAATTTGTTCAAATATTTTAATTTATTTCATTAAGTATACTCTTTTCTTATCCTTTAACTGCTTTAAGTATGTAAGTGTTGGGGAATATGTTTAGGTTGCATTTGATAACTCAGCGAAGCTTTGATTCTTTGCTTGTCTAAAACACTTGATGGTCCTAAGAAAGAGATGAACAGTCAAGATCAAGGTAGGAGCACAGATAGATGGCTGTGGCATAAGAGAGTATGAATAGAAGAAGAAATTTGGGAGGAGGAGAAAGAAGAGCAAGAGAAGGAGAGGAGAACATCAGGGGTCAGCCACTTAGACAGACACCCAGACACCCAGCTACAAAGCCAGCCAAAGAGAAAGAAGTAAAGTAAGATATACAGAAGTTAGAGAGATAAAAGCCCAGAGGGAAAATGTACACAGGATAACTTAATATAAGATAAGCTGACAAGAAACAAGCTAAGGTAAGCCTGGGAATTCATAGCTAAAAATAAGACTCTACATGTGATTCATTTGGGAGCTGGGTGTTGGTCTCCCCAAAATGTCAAAAGAATAAAACATCCACAACATGTAAACATCTCAGGTTTTGGTTTTTGTATATAATATACCCATGAAATCCATAACAAAGTGATTTTTATCTGAAGAGACTGTTTTTTTTTTTTTTGTTGTTGTTGTTTATTAATGTTGATGTCATACTACCCTGAACACAGTAGATATCTATTTGAGATAAATTGAGAATTTTCTCATTAGAACTATATTTCACCAGATTATTTTCCACACCACCATGGACTAAACAGAAGTCTCATTAAAAACTGTTAAAACAAAATGTTAGTTATAAAAGAAGACTCAGGCTACACACTGTCATCTGGCCGAGCCTGTTTGCCATTACCCCAGCTTAGCAACGGTCAGTTGAATGCTATGTAGTTATTCAAGGTGTTTTGAAACTCAGTGTGTCCCTCACTGAAGCACTGACTGCATTTTCCCATTAAGTTATTTTAAGTCGTTCATGCAGCGTTCCAGAGACTAGACGTTAATTATCTGTTGCTACAACTTGGCTCATAGCAACTTTTGACAAGAATGAAAGTACCATCCAAGTATGAGAAGCTAATTATCACAGTCAATATCCTGTGGGTAAATCAGGGGAAAACAAATGTCTGTGATGCCACAGTAAAACTGCAACCTCGTTCATTACAGTAAGCAAGTCTGCTAGTGCAAATATTTATTAATTAAAGGTATCTCTATAAAATCTTCCTGCAGAGTTTAAAAGGAAAGGGACATAATTTCATTTTAGTTGTTGCCCAGAATATAAAATGAACAAGATTCTAAAAGATACCTTGTCTTCACAAAGTAAAAATGTATCTAAACATGTTAAAATGTTTGTTTTGTCTTTCTCATATGTTTTTGGCAAAGGTATAAAATTTAAGAAGTTATTTTCTCATTATAATCATATAAAATATTTAAAATTATGCATAAATACTCTTAAAGGATCTGTTTTTATAATGTGTGGGGCTACAGCATATTAGTTTACATATTTTCAACTGTACTAGGTAAAAAGAAAAATGATACTTTTTAGTTCCTCATGACCTTCACAAAATTTGGACTTATTTATATTTCATCAGATATTTTTATTATGAAACAGTAGCAATTAAATCAATACAAAAAGCTTATAAAACTCTGGCCTCCACACTTATACACATATGCTCACAATCAACATACGCATGTATAACTATCACACATACAATACATACACAAAACAATAGTATGTAAAATCTCTAAAGCATAAAAATTCACTGAAAGTGATGCTATACAGGAATAAACACCAATATACTTATTATGATAATGGCATAAGACATTCTGGAAAGATAGCTCATAGTAGGAGAGTATTTTTAATTGTTTTAAAGAAAGGAAACTCATTAAGATTTAGAATTAATAAAAATTTTAGTATAAAGAACTGACATTCAGGGAACAGTATATATTTCTATAATCACACAGATAAAATCATATTAAGAGTTTAAAATATATATAAATAGCCTTAAACATTTTACAGGTTTTCTCCTTTAAAGATGCAGAAAAAATAAAAAATAATTGTGATAGAATAAGCATGTTTGCCTGATAACACATAGCCCAGATGTCGTTCCCTTTTGCTCAGTAGGAAAATACAAAAATATCATTGGAAAAAGGTACTTGAGTCACTTGAATACAAAATTGAAGTCAAAATATTAGGCACAGTGATTCTCAAAAATTTTCTTTTACCTTTTCTTTTTTGGAGATGGTTTTCTTAATCTTCATCAGGATATGAATTCTTCATCAAAAGTTAAAAATTAGACTTGGGTTCTTTTCTAGTTTCATTTCTGCTGCTATGATAAAATACTGTGACCAAAAGCAACTTATATAGCTTGATCTGGCTTATAATAACATGCCACTATTATCACAGAGGTAAGACAAGATAAAAATTCAAAAGAGAACCTGGGAGACAGACCCTCTTGCTATTCCACACAGCTTTAGTTCTGAACAAGGGACTTAGCTCTCAGGTGAAGATAGGAAGCAAGAACATGGAGAATGTTGTTGCCTGGTTGGCTCAGGGAAGCTTATGCTTTGCCAGTTTTGCTTTGCCCAAGAACACTCAGATGGGGAATGTTGCTGCCTACAGGAGAATAATCCATTTTATATCAATTAACAAACAAGACAATTCTTCATAGACATTCCAGACAGGCATACGAATCTAATCAGGTCAGTTCCTCATTGATGAGTTTCCTCTCAAGTTTTTTCACGGGTTCTAGTTGACAGTTCAAGCTAACCACAGCATTGATGTGTTTAAAAAATTGTTACTGTCTTATTAGTTTATGTGTCAGGATTTGTATGGAAGTTGTCCTCATGTGTTAGGATTTTACTTATATGTGTTTAACAAGATTCATTTTCTGTTTACATAAATAAACAACAATGTGTTCAAGAGGAAAATATTTAATTTATTGTCTGTAAGGAAGACCTACTCAGAAAGACTGACTTGCTTTGAATATCTAATAATTTTCAACCGTCATATTTAGTTATAATGACAATTTTTAAAATATAACTAATTAGTGTGCTTACTCTATATTATAAACATAAACACAACCTTGGAACAGGACATTCAAACTCAGATTATTTACATTGCATCTCATATATCTATATGTGTGTATACACATATAATTATAAATATATAAATATACATACACATAAAAATTTTAAAAATATATTTTAGCAACATATACACATAAGTATCTATTAAAATAAACATATGTGTAAACATACATACAGTTAATTAAGGGTATCAAGCTAGGTGTGGTAGCATATGCTTTTGCTCACAGTACTTAGAAGGCAGATGTTAGCAGATATCTGTGAGTTTCAGGCCAGCAAGGGCTACATAGTGAGACCACCTCAAAAGCTAACAAAAGAATAAACAAAAAAATTATGAAGTGAAAATTAGTTTTGGCTTCAATCAAACATGCCTTCCCAGTTCAGAGGAGAAACATTTAATGCTTTGTAAAGTGATTTATAAATTGTATTCAGATCATAAGTGATAATTTTCATAGAGTTGCATATTGATACCATTATTTCACTGTATATTTAATCATATGATTAACCTAATCCAGGAATTCTTACAAGATTTAGTTGAACACAATATATTCACTACTTCAAATTTCTTAAACATATTTTGTGATATAGATTAATTTATGCTGTTGGTATGCAAACACAAGGTTATGAAGGTAATATTCTATATGCATGTATATGTGTGGAGGACAGAAAACAACCGGAAAAAATTTCTGAGGAATAGCATCTCTCATTGTCCTGGAGATCAACAGTCATGCCAAACTGGCTGTGACTCATGCTCCAGAGATTCTCTTCTCTTTTTTTCCCCAAAACTGGGGGTTATAAACACAAGACATCATACTCAACTTTTTTTAAAAAATTTTGATTCAGTGGATTGAAATTTAAGTCCCTCTGTTTGCAAGGTATATACATTTTACTGGAGCCACTCTCCCGAACACATAAAAATATTTGTAATTTACTACAATAACCAAACATTATTTTTTTTATAACTTCTCTTACTTTATTCTTGAAAATTATTATAGTCTGCCTATTATTACTGCTGGCCCATTTATAAAAATATATCACTTTATACAATAGAAACTTAATGATCATTTCTGCTTCATTAAGTAAGATCTGGTAATTTTTTTGTGAGGAGACTGTATTTAGGTTGATTGTTTTAACAAATGAGATCTAAAATTGGGTATGTATCCTAGATGTATTTTATCTTTAATAATGCCATAGTTTTATTGGTTCTTATTATAAAATTGTTTTTATTTTAATTCAAATGTCAAATAAGGGATCTAATTTTTATGGAGCTACTTCTATGCGCTGCAGATTGCTACTCTCATTGCATGGCACAAGATATGCTCACAGGGATGTTTTATATAATAACCTTAGCTCTACAGTTTACTTAACTGCTTAAAATGCCCTGGGAATTGAGAAGTAAATTATGTATGAAGTACTGCAAATAGCATTGATAATTTATTAATTTTTATTAAACTTATTTTACTCTACTTTATTAAATTTGAAAGCTGTGACCCATCAGGAGATTCCACTTCCATTAAGCTAATTAAAGCATGAAAAGAGCAAAGGTGAAGATGGCAAGCATGCAAATTGTTTATTGTTAAATTAATTGGTAAAGTTAGAAAAGTCCAATCTTCAGAAAATTAAAGAAGATGTGTCCTTTTGCCAATATATAGATAAGTCACAATTATCAGGTATATGCAAAGTTAATCATCTAAAATTTAATGGTAATTTAAAGACAGTATGTTCTTTTGGATTTATAATTACTGTTAGTTTTACATATGGGCATATGGTATAGGCTTTTTAGTTATTCTACAATATTTATGACTTTCTCATCCATATTTATCCAATAAAATGTGGTTGAAGATATTTTTCCAGATGTTGCATTATTGTGAGCATGGATATGCTATTCTACTTAGCATAGCTGTATTGGACCTAAGCACATGCACATTTTTGCCATGTTATAAACAAGGGTATATAATAGTTACTTACAAATTAATTATCTGGCTATTTAAAATGAATTGTAGAAAGATGAATGTCAAAATAAGATTACATATAGTGTATAGATATTAAGCTATTTTATTTAGACATGAATAGAGGCATTCATGTATTTAAGTGTCTACAAGGAATCTAGGCTTCATTTCCCCATGGAAACAAGGGTGATATCTTTAGTTTTTAATAGTTTTGGCTTCATGTTAATAGAAGTCACTCCTTTAATATTTCACAATATTTTATTCATTCCTAACATATATATGCATGCCTAAGTTAGTATTTCATACAAAAAGATTAACTTAATGTAAGAGCTTGTAATAAAGAAAAGTTGTATAATAATTTAAACTAGTCAAAAAGTAGAATTAAAAACTGACATCTAATTAAAAGTTATAATCTTCTAAGAAATATTTATGTCCTAAAGGAGAGTGAGAAAAACAAATCATTTTTAGAACTAATTTTAGATCTATTTAATTTTTGTCTTCAATACTTAAATTTTTAGAAATTCCCATTCACCTAAACTTAATACATTTTTATAGCCCAGATATTTTTGTAAGTATTAAATCATAAATCTCTAAATATTATCTAGGATGATGACAATAAAACATAACTTTTTATCAAAGATTTTTCTCATTCAAATTTAATTTGTATTCTTATCACATTATAATTTTCATGACAAACAAGGAAAGAGTCTTTAGTACATTTGATCCATCTGTCTTTATCCATCTGGATACTTTCTTACTTTCAATAGAACTCAAAATTCTAAAACATTTTGTGTGAGAGCTCTCCTTCTAGGCAATCATCTGAGTTATATTTCAAAGTTGCATATTTCATTGTCAAAATATTTCAAAACTAATCACATTTAGGACAAATGAAACTGTTACTCTTGACTTGCTTTCAGTATGTATAGTCATCTATAGTCTGAAAACAATAAAGTTATAAGTGATAAATACATTATCTATGTGTTTGTAATTGGGTACCCTTCTTAGCATTATGAAATTCCCCACTATCCCTTTCCTTACTGTTGAGAACAAGTCAATCTTTTCCAACATATTCATACGAATATGGTATGGTCTGCCAGCCATGGTCATTTGGTCGCCCTTCTGCTCAAGCAAGGTTAATTTTACTTACCAGTGACTCCAAAGAATCAAAATAAAGGTAACAGTAATTCTTATATGCCACAGAAAATTACACAGTACTTCTCTGATCAATATACAAAAGTTATCACAACAAAAGGAGAAGAAAATCAGAGATGTTCCTGAAATTTATAATCACAGTGTAATATAATAATATTACAATTGTTGTATTTTGTTACTGTTAGTCAGATACCTCGCCTAATTTATAAATAATATTTATTGGAGGAAACACACAGAATAAATATAGTAAAACTCTCTTCACAGGTTGGTTATTTACTGGTGGTAGGGATTGTTGAAACATAATCTAACAAGTGGGAGAGTTTATTTACTGATTAGTGTGCACACATTTTTAATGTACAGAAAATTGAAATATTATGTTTGCAAGAAAATATTGTATTTTGTCTTAATTAAACTGAAGTTCATTGCTGTCTATTACTTCTAGTGATTTGTGAGTAAATGAAACATTTTACAGTTTCAGTGAAAATTACTGAAATGTTATATTTCTGCACCATGAATTATCTGATATTGTTATGTGGTGATTCTTCTTTATTTAATGCTGAATCTTCACTGTGCATGTGAGTTTGTCAGTAGATACTTTATTGTCATTTAAGAATTAGATTTTTCTGGTTGCACTTATTAGTTGTTTGTAGATTTTTGTTCAGAAGAGAGACCCTCGCCGGGCAGTGGTGGGGCACGCCTTTAATCCCAGCACTCGGGAGGCAGAGGCAGGCGGATCTCTGGGAGTTCGAGTCCAGCCTGGTCTACAAGAGCTAGTTCCAGGACAGGAACCAAAAGCCACGGAGAAACCCTGTCTCGAAAATCCAAAAAAAAAAAAAAAAAAAAAAAAAGAAAAGAAAAAGAAAAAAGAAAAAAAGAGAGACCCTGCCAATTTCTCATCTTCCATGTTGTCATGTCCTTTGATTTGCCATTGTTCATATCATTTCAAATCACTCATTTCTATGTGAGCCTGTTTTACAGAAGACCTATTAGGATTCTGACGCTTACAATATTTCTGCCTTCTCTTTCTTGAGCCTTGCAGGAGCTGTGATATAAATAAATCTTTCCTGAGATTACTATGATCTGTTGATCTCTGCACTGTGTCTAGTTCTGTTTTTACATGGTGAGAAATCATTCTCAATAAAGACAGACTTCTTTGATGAGAGCTGCTAGGTGTACTTATATGTAGAGAGATAATATTTAATATTTAGTAACAGATTGGGCTCATCTAGAAATATGGTAAAAATAGATTGTTTTCTAAGGTCTGTGACATCACAAGCCACAGGAAGTTTCCAGAACATGTTAGCATTTTCTTAATGTTTAGTAGAACTTACGACCAGTTGATGATCATGGACATATGAAAAATAATTAGCCTCTACTTAAAATGAGTTCCTTTATTGACTTCCCAATGCAGAGTGGTCAGCCTTGGAATTATATACACACCATCAAAAATAGACTTAGCAAATATATATATATATATATATATATATATATATCATTAATAACAATCATAATCCAAAAAGAGGCTATTAAATTGATAGTGTGTGTGCATGGTTGGAGATCAAGGGTGGGTCCTGAGAGTTGGAGGAAGATAATAGAAAGGGAAAGTAATATAATTCTACTTCAATTAAAAGTATATTTTTCTTCTGGCATAATTAAGGATCCTTTGGGTATATACCAAAAAGTGGTATTGCTGGGTCTTGAGGTAGATTGTTTTCTAATTTTTGAAGAAATCGTCATACTGATTTCCAAAGCGACTGTACCACTTTGCACTCCCACCAGAAATGTAGGAGTGTATCCTTTACCCCACATCCTCTCCAGCATAAGTTGTCATCAATGTTTTTGATCTTGGCCATTCTTACAGGTGTAAGATGGAATCTCGGATTTGGTTACAATATGCATTTCTCTGATGGCTAAGGATGTTGAGCATTTCCTTAAGTGTCTTTCAGACATTTTAGAATTGTCTGTTCAGAGTTCTCTGTTTAGGTCTGTACCCCCCCCCCCTTTTTTTTAAATTGGATTGTTTGTTCTACTGAGGTAAAGTTTCTTGAGTTCTTTGTATATTTTGGAGATCAGCCTTCTCTCCAGTGTGGGGTTGGTGAAGATATTTTTCCATTCTATAGGTTGCCTTTTAGTCTTGTTGTCTTTGTCTTTTGCTGTAGAGAAGCTTCTCAGTTTCAGGAGGTCTCATTTATTGTTTCCTTCAGTGTCTATGCTACTGGGGTTATATTTAGGAAGTAATCTTCTGGCCAAGGCATTCAGGTGTACTTCCCACTTTCTCTTTTATGAGGTTCAGGTTGGTTGGTTTTATGTTGAGGTTTCTGATCCATTTGTACTTGAGATTTTTGCATGACGATAGATATGGATCTATTTTCATTCTTCTACATATTTATATCTGGTTATGCCAGCACTACTGTTGAATTTGCTTTCTTTTTCCATTTCATATGTTTTTGGTTCTTTGTCAAAATTCAGGTGTTTGTAGATATGTGGATTGATATCCAGGTCTTCAGTTTGATTCCATTGTTCATCCTTTCTTTGTTTATGCCAATATTAAGCATATATTTTTGATACTGTAGCTCTGTAGTAGAGTTAGAAGTCAAGGATTATGATGCCTCCAGAAGTTCCTTTATTGTACAGGTTTGTTTGGGCTATACTGGGATTTTTGCTTTTCCATATGAAGTGGAGCATTGTTTTTTTTCAAGGTCTGTGAAGAATTTTACTGGGATTTTGATGGGCATTACATTGAATCTGTAGATGGTTTTTTGGTAAGATTGCCATTTTCTCTATGTTAATTTTACCTACACAAGAGCATGGAAGATCTTTCTCTTTTCTGGTGTCTTCTTCAATTTCTTTCTTCAAAGATTCAAAGATTTTATCATACAGGTCTTCACTCGTTTGGTTCAAGTTACTCCAAGATATTTTATTTGTGGCTATTATTAAGAATGATATTTCTCTGTTTTCTTTCTCAATCAATATAACATATGTATAAAGTAGGGATACTGATTTACTTGAGTCAATCTTGTATTCTCTACATTACTGAAGTAATAAGTTGTAGGAGGTATGCTCAACTATGTTCATAGGGGCATTATTTGTAATAGCCAGGACCTGAAAACAACCTAAATGCCCCTTGACCAAATAATGAATAAAGGAAATGTGGTACATTTATACAATAGAGTACTACACAGTAGAAAAAAATAATGAAATCCTGAAATTTGTAGGCAAATGGATGGAAACACCATACTGAGTGAGGGTACACATACTCAGAAAGATAAATATAATATATACTCACTCGTAAGTTGCTTTTAGACATAAAAGCAAAGAAAAATTTATCTACAACTGGGCAGTGGTGGTGCATGCCTTTAATCCCAGCACTTGGGAAGCAGAGCCAGGTGGATCTCTGTGAGTTCAAGGCTAGTCTGGTCTACAAGAGCTAGCTCCAGGACAGGCTCATTTTATTTGTGTGGAGGTGATGTGTGTGTGTGTATGTGCATATTTTTGTATGTAGGTGTACAATGTAAATTCACAGGTATGTATAGGTACAGTTTTAAGTATGCATACATGGGACAGATAAGATTACTGAATCCCTGTCCAATTCTTTTAATATAGATTCTCTCACTGAATCTGGAGCTAGAATGATGAACAGATAGCTCCAGCAATCTTACTGGTTTCACATCTCACAGATGCACACATCAACACACATGGCTTTTATTATGGTTTTGGGGTTGCAACTAAGATCTACTTCTGCAACTATTGTATTTATCTGCCGAGTTTTATTCTAGGTTTTTCCAGTTTATAGAATAAGAAAATTTCATAAAAAGTTGAAACTTACAGCTAAATAGCAAAGGGTATACATCAAATATATTGTGATCAATATTTAACCATAAATGTTTTTTAAAAGTTGTTTGTCAAGAGAGAGATTTCATATGCTTTGCTGGGCAATTAAAATTTCATTTGGCATGTTTTAAAAGCACCTGGTAAAAACAGCTAAAAATAGAAACCAGTCAAACTTCACACTTTCTATCTCAATTGGGAAGAATGAATTTGACTGAAATGTAGAAATGAAACAGAAATCTTACATTTCTGCTTGGTATGCAGAGGATAAGAAAATATATAAAGGGCAGAACCTCAGACATGCAATGCATTTCAAATTGGATACAAGTTTGCATGGTGGAAAATGAACAGAACAGACCCACTATTCCTTTAAGTTTGCCTCACAACAAATAAAATTTCAGCATTTTATAACATAGAAAAGTAATGATTCTATCCACTGTTTTCCATCTGAAATTCTATAATCTTAGCTACTCAAATAAATATTTCAAATTTTATTCACTAGAACAAAGAACAATGATTTTTATAATCAAGTACTTTATATGCACATTAAGTCTCTAAAGTATTTTAGTCCATAACAGGTATTTTTTCAGACATGTATCTGTTAGCTCCATATGATGGTAGTAGTTAGACAACTAACCATAGTTTCTCTAATTATTTTCTTCTGCAAATTTCTTTCATTTTTACATAGTCTGCATCACAAATTTTATTCTGGTGTTTAAAAACAAATGAATTTGAATAAAACTTGAATGTATTTTAGTGCAGTTATTCACATTTTAGGGATGCAATTTTGTCTTTTGCAGAAAATGGGTGTGGTATATTTTCTTGAGTGATTTTCACAAAACTATATAAAGAAAACAGTCATCACTCTATTGGAATAATTAACGTCTTTGCAAAAACAATAAATTTTAAGTGATTAAGTCAAATTTGCACATGTTTAAGCTGTCGATTCTGAGAATGACCATTTCTGCTATCAATCTTTTGCAAACACTACAAAACGAAAAATGCTTTGTCTAAATGTTTAATGTACCATGTAGTCTGAATAATAAATAAGGACAAGTGAGATGCACATTTTCCATACCATTATTGTATCTATCACACATTTAACAGAAAGGCATGTAAAATAAAACAGCAAAGAGTTTTTCATCATGTATGGGAAAAGATTTGAGCATTGGAAACATATGGTTAAGATTAATAGAGGTAATCTATAAAGCCTCTGTAATCTAGTACATACTACTTTGACAAATGAATTTTGTCAATGAACTACATACTAAAATTAATTTATTGATTTTTATTCAGTACTTTCAATATAACTCAGGACTCTCAAGAGATTTTGTCTGAGTTAAGAAGTGCATAACTAGCTAATAACATGGCATTTTTTAAAAATATTTATAAACAAATACACAAGTAATTGGCTAAGGTAGAAAGAAAGGTGAGCTATTGACACTTCTGTTGACCAAGAATTCTGCACAAATGAAGCAGCATAAACTCTCCATAATTGCAGGAGCACCAGCAGGCAGATTGCTTGCTCAAGGGATTGCTATAAAGAGTTTGATGGCTCAGCTTTTCTTCCCTCTGTGGAGAGACCTATGCTTGAATTAAAGCTGGCTAAACAGATAAAGGTTGAACTTTTCAACTGCAAGGTAGGTATAGGAATTGCTCCTTTTTCTACTGAGACAAGCAGTAAAATTTTACTACACATCACCAATTGGGTTTTTCAGCCCTAACTACCAGAAAGACCATTGTACAACTGTCTGCAATATAAATGAGAATGAAAGAGATAAAAAGT
Organism: Chionomys nivalis; assembly: GCF_950005125.1. Classification (NCBI taxonomy): domain Eukaryota; kingdom Metazoa; phylum Chordata; class Mammalia; order Rodentia; family Cricetidae; genus Chionomys; species Chionomys nivalis. The sequence continues at coordinate 72,345,421 of NC_080090.1, read as the reverse complement.
CATCTAAAATGGTCAACATGAAAAAAATCTCCTATCAATTGGTAAAGCACTTGTTTTGCTTTGGTGAGGTTTCTGCCCCTTTGATAGTTCTAATAACCAGGGATAAAAGTAGCCTAAGTAAAGATGGAGCAAACAAGACTTGAACAAAATTCACAGAAATTAAATTTAGAGTATACATGGCTAGGCCAGATGTATAATATCATTTCATTAATCTCAATCATAGAATTATGTGGAAAACAGTAAAACTGTATAAAAGAATGCTGATCAGATCTCTTCATATTATCCTGCATTCACATGTGTGTTACACTGAGTTTGTACCAGGCAAAGAAGTGCAGAAGTGATTTGGTTGTTGGTTTAGTTTTTCCCATGAAGTTAATGGAGTTGATAAATGGAACTGACACTAAGTGACAGTTTGGTTCTTTTAAATCTGTCATTTCATTCTTGTTTCTTCAACCTTGAATCTCTAATGTGCACAGCCATTATGTTTAATAGTTGTCTTTGGTGATTTTATGCGATTCCAAAAGAATAATAAAAGAAATTTCACTTCTGCTTGAATGAATAAGGCTAAAACACATTAGAGAAATTCCAGGTCCACATCCTCATATGATTTTTACAACCTTTCCAAAAAAAAGCACTAATTTGATATATTTCTCTAAAAAAAAAATGATGCATTCATTGGAGGGGGAGGATTCTCTTGTAGTGCAAGAGGACCTGCTTTCAGTCCCATCTGGCCAGCTAGCTTATCCCTGAAATAACCACACAGAAATTGTATAAATTAAATTACTGCCTGGCCTTTTATGTCTAGCCTCTTACATCTTGCATTATCCCATTTCTAATAATCTGTATCAACACTTGACTGTGACTTACCAGCATGAGTCTAACCAGCGTCCGTCTTGGGCTGGAGAGCAATGGCATCTCAACTCTGCCCTTTTTTCTCCCAGCATTCCGTTCTGTCTTTCCCACCTATCTAAGTTCTGCCCTATCAAAAGGCCAAGGCAGGTTCTTTATTCAACCAATGAAAGCAACACATACAGAAGAACCTCCTACACCATTCTCTAATTAAGGCTTTAAGCTGCTTTTGTTTATGGGTGTAAGCAGGAATATTCAAAATGTAGTTTGCCACTATGACTATTTAGTTAAAAATACAAGTAACATGTTCCCTGCCTGGATGTGACAACCTCTCCAGGCCAGGCTTATTACCTGAGTTTGCAGTGCCAGGCATAGGTCATCCCCTACCCCTTTGGAGAAATTCTCACATCATAAACAGCTATTTATTCCCAGTACAGTCAAGCCACTATTGCACAGGTGAGCAGATCTAATTTAGAAATTTTAGACTGCTGTTTAAAAGAAATCACAGTTGGACAAATTCCATTTTGTCTTTTCTCCCCCAGTAGTCAAAAAAAAAAAAAAAAAAAAAAACCCACAAACCACTTTACAGGAATACAAATGAAGAAATATTTTTTTTATTTTGAATTTGAGCCTGAATTATCTGTATCATATAACCGAGGGTGTGGTCTCTTCTTAAGTTTGGTCTTAGTCTCTAGTTCTGATGGGCATTCACGTGGTTTAATATAGTGTCAGTTTTTGATTTTGTTTTAAAGGAAAGTAATTACGAGGGTGGAGTATGTCAAAATTCATATTAATATTTAAAAAATGATGTTGGTGTCACTTAGGGGTTAATGACCTCAAATGGGAGCTTAAGAGTGATTTATCAGAGTTCTAAACGAGACATTAGGACAGATATGCTACAAGTGTCAAACACTAGAGAGCATAAGCAGGTGTGGTGATCAACATGATCATTGGAAAGGGTCATAGAAAAAGATAAATGTGGTCCAAATGATTAGTTAGGGAATTTAAGACATACTTAAAATCAAACCACCATCAGAAATAAAAATAAAATGATATAAGAAAAGTACTTTTACCTTTCAGAGTCCTGCAAAATTAGTGAGGCATTCTAGCCAAACCTAATGAGAGAATTTAGGGACTCCAATAGGGGACAGAGAACCTGGGAAGGAAAAACTTTATCTTTGGGAGAATACATCTTGCAAGTGGTGGTTGCCAGTTCTGGTACCCAACATCCCCCATTAGATTAATCCTTAAAGGAGGGGAGAAGGACATAGGGAATCTCCCCTGCAGGTAAGTTTCAGTTCTTTACAATATCCTTTATAAGCAAACAACTCAATTATTCAATCAATATACAAACATATTGAAAACAACTGTTTTTAAATGGTTAATTAGGGTAGATTATAATGCCAAACATAAACTTTTAGAAGGTTTGAATTCTTAAAAATAAGTAAATGGCCGGGTGGTGGTGGTGCATGCCTTTAAACTCAGCACTCAGAAGGCAAAGTCAGGAAGGCTTTGTGAGTATGAGGACAGCCTGTTCTACAAGAGCTAGTTCCAGGACAAGCTCCAACGCTACAGAGAAACCCTGTCTCAAAGAACAAAAACAAAACAACAACAAAAAAGAAAAGAAAAAGAAAATGACTGAATAAATAATTAAAGGAGGAATGTGAACTTAGGAACATGCCTAAAGATGTTATCTACTAAAACCTGTATTGATCATACCAAGAACGACAGAAAGATGTGGGAATATTTTGTGACATTAAATATATGTCTATAGTGGTGATAAGCCAATGAAAAATTATTTCTAATTTACACCCTTATTCAAAGGGGAAATTGAAAGCATTCATCTAAGTGTTAGGACTGCTAGTGAGTAGGATACATTGTCATAAGCATTTTATAACACTGCATTAAATAAACAACAACTACTTCTGGCAAAGTTAATCAATAAGTAAATTTGTAAGGCAAATTGACTAATGACTAATTGCCTATTTTCAGAGGACATTTTAAATTCACTGTAATCCTTGATTGTAAAATCAGCCAACAAAAACAGATGACATAACAAGTTGACTCTATTGATCACCTGTGAGGAACACAGACACACAGTGATGGGTGGTGTTGCTTCACTCTGTTTTTAATAGCACCCTTCTGTTACCATATTATAAACACTGAGATGCTGTTTGTTCTTATGGTCACTTTGTAGACTGTCTTAGTCAGGGTTTCTATTGCTGTGAAAAGTTATTATGATGATAGAAATTATTGTAAAGGAAAATACCTAATTGGGGCTGGCTTACAGTTCAGGGGTTTAGTCCATTTTCGTCATGCCAGGAAGCATGGCAGCTTGCAGGAAGACGTTGTGCTGGAGAAGTAGCTGAAACTTCTTCACTTGAATCAGTATGTAGCAGCAAGAGGACTACAAGGTCTGGCTTCGGTATTTGAAACCCCAAAGTCTACCCTAAGTGACATACTTCCTCGAACAAGACAACATCTACTCCAATAAGGCCACACCTTAAGCATTCAAAGATATGAGTATATGGGGGCTATTCTTATTCAAATGACCACATTGAGTAGCTGTAATTATAAACCTGTATTTCAAATATATATTTTCCTATAGCAGAAAAGTCCAATGAGTTGTGATACAGCAACTGGTTCCTGTTTTTGTTATTGTTGTTGTTGTTGTTGTTATTATACTTTATTAGTAGAAGCTGAAGTCAAGTGGGCTCCTGCCCGATGAGTGTGAGTTGGGAAAGACAGGCAGACCTGAAATCTCTAAACAAGCTACTGTGCTATGCTGGATAGTACCATCCCAAACTTTGGAATATTAGTTCACATACAAATATGTCTCTTTCACATATAAAACTGTTAGCATGGTTGGGTCTTACTCCATTTAGAGAAAGAGGCCATGCATTTGAAATATATGGGAATTTTGGAACACAGGAGGGTGAAGGGAAAACATAGTAATTATATTATAATCTCAAAAAATTAAAAAAAAATGAGCTGGGATGAAAACAGAGTTGTTTGTTAATCTCGGTACCTAAAATCCTTGAAAACTAAAGAAAATGTTGGTCATAAACTGAGACATGGAGTGAGAGCAATAACATCATCAATTCCTACCATGCTTTTGTTCACCATGCTTTGCCTCTGCATCTCTATATATGATCTTCAGGCTACACTGATGGACTTTATACATGTAAGTTTAGAAACCTGGAAAATTGGCACCTCACATATTCATGGGTCTTGAGTCAGACCACTGAAATGGGCATTGGGTTACTTCATTCTAATTTTATTAGATGAAACAAATCTCAGGACACACTGAAATTAAGGAGAGGAAGGTGGGAGGCAACATGTAGAGAACGAGAGTGGGAAGTGCTAAGGCTTCACCAGGGTCAGAAAATATGGTCAAAATAATCATTTCCTTCACGTTCCTAAATCAAAACAAAATTACAGCTAAGAGTTATTAATGCAAACATCTTTCAGAGGTCCAAGATTTTATACTGAAATTCCCTGAAAACAGTCAAGCTATTGAAACAATCAACATGGGTTCTTTTCTCTCTACTATTTCTGCAGTATTAATGTCTAATAGAAATAACAATTGTGTTTGCTACACTTTTTTGGAACTTCAAAGCTATACAGTTCTAACTTTTACGACAAGTCAAGTTTAATGGAATTGAGTCCCAGTTGGGGGGCATCTTTTCCATGACATTCCAATCAAAGAAAGATTAAGTTATATTCTAAGAATTTTACTACAACATGGATACACATAAATAATTACAGAATATGAAATTTTGGTGAGTACTTTCAATAGGATATTGAAAAAAATCACCTTATCATTATGATATCTCAATTGATTGAGTGAGGCAGGATTTTAACTTGAGGAAAAATATTTGACATTCTCTGTAGAAATAAAGATTAAACAAAATAATACTAAATAAGATTTGCATCTTTAAGAGCTCGCAATTATTATTTTTTGAGAGGCTAAGTTAAAAAGAGGCATCAATTAGATAAGTGAATAATCTAGCAGGTGATGGTTTTAGAAATAGCCCAGAAAATTGTGAGGAACAGAACCTAGAAGCAAGAAAAGTTCAGGAGCAATTTGGGGAATTGGGGTGTTAACCTTTATGGGCACTTGCCCCTCCATGCACATACAAATACAGAGACACAACCCACACACAAAAATAAAAATAATGAAAATAAAATTTGCATTTTCGCTGTATAAAGAACTTAACATTGGAAATGTTTATTTCCCTTTCAATATGTCAAACATGCCATTCCTTCCTCTTTCTGAACATTTCCTGGTCTTTCTGTAGTGTTATGTAGGTATATCTGTGTTATTTTCTTTTGAATCTTTTCTTACAATTGGCTAATATTATATTTTTCAACTCAGTTATTTATAACTCATGTTTTCATGTTAAAGACAATGGGCATTATTCTGCTTAGCTTCTTGATATTTTGAAAGGTCTGTGAAGTAACCATTAATTTATTAAAATAAAAGCTATTTTTAGTGACTTTCATCTTTTTTTGTGTTGAAATATTTCACTGTTTAAGTAAATGATATTTTTGAGACAATACTACAACAAAGGATACTTATGGACTCTGTATTTTTCTGCAAGAGCATGTGATAACCTTTGTCTCTGGGATACATTTTTAATAGTCCTAACACTTTCCTTTATGTTATATCTCTTATGATATATAATAACATCTAATCACAGATAATGGATGTGTACATTTAAATTGTTTAGAGTATAACAAACTGAGTCCATATAGAACAAAAAGTAAACTTACGTATGTTATATGAGTTCATAGGTACAGAGGTACAGAACTCAATGCCCCATTCTCCTTTATAATTTGGAACTTTCTAGTCCTTAGAAGAACTAGCGTTAAAAATGAGATAACTAGCCGGGCGGTGGTGGCGCACGCCTTTAATCCCAGCACTTGGGAGGCAGAGGCAGGCGGATCTCTGTGAGTTCGAGACCAGCCTGGTCTACAAGAGCTAGTTCCAGGACAGGCTCCAAAACCACAGAGAAACCCTGTCTCGAAAAACCAAAAAAAAAAAAAAAAAAAAAAAATGAGATAACTAATATTTCTATGGTTTCTTGTAAATTCTCAATTGGAAGGAAGAATTGTGCATCTCTTACTTCACAACTGAAACTAAACCTAGCTAAGTTTAGTGAGGAAAAACCTCTATGAACCAGAGGCAGGTGCATGCTCGCACCAAACAAACATGTTATGATCAGGATAAATCATGTGAGAAAAATATCTATTTTCAATAAGAAGAAAAAATATAGTTAAGATAATGGTTTAATGTCCAGGAGCAGTTAAGAGCAGGTACCACTATTCTGGTAAACAAATCCAATCAGCACCCAATTCAGGTGGTCCATGACCTCCTCCAACACCAGCTCCAGGGTATCAGATGTCCTCTTCTGGACTGCACAGGGATATGGAGCCATACACACAACCAAAAACAGGTATGCACACAATATCTAATTAAAAATGATATCCAAAAAGAGTGCCTATTAAGGCCCAGGATCACTAGAGTAGCAGAAAACCGAAGCCTCAAAACTCAAAACTGAATCTTTACAACCAATACTGGCAAGTAAAGATACGAGGATTACTGCATGGCTCGTTGTGTAACTGCAGCTTCCATGATAAGATTCCCAATCTTATTCCTTTCTGTTTTTCTTTTGTTCTCTTAATTTTTTTCTATATGAGGGGTGTGTTGCAATGGCAGAGGACAGATACAAAGGGACACAGAAATAAGTGGGATCAGAAAACATGATGTAAAATATACAGAGAATTAATAAAAAGAAAATTAATAATAATATGATAGGACTTTTTTTGAGACAGGGTAACTCTGTAGCTTTGGAGCTTGTCCTGGAACTTGTAGACCATGCTAGCCTCGAACTCACAGAGATCCACCTTCCTCTGCCTCCCAAATGCCAGGATTAAAGGGGTGCACCACCACCACCTGGCTTAAAATGGGAATTTTCAAAAGAGATAACTGATAAAGATATGTACATTAAAGACCATTATTTTCAATGTAGATTAAGCAGTGTCATAGTGGGATGTTACAACCCTAGGATTTTCATAACTAAAGTGTCTCTAGAAGATTAGATTATTTCTCTCAAGTCTCATGATAAGACTAGAAAGGATGAAGAGTTTTTTCTTGTAAATAAGCAAAATTACTTTCTTGATATGGCATCTCTTCATGGGGATGATTCTGTCAATAATGAAAAAATGACAACCAAAGGTTTAGACTGCTATATCAATTTAATTAATGAAACAATGACTAAATATTAGCTGATATGTTTGCAAGCAGACATATTGTATGCAAAATTAAAATGTCATCAAATACCACAATATTTCAGAAACATTTTATTAAGTCAATTATTTCCCCAAACTTTTTTCTTTTACATTTCTTAAGAAATTTCCAACCCACCATTCCAATCCATCAGTAGTCATCAGTAACTAAGGACCATTGTCTATAACCTATGAGGACTCATCAAAGCTGAGATAGCTTTTCAAATGTTTATCAGCATGTCAGAATGCTGCTTTAAATGTAATACAAAAATAAAATAAATGCATTTTTTATTTTTAAAAAGAAAACAAACTGTCCTTTTCATTTTACATATTAATCCCTGTTCTCCCTCCCTTCCTTCCTCTCAATCCCTCCACCTTCCTACACACCCTATAACTCATCCACTCCTCAGAAAGGATAAGGCACATTGCTTTGAGGAAATACAAGGCCCTCCTTCCTATATCTAGGAAGCAAAGTATCCATCCAAAGAGAATGGGTTTTAAAAAGCCACTACAGACAATACAAATAAATCTTGGCACTGCCAGTGGCCCTGCAGTCTGCCCCCGCCATACAATTGTCACCCACACATGGTTCTCTGCTAGTTTCTTCTCTGTCTTGCTGGAGTTGGTGAGCTCCCATTAGATCAGGTAAACTGCTTCATTGGATATCCCATCATGGTCTTGACCTCTTTACTCATATTCTCACTCCTCCCACTATTCACCTGGACTATGAGAGCTCAAACCAGTGTTCCATTGTGAATCTCTGCCTCTGTTTCCATCAGTTGCGGGATGAAGGGTTCTTTGGTGACACTTAAGATAATCATCAATCTGACTACAGGGCAAGGCCACTTTGGGCACCACCTTATCTACAGCTTAGGGTCTTAGATGGAGTCATCCTTGTGGATTCCAGGGAATTTCTCTAGGGCTAGGCTTCTTGCTAGCCCCAAAATGACTCCCTCAACCAAAATATCTCTTTTCTTGCTCTCCATCTCTCTTCTTCCTCCACCTCAACTATCCCATTCTCTCAAGGTCTCGTATCTCCCCTTCTTTCCCTTTCTCCCATTCTGCCTTCCCTTCTCCCCTCAACCCCATGCTCCCAATTTTGTCAGGAGGTCTTGTCTATTTCTCCTTCCCGGGAGATCTTTATATGTTTTCCTTAGGGTTCACCTTGTTAATTAGCTTCTCTAAGGTCATGGACTATAGGCTCATTATTTGCTTTACAGCTAGTATCCACTTCTGAGTGAGTATATACAATTAATGCTGAACACAAGTCAAATATCCCAAGCTAACTCTGAATAGAGTAGTCTAAGGTTTTTCTTTATCAAAAGTAAAAACTCACAGAACAAGAATAGGGGTCCAACATCAAGGTGTAGAGTGAGAGAAGAAAAACCTGAGCTCGAATCGTGGCTTTTTGTTATGCTAAGTCCCACTCCAATCTGGTCCAGCCTCTTAAAGGTCATTGGCTGAAAGAGGTTCCCCAACATCCCCACCCTTTCATCTAAATAACAGAGTTCTAAACACAATGCAAAACTATATACACTAAGAACAGATATCAAGTATAAGGATTAGAATAAAACCAGCATAAACAATACTAAGCAAGGAGCATATACTAAATGTTTTAATAATCATTCTATCCTAAGGAGTCTAAGTCTTATATTGGAAATGGCTTGGCTAGACCATAAGAGGAAGAAAACTATGACTATCTAATTTTTAAGCAAGTCAAAGGACTGAGAAGAGAGATAATATTACTTGAGTAGGCAGGAAGAGAAATCAGAAGCTTCCAAAATGTGCAGTAAATGACAGAGTCAACTGGCTACCTGGGCAATCACCCAAAGTCTCATTTGCAATGATGAAGCAACCAACTTTGGTTAAGATCTAGCATAAATGACAGATCATTTTCAGAGGCAGGAAAAATTTCACAACTGTCTTACTCTGTATTGGCAAGGTTTGGCAGTCTTTTTTCTTGTATCCTGCTTGCCCTTTCTGGAAATCATGCATTTTTTTTCAGTGATCAAAGAATGGACAGTTCCTTGCCTAAAGGCCAGTAGTGCCAAGAAGAAAACAAGCTCCAAGTGGAGTATCTTTGGTACTCAACATTATCTCTGGAATACATAGGTACCACCAAGAGCAATCCTGTGTCACGTCAACAGAATTCTAAGTTATCTAAATGCCATGTCCTACAGATTTTTGAAGTGGCTAAAAATTACCTATCTATGCAGAATATAATCTCTATGTATCTAAAGAACCTAGTTAGTCTGACTGTAATTATGACAAGCATGAATGACTATTGACCTATAATACTTAATACCTATATTACTTAAAGACTAGGACTTCATATCAGAATATTAAATAATCTTTAAACAATTGTGCAGTAAATAAGGACAATAACCTCAAAATGTAAGCCATGTTTAAGTATCTTGAACAGATTGATAAATATGTAATGCGATATGATAAACATATCCTAAAATTATATCAGTATACAAAATGTCTTAAACAGAGGGAGAAATATACATGCATACAATCTGACAAAATAACTTTGCATACATGTACTAATGTTGTAAACAGAAATATGAGCATATACAATATAAAATATATAATTTGAACTTCTATAAATAAACAAAAATCTATAACAACATAAATGGTTCATAAATAGTAGCTCACAAGTATTCACTCTGTTACTCACTATTATTATTATTATTTATTATTAGTGTGAGTAAGCTCATACTAATCTGCCTACTATCCCTTTCTATTTCTCCTCTTTTTTTTTTTCAGGAAGATCTCTGGTCCTACATAATATCCACCCCAACCCTCAACCCTATAAATCTTATAAGCAGCTCCTAAATGATGTCCCTAACCCAGAGGACAAGCTTTGCTTTGAGAGGGGACGTTATCTTTCAGAATTGTTTCTAGCTTTCATGGGGGTGATGTTCTTTCTATGGAATCCTGTAGAACTAAAATGATGGTTAAGTTTTAAGATTACTGTCTTATATAATTGCAAGTGGTCTCGGAGTTGTCAATAGGCTTTTTCTGAAGTTCTTATTTGGAGTTCTTGCCAGAATGTTGTAAAAAGTTGCACTATTTCAGCTAATGAATTTGGAACCATCTTGAGCATTTGGTACCCCAAATCAAACTTATAGTAGTGCTATTAGCATCATGATGTCATATTGACAAGGTGGAGTCATTGTTGTGGGTCCCCATCTTCTTCCTGAAAACTTTAAAAATTACTGCAGGTTTGTGCAAAGTTTAATAACTGCAATTAAAAACAGAACATTAATTTTTATTTAATAAGCATATGACCTTCCCATTTGTATTGCTATTGTTTTAACCAGTATAATGAGTATCAATAATATTATATATCAATCATATGGTTTTCATGATTTTAATGTCTCTCACTACTAATAGACACATCAATGTTAATGTGTTATATTAATGATTAAAACAATGAAGAAAAGTGATGTGTATTAATCAAACTTTGAAGTAGTTTTCATATTTATTTGTTGACTACAGACAGGAAGTATACCTAACTAACAACTACTAATAAAAATTAACAAGCAAGCAGAGGAAGTAAAACATTTCATTTCAAAGTAAAATATGATGGTATTGATATTTTTAATCATTCTCAGGTTTTTATCCTGTGCTATGTTTCCATAAGTTCCTAGTTTCCAGAGCCAAGATTCATTGTCACTGACCCTGGATACCATTTTAGTCCTACATGGTGAACACAAAGTATACAGACTTACTTGTGTTCAAATCTACTTTCCATTTTTTTTTTTTTAGTAAATGATCTAGATTGATATCTTTGGTCTAACATTGAACACAAATTTCAGTTGTTATTTTGGAAAATGATGCCTTTTAGGAGATGAGTTCCCTTAGCTTCATGTCACTGTAACAGACAGCTAATGTACTCGACCTATATAAAAAAGAGAATTTTGACGGCAAGCTTTGGTGCTTCAGTTCATGTGATGGATTTTTATTCTTTTTGTTTGTCACACAGCAGCACATAATGAAAAAAAGCATGTAGCAGAGTAAAGTTGCTTAACCTATACCAAGAAACAAACTTAGAAAGATGGACTGAAATGTCACAATGCCTTACGAAGGCACTTTCAAGATGCAAACTATAATGTGTTTGCCTTGAACTATACTGATCCCCACTAACTGTAACAAAGGAATCTACTCACATTAATAACATTTAATGTCTTTATTTTAGATACTGGAAAACAGCAAGAAACCTACCAAAAATTAATCTTCCATCCTCTCAAGACTCCCAGTATTAAAGTATTCTCTTGTGAGAGTCTATTCAATGGGAAACAATATATAAAGAGACAAAAAACATTACATTTTAAAAATTAGGAGACCAGATAAGAAAATTCTAGAGTTTTGAGACAGTGTAAGTTTAAAAAAACGAATTAAAAAATCCAAATGGAAAAACAGCTATTGGTAGAAAATCCTGAATATGGTGATCAGACTAGGAGACACACCATCTAAGAAAGCATGGCATTTGGTTCAGGAATCCACAATGATGGCCCCAGCTAAGACTCTTAGTAGTAGTGGAGAGGGCTTCTGAAAGGGCATTCCCCTTTAATCAAATTAGTTACTACCCTATTTGTCATCATAGAACCTAGATCCAAAAATTTATGGAAGCAGATACAGTGACTCACAGTCAACACTGGGCTGAGCTCCTGGACTTCAACTGAAGAGAGGGAGGAGGGATCATGTGAATAACGGACTTCAAGAGCATTGTGGGGAAAACCATAGAGACAGCTGACTGAGCTACTGTGAGCTCACAGATTATGGGCTGACAGCTGAAGAACCTGCATGGGAACAAGCTAGACCCTCTGAAAGTGGATGACAATTATGTGGTTTGATCTGTTTGGAGAACCGCTGGCAGTGGCATGTATTCCAGGTGCATGAACTGACTCTTTTAGAGCTCATTTCCTATGGTGGGATAGCTCGCTCAGCCTTGATACAGAGGATAAGGGCTTGGTCCTGTCTCAAGTTGGTATGCCAGATCTTGTTGACTCCACAAGGAAGAGAGAGCTTACCCCTCTGTGGAAGATGGGAAGTGGGGATGGGAGGGAAAAAGAAGGGGATGGAAGGGGAACTAGGGTTGTTATGTAAAATGAAAAAGTAATTTTTTTTGATAAAAATATTTTAAAACTGCAGTAGTTTTACCATAAGCACTAAAAGTTTTAACATGTATGCAATGGTGAACCACAGGGGAATGTTTGTTATTTTATGATTTATTATTTAGGTTTTCTGTTTGTTTATAGAGACATATTATATTATTCTGAACAATAGAGACATGAATAATGGTTAATAAAACAGTTAATCTTATTTACCCTGAATAAAACGCTTATTAAATAATCTTTCTCAGAGAAAATACACAGTTTATTGAACTTTTCCTACTAAATAACATATGGTTGTGAATTCCTATGAATTAAAATAGTTTTATTGTTAGAGCTTTTTTTTTTTTTTTTTTTTTTTTTTTTTTTGGTTTTTTGAGACAGGGTTTCTCTGTGGTTTTGGAGCCTGTCCTGGAACTAGCTCTTGTAGACCAGGCTGGTCTCGAACTCACAGAGATCCGCCTGCCTCTGCCTCCCAAGTGCTGGGATTAAAGGCGTGCGCCACCACCGCCCGGCTAGAGCATTTTTTTTTTAAATGTCAAAACTATGTTTCTTAATGTATGCTTTTAAACTCAAGGTCATGAGAAGTGAGAGCCAAACTTATTTGTGAATATAAGGGAGAGGTTTTTGCAGTTATGGTTCATACTAGTTTAGTACTGTTAGAAGTATGATTTCCTCTGATCCCTGAACTCATTAATTGTGGATATTTGGCTAATTTTCCAGTAATAGAATGAGTTCCCTTTTACTGAGAAGGTCTTTTTTGTCCAGTTAGATGGCTCTTTATTATTTTCAAGGTATAAATACTACTATTACATCATTGGTTATATTTTGCTATAGTAGTCTTTTTTACAGTTTGTAGACTTTATAACTAGTTAAGACTGTTATTTACTTTTCTCCTTTGATAGTTTGAGAAACACCTTTGTATAATGTGAGTTCTAGTCATTTGGAGGAGGCTTCCAGATCAGTTTTATCTCCATTTCTCCAAGACCTATAGGAGAAGTATATAGTGTCTTCAGAAATAAGTTTCTATCTTCAAGGTCTAGAAGGGAGGCAAGGTCAACAATACCAGCATATACAATTGTGGAAGTATCTTAAACAACCCTGAAAATAACTCTGGAATATTCCCTGTATCTTATACCACCCTGACAAATAAGTCTGGAAGACTCCTCATGCTTAGAATCCTTTTGTTATTGTTGTTGTTATTGTTGTTGTTACATAGTTTATGATTTCTTGATGTTCATCATTATTTCACGTGATCTAACTTCTTTTAATTTTTTACACAAAGAGAGAGAGAGACACAGACACATACACTTATAAATTTAAAGTTACCATAAAATATTTTATGGCTTGTTCAGTTATCATTAGTGTTATTTTTCCCCCACTTCTTTTCCCTCAATATTGCTCCCCATCTTCCTTGTTTCTTCGCACCACCTCCACCCCTTTCTCATAATACTGTCTTCTGTCATCACATTGTCCTCCTCCCTAGAGATAGTTATTCATATTACCCATTGAAAAAGTAGGACGGAGAGAAACATGCTTCTACCTAGTAAAGGTATGTATAACAAACCTACCATCTATGCCAACCTAAATTATAAAACATCAAAGCCATTTGAACAAAACCAAGTATGGGGCAAAGCTAACTCATTATTTTCCACAAAGTGCTTGGGGCAGTAGCTAGAGTAATAACGCAAGAAAAAGTAAATAAATGTAAACAAATGGGAAATAAGTAAAATTATTCCTATTTGCAGATGATGTGCTATAAATAAGTGAACTAAAACTATCATCAGAAATTTTTAGAAACAATTAACATTTTAAATAAAGTAACAAAATATAAAATGACTATAAAATTATTGGCTTAGAAAAGTGGATGTGTGAAATTAAAACCAGGAAATATATTTTGTTCAGTGGAATGTAGGTAGAAAAGAAATAGAGTAATGATATGAGGAAGAAAAATATTGAAGATAATTTAATCCTTTAATAATTACCTTGTTTTTGTTATAGTTCTGGGTAATACAGCAGCTCTGTGCATGGAAGAAAAGTTATCTGTCACATAATCAAGAATTAGACACTTTTAGAAATGATACAGTCCTTACTGACTGATAATGAGAAGTTAGATGAAAAATTAATACCAGTAAAACAGGATGATCTTAATTTAACAGACAAAATTCAATACATGTCAATGGGTTATAAAATCTTACAAAAGGGTACAGAGAGATTATCTGAAAAAATTCTTACTGTTGATATTGACAAAGTTATAAGTTAGAAGATAGAATATCTCTTTGGGAAGGCAATTTGCATGCCATTGAAATAATATCCAAGAATGAGAAATTACTGTTAATGGAAAATTTTATACCTTGGAATCATATGTGTATAATGAGAACAAAAATTATTTGATTTGATGAAATCATTAGAAATATTCACAGGTGAAAAGATTCAGACTTTACAAAAGATAGTGGTGAAAATATTTGAATAGATTTGGGAAAGTATCAGAACTTATAAGCAAGGAGAGGAGATATAAGCAAAGGATTTAGCATCAACAGTACCTCTCAGAGTCAAAAAAGACTTATCAAGAGTTTTAGCTACTTATCCTACTATTACCTCTGACTAGGCAGCATATACGCAATACCTAAGCACATGCAAAGATTAAAAGAAGAAACTTATAGGTGTGAAAGATCTAAAATAAATTAAACAAGCAGAAGTATCTTATGATATATGTTCACCATTTGTTAGGGAAATGGTTAAAACATGGGCTTCATGAAATAATGCTACTCCACATGACTGGCTTTGATTTGTCTCAGCAATTCTTGAAGATGGGCCACAGTTATAATAGAAGTTCAGTTAGAGAAAGGAGGCTAAAGACCTAGAACATCAAGAAAGGGACAAAGGGTTTGAGGCTTCCGAAAATCAAATATACTGATCCATATAGTTAAACTCTTTAAAAGAAACACATCTTGTCCCTATACCATACAGCAGTCTTAAATGCCTGAGACAAGATTCAGAACTAGGAAGAAGATCTATCTATCTATCTATCTATCTATCTATCTATCTATCTATCTATCTATCTATCATCTATCTACCTCTCTATATATTTGTCTATCAATCTGTGTATATCTATCTATCTCTATCTATCTATCTATCTATCATCTATCTATCTATCATCTATCTATCTATCTATCATCTATCTATCTATCTATCTATCATCTATCATATCTCCTCTTTTCCTCTCTCACAATTAAGTAAAATGACAAGTGCAGAACACTTATTTTTGTTGTTCAGAAAGGTAAATAACAAGGACAACTGAAACAAGGAACATACCCAGCATGGTGAAAAGGAAATAATGTGGTATAATGCCCATTTTCTGTGATACTTGACAGTAGAATTTGGATTACCAGGTGTAAGTTGCCCCTCGTGTTCTGACCTTTCTGCCTACAATCTCTATTGACACTGTCAATGGATGGCTATGCTGTCTGCCTGACGCTTACTCTGGCAGGCATACATGTGAATACTTGGCGTCTCTATGATTACAATTACTTATTTTTATAATTCCAAACATCACTTTGTCAAATTTTCCAGTGTTGTCAAAACTTTCTCACTGCCAAAGATATCCTCTGGAGTGCTAGAGAAGGACTCTATTACTATACAACTTTTGCATTACTACACAACTTTTGCATTTGGCCTTTCTATGAAACCAGTATTGCAAAACATATAAAAGTTCACTTCCCAAATGAGATACCCCACCAGGTATAGCTCTACCCTCAACCTCAAAGTGTCAAAGTGTCTTGAAACAAAGACAAGGAAATAAATTCCTACAATAAACAATTCCTTAGGTGGTCATGCTTAAAAAGCAAAGAAGGCACCTAGGTTTCTTTTATCATAGAACATATTTGAAACACGTTTTAGCGTTCTTTATGTGTTATTGTTCTATTCATACCTAAAATATCCTCAGGTTGCCTATGGTGTTACAAATTAATTAGCTTCTTCTCAATGGTTCTAGTATCCGTAGAAATTGCAGTTTCCTTAGACCCAACATTAAGCCTTATTATCATCTAGTTAAAATGCAAGCTTTCAAAATCAATCTGTTTAGGTTTTCTGTTCCCAATTGAATCCAGCTATCCATTAATAGCCATGCCACTCTTTGAATGCTGCATTGCCTTTAAATTTTTTTCTGCTCAATTAACAAGTCTGTCACAGTTAAACTCAGTTTGCTGCAGTCTTAGGTTGTGAACAAAATATAGTTAGGTTTTAGAAAGGTGCCTCAGATGGTAAGAGAAGTTGTTTAACCTGATAATCAGAGTTTAATTCCAGGGACACATATGGTGCAAGAATACAACTGCCTACTAGGAGTTTTGCTATCACTTCCACATGGCACCATTGCATCTGCATTCACAGACACAAGCACACACACATAATAAATAATCAAGTAAATAAATAACAAAGAGGATTTTTAGTCCCATTCCTCTTAGATTGATTGACTTCTCAACTGATGTCTCATGATCCTGGCCTGCATTATTCACATGTCAATCAGCACTTTGACCTAATGTTTGCAACAGTATTCATTAATCTTTTGTCAAAATATTATATGATGTGCTTAGCATATTATCCAAACTTTCCTCCTCCTTAAATCTTATTCCAAAGAGACTTGAGCCTGTAATTTTCTCTGCTAGTCAGCTTATCATGGCTATGATAAAATATCCTCATGTAATGTGCTTTTGGGGGAAGAAATGTGACTTTTAGGTCTTGGGTGCTTGCGTTTCAACCTGGATCTCTGACTTGTGTGCCAGTGTTAATTCAGACAAACACAATAGAGAGAAAGTAAGAGAGTAAGCAAAGAGAGCAAGTGAGTAAGTAAATGATGGAGAGAGCAAGAAAGAACAACTCTGTGTGTGTGTGTGTGTGTGTGTGTGTGTGTGTGTGAGAGAGAGAGAGAGAGAGAGAGAGAGAGAGAGAGAGAGAGAGAGAGCACTAGAAAGAGATGGGGAAGGGCTAACCAGTTTCAGAATATTAGTTTATCAAGTTAATGTTGTGGCCCAACTTCTATGTTCTCTGAGATATGATCAGTTGGGCAGCATTCTTTTTGTCATATAAACTTGGGAGTTACAGTGAACATCAAATCAACAATTGTTTATCATTATGAATAATTTTCTCAATGTCCTTGAGACATAAATCTTTTTCAAAGTTCTTTCCAGTTTTCCAAACCAGGGCTACTTTTATCCAGCTCTTGATTAGTTTCTCTCAAAGAAGGTGTCACCCCAAATGGCAGGTTGTCGTTTATCTTGAGGCCCCACCTTAACTCCCTAGTCTTTATTTTCAACGACTTGCACTATATTTTCAGAAGTGTAAAGCTGATGATTCTACATACTTTCTCTGCTATGAGAAAAGTCATGAAAAAATGTTTTTTTTTTTTTTCTGTTTACTTTTTGATGCTGCAACTTTTACTGTGACATTACTTCATGGAATTTTCTTTCACAAAATAACACTTTACTTCCTTAAATGCAAATGAATAATATCAACCAGAAATAAATGGTGTTAGAACAGTCTCTTCCTGTTTCCCTTGATAGCTCCTGAAGTGAGTGTCCATACACAGTTCAGCTCAAAAACTCAGTATAGTGGATTTAAAACATTATAGTGATAGGCAATGTTTCTTCACAATCAATGCCCTCTAGTGACTGTGTTCATTTTAATATTTCTGATTTAGTCATAATTGCTAGAATTTGCTATAAATGTATAACAAATGTCTTGAAATGAAGATCAGTAATAACAATATTAAAAATCATGTTCTATTGATACGATTCTGCTTTCACAATCAGTCTTAGCCTACAATCTTAAACTTTAAAGTAGAATGAAAACAGTTCAGAATTACTGTAATTTAGAATTTAACTCACATTTAATTTTGGAATGTGTAGAAAAATAGATGCCTGCATGAAGCTGTCCTCACTGTATGCCTTTGGCAGTGTCTTTTAAAATGTGAAATCAACATTGCTATTCTATTCTCAGCAAAGCGTTCTCCAAAATGTCATATTAAACCCATTACCTGCAGAATGACAAGGCTTTCCAATCTGATTGTTTTTTCCTCATAATAAAGGCAAAAATTGCCAGTGCTTGTGAGCTTAAAATAAGGTGTGATTGCAGGTATATGAATTAGTTCTGATGAATATGCATTTCAAATGGTTGTGTTTAAAAATATATATGAGCAAGGATACGTTATCTCCATTTTAACCTGTATTCAGCTGACTAAATTTTATTTTGAACAGCTTTATAGTACTTATATTTATATGTTAAAGCTGCCACTAAGTTAGAATTTAAAGAAAAGGCTGATACAATATAATAATGTTTAAAATGTCTCTTCTAGTATTAGCTGTGTCCTTAAATTATGTTTGTAATTTTTTGAAAGTTTTATCACATTTTAGTCATAAATTTTATCAGGACTTCATTAAATATTTCATGTATATGGTCCAAGTTTCCTTAATCTACCTTTGGAATATGGTTCTAGGTCTTTGCTTTTATTTTCCCATTAAAGGTATGGTTGATAGAATTCGAAATCAGTAGAGACTACTGGAATGCCCTTTGAATGAGCTTTAAAAAAAAGTTCTACATTTGAAACAAACTAGAATGCTCTTATTGTTGCTATTTGCAACACCATCACCACTGTCAGTAAACTGCAGAAGCTACTATTTCCTTCAGGTTATGATAATGATTTTATCATAGCAAATGATACTACTCTTGTGCAACAGAAAATTTAGGCAAATTACATGAAATATTTTGAAACCAGCTAAATACTTAAAGAAAATAGAAGCACTTTAGTAAAGATGTTTATGTTTCCAAAGTAATGTACTTTGTACAAAATTTTGTTTTTAATCTTCAATACCTGAATGGCTAATTGCACAGATTTCCTTGCCTCCAATCTGTTTTGGAATTATTTAACATTTTTTGCCTTTGGATCCACCATGTGACTGCATATAGCCTTGCTCATTTTATTCCTTCAACTTGCCACTTTTCCATTCTTCACTGTGATTTTTTAGTTGTACACAATATATTTAACCAATCTTTAATACTATGTATATACACATAAATATATATAAATTTTTCATAAAATTTATTCTAATAATGGTATCCACTTACCTAATTCTTCCCAGATCTTTTCCTTCTCCACACTCATGCAACAGCGCAACCTTTCTTTATTTCCTTCTTTCTTTTTACTTTCATTCTTTTTTCTTTCTGTCTTATTTTACAAAACAAACAAGCAGGCAAACAATCAAAAAACAAAAAAACACAATAAGAAAACACACACACACACAAAATCAAAAACCATAATATCAGAAAAGCAGATCAATGAGACAAAAATATGAGAAAAAATATCTTAAAATACCATTGTGTTAATTTTGAGTTGGTCTTTTACTGCTAGGCATTTGATGTGTCCTTACCTGTGGTTAATATACTAAATGAGACTCCATTAGAGAAAACTCTTAGAGCTTGGATTCTCGTTTGACTCTGTGCAGGTTCTGTGCATGTTATCATTGTCTTTTAGTTCATATGTGCATCAGTTCTGTGACGTGTGGAGGATTTTTTTCCCTTGGAGTCATGTGTGTCCCTTTGACTCTTAAAAACTTACTGTCTCCTTCTAGATTACTCCCTGATTCAGAAGGGGGGCATTCAATGAAGATATCACATTTAGAACTGGGTATTTCCCAGGCACCCTAATCCCGTAATGGCACCCTCTATCAAGATATCTCTTTTGTTGCTCTCTCTCTCTGTCCTTTCCCCAACTTGACCATCCCAATCACTCACTCCCATACCATCCCCTATCCCCTTCCATCTACACCCCACCCAGTCCCTTTTTGCCCAGGAGATCTCATCTATTTCCCCTTCCCTGGACTACCCAAGCATCACTTTTAAGGTTCTCCTTGTTACCTAGCTTCTCTATGGCTGTGACTTGTATCCTGGTTATTCCTCACTTTTCATCTAATATCCACTTATGAGTGAGTATATACAATGTTTGTCTTTTGGGGTCTGGATTACTTCACTCAGGATTATTTTTTTTCTAGCCTTCAAATTTCATGATATCTTTGTTTTTTCTACTGAATAATATTCAATTGTGTAAATTTACTGCATTTTCTTCATCTATTCTTCAGTTGAATGGCATCTAGGTTGCTTCCAGGTTTTGGCTATTATGAATAATTCTGCTATGAACATAGCTGAACAAGTATCCTAGTGGTATGATTGAGCATCCCTTGAGTATATACCTATGAGTGGCATCGTGGGTCTATAGATCGATTGACTACCAATTTTATGAGAAACTGCAATACTGATTTTTAAAGTGGCTATACAAGTTTGCACTCCCAACAGCAGTGGGGGAGTGTTCTGTTTACTCCACATCCTCTCCAACAGAATACTTCCTAAATATAACACTGGTAGCATCAATGCAAAGATCAACAATAAATGGGACCTCCTGAAGATGAAAAGCTTATATATGGCAAGAGACATCCTAAATAAGACAAAATGCCAGTCTTCAGAATGGGGAGATATCTTCACCAACCCCTTATTTGACAGAGGGTTGATCCCCAAAATATATAAAGAAGCCAAGAAACAGGACATCAAAATAACAAATGATCCCATTACAAATGGTGTTATTTGGTAAGAGATCTTAACAGAATTCTCAACAGAAGAATCTCAAATGACCAAAAGACACTTAAGGATTTGCTCAACAATTTGAATGGACTCTGAGTTACCATCTTACACCTGTCAGAATGGCTAAGATCAAAACAGAGGACATCTTATGTTCTGGCTGTTATTGATTGTATTTTTACTCTGGAATATACACATCTGAGTTTGGATGATTTCTTCTAGGTGCTGTTATCTCTTCTTGTCTTGGTAGGATAGATTTTCATTCCTCGGTTTCTGTTCTGCTTTATTGTTCACAGAAGGGTGTGGTGACTATATCTTGCATAGTGTGGAATTAGTCTGGAATTCTGCCAGTTGAGGTCACTGAGTGTTTTGAGTAGAATGTGCTTCTAGGTATTGGTAGCAGACATTTATGAATGAAAATGGATTAGAAAAGGCATGGGGGCTAAGCAGTACATAGTTGGTTTAGGAAGCTGGGCATTCCACAATGATGTGTTTAGTGTACTGGAAATTGGGGCAGACAGTGAAGCAAGGATATAACTGGAAGACTGAATCAGAGTTAGAATGAGACTGAGGATTTATAGTTTAACGAGAAATGGGAGAGCAAAGTTCTGAAGGTCTCTATCTGCTTTGTTGACTCACATACTTCTCTTTAAGGCTTATCTGGCAGATTCTCATTGTATGCCTGATGGAGTTGGGGGTTGTGACAATGGGATGAGTGGGAGGAACTTTGGAAGAGTTTTAGGTGATCTTCTAGAGATTAAAACAGAAAAGGAGGGGAGGACACACACAGTCAGTAGTCTGATACAGTGCTGAAGATGATGTCTTCTTTGTTTCTATCAACTGAATTTAGAATTTCTCACTTGATCTCAGAGGTAAGGGTAATATCACTGACTAGTTCTCACAAGTCAGCCAACTTGGTTTACCTGCTGATATTCAGGTCAGTAGGAAATACTGACTAAATTAAACAAAGTCATTTAAAATTGACCTAAAGTCTTCACACATATGCACACATATACTCCCCCCCACGCACACAGTAATGCACAAGCATATGCTCCCATAGAGAAAAATACCAAATGGTAATTATTTAACCAAAAGGTTTGCTTCAAGTCTGATCATGTGCTGAACTATATTGCCTCACAAAATTATTTATATAATTTTCATAATTCAACCATGCTCTTATTGCAAAGGTATATGCATTTATCCATACTATCATATTCTACATTAATGAAGTTAAGGAAAATTGTATAAAAGTCTCTGTCCTCTTTAAAAATAAAGATGATATTATATGAAGGCATTGTTAACTGAAAAATACTAAGAAGCTTAACTAAATATTTAGACTTTTAAGAACAGAAATGTGCTTGTCCTGTGAAACACATGAAATAAGTTAAACTTCATTTTCATAACTGCACTGGAACAACAGAAAGAATAAACATAAGTTGTACAATGGTAACAACATAAAATTCAAGGTTTTACCAATGAGATAAAAACAATATAGGCAACATATAATGTGGAATAATTGACACTGAACACAGAGAATTTGGGGGGAATTGAATATTAAAATCACACTACTTCTTTTAGGTTTTTAAGCAGCTCCTTTTTAAAAAAATAATGAGAAATACTCAGTGAATTTACTTTATATATGTGGTCCTCTTTCTTCCCTTGGAAATATCTCATTTCCAAAATTGCAAGTCATTGAAAATCATTTAGCATTTAAATTTGCTTTGGTTGGTTATGTGGAAATTATCTTTCTATTTCTAGGTTTCAGTGGGTAATTAGCTAAATAAATTATTGTCAAATTTATAAATTCTAATCAATCACAGAGCTGTTCTTTTCCTTTACCCTTTATAATTATCTATAAGTACGTAGTGTTATTATACTTGAGAAGTACTATCATAATGGCAATCTGTTTAGGTATCAGTACCTTCACCTCTTTGACATAACTAGGGCAATTTCATTTTAAAATGTGCACTATGAATCATTTATAATCACATGCACGTATTTTAGACAGCATTTGCTTAGGTAAGTTAAATGTTGAATGAATAGATAAAGGAAGGTTAAAATAAAAAGTCATTCCAATTAAATTTTGTAGCACTTTCAAAGTAGACTTGAAAACTTTTATATTCAAATCTATGGTATTTGCATATTTAAACAGGGTATTTAAAAATGAATATTAGTGCTTTTTTCTAAGAATTTGCTTTCCCAAGTAAAACAAAGGAACCAGAAGTAATTGCCTATCTGACTACATTCTCACCTCACATCTAAGAATTCAAGCAAACTTTGTTTGAGACCTTTGTCAGACAATATATGTTAAGTTGTGACATGTGAAAATAGCCATACTATTAAGAGAAGCAGCCTTAGTACAGAGCTAACTGGACGAGTGGCTATGTTAATCTTTTTGATATAATAATGTTTAATATATAAAACTCCTTTCAAAGAATTGCATGTATGTTTTCCATACATATTTTGCCATGTATCTATTTTTTGTTTTCTTTTTTTTTTCTTTTTTGGTTTTTCGAGACAGGGTTTCTCTGTGGCTTTGGAGCCTGTCCTGGATCTAGCTCTGTAGACCAGGCTGGTCTCAAACTCACAGAGATCCTCCTGCCTCTGCCTCCCGAGTGCTGGGATTAAAGGCGTGCGCCACCATCGCCTGGCTATATGGAATAATTATCATTATATTATAAATGAATTCCAAATATACAAAGTTTTATTCATAAATTTTTGATAAGAAAATTTCATATTCACTTTATAAATAGAGAAATGAGAGAATTAAATTATTACTCAAGCATAATCATGGTGACTAAGTAAAAAAATCCAGAACTAAAAATAGGGCTGGGAGATATGTGAACCATCTTTTCTTGATAAGTGCAGTTATCACCCCTCATCAAATAGGCTTCTCTATACAAAAAGAGTGCAGACAGAACAGAAAACAACTGGATACAATGCAGATATCAATGGGACTTGGGATGATCTATATTTAAACTCTTGCATCTTGGTTGAGGGAACATTACAGAAAATAGGGTGTAAAGACTGTTCAGATTAAATACCAGAAAGTCTCTGTAGATCATTGTCACTGAAAGATGACTGTATAAATAAGACTGGAATAAGAGTAATATTAAAAGACATGTTAACATAGATGGGAGAATTTTCATGGAGTCCTACTTCTATGCTAAGAGCTACAGATGCTTTCTGATTGAAGGTAGGACATTTAGTCTCTCCCACAGATGAGCTCCCTTATTAGCTGTCTAAATAGCTTGATTGAGGGTGAAACCATGTAAACACAAACAAAAGTGGTCTCAGCAGTTTTATACATGCGTATGTACATATGTATACATTAATATATAATATATAATACATTTATACATTTATGTGTATAATAAATATATTAAATGAAAAATGGAATACCAACCTGATTCTGGAGAGCATGGGAATGCTTGAGGGATGTTCCTGTGAAGTGATGAAGGAAAAAAAGTAAGAGAAAATCTCTTTAATTCTTTTTCAAATAAAAACTTAAAAATGGAAAAATAGAGTCAGGAAGTATCAATAAAGTTAACTTCATACTTTTCAGATTTGCTGAAAGAGAAAGTGATTTTAAGTAATCTGCAACAAAGGGCAAAATAAATGAAAACTGAAACTGAACACGAAATAACTAACACTAAGTTGAATAAAATAATAATGGCAAATGATACATAACTTAGCACAAATGTTTTCTATACTGTATTGATATATACTATATGTATTGATATATATATATATATGTCAGAGCATGCAATGGAGAGTTATCAATATGATATAACACTTTGTTATTGAATATATCAAATGATATAAAGCTCTCCATGAAAAATATTGGAGAAATCAATATATAAATAAAAGTATACTATTGTTTGCAAATATCTCTGGGTAGGATCAATAAATGAAGATCATTGGGAACTTATATATAGTGTGGTTCCTTGAATTTTTTTTTTGTTCTTTTACAGAAAAAGTTACACATATTAAAATTCATTATGACCATTTCAACCCTCATTAGACTGTATGTCCCCATTAGCCTCCTGCTGAGCTCCTTTTAGATCAATATCAGTACTACTTTTGTTATATTCTCTCTATCTCTCTTTCTCTCTCTCTGCCTCAGTGTATGTGTGTGTGTGTGTTCTGCCTCATTATGTGTATGCACCTTTTTAGATCTTTGGTTCAAAGTAACAGCTTAAAAATGTTCATGATTACAACGATTATGTCATATCTGAAGGACAACATTTCACAGCACTTCTACCAATCCCTCAATTTACAAGTAATTATGTTAATGCCCACAGACTAGTGTTGCTCTTGGCCTTTGCCACAAAAGTTTCTTTTTGCTTTGGGCATTCATTAATTTTGAGACTCATAACTGGCCAAAGTCCTGAGAGTAAGTCAATTTTGAGTTCTGAGTTCTAAATGCACATCTATATTAACTACTCAAAACTTCGGGGAATATTGTGGAAGAGAGATGGAAACATTAAGAGAGAAGTGCTATTTTTTGAAGAAGTTTCATTTGTTGTGGGAGCGCATAGTAGAAGCCTGAAAGAAGCGAAGTGTGAGGCTGTAGGTCTTTGAGAAGAGCTCTTCAGACATGGAGACAGTATTTGTAGGAAATGAGAGTATATTGAGGTACAATTGAAACAAAAAGAAAAGTACAAATTTGAACCCAATTGGATAAATGGCTATGAACTCACAATAATTTCAAGCAGTTAGATGGAAATATTGGAATATAGAAAACTGAAGAGCTTTACTAAGGAGAGTTGACTACATTTAGTGAATGAATAAAGCTTGGAGACTATGGAAGGCATTGAATCAAGAATAACTGAAAGTTGTATTTCAATATGGTCATCTTAGTTATGGTATCAACCATCAGTTTTGAGAAAAGTTATAAAAGTCAAGAAGCTGTTTTCTTTTTTTTTTCCTAAAAACCTATTGATACATTCCAAGAAAGAAATAAACTGTGCTGGTGATAATAATTGTATCCTGCATAAAGATGGCTATAGCTATGAAGGCACATATTTTTGAATCAGACAAATCAGGAGAATATAAAACTCATTGACTGAAATTTGAGAGTGGGCAGTGGAAGAACTTAATTGAATGCTAATTTTATAAAATTTTATATATTTTATATTAAAACTATGTATATATTTATGCATATTGTAATACAAAACTTAGTTTTATTATATCTCCTAAATTTTCAAATTTTCTTGGAAAACAAATACCTTAATGAACAAATTTATAATGTATATATATTTCTCCTTTTATTAAATCAATCAATGATTAGTGAAAATTTTATAATCATCAAGTAAACACAAGCAAACATTTTAAATATATAATACAGTGAAAAAGAACTATCTGAAAGAGGTTTCAATTAAGAAAATTTCCATTACTGAGGCAGATTTGAGAATCAATGTTCTGTATAGGAAGGATCATGACAATATTTAAATCTGGATAACCTTCCTTTCACCTCCCAGCTTAGAACTGTCAATTATGTTATAACTAAATGTATTTGTAAGTGCATGTACCTATAAAAAGTATTCATTTAGAAAGATACTAATGGCCTGAAAAAAGAGTTTAGGTATAATTCTTTAAAAAATTAAGTACAGAAAAAATTCTTTAAAGTATGCAAAACTCTAGAAGCCACAATGCAGTTATCTCACAAATATTTTAAAAACATCTGCTAAAAGACTATAAGTTTTAACGCTATTTTAATTCATAAATAGAATTTTGATTTCTTTGTTGTGTATAAGACAGATTATATAAAACTAATATTTAATTGCTTTACATACTTGTTAGTGTATGGGCCTAAAACATTTAAAATATATTTCATCAGTTACACCCACGAATCAAGAAAATTTCCATCTAAACTACAATGTTATATCTTATTCTAATTGCTCTATTTAGATAAAATTTGTCAAGTGTTGATCATAATTTAGAGAACAGGGAACCTTTGTTGGTGAAGATTCATTCCAAGTGTCCTCCATTTGAAAACAAGTCTCTAGAAAAACTAGTATCTTAGACTTGTCCACTAAGGTATAGAAGGACCACAGTAGCTCCATTTTGAGGACAAGTTTGGTAGTGCCATTTTCATGGTTCTAATTTTACGAAATGCAAGTGATATGGGTTATAGAGCTGCACTGAGGTAATAAGAAGCTGCTGAAGTCAGGTTGTTGTGAGGCAGATTTGAGCTTTCTGAATAAATGCTGATGAAACCATGGTTTGGAACTCTGTTACAGAAGATTATTATTCTCACATGATAATTGTTCTTATTGTATATAGTTTTATCATGTTAGACTTTATCTTTCCCTTTAAATTAGACAAAAAGAGCGAAATGTTGCAGAATATTTGTTTACAATATAAAGATGAATCTCCAGCTAAGGCACCTTCTGATTTGTTTAAGAAAGAGGTAAATTGTCAATAGCAGGTAGGAGAGTATAGATGGGGACTTCCGGGTAGAGGAAAAAAAAAACTGAGAGGAGGTATCTAGGTACACGATTCTGGCAGCAGACTCAGAAGAAGTCAGAGGTGCCATACAAAGAAGACATATCTAAGCCACGTGACAGAATATAATTTTTTTTAAAAAAATTGAGTTAATTAAACCATAAGAGTTAGTGGGAAAATTCTAAGCTAAGGACAAGCCTTCATATTTTCTCTTTTTGATTAAAAATGAAAGTTACATCCAACAATAAAATATTATGTGATATTTGAGTACAAATATACATTAAAGTAATAATTAGGTCAGGGTAGTCACATACTTATTCATGCAATTAATATTTTATTGGGATGAAATAAGTTCAAATTATTTCCACCTCCATTTTTTAAGTAAAACGTCAGTATTATCTATAGTAATTATTAATGGGTTATAACATCATAAATATATTCAAATTTAGTTTAATTTAGTGCCTAGTGGGAAAGCATTCACCATCCTCCCTACTTCCTATAATCCATTGCCAATCTGATGATTCTACTCTCAACTTCTATGAACCAAATTCTTTTCTACACTGTGAAGAAATCTTATAAACGGTATCAGGTGAAATTTTTCTTTCGTTGTCTTTCAGTTTGTGGAAACATTTTTCTTGACTCATATTTTTAAAGTAGTATTGAAATTTACAGAAGAATAGAGATGTCTAGTTGATAAACTGATCTCTAATCCTTTGGACACGTGATATTGGTGGGTGGGTCATTCAATACATGTCTAATTTAATGGAGAACCTCTCTAGCAGCATTTTTAATAGCAGCATTATTAAATTCTTGAATTTTTAATAGTAGAATTATTTCCCTTCTCACCTACAATGTATTAATGTTTTTTCCTTGCATACTTACATTTTATGGTTACTTTAACAGTCATGCCAACTGGAATATAAACTATAGCTTACTGAAATTCTGAAATCTATACTTTCAATTATTAGTACATATTCCACATGCATGCTTGTTCACTGTATCTTTCTTTTAGGTATATGCTAGTTTAGATGTATTGTTAATTTTTAGTTGCATTATGTTTTATTTTGTAATGATTTCTTTGAATTTCTTGTTATTCTGAATTCATTGTCTTCAGTTGTGTATCTACTGTAGACCCCACAAAACTCCATGTTCTAAACCAGTGGTCATGCTGAAGATTATGTAAAAATAAATGGGGTACAGAAAAACCAAAAAGTCATGAATTTATGAATAGTGATAGGAACTGGCAGAAAAGAGAAGTTTTGTTGGACGTAAACAGCAATTTTTAAGGTTGAGAGAGTAAAAAGTATATATTATAGAGAATTGTTAATTCTCTTTATATTATTTGTTTTTGTATAGAGTTTATGTGTAAATTCACCTGAAGTTCTTGTAACTGCAAAATACACAAAATAAAATTATAAAGGGTTAGGATATATATAAACATAAGAAATTAAACTATATTAATTGTACCAATCCTTGAGCACGGGAGATCTTTCCATCTTTTAGTGT
Organism: Chionomys nivalis; assembly: GCF_950005125.1. Lineage (NCBI taxonomy): Eukaryota > Metazoa > Chordata > Mammalia > Rodentia > Cricetidae > Chionomys > Chionomys nivalis. The sequence continues at coordinate 72,316,583 of NC_080090.1, read as the reverse complement.
TTCTTTAATCTCTTTTTCCAGACATTTAAATTTTTCACTGTAGGAGTATCTCACAAATTTTTTGAATTTTATGCTAGACTTTTTAAATTTATTGTGAATGGAAGTGTTAATCAAAATCTCTTCCACAGCTTGCTTGTAAATGGTATATAATAAAATGGTTATTAATTTTGCTTAGGTTTTTGTATCCTGACACTTTTCTAGCAGTATTAATCATTTCTATATACTTTCTAGTGGAAAGTTTGGGATTTCATATATATAGTATCATATCATCCCCAAATATTGGTAATTTGATTTATTTTTCTACCAATTTAATTTACTTCACTTATCATGTTATTCTAACAAGGACTTCATTCACTACATCCCAAAGATTTGAGGATTCTGAACATCCCTGTATTATTCATGCTTCTGTTGATGCTTTATGTAAATTGAAGTTATGACTATATGGTGAAGAAACCACACACATCACACACAAGTATGAGTTCTTGTTTTGTTAAGAGGTGTTTCAATTAATAGGGTCAGTTAGAACAACTGAAAATGATTCCCAACATCTGTCCTCTGTCTTCATATGCAAAGAAACACATGTGCATACATAAATACACAGACCACCTGTGTACAAGACACAACTATATATACATCCAAACACATGCATATGGTCACATGGCATAAAATCATGAACATGGGAGTGAGGTAGTTGTTTACAGTGTTTGCGAAGCCAATAGGTTCAGAGCTATTTCTGATGATGCTCTGTAAAGTTTTGTTCTTTTTATTCGGTTTAGGACTCCAATCCATGAAATGGTACTATAAACATTCATAGTGAGTGTTTTTCTCTTGGTTACCTTAGTCAAGAATCTCTCTCAAAGACTTACCATAAGATATGATTCATATGTGCATTTAAGCTATATCAAGTGAACAACAATATTTTGTCACAAGTTTACCCATCTTCCACTTCTCACCCAACATACTGTTTTTAAATCAAATCACGTTGTATAGTATTTTATTTTTTGTATGTGTGGCCTTCTGAATATTGGAGTGTGTTGACCTAGGCAGTGGTGAGTGTCTTAAAGAAAACTGACTCTCCTTCTCCCAGAAGCTATCAATTGCAAGGAACTCCTCAGCTAAATGTGGGATGCTGACTTTCATATCATTGTGCTGATATTTGGTCTGACTGGGATGTCAGAATCACAAGCTTTATAGTTTCTGATATATATATATATATATATATATATATAGTATATATATAAAATCAACAACAAACACAATTTTAACTATTGCATTGTATTTTCTACTCTCTTTTCTATTCATTTCTGTTCTAAAACTTATTTCCAGTTTTACTACTTTTTTAGTTCCCTAAGTTCCAAATGTAGGCTGTTAATGTGAAATTCTTTAAATACAGGCATTTTTATAATATTCACTTTAATTACTATTTTAGCTGCTTCCCTTTAGATTTAGTGTGCTCTTTTTGGTTTTCTTTAATTTTTTGGTATTTACTTTGATATAAAGGATTTAAAATTAAATAACTAAATTTTGAATATTTTAGAATTTTACAGCTTTCTTGGTATTGATATTTTATTTTATTTCAATTTTGGTCAATAAAGTAATTAAAGCTGCTTTATATGACTGTTAATCATTTTATATGCCTTTCTTCCTGTTATGCTGCTTTTACCACTCTATAGCTATCAAAACTACAACTTTGGAAAATTCCGAATACATTTTATATTTATAGATATTGTTTTTATCAAAATTTCATTAAGTATAATTTCATTGTATTTCAGATAAAAGTGGCTGTTCAGAGAATTACAGTTATATAATGATAAGTTTAAGTTAGCTTTTATTTTTGTTTTGTTTGTTTGTTTTACTATAATGCTATATCTCCTCTGTTTACTTATGGGTAACTTGTTCTTAATATCATACACAAAACTCCAGAAAATACATTTGAAGAGTAGAAGAGATTTTTTTTCCAATATTCTTAGACAGTGTTTTAGATGATAACTGGGTTTATAAACTAACAGTGCAGCCTCATTATTAAAATTTTCCTAATTTTAGAATGGTTCCCAGTTTCCCAATTATCCAATGCTTATGTAATAATGCTTAGATACGATGTAGAGAAATTAAAACTCTCCTGTGGCTGTGAATAATCAACAGTATAGTACTACAGTGTTCGATTTCCTTGCTGTCCCATGAGTATTGTCAATTTCCCCTGCTATGGAGCTGAAATGTAAAATGGTTTTAATGATTTTCATCACAGGATGTCAACGTAGCTGTACATTTGTTGACCGGTATACTATAAGAGAACTTTTAGTATATTACTCTCTCTACACTAACAACAATATGGTGTTGACCCTCTTCTTCAAGGCTCAAAGTAAAACACTTGTTATTATAAATCAGAAGTCTATAATTAAACATAACAGAGAAATATTTGGTTCCTTCAAATGGAACCGTCTCAACTAGCTCTAGAAATTCAACTGGAGAAATATATGTGTAAACATGTTTCCTGCTTGTAGGACAGAAATAAAATTGAAGTTTACCTTTACGTGGATGTCATGCCTTAAGAAAAGATACTGACTACACATTTACAACATGACAAATTTAGGCTTGCTGTCTCATCATGAAGCAGTTCTCTGGCTTCAGGGAGATCCTGGTGGACAAAAGACTCACTATCTGTATGTGTAACTATTTATTAAAATACAAATATGCTGTTTCACCAGCATACAAGAAAACATTAAGATATAAAAAAGAGGACTAATTAATATAATTTAGATATAAGAAGTGTTAAAAGGACTTGCTTCAAAATCTTGATTTTAAGCCTATGAAACCTGGTAATTAGAAATGCTCATACTAACTTGAACACTACAAATAAATATTTAGAAAAGTGACATATTTTAAAAATAAAATACACTCATATATGTAAGATTTCATTATAAATTCAGGTCATTATTTTATAATACTGTAATTGTAAAAACTATCTTATTTTATAAAATTTTAATTAACTACAAATAAAGCTCTAATGTAATCATGGAACCAGTTATTTACCTATTTCAATACTGTAAACCAGATGAAGGTATGCTAATTAGATCAGTATACTTTAATGAAGAATATTTCTCTACTACATATGTTGTAATTCATATTAACATTTTTTACAATGTTTAGAGTTCTACACTAAAGGATTCTAATGTTACTCATTACCAACCTGATTTATTTTGTCCTCGAAAGGTAAAAAAGCTACATACAATATTTCAAGTTATTCAAGTGAGCAGGTGGAATATTAAGATATTGCCAAACTTAAAACAAATTAATAATAATAATAATTAATAATAGAATTTTGTGCTGTCTAGTGTCAGAATATAAACCATATTCTATTTTTAAATAGAATACTATTTTTAAATCTTGGACCTCAGCCAAGTATACACAATAATATTTAGTAATAATTTTAGGACCAGTATGCACAAAATATTCTTTAAGGTTTTGTGGCAGTTTCTAACCTGTCAATTTAATAAATCTATTCTTACATTGTGTAAAAATTGCTCTGAATTGTCAGCTATTGATATGCAGCAACGTTTTCCTGTTATTATATCAGGTCTTCTATTATATTTTTGTCATCTGAAATAAGTTGCTAGTAATTATTACCAACCAATTAGTATGTTCAAAGTAAATAATGATTATTTCATAAATTTTTCAGTATTTACAATAGTATCATGAATTGTATCTCAAGGGAAATTCAATAGTCTTACAAGACTTACTAAAATGTAGTCAAAGATTTGTTTGCTGCAATAAGATTAACTTTCATGAGTTGTAAAATTCATGAACCATAGATAAAAATGTAGGTTAAATAAAACTTATTTAACTATTAGTATAGAAAAAACACTAAAAACTCTGAACATAGAATTTTTTTTGCCTTGAAATTTTTACATAACCATATGAAAGTATAATTTGAAATAAATAACATTACTAAATAAAAAATTATGATGTATACTATTTCAAGTTAACAGATTTGAGCCATGTTTTCAAACAAATAGTAGACATTACAGAAGCATGTTTCAGAAAAAATATATTTAGGAAAATATGCAGTTATTCAATAACTGATACAATAATATGAATTAAACAGAATAACTAAATATACTTGTATTTTATAATGAAAACATACCCAAAAATAAGCAATAATAATTTTACTTAATTTTGTACCTATGAATAAAAAAATAAGACTTTTTGAAATGCCATGATGTCAAAGATATCAATTATATGCATAAAAGAATTTAAAGTAATTAAATTTTCATTAGTATGCATGTTTTACTAATAAAAATGATATGCTGTTTAGAAAATATCTCAAAGTAGATAGATGAAGAATAATGAAAAGAGAATGCAATATATGATATTTGTTGGATAATGATTTCATATTAACCATATGTATTTATTACCTCACGATTATTGGAATTATTTGTCAGTCTACACTTCCTACCAGAATAGAATATGAAGCATGGATGACCATAGATATCTGTGTAGCCATAAATAATCATTAATAATACTCTTTATACATTCCAGAGTGGTGATCCCTAAACAATTACACATATTTAACAACACTAGTAAACCCAGCAAACTCTGTTTACACACACTCACACACACACACTAATGTAGCAATAATATAAGAAAAGTCACCAATAGAGAAGGAATGAGAGGCTCATAAGGAGTCAGAGCGGAGAGAAATAAGGGGAAAAATGATATAAATATTAAATTAGCAATATGTGATTTAAATCAATATTAAGGTAAATAATATTAACTCAAAAGACCTTATTGTAACTAAATCACAACTAAACAACATTGTTTCAATGCACAAATATTATGACTAGAATGAGTCAAAGAGAGGACAGGGGTCATACTAGTTTCCATGGACTTTAAGGCAGCAGGATAAAAGACTTACTCAACATTAGTTAAATACAACAATAGAGGCTTTTAAATAGTTACAATTTTATTAAAGTTTCTCAACCAATACTTTAAGCATGTAATTAGTTTGGATTTTGTATTTGTAAAATTATTTCATTACTCAAAGTATAACTTCACAATATTTATTTTCTTGAGGCTAACTTGCTGAGAACTCTAATAAGGATTCTATACGATCTAACAAATATGAGGTTCTGATTATCATTTAATAGTTGCTCTCCAACAGAGTTGTTAACATATATACAAATTTATTATTCAATAGGATATAAGTTTGAATAACTTATATATTATTTTAAGTAAAAATGACTCTCCATAATTATTTGGATGGTAAAATAAAGTACATAATTGATCCTGTACATCATGAGGTTTTGAAACACATATATTTTATGAAATGTTTAAATAAATCCAATTAATAAATACATCACCATGACCGATTGTTTTTGTATTGAAAACACATAACATCTAATTTCTTAGTATTTTCCCAGATCACATTTTGACATTGACAATCATTATTATGCTGCCATAAATATCTTAAACTTATTTTCTTTATATATTCTTACATCAATGTTGTTATTGATGAAATTCAACAATATATGAAACCCACACCGGAGACCAGTACTAGAATTTACCAAATCTATCTTTTAGTTCTCCCTTTGAAGTGCTCACAGGTGAAGGGGATTGCACCAAACACTGTAAAATGAATTCTAGAATATCAAATCAACAGGCTCTGTCCAAACTCACAAAGAAGGACACTATTCAATTCCAGATACATACTTAAAATAATTCATTTGTGTTTGAAATATAAAAATGTTAACGAAAACTGTTTGAGAATACAAATATTTTGTCTGTTTTTTGTAGATCTTGGAATCAGATCGTTAATATTGTTTCTACAGATATCAGAAAGCTTATAATTGCTTTTATGCATTTTTATTTATTCCATTAACTTTCAAGTTGTCATGAGAAAATAATCAGAATCAGAGAATATTAATTTATCTGTTCAAAGATGTGACCGGATTATATTTGAAGAAATATGCCAGCATGGGGCCAACAGGATCAATTCAATCCTTGTGCATTGTTTTTGTTTTAAAGAACACAACATTCTGATCTCATGCTTGTTCAGTCCTTGTCCAGCTGGCCTTGGTGAGCTCCCATTAGATCAGGCCCACAGTCTCCGTGGGTGGACGCACCCCTCGCAGTCCTGACTTCCTTGCTCATGTTCTCCCCTCCTTCTGCTCTTCATCTGGAACCTGGGAGTTCAGTCCAGTGCTCCAATGTGGGTCCCTATCTCCACATAGATGAAGATTCTACGGTGATATGCAAGATATTCATCAGTGTGGCTATAGGATAAGGCCAGTTCAGGCACCCTCTTCTTTGCTGCCAAGGAACCTAACGGGGGGCGGGGGGGAGGCATCTCCTTGGACACCTGGGAACCCCTTTAGAGCCAAGTCTCTTGCAAACCCTAAAATGGCTCCCTTAACGAGCATGTGATCAGACCGGACTCTGAATGTGACTGACAATGAGGGCTGACTGAGAAGCCAATGATAATGGCACTGGGTTTTGATTCTACTGCATATACTGGCTTTTTGGTAGCCTAGTCTGTTTGGATGCTCACCTTCCTAGACCTGGATGGAGGGGGGAGGGCCTTGGACTTCCCACAGGGCAGGACAGCCTGACTACTCTTAGGACTAGAGAGGGAACAGGAGGGGGAGTGGAGGAAGTGGGAAGGAAATGGGAGGAGAGGAGGAGGTGGAAATTTTTAATAAAAAAATAAATTAAAAAAAGAACACACCATTCTTATAATAAAACTTGCCGGGCAGTGGTGGCATGTTGACGAAGTTTTCTGTCCGGCCCAGTTCCAGTAGTCATTAAGTCCCAAGGAAATCACAGAGAGGACTACATTAATCATAAACTGATTAGCCAGTAGCTCAGGTTTCTTATTAATTAATTCTTATAACTTATATCAGCCCATAATTTGTGTCTGTGTTAGCCACATGTCTCCCACATCTAGAAGTCCAACAAAAAGTAATTTTCTGACAAAAGTAACATTTAAATCTATAGATGCCCTTATAGCTATTACCTTTCCTTCTATATCCTTAGACATAGAATTAAAGGCTGTCACAGAAGAAGAAGTTGACTGAAAGAGAGGAAATATCACATTGAGGTGTTCTTCAGCCAGAGCTGTGTCAGTTCTTCCTTAGTCCTCCAATAAATAGCATCTCTTGCAGGCTCACACTTGTCAACCTTCACATCATATTAGATAAGATTTCTCTTGTTCTAAGCATATGCACATATAAATTACTAGTCTCAGTCTATAAGAAGGACAGTAATCACTGAATTTGTAGTTGTTGTAGTTGGGTGAGGTTAAAGGAGACGTCACTAAGTTTCTAGGCATGCCACAAGGACCTTTACACATGTATGGTGGAGCCAGACCAAAGGGTCCTATGATGATAGGAAACTAGATCAAGATGCAGTTTTAAAATGTTCAGTCTACCCTTGCTGTGTTTGAAACAAAAGAAGTCAAGAAGAAAAATATAGTTTCACTTATATTATCAGACTAAAATTGTCATCAGATTAGTACCAATTAAATGTAAACAATCCCAGAAAAAAAACTTTAACTTGAAAATATGTATTTTCAAGAAAAGGCAAGTAAGTATAAATTTTCAAGATAATATCTGTGATATAATGAGTATTTGGGTAAAATCAGAATAAAATATGTTTTAGTTTTCAATTTGTTTTTATCTGCCATGTTTTATTATAAGAGATATGATTTTCAGTTCTTTTTGTAAAAGGTCATGCATATCTTCTCATAAAATGTAATAGCATAGATATCAGTAATTATATTCAAGGCAACTTGTCTCAATCCATAAGTCATGTTGAATTGTTGAAATGAACCAGTTACACTGTTTCTGGGTAATTGCAAAACCATTAGTCAGGGACAATAGGCAGAGAGAAAAGACTATAAGGAAGCTCTTATTTCGTTAAGTATGAAAAGATACTATCTTTGGTATATTACTTACAAAAATGTTTTGATTTTTGGAGGCCTCTGATCCTTTAAATGTCTTATAAATGGAAGAGAAGATTAATAACTATCAAAGCTTTAATATCTCCACTAATTTTTGAACTTGTGTAATTCAGGGCATGATGTACAGAAATATTGTAGCTTTTAAAGAGGTTATATTTTTCTTATATACTCACTAACTCAAAATACCTTAAGAAATTGCATTGTGTTCAATCCCAATGAAAATGACAATAGAATCTTCTTAGAGATAAGGAAAATAATAAAATTGTTGTGTGGAGATGGAATATCTATATAATGATTTCACTGTATATTTATTACTCTACTTCAGAAATTAAGAGCTTAAAGTTTGGCCACGTTCTTTATTATCCTTTATTAAGACAGTAGAGCAGAAGTAGACACATGGCACTTGGTTCTTCTATGCCATCAAATCAACACTGCAATTATCCTCATTTTTAAGACATATAGATGCTCAGTGACTTCCTCAACTCACACTGAAAAATAAATTATTCAGTTAAAATATGATTTCTACTTTGTCTATTGTGAAAATCTGTATTCTTTTGTCATATATTTCACTTAGCAGAAATTAGACCTGGGACAATTGCTGGATAATTTATTCCAAGAAGATGATAGGGCTTGTGAAATGTTTCAACTCTTAGAGAAAACATGGAGGATGGTATCTTTGAAAATTGCAGAATAAATCAGGAAAATGGAAAGAGATTGAAGCTAGAGAAATAACTAGGGTTCAGCTAATAAACTGATTTAATGAGTCTGGTGTATATCCAAGACATTTAAAGTGAGAGATGAAGACATAGATTTATACTAAGAGCTCACCTTACTTCAATGCAGAATATAGGAGTGAGAAATATAGGAGTGAGAAAGCCCTGGAAATTGGAGATCATTTAAAAGCATGTCATAGTTAAGAGAGCCAGCTGTGAGACATCAGTGGTCTAATTTGTGACAGCCACACTGGACCTAAGAGAAATGAATAGATTATAAAAACAAAAAAAATGGGAACTATAACTCTTGGAAGTGAAAGATCACAAATACTTGAGAATTTAAGATCAATGAATGAGAGAACTGGAATAATAGTTAGGGTCATGATGGAACCCCAATACAGGGGCTTTCAGTAGAAAAGTTGAAATAGATTTCAACACCTCATATTTGAGATGATTTTATAAAATCCAAAGAGAAAACCAGGAGGCTGTGAGTGTATATATATATATATATACATATATATATATATACCGGACAATAAATGAAAAGTACATGCTTCACAGGAATTGAAGATTAATTCCTGGTGTCAGTTGATCAGATCAAGGATATTATGTTAAAAACATTGAATCAGAAACAGAAATAAAATGAGTTAAATACTCTCACACATAGGAGGAACAAAGAAAGTCTACATCAGAGGAAAGTAGAATGGTGCTAAGGAGAAGGCAAAAAAAGTGTGGGTATTAAAGGACTAGAGATCATTGATCAACAAGTAAAACATAGTAAAACAGTAACTGCTATTGTGTGTTGTAACACAAATTGTACATGTCTAGTCTATATTTAAAAACATAGACAAAATTGGATTTTTACAGGGCAGAGAAGATTTGGAGAGACAGATATGTTTGTCCTTTTAACAGTGATAATATGTCATGAAATATCACAGAGTCTAAAAAATCTGTACAATGTACTTTCATGTACCATTAAAGCCAGTTTAAATTGAAGCAAGAAATATTTTTATGGTGAATAAGATTAATGAATTCATGACAAGATATCAGAACAGGTAAAACCATTTCTGGTTTGCTTCACAATCTTACCAAACAGTTTTATCTTTAGAATGCACAGCAAAAGAAAAGAAACCTGAAAGGTTTCCCGCTATGCTACATTTAGGCAATGCCATAAGTGTGCATACACTCACAGATAGGTGTAAGACAAACCTACACCAACACACAATATATATATTTTAAATTTGTAGAAGTAATAATTTCCCATAATAATGTATATATAAAATTAAAAGTTACTATAAGCCATAAAGTCATCCACTACCATGTCTAGCTTTATTATAATATTTTAGAAAGCTGGACTTTTACTTAATTATGTTAAGTTACCAATAACATGTCCCTGTGGTGGAACGGTAAGAACAATATTTTGATTGCAGAAGCTCTAGAGTCTGAAAAAGCAAAATTTGTTTTTAATACAAGAATTTGCCACTCTTCTATGCTAATTAATAATAATTATCTGATATTGCATCAGTTTCACATTTAGTTCTATATTATAAAATATGAAAACTATAGATAAAGTTTGATGCTTTGAATGCATGTGTCCATAGATAATCAAAATAATCCTATGGAAGCAACTCAAGAAACCAAGAAACTAAGCTCAAAGACAAAACTATAATACAGATTTCATAGCAAATATATTAACTATTTATTCAGAAATGCTGACAAACATTAAATTAGTTTTATTTTCCGTATAAAGTGGTATGGTTTGAATATTTCACCAGTCCTACTTTTTCCTGAGCTGACTTTCTTTCTGTAAGGATATTTTTCTAGCTGCTGCTACTTTCTCAATTGTCAAAATGACAACTAGAAAAAAAAAAGTTAAGCAGCGCAGTGCTAACAGTAGCTTCCAGAATTAGCTGAGTTCTTGTAGGAAAATATCAGTATGGGAGCCTACACAAGGGTTCAACTGTTGAACTGGATAGATATGCAGCACTACTGCAGATTTAAATTTTTATGAGACTATATTTTTTTACTTTATTACCACAACACTTGAGATGAAGCTCATGGAGAGTAGGGGTTTAGTTATAAAATTTTAATATATTTTCTAGTTGAGGCTTGCAGAAATATCGCAATTGCACTTGAATTTTCTTTAATAACTAAAATTCCCTCAAAAATCTGAAGTTATACTGATATTGACAGGTCAAGTTTATAAATATATCATAGGAAAATTATTATAAATTTTTTTGAAGAATACCCTGTGGACAGAAGTATTCTGTTTCTTCAGTGTTTCCAAGGACATTCTGCTGCAGTATAATCACTGTCAGTTGGTAGTACTGCATATCAGGAAATGCCAGTGGCTCCTACTGGAATCTTGTTAGGAAAAGATTCTCTTTTGGATATTGAAAACGAACATTTTTTAAAACGTGATGATTATTTACCATTCACAATGTTGAAGACTACCAACTTTACCATGCATTTGATAGTTAATAATAAACAACAAAATTAGAAAATATGAATCATAGTAAATATCATGTACTTATATGTTTTTTCTTATTTAGACAGCAAAATGTGAAGTGTAAAATGTTGAAACTAACCAATGAATGATTATGCAATATCAATTTTTTCTCTTAAGATTTTGCTGAGATAATAAATGATTAGAACCCCAACTTTTCAAAACACTTGAAATTTATTCAAGAAAAATTTTATTCAGAAAAATAAAGGCTTCTAACTCTCATGTATTGACTAGTTCAGTGTGCGTGTGTGTGTGTGTGTGTGTGTGTGTGTGTGTGTGTGTGTGTTAAGCTTGCTGTTCATTTAGCTCAAAGTCTGAGTATGGTATCTTTACAAACTCAGTATGACTTAACCATCTAAAAAGGATTCTTTATGTTATTAATACAATACAACAAAAATGTAAAAAGTATAAATATACATCATCACATTTAAATGTATATTAGTGTGTCTTATTTACAAGGTAAGAGCCCTCGCAGCTTTTGCAGGGGAGCTGAGTTTGATTGCACACACCTACACCCACAAACACACACACACGGGGGGGAGGGGGTTGACACGGAGACAGTGAGACAGTGACAGAGAGACAGAATATATTCCGTAGGCAGGCACATAGGACAATCAAATGGAGTAATTAACTTGTCAGCTGATATTACTTCTTCCCAGATGCCTCTAGTTCATGTCAAGAAAACAAAAACTAAACAACATGAATACCATTAAGAAAACAAACAACAAAGGATGATGGGGATGTGGATGAGATCAAATAATTATAGTCGCTAAATTCCAGGAGTCAGACTCATAAGAAGGCCTCACACAAGTATCATTGTTTTAGCAAGGCAGAAGTTTTCAAGTAACATGCATCTCTGGTTTTTATAGTCTGGAACTCCATACCTGATTTCACATGCTTTGATCAAATCTACACCTATTCCCTACCCTTTTAGATCCTCCTCTCTTCCATCTGCCACTTTTTCCAGCCAACACCTTCTGCTCTCTTGCTCTCTTTTAATAAATACACTGAGTCCATTCAGTACTCCCTGCATGTACATGCATTTGTGCCAACCTATGGGCGGGATAGTTTTAATTAACTCCAACGTGTCTGCTGATAATCTATATCTTTTACTTCCCTGATTCTCTTCATAAAAATAATATTGATGGTTACAGTGTAATTGAATAACTTAAAAACATATATGACAAATTAAACTGCAACTATTATTTTAGAATTGTAGTGCATAAGAGGAATTTATGGCAAACCACAGTTAAGCCACTGCCTTTTAAGGCTATTTGTTTCCCTGACAATAAACACTTCTATGTTGACTATTTTTAAAAACATTAAGGAAAATAATGATAACCAGAATATAGTTTTTCTTCTCAATGACAATAAAAACAATGCACATTTATTAAAGAATATAAAGAAAATTATTTTGTGATGCAGAACTGTCCAAACTTTTGATATTGCAACGTAAGATTGTCATGCCTAAGCTTGTTAGGTGACTTGCACAGCTATCTTGTGATGCAAAAGGACCATGAGCCTCAGGATAGAAATGGTTTTAAACAAAGGAAAGGGACAGATATGTAAGGAATATGGTGATAAGTAAGTGGGTTATTTTATGCATGTATCTCATCATTTTATCTGGTTTTAACTTTTTATATGGTGAGCAAACCACCCAGGTTAAGTGTAGCCCAAATTCATGGAGGATAGCGGGTACCCATGTCCATTTAGTTTTCCCTGCCTAGCTCTGTTCCCCTACAGCTCGGCTATAGGCCCAAAGCAGTTCTTTTATTAACCAATGAAAGCAACACATAGGCAGAAGGACCTCTTACATCAGACCAACAGCTGTGGAGCCTCCACGGGACTGAACTAGGCCCTCCATAAGTGGCAAACAGTGGTAAGGCTTAAACTATCTGAGGGGCCCCGGTAATAAGACCAGAATCTATCACTGGTATATAAGCTATCTCATTGGATCTGCTTCCCTATAGTTGGATGCCATGATCACAGCCTTAATACAAGGGAAAGAAGCCTGGTCCTGTCTCTACTTTATGGGCCAGACTTTGTTTATTCCGCTTTGGAGGCCTTACCCTTTGGGAGGAGTGGATTGGAAGGTGGACTTGGGGGAATCAGATGGCAAGAGGAGGGGTGGGAGGGAGAACTAGGATTGGAGTGTAAAATGAAATTAAAAAATAAGTATATAAAAAAGAGAATTATTTTTATAGAGGGAACTCTCTCCCTATCTGCCACCCTCCCTCCTTACCACCACAGAGCATACAAATATGCAGGAATTCAGGCAGCATCTCTAACTATCATCTTGGGAATACTCCATGCAATTCCTTGGGCCCCTTTTGATTATTTCATTCATTTCCCTGGGTAAGAAAAATGTCTTACATTCTTCTAACTGGGAATTTGCATTTTTGTTTTGTTTGAGTTTTCAGAGCCGTCTTCCTTGGACAGAATTTTATTTTTCACTCTTGTAAGTACTATTCTGCTTTTCCTACTTAACTGACACTTTCAACAAGGTCTCTACACCTCCACATAATAGGATTTAAAAATCATTCTCATTTTAAATTGCTTTTCCCAATAACATACTACTTTTTACATGATTCAGCTTCAATTATCCAGGGTACTTAATAAATATTGTGACATAACCAACAGTTGGATATACTCAAAGATTTAGTTATATGACAAATGAACAAAGCATAGATAGGATAATTGTTTCTTGTGATATTGGGGTCCTTAAAATGTACTGCAACACAATAACAGCAGAATTACACCATGTTGCATTACAAACCAATGAAACATGACTGAAACTCTGAAGACAAACCATGTGTTTACCGCCAAACAATATTTTTCAAAGACACCATGAACATATTTGGGCAAAGATATTCTTCAATAAATGTCTTTGGAAGATATCGATTGCATGTGTGCAGAAGAGTGAAAGCAGACTGTCATAACTTCCAGTTATTAAATATCTCAAAACAAATTAGGATACATTTTAAACTCAAAACTGCAAGAAACCTCTAGTAAAAAACCATAAGGAAATTAGAGCATTGATATAGTAAAATATATTTTGGAAATAAAAATAGAATAATATAAATATGTGAAAATAATAAAGTCTATCGAAAAAAGGATGCAATTGCCAGAACAATCTGAGGAGAAAATGAAATTATATTAGTCATTTGAACAAATAAGAGGGGTTCATTTTTGAAATGTACTTGCCATTCAAAGAATTTAATAAAAATTATTTTAAAATAGACAAAACATTGACACATCTAAAAAAATTAAGATTATAAATGTCCAACATGTTTATGACCATTTTTCAGTCTTCCAGCAATTAAAAAGATGTAAACAAATTGATGATTAAATCCATCTCACTCCAGTAAAAGAGCAGCAGCTGAACAAAAAAAAAATGGTATGGTGATAAGAGCATATCTTATGCAGTCTGTGTAAAGAGAAGATAGTATTGCCATGGTAAATCACATGATGATCCAGGAATTGCAACACCCTGAAGAGATGCTCAGCATGCAGAAGATGAACCAGCACTCTCATGTTTATTACAGCATGACTGACAGTAGCCAAAGGATGAGATGAAGCAATGTATGTGAGTGGATAAAGGGATAGAAAGTACGAGTACATAGACACAAAAGGATACTCCTCGTTCATTAAATCATCTTACTTGTGGTAATATAGATAGTATTAGACATCTTTATAGTAAGGGAATTATAAACTGGGAAAAGCTAGAGAAACACTCCATGGCCTTATCCAGATGGAGAAAGTTTATAAAATGGTGATTAAAGAGGCTGGGTGGAATTTAGTCACCTCGTCTGTCTCTATGATATAAAAATCTATCTTTTTATTAGATTTACTCTTTATTTCATATTTTAGGTTAATTTTTGCTTACAGTCATGACTTCTTTATACTTTGGTCTATCATTAAATTTGAAGCGGCGATCAAAGGTCTGTGTCTGTTCACAATTTTCTAAAGTGTCTCACTCCTTTCCCCAATCAGGGGGGTCACCAAGGTGAGCTATGATGAAATTTCATGAGGAGTTACCTCTCAAATACAATTCCATTCTCCCCACCTCTCTGACCTTATGGTGAGTGCTTTCATGAACTGTAAAAGTGTATGCTATATGGCCCAGACACCTTTATTTTGAATAGTTCTTTGTTACTTTTCTCCATATCATAAATCTCCTTGAAGAAAGTTTGCTCGCACTTTTATCTTTTACTTATTAGAAATTATATTGCACTAAAGTGACCTGTTGATTACACTGTCCTGGTTTGCAAAGTAGTCACGACAAAACTGACCTGGCTTCTTAAATTAGCAAAGGTGTAGATGAGACTGAAAAATCAAATTCAGTCTCAGTCAAGCGTGTGACTCTTTTAGTTATGTACTGTGCCTCATGCTTATATTACCAGCACTCAAGACTCTGAGGCAGGTGGTTGCAAATTTTGAGACCGGTTCTGTCCATCAATATCTATCAAAACCACATTAAAACAGAAATATGCAGTTTTTCAAGACAGAATATCTATTATTTTTACATGGTAATCGCTCCACATTGTTGAGGTGAACTTTATAATGTGTGTTTTCATTTCTCTTTTGGTGCACTTTTTATTATACCCCACTTTTGAAACATATCTAAGTCTATAACTCTGTCCCAGTTCTTGGAGCCACTTAATATTTTCTTGCACTTACAGCTACTGGAGTGACAGTATTAGTTCAGTGATATTCACCTCCTTCACCAGATAAATCTGAGAAGCAACTTAAGGTTTTTAAATAGAGATGATGTGGTGTTACTCAATTCCAGAAAATCAGGTTTGAGAATAAAGACACCTGTCCATAGTTTTCTAGAAAACTTAAAGTAATTCTAGTGAATTTTGAAATCAGTGATTTTAAAATATGAACTTAGAATGTACTGCCTGGTTATTTTATGAAATTCATTCCCCAAAACACTAGTCATATAATAATACTCAGTATGTTTACGTACTCCACTTATTCCCAAAATGCACATAGCTATTTGTGTTTTTTTTTCAGCTAGTAGCAGATTAAAATAAGCAAATTAGAATGAAAGAAGAGCTTCCAAGGGACAGATGGAAATGTGATCAATTCTCAGGAGGGCATTTGAACTTGGCCAACAGATTTTCACACTTCCATGACCAGGAAGGCACAGTTACTGCCCAGCTCTGAGGGAAGGGATTTGATGGAGACATCTCATTTAGAGCTTGTGTTCCAAGATATATCTTTCTGCATAATGCCTGGCTTTGTGTCTCTGTATTTGTTCCTATCTGTTGCAGGAGGACGCCTCTCTGATGATGGCTGAATAAGGTACTGATCATATATATCTTTATGGACCTGGGTTAACTTGCTCAGGATGACTTTTGTTTCCATCCATCTGCCTACAAATTTCACGATTTATTTTTTTTTAAAAGTTAAGGTATTCTCTGTTGTGGAAATGTAACTTTTTTTTAGTATTTTGTTGATGGACAACTAAGTTGTTTACAATTTTTGGATATTAAGAATAGAGTAGCAATGAATATTGTTGAGCAGGCATTCTTATGGTACTATGACTTTTTTTTAGCATATATGCCCAGGAGTAGTATAGCTGGATCTTGACATTGCTTGACTTCTATCTTTCTAAGAACCTACCATACTGATTCACATAGTATCTGTACAAGTTTACACTGCTTGCAGCAATAGATGAGTGTTCTCCCACTCCAAATCCTTGGCAACATGACATGTCACAAGTTTTATTGATCTTAGCAAATTTGACAATGTAAGATGGGCTCTTCAAGTGTTTTATTAGCATTTCCTGATGGCTAAGGAAGTTGAACACTTTTTAAAATGTACTTCAGACATTTGAGTTTCTTCTAATGAGAATTCCCGGTTTTATATATGTACTCAAATTTTCATGGGATTAGTTGTCTTTTTTTGATATCTAGTCTCTTTAGCTCTTTATATATTTTAGATATTAATTTGGTTCCGATGAGTTTGAGGCTATTCCCCATTTTCCCTTCTTTTAGTTTCTTTGTATTTGATTTTGTATTTAGGCCATTGATGTGTTAGTATACATAAATGAAGTAAAATTACTAACAGAAAGCTCCTACAGATGATAAAACTTTCAAAAAAGTAGCTGGATACAAAATTATCTCTACAAAACTAATACTCCTCTATACAAATGACAAATGATTTGAGAAATAAATCAAGGAAATCAGACATTTTATAATAACTTCAAAAATATTAAATATTATGGGTAAATACAGCCAACCTAGTTAAAGACTTGTAAGATAAAACTTCAAATATTTGAAGAAAAATGAATAAGATGTAAGAAGATTTAAAAGTCTCCTGTGTTCATGGATCAGTAGAATTAGTATGGTAAAAATGGCCACCCTAACATAAGTAATCTACAGATCCAATGTAATCCCCATCAAAATCTCAACACCATTCTTTACAGAATTTGAAAGGACAGTTATCAACTTTATATGGAAAAGCAAAAAGTTTACAATAGTTAAAACAATCCTGAAAAATAAAAGAACAGCTGGGGATCTTACCATTCATCCTCAATTTCAAGAAGTACAAAAAACCATAGTAATAAAAATGTAATGATATTGGCATCAAAGCAGACAATAATAAAGAATTGAAGACCCAGACATAAATCTTCACATAAATGGAAGCCTGATTATGACAACTAAACCAGAAATACACAATATAAAAAAGTCAGCATCTTCAGCAAATATTTCTGGTCAAATGGATTACTGAATGTATAAGAATGCAAGCAGACCCATACTTATAACACTGAAAAAAACTCAACTCCACTGAATATGTTTTAAACTCTATCTTTGAGTATTTTCTTCATGCTTACTATGAAGGATGATCATGTTTATTCCAATTTACTCTTTCAAATACATTCATTATCATCCATAACTTCTTCATCTTTTGAGTCAATCACTGTTGTCCATATGCACATGGCTGTGGGGCTAGTCCCTGGGTTATTCATTTGAAAACCTACCAATGACCATAACATCAATAAAAAATGATTCTCCGTCCCCCAATACTAGCCACTGACAATATCTCTTCAGTAAGGGGTAAGTTCTGGAGCTCAACATTCAATTGTTTTCTTAGATTTTGGCTTCCTTGACCTTAGGTAGCTCTTGTAAAGGCAACAACAGCTGTCCTGAATATAAACCTTCATCAGGAGATGAAAGGAGACAGAAACAGAGACCCACATTGGAGCACCAGACTGAAATCTCAAGGTCCAAATCAGGAGCAAAAGGAGAGAGAGCACGAGCAAGGAACTCAGGAACACGAGGGGTGCACCCACACACTGAGACAATGGGGATGTTCTATCGGGAACTCACCAAGGCCAGCTGACCTGGGTCTGAAAAAGCTTGGGATAAACCAGGACTCGCTGAACATAGCGAACAATGAGGACTACTGAGAACTCAAGAACAATGGCAATGGATTTTTGTTCCTACTGCACAGTGGCTTTGTGGGAGCCTAGGCGGTGTGGATGCTCACCTTACTAGACCTGGATGGAGGTGGGTGGTCCTTGGACTTCCCACAGGGCAGGGAACCCTGATTGCTCTTTGGGCTGACAAGGTAGGGGGACTTGATCGGGAGAGGGGGAGGGAAATGAAAGGCAGTGGCAGGGAAGAGGCAGAAATCTTTAAGAAATAAATTAATTAATTAAAGAAAGAAAAAACAGAATCTCACAGCACTGCTCCCCAGTTCTTCTGTTCTTATATTCTTTTATATATCTGTGAGATTTCCTAAGACTTGATGACTCAAGGTTAACACAGACAGTCCCTTCCAAATTTTTGATCATTTACTCATTGAGTACTGTCTACCACAAAAAGAAAATTGTGTGCAGTAGTATGGGATCACCAAAAGTCTATGGGTATTAATATAAACATTTAGAAGAGAATTTGACAGTAATAATATTTAGCAAATTATCAGTAGTAAGTGTATTTTTCCTAAGCCATAGGCTGTATATCAATATAACTGGGCAATACATAAATTCTTTCCTATAGAACATGTATCAAATACAATAAGATGTGGTCAATTAACCCATAATAGTCATACCATTATTGTACCAGTAGGCACATCTTGAAGTTCAATGTCACTACATGTGAAGTGCAACACTAGGTAAGACAAACTATCTGGGTTTTGCTTTAGTCTGTTTTGTTTTTTCTTCACTAGCACCTGTGAAGCACCTTACACTGTTATAAAAGCTAATCATCAGGCAGGTGTTTTCCTGATCACTCTGATATTAACGTCACTACTCCCTGTATCCAAAGTGTGGATAGACTACTACACTGAGCATTGAGGTATTGCCACGCAGTTTTAAAGAAATTGTATACACACACAATGTATTTTACTCAATATACAAGTATACATATCTGCTAGTAGTATTTATATGCCAAATTTTCAGTTGCCAAAAAAAATCACATCTCATTTTTACTCAGTATACTAGCTTTTCACAGAAATTTGAATATTATTTCTGGCCCAAATAGAATTTCCAACCCAGGAAGATGAATTTCATTCAAAGAAGAAGCTGAGTGATGGTGGCGCAAAACTTTAATCCCAGCACCTGGGAGGCAGAGTCAGGCAACTCTCTGTGAGTTTGAGGCCAGCCAGGTCTACAAGAGCTGGTTCCAGGACAGATAGGATTGTAGCACAGAAAAACACTTTGATAAAAAAAAAAAGAAAAAAGAAAGAAAAACAGCAAATTAATAAGACCTCTTTTTTCAGGAAGAAATGGGCAAGATAAGCAAAAGTATTTCACAGATCTGTGAGCAGCATGATCAAGAGTGTTTATGAGGAAACAAAGATATTTAAAACAAAGTATAATGTCACATGAATAATACAGAAAACATACCTAAAGTTTGGTCAACAAAGTTAATATTCAAGATGATGACTGTGGATAGAGAAAGAACATGGAGACATTAAAATGATCAAAGTTGATGTCATGATTTCACTTCACATCCTTTATGGCTCTGAGGGACATGCTGAATATGTGAGCAGACTGGTAATTCAAGTGGGATTTGCAAGTAGGCACTTGACAAGAGATGAGAAATAACTAGGTAAAAATAATCTGCCTCAATGTATGAGGTAGGGTCTTGAGTTCAACACTTTTCAAAACCTTGAGATATTACAATTATGACAATCACATTGTTGTGACTTCTGTCTTAGTAGTTTTGATTATTGACAATACCAGCAGAAAATTTAAAATTTGTCCTAAAATTTGTCCATCACTATCATTGCTGCATAAGTGTTCCATTAGAAACTGATTGATAACAAACTATTTTAGAACAATATTTACTGGAGTTATGGTTCTCCCAGTTTTATGGGTGGTTTGGCTCAGAGTGTATGAAGTCCTGATTGTGTTTTCTTGGTTTAATTTTGCTCTTGAATCAGAATTTTGAGAATGTGAGAATTCTGTGAATGTCGTATAATGAATTATGGCAGTAGGATCAGGAAAAGAAACGAACACATTCTTTATATAGGGGACATTATCTATATTTATTTTCAGTATTTAAAAAAATTTTGGAAGGATGGATGAGAATTTTTAGAGAGCTAACTTAATCTTTGAGACTGAGATATGAAAATATTTCCTATAGGTATACAATATTCACCTTCCTAGAAGACTCTAAATCAATTAAGATAGTAGTAAAGGTTACAAAATAAAGATGCCCGTTTAAAGCTGCTGACAAATTTAACTAAATCATATAATCTCTTTTAATTAAGAGTTCAATACATGTAAGTATAATTCTCACAAGGAAAATAAACTTATTAGTACTACTCTTTATCCAATTGCAGTGAATAGAGCAATCTTTTATGTTTGAGACAGGAATGTGCATTATGTTAGACATCCTAAAGCTAGACACCATTGGATATCTAGGGAGACAGGGGTAGAGAAATTTGAAACACTATTAAAGCTTTATTTCCTGGTGAGATCATTTCCATAAAAGTAAATTTACCGTGACAAGGATTGTCCTAATCAGGGATACTATTGCTTTTATGTAGCAACATGACTAAAAGCAACCTGGGGAAGAAGAGTTTATTTGACGTACACCTCCACATTACTGATTGTCACTGAAGCTAGGCAGGATAGAAACCCTATCATTTCAGGAACCAGGAAAAAGGAGCTGATATAGAGAACTTGGAAGAAAGCTATCTTCTACTCTGCTGATCATGGATTATTCAGCCTGCCTTCTTATGGAACACAGGACAATGATGGCACCACCTACAATGGGCTGTGAAATATTATTTAACTAGGTAAAGATGCATTACATTTGTTTATCTTGCAGAATATTATTTTAACTATGTAAAGGTGTGTTGTATTTTATGCTGCATTTAAATGGGCAAAGATGTGTTATTTTTGTTTATGCTACATCTATTGACTTATGGAAAAATATGATGCTGTTTTACCTGCATGCCTACAACTCTTGATTTGTCTAATAAACAGCTGATCAGCCAATTACTATTCAGAAAAAGAATAGGCAGAGCTAATGGGCAGAGAAAAAAAGTAGGAGGACAAAAGAGAAGAGAAAGGAAAATTGGGAAGAAAGAGTGAGATGTCTGGTGCCAAAAGTCAGGCAAAACAGAGGAAACAGAAAAGTAAAACATAGAGATTAAAAAGTAAAATAACTCAAAGCAAAATGTAGATGAAGAGAAATGGGTTAAAATAAATTATTATTATTATTATTTTTGAAAAAATTTCTGCCTCCTCCCCGCCTCCCATTTCCCTCCCCCTCCCCCCACTCCTATCCCCCTCCCTCTCCAGTAAAAAGAGCAGTCAGGGTTCCCTGTCCTGTGGGAAGTCCAAGGTCCTCCCCTCTCCATCCAGGTTTAGGAAGATGAGCATCCAAACAGGCTAGGCTCCCTCAAAGCCAGTGCATGCAGTAGGATCAAAACCCAGTGCCATTGTCCTTGATTTCTCATCAGCCCTCATTGTCCGCCATGTTCAGAGGGTTCGGGTTTTATCCCATGCTTTTTCAGACACAGTCCAGCTGGCCTTGGTGAGCTCCCATTAGATCAACCCAACTGTCTCAGTGGGTGGGTGCACCCCTCGCAGTCCTGACTTCCTTGCTCATGTTCTCCTTCTTTATGCTCCTTATTTGGACCTTGGGAGCTCAGTCCAGTGCTCCAATTTGGGTCTCTGTCTCTATCTCCATCCATCGCCAGATGAAGGTTCTATGGTGATATGCAAGATATTCATCAGTATGGCTATAGAATAGGGCCATTTCAGGTTCCCTCTTCTCAGCTGCCCAAGGAACTAACTAGGGACATCTCCCTGGACACCTGGGAACCCCTCTAGAGTCAAGTCTCTTGCCAACCCTAAGATGGCTCCCTTAATTAGAATATATACTTCCCTGCTCCCATATCCACCCTTCCTTTATCCCAACCATCACAATCCCCCAAGCTCCCCCCATCCTCCCCGTCTCACTTTTCTCTCCCCATTTCCCCTTACCCCCATCCCACCACATGTAAAAAACAATGACATCTTGAATTTTGCATGCAAATGGATGGAAATAGAAAACACTATCCTGAGTGAGGTAACCCAGACCGAAAAAGATGAACATAGGATGTACTCACTCATAATTGGTTTCTAGCCATAAATAAAGGGCATTGAGCCTATTAATTTGTGATCCTAGAGAAGTTAAATAAGAAGGTGAACCCCAAGAAAAACATATAGTTATCCTCCTGGATATTGGAAGTAGACAAGATTGCCAGGCAAAATAAATTTTAATAGCCAGCAAGAAATGATCTAAGCAAGAATAAGCATTCATAACTAACAATAATTCTCCATTCCATGGTTTGGGGGCTGGTTGGTGGTGCAAGAGAAAGCCTGCTATAAAAATATTGGGCCTTCGCACACCAATCACTCATTTTCAAAATGTACCCACAGACTTACCATCTTACGGTAAGGTCCCATCTTATGAAGACATTTTCTTAACTGAGGCTTTTCTTCTCAGATGACTTTAGCATATTTTACCTTGACATAAAGCTAAGCAGACAAGGATATAGCATGACTTAAATAAAAGAAAAAGAAGAAATACTCAGCCATTTGTAATAAGTATCTATATAATTACCATATCCCTTGTGTTATACTAAAATGTCTCAATTGTCGGGTTTCATTTGAATCTTCAAAAGAACAAAAAGAATAGAGAATGTCATATGTGTTAGTCAGAGAGTATTTTTAATGTGGACTTAAAAATAATACATTTGGTCAGTACAGATTATGGTTGTCTACCATTTTTGCAACATTAATTTTATAGCTCCATTAGCTCTTTTATTCTAGAAGACTGCAGGTAACTTTCTCTGATTCTTTGTATCTCTTCATAACTAATGTTTTATATTAGTGTAGAATGTCTATTTCTTTTATTGTAGCAGAGATAAAAGAGTTATTAAGAAAAAAAAAACAAGGAGAAAGAACTCTCAAGAGTGGAAGAGTTTCCAAGGAAGGAATGATCAGTATTAAGTATTTTGCAAAAATAAGATTAGATGATGTAGTACAAAAAATATCAAATACATATGAGCATATGCTTAAATTAAAAGGATGGATTAAGTTCCTCACAGCTTCACTTAAATTTCCAACAAAGTAAGTGAAGTCCTCTTTTTAAAATATTTAAATTAGGGGTTGGAGAGATGGCTCAGTGGTTAAGAGCACTGGCTGCTCTTCCAGAGGTCCTGAGTTCAATTCCCAGCAACCACATGGTGGCTCTCAGCCATCTGTAACGAGATCTGGCGCCCTCTTCTGGCATGCGGGCATACACGGAGGCAGAATGTTGTATACATAATAAATAAATAAAATCTTTAAAAAATAAAATATTTAAATTAAAATATAATTATATCATTTCTTTTCTTCCCTTTCCTTCCTCCTACACTGCCCATATACAGTTGCTTGATACTCTTAAAAAAGGGTCTCTTGTTATTGTTTCACACACACACACACACTTAAACCAAGTAGTCATCCCTTAAATCATATGCATACAACATACAAGTCACAACAAATGGATTCTTGAGGTTTTAAAGCAAGACATATAGAAAAATCTACCTGCGTGAGTACCCAAGTAAGGAGAAGAAAAAATATTGGGAATTAGGATGAAGCACAAATGCTAATAAAATTCAGAACAAGATCCAGGAATAACAAAGTGAGTAACATTTGAAGGTATGATAAGGATGATAATATTCATGGTGGTTTGAGTAAAATGGCCCATCAATAGTGACATTATTAGGAGGAATAACTTTGTTGGACCAGCTGTGGCTTGTACATCACAAAAGGGTGGACTCTGAGCTCTCCCATTCTCAAATAAGATCTAGTGTCTCTCAGTTCATATCCCTGCTGCTTTATGATCCTAAGGTAGAACATTTAACCCCTTCTCCAGAACCATATCTACCCATACATAGTCATACCTTCCACTATGATGATAATGGACTAAACCTCTGAATTATAAGCCAACCTCATAGAAATGTTTTCCTTTATAAGAACTGCCATTATCATGATCTCTCTTCACAGAAATAGAAACCCTAGGACAACATTTGTTGCTACAAACTGCAATATTATACAGTAATTGTTCAGCTGTCTCTTCATGAGTGACTTATTAGATTCAAGGGCTTTGATAAATGTTACACCAAAAGGCAAGGCTTTTTGGCATTATTGTTTTGATAATAAAGTGGCTGGTCTTTTGCTGTAGATTTTTGCTGTAGATAACTCCCTTTCTGTTACATATTTGGAAATTAATTCCCACACTTCAGAACTGCTTTCCCCTAGCTACAGGTAAAATCAGTTTCCTACTGCCAGGCCTTTGGTCCTCTGTCCTAGGTAAATCCAAAGATCTGCCTTCCTGCAATTATCTTTATCAGTGGGCATTTGGACAGTGTTTAGGACAAAATAAGAGCACTCCATTTAAGATTTTCACAGAAATCCAAGGATATAAGATTACTACTTGTTCAAGATGCTGCACTACTTTTACCTCACTTAAGAGATTCTTAAATCCTTAAGCTCACCTTAAGGATTTACTGATGATTTTAGTTCAGGAAATTTACTGCTTTTGTTTTACTCTCAAGCCCTATTTGTAAATTTACTGAAAATAAACTTTTTAAACTCTTTACTAACCACCAAATTAATATAGCATAGTACACTAACCTTCCCAACTACAACCCCCTGTGATTAATTCCTTTCCTAACTAATTTTCTCTATTAAGGAGTTCACAGGGCATGTACTAGCCACTCCCACCTTTGAGCTGATAGCCACAGATCTCTGTCTCTGTCTCTCTGTCTCTGTCTCTCTCTCTGTGAGTGTGTGTGTGTGTGTGTGTGTGTGTGTGTGTGTGTGTGTGTGTGTGAAAACCCTTATTTGATTTTTTTTATGGAACCTGCCAGGGGTGGGGGGCTGGGGAATTGCTGGTTTAAAGGTATATAAATGACTGGGAACATTTGTAAAGGTAGAACAAGAATGCAGAGGAATAGAAAGAAGAATAAGGAAACATTGACAGATTGAACCTGTTGTGAGAAAACTTCTTTACCCTCAGATTCTGACCTGCAAACTTTAGCTTCTCTTTGTTTATTGTCGAAACATTTTCTTGAACCCGGGTAGGGATCCCTAGAAGACGAACTTTTAGGAACCCTATTGCATTGTAGTCTGGAAAACCAAAAGATTTTGAATTTTCCAACTTTATTCCTCACTTTCGAGGCTTAGTTACATTACATTTCTTACTTTATCCTCAATATTGTCCTTTTTAATTATGTGTTTTGCAGAGGCCAAAAGTTGCAATCAGATGTTCTTTGTCACAGAACCACTGTGTAATAGAGTACTCCTAAAAATAACAGTATGCAACTCAGATTGTAAATGAAAATTAAGTATGTGAGAGACACAGTAGAGACTAAACTGACCTGTGAAGTATTTTCCTTCAAAATGTGTTAAATATTTCTAGTTTTTGCAAACATTTGTCATGAAAATGAATAAAAAAAGTATTGCCAATATTACAGGTTACTTTAAGAGGCACAAATAGGTCTCCAAAAGTTTGCAAAGGATTAGTAAGAATAATAAATGTTCATTTACTTTTAGTCTCATCAGTACTTATATAACAAAAAAATTCTCCCTTAAAGTCATGCTTCTGTCCTAGGAAACACTTCAATAAATAATTTTGAGTAACAAATTTAATATTATGAACTAGAGTTCAATCGAAACAGATAACAAAACACATAAATTAAAACATTAACAAGTGATAATATAATGCATTAATGTGATAAAATAAAAATGGGGATGAGATGAATTCTGTTAATGTTTCATGTCTTCAGGAAAATAGTCACCATGGACCTTGTAGCCCAGAATGAATCCCTATAGTTTTCTGAATGAGATCTGAGCAGTGAAAACCAGTTGAAATGCCAACATAGAGATGAAATCTATCAAAGCCCTCCCCTCCCTCCCTCCCTCCCTCCCTCCCTCCCTCCCTCCCTCCCTCCCTCCCTCCCTCCCTCTCTCCATTCTTCCTTGCTTCTGCCCCCTCACTCCCAGCCTCTTTGCCTCCAACCTACAGAGCAGATGCAAATCCACAGCTCTTGGTTTCTCCTCCTTCCCACGTCTGTTGGCTGCTGGCCCACTGTCATGCTCCCCATCACAATAATCATGAACTCACACTCAAGAACTCTAACCAAGAACCTAATTGATTTATTTTATAAGTTGTTTTGGTCATGGTACCTTTTGACAACAAAAGAAAAGTAGCTAAGGCAGTAATGAGAACACTTATTAAGCTTGCACAATGTCCAGAGATTGATATCCAACATGAAAACAATGTCAATTACTTTAACATGCATTATGTATTATTTTATTAAAGGAAAAATATCATGGTACCTAAAATACTTCATAAAAAGTCAGATATTATTGGAAATTGGAATATCAGACATTAACTTTTAGTTACTATTGCTTTTTTTTTTTTGGATTTTTGAGACTGGGAGACAGAGTTACTCCGTAGCTTTTTGGTTCCTGTCCTGGAACCAGCTCTTGTAGACCAGACTGTCCTCAAACTCACAGAGATCCACCTGCCTCTGCCTCCCGAGTGCTGGGATTAAAGGCGTGCGCCACCACCACCCGGCTTAATATTGCCTTTAGTTACTATTAATGGAACAATTAAATTATGAGCCCAGTCTTCAATGGAGAATCATACTGAGGATATTTTATGTTTGAAGTATTTTAATATTTTTATTAATATAATGTTATTATGAATAATGTTAATCAAATATTAGTGTATATATATATTTTCAAAAGCAATTGTTAGGGCTATTTAATTTCTCTTTAAATTAGAATATCCTGGCTACATAATAATCATGTTATTCAATGTTCATTAGTAAGTAGTCATACTTCATATTCTGGTTCAGCTTCACTTTTCTCTGTTTCTTTCTAATTGGTTTAATAGTCGATTATACAACCTTTCTTTAAACTGTGGAAAAATTATCTGCCATATTATCTAAGTTAACAGCTTGAAGCCAAAGCTCCAGTTTTGTCTTAAAGCCATGCCTTTTCCTGCCTTCTCATATTGAATAACAGTCTTCCTGTTTTAGTATGAGAAGTCTAAAAGAGCTACATTTGGAAATAACAAAGACATGCTGTAGGATCAAAACCCAGTCAGCCCTCATTGACCATCACGTTGAGAGTCGGGTTTGATCACATGCTCCATCAGTCCTTGTTCAGCTGGCCTTGGTGAGCTCCCATTAGATCAGCCCCAAGGTCTCAGTGAGTGAGTACACCCCTCGCAGTCCTGACTTCCTTGCTCATGTTCTCCCCTCCTTCTGCTCCTCATTTGGACCTTGGGAGCTCAGTCCAGTGCTCCAATGTGGGTCCCTGTCTCTATCTCCATCCATCGCCAGATGAAGGTTCTATGGTGATATGCAAGATATTTATCAGTATGGCAATAGGATAGGGCCATTTCAGGCTCCCTCTCGTCAGCTGCCCAAGGAACTAGCTAGGGATATCTCCTTGGACACCTGGGAACCCCTCTAGAGTCAAGTCTCTTGCCAACCCTAAGATGGCTCCCTTA
Source organism: Chionomys nivalis (assembly GCF_950005125.1). NCBI lineage: Eukaryota > Metazoa > Chordata > Mammalia > Rodentia > Cricetidae > Chionomys > Chionomys nivalis. Next base: position 72,288,386 of record NC_080090.1, on the reverse strand, counting down.
ATTAAAATATATACTTTCCTGTTCCCATATCTACCCTTCCTCCATCCCAACCGTCCCATTCCCCCAAGCTCTCCCCATTCTCCCCTGCTCACTTTTCTCTCCCCATCTCCCCTTACTCCCACCCCACCCCCATCCCCAAGTTCCCAATTTTTGCCTGACAATCTTGTCTACTTAAAATATCCAGGAGCCTAGTCTGTTTGGATGCTCACCTTCCTAGATCTGGATGGAAGGGGGAGGACCTTGGACTTCCCACAGGGCAAGGAACCCTGACTGCTCTTTGGACTGGAGAGGGAGAGGGAGGGGAAGTGGGGGAATGGGGGAGGGAAATGAGAGGAGGGAGGAGGTGGAAATTTTTAATAATAATAATAATATTAAAGATAAAAAGTACAATGACAAATGCAAAGAGTCTATGATTAATAACCCTAGTATGATATCTAGCACTTAATTTTAATTAATATGTAACTGACAATTAAATATTTGGATCACCTAAAAAAATAACAAATATGTATTATTTTAAATGTGTGGACTGAAGTTTCTGTCCTCTTAGTTCTGTAGCCATTCAGTTCCAAAGAAATACAAAAAGGCTTATATTAATTATAAACTGTTTGGCCTACTAGCTCAGGTTTTTATTAACTAGCTTTTAATAGTAAAATTAGCCCATAATTCTTGTTTATGTTTAGACACTTGGGTTGGTAACTTTCTCAATGAGGCATTCTCATCTTGCTGCCTCTGTGTCATGCTGGTAGAACATGAGACTCTTAATTTCAGATTCATGGGTTCGGACCCCATGTTGGGCACTGTACCTGTGTTTTAGTCCTCATTGTCTTCATTGAAGATCATGACTGGGGATTGATTCTTTAAACTTCCTTGTCATTTATTATGTTTGTTCTTATTTTGCCAAGACTTTAACTCCACCACTGAACAAAAGAACTGTATCTCTATTCCTCATATTCTACTTTTACTGAGCATATGTGTACATGCACAAGGGCCTACTCATGTACCTCTGTAAATTCATATGTACATAGAGAAAACATTCCGCCATCTCTTGATGTTAAATGGTACTAAGGACTGTATCAAGTGATATTCAAAAATATTTTTGTATCTGCTTGGTAACTCATGTTTAAAAAATACTTGTTACTTTAAATTCTGCCCCCCTTTAAATCTTCTTCACATTTAGAATAATACATATTTGTTATGTTCAAAATCAGCTCTTTTAGACTTTTCATACTAAAACCTGTGACGACGTAAATGAATGCAGACAGATTATAAAAATATATACAGCTTTAATAGGGAAATAGACTTACAGGACCACAGGTTCCCTCGGAGAACAGGAAAAGCAGAGAAAAGGGGCTGCTGGGATCACGCCCGGCAGATTTATCAGTAAACATTAGCCCGAGGTGAACACGCCCCCAATCGGTGGGGCTATATCCCTACAAAAACCAATTTTCCACACTATAACAGTTACTAAATTTTAGACTATCTAATAAAAACATCACCAGATATGGGAATCTCCCTTTTAGTTGTTGGTTAGAGCAATTCAAAAGACTACCCAAAAATATAGGCATTGCCATTGATATCATCTCCCTCCCAGAACTTGAAGGTAAGAATCTATTGTTGAATACACTATATAGTTCATAACCGAATTTGGAGAAATGAAGCAGAAACTGACCTACTAGCGTCCTCCCCAAATAGTTCTTACAGTATCAGAAAGGGATTTGCAAATTGTTCATGAAAATAAAAAAAAAAAAATCAATGATCTGATCCAGCAATAATAATGACAATAATTAGCATGATAAAATATCTCTAAGAGTACAATAGTAATATCTACATTCCAGGGATAAGCAACAAGGGTCTAAATGATCTTCAGACCCACTCTTTAGGAGGGAAGTAAACACTTTTATTGGATTGCTAGCTTACAATTTATGGCTAACAAGGTCATGGATCCTTGAGGAGAATCCAATGCTGCTATTATCCTATCCAAATATTTTTAAACACTGTCTTAAATGCTTATATTTATACTCACAGATAAATGTAGTACTAACATCCACACATTCTGAACCAAATATGTTTCATTTTGCAACCAACAAAGACTACTTCTAAAGCCAAAACTAGTCAAAATGCAGAGAGAAACAGTCCATCCCCCATACAATCAGAGGGTACTACAATTTAATTTTTTAAAAGGACACACACAATTCACTAATTTTTAAAATGTATCTACAGAAAGTTCATTTGTAGAAAAATAAATGCAAATTATTTATCAAAGATTTTTTATATCATTCTTTGGTAGCTGCATTTCATTTCTTGCTTAGAAATTACATGTCAGTCACGTTACATCTCTTCCAGCTCCTCAGAAATATCAAGGCCTTTGCAAGCTACTTTTGATCACTCTTTGATTTTCTTGAAATTGCCTGACTCTTCTTAGAGAGTAAAGTTCCCTTGCATCTCATTTGATAAGACAATGCTATGTGAATTGACTAGTAACAAAAATATTTTACCATAAAAGTTGTAGATATATTTATAAAATAATACATTAGAGGTTTACTCAAGATATATAATCTGAATGTTTGTTTAAATAATTCTGTTATAAATTGTTTTTTATGTGTAACACTATATGTTTTCCTATTTGAATGTGGTATGTATACATATATTAATTTTGTTACTTATTCTATTTTAAATTTACTGAAGTAAAAATTTAATACTTCTGTCATCTGTTTAGCTCATATTCAATATCAATTAATAAAATAAATTTTATTGGCAAGATCAAAATATTTGTTTCCTATTAAACATTTATGTGCATAGGTACTGCTATCCACTAGAGAAGGTACAACCAACCAGAGACAATATCCCAAAGAAACTGAAAGTGTTTTCTTCTTCCAACATTCAGTAGCATCATTCTCTTCAAATCTTATATTTACTAGCATATAGAAATAATACATTTTTAAAAACTTGACAAATACTTATTTATGTAACGCATATACTTTCAAAATATGATATATGTGTGTATACACACACTAAGTACTATATAAATAACATTTTCTTCTAAGTCACATCTACTATTTTGGAAATACTAATGTTTAAAATAAAAGGAAATGTGTTTCTATAAATATTTGAAGCTTAATATTTGAAGAATACCTCAATTTTTCTGTTTTTATACTTTGCTTTCTCTATCTATATTTAATACTAACAATAGCAAACAAATTTGAGCATATATAATCAATCTTTATTTATCTTTTTAACACACATTTTCATCATACTTTACCCATTCCAAGACAAATATCTTTTATAGGCCAACACACAGATGTTCAGATAGTGCTGTGACATTGGATAAGTTAGTTGATCTTTGTATCTTCTCTCTTTCATTATTTTAAAAAGAAAACAAACTATGTTTTTTTTTTTTTATTTTACATACCAATCCCAATTCCCACTTCCTCTCCTCCTCCCATTCCTTTCAACTACTCCTTCACTCTATCCCCCATTCACTCTTCCAAAAGGGTAAGCCACATTGTTTTGGGGAAGATACAAGACCCTTCCTAGTATATCTAGGCTGAGCAATTTATCCATCCAAATTGAATAGGGTCCCCAAAAGGCAGTACAACTAGTAGGGATAAATCCTGGTGCCACTGCCAGTGTCCTTGCAGTCTGCTCCAGCCATACAACTGACACGCATATTCAGAGGGACTAGTTTATATGCTGTTTCCTTCTCTGCACAGCTGGAGTTGGTGAGCTCCCACTATCTCAAGTAAACTCTTTCAGTGGGTGTCCCCAGGGAGCTCAGATCATTGCTCTGATGCTGGTCTCTGTCTCTGTTTCCATCAGGTGTTGGATGAAGATTCTATGGTGATATTTAAGATATTTATCAGACTGACTACAGGGCAAGACCAGTTTGGGCACCATCTCCTCTTTTGACAGGAGTCAACTAGAGTCATTCTTGTGGATTCTTGGGAATTTCTCTAAGGCCAGGTTTCTTGCTTGCTCCTTAACAGCTCTCTCAATCAAAATATCTTTTTCTTTGCTCTCATCTCTGTCCTTTCTCCATCTCAACTATCCCATTCCCTCAAATTCCCCTCCTCCTCACCTTCTCCCTTTATCTTCCCCTTATGTCCTCCCTACTCCCCATACATCTCATCTTTCCAATTTTGTCAGGTGATTTTGACTATTTCCCATGAATATGTATGTATGTTTTTCTTATGGTTCATCTTGTTGCTTAGCTTATCTAGGATCATTAATTATAAGCTCATTATCCTTTGTACTACACCTAGTATCTACTTATGAGTCTGTACATACAATGTTCATCTTTCTGAGTCTGGGTTACTTCATTCAGGATGTTTTTTTTTTCTAGTTACATCCATTTTATGCAATTTCCAAATGTCATTGTTTTTTATAGCTCAGTAGTACTCTAATGTGTAAATATGCTGCATTTTCTTTATCCATTCTTTGGTTGAGGGACATTTAGGTTGTTTCCAGGTTCTGACTATATCAAATAATGCTGCTATGAAAATAGTTAAACAAATGTCCTTGTAGTATTATTGAGAATCTTTTGTGTATATGCCCAAGAGAAGTATTGCTAGATTCTGATATAGGTTGGCTCCCAATTCTTTGAGAAAACCCTATACTAATTTCCAAAGTATTTGTACAAGTTTGCATTACTACTAGCAATGGAGGCGTATTCCCCTTACTCCATATTCTCTCCAGCATAAGATACCACTGGTGATCTTTATCTTAGCCATTCAGATTGGTGCAATATGGTATCTCAGAGTTGTTTTGATTTGTATTTCCCTGATGGCTAAAAATCTTGAACATTTCCTTATACATTTATAAAATAAAACTAAGGTTGATGAAGATCTTTCCCCATTCTGTAGGCTGCCATTTTTTTCTTGTTGACCATGTCCTTTGCTTTACAGAAGCTTTTCAGTTTCAGGAGGTCTCATTTCTTAACTTTTTATTTTTTTTCAGTGTCTGTGCTACTGGCATAATATATAGAAAGTGGTCTCCTGTGCCAAAGTGTACTTTCCACTTTCTCTTCTAAATGCCCCTTGACTGAAGAATGGATAAGGAAAATGTGGTACATTTACACAATTGAGTACTATACAACAGAAAAATGTAATGACATCTTGAAGCTTGCAGACAAATGATGGAACTAGGAAACATCATATTGAGCGAAGTAAACCAAATTCAGAAAAACAATTATCATATATACTCAGTCATAAGTGGTTTTTAAACATAAATCAAAATCCAGCCCACAAATCACAATCACAGAGAACCTAGACAACAAATGAGAACCCTAAGAGAGACATACATGGATCTAATCTACAAAGGAAGTAGAAAAAGACAAGATCTCTTGACTAAATTGGGAGCATGGTGACCATGGGAGGGGGTTGAAAGGGAGGGAGAGGAAAGGCAGGGAGCAGAGAAAAATGTGTAGATCAATAAAATCAATCAATCAATAGATAAATAACAGATTTCAAGCAATTGCACCTTTGAAAGATCCACCTTGAAGTGTATGATCTATAAAATATGCTATTTGTAGGCCACTTTTCCCTTTCTTTTCTGCTATAGTGAGATACTAAGAATGGGATGCATACTTCCAGAATAACTGTAATTAATTTAGCTTTGATGCCTTCATATTTTATGTTTGTTTTTCTCTAAATAAAACTGCCATGCTGTTACATTTGAAGTCTCCTATCATAATCAATGCTCTATCACGTTTTAATAAATGACTAATATATGTTTTCACCAATTTTTTTCACATTTTGAAAATTTTTCAAATTTTGATTACATTAAGTGATAAATTCCATATTTCATTTGCTTATAAATAATAAGAAATATGTTTCATGCTTTGTGTTTTTAAAAGTGAATAGAGATATTTCTCTGATATTGTTTCATACACTAAAATTATACTTTATTTTATATTTTTGTCTTTTTGAAATCATATGCTATAGTTAAGCAGTAAATGTACTTGTTACTTTTTATTAAAATAAATTCTAAGACTGAATTCTGTCTTTCATTATGCTATATAAATGGATGTGAAGAACCGGCTTTGCACAATGTGCTGATTCCATTATGAAGTTCAGGGTAATTAGAAATATCCACACATTTCCTAAGGCTTAATTAGTAAAAACAACAAGAAGTTTAATGTCTTTAATTAGTTACTTATTTTGAATATATTCTTTTCATACTTAAACTATTCCTCAGGAACCACAGTCATCACAACAATAATGAGGAAATAAATTATCTACTTGAAGTTGAACAAATTAAATATACAATTTCAATCAAATGTAGATTTATTGTGACTCCCATAGTAAATGAGTATGACCTCCTCAGCACTTAAGATTTATGGCAATCGGAGCTTCTATAAATTGACCATAAACTACTTTGGCTCTAATAGAATAATTAATTGCTAAGTTGACAGCTTGAGTATCACTTGAAGCTCTGTAAAATTTATTTAATTAGTATAGTACAAATAATGCTTATCCAAATAATATGGTGCTGTGTATACAGGAAAATTTATTGCTTATTTTTTGTGTGACTAAGTATGTAAATATAAAATGAAATAAGACCCAATAATTAAGTTTGTTTTACAAACTAAGAGAAAAAATATCACAGGATACAGTCAAATTTAGTAATCAGGTGGACTTAAGTAAAGTAAGAAATTGCAAGTTACCTAATTTATAGCTGTAATTTTATTTAAAATGCTAATAATTTCAATTTTGTGATTTAATAGCTATTATTAATGAAAGTAAAATCAATAAGTATTATATTTCAAGGATATGCAATAATTGGCACAAATTATATTTTATAATCATTTTACAGATCCACATAAAAGCTATACAGGTTAATTATGAAGAAAGCCAAACATTAAATTATCATTTTTCTGAACAAGTTTGATTTACATTTATCTTAATAATTATGAGTATCATTATAAGTTATGTCAAAATAAATGATTGTTTTCTCAGTAATTAATACCAAAATAATGTCGTAAAAGTTTAAAATTATAATGTATGAGTTTAGACCCTGTGAATTCTGATGACAGCCTAATTAAGCTGTCATAAGAAGAAGTGGTCTCAAAATGTGTATAAAATATTCCTAAATTCCTTTTTAAGAAACTATAAGAATTTCCAAATTATAATAGAAATACTAATTATCATAGATATATACTTGTACTTTAACATCTTTTAATTCAAGAAGCAACAGAAATATTTTCTATTGTAGACTCTTTTCCCCCAAGTTTAATATCAATTCAATAGTATATATTTGAGTACCTGTTATTTCATGCTGGAGATATACATTCATCTAGTATTCAATAAGTTAACCATTAAAGGCTCAAAGAAAATACAAAGTGGACAATGCAGAGAGACAGACATCAAAGAAAGTTAGATGGATAATAGAGAGATGATGAATTAGAAAATTTATTTAGACTTCTTTTTGTTTGAAGTTCCTTAAACTGAACTCGTGGTGTAGATGCTGGTGCCAGAGGATAGTGAATTTCTATACTAAGGAGTCTCAAAATGAAATGTATTAATTATTTTGTCATTGCTGTGATAAAATATTGTGACCCAGACAATAGGAGTAAAAATATTATTTTGACTTACAATTCAAGAGGAACAGCATTTGACATGGAGAGGAAATCATGTCTCTAGTAACACAAAGCCATCTGTGGAGTCTGGAGATGTAGATGACATTTCGTCTACACACACGAAGCTGAAACATCAAAACAGCAAGTACTACCAATCTATGTAAGCCTAAAAATCTTCTTTCACTGATGTATTTCCTTTAGAAAGAACCACATCCTAAAACCACTGATCTTCCCAAAATTGTGGCAACACCTAAGGAGCAGGTATTCAAAAACGTAAGCCTATGCTATTAATTTCTTAGTCTAACTAATACATGAATAAAAGATAACACAATACTCCACCTGTTTTTCCTTCTTGCCTTCCTTTGTTTTTCCTTCTCTTCTCTCTTATTAAGTTTACTTTTAAATATCATAACTTACCACATCTGTCTATGTTTATCAGACAGAAATTTATTAAACTATTGTAAATTTCCACTCTTGATAATGTTTCTGGCAGGCAAAGATATTATTATCTTTAAATCTTTAGTACTTTTCCTTTTTCAGTATTTATGGTGCTCTCATTATTTGTTTCTGAAGGCAAATAACTTTGACATCAGCTAGCAGCATTGTTAGTTTCATTAACAAATGGAAATAGTTTGTTCTTCTCCAGCTAGCTACCCTTTTATGACTAGAAATTAGCATTTACACAATGGCTAAAAATACAATGGAGGAATGAATCATAACTATATCACTTGATGTCTCAAGTGCTTCTTCTTTTTCCTTATACCCACTTCAAGTTTAGAGAGGAAGTTTTTTTCTTTTTCTTTTTAAGCCATGTATTATAATTTCAAGTCACTAACCCTAAATAAATTGTCCAATGTATGAGGACAAGATCCTTTGTTTGTTTCTTTCTTTTTCTTTTAATGGACCAAGGAAATTTGTTTCAACCATATAGGTCATTTCTTAACACTTGGAACTTATTTTCTCTGAAATCCTAACATCCTTTAATATTAATACAAGTATGATATCAGTAATAATATGTAGTGGATTTGGCTATAACTTTATATACTTCATATTTTTGGAGTAAGATTATTATATTTTTAATTAAAGAAATTACCTACTATGATACCTACAATGGAATCTATTTTATAAAATTTGATTCATCATTTCATCAAATTTGTTCATTAGTATTAAGATTTTTGTTTTATTGGCCGGGCGGTGGTGGTGCATGCCTTTAATCCCAGCACTCAGGAGGCAGAGGCAGGCGGATCTCTGTGAGTTCAAGACCAGCCTGGTCTACAAGAGCTAGTTCTAGCTCCAGGACAGGCTCCAAAACCACAGAGAAACCCTGTCTCAAAAAAAAAAAAAAAACAAAGATTTTTGTTTTATTATTTGCTCATTATCTTTAGTAACAAATAAATACTACAACTTGAAGTTGTTGATAATAATAATATGGATGATTAAAGATGTCTGACACAATTTATTTCCCAAAAAAGGAAAATAAGTTCATATTTCTTTATAAGATTTTATAAAAATTTCTACATTGCAGAGGGGATTATGGAGAAAGGTCTGGGGCTGGAAAGAATTATGAATTATTGTGGACTTATAAAAGGTTTGTAAAAATATTCCCTTTGAACTAAAACATTCATTGAAAAATGCCATTTTTCCCCACCACCAAAAAAACTTGGAAAGCTAGTGAAACTTATAAGTCACAGGAAACTCATAAAACTTACAAGGAATCATAAGCTTGTAAAATACCTACAACACGCATCTCAAAGGTTACACGAGCAGTAAAGTTGTTGTGGAAGAGAGGTTTTTGTTTGTTGGAGCTGCAATATAAGTTGACCGAGGACATGCAGGGTTTCAGATACCCTAGCTTTCATTTATACTGACATGAGATTATTTTCAAGGAAGTTGAATTATGTAAATGTTTATACTAGAACCCCCATTTTACTTCTAAACATAACCCAAGTAACCTCATCAATCTAGATGTTTGTGGAATGATTTCTTGAGACTGCAATGAGTACATAAATTCAAGTTTAAATATTGTTTTTTTAACCACACATAAAAATGTGGCAGAACACAATGGGCTCTTGGAAAATAACCAACAACAATATATGGCAAAGAAATGAACACTTACTTGGACTCTGTGATGGAAGATAAATCATTTTTTAAGAAGAGATTGGAGTATCTACAGAAGCAATCCCTATAAAGGATATGGTAGTACACTTCTCTAGTAAATAAGTCATATCGCCATAAAGGATATGGTAGTACACTTCTCTAGTAAATAAGTCATTACATGCTCCTTAGAAAGGTTAATAAGCTATGGTAAATACTGTGAGACCTGGCAGATGAGTGTTCAGAGGGTGAGTATCTCACCGTGGCTATCTTAGACAACATGATAATGTGTGACACACATCACTGATAAATGAAATTCACTACATGATTATAGAGATGTTATCAAATGGCTGTAGAACCAAATAATGTTTTTAATACTCAATGTAAGTGAAGATATTGTAACCATGTAGTAGGAGCAGTTGGACAACTTTTGCTATGGAAAATGAGACATGCAGCTTAGGTTTATATCTTTTTCCTGCAGATTTTGTCCATATAAGAGAGGGATTAGAATGACAAAGTGATACATGGATACAATACTCATTGGTCTGTTTTGGTATAAAAGTTATTAAATGGGAGGGTGACATGAAAATGATAACCATCTTTTCTATGAGCTATAATATGGAATGTAAAGAAAAATCTTTTGTAAAGATCCCTCCATGAGATCAAGAATCTTAGAACCCATAGACCATGTCAGCTAGTGGAAAGAAAATGCAATAAAAGAGATAAACTATACCCTTCCCATTTAATACAGAGGAAAAGAAAAGTTATGACTCCACATACATGTTTATTTGGATGTCAATAGTGGGCTATTGCATGAAATTATGATAATTTAGCAATATCCCATGTTAAAGTTTCTTGTACTACAGATTTTTAGAAGGCAAATGCAAAACTCCTTAGAGTGTGATTTGTAAGATAGTGAAACGGAGGTTCAGATAATAATGTGAGTGTTATGGATACAGAGAAATTATGGCTACAAAATATAAATCAACCTGAGTGAAATTAGTACCTAACTAAATGACTCATGTGAATCCTTAAGAACAGTTGGATAACTGAGTGGTGATGGCAACATGTCTTTAATTCCATCACTCAGGAGCCAGAAGTAAATGAATCTCTGTAATCTTGAGGCCAGTTTGTGAGTTCAAGGAGAGCCAAATCTACAGGGAGAAAACTTGTCTCAATAAATAAATAAACAAAATGAACAACAAAAGAGAGAAGTTGGTTATCACTAAATGGAATACACAAATGATAAGAACTGGTTATGTTTGAATTACTTATGCCCATGATGTTGTATAAATGATTAATAACATACTAAAACAATAAAAAATTAAAATAAAGGCAGAGCAGAAGTAGGGACCTATCCATATCAAATAAAAGCAAATATAGAAAAATATGTGTTGAAATGGACTTCACATACAAAATACTTGGTCAAATTTAGTGGTTTAAGCTTCTGCAAAACATTAAAACTTAAGAAACAGTTCATGGAAAGCAAGAATACTACATCAGTTTATATAAAAATAATTAGGCTTTCCCTGTGAATAGAAAATTCTTTTACTAGAAAGAAAACACAGTGTGAGCCCTTCTCGCCCACTAGAAAGAATAGTGGAAATGAAGACTTCTAGAAATTATTTGTTTCTACCTATTTGGATATGCCTACATTACAACATTTTAACTCTATCATTTTTTTTGTTTCCTATGAGTGCTTTCCTAAATTTGATTAGATATTCAAAGATTAAATTTGAGCAACTATACCATTTTATGAAATGTGAACAGGATACCTTAAAGACAACTGTCATCCTTCCCATATAAATTGGTCTTGAAATGATTTTGAGTATTTCAACTGCCAAAATATTACAAAGTTCTTATAAAAACTCTTATACCTCTTATTTTAATAGGTGTCCTAGCCTCCTTCTTCTCGATATACTGAACTAAATTGAAGTGGGTCGAGTTTACAAAATAGCTGTAACTTCACTATTTACATTCAAAAATGGTAGAAGTACTACCTGTGATTCTGTATTAGTTATACATAGCCTGAAGTGTCACACCTGAGCAGGCCTGCATCAAAATGACCTGCAGAAACTGATGAGATTCCCGGACCCAAAGCCACCAGCAGATTTGTCCCATATATGAGAACGTCATGTCAGTTGTCAGAGAAACCAAGGCCAGTGAGACAAACAAAGACACTGACAAAAATGTGTCAATGCCAAACAGAGCTCTCACTTTAAAGAGAATATGAAGTAGCTTATTCTGAGTCAAATATTTCTGTCTGTGACCCAAGGACATGGGATCAGGTTGTACAACATACACGTGCTAAAGTGGAAGCAATTATAATTTCTCTAAGACTTTGAAGTAAGTTGTTACTTATTTTAATTTCTTTTAAAAATATATACTTTTATTGTTAAAATTTTTGATATTAGAACAACTTTCTTTGTACTCCACAGTTTTGAACAGATTGCAGTTCAGTTTTCATTTGACTTTTTAAATTTCACTTTCTTGTTCTTGGATGATTATTCATCAACTTCTTGTGTACTTCTCAATCTATGTGAGATCATTTATTTTCCTTATTTTCTCTTTCTATTCAGGTATACATTTAGCTATTATGATTCAGTACACTCCAATAAATTAGCCCAGACATTTGTTTTCTGCTGAAGACACTGCAAGATGTAGAGCTATCTTGTCTATAATTATTGAATGTTTTTATATACGTTAAGCTTGAATTTCTCCTCTTTCTTCGTTGTCCACAGTTAAACACATTTTTTGTCTTTTCATGGTGTCTAATAAGTCCATGTGTTCTATTCTTGATTTCTATTGCCTTATCTGTGTAAGTGCCTGATTTATCTACCTTCTCATAATGTTCTGACACGTTGTCTATTCAAGGGAAAACAATTAAATCATGTTGTATGTGGCAGGACAGATGAAATGGAGGAAGTTTTACTAATCTGATATTTCCAGGAACAGACCAATAAAAGGTTGCATCTTATGATTTATGTACAAAAACACATATCATTCATCTCAAACAAATATACAATAAATAGTAAATCAGTATACATTTGATAGAAAATGGGGCATGAGGCCAAGAAGGTGGTAGTAGAACATGAATAACTTCTACAATACTACAGTTAAATAGAAGAAATCTCAATGTTTTATGCTACCATAGACTAAGTTCACAATCATTCATTATAAAAAGTATTCATGTGTTACTAGTAATAGTTGTCACACTTTATTTTACATTGACTTATTGAACATTACTTTGCATATATGAATTGTATGCTTAATAATTTTATCACATATAGTTCATTTCCTACCAGTGAAGCAGATGACAAATATTAAAAGTGACTCAATAGAAAAACTAAACATAAAGGAACTCAAAAATTAGTAAACTTTTATTATAAAGATGTTGAAATTTTATAATATAATATATATAATATAATAATGTAAATCCAATATTCAATTTATTCCATGTTAAATTAGTAGACTGATTCAAGTTGAGAAGAGCCTGGTCAAATATAAGGACTTTCTTACACTGTGTTTCAAATTTCAATCATAAAAAATAATTCTAAAAATTATTACATTCTGTTGATTTATTTAACTGTAAAATCTCAACCATTCATTACACTTTATTGTCTAACTGCCTTAATGTAGCAATTAGAAGTCAATTAGAAATGTCCAGGAACTATAATACTTAAATATCAATTAGGGACCCCATGCTGTTAAGAAGATTAAATATTTACTAAAATAACAAGAGCTTTGAAACTAATGGTTCCAACTTCATTACTTGAATACATTTTTTGAACTGCTATTTTCTGCCTCACTTCACTGTAATTGCAAAAAGCAATAGAAGCAGTAAATATTTCAGACTAAAGTGCATAAAAAAGCAAAAAGCTTTTAGGTCATAATGATACTTGTTTAGATATTGTACAGAGAACTGCAAACCACTTTTGTTACAAGTATGGGAAAGTCTTAATTGAAAAGAAAACTTTGTAATTTTATTATTCACAACTAATTATTTAATGTCAGTGATGGGAAATAAAGCCACTAAGTTTATTTCTTATTGGTTAAACAAAATTAAAATGTTGGATTGTATATTACATCATGGTAATTTACATGGTAACTGGTAATGAAATCAAAGTTAAGTGAAAATTAGGCTAAAACTTTCCAATGAAGTTGTTTCCAGATTTTCATCTCTAATAAATCTCATAGCTACAAAAGTTGGTTTTAACTGTAAAGTTTCCACATTCATTGATGACCTATTGTAAAAATTATTATCACTGAGGATTAGATACTCTATAGTTATATTTCAGAGTATGAGTTTTGTCCTCACACAGAAGAATTATCCCTTTATATTTTTCATATATAAAAACAAAAATTACCATGTTTTTACTTAGCAGGTGTTATTCTTCAGGTACTCATAAAATATCATAAGGAAAGCAATTAAGAACTAGAAGATAAAAAATAAAATCATGGAGAAAAAGAGGGAGGGTAGGAGTGACATAGGAAGGATAGAGAAAAGCAATGAAAGAAAACGGGGAGAAAGAAAGGAAGGAAAGGAGTTAATATAGGTAGAAGCAAAGGGAAAAAGTAAGAAAAGAAAAAATGGAGGAAGGCAGGAAGAGAGAGGGAGTGGGGAAGGAAGGAAGGAGGTGGGACATTCATAAATGACTGGACAATGAATGCCCACAATGAAGTGGACAGTTTCACTCACTCTATTGACTCGTATGCCAATATTGTTGAAGCCTTCAGTTTATGCTAAGTTGAAGATCAAAATTAGAGATCCAAAGAAGTGAAATAGTAATAGGTTTAATATGCTAAAATCCTTTATGTGAAGAAAATTTTCTTGAGCATGGCACAAATTATATATGTATATGTATATATATATATATATGATTTCTTTATTTCTCTTTACAATATTTCTTTTAGAAAAAGTGAAAATAAACAGCAAATGCTCCATGAATTTTTATAAGATGAACGGGAGGAAAAGAAAACTGGAGATTGCTGACCTAAGGGTGCGTTTACAGTTAGGAACAGGAAGACCTAGTAGACTGCTACAAAGCATGATGAACAAAGGTATCAAGAGTGGGTTATGTATTTCAAGAGGTTGTTTGGAATTATGATTTCACTATGAAATTTACAGAGAAGGTAAGTATAGGTAATACACTTATATAGTATACAGTATATCACTATCATTTATTACCACACAGAGTTGGAATGGAAATATAGTTTAGTTGTCTGAGTGCTAGTTGTCTGAGTGCTTGCAGAGTATGAGGGAAGTATTCAGTTTGATTCCCAGTACAATGTAAAACCTGTCTGGAGAGAAACTTCTGGAATTTCTGCACTTGAGAGGTCAACATAGGTAGGGACTACAAAGTTTACAAATATCTTTGACTTCATAATATGTTTAAGGTCAGCTTGGACTACATGAAACCTGTTTTGAAATATAAGTAATTAAAAAAGAACACATGGTATACAATAGTATTATATTTTTCACATTTTATATACCAATAAAAATAACTATAAGTTAATATATGTGTGTATGTGTATGTGTGTGTGTGTGTGTATTAAAGCCAAGCAAGTTTTTAAATGGTCTATTAATGTCTCCTCTAAAATGTTAAAATACTTTACAGCATTTTAATGAATATTTTTAAAAGTCATTGTTAGTGTATCTACCCCTATTGTGTATGCTTATGTGGACCTTTATGCCAGTTCATGCATGTGGATGTTAGAGGCAGATACTGTGAAATTAGTCCTGTCAACCCATCTTTAAGTGAGCTATAAAGTTTAAACAGGTTGCTTGCCATGTTTGTTCAACAACTATATGTACCCACTGGGAAATCCTGCAACGTGAAGTGATTAGATTTATTTTATAGATTATTAAATTTTGCAAAATTTTATGTTGTTGACTTTTAAAATTTTTCAAACCTATCTGTCATCTTAAAGTAAAAATATATGGGTGTCAGTCCTAAAGTGCCCTGACCTCATTTCTCTTATCTACAGGTAGAACAGTTACATCAGCCCTCCCCAGTTTGGCACTGTCATCATTGAACTGAATCATGTTCTGATTCCTAACGTGTGACGAGTCCAATAGTTTCAAGTATAAAATCACACATTCACACTTGGATGTCTGTTCTATTCTCTAGCAACAACTGCCAGAATAATCTTATTAAAATGTAAATTAGAGAAATAGAAAAGAAATGAATTTGAGCAGAAACCACATAACTATGTTAAATACTCGAAAGGAAAGTTTTTACCAAAGAGACATCTGTGTTTGAACAGAGTGAATAAGCTTTTATAACAGAAATAGTTAAAATTCTAAAGATGAAAATTTGTTCTTATATTTTTAGATTTCAAAGATACTTCAGAATTTTTCTTCTCCAGATTCTGGATATTAAGTCACTCCTGGCAAAAAAAAAAAAAAGAAAAAGTGAATACGTCATAAGAAGCAATATTAATATTCTTCCATCCCTTTGTTATGAACAAATATTGAATGTTTGCATCTCTATAAAATAGTTATATAAATTTCATGTTAATAATAGTTGTGGGTTATATTGCAATATTTAATTTGATGGTATCTCAGATTTCATAGATATTTGTGTTAAGTATTTGTTGGACTTAGCACTTACTTTGACTGATGAATCTATTTCCTCTATCATATCTTCACCATCTAAGATTCTCTCTTATACTCTATTGTTTAAGCTTGCATCTATAGCTCCTGATAATTTTCCCATATTTTTTATTTCTATAATTTCTTTAGTTTGTGTTTTATTAATTGTCTCTATTTAGTTTTTAAATCTTGAAGTGATTCTTTCATGAGTTAGATTTATTTTTCTTGGTTTTCTTTAAGGGATTTGTTGATTTATTCCAATACTTTATCTGTCTTTTCTTCCATTTCTTTAAGTGAATTTTTCACTATTTCTTTAAGGGTTTCAATCATCTTCATGTCTTCTTGCTGTAGAAATACTAGTTTTTGGTGCTGCTGTATTGCTCTTTGTGTTTTTTAGTGTATTCTTTCCTTGTTGTCTACCCATCTCTTCCTCTAATAGGCATAGGTAGAGACTGTGCTTCATTGGGTCTCTGTTTCTTCAGTTCGTGTGACTGGGGGCTGGGGCTCTGTTGAATGCTCCTTCAGGTGCAGGCAAGAATGAGCTTCTGGCATGACTCCTCCACATGTAGAGGGCCCCAAAGTTCAGATGGTCACTATTTTCAGTGCTGGCAAGGCCACAGGTTGTGGTCACTCCTACAGGTGCAGGTGGTGTCGTATCTCTGGTAGTGACCCTGGTAAATGGAAGCAGAGCTGAGGCTAAGGCTCTGATGGTTAAACAGTTTCTGGAGACCTCTGATGTCACCATGACCATGTTGTGTCCCATGTGTCCTTGTCTCATGATGGGGCAAGCAGTCCATATTCCAATATTTTAATGCCAAAAAACAGAATTTGAAATCGGGTTAGAGGACAGAAATGCTCAGCTACTTAATTTCAAAATCTAGAAAAAAAAATGATCAATCATTTTTTTAATTCCTTATCTAAATACTAATTTTTATGGTAACTTTAAAATTTGCATAGCAGAGCTTAATTTTTTACATGAACATTGAAATGTTCTTGCACAGAGTGAGACACTGTAAGCACAATAAACACCATAACCAGATACCTGGTCTCAAAGGAAACACTTTCAGATACTTTGTACTAGAAATTAGAGGCCAGAGAGAGGAAGTAGGTTTAACCTGATAGACATCTTATCTTGTGCCAAATAAAATGCATGGAGTATTGTCTATAAAAAAAAAAAAAACTAGGGAAGAAACTGAAAACTATGTAAATAAGAAAGGAAAAATTATTCTTATTTGAAAATGCCATGATACTATAAATAAAAAACCCTAAAAACTCAATCATTATATTTAGAACAAAATGGTAGGTTCAAGAATTGAAATATCAGAAACAATATTTTTCCTGTATAAAAGTAAGAAAAATGTTCAGGAAATCATGAAAAGAATTCTACCTAAACCCTTTCTGTCTGTTATTAGACAACAAATAGAATCTAAGGAATGGCACATACTAAGATATAAAACTAATTAAAAAAAAAAAAAAACAAATGAAGTGGAATATGGCAAAACAACTAAATAAGGAAAAGAACCAAAAAAAAAAAAAAAGCACAAGAAATACCTAATGATACAGAAAGGCATACACACATTGACACACACATGAATCCCACCAACTCCAAAATAAGAAGAGATAATATAAACACAGGACATGTAAGGTTAAAAAAAAATGTTCAACATAACATTTTGAAAGAAAGAACCTTAAGAGTTACCTTTGAGTTTGTGTTGCTAATCTACCCTTAGGCATGGGCCTTACCCTTAGGACTTGGGTGTTCTTCCAGTGAGATTCTCTTGGGAAAACTAATTTTTTTTTTATTTGCAAGTGACTATAAACTAGAGGTAGTTTCTGGGTTAGGGATGGGTGCATGTGTCTACTTTTCCTTTTTGTTCTAGGATCTCATCTAATGCAGAATTGTAGCTTTGTGCTACCCTCAACCTTGATTAGAGAAGCTTCTTTTTGTAGTGGGTAGTGCTGAGAAATAGATAAACTATGTGTATCAAATTCCTTCTGTTCAGGGCTCATGGACCATGACATAAGAGCCAGATGATTTTGACAAAACTGAAGAAAGAAAAAAGAAGACTCTCTAGAGTTGGATAGTAAAACTGGATACCAATATGTAGGAAAATGAATCTACAACCTCATGCTTTATCTGTATAAAAATCAACTTTAAATAAATCAATATAAGAATTGAAACTCTAAAACTGTCAAAGAAAGAACATTAAGATCCAGACATATAGAAGGATTTTCAGCAAATGATGCCAGGAATCAAAAATTAGACCTCATGAAGTGAAAATATTTCTGTACAGCAAACAGTTAATGGAGCAATTACACAGACTGCAGAACAGAAGAAAAAGCTGAACAACTAAGAATGTGACACTGGAGAAATATATAGAACTTATGATGACATTTTTAAAAATTGATAAGAAATCTAACTACCTAATCAATAAACATACTAATGAAATGAAACCTCATTTCTGAAAAAAGCAACATAAAAATGTGAAAACTCCTTTTCCTAGGAAGATGCAAATTCAAACTACACTGCTATTCTATCACAACCCAATTAGAATGTCTGTCATTAAAAATAAATCATAGTATTTGTTGATGTAGCTTGGACAAAAGGGAACTCTCATATATTGCTGGTGTGTATGTGAACTCAAGCAGCTACAAAGAAAGATCATTACTATGATTCCTAAAAAAACTAAATATGTGGTATTGATCTTCCACTTGTGAGTATTAATATATGAGATACAATGTCAACATATGGAGATTCTTGTCCAGTGACATTTACTGCAGCACTACCCATGAAAGATATGAATTACCCTAGTTGTCTATCAACAGAGGAAGGAATATAGAAGGAGCTGATTTATAATAGATTCCCACTATAAATACTTAAGTTATTTTATTTGATAAAAATAAATGCAATAGAAATAAATAATAGTATAATAGATAATAATAATAAGTTAATTAAATCCCTGAAAGACAATGAGTATCAAATGTAGATGCTAGTTATTACATAGATACTTAAACATTTTACTTGTACCTCCATGTGTCTATATACCAATCAGTCTAACTAGGCATATTACAAAAACAGAATACTGGTAGCATTTGGAATTTCAAATTAAATTTTACTTTTTTTAGTTTTGATGAAAAAAACTGGGTACTACAAAATTGTGAACATATTCCATATTTTGTAGCTGTATCTTTTGTAAAATATCAAAATATATTTTTGGTATGCATGTAGTTTCAGTTACAAACTAGAAATACATCCTCTTAACGATATAATTTCCTGCTAGTAAAAACACTAATCTAGACATCTCTATTAATAGAATAAGTTTATACATTTTAGTATAGATGGAAGCTTCTCTCCCACCTGGTTCTACAGTCATTCATTTCCAAATAAACACATGTAGATTTAATATTAATTGGAATTTTTTGACTGGTAGCTCAAATTTATTACTAATTAGCTCTTACCTTAAATTAACCCATAATTCTTATCTATGTTTAGTCACATTGCTTGGTACCTTTTCTCAGTGTAGCACTCTCTTCTTGCTTCCTCTGACTTTATTCTTACCAGAATTCTAGATTTGTCATCCTACTTATGCTTCCTGCCTGACAACTGGTCAATCAGTGTTACGTTAAAGCAATACTAATAGTAAATCTTTATAGTATACAAAAGCATTATCACACAGTTTTTAAGACAATCTCTCATTTATCTTAAATATAGTGTGGTAAAGCCAGCATCATTATTGTTAAAGAAAATATTGAAATATACTCACTACTTCATATGAATATATTGGGTTGTGATGTGGGATTCTGTTGTATGATGTGAGTATCATTGTTTAATAAAGGAACTGCTTTGGACCTATAGCAGAGCTATAGGGGAGCTGAGCTAGGAGGAGAAAACTCAATGGAATGTTGGGAGAAAGGAGAAGGAGTCAGAGAAAAGCCATGTAGACCCGCTGGAGCCAGACATATCTTTACTTTGGAAGCCATTGCCATGTGCCCATACACAGATTAATGGAGATGGGTTAAATTAATATTTAAGAGTTAGCCAATAAGAAGCTAGAGCTAATGGGCCAAGCAGTAATTTAAATAATCCAGTTGCTGTGTGATTATTTTGGTTCTGGGTGGCCGGGATGAACAAACAGCCTTCCTCCTTTTATATACAATAGGGTAGTATATAAAGACCAAATTTTATTAATATAAATATACACAGCCACTAGAAAGGAATCTGTACAGTATCCACACCAATATAATATTGTGAGTCAGAAAGTACTTCAAAGGAACACATTAATGGTACATGGGAATCTTTGAGTAGCTTATATCATATATTCAAATATAATTATTCTACATAATAAAATAATATGGGTAGCTGAGCTATATTTAAAGTTGTGGCAGAGGGATAATATGAAAAATGTGTAAATGTACCTGAGTTTACTAAGGGTTAAATGTTAATTAAACTATTACTTTGGAAATGTATTATTTTTTACTTATAATTTTTATATACAGTCTACTTTGGTTAACTGTATCTTTTATTCACATTGCCTCTGCATTGTGGGTATAGGATAACATTTCTACATTCTATATTGTTTTTAAAGCATTGGTGGGAGTAATGAGTAATGATGTTCTCATACTCTTTCAGCTAAAATTTGCTGAGATTAGAGGAAACTACCCGAGAGATAAACAAATTAAGGTCACATTTAATCCATGATTAACTAAGACATTTTCAGAAAACTGTAAATCACTTGAAACTTATGAACTAGACTTAAAAGATTATGTCACTAAAACATATGTACATCCATCAGCAAGTAACAAAATAAAACAGTCTATTGTACTATATGAAAACTTTAAAGTAGAAGATCTATTCACATTCATCTAGATGAACATTTACTAATTTAAATAACGCATGAAATTTTAAGTTTACATACACCTTTATCATGGAACAAACATATGCTTATAAACAAATCTTCAAAATAAATATTGTTAGTTTTAGGAACTGAGATGTTTAGGTTTTACTTTAAGGTTTCCTTATGTTCATGTTTTTGGGGGAAATGATTTATTAATATTTGGTTAGCCATGGGCAGTAAAGCCTGGAATATTAGGGTCTCTTTTTTGTTTGTTTTTTTTCTTAAATGTGCTTATCTTTTTGCTCTCCTAGTCCTCTGTCTCAGTAGCAGTTCTTCAAATGGAATCTGAGTCTTCCAGTTATTTATGCTGTAACTCACAGTACTCTGCAGGACTGTGGAGAAGTTCAAAGTCCCCCAATGTGGGCCTTCATTGAAAGTTCTAACATGTTAGATGGATAGATGATGCAGAGATGGAAGGGGGTGGGGAACAGAGAGACAGACAGGCAGACAGGCAGGCAGAGAGATAGACATAGTTTTCTTTGTTTGAGGTGACACAGGAAACTTAGTGAAATCCTTCCTTTATGCTAATTGGCTTGGGTAAATCCCAGGAGGTTGAAGGTCTTATGTCTGTTTCCCATGCCTACATTCTTTTTTTGAAAGAGAACTGAATTATATAAAATCATTATTTCTCCTTCTGGTGGATGTAGAACATTTTTATCCAAAATATACACTGGAAATATTATTGGACATTTTGAGGGAATACTACAAATACTGACTGGCTGTAGTGGGAGCTGTGGGCTGCCTTCCTGCCACCCAGCTCCCAATTGCCTGGCTAGCTCATGCCCCAAAATAAAAACACACAAACTGTATTCTTTTAAACACTGCCTGGCCCATTATATCTAGCCTCTTCTATGATAATTCTCACGTATTAATTTAGCCCATTTCTAATAATCTGTGTAGCATCACTAGGTGCGCTTACCAGGAAAGATTCAGCATATCTGACCTGGAGGCTGGCTGAATCGCGTCTGGCTCTGAGAGGAGCTGCCCTCCATCTGACTGAGGCATCTTACCTCACTTCCTCGTCCTCCCAACATTCTGTTCTGTTTACTCCACCCACCTATGTTCTAACCTATCAGGGCCAAGCAGTTTCTTTATTAATTAACCAATGACCTTCCTCCATGAATTGGCCTGTATTTACATCTAAAGGTGTGCTACAAGAGAGCAGACATCACCCAAGGCTTCTTTAAGAATCACTACCTGATGGGAGCTGCAGGAGACTATTCATGATGGTGCTGAGCTCTGGTTCCCTGCACCTGAGAATCAACCCAGGTTTCCAGATAGTAGTTTTCTTTCCCTTTTAATTTTCCAATTAATCTAAGAAAACTGTTAAACTTTATTTTATTAATAATTAGTCTATAAGAGTCAAGTTGTAATCAGAAATTTTGTTACTTTCCTTTTCATATGAATATGATTTATTATTTTTATTATAATTGTAATTACAATATAAATACTATTTAGATGTTGGAGGAGGGGCTGTTTGTTGGTTTCTGGCCTCCCAGCTAGCTCACTCATGAGAACCTCATGAGAACATGAGACTCTTGATCTCAGGGTCCTGGGTATGAGCCCCACTTTGGGCATCAATTTGTTGCATGGAGGCTGCTTGTTCTTTCCTGCTGCCTGGATAGCTTAGTCCTAAAATAACCACACAGAAACTATATTCATTAAAACACTGTTTGGGCCATTAGCTCTAGCTTCTTATTGCCTAACTCTTATGTCTTAATTTAACCCATTTCTATTAATTTGTATATAACCATGAGTTCATGGCCTACCAGAAAAGTTTCAGCACTCTGTCTACAGTGGCAGCTCCATGGTGTCTCTCTAACTCCACCCTTTTCCTCTCATTCTATAGGCCAAGCCAGTTCTTTATTCATTAACCAATAAAAGCAACACATAGGCAAAAGGACCTCTCACACCATTTAGAAAATAAGCATAAAGTTATTTTATAGGATAAAATAATTTACCTATTATTTGTGTGTGAAATCCATGTGTGTTCACTTGCATGATATGTGCATATGTATAGAAGCATGATGTCATTGTGCCCCCCTTCGGGAGCTATATATGTTCTTTTTTTGAGACAAGATTTCTCACACTGTTGGGCTTGCCAAGTATGATCATCTGACTGGCCTATAAGCTACAAGGATCTGCCTGCCTCTACTGCTGAAATGCTAGAATTACAGATGCATGCTGCCACACCGTCTGTTCTGAACTAAGAGTATCAGGATGGAACAGGTAGGCATGGCTGTACAGCAAGCATTTTTCTGATTAAGCTATTTCATTGAACTTATTTTACTTGATAGTAACTTCAATACCAACTTGCAACCTGTGGCTAATTCTGCAAATTTTACCATTTCAATGTGTGTTCAGTGTAGTCGTAAAGCAAACTATGTTATCTTTGGTTATGTATGTGTAATTGAGTAATATATATATATATATATATATATATATATATATATATAGTGTTTAGTTATATTCGAAATGGACAAACTGCATCTAAAAATTAGTGCAAACATCCTACTATTATTTATTCTGTATAAAATGTAATAAAAGAAAAGAATCATAGGAATAGAAATAAGAAAACATGGCATAATCTTTTGCTAGATAATTATATTAATTTGATCAAATTATGGTTCTAGTTAGTCTGTTGTGTCCTATACAAAACAGGTAGCATGGCTACTCAGATAAACTCTAAGGCTGAAAAGAAATTGGATTAGAATGACTGAAAGGGGAAAGTATTTTATTTATGTTGTAAAGTTTTAGTAATTGTCACATTAATTGTGCATGAATAAAACTGCTGACATATTACAATGTATGCAAAGACCTATTCACAACAATAAAGTTGTACAAAATGATGGAATGATGGACATATTTTATCACAGATTATTCCTTTTCATATAAATGTATTTGCATTCAGTTAATTTTAAATAAACTGCAAAACAATAACTAATCATCTAGCTATGTGTTTTGTTGAAAAGCCTTACCAAATCTAATGTAAATATGAAACAAATCAACTTCTTTCAAAGTAATGTTTAAAGAATCAAGTTTTTTTTTTTAAGTAGCAGTTGCAACTACTGTTCTGGAAAGTGTTTGTGATGTTGTCAGATCCCCTTATTCCTGACATATAGAATAAAAAAAAATTCTGTGCTAAATTTACTACATAAATAAATGCTTAATTTAAATTTATTTTAAGTCAATCTATAATATTTAGATTGTTATTTTGGGGAAGTTTTGAGGCAAAAGCATTCTTTAAGGGAAATGTTTTTAAGATGTTATGAATTTTATAAAATTCAAAATATATCTAGGGTTATGTTACGGTGGATAAAGCATTCGCTGTGTAAGCATGACAACCATTGTTTAGATTCCCTGAATCCAAATAAATGCCAGATAGCCATGTCACTGCTTAAGGGGTATGGACGTGTGGAGGCCCAAAAATGTGAGCCTATTCCAACTTGTATGAAGGTCAGAGAGTTTAGCTTGCTCAAAGTTGTTGACAAAAAGTGTGCTTATACACCTTAATCTAGGGTGTCGTTGCTTGGTGTTTTAGGCGTTAAAACGGCTCATATAATTAGATTTACACCACCCTGACTAAAGGTAAGAGAATTCAAGCACACTTCTGCTCCTTCTTGTCATTTAGGAGGTTTGACCTAGGGAATGGTTGCCTTCCGGATACTTAGTCTAGGATGGGTTCCCTGCCTAAAAATCAGAATGCTTTTCTAATAAATTAATAACTTGATGTCTAAAGTATTGAAGCATGTAACTGTTCTGGTTGTATCATGTTAAAGCTTTCTTTTGTCTTCTCCCCCCTGTTGTACTGGGGTATAAAAGTTTATGTAAAGTTAAACAAGGTGAATTTCAGCATTCAGTGGCTCTCCCTCTCAGTACTATCCTATGTCTCTGTTTTATTATTTTCACTCATGTCTTCATTCTCTTCACTTGTTGTTCCAATCATCATGCCCCTAGGCTGGTAAGTGGTATACTTGTCAAAGCTGGTCCCTGACAGAGACAGGAGAGTCACATGACAAGCTGGGTAACTTGATTAGTTCAATGCATGCGCTACAGGTTCAGAAAACTCTTTGCCTCAGCAAATAAAGTGAAGAGTGGTGGAAGAACATACTCTTGTCAACTTTTGGCCTCCAAACAGATGCACATTCACCCATATTCAATGCACTAATGCACATGCAAACACACAGGGATAAATGAATATGCACATGTGTAAACAAAATAAAGAATTGGGAAGTCATCACAGAAATATGTAGCCTAAAACACACCAAACACTTCTTGACCAAATTCATTCATGATAATTTGGACATGAATAGCAACTGAAGTGATATAGTCTGAAAATTTTAAGCTGATATTAGAAGAAAATAAATCTAAAATATATAAATCATTTGCCATGTTATATGAACTCAGCAGCACCTAACTCTCATGTGACGTTTAAATACCTAAGTCACAACATATTGAAGGTAGAGTTCTCAGTGAAGTGATACTGTATATATAAATGAATTTGTATTGATTTTAATCCCAAGATAGCTACTACAGAGCAATTGATGGATTGTATGGATCACAGTTCATTAACTCCATACACTTACCTCTTTCTAGCAGAATTCTAAAGTCTCTTCACTTTTATCTACACATTTAAAATAAATGATCAAGCACACATTTTCTTGCCAATACTTTTTATTTTTAAAAGTCAAAGATAATAATTTTACAGAATAAATTTAAACAATAATCATCCTAATTCCTCTGTATTTTTAGTACTGTCTTAGGTAATAGCATAAATATAGATATATATTTCATTTGAAAAAGCCTTATGGTTTATTATATATTTTTTTACAAATTGACCTTGATAAAGTTTCCTATTTATTGATAGGGTTGATGATCATGAGTGTGTTGTTAGTTAATATTCTAGTATTAAGACTCTGAAGGTTCAATAATATTTTCAGTTCTCACAACATAAACTGAAATATAATTTCAACAAAAGTTTTATTTAATATATTTTAAGAAAGAACTTTTTATCTGTAGAGCTGAATGAGAACTGTATATCATGTCTTCATTAGAATACTGTAAATTCTTAAATCTTTATAATTTGTTAACTCTCTTATACTCTATACTTAAATTTTCTTTTAATTCTAATGGACAAAATAAAACTGTGAGTCATAGTAAGCTGACAAAAGTAAAAAAAATGCAATGTAGAGATTTACACTAAGATGGTGTCAGTATTAAAACCGGCTGATGTGTTTAATTACTTGTAAAAACAGAGTAACAGTAGGATGTGAAAGTTAGATGTGATGTGACAGCATATAGAAAAAATAATATTTCTAAAGAAGCAGACTTTTAACCTTTTATATCACAGTGCTTTGTGATATTCACTCTGGGACTTATTACAAATAACATGTCAAAATAGTAGCAGATAGTGTAATGGAAGTCATATCTATACTATAGTGAGCTAGGCAGAGCTTTGAAAAGACCTGAAAATGAAGTAGGAGCACAGAGCTTTCACTTCTGACTAACTAAAAGAATCAGAGAGAAATAGATATGTAAAGTAAAAACAATGCAAAGAAAAAGCAACCAAAAAAGAATTCAAATAATAAAGACACTATTTATTAGTCCTAACCTGTGATGCTCTTGGAAACAAAGCTTAATCATAATTTAAAAAGCAATATGCCAGTACAGATACACTCATAATCTATGTGTTATTAGATCATTTTAAAATATATTCTCAGTTTTGTTGTTGGCATTTATATTATTTATTGTTTGCATTCATTTTCAGTGCTGGTTATCAAATTAGACATTTTACTTGTTTGGTAAATATGCAACAACTGAAGTACATTCCTAGAAATTTAATTAATATCTAATTTTAGCAAAAATGCTTTAAATTTGCTTGATTTAAACATTATAGATATAAAGATACATAACAGCTATCCTATAAAATAGACATACAAAAGCTGAAACTGAATTAATTTTGAAAATCAAGACATTTGAAAAAATCACAACAAAATGATGTTTTAAAAGTTTTGATTCATACATGATGAAATTGCTGAAGTTATGAAAACTATGGATGCTTCAAAAAGTGATTATTAGACCACTTGAAGGTGAGAAGTAGAATCTTATAGGTCAAAACAATCACATTAAGACTATAAAATGCCACATGATAATAAAAACATACATTATTTTAAGAGTTAATTCAGACTCAAATAAGTATTAGATGATTTGTAATAATAACTAGTGAAAACACATTTTTGCTTAAAAGTTTCTATAAAATTTTATTTAGTATAAAATAAATTTTAGAAAAAAGACATGTTCTTTTTTATTAAAAATATTCATCTCTCATGCAATAAACCCCAACCACATTTTCCCCTCCCTCCACTCCTCTTGTCATCAACACAACCTCTCTTCTCACTCAGATCTACCTTCCCTCTGTTTTCTCTTCAGAAAAGAGCAGAGCTTTAAGAGAAGATACCCAAATAGTACAAAACAAGATTCCTATTGAGGTTTAACAAGGCAAGACAGTAAGCAGACAAGAGTCTGAAAATGCGCAAGAGTCAGACAGACACCTACTTCCACCGTTAGGAGTTCCACTAAAACACCAGGCTAACAGCCATATCAAATACACAGAAGTCCATGTGGCCTAGTGCTCAGCTTTAAGTCTCTGTGACACGGTGGGAACCCTGCTTCGTTGATTCATTTGGCCGTATTTTCCTGGTGTTACTTGTCTCCGCTGACTCCCACAATCTTTCCTTGCCCATGTCAGTAGGGTTCCCCGATGAATATCTTCAATTTAGACTCTTCTTTCTAATAATGTTTGGCTCTCGGTCTCTGCACCCACTCCCATCTGCTACCTAAGGAAACTCTCTAATAACAACTGGACAAGACAGAGTTGTTCTATGAATAGCAGAATATCATTAGGTATTATTTCATTGTAGGTATTTTATTTCATGTGTTCACGCACGCGTGTGTGTGTGTGTGTGTGTGTGTGTGTGTATCTATGTGTCTTTGTGCTTCAGTGGTGTTTGGTTCTATCCTAGGTCTCTGAGCCATCCAGTCTCTGCTTCCAGGCCATTCAGGCAGTGTAGGTAATAATCTCCCTCTTGTGTCATGGGCATCAAGTTAAATCAGCCACGGATTGCTTGGCCACTCTTAAACGTTCTTTGCCACCATTATCTAAGCCTGTCCTGCAGGCAGGATAAATTGTACCTGTAGGGTTTTGTGGTTTGGTTGCAGTCCAGGTTTCTTTTTCTATAATCAGCAAAGTACCTTTTTCTCTCAAAAAGACTAGAACTTAGGTGTGAAGGCTCCATGAAGGCCCCAACTTTATCTCTCTACATTCAAAATAAAAGATATTTTTAAGCATTGTAAAATATACTGAGGAGGTAGGTGCCGAGAAGTTTCATCGGGACGGGTGAGTGTGTGCTATCCTGGGGCGGACTGTCCCGGTAGAGAGCACAAACGCCCCTCCCCAGCACCTGCTGTAGGGCTTTCTCTCCTACACACCCGCCCCCACCCCCACCCCCAAGCCTGCCTTATCTGCAAGGGCCTTAGCTGTGGAACAGTTTCCTGCCATTTCACTAAGGCTACCAACCCAGAGCAGTGAATCCCTGACTAGAGGGCAGGCCTCAAGGTCCCCGCCAGGGAAAGCGGGCCCCTGCTGCTTGGTCTGCAGTCTCTGCTGTGATCTGCTGGACCTGCTCTGCCTGCGCCCTACTTCCCTTAGTCCCTGGCTCATTGGGGCATCCAGGAGTTCCTGTGTAGGTGCCGAGAAGTTTCATCGGGACGGGTGAGTGTGTGCTATCCTGGGGCGGACTGTCCCGGTAGAGAGCACAAACGCCCCTCCCCCAGCACCTGCTGTAGGGCTTTCTCTCCTACACACCCGCACCCACCCCCACCCCCAAGCCTGCCTTGTCTGCAAGGTCCTTAGCTGTGGAACAGTTTCCTACCAGTTCACTAAGGCTACCAACCCAGAGCAGTGAGTCCCTGACTAGAGGGCAGGCCTCAAGGTCCCCGCCAGGGAAAGCGGGCCCCTGCTGCTTGGTCTGCAGTCTCTGCTGTGATCTGCTGGACCTGCTCTGCCTGCGCCCTACTTCCCTTAGTCCCTGGCTCATTGGAGCATCCAGGAGTTCCTGTGTAGGTGCCGAGAAGTTTCATCGGGACGGGTGAGTGTGTGCTATCCTGGGGCGGACTGTCCCGGTAGAGAGCACAAACGCCCCTCCCCCAGCACCTGCTGTAGGGCTTTCTCTCCTACACACCCGCACCCACCCCCACCCCCAAGCCTGCCTTGTCTGCAAGGTCCTTAGCTGTGGAACAGTTTCCTGCCATTTCACTAAGGCTACCAACCCAGAGCAGTGAATCCCTGACTAGAGGGCAGGCCTCAAGGTCCCCGCCAGGGAAAGCGGGCCCCTGCTGCTTGGTCTGCAGTCTCTGCTGTGATCTGCTGGACCTGCTCTGCCTGCGCCCTACTTCCCTTAGTCCCTGGCTCATTGGGGCATCCAGGAGTTCCAGTGTAGGTGCCGAGAAGTTTCATCGGGACGGGTGAGTGTGTGCTATCCTGGGGCGGACTGTCCCGGTAGAGAGCACAAACGCCCCTCCCCAGCACCTGCTGTAGGGCTTTCTCTCCTACACACCCGCCCCCACCCCCACCCCCAAGCCTGCCTTATCTGCAAGGGCCTTAGCTGTGGAACAGTTTCCTGCCATTTCACTAAGGCTACCAACCCAGAGCAGTGAATCCCTGACTAGAGGGCAGGCCTCAAGGTCCCCGCCAGGGAAAGCGGGCCCCTGCTGCTTGGTCTGCAGTCTCTGCTGTGATCTGCTGGACCTGCTCTGCCTGCGCCCTACTTCCCTTAGTCCCTGGCTCATTGGGGCATCCAGGAGTTCCTGTGTAGGTGCCGAGAAGTTTCATCGGGACGGGTGAGTGTGTGCTATCCTGGGGCGGACTGTCCCGGTAGAGAGCACAAACGCCCCTCCCCCAGCACCTGCTGTAGGGCTTTCTCTCCTACACACCCGCACCCACCCCCACCCCCAAGCCTGCCTTGTCTGCAAGGTCCTTAGCTGTGGAACAGTTTCCTACCAGTTCACTAAGGCTACCAACCCAGAGCAGTGAGTCCCTGACTAGAGGGCAGGCCTCAAGGTCCCCGCCAGGGAAAGCGGGCCCCTGCTGCTTGGTCTGCAGTCTCTGCTGTGATCTGCTGGACCTGCTCTGCCTGCGCCCTACTTCCCTTAGTCCCTGGCTCATTGGAGCATCCAGGAGTTCCTGTGTAGGTGCCGAGAAGTTTCATCGGGACGGGTGAGTGTGTGCTATCCTGGGGCGGACTGTCCCGGTAGAGAGCACAAACGCCCCTCCCCCAGCACCTGCTGTAGGGCTTTCTCTCCTACACACCCGCACCCACCCCCACCCCCAAGCCTGCCTTGTCTGCAAGGTCCTTAGCTGTGGAACAGTTTCCTACCAGTTCACTAAGGCTACCAACCCAGAGCAGTGAGTCCCTGACTAGAGGGCAGGCCTCAAGGTCCCCGCCAGGGAAAGCGGGCCCCTGCTGCTTGGTCTGCAGTCTCTGCTGTGATCTGCTGGACCTGCTCTGCCTGCCCCCTACTTCCCTTAGTCCCTGGCTCATTGGAGCATCCAGGAGTTCCTGTGTAGGTGCCGAGAAGTTTCATCGGGACGGGTGAGTGTGTGCTATCCTGGGGCGGACTGTCCCGGTAGAGAGCACAAACGCCCCTCCCCCAGCACCTGCTGTAGGGCTTTCTCTCCTACACACCCGCACCCACCCCCACCCCCAAGCCTGCCTTGTCTGCAAGGTCCTTAGCTGTGGAACAGTTTCCTACCAGTTCACTAAGGCTACCAACCCAGAGCAGTGAGTCCCTGACTAGAGGGCAGGCCTCAAGGTCCCCGCCAGGGAAAGCGGGCCCCTGCTGCTTGGTCTGCAGTCTCTGCTGTGATCTGCTGGACCTGCTCTGCCTGCGCCCTACTTCCCTTAGTCCCTGGCTCATTGGAGCATCCAGGAGTTCCTGTGTAGGTGCCGAGAAGTTTCATCGGGACGGGTGAGTGTGTGCTATCCTGGGGCGGACTGTCCCGGTAGAGAGCACAAACGCCCCTCCCCCAGCACCTGCTGTAGGGCTTTCTCTCCTACACACCCGCACCCACCCCCACCCCCAAGCCTGCCTTGTCTGCAAGGTCCTTAGCTGTGGAACAGTTTCCTGCCATTTCACTAAGGCTACCAACCCAGAGCAGTGAATCCCTGACTAGAGGGCAGGCCTCAAGGTCCCCGCCAGGGAAAGCGGGCCCCTGCTGCTTGGTCTGCAGTCTCTGCTGTGATCTGCTGGACCTGCTCTGCCTGCGCCCTACTTCCCTTAGTCCCTGGCTCATTGGGGCATCCAGGAGTTCCAGTGTAGGTGCCGAGAAGTTTCATCGGGACGGGTGAGTGTGTGCTATCCTGGGGCGGACTGTCCCGGTAGAGAGCACAAACGCCCCTCCCCAGCACCTGCTGTAGGGCTTTCTCTCCTACACACCCGCCCCCACCCCCACCCCCAAGCCTGCCTTATCTGCAAGGGCCTTAGCTGTGGAACAGTTTCCTGCCATTTCACTAAGGCTACCAACCCAGAGCAGTGAATCCCTGACTAGAGGGCAGGCCTCAAGGTCCCCGCCAGGGAAAGCGGGCCCCTGCTGCTTGGTCTGCAGTCTCTGCTGTGATCTGCTGGACCTGCTCTGCCTGCGCCCTACTTCCCTTAGTCCCTGGCTCATTGGGGCATCCAGGAGTTCCTGTGTAGGTGCCGAGAAGTTTCATCGGGACGGGTGAGTGTGTGCTATCCTGGGGCGGACTGTCCCGGTAGAGAGCACAAACGCCCCTCCCCCAGCACCTGCTGTAGGGCTTTCTCTCCTACACACCCGCACCCACCCCCACCCCCAAGCCTGCCTTGTCTGCAAGGTCCTTAGCTGTGGAACAGTTTCCTACCAGTTCACTAAGGCTACCAACCCAGAGCAGTGAGTCCCTGACTAGAGGGCAGGCCTCAAGGTCCCCGCCAGGGAAAGCGGGCCCCTGCTGCTTGGTCTGCAGTCTCTGCTGTGATCTGCTGGACCTGCTCTGCCTGCGCCCTACTTCCCTTAGTCCCTGGCTCATTGGAGCATCCAGGAGTTCCTGTGTAGGTGCCGAGAAGTTTCATCGGGACGGGTGAGTGTGTGCTATCCTGGGGCGGACTGTCCCGGTAGAGAGCACAAACGCCCCTCCCCCAGCACCTGCTGTAGGGCTTTCTCTCCTACACACCCGCACCCACCCCCACCCCCAAGCCTGCCTTGTCTGCAAGGTCCTTAGCTGTGGAACAGTTTCCTACCAGTTCACTAAGGCTACCAACCCAGAGCAGTGAGTCCCTGACTAGAGGGCAGGCCTCAAGGTCCCCGCCAGGGAAAGCGGCCCCCCGCTGCTGGGGCTGCAGTCTCTGCTGTGATCTGCTGGACCTGCTCTGCCTGCGCCCTACTTCCCTTAGTCCCTGGCTCATTGGGGCATCCAGGAGTTCCTGTGTAGGTGCCGAGAAGTTTCATCGGGACGGGTGAGTGTGTGCTATCCTGGGGCGGACTGTCCCGGTAGAGAGCACAAATGCCCCTACACTAAGGCTACCCAACCAGAGCAGTGAGTGCCTGCCTAGCGGACAGGCCTCAGCAACCCCCGAAAGGGAGCACAGGCACCTCCAGCTTGTACTGCAGTGTCGCCTGTGTTCTACTGGACCCCGCCTGACCCCTTGCATCCGGCCTTCTTTATGCGGGTCATTGGAATACCACGCATCCATGTTTTGGTGTTGAGGAGTTCATCTGGAAGGGAACGGTTCCTGCCACTACACTGAGGAGATACACCTAGAGAGTTAGTCACTGCAAAGACTGGTCCAAGACATCAGGCCTCTCCTGGCTCCATTTGAAGGAAAAGATGGGCAGGCGCCAATGCAAGAATTCCCCCAACAACTTGAAAGGCAACGTGACACCACCAGGATCCAGGAATCCCGAAATGAGAAGTCTACACCCTAATTCAGAAGAATTAGAAGAATTCGACTCAAAAGTGAATTTTATGAAAATAATAGAGGACCTTAAACAGGAGGTGAAAAACTGCCACAACCAATTAGAGATTACAAACAAAAAGGTAGAGGAAATGAATAAATATCTCAAAGATACCCAAGAAAACCAAGAGAAACAAGAAAAAGTAATCAAACAGGTAAGGGAAACGGTTCAAGACTTGAAGAATGAAGTGGAAGTAATAAAGAAAACACAAACCGAGGGAAGGATGGAGATGGAAAATTTGGATAAACGAACAGGAACTACAGAGACAAGTACCACCAACAGATTAGAAGAGATAGAAGAAAGAATCTCAGACACTGAAGATACCATAGAGAAAATAAACACTCTCATCAAAGAAAACAGCATAACCAACAAATTCTCATCACAAAACATTCAGGAAATCTGGGACACAATAAAAAGACCAAACCTAAGAATAATAGGGATAGAAGAAGGAG
The DNA here is from genome assembly GCF_950005125.1 of Chionomys nivalis. NCBI lineage: Eukaryota > Metazoa > Chordata > Mammalia > Rodentia > Cricetidae > Chionomys > Chionomys nivalis. The sequence continues at coordinate 72,254,749 of NC_080090.1, read as the reverse complement.
AAGAAGTACAACTCAATGGTCCAGAAAATATATTTAATAAAATTATAGAAGAAAACTTTCCCAACCTTAAGAAAGATGTTCCTTTGAAGGTCCAAGAAGCATACAGAACACCAAATCGACTGGATCAAAAAAAAACATCTCCTCGTCATATAATAATCAAAACACAAAACATACAGAATAAAGAAAGAATATTAAGAGCCGCAAAGGAAAAAGGTCAAGTTACCTATAAAGGTAAACCTATCAGACTTACACCTGATTTCTCTATGGAAACCATGAAAGCCAGAAGGTCCTGGATAGATATACTGCAGAAACTACGAGACCATGGATGCAAGCCCAGACTACTATACCCAGCCAAGCTTTCGTTCACTATAAATGGAGAAAACAAAGTTTTCCAGGATAAAAACAAATTTAAACAATACGTAGCTACAAATCCAGCCCTTCAGAAAGTAATTGAAGGAAAATCACAAACCAAGGAGTCCAACAATGCCCACAATAACTCAGACATCTAATGACCCTTCACCAGCACAACTTGAAGAAGGGAAACACACAAACTCTACTACCAAAGGAAAGAAAGAAAGAAAGGAAAAATGACCGGAGTTAACAACCACTGGTCATTAATATCACTTAACATCAATGGACTCAACTCACCTATAAAGAGGCACAGGCTAAGAGATTGGATACGAAAACAGGATCCAACATTCTGCTGCTTACAAGAAACACACCTCAACCACAAAGACAGACATCTACTCAGAGTAAAGGGCTGGGAAAAGGTTTATCAAGCAAACGGACCTAAGAAACAAGCAGGTGTGGCCATACTAATTTCTAAGAAAGTTGACTTCAAACTAAAATCAATCAAAAGAGATGGAGATGGACATTTTTTACTCATAACAGGAACAATTCACCAGGATGAAATCTCAATCCTGAATATATATGCCCCTAATATAAAAGCACCCACTTATGTAAAAGAAACGTTACTAAAACTCAAGGCAGTCATCAAACCACACACACTAATAGTAGGAGATTTCAACACTCCTCTCTCGCCAATGGACAGGTCAATCAGACAGAAACCTAACAGAGAAATAAGAGGATTAAGGGAGGCAATGAATCAAATGGACTTAACAGACATCTATAGAACATTCCACCCAAATAGGAAAGAATATACCTTCTTCTCTGCAGCTCATGGAACCTTCTCGAAAATAGACCACATACTCGGTAACAAAGCAAACTTACACAGTTACAAAAAAATATCGGTAACCACCTGTGTCTTATCAGATCACCATGGATTAAAGTTAGAATTCAACAACAATGCTATCCCCAGAAAGCCTATGAACTCATGGAAACTGGACAGTCAACTACTGAACCACACCTGGATCAAGGAAGAAATAAAGAAAGAAATTAAAGTCTTTCTTGAATTCAATGAAAACGAAGACTCAACATACTCAAACCTATGGGACACTATGAAAGCAGTGCTAAGAGGAAAATTCATAGCATTAAGTGCCCACTTAAAGAAAACGGAGAAAGCACACATTGGAGACTTAATAGCCCACCTGAAAGCTTTAGAAAAAAAAGAAGCAGACTCACCTAGGAGAAGTAGAAGACTGGAAATAATCAAATTGAGGGCTGAAATCAACAAAATAGAAACACAGAAAACAATCCAAAGAATCAATGAAACAAAAAGCTGGTTCATGGAGAAAATCAATAAGATTGATAAACCCCTATCCAAACTAATCAAACGGCGGAGAGAGAATACGCAAATTAACAAAATTAGAAATGAAAAGGGAGACATAACCACAGACTCAGAGGAAATTCAGAGAATCATTAGATCTTACTACAAAAACCTGTATGCCACAAAATTGGAAAATGTTATAGAAATGGACACTTTTTTAGATAAGTACCATTTACCAAAGTTAAACCAGGACCAGGTGAACAATCTAAATAGACCTGTTAGTCGCGAAGAATTAGAAGTTGTTATAAAAAACCTCCCCACCAAAAAAAGCCCAGGTCCAGACGGCTTCAATGCAGAATTCTACCAGAACTTCCAAGAAGACCTAATACCTATACTCCTTAATGTATTTCACAATATTGAAACAGAGAAGTCATTGCCAAATTCCTTTTATGAAGCTGAAGTTACTCTGATACCAAAACCACACAAAGACTCAACCAAGAAAGAGAACTACAGGCCAATCTCACTCATGAACATCGACGCAAAAATACTCAATAAAATACTGGCAAACCGAATCCAAGAACACATTAGAAAAATTATCCATTATGATCAAGTAGGCTTCATCCCAGAGATGCAGGGCTGGTTCAACATACGAAAATCTATCAATGTAATCCATCATATAAATAAACTGAAAGTAAAAAACCATATGATCATTTCATTAGATGCTGAAAAAGCATTTGACAAAATTCAACATCCCTTTATGATAAAGGTCTTAGAGAGATTAGGAATACAAGGGTTGTTCCTGACTATAATAAAAGCTATTTATAGCAAGCCGTCAGCTAACATCAAATTAAATGGAGAGAAACTCAAAGCTATTCCACTAAAATCAGGAACACGACAAGGTTGTCCACTCTCTCCATACCTCTTTAATATAGTGCTTGAAATTCTAGCAATAGCAATAAGACAACATAAGGGGATCAAAGGGATTCAAATCGGAAAGGAAGAAGTTAAACTTTCATTATTTGCAGACGATATGATAGTGTACATAAGCGACCCCAAAAACTCCAGCAAAGAACTCCTTCAGCTGATAAACACCTTTAGTAGCGTTGCAGGATACAAGATCAATTCCAAAAAATCAGTTGCCCTCCTATACACAAAGGATAAGGAAGCAGAGATGGAAATCAGAGAAGCATCACCATTCACGATAGCCACAAATAGCATAAAATATCTTGGGGTAACCCTAACCAAGGAAGTAAAGGATCTATTTGACAAGAACTTTAAGTCAATGAAGAAAGAAATTGAGGAGGATACCAGAAAATGGAAGGATCTCCCTTGCTCTTGGATAGGGAGGATCAACATAGTAAAAATGGCAATTCTACCAAGGGCAATTTATAGATTCAATGCAATCCCCATTAAAATCCCATCAAAATTCTTCACAGATCTTGAGAGGACAATAATCAACTTTATATGGAGAAACAAAAAACCCAGGATAGCCAAAACAATCTTATATAATAAAGGATCGTCTGGAGGCATTACCATCCCTGACCTCAAACTCTATTACAGAGCCTCAGTATTGAAAACAGCTTGGTATTGGCATAAAAACAGAGAAGTCGATCAATGGAACCGAGTAGAAGACCCTGATTTTAACCCACAAACTTATGAACACCTAATTTTTGATAAAGGAGCTAAAAGTATTCAATGGAAAAAAGAGAGCATCTTCAACAAATGGTGCTGGCAGAACTGGTTGTCAACGTGTAGAAGAATGAAAATAGATCCATATCTATCACCATGCACAAAACTCAAGTCCAAATGGATTAAAGACCTCAATATTAGTCTGAACACACTGAACCTGATAGAAGAAAAAGTTGGAAGTACTCTACAACATATGGGTACAGGAGATCACTTCCTACGTTTATCCCCAGCAGCACAGACATTAAGGACAACATTGAATAAATGGGACCTCCTGAAACTGAGTAGCTTCTGTAAAGCAAAGGACACTGTCACTAAGACAAAAAGGCAACCCACTGACTGGGAGAAGATCTTCACCAACCCTGCAACAGACAAAGGTCTGATCACCAAAATATATAAAGAACTCAAGAAACTAAACTTTAAAAGGCTAATGAACCCAATAAAAAAATGGGGCACTGATCTGAACAGAGAATTCTCAACAGAAGAAATTCTAATGGCCAAAAGACACTTAAGGTCATGCTCAACCTCCTTAGAGATAAGGGAAATGCAAATTAAAACAACTTTGAGATACCATCTTACACCTGTCAGAATGGCTAAAATCAAAAACACCAATGATAGCCTTTGCTGGCGAGGTTGTGGAGAAAGAGGCACACTCATTCATTGCTGGTGGGAATGCAAACTTGTGCAACCACTCTGGAAATCAGTGTGGCGATTTCTCAGGAAATTTGGGATCAACCTACCCCAAGATCCAGTAATACCACTATTGGGAATATACCCAAGAGATGCCCCATCAAATGATAAAAGTATCTGTTCAACTATGTTCATAGCAGCATTGTTTGTAATAGCCAAAACCTGGAAACAACCTAGATGCCCTTCAATGGAGGAATGGATGAAGAAAGTGTGGAATATATACATATTAGAGTACTACTCAGCAGTAAAAAACAATGACTTCTCGAATTTTGCGTGCAAATGGATGGAAATAGAAAACACTATCCTGAGTGAGGTATCCCAGACCCAAAAAGAGGAACATGGGATGTACTCACTCATAATCGGTTTCTAGCCATAAATAAAAGACATTAAGCATATAATTTGTGATCCTATAGAAGTTAAATAAGAAAGTGAACCCAAAGAAAATCATATAGTCATCTGCATGGAGAGGGGGAAGTAGACAAGATTGCAGGGCAAAAACTGGGAACTTGCGGGTGAGGTGGCATGGGGCAAAGGGGAAATGGGATGAGAAACATGAGAAGGGGAGGATGGGAGGAGCTCGGGGGATTGGGATGGTTGGGATATAGGAAGGGAGGATACGGGAGCAGCGAAGTGTATATCCTATCTAAGGGAGCCATCTTAGGGTTGGCAAGAGACTTGACTCTAGAGGGGTTCACTGGTGTCCAGGGAGATGTCCCCAGCTGGTACCTTGGGCAACTGAGGAGAGGGAACCTGAAATGACCCTGTCCTATACTGATGAATGTCTTACCTATCACCTTAGAACCTTCATCTGGCGATGGATCGAGGTAGAGACAGAGACTCAATTTGGAGCAACGGTCTGAGCTCTTAAGGTCCAAATGAGGAGCAGAAGGAGGGAGAACATGAGCAAAAAATCAGGACCACGAGGGATGCACCCACCCACTGTGACAGTGGAACTGATTTATTGGGAGCCCACCAAGGCCAGCTGGTCTGGGACTGAATAAGCATGGGTTGATTCCGGACTCTCTGAGCATGGCGGACAATGAAGGCAGATGAGAAGCCAAGGACAATGGCACTAGGTTTCGATCCTAATACATGAACCGGCTTTGTGGGAGCTTAGCCTGTTTAGACGCTCACCTTCCTGGAAGTAGATAGAAGACCTTCGTCTTCCCGCAGGGCAGAGAATTTGGACTGCTCTTCAGTATCAAGAGGGAGGGGGGATGGTGTGGGGGGAGGAGAAGAGGAGTGGGGATAGGGGGAGGGAAGTGGGGGGAGGGGGCAATATTTGGGAGGAGGGGAGGGAAATGGGAAACGGGGAGCAGGTGGAAATTTTAATTAAAAAAGAATAAAAAAAAAAAAAAAAAAAAAAAATATATATACTGAGGAATAGTTTTATTTTTACTTTTAAATTTATATAACACATCTTTGGGGGTGTACATGGGTGTGAACACAAACATGCCAAAACGCTCATGTGATGGGGACAAATTGGTTCACTCCATCCATCACATATATCCTAGGAATCAAACTCAGGGCAACAGGCCTGGAGGCAAGTGCCTTTACTTGCTAAGACAACAACAACAACAAAATACTATTATATTGTATTCAAGAAAATATCTTCACATATCCATCCTCTACTGAGTTGCCTAAGAAATCATTGTGTAAACAAAAATAAGACAGTAATTATCACTTGAATGATTCACATCCTCTATGTATCTCTACCTGTTCAGAAAGACTATGAATTTTAAATGTAAGCCTCATACATCTACAAAGTGCTCAACCTCAGTTTCCAAACATCATACACATTCTTGTTCACCGTGAGCTACTCTAAAATACCAGATTTAGTAAAAAACAAAACAAAATAAAAAATCAAAGAACTTGCAATTGATTATTGTTTTCTTAAAAATATTGATGCTACAATACATTTAATTTCTAAAAATTCTAATTTGATTGGAGTACTATAATTTTTACCATCTACAATATTACCAGGGTCATAAATGTCACTTAGTTTTTAAAGGTACTCTTTCTTCTGCCGCAAATATTAACTTTGCAAATTTTCACTAATAGATATTAACATTTGGTCAAATTCACACCAAAATGAAGCACATAGGAAAACATGGTAAATATCTGTGTGGTTTTATCATAGTTCAATGAAATATTTTTATATGAGGAGGGAACCCAAACATTTAACCGTATTAAAAAAGAATATCTGTGCATGTTGTATGAGTTTATATACATACATTAGGAATTTGTATAGGAAGGTTTCTCAAAAAAGAAAACAGTCCATTGCAAGAAGAGGACAAATTTATTGATACCACCACGGTAGACTGAGTCACGGACTACTAAATATGACCATGTGATCAAATAACAAAAAATATGTAATGGATACAACTAGTTTATGTTATTGGCAGCAGATAGCATATAGACCACAGGGGCCAGTTTTGATTTTGCTGGCCCTTTATAAGAGGGACCCAGGCAGAGAAGCTCTTCTGCAATCTTTGAGCTGGAGAGGACTAATATTAACAAGACTTAGAAAGTTGTGATGTCAGCCTGGTTTTCCTGCACATAAGAAGTATGTCTGTAATCAGAAGAGGCAAATACAGCTCATGTTCTAACTGAAGGTGTATATGCCCACACTGAAATTCAGTTCTACTGGTACAAGAAATGTCCTTAATCACACACAGAAAATATCAAGGATGACTCATGTTCATAAACTTCACCAAAGCAAACTAATCAGAGGACAGGTAATTCATGTTCTTCCAGAGAAAGAAAGCAGCCTTCATTCTAAGAATGTACAACACAGGTGCCAAAAGGATATTCTCCTTAATCCAAGTTACAAACTGACAAATATGCAACTTGGATTAGTTAAATAAAAAAAAAATAAGTGAAAGAAAGGAAGGAGGGAAATAGGGAAGAAGGAAGTGAAAGAGGGAGGGAGGGAGGCAGGAGGAAGAAAGAAAGGAAGGAAGAGAGGGAAGGAGGGGGGAAGGAAGGAAGGGAGGGAGGGAAGAAGGAAGGAAGGAAGGAAGGAAGGAAGGAAGGAAGGAAGGAAGGAAGGAAGGAGAAGGGAAGAAAAAAACAGAGCAAAAAGACAAAACAACTGATCCACATACTGGAGGTTTTCAGCTTAAAGAATGAAGATGGGGCCAGCTGGACTGGGACTGATAGAGCATATGATCAAACTGGACTCTCTGAATGTGGCTGACAATGAGGGCTGACTGAGAAGCCACTGAGTTTTAATTCTACTGCATGGACTGGCCTTGTGGGAGACTAGTCTGTTTGGATGCTCACCTTCCTAGACCTGGATGGAGGGGGGAGGACCTTGGACTTCCCACAGGGCAGGAAACCCTGACTGCTCTTAGGACTGGGGGAGGGAGTGGGAGGGAAATGGGAGAAGAGGAGGAGGTGGAAATTTTTAATAAATAAATAAATAAAAATGAGGATGAGTCCACAAGGCAGTGTATAGGCGCAAACAAACCAGAAAACTCAAAGGAGACAAGTTTTCATTGGAACTCCCTGGAAACAAGGCCTAAAGGTTCCAATCACACACAGACTTGGTTAATTATGATGCAATAAATTAGTTTTCCTGAATGGGTACTTGTAGCACATGAGTCACATTAGTGAGGGGACACTGGAAACATCTCATACACTGGGCTTTTCCTGTTACAGCTTCGATAATAGAACAGCCTTGACTATGGAAAAGTATTATAGATGAGTTGGTTTCATTCTACTGTGCTTTGTTTCAGATGGTCTATTTGACTTGTTCTATTTTAAAGGAATGGGGTTCATCTTTTACCTTAGGAGTATCAGAATGTTACTGGACCTGTGAGTATTTCCATTACTTTCAATAATTGAACACAATGATTAGAAGCTACTACAACCCAATATATACAACTCTCCCTCCACTTTTGTCTTATCTGACATTTAATTAGACATTCTATTTTATGTCTTAGCCATTTTCTGTTTCTATAAAGAGCTTGTTTTCTAAATTTGGGGTTGAAAGAGGTTTTGATCATCAGCTTAATTTTAAAATACCTACATTTCAATATTTTGAGATTTTTTTAAATAAAGAAAATAAATTACAATGAAAGCTTTTTCTAAAATTAACCATTTTAATAGATTACCAAAAATTCCTTTAGGCACTCATTGGATAAAAAGCATTTTGTCTGTTCTGGAAAAATAGAGCATATAAAATAAATGTGTCTAAAGACTCTCTAGTTGGTTACTAAGAGATAACACAATATATGGTTTTAAGGTCTTGGAACAAGAAACTTATTAAACATAATGTATGTTATAAAGGAAGCAGACTCCAGGAAGATATTTTTCTAATATGTGTATTACAAACATAATGGTACTCATGTGTTTATGAGCCCACTGGGAAGAGGTAATATTGAAAATGGAATGACAATTAAAATTGAGAACAGCAAGAGTTTCTCTCTCGATATCATAATCAAGGGCATTGATGATTTGGTTCATAACAAGCACACTGAAAAATATTCATTAAAATACCATCATTAAATATATTCAATATAATCACTCTATAGAAATAAACAATTTGATATCCTGAGAACGTACACCTATTGATTGCAGATATTACTAAAATTAGTCTAGACCTGTAGAAAGTGAGAGCACTGAAGAAAGGGAAACAAATAATCCTGCCACAATAATAGATATTTTAGATTCCCTTTCTCCTGCCCAGAGCTACTAGTTTGTTTAAGTTTGTGAACATTTTCCAAAAAAAGGTACATGTAAAACCTGGAAAATTAGTAACATTCATCCTACTTTATTTCATTTAAGGAAAACTTATACACACTTATGTTAAAATAAAGAGTAGACATGTTCTTCTCAATGCTCATATCTATTTTCAACTCAGTTAGAAAAAAAAAAGGTCTCCTGAAACCTGTTCTATAGCTGTAATCTTGATGAATGGTAATTAATGAAACTCACTTGTTAAAACTCCGAATTTCTTGGTAACTTCCTAGATACCGTTCTTTTTCAACATTTAATCTTTTCTTAATCAACTGTATCCCTTTCCAACCTGACTACTTACAAACTCATCATCTGCCTTTGGACTTCGGTTAATCAGTATTTATTGGCTTTATAAACCCTGTCTTAGCTTCTCATTGTTCAGAGGATGGATACCAATGAACCTTCCCAGCTCCTTACTAATTCCACCCACTGACCTAATAAAACAGAACTGCCTAGAGGTAATGACCTTTCCCTGTGAAGACTTAGTCTGAATAGCTTTCAAATTATATTTACTTTCTCACTGAGAGAGATTTACTATCTCATCTGAAGCCTTTTCTGTCTCATACAGGCAGAAACAACTTCTCTGTTACATGTATTGTATAGCTCACACATCAAAAGATTTAGTTGGAAGGAGCAGCAAATACTATTAGCTTCTATGGTTGACCAATGTATTTTTGCAAGAAAATTTCCCAATATATAAGCATATAATTTAAAAAAATACATATAATTTGATGTCTTCCATGGAACCAAACTAAGGGCAGAGACTTGAAGTTTGTCATCAGGAGCATAAAGTCAGGTAAATGGGAATGTGATCAGTTACCTCAATTCAGGTTCCTGGAGACTAATATGGAGAAAAAATAATTAAACCTCAGATTTACTCGTGCAAACTTTTAAGATATTGAGTTTGTTCAAAATAAAACAAAATACTATGCAGTAAATAATAACATGTTTAGACATACAACAGTCACCATGTACACAAAATGAAATTATAATAATTTGAATTCTGAAAATAAAAATGTAGATGATTTTGAAAGCACTGCAACTATGTAATTGGACAGACAATGTATGAATGAAATGAAGCACAGAACATGTTAACTATAAAAAGAGTTAATAGAGACTGTCAACACATCATTCTGTGTGCACAGAATGAGAAAGACTTCAAATGGCTTTACCATAGTCTAAGATCTATAAAAGACATAGCATAGATCGTGGACAAAGCAATATTTGAAACTGTAAAACCTAAAGAATCTGCAAGCTATCGGAAAATGAACACAGCTTGTCAGTGGGTGATGGATGTCCTTTTCAGTATTTCCTGCTTGTACTCTTCGAGTTGCCAGTTAAGTTTTTCAGATCAGGTTTTGCTTTCCTTGACAATGTAATTCTTGACAATACAATCCCTAGCAGATATAGAACTATTGTCTATTTTTTTCAGGTCACTTCTCTGTAAAGGTAACCACATATCTTTTCTGTGTGCAGTTGTTAAGCCAGAGGCTTTGTTTTATTTGTAGCACCATGTCCCCTGTTCACTCTTCTTTCATCCCTAACATTATTGGAACTGTATGAAATACACAGCAAGTGAGACCTTGAACCCTTTCCTTCCCTGACTCATTCTGATCTGGCTTGCATCACAAGACAGAAAGATAGTCATAAAAATGTGTCAAAATGAATTTTAATCAAATATTAATCTTTTTAAATATTTACATTTTAGTGTACTGAATTATAAAAGCTTTACCTCATGATACAGAGCCAATAGTATCCAAATTTCCAAGTACTCTGTCAAATTAGATTAGAACAGTTTTAGCTTGTTAAATTAGATATGGTATTGATTATTACTGTGTTATATAATTTTTTTTTGCTTGAGAGATATAAAGAAACATACATTACCTCAAAGAATACCACAAACTATAGACTATGGAAATGATTCCACTCAATATTAGCTTAGAGAATGTGTGACTGATGTAAGGGTGAGAGAAAATTTACAAGAGCATGGACACCTGTATCATTTTAAAACACACCCCAGCAAGTGGGAAACTCACAAAAGATGCTTCTTTCCAGCTCTCTGCATAATTTGTCAGATGCAGATTTTCTGACAGTTTCCTCTCCCTAACCCACATTACTAAGTATAGAAAGTAGAAGTTGACTCTGTGGTTTTGGAAGCTACAGGAATACACTGAGATTCAGGGCTAGTTTATTTTCTGAATTTAGTAAATTTTGTTTAAATTCTGGGTCTTAATGAGCATATGCCCAAGATGGATTTTTTCAATATGGAGAAAATTATTACACAACAGACCACCCTTGCTTTAATATTATACTCTTCATACCACCTTGTTTTCAGTATCCCTTGAGTCTTGGTAGTAGCAATCTGTAGGTGTCTGATTACTTTGTTCTATCTGTGGCTGGGTATTGCGTCACTGTGCCACAGAAAGAATAACAGAGTCTGAGGAGTGTGTCCTGTTACAAGTCTTTTCTGTAAACTTATGATACATAGAAGAAGTTTTCTTCCATGACTAAGGAGACCTACAGAAACAGTGATCTATTAGCATAGGCACAGATGCTTAGAAGTAAGTTTGATAGGCTTATTATGTTTTTGTGAGCAAAAGAGTAGCCTTCTCACTGGGGCAAATGACTCCTTCTCCCATGTCATGCACTTTTGGTACCAGATATGAATTTTCTCCTGGGAAGCAGGTCTGAGCTCTCACCAGAAAGTCACTGGTTACAGCCATTGCCATTATTCCACTCCAGCAGCATCTGTCTGTATTATTTTTTACTGAAAATTGACTTTTCTCTCAAATAATATATACCAAGCACAGATTTCCCTCCCTTCAGTCTTCATATCTTACCCCACATTCCCTTCCACTCTAACAACTTAACTAATACATTGACACTATAACATATAAATGTCTATTGTTGGTAGAGGTTTCTGACCCACCCAGTCCAATAGTCGTTCAGTCCCAAAGAAACACACTAAGGTCTATGTTAATTATAAGCTGGTTGGCCTAATAGTTCAGGCTTCTTATTAACTAATTCTTACATCTTAACCCATAATTCTTATCTGTGTTAGCCATATGACTTGGTACCTTTTATCAGTGAGACATTCTCATCTTGCTTCCTCTGTGTCTGGCTGCCTCTGTGTTGACTACACACTCACCCTTTCCTCTTTCCAGAATTATCCTGTTCTCATCACACCACCTCTACTTCCTGCCTTTTCATCCCACCTCAACTTTCTGCCTGACTACTAGCCAGTCAGCATTTTATTAAAATAATACAATATAAGTGACAGGGTACAAGACCATTGTTCCACAGCACTCCCACCCCCCTTTTTTTCCAAAACAAGAACTCTGAATAGAATTTTCTTTGGTTAGATTTTCTCTTGACCATTTTCAAGAACAACTTGAAATCAAAACTCTAAACAAATAAAAACATCCATAATCCATTCTTTTGGAATGCAGACATAGTTTTCCAGGCTACTTCCTGCTGATTGGGGCACTGATAATCTTATGTGGGCCTAAAAAATATTTAGAATTATGATCAAGTCCTGACTGGAGTTTCCCATGAGGCTTAATCATCTCAGCCAGTAGTCTTGAAACTGTTCTAGATACAGAACTCAGAGTAACAGCTACTAAAAGACATTTTATTATAAATGTTGCTGGTAATCCAACATATGTATTTTGAAAAATGCCTTGCCTTCAAAATTTAAGTCAAAAGATCTGTTAGTTTGGAGAAGAGGTTTTTCTTTTGTTTTCACAGAAAATGAGGGACTGTGAACTCATTCTGCATTAAGAAAAATCAGTTTGATCAAGAAAGACCCCCTGAGAAATTACTGTTAAAAGCAAATGGCCGAGATGTCTGAGTTCTGTATCTAGAACAGTTAATAAGAATGCCAACCAGTTTATAATTAATATAGACCTCTGTGTGTTTTTTATTGTTTATTGTTTTTATTTTTTGGAACTTAATGACTGTGGGACTAGGGGAGGAGGGTAAGGGGGACAAAAAAAACCTCTGCCAACAAATGATGCCAACATGGACAGCTAAGTCCGATTAAAACTTGATGGAGTTTGGGAAGTAATTCTAGACACAAAAGATCAGAGTTAACACAGCTTTTTGGTAGTAGCAGAGGTTTTTTTTGTCCCCCTTACCCTCCTCCCCTAGTCCCACAGAGGTCTACATTAATTATAAACTGGTTGGCATTCTTATTAACTAATTCTTACATTTTATCCCATAATTCTTGTCTGTGCTAGCCACATGACTTGGTACCTTTTATCAGTGAGAGATTCTCATCTTGCCTCCTCTGTGACTGGCTTCCTCTGTGTGGACTGTAGACTGACTCCTTCTTTTCCCAGAATTTTCCTGTTTTGTTGCCCTGCTTCTATTTCCTGCCTGGTCATCCCGCCTATACTTCTTCCTTTTTACTCCACCTATATTTCCTGCCTGGCTACTGGCCAATCAGCATTTTATTGAAAACAATACAAAATAAGTAACAGGGTACAAGACCATTGTTCCACAGCAGTCCAGAGCCAAGCAGGATGCTTGGTGGCAGTTTACCCCACCATATGCCACTTCCTGTTACTATTAAAACTACCAGCATGCGTGCTTCTAATTCAGTACCACCATATTTTCTCCCTATTCAATAGACAAAATATGCAATGCCTTCAGAAATAGAGAATTGCTGTCTTGTTTTGTCATTAAACCAACCTTAGTAACAATGTCTTTTATTGTTTTTGAAAACTCAGAGAACTTCATGGTCAATAACTCATAGGAAGGTACTTTACCCTCACCTTTGGGAATTTTATCCAACAACTCTATGATTTCTAGTATTAACTACACTACACACTTATGAGTTCTTTGCATTTATATTACTTAAAGGCCAATGATCTTTGTTTCAATTATCCAGTCCCAGTAGAAATATAACATAAGTGGAAGGTAGAAGTATTATTGAACTTGTCCTCAATCAGTTCCATACATTAGAATTTGTGTAAAGACTGCTTTCTCTTTTTTTGTTTGTTTGATTGGTTTTTTCAATACAAGGTTTCTATGCAACTTTGGATCCTGTCCTAGAACTAGCTCTTGTAGACCAGGCTGGCCTCAAAATCACAGAGATCTGCCTGCCCCTGTCTTCTGAGTGCTGGGATTAAAGACATGAGCCACCAAAGTCTAGCTTCATATCACTATTAATTCTCTATAAATACTTATACATAATACTGAGTTAGGTGAGAACCTTCATGGTAGCTTTATCAGTTGCTTCCTTTCATAGAAATGCTTGTAAGAGCCCTATGATAGTCTACAGATGGATGAAGCCATATTTATACACTTACTTGAGAAGCTAAATGCTTATAAATCTCACCTGCCAGTATTGAATTGGAAGGTGATTTTTGTGTTTATTTAATTTGAACCCAATGGTTCTGGTCTTTATCAGAGGGATTTCTATGCATGAGGAGATACTCATTTCCATGATACACTAAAATGGAAGTGCTTTACATGTTATTAGAGGATCAACAATGCAACCCATGGCCTCCAGTTTCTGTGCATTTATCTCATCCAGTCAGAGGAAAAGCTTGGTTGCTTGTCATCTCAGTGCATCTATTTTTCCACGTTGGGGATATAGTAAGAACCACTTATAGCCCTCTGTCTAGATCTTTCTTTCAACTGTATAGCTAACTGCTGGTCATGCTTTAAAGACTTCCAATGACACTTAGCACATTGACTTTTTCATCAGTTTCCCTCCAGGAACTTCAGCTTGGCACAGATCTTGTCACATTTGCTTTTAAGTAAGCACAGATGGGGCCTGGCATCTATTTTCTCATTTTCTTGTCTTTTCTTGAGTGATTTATAAAATTAATTTGTATGTGTTTTCTCAATTTTCCATTTTTTCTAAAGCCCCTTCTGTGTTTTGAAGAGTGTGTCCCATCATGACATTCAGGCTAAGTCACTAAATTTCCCAACCATTCAAGTGGTCTCGAGAAATCAATTTCTTTCTTAACTCTCTTGTGAACACAATGTTTCCTCATCTGTGGAACTAAGCATGTAGCTTTGCTCTTATCCTCAATTCCATAGTACTGGCTGTCCTTCCTGTATCAGTTCCCACAGATAGTGCTCATGAGAACCTCAGACAATAATAGTACTTTATAAAAGCCAATTCATCAAATTAGATACCCTTCACCTTGGCTCAAGTATGTAGCCTTTTCCTCACAGAGATAAGGGTAGTTATATTACTGACTTTTTCTGCTTCCACGTGATTTTTTCAGCCTCACGTGCAAAGCTGTGAGAGGCTTTTAAAATTGTGTGCTTAAATGTACCTCTCCCCTCAATGCAAACAGAGAATGGGAGAAGTATTTCCAGATACCATGCTTTTGTTTTATTTATATTTTTTAAAAATACATCTTTATTAATACCTGCACATGTATGCTAACTCACAAATTTCTTCTTCTATATTAAAATTCAGGCCTGAAGATTTACTTTACTTTCAGTTCATTCTTTTTTCAATAACAGATTGTCTCTTTGGGTTTCAAGATTTGGGCACACAGCAAAGGGAACTTTAGCTGAGATCTAAATTTTAATCTCTATTTCTATATCCTTCCAGCCATAAGAAATATCAACCAACTCCTGTCTTTTATGTAGTTACTCTGCCAAAAGAGAAGGTAATAGATTGAACAGGATCTGCATGTTTGTTTGTTTGGTTCTGCGCCTCTTCACCCCCATTGAACAGTCTAGCCACAATCACCTAATTGTTCATTACAAAGGTCTTAAAGTAGATGCCATAGTATACTAATAGTCTCATCCCACATGTTACTTTCAGGAATTGTGATATATTTTCTGTTCTGTCTCCATATTTGTATAATAGATCCCTTTATCTGTTAGACATGCTATGCCCAACAAGTATAAGAAAACAACATATATATATATATATATATATATATATATATATATATATATATATCGTCTCATCCACTACAATGTCCATCAACCATTATTAGAGAACATGGGAAATACTGAAGTTTGAAGAAAATATCCATCCTCACAGTCTCACTAATATGTGCTGTATGCCGTGAAAGGACAATATGACTACTCTTTCATGTCATCAACCATACTTCCCCTCTTTGGATAAAAACTGTGTTGTGTGAATTACTGCTAAAAGTAAACAAGCATGTGCTCAGTTGAGATTGGATGCCAGTAACAGCTAAAAGAACTGATTTCACCCAAGTCCAGTTTAGTGAAGCCAGTGAGATTAGGGGTGGTGTGATGACGCAAGCATGGAAGACTCATAAGCAACTACATCACAAAAAAACCAAGCCCAATATGAGTGAAGACTTATGAAAGCTGCACCAAAAATTACCTGCAAAGATAACAGCTGATTTTATTCTCTACCTAGCAGAATTTCCTGCTTATCTGAGTTTGCTTGTGAGGAGCTTTTGAAAATATTGTGAGTTTTGAAAACTTCATGATAATTATAAGTCGCTTATTTTATAAGACTTAATGCATGTCTTTCAAGGATTGGATGCTTCAACTTGTTAGAAAATGCTGAAAAACACAGAGCAATAGCAAGAATAATTTTAAAAAGCAGCAAAATGAATCAAATAACAAAACTTGCGAAATGTGTTCTGAATATAAAATGACAATTATCAGAATAATAAATAAGAATAGTAATATTTTTAAATGTATTGGATTGGTAAAAAATTACAAATTTTGAAAATATTACTCTGAGCATAGGATTTAGATACTTGAAGACACAACAAAGTTGAATGAAGGATTCACATACTAAATACCACAAGCTCCTCTCCCCACATATTTTTCAACCCCATTTCCCTAGCCTTATTATATAAGCTGAGGAAAAATATTGATTCCCTCTTGAAACCTATGAGCTTTTTTACTGGGTTTCAAGTAATGATAATGGGATGGTACCCTCTTCACAACCAGAGAGTGTGGAAGAATCAGTAGGGAGGGAAGTCTAGAAGAAAGGAGAGAAGAAAGGGAGTGAAAAGGAAGACAGAGAGAGGGAGAAAAGGAAGAAAAATGAGGGAAGAAGTAAAAAAAATATATAGTGGACAGGTTGGAAGGAAGGAAAAAAAGAAAAAAGATATAAGAAAGGAAGGAAGAACAGACATGAGAAGGAAGGAAGAGAGAAAAATAAAGAGATGGGAAAAAGAAAGAAAGTAGGAAGGGAAAATAAGAGAGAAGAAAAGAGGAGAGAAGAGAAGAGGGAAAAGAGGGAGGATATTTTCAAGAATAAGACATTTTTGTTTTTCAATTTCATTGCCAAAAGCCACAGAATACAAATCAACAACATTTGTATTACCATCTCAAAGTAAAAAATGATTGTTCCAAGAATGTTAACAAATATAAATGAAAGAAGTTATAACTTAGCCATAAAAGTCTTTCTCCAAAGACATCTATCTATTCATGTAAAATAAAATAGATATACTTATTAGTTTTAGTGTGTATTAATTGCCCCAATTTCTAGCACTAAATGCATCCTTTACTTTTATGACACATGACCCAACCTGGGAGAGATAGTCCAAAGTTGGAAAGTTTGTTTGCTGCTTTTTAAAATTATCAATTGGCTTTACTGTTGCCAGCACTAAGGTACATACTCTTTATAGAACAAGCTAAGAAACTAAGCACGGGTCACAAGATTTAAATTAAATGCAGAATAAACAATAACATTTTAAAAAGTAATAGTCCTTGCTTTGTGTTATAATCATGTATTTATATTATAATCAGTGCTATACTTTTAAATTAAACGTAAGTTTAATTTTTGTCTATATGTTTCAGGGTTCCCTGTATTTATATTATAATTAGTGCTATACCTTTAAATTTAATGTAAGTTTAATTTTTATCTATATGTTTCAGGGTTTGGTGATTTGTTCAACTGCAAGCAATGCTATTTGTTTTCTAAGAAGAATATCGTCATGTCAGAATGTAAATTAAAATATGATATTATTATTAATATTTTTGTTAGAATGAGTTTAATATTTTAGACCTGAAGTGATATTTCTCATTGCTCAAACAAAAGTTAACACATTTTTTCCACTTAATTATCTTCATGATGGCCTCTAACTAAGAAATTATTCGGATTGTAAAAATTCCCTCACTATGCTTTGTTGACTTTAGGAAGCAGAAGGAACTCAGTAGTGGAATGCTTGTTTAGTATAAATCAGACCCTGGATTTGGTACCCGCACTTTTTATAAAGAATTTCCTTCTAAAAATCACTCACTACATAGTGAGTAAATTTAGGATATTTTAACCTCAATATTGGTGATGTTCTTATGTGAAATAAGAAGGAATTGCCCACTTTGAAACTGGTGTGAATTTGATAAGCAAAAGCAAAATTTCTAAATATTTGGCTATGAAAAACAAAACTCAAATCATAGAGAGTGACTGACAATTAAATTAGATCTCCCAAAACTCCTGTGAAATGAAGGTAGATGATGAGAGTTAGGCAGGGTAAATACTGATGACACTTTGCAATAGAACGGTATCGAAAAGATTCCAAGCACTAATTTCTATAGGGATAACTTAGTATGAATGTAATGGGAATGTTCTCACAAGCCAGGCAATCTGCAGCTGAGCCTATCTCTAATTCAACAAGCTTAAGCTACAAGGCAAATTTCATGTAAAGTCTCTAACCCTTCTAGATAATGAAAGCGCAGAGGCTAATATAAGGAATTTGAAGGATTTAAGAGATTAAACAAAGGACTACCAGGAGATACTTGAACTCTGCTTTTCTCTATATTTTAGGAGACTGAGAAAAATTGAGACTGCTCTTTGTTTAGAAGAAGTTCAATTAGATCAATGTCTCAGTGCCTTTGGGGAAAGTCAGCCATTCACTATATGGTGTTTGGACTATATTTCAAATTGGCTCAAAGGTGTTATAAAAAGAGGTAATTAGGTTTATCAAACTGATTTGTATAGACTTTCTTCTGTAGCTAAGGCTATATTTGTTTCAATAAACCCAATGATAACAGGCTTAAACCGTCCTTATTTTTCTAAGGAAAGTCTCTAGACTATAATACAGTCTGACATGAAAAGTGGAAAAAAGTCTTTAGCTGTGTCTTTTTCTTGTTGTTTTTCAAATTATAGAAATGTACAGTTTGCAGTTGGACCTGGTGGCACAAGCCTGTAACTCCAGTTCCTCGGGAGACTGCTTAAACAAGTTGGTAGTTCGGGGCCTATCTGGACTATAGAGTGAGTTCAAGCCCAGCCTGGGTAACTTAGTAAGCTCCTATCTCTAAAAGAGTGGGGCATGTATGAGCAATTTGTGTTACATTTCAATAGAATGCTAACTAGATTTCCACTGGACATAATTCCTAGATCTTAGCACCTTTTTAAAGAAAATTTAGCATTTCCTTGGTATTGTCATGGAAGTGAATATCATACTGAGTGCTAATATAACTACTTGAGTTTAAGTCTTTTGTGATCTAAGATAGTGTAGTGCTCTGTTTGAAACAGAACTTCTGTTCTGCAAAATTGCTAACATTTATTAAATAATTTCCGTTTGATCAAAGAA
This sequence comes from Chionomys nivalis, assembly GCF_950005125.1. Classification (NCBI taxonomy): domain Eukaryota; kingdom Metazoa; phylum Chordata; class Mammalia; order Rodentia; family Cricetidae; genus Chionomys; species Chionomys nivalis. The sequence continues at coordinate 72,235,462 of NC_080090.1, read as the reverse complement.
AGGTTCATTCACATACCTTATTTTCATTTTCCTTTTTTGTTATTGTCATAATTAGCTACTTTTCTCTTCCTAAAAATTGCTTATATGGTAATGATACCTTCTTGTACACACCTGTCATTATGAGTTTTATGTTTGATTATGCACTTCCAACGTACACACACACACACACACACATTTATTTAGATCAGGCACACACATTTTTGAGATGCTGATATGGGAAGTAGGGAATCTATTCTGAAATACATAGTAAATCCTGATGCTGTCATACTAAATTGGAAAAGAATGGTATTTTGGTTAATTTTTCACAAACAAAAAGAAAAAGAAGAGATAGAAATTCATATATATTTAGAATCAAAAGAAACTCACTTTAGAAATAAAGTATATAGCAACTAAAACCCTAAAAAATAATAATTAAAAACTTTGACTGTATATAAAATGAAGGTTATTACTAATTTCCTGAAGTAACTATCAAGCTATATGGAAGCTTCATGGTACTAAGTCAATTACTGTAAGTAAAAGTTTGATAGTTGGAAGCTAGGCACCAACTTTAAATTGTATTTTTCCCATACATTATATATTAGATTAAATTCCAAGAAAAACATTACACAGAGTACAAAATTTATCTGAAAACACAATTAAATGTGAGCAATTATTATTCATTCAAGATTTTCTTTATATTTCTCTATTTTTCCATTATATACATTTAAGAGAGATTCCTAAATAAACTCTGAAATTTCTGGGCATGATATAGTGAATGAATCCTGTGCTCTAAAGAGAAAACAAAAATAGTTGTCAGGTGATGGTGTCATACTGTTTCCTAGGAAGTGTTCTTACAGTGAAAGTGTGATGGGCTTGTTAGGGGGAAGAAGGTATAAGGAATATGAATGACTCTTCCCGGCTCCCACATGTCATTCATGAATGGGTTTCACTCACTGTGGTTGTCACAGATGTGTGTGTGTGTATCTGTATGAGTGAAACATATACATGCATATAACAGCATTATCTTGAACAATGTAAAGTATATGTATATTTATTTCTTTGTATATTCACAAGTATAAACATACACACATTTGTTTTATGTATGTGTGTATTGTAGCTTATGATTTTTTTCTGAATAATGTACTTTCCATATCTACACACTGTGTTAACGTGAAAAATTAATTCAATTATTCTTTAAATTATTGGATCTTTGAAGGAATGTCAGCATAACAATATGAACCTATTATTAATCATGTAGTAATGTTTCTAATTAACTATGGTCACTAGAGTATTAGTGAATTGAAACAGATTTTATTAAATGTTATATTTACTTCCTACTGCTCAGTATTATTATAAAGTTGAGAGAGTAGTTTTCAGGGTGATAAGATTCCTTCTTTTTCCACCATCAGTAAGATGAATTTCTACAAACACCCTCAATGGTATATCTTCTTAGCTATTAACCACATGTGGTACTTTAGTTTGAAATTCATTAAAAGTATTAAAGTTAAATATTAAGCTTCTCTGGTGAATCACATATATCTTAAATTCTCAGCAGGTAAACACAAAATATGTAATTATGGTACTGGCAGGACAGAAATAAATTATATGGCTTTATATCTTTATTTTATTTTTAACTGTTAATTTGCTCTTTATTTTCATATTTTTTGTAATAATTGCATCCATCTATTTCAAGAATCCCTTTGGCTAAATGTGAATGTCTGATCTTTTTTTTTTCATTTTCTTTTTTTTATCATTATTATTGAAAAATATTTCTGCCTCCTCCCCGCCTCCCACTTCCCTCCCCCTCTCCCTACTCCTCTCCCAGTACTAAGAACAGTCAGGGTTCCCTGCCCTGTGGGAAGTCCAAGGTCCTCCCCCCTCCTTCCAGGTCTAGGAAAGTGAGCATCCAAACAGGTTAGGCTCCCACAAAGCCAGTACATGCAGTAGGATCAAAACCCAGTGCCATTGTCCTTGGCTTCTCATCAGCCCTCATTGTCTGCCATGTTCAGAGAGTCCAGTTTTATCCCATGCTTTTTCAGTTCCAGTCTAGCTGCCTTGGTGAGCTCCCAATAGATCAGCCCCATTGTCTCAGTGGGTGGGTGCACCCCTCGCCGTCCTGACTTCCTTGCTTATGTTCTCCCTCCTTCTGTTCTTCATTTGGACCTTGGGAGCTCAGTCCAGTGCTCCAATGTGGGTCTCTGTCTCTGTCTCCATCCATCACCAGATGTAGGTTCTATGGTGATATGCAAGATATTCATCAGTATGGCTACAGGAGAGGGCCATTTCAGGTTCCCTCTCTTGCCATCCTATACACAAAGGATAAGGAAGCAGAGAGGGAAATCAGAGAAGCATCACCTTTCATGATAGCCACAAATAGCATAAAATATCTTGGGGTAACACTAACCAAGTAAGCGAAAGATCTATTTGACAAGAACTTTAAGGCTTTGAAGAAAGAAATTGAAGAGGATACCAGAAAATGGAAGAATCTCCCTTGCTCTTGGATTGGGAGGATCAACATAGTAAAAATGGCAGTTCTACCAAAGGCAATTTATAGATTCAATGCAATCCCCATCAAGGTCCCATCAAAATTCTTCACAGATCTTAAGAGGATAATAATCAACTTTATATGGAAAAGCAAAAAAACCCAGGATAGCCTAAACAATCTTATACAATAAAGAAACTTCTGGAGGCATTACCATCCCTGACTTCAAACTCTATTACAGAGCTACAGTATTGAAAACAGCTTAGTGTTGGCATAAACACAGAGAAGTCGACCAATGGAATCGAATAGAAGACCTGGATTTTAACCCTCAATCATATATCTTTATGTTTTGTTGGTTTAAATGATAATAGTCCCTGAAATGCTCCACCACTAGAAAACTTAGACTCCAGTTGGATACAGTCTGGTTGCAACTTTGAGATCTCACAGTCTCCCTTTACTTCCAGTTCACTCTCTAGCAGTTGAAGTTCCAACAACCATGAGGCTTTCTGACCTGCCTCCCTCTCAGGATGGATTCTTATTCCTCTGCAACATTAAACCTAAATTAATTCTCAGGTAAATTGCTTCAGTCATGGCGTTTTATCATAGACAGAGCAACTTAGATGATGTGCTACTTAAAGAAAGTGTGGCACATCTATACTTAGAGTACTATTTAGCGGTAAAAAAATAACATCTTGAATTTTGCATGCAAATAGATGGAATTAGAAAACAGTATCCTGAATGAGGTAACCCAGATTCCCAAAACTGAATATGGTATGTACTCACTCATAAGTGGATACTAGCCATAAACAAAGGACATTGAGCCTATAGTTCATGATCCTAGAGAAGCTAAGTATAAGTTGAACCCAAAGATAAACATATATAGAGCTGGAAATTGGAAACAGAAAAGATCACCTGATAAAATTGGGAGCATGGGGGTGGGGAGTAGAAGGAAAGAGAGAAAGGAAAGAGGAGGAGAGAAGGGGAGGGTTAAGGAGAACTTGAGGGAATGGGATAATCAAGATGGAGCAAGAACAGATATGAGAGCAAGGAAAGAGATATCTTGATTGAGGGAACAATTATGGGGTTAGCAAGAAACCTGGCTCTAGAAAAATATTCAGGAATCCACAAGGATGAACCCAGCTAGGAACCAAAGCAATAGAAGAGAGGGTGGCTAAACTGGTCTTGCCTGGTAGTCAGACTTACGATTAAGTATTGCTACAGAACCTTTGTCCAACAACAGATGGAAACAGAGGCAGAGACCCACACTGGAGCACTGAACTGAACTCCCAAGGTCCAGTTGAAGAGTAGAAGGAATGAGAATATGAGCAAAGAGGTCAAGATCATGAAAGGTTCATCCACTGGCACCGTTTACCTGAGCTAATGGAAGCTCACCAACTCTAGCTGGACTGGGAAGGAACAAGCATAGGACCAAACTAGTCCCTCTGAATATGGTTGACAGTTGGAGAAGACTGAGGGACCAGTGACAGTGGCACTAGGATTTATCTCTACTACATGTACTGCCTTTTTTGAATCCTATTCTCTTTGGATGTATACCTTGCTCAGCCTAGATGTAGTAGGGAGGGCCATGGACCTTCCACAAAGCAAAATGCTTTACCCTCTCTTAGAATTAGAGGGCGGCGGGGTGGGAGGTTGTGTGGAGGGAATGGGAGGAAGGAGGGAAAGGAATGGGAATTTGCATTGGTATTTTTTGAAAATAAATTAAAAAAAGAAACAGAACTAATAATTTCTCACACTTTAATATGTACAAATATGCTAGGAATATACATGAACATATAAATAAAATAAAAGACTGTACAATGCAGATTTTAGAACTTACATCTGAAATTAACCAATGGTACATTACACTGTTTACCATTATTCAATATTGTTTTCTGGGCAAGGGAGACTTGAAGTAAACTCTTCAATTTCAGTGAGAATAATTTAAAATATGCCACCAGTGAGTGATTATAGACTGTTCATTTCTACATGTTAAGAATTTATCCAAATTGCCTGTAATAGAAAGATATTTCTTGCATACTCTTCCTATTCAGAGCTCTCTCCAACACTTAAATGATCTCTAAATGTAGGTAGACACAAATGACTCTGGCAAGACAAGACTCGTCAGAATATAAAGTTACTACAATGGTTAGATTGACTTAGTTTTTAAGAATATTATTAAACTTTATAGACTTTTTATGTCCCTACAAAAGAAATTTTAAAACACATTGAGAGTGTAACTGTCTTCTTGATTAAAAGAGTGGCGATTTAAAAGGAAAAAAATTGTAAGTGTATATTTATTTAAATTTATATTTGATTGAGGCTTCCATACTTGTAAATAATTAATTTAATCATTGTCACTACTTATTCTACTCCCACCTTCCCTACTAAATTATTCTTTACAATTCTCTGTCATAATTCAAGCATTTTGTGTCTGTGACTCACCCAGTTTAATTTTCTTTTTAACATTATTTGAAAATCACAAGCATATGTACAGTTTATATCAATCGTATCCATCCATCTTACTCCTGTCCAACTCTTTCTTGGACACCTATTCCCTGTCACATCTCCTTCTCAACTTCATAATCATTAATGGCTGATTTTTAATACACTGAATCCAATTTGTATTGCCCATACACAGATGAATCTAAGGTTACATGATAACCTACCAATATCCATTTTACTCAAGAAAAATGACTCTCCCTCTCAAAAAAAAAATCAACTGTCAATAAATCCTTAGGTAGATACGGAGACTCGGAAGTTCTTCCCTTATCGATGCTGAATGTTTTAGCTGGTTTGATCTTGTGTATATAATTGCAATTGTTATAAACCTATATGTGCACAATGTGGAAATTCTTCCCATTATTCAGATCTTACATTTCTTCTGTCCATTCTTCCATATTACTATCTATGCTTTGGGAGCTGAGGGTAACAGGTTTATATGGATGTCTCATATATAGGTGAGCATTCATCTTTGCTTGTGCTCAGCATTTTGATTATTTATGACTCTACATTAGCTTCTACCCCATTAAATCTTAAGCTTCTCTGAGCAAAGGTGGGAGAAGTAGAAATGGTAGAAATTTATGAGGCTGGGCATAGTTGTTCATACCTTTAATCCCAGCACTTGCGAGGCAGAGGCAGGTAGATCTTAGTGAGTCGGAGGCTAGCCTGGTCTACAAAGCAAGTTTGGATGTACACGTTCCTAGGCCTGGATGGAGTAGGGAGGGCCTTGTACAACCCGCAGGGCAGGGTACCCTGTCCTCTTTTGAGAAGGGAAGGGGAGGGAGGAGGGGAAGTGGGGGAGCAGGAGGGGAATGGAAGGAGGTGAGGAAGTGTAAATTTTTGAATGGAAAAATTAAAAAAAACTAAATAAAAGGTATATAAAAACATTTGGGGAACATCAAAAAAAAGAAAAGAAAATCAATAATTCAGTTGCAGTATTTGTGATTTTTTTCCTTGACAAAATAAATGCATTTAATTAATATGCGTTAAATGAAATAAAGCAGTATGCCTATGGGTTATAATTTTTATAGGAGTGATTTTAAAATTAGAACACAAATTGGAATGAAACCGTTACATTTGTAATTTAAAGTGTCATATGAGAAAATATCAAAGAAAATAATAAAACAACTACAAAGCAGAGTAAAGAACGCAAAGCTAACTCCTCTTGGTTATAGCCCATAGCTGCTTTTGCACATCTTCAAAAATTAACAGTTTCAATTATAAACTTGGCACAAAGAGTGTTTGTGAGTTATAATTAACATAACTCACTGGAGTTGATTTTCTCAGCTTTATGACTAGTAACCTGCAGGTGAACATGTTGTCTCACACTTAAGATTTAGTTCATAATATGCTTAAGTAACATTTAATTCACAGTGCACTCTTAACATGGTGGCTTTAAATCTAGAAGCACTCTTGAGGAAATAGAACCAAGAAAGGCACTGAAGACCAATTAAAAGTATAGCATAAGAAAGAACTAATATAGATTCCTTTCTTTGCTAATTTAATAACTGATTTATATACTATCAATATATAAAGATAGTTTGTAAATAAATCACTATTGTAATAAAAATATAATCAATCACTTATTTCCAAAAATTGTTTTTGCTTTTTTAATGCTTGTTAACATATTTAATTATTGACTTAAATTTCTACTCTATAATAAATTAGAGCACAAAATATATTTAGAGCTGAAATAACTAATAATAAGCACACTTGTGAAATAGTTACATTCAAACTAATATTTGTTAATTAAGTTATGGTTACATATTAGGTATTTTGTTATAAGTATGTCTGTAAATGTTCCCTTTGATCAACATGAATTTTAATGTCATTGTTGTTGTGCAGGCAACCAAATGTTCTGACTGGATCCTAGACTTGCTCAACAAGAGGGGATTTGTACCTGAAAGGGTAAATCTAATTTGGAATGACTAGACAGATCATAGGTCAAACAGAAGAACTAATATAGTTCTTTAGTTAGTGACCTAATATCTAGTTCCATCGAACTATAAACCTGTGTTTATGTACACATACAATCACTACTACAAGTCTTAACCAAAGAAACTACTCCTTCTTGTAATGTTTTAATGTAATATACATAAAAACATTAGAGCTCTGAATTTACAACAGTCTTGTCTGTCCCACTTCATCCTCTCCTCCTATGCCCTGTTTTTCCCTCTCACATTCACAAACTGTACTTTTCTAATTAACATTTTACGCACACATATAGATATGTATATATAGTCATAAACATACAGATAACTGAATCTACCTTGATTTCTTGTATGCACATATGTCTAGATCTGATCATTTGAGACTGTACAATCTACATGTAGGCTCCTTCTCTCTTTAGTCATTAACTTGTAGAATTTTCCTGTTCACATTGACATGTCAACTGGTTATGCCCATGCTATTCAGGAAATTATTGTTGCAATTCTGTGGATATATTTTTCTTGTCATATAGAGGCTATACTCTCTAGCTGTATGTCTAGGTCTGTGAATATAACAATTATTCTGCCATCTTACAAAATTCTACCTGAATCTTGAATGTTGGCATTGTTTTTCGTAGGTATGAACTGTGCTTGAGCACCCTTTAGATTCTTTTTTAGTTTTTGTATGAAAGACTAAAATTAGTGAAAAAAAATATATATATATGAACCCTTCTTACATCTCTTTCTGAGAGAGATGTAAGAAGGGTTCATATATTAAAAAAAATCTGCAGAATGTGAAGGAGATAGAGCTAACTATTTGGATGTATTCCAATGAAGGAAAAATATATGTATTTGTCTTTCATGGCTAAAACTTCCAAAAACTCAAATTCACAGTGAGCAAACAAGGCATTAACATGTATATATATCAGCTAAAATTTTCTGCATATTCTGTAAAAATTGATACTAAGCTCCATTTGTAATCAAGATATAAATTACTTATAAGTCAAGTTTCACCCAATAAACTGTCAAAATGGAATAAATTCTATATATAATTATGCCATCAATAATCAGTAGTGCTGGCCAGTCTTATGCAACTTGAACAAGCTAGAGTATTGTAAGGGAGGAAATCTTAATTGAGAAAATGCTTTCATAAGATTTATCTATAAACATTTTCTTCATTAGTGATTGATGGGGAGGACTCAGTCCATGGTGGGCAGGGCCATCCCTGGGCTAGTGGTCATGGGTTTTTTAAGAAAGCTGGCTGAGCAAAACCATGGAAGCAAGCCATAAGCAGCACCCTTCCATAGCCTCTACATCAGCTTCTGCCTCCAGGATCCTGCCCTGTTTGTGTTCCTGATCTGGCATCCTTCAATGAAGAAAAAGGGTGTGGAAGTGCGAGCCAAATAAACACTTTCCTCTCTGACGTGCTTTGGTTATGGTGTGTTGTCACAGTAATAGTAACCTTAATAAGATAGTTGCACATAGTCTTTTATAATTTCTAAAACTGCTCCAAACAATAAGAAATTATAATCATTTCTGGCAGTTTTACTAAAGGACAAATTGATACTAGAGACTTCATGCAAGATATTACCTAACACCCAATGAACCCTTTAAGCCTGCTCAACATCCCCAGAGTGAACCCCCTTCCCTGGACTTCACATTCTTGTCTACATCTTCAAAAGGAGTCTTTGGGTTACTGGTGTGCAAACCCCAGCCCCATAAGAAAACTGCTACACTGGAAACCACACTGCACTAGTAATCCCAGAAACCAAGAAGTGACCAAGAACCACAGAGGTTAAACAGTTACATGGAACCACAGAGGCAAGATGGCACCCAAAACTCTAGAAGTTTAGCAACAATCCCCAAACCTAAGCATAGTCATCCTCCTGGACCTAAAGACTTTCTTGTCATTCAAAAACCTTCGCTGTTTAAACTAGAAGACCAGAACGGAAACAGGAACCAAAGGGGAAAAAAACTATCCAAATAAAACAAATGTAGGAATCAATAACTAGACGTATAACTACTGATCCTAGATGTCTAAACACCAATGTTTTAACACAATCAATAACAGAAAGGGCAGTATGTCACCACCAGAATTCAGCTATTTTATGTCACCAAGACCTGAATGATTCAATGCAGCTGAAGCACAAAACGACCTTAAAAATGACTTTATGAAGATGATAGAAGTCCTTAAGGAAGGACAAAAAATAAATAAATAAATAAATAAATAAATAAATAAATAAATAAATAAATATAAAAAAAAACTAATCGAGGGGGGGAAAACAGCAAAAAGTATGGGGAAATCAATAAATCCCTTGAAGAATGCCAAGAAAGCAAAGACAAAGTCAAACAGGCAAAGGAAAAAGTTTAAGAGCTAAAAATAGAAATAGAAACAATAAAGATATCACAAAATGAGGAATTCTGGAAATGGACAATCTGGGTAAGCAAACAGAAACTACAGATGCAAGCATCACCAAAGAAAATGTTAAATCAAAAAAAAAAAATCCTGACCCAAAACATCCAGGAGATCTGGGATTCTATGTAAAATCCAAAGGTAAGAATAATAGAAATATAAGAATGAGAAGAATCTCAGCTCTAAAGCCAGAAAATAAATGCAATAAAATTATAGAAGTAAATTTTCCCAACCTAAAGAAGAACATGCCTACAAAGGTAAAAGAAGCTTACAGAACACCAAATAGACTGGAACAGAAAAAGAAGTCCCCTTGTCACATTATAATCAAGACATTAAATATAAAACAAAGAAAGAATAGTAAAAGTTATATATGAAAAAGGCCAAGTAGCATATAACCTTTGACATATTAAAATTACACTCAACTTTTCAATTGAGACTAGCCATGCTAGAAGAAGGGCAGCCGGGTGGTGGTGGCATATTCCTTTAATCCCAGCACTCGGGAGGCAGAGGCAGGAAGATCTCTGTGAGCTCGAGGCCAGCCTGGTCTACACGAGCTACTTTGGACAGGCTCCAAAGCTACAGTCTTGAAAAACCAAAAAACAAAACAACAAAAAAGACAGAAAGGCCTGGAGGACCTGGACAGACATCTTGTGGATCCTAAGAGACCACAGATGACAGCCCAGATATTATATGCAGCAAAACTGTCACTCAGCATGGATGAAGAAAGCAATATATTTCATTATAAAGTGAAATTTAAACAATATCTTTCTACAAATCTGGTCACATAAACCAAAAAAGGCAATAGATAATCTCATACCAGCAAAACCCAAAGAACACACAAACACAAACACACAAGCTCACACTATCACCACCACCACCAACAACAACAACAATAAATAAAAGGAACTAACAATCCATGGTCATTAATATCTCTCAATATCAATATCAATTGCAACTAAAAAAGATACAGGCTGAAAAGAATACAAATTAAGCAGGATCCATCATTCTACTGCATATGAGAACACGCCTATATATCAAAGATAAAATTAGCACACAAGATCATCTCCAAAATATATAAAGAATTCAAGAATCTAGATATCAAAATATCAAATGATTAAGCTAAAAATGGGGTACAGATATAAGCAAAGAATTCCCAAAAGAAAAATCTCAAATGTCAAATTAAGTAATTGTTTAACATCCTTAGTTACCAAGGAAATACAAATCAAAACGACTCTGAGATATCATCTTATACCTGTTAGAATAGCTAAAACCAAAAACACTGATAACACTTTATGCAGGAGAAGATGTGGAGTAAGGGAAATACTTCTGTACTGCTGGTGGGAATGCAAACATAGCAATACCACACCTAGACATATACTCAAATAAAACACAATCATACTACAAAGACATTTGTTCAATTATGTTCATAGGAGCATTGCTTGTAACAGCCAAAACCTGGAAACCACCTATATTCCTCTCAACCAAAGGATGAATAAAGAAAATGTGGTACATATACAAAATGGATTATTACTCTGTGGTAAAAACAAGAACAAACAAAAAAAAAGTGACATCTTGAAATTTGCAGGCCAATGAATAGAACTAGAAAAGGGACCTCTTGAGTGAGGTAACCCAGACCCAGACTGACAAACACAGTATATGTATTTACTCCTAAGTAAATATAAGATGCAAAGCAAAGGATGACCAGGCTACAATCCATAACCCCAAAGAAGCTAGGTAAAAAGAAGGGCACTAAAAGGGACACACATAAAGGCCCCCCAGGAAATGGAAATAGTGAAAATATACTGAGCAAACTGAGAAGGGGAGGAGAAGGAAGAGCATGGGAGATGGGAACATGGGGGCTCAAGATGACCAATTTGTGGGAGGAACAGGGAGGAGGAGCAATGAAAGAGATACCTTGATAGAAGGAGCCATTATGGGGTTAAGGAGAAACAAGGTGCTTGAGAAACTCCCAGAAATGCACAAGGATGACTCCAGCTGACTCCTAGCAATAGTGGAGAGAGTACCTGAACTGGCCTTCCCCTATAATCAAATTAGTGACTACCCTGAATGTCATCATAGAGCCTACATCCTATAAATGATAGAAGCAGTTCAGTGATCCACAGCTAAGCATTGGGCTGATTTCCTGGTGCTTAGTTGAAGAGAGGAAGGAGAAATCATGTAGTGTGTGTGTGTGGGGGGGGGGGGGATCAAGATCGTGATTGGGAAAACAGCAGAGAAAGCTGACCTGAACTAGTAGGACTCATGAACTTTGAAATGACATCTATGATTCCTGCATGGGACCTAACTAAGCCTTCTGACTGTGGGTAACAGTTTGGAGAGGAAAACTAGAAGTATTACCAGAACTTATCCTGGGTGTATGAACTGGCCTTTTGGAGCACATTCTCTATGATGGGACACCTAGATCAGCCTTGATACAGATTTGAGTGTTTTGAGCCTGCCTCAATTTGGTATATCAAACTGGTTGACTCCCCAAGAGAGGCCACACCTCCTCTGAAGAGTGGATGGGGGCAATAGGGCAGAGGTGGGGACCTGGAGAAGAGGAGTGAGTGGCAACTGGGGATAGTATATAAAATTAAAAAAATAGATTTAATTTAAAAAATTACCTGAGAGTAAAGGGTAGGAAAAAGATTTTCCTATCAAATGGAGTTAAGAATCAAGCAAAGAAGATAGCTGGTGCTGTTATCCTAATATCTAACACAAAGTTAATCAAAAGAAGTGGAGAAGCACATTTTGTTTGCCTCAAAGGAAACATCCTTTAAGGTAAAACCTCAGTTCTGAGCATGTGTGACTCAAATGTAATGGCACCGATCTCTGTTGGTTTGGAAAAATTACCAAAGCTTAAATTACAATCAAACTCCACAAATTTATAGTTGGAGTCTTCAATATCCCACTCTCACTAATTAACAGGTTGTTTAGAGAGAAACTAAACAGAGAAATAAATGAATTAACAGATGTTACGACTCAAATGGACCTAATAGATACATATAGAGTACATTTCACCCAAACACAAAAGAATATTTTTTTTCTCAGCATGTCATTGAACCTTCCCCCAAACTAATCATATACTTGGCCACAAAACCAGTCCGAACACATGCAAAATAAATAAAATAAGCCCCTCTATCTTATCAAGCTGCCATGGATAAAAGCTGGTTTTCAAAAACAATAGAAACAACAGAAAGCCTACAAACTCATGAAAATGAACGACTCTCTACTGAGCTACCTTTGGGTCAAGAATGAAATAAAGAAAATAAAGACTTTCTAGAATGCAGTGAAAATGAATGCACAACACATCAAAACTTAAGGAACACAATGAAGCTGTGCTAGAGATAAGTTGTTAGCATAAAGAGCTGTAATAAAAACTTTGGAGAGATCTCATATTAGCAATTTAATAGTGCATCTGCAAGCTCTGAAACAAAAAAGGAAGCAAATATACTCAAAAGTATTAGATGGTAGGAAATAATGGAAGTTGGGGCTAAAATAAATAATGCAGAAACAAAGAAAACAATACAAAGAATCAATGAAACAAAGTATGTTCTTCAAGAAAGCCAACAGCACAGATAAACCCTTATTACAAACTAAAAGGAAGTGAGGGAATATTCTAAATAACAAAATTAGAAATGGAAATGGAGACATAGCAACTAACAACAGGAAATCCAAAGAATAATTAGGTCATATTTCAAAAACCTATACAAAAGTGGAAGATCAAAATGAAAGGACAAATTTCTTCAAAGATAACACTTATCAAAGTTAAATCAAAATCATACAAATGATTGAAATAGACCAATAACCCCTAAGAAAATAGAAGCAGTCATTTAAAATCTCCTAACCAAAAAATTCCCAGAGCCAAATGATTTTAGCACAGAATTCTATCAGACTTCAACTAAGATATAATAAAAATACCCTTCAAATTATTCCACAAAATAGAAACAGAAGGAACATTTTAAATTCATTTATTGATGACACATTCACCTTGGTATCCAATCCACACAAAGACTCAACCACAAAAGAAAATTACAAACCAATATCTCTCATAAATATTGGTGCAAAAATACTTAATTAAATGCTCACAAACCAAATCCAAGAACACATCAAGCAGATCTTACCTCAAGATCAAATAGGCTTCATCCCAGTGATGCAGGTATGTGTCAACAAAAATCTATCAATGTAATCCACCATATAAACAAACTGAAAGAGAAAACACATAATCAACTCATTAGATGCTGAAAATGTCTTTGACAAAATCTAACACACCATCACAATAAGATTATTGGAGAGATCAAGAATAAAATTGGTTATTCATAAACTGTATTTAAGTGTTTGATGTGGGTCTTCTTAAAAGAGCTGCAAGGTTTGTGCAACCAAAGCTGAGTCAGGAAGCCTCACTTAAATGGCATGCACATGCCTCTAGCTAACAGAGGCTATCTAAGAAAATGCTGCTACCAAAAGGCCTTGCTTAACTCTGTTCTTTGGTGTCTACAATTACTTCCCGAGCTCTCTCAACTTTTATATGGATTTATTTGCCCACATTGCTGCCATTTTTTTTTGACAGAGGTTTCTGTCCCACCCTGTCCTACAACTGTTCAAAGAAACATACATAGTTCTACATTAATTATAAATTGATTGGCCTATTAGCTCAGGATTCTTATGAGTTAATTATGAATGAAACAAATGGAAACCCACAGCCTAACACTAAGTGGACTTTGGAGAACCCTGCAGAATAGAGGGAGAAAGAATTGTAGAAGCCAGAGGGGTCAAGGAGGACACCATAAGGAAACTCATAGAATCAACTAACTTGGGCTCATAGGGGCTCACAGAGACTGAACTGACAACCAAGAAGCCTGCATGGGACTGACCCAGGCACTCTGCACAGTTTTGTAAGTTCATCCTCTGTGTGACTCGTATCAGTGGTAGCAGGGCTGTTTCTGACTCTTCTACTGACTTTTGGGAACCTACTCCTCATACCAAGTCACCTTGCCCAGTCTTAATACATGGGGAGGTACTTGTGCTACTGCAACTTGATATGCCATGTTTTGTTTATATCCAATGGAGACCTGCCCTTTCCTAAATATAAATGGAGAAATGGATTGGGTGGTAGGAAAAGAGTAGGTTGGGGTGAGGTAGTGGGAGGAAACGATGGATGGGAAACTGTATATTGGATGGGAAAAAGTCTTTCAATGGAATCTGTGGTGTGTCAGGGTAATTATAAAAAAAGGAAGAAGGGCTGGAAGAAAGACAGAGAGAAAGAAAGAGAGAGAAATAAAATATTACTCTCTTTATACCTATTATGTAATTAAAACTGATTGACTCTGAAAAATAAATAATATTAAGTGAAAGAGAGTTAAGAGATGAGTGTACACCATTACTTCTATTATTTCTTTGTGAGACTGAATGTGATGGTTTACTATCAAGTTTGATTTAGAAATACTTACATGGAGAACTGCATTAATTGGAATATGAACCTGCTAAATGTAATTCAATTATAATCTTAAAATTAAAAAGTCAACAAAGTCGATTGCTATTATAGAAACACAACCAATTAAAGCACAGAACTGTAGAGCACATTCTGAGTAGATATTTAGTCACCACAATTCCTGCACATAAGGTTCAGTTGTCATTGAGAAAGAAGGAGGTGGAAGACTGGAAGGACTAGAGAAAGATGTTTTCTGTGAAAAGGTGTGTCCTAGACATGTCACAGAAGCTACCCTTATTAAACCTCCCAAACATAATTACTTACACAAGACCTGAATAAGGTTTATACCAGCATACATGCTAATGTGAACAAAGACAACCCTAGCGCCCCTCAACCCTAGACAATGTTAAGCAGCAGATAAGGATTGCTTTGAAGAAGACACCAATTGCTTATTCAGCACCAAATGGGCAGCCATGAAGATATATACAGATAAGTGACATTGTATGGACTGAAAAGATATTATTTATGTATTTATTATAATATATAAATCCATATAACAAATATTAAAATAAAATATATAGAAAATAAACATATCTAACATTAAAGAAAAGAAATTATTAAATTGAGTGATGGATTATGGGGCATAAGAGAAGTTAGGGAAAGGAAAGTGAATGAGAAAAATCCTGTCATTATTATAATCTTGGAAGTAAAGGCAAACTTTTAAAAATCAATGAACTGTTTAGTCTTGAGCTGTTTTGCACCTCAGTGTACAAAAGTGTTCTCAAAATCAAGTATAAACAATTTATGAGTTTACATAAAATCTTATTTGAGCTTAATTTTTATCCTTATAAAATGATTAATGCTTATCAGATAATATTTATTTCACTTCTGCCTACCCATTCCTGATAAAATACAAATGCTATGATGAAATTGATTTTTTTCCTCTTCTGATTATGTGCTATTCCATTTACAAAAACTTAGGGATAAAAGGGATTCTAGAGGAAATGACCAAAGGCAACAGAACAGGTGAACTTTACAGTCAACTGGTTGAGCATTTATTTGAATTAAACATTGAAGTGTGGCTAATTAAGCCATTAACCTTTATATTAAAAATTCTATTTCACACTGTGTTCTACACCAGGGTTCAGCTGTAGTTCAGGTGTTGCTTAATTAAATTGAAGGCTAAAATGTGTTTTCATACATTCTCTGTTAGGTTCATTACCTAAACATTGGAAACTATTTTTTTGTAAATAATTTACCATTATTTTGTTGCTAAATGAATAATGCTCTCACTAACACTTGTGGCAATAATTTGTAGAAAATTCATATCCATCTACATTACTAATGAACAAGCATAAAACTGAGGTTTCTCTATAAAAGAACACTTAAGGAAAAGGTTCTTTAAGTCATCTATCTGCTTTATGTCAATTTTATACATTTATTTTATTCTTATTCCTAAAGCAAATTCAAGAAAACAAATGACATTTATGTAAAGTAGTACTTACAAATTTCCATTTTATTGATATAATAAAGTCTTTCAATGGCATTGCACTTGGCTTGTTACCAAAGTCTAATTTTTTGTTCTTAAATTGAAAAATAGAAACATTTGAATCATAGTGTAGCTTGATATATCAGTAAGATACAGTATCTATTTCTATCATCTTTTTTCCTATGTAATTATTTATTATTTATAAATAATGCTTCTCAGAACATCTTTCCCCAAATTCCTGATATATTAGCAGGTCTTTCTGTGCCTCTATCATTTTATCTCAGTGACTAAGTCCTGAAACTTTTAGGATAGTTCACTTCATTATGCAATTTACTCTTTTACTTTTGTCATAGAAATAAAATAATTTTGGAAAAATCAGCATTGGAATCATTTCAGTAGTCCTAGACCTCATGAAGTGGATGCAAGAGGAGCAATAGCTGTAAACTTGCTTGAGTTACAACTATTAAGCTATTATCCTGCTTCAGTGTGTGCACATATGTATGAATATATAGAGATTGTACACTTATTTGATGTACATGGACAGGAATTTTCTGTGTAGATTTGGAGAGCATTCTTGAAATCACTCTGTAGAACAAACTGGACTTGAACTTCCATATTTGCCTCCACCTCTAAGTCTGAGTCCTGGTTTTAAAGGCATGTACTATCACCACCCAGATTGGTTGATTATTTTAGTAAACAAAGATTTCTAAGTTGTGTTTAGAAGCCTGAAACATGAAACTCCCCGAAAATGAAAGTAGCTAATTCTCTGAAAGGATTTCTAGATACATTGCACAACCTGTAGAAGGGAATAGTAATATTTGAGCTATATTTTTAATTGCCTGTCATTTGAAAGAAATGAACCCAATTTTCATTTTCATTTTCTTCCAAATGCTAGGTTCTAGACTTGGCAAAATAAAATTTGATGTAAGTACCATGTTGTGTCATCACCAAGATTCTTTTTCTTACCTGAGCATAATATTTTGGTCATAAAAGGTAAAGAGACAGAAGATGATAGTTTTACCCACTCTGGGAATTCTTAGGATGAAATGTGCAATACTTTCATTTATTTAAAAAATTAATTTTATATACTAGCCCCAGTTTTCCCTCCCTCCCCTTCTCCTGCCCCTTCTGCCCCTCACTCCCCTATCCCAAACCTATAGAGGAACAGAGATAGGCAGGGGAAACTCAATGGAATGCTGGAAGAAAGGAGGAGGAATCAGACAGAAGCCATGGAGCTGCAGGAGACAGACACTGGGAACTTTACCTAGTAAGCCACAGCCACATGACAATACACAGATTAGTAGAAATGGGTTAAATTAATATAAGAGTTAACCAATAAAATACCAAAGCTAATGGTTCAAGCAGTGATTTATTAATACAGTTTCTCTGTGATTTTCAGTTCTGGGTAGCCAGGACAACAAGCAGTCCCCTCCAACAATATTACTGTTCATCATTTGTGTTTTTGCACAGGACTTATATATGTTGTGTCTTGATGTAGACTGATTCCAGGATTTCTGAAAAACTGCCATACAGATTTTTAAAGTGACTAAAAATTTGTACTACAACCAACAGTGTAGGAGTATTTCCTTTACTCCACATCCTCTCCAGCATAAGATAGCTTCAATATTTTTTATTTTAGCCATTTTAACAGGCATAAGATGGTATCTCAGAATCATTTGCATTTCTCTAATGACTAAGGATGTTGGAACAATTCCTTCATGTCTTTTGGTCATTTGAGATGGTTTTGTTGAGAATTCTCTGTTTAAATCTATACCCCATTTTTTAATTTTATCATTTACTATTTTGACATCCAGTAAATTGAGTTTTTAATATATATCACATGGCGGGGGAATGTTGGAATAAGTTTTCCAGTTTTGTAGATTGCAAATTTGTCATATTGATTGTGACCTTTGCCTTACAGAAGCATCTCCTTTTCAGGAGGTCCCATTTATTGTTACTATCAGTATCTGTTATTGGTGTTGTATTTAGGAAGTGATCTCCTTTGCCTATGCATTTGAGGATACGTCCCACTTTCTCTTCTAACAAGATCAGTGTAACTAGATTTATGTTGAGGTCTTTGATTCATTTGAACTTGAGTTTTGTGCATGGGGATAGATCCAGATCTATTTGCATTCTTCTACATGTTGACATCCAGCAAAGCCAGCACCATTTGTTGCAGATTTTTTTCCCCAATTGTATGATTTTGGCTTCTTTGTCAAAAATTAGATGTTCATAGGTATGTGGATTAATCTGAGGGTCTTCATTTCCATCCCATTTATCTATGTCTGTTTTTATGACAATTACCAAGCTCTTTTTATTACTATAGCTCCCTAGAAGAGCTTGAAGTCATGGAGCTGATGCCATTGGGAGTTCATTTATTGTACAGGTTGCTTTGGCTATCCTGGGTTTTTGGTTTTTTCTTATGAAGTTGAGTATTGTTCTTTTGAGGACTGTGAAGAATTGTATTGGAATTTTGATGAGGATTGAACTGAATCTGTAAATTGCTTTTGGTCAGGTTGCCATTTTTACTATGCTGATCCTACCTATACAAGAGAATGGGAGATCTTTCCATTTTCAGATATTTTTTTCAATTTATTTCTTTAATGACTTAAAGTTCTTGTCATACAAGTCTTTCACTTGTTTGATTAGAGTTAACCCCAAGATACTTTATATTATTTGTGACTATTGTGAAGGGTGATGTTTCTCTGATTTCTGTTTCAGCCTTTTTATCATTTGTACATAGCAGGGCTACTGAATTTTAGAGCTAATCTTGTATCTTACCACATTGCTGAAAATGTTTATCAGCAGTAGGAGTTCCCAGGTAACTTATGTACACTATCATATCCTCAGAAAATACTGAAAGTGTGGCTTCTTCCTCCTTTCCAGTTTGTATCCCCTTGTTCTCCTTTCTCATCTTATTGCTCTAGCTAAAACTTCCAATACTATATTGAATGGATATTACAGAGAGTGAACAGCTCTGTCTTACTCCAGATTTTAGTGGAATCACTTTGAGTTTCTTCCCATTTAATTTGTTATTGGAGCCTGTGGCTGTGTTGGTCTTGGCAGGGTGTGGTGGGGAAGATTTTGTTGGTTGGTCCCTAGGGGTATGCTAAATCAAAATGTAAAATTCTTAACTATACCTTTGAAACAATTTTTAAAATATAACTTTAGAACACACACAAAAAATGGCCAAAGAGGCAAAGAATTAAGACCATTAAAAGGTAAATATGAGTAAATACCAATTGCAGATTTTTACCTTTCTTGGTTTTTCCACTGAAAATTTTATTGATGAAGAGATAAAGGAATTCAATCTAAGTTAATGTAGTGAGAAATATGTTTGGAAATGAGAAGTATTTTGCAATCTAAAAAAATTTATTATTGATCCTATATGTAAAAGTCAATTTCAAAGGCAACTCAGAATGCACTGAAGAATTTATCCCCCTAGGTCACATCCATGTATCATCATTCCTATGTTGAATAGAAATGGCATTTTGAAGGAATCAAAACTTGAAAGCAGGTGATAGCAAGATTCTTGCTAGCTCTGAGGGTGGTTTTGCCCTGTATTAGAAAGGAGAGAAGATAATCTATTTTATTGTCACCAGCTGAGGCAATAGCTCTTATTCCTCTTTATTTCAATACAAAAGCTCTATTGCTAAAAGACAATGCATTTGTCTCATGGAGAACAAGTTGATTCTCTGTTGATTACAGCAGGTGTTTCCTCAATTGCTCCAGCTGTGGTGATATGACAGAGGTTATATGCAAAGCAGAAAAAGATCAATGATGTGCCAGCACTGTTTGCCAAATACTTTGTTTTCTATTCAAGTTTCAAAGTGCAGCATGGCTCTATGTTATATTTAAATCAAATGAAATTATATTATAATTTAACATTACAAAGTATAGTATGAATTTAGTGAACACACACACCCATACACACACAAAGTGTGAGAACGTTCAATTTGAATGTAAAAACATTTATCAAAGTAAGTATATTCTTCAGTCTTTTATACAATTCTAACTTGAAATTTCCCGTGACTGAAATAATTCAAAACACATTTTCTATACACAAACCCTACACCTTAAGTTCAGGGAAAAAAAAAAAAAACACAGAAGAGAGCACAGAAAAATTGTAAGAGCCAATGGCCCAGGGTGCCTGTTTTAGCATATTCTATATAAAAGAAAGCAGTTTCACTTTTAAGATCTCAAAAATAGGTCATCTAAGCAACCTGATATAACAGAACGACCAGCTGATAAGTCAACATGTATGGGAAAATTTTCACAGGCTCTCACATTGGAATGAAGAGCTTTAGAGAATCAATGAGTGCTGAAGGAAGGCTTGCTTTACTACAAGAATGATATCACACACTATTTGGTCAGCCCGAAATACATGTACATACTCGCAACACTAAATGGACTACCTAGCCCATATATACAGGTGAATACACACATACACACACACACACACACACACACACACTTATATATATTCTATGAATATATAACAATAATAAAAGTTCATGAATTTGAGGAGTGAGAAGCTCATGAATACAGTTGCAAAAGAGTAGAGAGATACTATAAAATATAGTGAATTTCTTTAAAAGTAAATATTTGTATTAATTGATATATTCATTACTGTATTTTAACAATTTTTCTTCCCGTTTTCCATTTCCCAGATCTATCCCTCTCTCCATTCTAACCCAAAGAGCTTAATACATACCACTAAGTGAGACTATCCACTGGAATATGTTAGACTTTCCAGGGGTCACACTCTTAAAATCTCTTAACTCCCTTTCTCTGGAAAACAATAATTAACAATAGCTCTCCAACTAGAAGTGGCACTTTCTGTCCACATCACCTGTCCACTCTGGGATTCTGTCTAACTTGAATTTGCATAGAACATTTCTGGGCTCCTGTAATTACTGTGAATTCCTATCGGCAACTGCTGGACTGTTTCTAGAAAACACTGTTTAATTTCTGTCATCTAACACATCTAACTCTCTGTCTTTCAGCTCCCTCTTCTGCAAGCATCACTGAATTTTAGGAGAATAAGGATTAATATAGCATTACATTTAGGACTGAGCACTCTGGGGTCATTTATTTTCTGTACTTCATTTGTCAGTTTCTGTTTGTTCTGTTATATACAAGAAGAAACTTATATGGTACCCTACCATGGTCCCTTTTCAGTTTCCTGGTTTTCAGTTACTACACTTTATATACTCACACCTGAATATTTGGAACTAGAAACCACAGATGAAGGATAATATGAAGTGTCTGTCTTTCTAGGTCTATGTGAAAACCCTCATTTCTAGGTCTAAGTTAAAATATTATTTTCTACTTTCATCTATGTACCTGCAGATTAGTGATTTTATTGTTCTTTCAGCTAAAAATATTCCATAGTGTATATGTATCATATTAAGAAGATACCTATATATACATTATATATATGTACACACACACACACACACACACACATATATATATATATATATATATAAGTTTGGAAAAAGGAACAGCAAAATGATAAACTATATTTTAATCTATATTAATCTATACATACATAACAAGTCTATATGTAAATATATGCTTGAAATATGTATTATATAAGTATTCTTTAGTTAATATATATCAATGAAAGCTTGGAAGGATGAAAGAAAATTGTGTAATAATAAATTGTTTTTTAAATGAAATAATAAACATTTAAAAAGGATAAAAAGTTATAATCCTTGAATTATGAAAAAAAAAACTTTTTCTGATGAGGTTTGTGGCTTGCACTAATCTATAGTATGAGAAGTCTAGATAGAGGTTTCTGAACTCTAAGACTATGCTGTATATGGGTTTCATCTTTTGACGGGGTTCTTCAATAGAATCAGAAAGTGGGACTCGCATGGGGTTTGTGCCAATATTTCACCAGTAGCTAATCTTAGTAGTTCACAGGGTTGGTGGCTGAATAAGTCTGATGATTTCGTTTCCCCTCCAGAAGCATGCATAATACATTTTAGCACCATAAAAGCCAATCGGTAAGGATAATGACAGAATTCTCAAAAAATGTTCTTGGTCAATCTGGATAGATAACATCATGTAGAAAAACAAAACTAGACCTTTGTCTCTCATCCTTCTCAAAACTCAAATCGAAACAGGTCAAAGCCCTCAACAAAAGGCTTATTTTTACCCTAATGGTGGAGAAAGGAGGAAATAAGCTTGAAGCTGTAGGCATAGGAGAAAACATATGAACAAACTCCTCATATCACAGAAATTATGAACTAAAAAAGTGCTCATAAAACAGAAAATCTTTTGTATAACAATAAAACTCCACAATTAGAAAGAAAAAGGTAGCTTACAGAATAGGATAAGATTTTTTTTTTACAGTTAAAATATCTGACAGAGTGCTATTATCTAGAAAAATGCTATTTATAAGTGGAAATTTGACTGAAACTTAGACAAAGCTTAGATGGAGAGAGTACTGATTTACTGTGCAGATAGTGTAGTACTTTACACATACTGTGGGTAGTATGTTTGCCTTTTTGTTTGTTTGTTTGTTTTGTCATCTTTTGTTGCGGGCACCCAACGTGTGGACAACTGCATCTACAGAAAGCCTGAGAAAGCTTGGGAAAGAATAGAGTAAAGCATGTTTTCTTGGTAGCAGTAATTTCTTGGGTCTGCTCTGCTTGCTAGAGGCAAGCAAGCGCTCCCATTTAAGAGAGGCTTCCTGCCGGGCGATGGTGGCGCACGCACTCGGGAGGCAGAGGCAGGCAGATCTCTGTGAGTTCGAGACCAGCCTGGTCTACAGAGCTAGTTCCAGGACAGGCTCCAAAGCCACAGAGAAACCCTGTCTCGAAAAACCAAAAAAAAAAAAAAAAGAGAGAGAGAGGCTTCCTGACTCAGCTTTAGCTGTAAGATCCTGTAGATCTTTTAAGAGGTCCTGCCACGAAACACTTAAATGGTTTTGATAAAAGCTGAACGCATGCTTTTCGGTTTTTAGCCCTAGCAGGAAAAATGCTGCGCCATTTAAAAATGCCGGCTTTCTGGGCCATCCTGCCAGGGCAAACCCTGACTGTTTGAGGCAGGAGGGCCGACTACAGAGAGAGGACTTGAGTGTTGTCTGTGCACATAATGTTACAGCTTGCTTGCTGGCAGGGACCTTGAAACACCACAGAGTTGTGGTGATAAACATGGCTACAGCCGGTACCACTGCCATGAGGCTGGAAAGCTAAGGAATGGGTTGGATCTAGCTGGCAAAGCCACAGCTTTAATCCTACCCATATTGCTCAATAATTTAAAGGCTCGTGTGGTCAGAAAAAGAGAGATATAGTAAAGAGAGATTCAAAGACAAAGAAAACTTTTAAATGATTTACAGTGTGTTAAAAATATATGCAGGCTAAAAGTTAAAGTTCTTAAAGTAAGAAAAAAAAGGAGAAAAGAGAGTAGTTGGGTGTGGTAGTACACACCTTTAATCCCAACACTTGGAGATTGACCTCTGTGACTTCAAGGTGTAGTAGCACACGCCTTTAATCCCAATGCCTGGAAGGCAGAGACAGAAGGATCTCTGAGAGTTCAAGGACAGTCTGGTCTACAGAGTTATTCCAGGACAAATATATACAGAGAATATAAAATAAAAGTAAAAATAAATGAAATAGAGGTTAAAAATAAAGCTGCACAAAGATGGAAAATACACAGAGAATTTTGATACTGTATGCTATTATGCTTTCTTTGAATTGTTTGAATGCTGAGGAAGGAGCAACAGCTACTAAAAGATATTTGTTTATAAATGCTGCTGAACTAATCCAACATAGATATTTTGAAAATACCTTCACTTTAAAATTTGGATCTAAGGACATGATGCTTTGGAAAGGAATTTCTTTTGTTTTCACAGAGGATGAGACCCTGTCGATTGTTTCTATTCCAATATGGTATGATAGACCATGCCCTCCTGAAAGGTTGCTGTGAACACCTTAAAAAAAATTACTTCACTCAACTGCCAACTGAGATGACCCTAGAACACAGGTTATACCATGAAAGACCTAATTAACGACGCCCCCATTCAGCAGGAAGCAGTTTGGAGAGAAATAACTACGACCATATTCCCAAATATTGTTTATAAATGTTCTTTTACATTTAAAGGGGGATATGATATAGGTATGAATAATTTGCATTGATATGGATTTTGCTTTAGTGATTTAAATGTAAGGTCAATTTTGTTATATGTATATGTATTTCTGACATTGATTAAGGTATTGTGATTGTGTAGCTCATGTAAAAATGTTAAGTATATAAGTTGTTAATGAAGAGTTATCTATAATAGTCAAGTTTGTAGTCATGTTAGATTTTCTAGATGTACATAGATATATTTTAGATAGACATTCTTCATATCTTTCAAAGACTATGGAATATGCTATTTAATGTTTTAATAACTTAGAACTTGTCATGACAATGAGACACTCTGCTCCTGGCAACACCAATATACTTCAAGAAGAAGATGGGCATCGAAGAGGATCCTTATGGAGTTTGATAGCCATTTGGGCAAGAAACTGCTCTTGCCTGGACTGTTGCATAAACTGGACACAAAGAACCCACAGAGAGAGGACTACTGAACTTGCCTAAAGGTGAGATGATCTTTCGGGGTTCCTGATTCATGAAAGAATCTGCGAGACATTCTGCATGACACAGCAGATAGTGACTGAACTGCCTTTGAAATTTCCTGCTTCATGGAAATGTCTGCTGGAAACTATGGGCCTGTAGGCTGAAGATGGATGCCCCAATGGTACAGAGAAACTTTGGGTGACTGTCAAGGCAGCAAGATGTCTCTGTCATTTCTAGAGTTTGAAAGTTGCTTATTTCTTGTTTGCTTAGGTAATATTGTATCTTTCTGGAGTCTTTGATGGAGTTGAAGAATAGTTAGTTATAGTTATAGTTTTCCTTAGTTATGATAAAGATAAAATAGATATAAATATTGTAATTTTTAACTTGATAACTGTTTTGTTATATGTAATTTTTCTATGTTAAAGTTAAAGCCTTCCTTTTTTTGTTTAAACAGAAAAAAAGGAAATGATGGAGGAAGGTCACTGGCTAATAAAGAAACTGCCTTGGCCCATTTGATTGGCCAGCCTTTAGGTGGGTGGAGTAAACAGAATAGAATGCTGGGAGGAAGAGGAAGTGAGCTCAGATGTAGGGCAGCTCCTCTCAGAGCCAGACACCATGCTTCCCTCTCCCGGGCAGATGCGATAAAGCTTGGACCCAGAATGGACGTAGGCTAGAATCTTCCTGGTAAGCACACCTTGGGATGCTACACAGATTATTAGAAATGGGCTAAATTGAGAATTAGCCAAGAATAGGCTAAATATAATGGGCCAAGCAGTGTTTAAAAGAATACAGTTTGTGTGTTGTTATTTCGGGGCATAAGCTAGCCAGGCGACCAGGAGCTGGGGTGGCAGGAACACAGCCCTCAGCTCCCACTACAATCTTTCTTTAGAGTGATAGACCAAACTGAGAGGCCTATCTCTTTGTTTGTGAAAGAATTTTCAGTAAGACTTATTAGCATCAGGAAGACCCTGCTTTAGCATGGGCGGCATCTTCTATTAGAAGCATTTATGGGAAAAAATAATGGTGTTTATTTATCTGCCTTCCCTTCTTGGTGGGGAGTGTATCTACCCTCTTGTGACTAGTGTTGCCTCTGCTGCTGCTGCTACCTATGGAGCTGCTTCTATCCCCCTACACTGAGGCAGATCCAGCTCTTTTGCCTTCCAACTTTAATTTAGAATAAAGGTTCTCCAGAAATCCTCCAAGCCCTCAGCAGGATGTTTGTACTGCTGAGGCATTCTTCCTCATGTGTTGGGTAGTTACCATGTTACCAAACTCTCAACTAAGCTGACAGCTATTGCTAGACAGTATTATGTACTGTGTAAATCAATCCATCAAATCTCATTTTGTAATGCATAATATTTGCTAGCCTTGGTTCTTTGGAGAACACTGATATATATATATATATTTAATATTTAATATATATTTAAATATTTAATACATATTTGTATATATTTAATATTATATAATATTAATATATTAAATATATGATATTTAATGTTTAAATATCTATTTAATATATATTTCTAGATTATGAACCCATCAACATTTAGACCTGAATCTTCTTTTTGCCTTTGATGTTATTGTTTAACATGGTTATATTCCTATTTGTACTATGAAAAACATAGTAATTAAATAAACTCATGATGCATAAATAAATATGTACTTCACTCCTATTCTATTGAAATATTTATCTCAGATATTTTTGAAAATATGATGATTTTTTTTCTTTCTTTTATTTTTTATTTTTAACATAACACTTCTTTCATTTATTTTAGATACACACTGTACTTTCACCTCTGTTCTCTCCTACACCCCACTGCTTCCCATCTACCCAACCCCATCCAATCCTCCTCTTCCATATCCATTCAGAAAGAGGCAGGCCTCCCATAGCCTTAATAAAAGCAAGATACATCAAGTTGAGGCAGAACCAAGCTCCTCCCACAAAAAAAAAAAAAAAGCTGTGCTAGGTAATAAAGCATAGGGAACAGGTTCCCAAATGCCAGCTATACACCAGGGACAGGTTCTGATCTCACTGCTAGCAGCTTTACAAAGAGACCAAGCTACACAACAGTCACACACCCATGCAAAGGGCCTAAGTCAGTCCTATGCAGTCTCCCTAACTGTTGGTACAGAGTTTATGAGCTCCCAGGAGCTCTCAGTGGTTCTAATTAGGATACTCTTGACTCCTATAATTCATCCTCCTTGGCTGTGGATCTCTGCATCTGCTTCCATCTGTTACTGAATAGTTATCTCTGATGACAATTACAGGAGCCACCAATCTGATTACTATAGATGGCCAGTTCAGGAAGCCTCTCCACTATTAGGAGTCTTAGTTGTTGTCTTTCTTGTGAATTCTTGGGGGTTTTGTGGCACCAGGTTTCCCCAACCTTAATTTTATGTGTAATTTAATGTTTTGATTTTATATGGCGCTATATTTTTCCTGAGCTTCAGAAACTAATGTTTTGTTCCATGTTCCCTTCCTTAGTGATTGAGTGGCTTTTGCTTTCATGATAACCACTCATTCATCACAGATAGAATACAGTTTAATGTTAATGGGAAAGAGTGGAATGAAGTTCTTACTCATTTAAAAATATTTTGTAAGAGTCAGATAAATTCTGAGTTGCAGTTTTGTAGGTCTCAGAATTAATTTTCTTCACACTTTATTCCAATTGCTTTTCTACACCCTCGAGCTTGCAATTATAGTACTTGTGGATATTTGTATCTTCAGTTCTAAAAAACTAAGTAAAATTAACTCCATCCGGCCAACATTTCTGTGGCTGCTTCTCTGTACTTTATGTTCTTTAATCAACCGGCTTTTATTTGAAGCTTAATAAAGTCTTTTCTGCATATAATAATTCCAATGATGTCATCTATCTGCTACTATAATGTGCATACCTCTTTGTTGGAGTGTCTTATTTAGATTTTCTTCAAGTTACAATTTAAAATTTAGTTACATAGTTTAAATTAATTTTACTTCCCCAACATGTGTATTTTCTAAATAGTTGGTAGATTACTAGTTCATTCTAAAAAGTTTTTGATATATTGAATTCTATTATTTTTGAGGAAGGATAACTTATCCTTTGCTTTTAAATTAGTTTAAGGTTTAGTATTATTTATTTATTTTTGTGTCTGCATGTTTGTGTGTATGTGTGTGTGTACATATGTGCATATGGAACTTAGAGACACCATGTGGTAGTCTTTTCTCTACTTCCAGAGGGTGGATCCCTGAGATTGTATTTAGGTTGTCAGCCTTGGTTGGCTTTAGCTCTCTTATTAAGTGGGACATCTCAATAGCCCTATACTTGATTTTAAAATTGAATTATAAATTTAGTCTAAGTTGTAGAATTTCCTTTTCTCATTGTTTTTATATGGCTTATTGTACATTTTTAAAGTTTAACAGCTAAGACTTTAATAGAAATTTATTTAATATTTTGTATAGGCTATGATATACATTGATATTTATTGTCTATATATGGGATCCCCTTTCTCTTTTGGATTGCTTATAAAAGTAGGAAGACACACTTCTAATCTAGATCTTTAATTCATATCTAAACTGAGTAGTGCCTTTTGCTGGAAGCATATATATGGATAGGGAAGAAGGGAGCTTTTGCTCTTGAATGCTTGCTGTCACACTGCTTGCAAAATTATTCCTTCACTGCCATTACAGAATATGCATTCCAGCATATTCTGAAAACCACCAGAGATGTTAAGCCTGCTAGACTAAGAAACTACTATATTTTTCATCTTTCTGTTTGCAACCAACCATGTTGCAATAGCTGGACCACAGTCTGTAAGTTATTCTAGTAAAATCCCCTCCAGTGTGTATAGAGAGATTCATTCTGTAAGTTTTATTACTCTAGTAAATAGTTTTCAACCTTCCTAATTCTGTAACTCTTTAATATACTTTGTCATGTTGTGGTGACCCCATCCATAAAGAGATGTTGTTGCTACTTCATAGCTGCACTTGTGCTACTGTTATGAATCATAATGTCAATATCTGATATGCAACCACCCACAGGTTGAGGACTGCTGTTCTGGAGAAGAATCCCGAATGACAATGACATTGGTACTAGGGAGCAATGTATTGCTGTCACAAGACTGCTATGCTGCTTGGTGGCAGAACGTAAACTCTGGAACCTTGAACTAGAAAAACATTTGAACTCTTTAAGCAGGACTTAATGGGCCATAAATGTGGAAGACAGTGTTGCTAAGAACAATATAGATTATGAATGCCTAGCTCAAAAGGTCTCACTGTAGAAGAAAATAGTAGCCTTGACATCATTTTTTATGATTTTTTTAAAAGAATGTAGCTACTTTCTGCTCTTATTCAAAAATCTGCCTGAGGATAAACTAAAGAGTTTCAAATGAATGGTCTTGGCAGAGGATATTTTAAGACAGCCTACTATTAACTGTACTACTTGGTTAACAGTGGCTACTTTTATGCATATCAGTAATGAAAAGGGACAAGCTAAGTGAAGAAAAATGCAAAACATAGAGCTTAAAGGGAAAAGGAGCACCAGGACATGTAATGGAGCTAATCCAAGTATTTCAGGAGATAAAAAGTTCAAACCAAAGCCTGATCATAAATAGAATAAAGGGATTGGTGACCTTAAGTCAAGACCTTACTCAGCTGTGCTCCCAAGATATGGGTATGATTTAAAGAAATGCTTAAGAAATGAGTGAAGGCATCATGAAAAGAAAACTGATGAAAATGTACTTGAATGAGGGGGTCATGTTCCAAACCCATCAAAAAGAAGAACTTGGTCTTCATCAACATGTTTCTGGCTTTAGAGTCAAGAATACAAGAAAGGGGTTGGAGAATTTTCCTCTATATCTAAAGAAAGCTGCTGAGGCCAATATTATTTCAGGGGTATCTTTTTATGGATGCCCACAGAGGCCATTGAATGTAGCTGTGGAGGTTGAGCCTGAATTCTACTGGAGAGTCCAAGAAGTTGGAGATGCCAAATCCATGGGATATCTTCTAAAAAGAGTTAAAGACATGGTGTGGACCCAGGCCAAGAAAAGAAAGAAGTGTGTTTCAGTCAACAAAGCTATAAGGAGTGGGAGATCTGAAAAGCACTTAAACTTTGGGCACAGAGATGTAGTTTGCCCTGCTTGTTTTCATTCTAATTATGGTCCAATTTTTCTTAACTATTCCCCATACCTTTACTTTTGGAAAGGTTATACATATTCTGTGGTATTGTGTGTTGGGAGTATATAATCTGTTTTTATATTTATACATTTTTTTAAATTTTACACAGGGTTACAGCTAAGAAATTGTCATGTATCTCAGACAAGTCTCTGAACTTTGAACTTTTCAATAATATTTAAAGTGATACAGATATTGGGGACTTTTGAAGTTGGGTTAATGAATTTTTACATGATATATCTATAAGTTGATGGGGAGCAGAAAGTTGAATGTGCTAGTTTGAAAAGGATTCCCTGTATAAGTCAAAGATTTGAATGGTTAGTTATTAGGGAGTAACACTGCTTGAGAAGGATTAGTAGGTGTGGCCTGCTTGGAGGAAGTATGCCTATGGATAAACTTGGGGTTTACAAAACACAAACCAGTGTCTGTTCTCCTCCTACTGCCTGTGGATCTTGATGTAGAACTTTGAATTCTTCTCCAGCATCATGTCTTTCTGAATGCCACCATACTTCCTAATGTGATGAAAATGCACTAAACCTCTGAAACTATAATCAAGATACAATTAATTTTTTTAAAATATGCTGTGGTCATGGTGTCTTTTCACAGCAATAGAACAATGACTAAGACAAATACTTATTTATATTATTTTCACCCATTTTTCAACAACTAGCTCCTCAAAGGAATCCCAACACTGTTCCAAATTTATGACCTCCTCTTTTTGGAGTAATAAAGATGTCTAGCTATCTGTCTTTCAGCCTGTCTCTCTCTCTCTTTCTCCTTCTCTCTCCCTTTCTCTCTCTCTATCTCTCTCTCTCTCTCTCTGTGTATGTGTGTGATTTTGTTCTCTCTATATGTAGAAGTGTTTAGGGCTGATCTCTTCATATTAGATAACCTTTCAGAAAACCCAAAGCCCAGAGATGGATACTTTTTTCTCTCTTAGTTATTTACAACCCATATCTCTTCATCTAAGAATAAGACCCTGTCAAATTATTCAGGTCCAAAATGGCATATATACTGGTTCCATCATTATTCAGATATTGGTTCATGTACCATATTTTTGGAATTTTATAACTGCTGCTTTTTTTCCCTGTCTATAAGGAATTATTTAGTTGCAGGTATCCCAGTCCTCTGTCTCTTACAATACTTCTGCTTCATCTTGCATAATGTTATGTGAACCATGGCTATATTATTGTATTGTTGAGGTGCCAATTCATACTGCATACCTCACAATCACTTTTTGTTTATTTGACCAGATGTAGATTTCTGTATTCATGCTTAATCAGTTGCATCATTCTTTTATTTCCCAAGGTATTGATAATGTGGAACCCCTCCTCTTTTAATTCTAGTAAGCAACAGAGAACAAAGATCATCAGGGTCAGTATCAGGTTCTGTATGGAAAGTGGAACTAAATCATAATGTTGAAATTGGTAGATTTAATGTGACTTTGACATATTTTCAACATATGTTTATTAATAAGTTAGCACACCATGCATTGAACATCATTTGTATTTTTAACCTGGATAGATAGGAGAAAACTTCAGCCATATAAGAAATGGCTCAACACAAGACAACTGGCCCCACTTGTTGTGGGAGTTCCTTCCACTCCTTCAGCTAATAGTCTTTAAGATACCAGTCTACTCAGGTGTGGTCTCTTATACTATAAATGCAGGTGTAAAGAGTGTGCTCGCTCTCTTGCTTCCAGCTCTTATTTCTGGCTGCTAGACTCTGTTTCTGTCCCTGTTTTGCAGAGGACTGTGATCTAGGACAGCAATCTGTAAGTCTCCCCTAAATAAATAACCCTGTATTATATGTAATTTTGAACTAGTGTGAGATTATTTTGCGACTTCTGCCATCACCCACTCATCAGAAAGTTGAATCCTTTTGTCTTAGTTGGAAAGGATGTTTAACAGAGATACTCTGTACCTTTCATTAGGAAGTGAGTGGAAAGGGAGGTCCATCCACTTAGTTTCTCTTTACACACTTGAAGTGCTATGGAGGCCCAAAAATGTTAATCTATTTCCACCTTGTCTGAAGGTTAGAGAGTTTTAGCTTGTTTAAGGTTGTTATCAAGTGTGGCAACCAATCCTGATCTAAGGTGTGGTTAGGTGGTGTTTTTATATTAAGATGGTCTTTACAGGTATATCCACTCCACCCTGACCAAAGGTCTAAGAACTCAAGCATACTTCTGCTTCTTTTGAATTAAGAGTCTTGACATATGGAGCAGCTGCTTGCAGGATACTTGATCTAGGGTAGGTTCACTGTCTAAACAACAGAATGCTTTTCTCAAGAATTAATAATTTGATGTCTCAAAGTATTGGGTCAAATAACTCTTCTAATTGCCCTTTGTATCATACTAAAACAGTCTTTTGCTTCCTCTCCCCTGTTGTATTAGGGTATAAAGACATGGAAAATTAGCTGTGGGTGATTTCAGTATTCACTGGAATTCCCTCACATTACTATCCTATTCTTCTGTTTATTATCTTCATTCACATCTTCATTCTTTTCACTTATTTTTCTAATCGCCATGCCCCTATCCTTGTAAGTAGTATACTTGTCAAAGCCAATCTCTGACAAAGTACTGCTATCAACTACCTGACCTGGAGAAGAAAGGGAAATTCTGGGTTAGAGTTTAAGTGGAATAAACTTTGGCATAGTTAAAGAGGTTTGGTAACCTTCTTTGGCTCAGTTTTTAATCAAGGATTTTATGTTCTTTTACTACTCCCAGGGATGTTATTTTTTCTATTTTCTGAATTTCATTCCATTTCCCTTAATTTTATTTTTCTGTTTTCATGATGTTTTGAAGTAAACATGCATATGCAGAATCACATATATTAGAAGACGATTAAGTCTAGGTGTCAACACATAGTTTTTATTATTTTGTGATGAGAGCAACAACTATCCACTTTCTGACCAGACTGGAAGATTCAGAAGTACTTTTGGTTAACATTTGACATTAGCTTCAAATTTTTGGGAGGATGGGGAAGTGCATCTGTGCAACGAGTCAGGCTGCTGTTTAGCAATGGAACCTTGCAATACCTAAAGATAAACAAAGAAATCATTATCTTTGAAAGGTTATAGGTTATTTTTTTCAAAGTAGATATCCCAAGAAAATAAAATATTGAAATCAGTGGGAAGTTTATTCTTAGCATCATCTCATACATATTTTGCTGTGATTTATCTCTTCATAATGAAACATGTATGAATAAGTGTACATGTATTGATGGCTTTTTCTTTTAAAGTTTAATGACTAAGCACATATGGTTTCAACCTAAACAAGATTTGAATTATATGCAAATTAAATCAATGTCTTAAATTTATTATTACTGACCTACTTACAGTGTTTTCTAAAACAGGCACGTTATCAAAAAGTGGTTTGTAGTCAGTATTACAAATATGTACACATAAAGACACACATACACACACACACATTTGAGAGTCCTATGGGCTGAAGAAAATGCTTAGCAATTAAGAGCATATAGATCTCTCACACAGGGCTTGGCTATAGTTTCTATCATATACATGGTTGCCCACAATCATCTGTCATTCTATTTCCAGGAGATATGACACCCTCTTCTGGCCTCAATGAGAACCACACTTTGCCTTGGGCAATACATGTGGATAAGACATTTACACACATAAAATGAAAGAATACACTTGCTTTTGTGAGCATAACATCCAATGGTCAGGATGCATATAATTTAAAGAAATAACTGATTTTAATAAAACATTAAAATTAACAACAATAATTTATATCATAAAAACATATATAAACAATACTATACAAACTGCACAGTATTGCTCATGCTCTAAAATTTACCTCAAAATAACTGGATGTATGTTGAGTCTCCTGTATACAGTCATCCCTTTAATCAGCTTTGTTCATCTGTCTCTTATGATACATCGATTCTTTCTGCCTACTGAAATGGGAATGAGATTTTTCATCTGAATACCAGAATGTTTCTAAGAGTGTTCAGACAGTTCATTTATTTCTGTGCTGTCACAGTATTGTGACTGACAGGTTCACAATCATGAAGGGTAAAGTAAATCAAAATCTTGCCAAGTAGTTTACTCAGAATTTGTCAGAGAAAAATAAACTTGTATTTGACCTACTTTTTCTCCAAGTTGGTTAATAGTCATTATTATATTTTGAAAACACAAATACAACAATTGGGTTTTAAATTCATATAAACCATTCTTGAAAGTGTAAAGATAAATACAAACAAACAAATCATCTATGAGAAAAATTCCAAAGTTTAATTTAAGGAAGAATAAAGAGAAATTTAAGTTAAACTTGAATATAAATATTTAAGATCACAATATATATTCAAAAATATATTTTATTAAGAATTGTTTGAATATGTTGCTGATGTGGCATTATTAGTATCATTTTACTATTTCTTCAAAAATAATTTAGCTGCTATGTCAGTTCGTAGAATAATGAACCTAAAAGCACTCAGATTCAAACATTAGGTAAGTGCATATTTGATATTTAAAGAATGTTAGTTCTGTTCATGCTTGATAGATACTATTGTTATTTAAAAACAACAAATGAACAAATAAGATTTTATATATAGTTTCAATATTAATATTACATTTCAGTGTTAGAGAGGAACCTAAACTAAAGAATAATGTTGGAAGCAAGGCATGTATTGTTTTGAGTTAAGAAAAAAGAAAGAACTTTTTAACAGAAAGAACAACACAAATATAAAAGTAGGCAAGTCATAAAAGCATCTTGACATCAAAGAATCTGTTTCAACAGGTTATTTTGCTACAAATATCACGTATGATTAACTTTAAATTTTAATTAAATTTAGAATAAAAACATTAAATTTCCTGGTTAAAATAGTCTAAGGTCTTAGTGGTAAAAGTATAACACTTCCTTAGTGCCAATTTGAAATTAACATTTTAGAACAACCAGGCTACACATTCACTTGCCTAACTAAAATCAGTCCTGACTATTGTAGAATGAACCTAAATGCAATATAGATGAACTCACAAGCTCTGATGTTGCTTGTATAGGTCCACATATGGTTAAACAAGCAAATATTCATATATGTAAAGGGGTTCCAAGGTTCCTGCCCCACCTTGGGAAGCTACTGATGGTCTAGGGAGGGAGTCACTGTGTTCAGTGGTGCTGTTACTAATCACAATGATACTATCTTTTATTGCACATTAATATATATCAATATATTTATATAAACAGTGCACACACATATACATATATAAAATCAAGGAACATTGTAGGGATCAGGAAAAAGTCATATCTCTTGATGAAGAGTGTACAACATGGGAAGAAATATTGCTCTATCTATTTTATTATTAACATAGTAAACAATTTGTGAGAAGCCTACTATTTTCCATATCGATTGTACATTCAAGCATAGTGATTGATGGGTTACAACTACACAAATTTATGCGCTTGATAAATTAATAGATAAATACAATGGGACAAAAAGATTGAAACAAATTCCTTATACCAATAATTTGTGTTTGGTTTCTAGTTACAAAATGCAAATAGATTGTTTATTAGTTATGAATTCTTTAATGTGTTAATGATTTCAGAAGCTCTTTATATTAAGCCCAATTACTTTAAAACAAATAAAAATCCAAATAAAACAAAATTATTTAAGAGTTAGTGCTTTCCCAAGTTTTAAAATTGAGCTGGAAAAATATAAGTGGAAACTCTTTCAATTGCACTATAAAAAGAAAAAAAAGTTCCCAGACAAGCAAAATTTAGTTCAGCTGCTCCTGTACATTCCCTCTGAACAGGTGAGGATGTGAGATCATGCAAGGAATAAAGAAAAAGTGCGATATTCATGCCTGATCCATGTTGAAACGAACTCAGCAATCAGTTTAGGAAATATAACTGATGCAAAGTAGAAGCAAAAGTAAGAATAAAATGTGAAAAGCATAGGGTGAAATTGTGGCAGTCTGTTGTCAGCCTTCATTTATCAAACTACCCTTTACATCTAACCTTGCTCTCACACTCATCTGCTTGTTCCTTGACTCTAACCTGGTGTTTTCCTTGAACACTACTCTCTCACTAGACAAGAAGAGTGCTGTCCAAACTAGACAAGAAGAGTTTTGTCCACACTAGAAAATAAGAGTGTCCTCATTCAGGATGCTCAGATGCCTTCATAAACACCCTCTTCATGGTTTTTGTACATCTCAAACTTTTCAGAGTTAGAGAAGTTTAAACTTGACCTCACAAACGTAAACTTTAAATACTGTTATTTAAATATTTGTGTTCATAACATATATAATGACAAAGAAAATTAATAAAACAGAAAAAATGCTACAATGATATGCCCCTGTTGGTTAGTATATAGAGTAGCAAGTTTTAGTAACAATGCCACAAAGATCAGAACTTTTCATCAAGGATTAGTCCATTCAAAATCATGGTGATCCATGTCAGACACTTCATGCTGTCTTTAACTTTTAGTTTTCAAAGAGAAATTTCTATGACTCCTTAATTACTTGTGTGTCCTTATTATTCATTTTCTTAAAGCAATTGAAATTAAATTTAAACCAGTAATATAGAATCCAGCCTAAGACGGTGTATTAAACCTTCCCCCGTGGAGATAAATTTTGTATGGTTTCATTGGCCTTTGGTAGGCAATTCTTGTTGTTTTCCAAGCTCTGTCATTTAAGTATCAGTCTTAATATTTACTAACATCTGGAACTTGAGCAATTTTTGTCACCTTGAAAATCTGTTTTAAGGGTAAACTGCAAGTGCTTATTAGGTGTTTTATTTTTGAATCCAAAATTTCCTCCTCAAAGTGTTTATTATCTAATATATACACACAAACTACTGATATTTTTAAGTGAAGGAAGCAATTAGGAATAAATGTAATATATATATATAGAAAGTTAGTTCAGGAGTTAAGAGCACGCATTGTTCTTCCAGAGGACCAGAATTTAATTTCCAGGACCCACATATGGTGGGTCAGACAAATTTATAACTATAACTAAACGAGCTCTGATGCTTCTGTCTGCACAGTCACGTATATTCATACACACATACAAATGCATACACACATACACATGCTCACATAAACACAAAGTAACATAAGTAATATTTAAAATAATAATTATAATGAAGTAAGCAGCTATGTGTCTCATATACTTAAGTGAATAAGATGAAAAACTAGCCGTGTATAGTTTACAATCAACATTAACTATTGCAAACAAACTTATCCTTAAAATTCTTGAATCCTTGAAAATTCCATAAGTATATTCTTCCTTTGAAGTAGACTTACTATTGTCTTTGATGAAATACAGATTGAAATGCTGTTCCTATCTAACACTTTCACTACAAATATTTCCTAACACCAGCTTATCAGAAATTGAAGATTTTTTCCTGAGATATAGTTTACTCTGGTAAACTGCAGATTAAAAAAAAGCCAATAAATAAATCAGGTATAGAAAAGAAATAAGAGAATCACCACCTTTACTGAGGTTTAGATTGTTGGGACATGAAACAGGATTAATTTTAACCAATATTTTAACAGTTACAATGGAAAAATGTAAAGAACTTGGAAAATACTAGAACCTAAATTTGACTGTTATGAAGACTTTAAAAATAATTTTGAGGTTTGATATATTTAAAAAATTCACTTCACATGAAATTTGTTTGTATAAGTTATAGTTAATGAAGGTGAAAATGGTAGCAAAAGTTTTTAAAGGTTTTCTTCTGGGTTCAATGTTGAGCTAATACCAGCACAAAGACAAATATTCCAATTGCAGTTCTGAGTCATTCCAGATTACGTGGCACATTTTCTAAATCTAATGAGATTAAATTAAATTTTACACAAGATTTGTCACAGAAAATACAGGCAAAGCTACAATAATTATTTCTTCATACATATAGGTTCTATATTCCAAGTTTCCAAGACATAGCTATTAATGCCTTTTGTAAATCTACAATTTTTAAAAGATGAGTTAGTTAGGAAAGATGAGTTAAAACCAGAAAATTTTGTTTTAAACAGCTGACATTTATAAAAGTAATATGACTGCCAGTTTCTTGATGGATGGGAGCATTTGAACTTCAATATTAACAAGAAAGAAACAGATTCCTCAGATGCAAAAAAAGAAAAAATTCTTTCAAATGGAAACCATCCCTTTCTCTGCTTCTAAATGTCCTCTGTAGTAAGAGATTAATTGGGTTCAGATCATTTGTCAGAATTCTGTTTCCAGAACTGAATGGGAGCTTCACTTTCAGCTGCACCACTGCCTCTACAGCCTGTTATACCATTAGACTTCCCCAGATCTGCCACTGCAATGCTGGTGTTGATGCTGGGATGGGATAGATGGACAGGGGTTTCTAACTATGTTCAGTCTCCTTTTGGGGTGTTTACTCATCCAGAATATTATTATATTTACTGCAGGTAAGTAAATTCAGACACTTTGGTGGAATTATATCATCTGTTACTCATGAGGAATCAAACAACTGCTGTTTACTCTTTTGCCATGTTCTATTAGTATTCCCAGATCCCACAGTCAAAGCTAACACGCTGTCCCTATTTGTTGAGGTTTGGATTCAGAACATTCATGGATACCACCTCACTGGGGCCTCAGTTCATGACATAGAATAGTATATTATTTACATACAGCTTCTGCATATTCTATCAAATTTCTTTGTCAACTGCCAGTCATCCATAATACATGATACAATATAGACAGTTTGCATACTTTACTGTTTAAGAATTAATGACAAGAAAAATGTCTTTATCGGTACAATACAGACACAGTTTTAGCATTTTATATCCACAGTTGGTTATCAAACATTGTAGAACCCATATACACAGACAGCTCTGACATATCGCAGTCTTCCAGATCATGATGAAAAAAAAATATTCTTTATAAACAACCTGGTCTAGATATTTATATTTTTTAGGCAACAGAAAACAGATTAAACATGAAATAAAAGAACATTATACTAAAGATAGTTTCCTTCCCCTCTTATTAGTCAAGGACAATTCAATTTAGATAAGGAAATATTTTCAAAATCTAAATTAATCTCATAAAATTATTGACTGGATTAAACAGTAATAATTTACCCTGCAAAAAAAAATCTTAAAAGTGCAGTATTGCTATAGATGCACTGTTCTGGGAAGTCAATTTCAAAATACATATGTCATACATATCTCTAGAAAATTACTGTAAACTCATCAAAAACATGCAATTCAACTCAGATCTTCTTTTTCAATTCTAAGAAACTGAATAATCAATAATGTATTTTTAAAAAAAAATGAAAGAAATTTAACTTTTTCTATGTGTAGTTGGGATCATCACTGTCGTCCTATTCTAAGAAAACTGCAGAAGGTGGATTGCTAAAAGTTTAAGCAAAACAGGTTACATATGGAGTTCAAGGGCTTATCTCAAAAACGAAACAAAATAAACAAAAATAAATGAATGAATAGATTTATGGTGTAAGATTCATACCTGTATTCTATAAAAATCGTTTTATTACCATTGGTTAATAAAAAAAAATGCAGGGAGTAAAAGGCAGAGTCAGAGAGAAGCCATGTAACTACCAAATAAGAATGATGCCAGAACCTTACCAGTAGGCCACAGCCTTGTGCTGATACATAGATTAGTAGAAGCAGGTCAATTTTACAATCTAAGAGTTAGCTAGCAATACATCTAAGCTATTGCCCAAACAGTGTTGTAATTAATATAGTTTTTGTGTGATTATTTGGGTCTGGGCAGCCAGGAAACAAACAAGCAGTTTCTGTTTACAGATTTATCTTTGAATATCTTCTCTTGTAGTGACTTTTTAGTTGGTATTATATTGAATAAATTTAAAAGTACAAGTTTGGAATAAATGGTGCTGAAATTTTTATTTTGAATTCAGTAATTATAATATCACTCATAAAGAACTATTGCAGTTAGCAATATTTTCAGGTCAGGTACCTCGTGTTAGGTATTCATTATAATGTAAAGAGACAATCTATAATAACGTAATACATATATTCTGAACAAAAGAGTCTCATATAAATATTTACAAGAAAATTCCTAAAACAAGTGATGAAGTAGTTAGGCATAAAAACTCAATAGCTAAGAAGATTAAAACAAAAACCTTAGCAAATTTGTTAACTTTCTTGATAAATGTATAAATGCAGGTTAAAGAAATGGTAAAATGCTAGTGGAGAAACATAGTATAATTAATATAGAACTTTTTAATTGCTAAAGCAGCTTAATAGAAGATATGGGTTAACAAATAGGATGATTTGAAGAAGATATCTCTCATATGTCTTGGATATTTGAATGCCTAATTCTCTCATTGATGGCTGTTTGGGAAAGACTAAAGGTATATTCGTTCATACTGAAGGAAATATGTTAACAGGAGCAGGCTTTGAGATTTCAAAAGAATTGAGTCATTTCAAGTTACCTTTTTCTGTTTCCTTTGTGGTCCAAAATGTGACCTCTCAGTTGCAGATCCAGGTACAACCTGCTTCTTCTATTTTGCAGCATGGATTTTAATCTTCTGTAACTATAAGTCCAATTAAATTCCTTTTTTTTTTTTCTATAACTTACCTTGGTCTTGGTGTTTTATCACAGAAATAGGAGAGTAACTAAAGTTTTCATAGTAGCTTAAGGCACACCTACAGGGAAAATCATCACAACCAGCATATTTTGAGCTTACTATGTGGTCAAACAAACAACAACAACAACAAAAATCCAGGAAGCCAATTGGGCCACAACAATATGGTCCTCTATTCTGAGTGCAAAGGTCAGTCATTTAGAATTCTCTGTGTTCATCTGTGACTAGAAAAAGCAAATGCCAGAAGCAATACACCATGAACAGGTATAGTTTACATGTCGTCCATCCCTATCAAACCTCATGTTGAAGTGAATTAATAAATTAATAAAAGGATTTGATTGTCATAGTAGAGGTGGCGTCATCAATAAAGAATTGAGTGCTTTAGAAGGAGTAATGCTGTTCTCGTAAGATGAGTTCTTGCTTTCTGGGCACTGACTTACTCACTATGTGTGAGGCCCTCCTGCTCCCAGTCTTTTCCATGGTCTCACATTATTCATTGTTTAAAGCACAGCATGAAAGAACCAAAGGACTCACAGATACCAGAATGTTGAATATCCTAGGATTCAAAACTATTGTTCAAAAAAAATTTTTTTAAAATAACCAAGCCTTGAAATTCATATTTTAAGCAACAGAAAAGAGATTAAGAAAGAAAGCAAAACTGGTTTTCAACTATTGATAACTTCCACACTGCCTCCTATTAGTCAAGGGTAATGCAATTTAAATTTGAGAAATGATGTCTGTAATGAGAAATGAGGTCATTATTTTAAAATTGTCTACTGAACAGCTGTAATTTTTACTGCAAAATTCTTCATTTAATAATGATATTTTTGTAATTTGTAAACTCATTTTAATTCACCCAAATTTTGCGACTATTTTAGATTATTAGACAATTTTGCATGTTCATATAAAACCCAAATAATCTAAATTTATAGGAATTATGAAAAATACATGTAGCTAACCCTCTTTATATATATGTTCCCATTCCAACTTGCTGATACTAAAATCCAGACACAATTTCAGTATATTTTTTTCATTCAAATCGTGTGTATCTGGAAAACCTCCTGCCTTGACTCCATTGGTTAAGATCTAGATTAGAAGAGATTATATGTGGATTTTTCCTACTTACTATGTATTTTGTTTTTCTCATGAAATTTTAGACTTACAGTAAGTCTCAACATTCACAGGCTAGTGAGAAGCTCATCTTTCCTTGGAGTATTTTTAACATTTTACATATCCTTGTCTAAAAACACTACTTCGGACTTCTTAGGGTGATTCATGGTCTTGGAAAGGACCCTTGGATATTTACTTTTTCTTTTGCTTTACCAAATTTTAAGTTCTTTGAAAAGTTTACCATTGTAAGAGTGAAGAAATAGGTTTGACTACATTTTAAAGAGTTATGAGCTAAAATTGCAGTGTTCCCGCTCATCAGTTTGCTTTTCCACACTGATCTCTAACTTGAAATTTTTAGGCTGTCTTGAAGGTCAAGTAACCAAATAGCACTATTCATTATAGGGAACATCACTCCTGCCCTTTTCGTTTGGAGGACGCTGCTGTTCCATCGGTATGGTGGCAAGAAGAGGGGCATAAAGGCTCTATCTGTTTCTGGCCTTTGTAAGCTTCACTGCAATAGAAACAAGTATTAATGTATAAAAATGTCTCTCCTTTTGAAAAACATCCTGTTAAAATTTCACAACTCAAAAAGGTGTCCAGATGTCCCATATTTTTTAAGAAACCTAAGCTTAAAAAAAGAGAGAGAGACTGGACTACATACTTTTTAAAGGTACAGATTGATAATCATTTATCAATACCTCTCTCAAGGGAACATTGTCTTAATATTTAATATGCCCTTTTACATCCTGTTCTCAAGATAACACAATCCTTCAGTTAATATGAAGTCAAAGAGTGGATCTACTCTCTGTCCCTTTTTATAGGATTAATTGTATTCCAAAACTTTTTAGTGCCAATTATTTGAAAAATTCCTTTTACCATTTCTGCCTTCTGTACTGTTCAATACAGTGATAACTAATGTTCTCCACACAGCATCAACATTTGACCTAGAGGAATCTGACCTCAACTGATATCTGAGAATGGACAAGACTTAAAAAGATAGCAGGAGATACCATTTCATTTTGTGGGAATCATGATGTGTTTTGACTTTGTTTCATCAAAATAGACTCCCAAGTTAATTCACGCTTAGAATTTCTGTTAGTTCAATATCTTAACTCAGAAACTAAAAGCAGTTATCTTTCAAATATAGAAGCAATCAACTTATAATGTTCTTGATTCTGCAATTAAATTCTAATAGCTGAAAACGTACATTTACAAGATAATTTTGTTAATTTGATATTATCACATTGTACTCACAATAATTCTATTAATATGCAAACAGCATTAATTTGCATGAACAATTTGCTGTATTGTGTATCATAAAAAGAATGGATCATCAACTTAAACTTTCATTCCTTTTCATCTACTTTCTATCTGCTCAGATTTTCTGTAAGTTTTGCTTTATTTGTTTTATTTGACAGAAATTTTCATTCTTTGGATTCACACTAATACTGAGTTAGATAACTCTTTCCAAACAAATCTTCAAACAAATGATGGTTTCTTCATCATGCTCCACATCTCCTAACTGCTAACCTCCATTAGTCAACTAAATAATTATGACTCTCACAATATATTGAGCATTATTGGTGAACAATTTTTAGTACAATGATTTTTATACCTAATTTTATAAAACCAGGAATACTTTTCAAGATCATGGATTCTAACACCTGTCTTTTCTATCACTCAGGACCTCTTAGGCTGGTCTACTGGCCAGAAATTGATACAAATGCCAACCTCAAACTATACATTTTGAAACAGATTCTTTGCTATTAAATATAATTTTCCTTTTATCTGTTCAGCATTTTCACAGTTGCAAAAAGCC
Organism: Chionomys nivalis; assembly: GCF_950005125.1. Classification (NCBI taxonomy): domain Eukaryota; kingdom Metazoa; phylum Chordata; class Mammalia; order Rodentia; family Cricetidae; genus Chionomys; species Chionomys nivalis. The sequence continues at coordinate 72,192,043 of NC_080090.1, read as the reverse complement.
CTGGGTTTAATCCCAGACCCTTAGCCATTTATGTGACGTTAAAGGTACTCTAACTATAAAAGAAATCTAAAATTTAACATCTCTTTTTTCAAGGCATAATACATAAGCATTTGACAGATATTTACTGAGAAATAGATATTTATCCATTTGTAATATAGCATTGTTATTATTAGTATAAAGTCTTACATACATATTCACACATGTATATGTATTAGTATGTGTATATGATGTATATGTATGTGTGTATAGGTGAATAGAAAATAAAATGCATAGTAAAAATCAAATTGTTAATTAATGTGGTGAAAAAGAGATGCTAATATATTATCTGATTATGCTTTTATCATTTCCCAAGCTTCTTCCAGATACTCCCACCTGCAAAACTCCATGAGTTTGCACTCTCTCTCTCTTTTTAAAAAAGTAAACAAAATATTAAGAAACAAACGCATACACCAAAACACAAAATGTAAACAAAAACATACAAGCAAAAGAATAATAAGACAAAAATTCTAGAAAATAAAAATGAGGCACAAAATAAATAAATGAAAACATCCAAATATCTCATTTAAGTTTATTTTGTGTTTCCCAACCACTCATAGGTAATAGCATATAGACAGTGAGATTCCATTGGAAACATGGATCTTATATTGTATAAAAAATAAAAGAAAAAATTTAAAAACAAAGCTATAAATCAATTCCAGAAAAAGGTATTAATTGAATAATGTATGTATACATGTAAAAAGGGGAAATTAAAGACAGAGGTAAGAAGAACAGGGTGGAGGAGCAGAACATAATAATAGGGGATTGAAGATGACCAGCACTGTAGCAATATATATATATATATATATATATATATATATATGCATAAAATATATTATAAAACCCATTATATGTGCAATTAGGAAATGCTAATACAATGAAAAATAGAAAGTAACATAGTGGTTTATAAAATTTATTAATTTTACTATGTAAGGTAACTTGTTTATTTGTTTAGTTTTGGGCTAGAAGCATATACTGAGGAAAGGGAAATAGACTGGAGGAGTTCTTGACAGCTGCCTTTTCATAGCTGCTACTGAATTGCTTAGCAATGATTGCTTCTTCTGGACTAGGGCAAATGATTCCACACTCCTCTTTTCCTATTTAAAACTTTTTAAAGTTACTTTTTGGGTTTTTATTGCTTGTTTTAGTTTGGGGGACCTATAATACATCTTTTTTCCCTTCCCTAAACCCCTTCATCTATGCCTCCCTACTCTGTTTAAAATCTTCAAATCTATGGTCTCTCATTTCAATAATTCATATATATATATATATATATGTGGAATTTAAATTTAATGAAATTAAATAAATTTAACTACATTTAAATTAAATGAAATTTATAATGAATGGATGAAATGAAGTCTCTCTCCTGGCAATGATGAAACATGCATCCATATATGCCAGTTCTGTTGAATTTATTTATATTGGGTCATGGTCTAAGTTGGTGAGGATGACTGATCAGGTCTCTTCCTCAAGAGGGCACCAGATCTATTACAGATGGTTGTAAGCCACCATATGGTTGCTAGGATTTGAACTCAGGACCTTTGGAAAAGTAGGCCATACTCATTAACCACTGAGTCATGTCTACAGCCTTCAATAGCTCAGCTGGTAGAGGAGAGGACTGTAGTTAACCTCCCAGCAGGAGACAGACTTATACAACCTGAATATAACATGAATGTATATTCCTAAATACATGAATACAATCTACTCGGTCAATATGTTACTTGTACACAAGATTTCAGATTCCACTGTTGGATATTAGATAACTAACCAGTGTGCTCTTAAGGAAGAAATTTTTTCCTACCTCCAACATTCTTTAGCCTCCTGTATTTCTTTGTGTAGAGCTGAGGTGTCATGGGCTTTCCCTAATCTACTTTAGCATGTCTACTGCTCTTTTTCTTTTTCAGCTCATGTTTAGTCAGTTATATTAGTGAGATTTCATGGTTGTAGCTTCTGCCATTACTACAAGACACAATCTCACAATGTTCATTCCAAGAGCCAAATGATAAACATGAAACAAACAAACAAACAAAAAACAAGCAAACAAAAACAAAGACAAAAAAATGACACTTATTAATTGCTTCTCTCAGTGTCTGTGCTACTGGGGTTATATTTAGAAAGTGGTCCTCCTGAAACCAAAAACCTTCTGAAAAGCAAAGGATACGGTCACCAAGACAAAACGACAGCCTACAGAATGGGAAAAGATCTTCACTAATCCCACATCAGACAGAGAGAGATGAAATTTGTCATCAAAAGAACAAATAGTCCAATAAAAAAGTGGAGTAGAGACCTAAACAGAGAACTCTCAACAGAGGAATCTAAAATGGCTGAAAGACACTTAAGGAAATATTCAACATCCTTAGTCATTAGAGAAATGCAAATCAAAACAACTCTGAGATTTCATCTTACACCTGTAAGAATGGCCAAGATCAAAAACACTGATGACAACTTATGCTAGAGAGGTTTTGGGGTAAAGGGAACACTCATACATTGCTGGTGGGAATGAAAACTGGTACAGCCCCTTTGGATGTCAGTGTGGTGATTTCTCAGAAAATTAGGAACAAACGTTCCTCAAGACACAGTAATACCACTTTTGGGTTTATATCCAAAGGATGCTCAATTGTGCCACATGGACACGTGCTCAACTATGTGCATAGCAGCATTGTTTGTCATAGGCAGAACCTGGAAACAACCTAAATGCACTTTGACTAAAGAACAGATAAGAAAAATGTGGTACATTTACATAATGGAGTACTACATGACAGAAAAAAATAATGACATCTTGAATTTTGCAGGCAAACGGATGGAGCTAGAAAACATCATTTTGAGTAAGGTAACCCAGGCCCAGAAAAACAATTATCACATGTACGCTCTCATAAATGGTTTTTAAACATAAAGCAGAGAAAACCAGCCAAATCACAATCCCAGAGAACCTAGACAACAATGAGGACCCTAAGAGACACGTACATAGATCTAATCTACATGGGTAGTAAAAAAAGACAAGATCTAAGTAAAATGGGAGCATGGGGACCTTGGGAGAGGGTTGAAGCAGAGGGGATAGACAGGGAGGGGAGCAGGAAAAATGTATAGCTCAACAAAAATCAATTAAAAAATACTTAAAATTAAAAAAAATATATAGTTTCCCATGAAAATTTTATGGAAAGTGGACATTTTTATATGACAACTGTCCCTGGATTTTTTAATTAGTCTTTTTAAATCTCTTTGATTCCCTCAAAAAATGACACTAGATGTAAAAATCCTTCTTTGAGTTGTTCCTAGTTGTGGAAGAAACTTCCAAAACATTACATTCTATTGTTATTGTCCTTGGTTACCTTCTGAAGAAGAGGTTAAGTCCCTTTTACTGAAGACACCATGTATTTCACAACAGGGCCCAGAGGTTTCTGACAGGAACTGACACAAATGCCTCCATCCCTGAGGATTAGCTTTCATGATACCAGGTGGTTCCAAGCAAGCTTCAAAATGAGGGAAGCAACCATCAGTCCTATCTTGTTATAATACCTATGAACACCAATAGCTGGCATGGCATGATGTCCCTAAGGTGAAGTTTTGGCATGCTCAGTTTGGCAATAGCCAACAGCTCTCTAACTTGATATAAGGCACATTCAACACACCTGGTCCTGGAGAGCTAACATACTAGCCAGGTCTGGTGAAGTAATGTATCTTGCAAGAAAAGCTACAAGCAGCAGATTTTCATGAACCTAACTACATTATAAATATTTATTCTTATATCTGCATAGTCTCCCCCCATCAAGAAAATTTCTCTTTTAACACAGAGAGACCTAGCCATGCCCTCTTCTTGGTGAACTTGAACTTTGATATGCTTGGAAATGGAGACTTAAAAGAGTTCTATGGTGGCCTGCCTCTAGTATGACAAAGCTATATCTGGATCATTTCCTGCAAGAATTTAGTATTTCTGGAGAGGTGTCCCTGGAACCAGACTTACCTTGGTTTCTGAAATTCTTTGTAACTCTATGGAACTTGTTGAAACCAATATCCATGGGATATTGCAAAACCATAGCTTCTGCCAAACTGTGTTTTTATTTTAGAGTAAATTGTTTTCATTGTGTTTGGTTATTGGATACCGATAAAAATGGATAGAAAAAAATGGAAATACCAATGTAAATCAACATTAAATATATCAAACTCTGAAGTTCAAAATGAAAAGTTTAGGAGTTTAATGAATGTAGGAATCTGTCTACCAGCATGGCCTTTGACACAGTCTTATGGAAACCTATATAAGATACTTGCTTACAGAAATAACATAACTGAAATATAATGGTATTGGATATCCTTCTGTATATGTGTAGCTCTTATTGGTTATTGAATAAAGCTGCTTTGACTTATGGCAGGGAAGAATATAGCTAGGCTGAATGAAATATAGAGAACTTGTAGGCAGAGTCAAAAAGATGTCATGTAGCTGCCACAGGAGACAGATGCAAAGAAGCTGTCCAAGAAGGAAGAGATAATAATCCATGAGCCTCATGGTAAAATACAAAATAATACAAATGGGATAATTTGAGATGCAAAAGCTAGCTATAAATATGCCTAAGTTGTTGGCAAAACAATGTTGCAATTAATACAGTTTCTGTGTGATTATTTGGGTCTGGGTGGCCTGGAAACGAAAGAGCAGTGTCCACTAACAAAATGCACCCACTATCTGGGCTCCAGCTCCACATAAGACCTGCAAAAAAATTTAAGAAAATAACTGTGGGCTTCTAGGCCCACAAAAACAGAAGGTAAGTGCAGCTTCTTGGTAGTTGCAGATTTTGTTGTTGTTGTTTTTCAAATAGGCTCTGTGTGCTGGCTGCAAGCAGAAGTGAGACTCCTTTAAGAAACAGATTTCTAGATCCTACTGGCGGGAGAACAGCTGTAGCTCTTTTGGGACGTTCAGCTATGGAGTACTTAATGTGGTTTGTGAGAAGGGTGCTACAAGTTGCTTAATGGCAACATAGACTCACAGCATCCGTGGAGCTAGGGCAGTGAGCATGGCTCGCAGATGTGGTAAATGTACCTCCTCCATCTAGAAAGGCCACAAAAGGCAGAGTCAGCATCCAGGGCTGCTGCGACCACAGTTGCTTGCCTTTTTAAAATATTCCTTTTCAAAAAAGAATTTTAGATGCATAATAGGACAAATTCATAGATAAATGAAAAGTGGAAAGATAAGATAAATTGATAATCTAACAGAAAAAGAAAATGTAAAACTTTAATCAAATATGTCATTATGTCTTTCAAATTTTGAGTCATATATAAATATGACCTATTCCTAAGAGAGGAAACATGAAAGAACAAATAAATTAATTTATGGATTAGTCAGATGCAATTTATTTATTAACTAAACATATTAAAATTCCAGATGATAAAGCATCTTTTCAATACAGAAAGGATCCCTTCTTACTGTAACTCAGTGGAGACCACCACTATGCAACCTCAGAGCAGGAATTTAAGCACAGCAGGTGCCTTATCCTTAACTATTTCCTTCCTCCACTGTGCACTGATTACTAGTTGTTCTGAATCCATTGAAAACTGAATGTAGTCGTTTGAATGAGAAATAAACCCTTTAAAGTTAGAGATTTGACCAAGTTCCCCAATTGTTGGTAGTGCTTTGAGAATGTCAGAAAGTGTGTTCAAGCTGTGGGTATTTGGGAGTTTAGATTCGTTCTCTCTGTTCAGGGCTTGCCATTGAACATGTAATTTTTATTTTCCTGTTCCTTCTCTATGCCTGTTCCTTGTTTTCATGACTCATCTTGCCATAAAGGACTTTTGTCCTTCCAGATCCTTAAGTTGAACTAAACTTTTTCTTTCTTAAGTTTTCTTTGGCCATGGTCTTCTATCACAGCAGAAAAATAACTGATGTACTGACTCATTCATCAGTGGTGTAAGGCAAGTTTATTGCTTAGAAATAGATATATCAAGAGACAAAAGAAGTGTTGAATCATTCTGAATCTAATCTCAGGTTAAAGGGAAGATGGAGTGTTGATTCTGCCCAACTGTTTCTCTCTGGACTATATACCTCAGAGATCACCTGGCTCACTGGGCAATGCCTCAAGGAAAAGTTTCTTCTGAGTGATAGAGACACAAAGCATTGGATTGAATAGTCAGTTTTCCCTAGCTCAAGATGTTTTATTTACTATGACAGACATAACAAGGATGCAGCTTTCCAGGCAGTTCCACCCCACTGCATGCTATAGAATTCAGAGTTTATTATAGTTACTGAACATTGCATGTGAAATCAGAGGAAATTTACATGAGTTCAGTGTTAGCAGAGAACAATTCCAACAGAGTTCTATATAGTCAGTTGGGACTGTGGAGTTCCTAATAAAAAGTATCATATCATACCACATATAATATGTTAATAGGAATCTTTAAATGATAGTGGAGTAATGGTTTACAAAGTCAGTAAAAGACATATTAGAAGTTCCTCTGATATGGTGCAAATAAAATTATTTACTAATGTAATTCTAAATTCATGAATAATGGAGGTATCTCAACAAGAATACCTTGATGTAAACCAATATTACTAGTATCTGTCTGTCATCTATTTATCTAAGTAAATAAGCATGGCAAATTGAATTTGTAATCATGTGTTTGTATATTCAAATTTATTATATTTTCATACATTGCTGTCAGAGTTATATTAAAATGCAATGCATGTAATTTATACATATATGCACGGATATATGTGAAATGTAGCTAGCTTTTTCATTACTGTTCCTTACAATGCCTTCTTAATCTTGCTTGGAATATTATGTCCCAATAACATTTATGTTTGTTTGGAGGTTTAACCCGCTATTTACAAATATTTCAAGTATATTTTTACATTTATAATTTTATGTTCCATTAAAGTTTGTAAAATGTGACACTGTGATGCACATGGCTTCTTAATGAATAGTATTATTCAGAATACCACTTCTACATAGGTAAAATAAATTCCTCACAAAAATGTATGTTATAGCTACTTTCAGAATATTTATAACAAAATGTGTTTGGGTTTCCACTTATGTTGTCTTATTTTGCTTCTAAATTGGCATATCACACACAACTGTGTTTTATGTGTTGGCACTATGGGAGTTGTTTCCAGGAAAATAATTAATTTCATTCTTCTTGCACACTAGTAACATAAATTGGATTTCTATTTCAGAAAATCAACTTCATGTCATAAATATACCAAGCCTGATGCTAATACAGAATAAATAACATTGAAAATATGATAATTCTCAAACATTCCAAAAGAAAATATCATAGTCAGTCTGAATTAAGGTTTCTCCTCGCTTTACTTACCTTTGTAAACCTTGTTTTTAAAAGTGTAAATGTGGTCAATTGTCAAACAAAATTAACTACTTTTAGCTGGTGAGTTTTTCATGACATTTGCAGTTTTCTCTATTATCTGTATGCAAAAGTAGAGTCATGCATCTTGAATTGTCCTGCCAATTTAATTCAGTTCAAGTATTAACAGTTTACAAGTGGTATGTTCCAGTTGTATAGAACTTGGGTTCTCACATACATCTAAAGTCCTTGTTTTAAAAAGTGATAGACATTTAGTCATTAGTTTCAAGTTCTACTTTCAATAAAATCTATGTAAAGTTCTTATTTTCTGAAATATGTTTTATGTTTATCTCTCTGTTTTCTTTTTATTGTAGTCTCTTTCTTTGTAATCAAGCATGTTACTTTTGTTTCACTGACTTGTAGATTTATGAGTAAATCATTGAAAACTGTAGATAGTCTTCATATTTGGGGTAGAACAAAAAATTCAAGCAGTCACATGATTAAATTAGAAACTAGAAATTTAAAAAGCTCTTTGATTAAACAACAAAAAAATGTAGGCAGCACTAACTGGACTTGGTTATTATTAGACATGGGAGAAAGAACTGTTGAGAAGCTACATGAAGAGTAGGAAAAAGGAAATGGGTGTGAGTTATGGTCATTTTTATTGTCTACATGTATGAAAATTTTAAGAAAAAAATAAATTAACAGTCAGAGTGGGGACTTTCTCTGACTCTTTTGTCTGATTTTAGAACATTTTCTCTCCTATTGGGTTGCCTTGTCCAGCCTTAATATAAAGGAAAGTTCCTAGTCTACTGGCAACCTGAGATGCCATGTCTGGTTGCTCTCCCTGGGAGGCAGGCCTTTTTCTCAAGAGAAATGGATAAGAGGTTAATCTGGGGGAGAGGAGAAGTGGGAGGGATATACTTGGAGAAGAGGAAGGAGGGGAAACAGGGATCAGAATGCAATATATGAGAGAAGAATAAGAGCGAAGAATATTGTAATAAAACAAAAAATAACAACTAAAAAGTAAAATAAATTGAAACTTTTGTTCTACAACTATATATTTTTCATTTTATATTTTTCTAAAATAGTTCTTTTCTTGAAAAATTAATTTACTTTATTATGTAAGAAATTAGTCAAACTGTCTTATATAGTTACTAATCCATATGACAGGAGATATAACAGGAATAATGTAATATTCAAAGTTTTAACCAACTATTTGCAAATCAGGAAGGCTAATGAGAAATGTGGAGGCACTATTAATGTAGTATCAGCTGTCACTCATCAATGAATAATAAAAAGAAGTATTACTTATTATTAATATCATATAATGTGAAGGAGACTGCCTCCTGAGTTGACAATGAGACTATTAAGAAGAAGATCATGCGATTAACATGTATTTTTGAGGTGCATAACAGAGTTAGATTTGGTGATATGGCAAAACCACAAGCTAGAATGGGCTGCATCTGCTGTAATTAACTGTTCCTGGCAGGATGAATAACCACCACTCTATTTGGAGAACACTGAAAAGAACAGGAAACAAGTGGAAAGACTATATCATTTCTGTAGTATTCTATTGTCCTTCGGATCCCTCAGCTGGTCTCCCTTAGAAGAAGCCAACATGACCAAAAATGAAAAGATTTAGGAGGTTATGTGTGAAGTAATGTCTGTGTGTTCAAAAAGGAAAAATAAAATGAAAAGAGAAATGTAGCCATACCATGACTGTAATTTAGGATGCATGGAATGTGAGTTAGAGTTAGAATTTTGTCCAAAAGGGACAAAATAATGTTTCAGAACAAAACGTGAACAAGGGACTAGAAGAAAGTACAAAAAATGAAGAGAAATCAACTTGAAATACAAGCAACCTTAGATACTTCAAATAGAACTTTAAAATTCACTTTTTTATTTTGTTTATCATTATTATTAAAAATTTCCACCTCCTCCCCTCCTCCCATTTCCCTCCCCCTCCCCTCACTACCCTTTCCCCTCCCTCTCTCTCTAATCCAAAAAGCAGTCAGGGCTCCCTGCCCCGTGGGAAGTCCAAGGTCCTCCCCCCTACATCCAGGTCTAGGAAGGTGAGCATCCAAACAGACTAGGCTCCCACAAAGCCAGTACATGCAGTAGGATCAAAACCCAGTGCCATTGTCCTTGGCTTCTCATTTGGCCCTCATTGTCCACCAGAGAGTCCGGTTTGATCACATGCACCATAAGTCCCAGTCCAGCTGGACTTGGTGAGCTCCCATTAGGTCAGCCCCACCGTCTTGTGGGTGGATGCATCCCAGCGGTCCTGACTTTCTTGCTCATGGTCTCCCTCCTTCAGCTCCTCATTTGAACCTTGGTAGCTCAGTCCAGTGCTCCAATGTGGGTCTCTGTCTCTATCTCCATCCTTCGCCACATAGGGGAAAGTCTAAATAGTTAAGGAGACTGTTTAAAGCCATGCTTATTATGTAAGAAATACTAAGCTATAGATGTTAGTAAAATACTTGGTCCAATGAAAAGAATAAGAATATGGAATTTGGGAAATATCTTGGGAAGATGAATGTAATTGATGAATTAATTTGAAGGAAAGCAAAATGGTCCAAGTAGAAGACAAAACAATTTGCTGTTAATCATAAAACCAAAAGGGGAATAATCACATTATCCAGTAAAAACACTTGTGAACACCTATTTCAAAGAAATGAAAACTTATATCTGGACAAATTCTACACATATCATCTTACAAAAAAAGCAATTATAACCCGGAATCAGCCTATAAATACTTCAAAAGGTTACCATGTAAATAAGCCGAGTCATGCGCTCATTCTCTCACCGTTTCAGCAATAAAGAAAGAAATTTACTAGTATTACAAATGAAGACTGAATGACTCTTTTGACAGGCTGTAAACAAACAAACAAACAAAAACAGTTTGAAATGGCTGTAGGTTCTATTTTTCATTGCATAGAGTAATATTTAATTAAAAATTATAGAATAGAAAAGTGATTGAGGGGATAACAATAGTAGTAGATATTGAGAAAGTGTACGATTATTAAATAGTCAGTGATAGGGTGGTACTGATCCTGATCTGTTGGGAGCAGTGAGACCCCAGATTCTGAATTTCTAGTAATCCCCTGATCTGAGTGCCTACAGCTGCTCTGAGCAGGAGACCTTCAGGAATTCCTGATGGCAGGAGAGTGGTTTCTGGTGGGTTTGGCTGGGGCATGGCTATCTCTGTATAATCTGCCCCTCAACACAATAAAGGGGGCATTCTTAGGGAATTCAAGGATGACCCCTGTCGCTGTCTCTCTATCTGTGTGTGTCTGTGTATTTTAACCTCCACCCCCCTTGCCCGAAGCTCGCAAACTGGGTGCCAATGCACAGAGTGCAGACACGGGGGCCCGGTGCGCGGCACTGATCAGTATGTTTAACGCCATTCAGTCATTAAAACTAAAAAATAAAACAATAAAAATTGTATTACACGTTAATATATACAAATATTCACAAATAAGTTTGACTATGTCTAAGGAAATGGGTATGATTGATTGTTGTCACAGTTCTAACATTTTGTTAAGCTCTGGGATAAACTGCAGTTAAAATAAGTAATAATAAAGGCAGAATTATGTGCTTTGTATCTGTTACTGAATGGCATTGGGTAAGGTATTGAATTTTAGATAATTCACTTTGCCTGAGCAAGACATGGATGTGAGAAACATTGATAAATTATGGAGACAAAAATATTTGTAAGATGTGAAGTAAACTTAGTCTACAAAGAAAAGTTTATGGTGTCCTTCAAGACCCAGTGACAAAAGTGTGTATTGTCAGTTCTGAATTCATTTCTGACTTGTTAATGTGCTATATATATATATATATATATATATATATATATATATATATATAAATCCTTGTGTTTTCTTTGTGTATCTCTTTACTTTTTTAACATTTGGCTTTTATTCTCAAGCTGATTCTTCAGCTCTTGGGTCCCTTGTCTGCATTGCACTAATATTTTCATCGTCAAGTCACTTTAGATTATTTCAAAACAACAATTAAAACTATCATAATATTTCTTCAATTGGGTTTACATTCATGATGACACAGCAGTTTTTCATCATGAAGACATAAGGAAAAACTAAAGATTACCAAGGTCACTTACAGCAGATGAAAATCTGAAATGTTAACATCTGTATTTAGCACTGATGAAGCGTGGTGCTATTTCCCTTCAGGCACTGTGACTGGAAAAAACAGCCCTATAAGAACATGGGATTCTAAGGACAGAAGTGCTGATCTGTGCTAATAAAGCTGCCAGAATCAAAGGAACACACAATGAAAAACTGCCATGTTTAGGCAAGTGCACTTCAGTTCAATCCACTATTACTCAAATAAAGCATGAGGTGTGCGTTTGTACCAACCATTTCTGTCCACTTCAGCAAAGTTTGATTAGATGAGACCTCAATTAATCTGTTCATTTTTTTCTGTTTTTCTTTCCAGTTCTTGTAATATTTTCCCTCTGTAATGGCTAGACTTGATTGTTACTTTGACTGGATTAATAAGCTCCAATTTTGAAGTAAAACATGTCTCAATGTCCATGACTGTGTTTCTAAAGGTAATTAGGTAATGAGCGATCCAAAATGATTAGTGGAATAATTACTTGGTGATTTGGAATACTCTGCTGTCCTTAGAGGTGGTGAAAAGTAAGGGAGGAAATAGAAAGTCAAGAGCATGTTTCTGGAGAATAAGTCTGAAAGGGGCCTCTTCCTGTATTCCCCTGTTCTCAGCTTCTTGATTATCATAATCCCACTGCAATAGGTTGAACTCTTTGAAACTGTAAACAAAATAATTCACTTCTCCTTTGAAGTAGCTGTCAGATGTTCTGTTCCATTTTGGGCAGCAAGTTGTTTCACCTTGTGAGGCATTTTATACATCCCAAAATGGCATTTGTCTTTAAAAGTTTTGATAAAATGTGGGATAAATTCATGTGATTTCCCCCCTTAGAATTTATTTAAAAATGTTTGGTAAAGAATTGTTTCTCTGGACTGGAGATATAAGTCAACTGAATGAATGATAGCCTAGCATGCCCCAAACCCTGAATTTGAGCCACAGTACAGCGTAAACTGTGCATAGTGGTGTGTGCCTGTTATTCCAGTTCTCAGACATTGTAAACAAAGGGACCAAAAGCTCAAGGTCATTCTTCCTGATTGCATATTGTCTTTGGGAAAGCCAGAATTCTATTAAGGTCTAAAATAAATACATAATAGTAAAAATATTTTTTAAAAATTAGCACATACAAGGCAATGGCTAATCTTGGTTATTAACTAAGATGGATCTGAAATTCACTAAAACACAATTGAGTAGAGACTCCTAGGGATTTCTTGATTGGAGATTTTGAAAGTAGAAGACACATCTTACATGTGAGCAACATTTTGTTAAGGCAGTTACGATAAAGAGACAAAAAAGGAGGAATGTTTGGCTCATTACCTGTTTGGATTAACTCTTGTTGCAAAGTTCACCCATTCTATTGTTGCTGCTCTTGTGTTTTTTGCTGATACTTGAACTGCTTCTAAGGACTCCCAAGATAGACTGAACATCAGAAGCTTCCAGGCATCCTCTAGGCCTTTAAAGAGATTTAGATTGGTGACTTAGGTAGCTTGTGGAGCAGTTTTTGGCTTCCTGTGTGAGCCACTGTTAGCCTACCCTAAATGTACTATGTGAGCCAATATTATGGTCCTTATCATTTTGTCCTTTAGAGAATTCTGATTCATACACTAAGCAATACATGTTCGTCATATCAGAATTGAGTTAAAGAAATAATATTATAGTACAATAAAGAAATAATATTATAATAGTATACTACATATAATAGATTAAAACACACACATAACATAGAGTGAGATTTCAACTGCTCAAATTGAATTTTATATGTAAGACATCTGTTAATATGGATACCAGCTCTTAGATATTTATATCTATAAATAAAGACTTCACATACCTGTCTTTCCCAAGAGCATAGAATTTAAACAATTGGACAGTATTTAAAACTGAATGTAGACGAAACAAGAGAGAGTTCATTGACTTCCAATTCACTGCTCTGCTATTTCTGTTCCCATAACATCAGAGCATGATGATGCTATTTAGGGAGACCTGCAAACTGTAATGGCTGTGATTAGAGTCCGTATGCATAATTCATAAGGACAAGTTGCAAACATTTCTGGTGCATGAAGCAAATCTACTTTTTATTTGCATTTCTTTCAATGACTATCTTGAAAGGGTTTTTAATTTTGTTTGTTTGATGTTGAAAAAGAATCAAATTTTGTATTTACATATCATTAACCATATGCAATACCTATTGAAGTGATTTATTCCCTTAAATGTACTATAGATTGGGAAGACCAATGAGCCACTTATAATTATTTGTCATTCTAAAGTGTGTGAAATGCACCAAAGGACAACTGTTCGGGAGTTCAATAAGGCCAATTTGCTTTTGAACCAAGTAAGTTAAATTTAAATGTTTAACAGTGATATTTTTTAAGAAAACTAAGCATGAGACATAGGTAATAAAGCTAAACTTAATACCAGCTATCAGGCTGACCATTTCCATTGAAGCATTTATATCTAACAATTAAATTACTGTATTGAAAGATCATAGTTAATAGATTCAAAAAGAGAAGTGTATGATTGATTAACTTTAATATTTAAATCAAAATTAGCTTTTAAAACAGACATGCGAGAGATTTTTATCTTCATAAAGGCACATTTTTATTGATTTAGTTAACTTTTTGTGCATGAATAAATGTTTCACTTGCATGCAAGTTAATCACTATATTTATTTCATTTTATTTTTTGGAACTGGAGTTACAGATGGATGTGATCCACCATGCGAGTTATTGGAATTAAAATTTAGTCCTCTGCAATATAAACAAATGCTTTTAACTTCTGACTATCTGTCCTCCAAATCAATATATGTACATATATATAAATTATCTTACTATAGATATAAGATCTTACTATATATATACAAGATAAGATATAGATATATCTTAATATATATATATATAAGATCTATCTATAGACCTATCTATAGATCTTGTATATATATTATGATAATCTATATAAGTAAGAAAAAATATATGTATATATAGATAGATCTTGTATATATAAGCCAATTGTGTTTTATGGCAATATATAATATGTGTTATCTATATTATATATAGATATACTATATATAATAAGTCAATTGTGTTTTTGTTTGCTGGGCAAAGAACAGTTGCAAGGGATTGGATTCACTACCTCTATAGGCTAAACCTACACTATACCAATGAAGGTTGTCCCTGAACCTTGAATTTAATTTTGGAGTTTGGTTCTATAAGATAACCAGAATCTTCAAGAATAGTGGTTTCAGGGTCAGATTGGAAGAAAGAATAGGAATAAAGGAATCAAAGCTTTCATAAAAATATGGTTATGGATAGGTGGAATGGAGATTCTCAAAGGTGATTTGTTACAAAGTAAGAGGTCAAAATATTCTTGACTGAAGATCATCCTTCTACCAAAATGAAAATAGGACATCTCTTTTTTGTTTTAGTATTGGCAATTCATTTGAGGATCACTTTTTTTAACATGGAAATATATGAATGACAGAACAAATTATCTTCTCAAGTTTTTATAATAAAATAAAGCAATTTTAAAGATAACCCTGACAACAAACATACAAATAATATTATACATTCTCAATAGGTTGTTTTTAGGAATCTAAATGATAAACATATGTGTGTGTGAATATCTATATCTATATCTATGCATGCAATGATAAAATGATGCATGTATTTGAAAGAGAGTCCAAAGTGGTATATGGAAGGGTTTGTAAAAAGTAAAGGTAAAGGAGAAATACTGTTATCAATTTATTATTTTAAAAATAAAAGAGAAAAATATAAAAATAGAATTAAAAGATTTTACACAAGAGAATCACTTCAAGTATCAGGCCCTTGGGTATTCAACTTACAAAATGTAATTCTATCTAAATTATTTTGGTTTTCCATGCCATTTATTCAGGTCTACATATTTTCAAAACTCACCATAATTAATGTGTTTTTAATACATATTACATATATATTCATAAATGGTTTACATATGTCATCTTCACTAAGTTCATGTTATGGAATCACACTGGTGAAACTTTGTTGATGGAGATTCTGATGTTACTAAGAGACACAATCTCAGCGAAGACTCACTGATCCTTTGGGTCTTACAGTTTCTTTCTTGCATCTTCCTACTTTCCTTCCTTCTTCCTTTTTTCCCTCTTTACTTCTCTTTCTCTCTCCAACACCTTCTCATCTCTCTCCACCAGAGTTCTACCTGTTTCTATCTCCCACATCCTGGGAATAAAGACAGGAAAAACTATGCCTAGCATAAATCTTTTTTTTGCAATAAAAATCATGTTAACTATTTATATTTAGAATAAGTGTCTCAGAGTTCAAATTCTGTGCTTGTAACTATAAGTAAAATGTTTTAATAATTAAAATTACCCTTTTACTTATATACTTATTAAGATAATATATTTCATAACTTTCATATATAATTTATGCATATTTAACTCTTGCTGATTTTCATGGTACATGCTTATGCACCTTGTATTGGGGAGGCAAGAAAATAGGGAATAAGCCAAGGAAAATGACTAAACAAGAACAAGTAATATTCAAATTTAATTAAGAAATCAGTATTTTCAGTTTGCTTACATTTCTCTTATACATATATGAGAAGATACAATACAACTTTTGAGTTTTAAAGTGAAAGTTATTCAGGAATTTTAGCAAATAGTTACTGTATTCATTAAACATGTGTAGACTACTTAAATAAAACTTTCTCTATGAAAAGTAAAACAGCTAAAATGGGGTATGGAGAACCTAAAACAGACACCTCTTGAAATCAAGCAAAATTTCCAGTGGAGCGATAGGGACACCACAAGAAGACACACAGAATTGAAAGGGCATAAACGGCCGGCAATTAGAATTAACCAGACTAGCTTCAATATAAAATATTCAGCTTTAATAAAGGAAGAAGGGGAGCTTACAAAACCAGGGTTCCAGCAGAGCGCAGGAAAACAGAGGAAAAACAAGCGCACATCGATGGTTTTACAGGCTATTTGGGGCCCCGGCGGGAACACACCCCACAAACAAGGTGATTGGTTGAGATTCCCCATCACAGAATCAAGGAATCAGGGCATGTGCCTACTGCTGTCTCAGGGACCAGCCTCCAGCAACAAAGGACTCTGAGAGGAATCCATGGAGTCAGTGTAAACTAGACATTTCTGTCTGAAGGGCATTTAGGAAA
Source organism: Chionomys nivalis (assembly GCF_950005125.1). NCBI lineage: Eukaryota > Metazoa > Chordata > Mammalia > Rodentia > Cricetidae > Chionomys > Chionomys nivalis. The sequence continues at coordinate 72,175,432 of NC_080090.1, read as the reverse complement.
AGAAACACACACATACTATCTTGATGATTTCCTTCTTTATTCTCCAGCCTCTCACGTTATTTCTATGCTCTTTTTCTTTCAGTGTTCATTTTACTGTATACTTTTTTTTCTACAGTTTATATGTGTTAACAACGTATTTCAGGCAGTATAGAAATTACAATGTGACAACATTCTGTGTTTCAAATGAATGATTACAATGAATGCAAAATAAATAGTAATAAACACCATGTTTTCCATATACCATACATGACTAAACATTTTATGTACTACAAAAAAATTATCCAAGAACCCTGTACATTCATACCAAAACAACTTATTATAGATTAACCATGTGGCAAACAAGACATCCTTTGCAGGTCTTTTACTGGTAGGCTGCATTTTGCAGTTACAAAGAAAGGATCAATATTTTTTTTAGCCCTCATCTTGAAAGGTAGTTTTATAAGGAGTCTTAAAAGAAAAAACCTAAACTTATATACAAAAAAAAGAATCAACCATCTCTACCTTATAAATCTTTATGGTACATACCCACTCATCAATAGTTTTTTTTTTTTGTTTTTTGTTTTTTTTTTTCGGGAGATTGAGAGCAGAAATGGGTATAAGGAACTAATCACCACCTTTTGTCATCAACCAATCCTAACAAGAAAGGCACATCGCTACATAATAATTAGGCAGCTTTGTTCTTGTTTCCTGACCTTAATGAGTTATGCATTCAACTATATCGCTTTTTGATGCTTTAGATTATCTTTTTGGTTTTGTTTTGCTTTGTTTTGTTTTTTAACATCAACACTATTTAGCAAAATCATCTTAGTCTAACTTGGCTATTTTCAAAGCTTTGTTTCAGCTGTGATGCACTTTGAAATGTATTCACACAACCCCCAACATTAAGGTTAAAAGAATTTAAACTAGATGGGCTACTGATACTCAACTGTTAGTTATTATCTTGGGCTACAATCTATACAGCTCCTTACGTAAAACTCATAGGCTTGACCATGAAACATATCTTTGTATTTATTTTTATTCATCGAAACTCTGTATAGGCTATCATTATTATTATCAAGTAAGACAGTATAGCTTAGGGAGAGGTCAATGTGCCTAATCTTATTGCAACTCTATATGCCATGTTTGGCTTATATGCCTGGGAAGCCTGACATTATTTTAGAGTGTGTATGTGTCTATTGGTGTGTGTATATACATTAGTGTGAAGAGGAATGTGTCAGATGGGGGGAACACTTATAAAGAAATTCCACACTAGCCTCAAATAGAGTATAAGAAGTGGTTCTTTATTAAAGAGAAACTCACAGATCACAACGAGGAACAAGAATGAATTCCAACATCCAGGTATGGTGAGAGAGGCTAGAGAAAAAGAGCGAGCAAGCAGACTTGTGTGCTCTTTGGTACCCCAGGACACACCTAAGCTGATACAGCCTCTCAAAGGCCATTGGCTGAAGGAGATTCCCCTCACCTCCCCCTTATTTCTAAATAAGAGAGTTCCAAATACAAAACTTTATACAATAAGGACAGATATCAAGTATAAAAATTGGAATTTCAACCAGCATAGATAATTTTAATCAAGAAACATATTCAATAATTATTCTATCTTAAGGAGTCAAAGTCTTTTATTAGAAATGGCTTGACTAAGTCATAAGAAGAAAGTATCTAGTCTTCAACCCCATAGAAGGCCTGAGAGGGAGATAACATTACTTGAGTAGGCAGGAAGTGCAATCAAGCACAATGTTGAAGCAACCAACTTTGGCTAAGGCCTAGAGTAACTGACAGACCATTTTCAGAGGCAAGAAAATTTTCAAAACCGTTTTACCCTGTCTTGGTAAGATTTGGTAGTCTTTTTTTCTTATATCCTGCTTGTTCAGTCCAATAACAGTGCATTTTGTCAGCTGTTGAGTCATGGGCAGTTCCTTGCACAAAGACCAGTTTTGCCAAGAAAAAACAAGTTCCAAGTGTAGTGTCTTCTGTGCTCAACATTCTCTTGTAAATAGATTGGTGTTGCCAAGAACAATTGTATCTCACATCAGCAAAACCCTAAGTTATTTAAGTGCAATATTCTACAGTTATTTGAAGTGGTTGAAGATTACCTATCTATGCAAAATACAATCTCTGTGTATCTAAAGAACCTGATCATTCTAACTATAAGTATGACAAACAGGAATGACTATTGATCTATAATACTTAATACCTGTATAACTTAAGACTAAGACTTCATATTAAAATGTTAAACAGTCTTTAAACAATAGTGCAGCAAATGAGGACAATGACCTTAAAATGTAAACAATGTATAAGTATCTTGGTCATAGGTAAAAATATATAATACAATATAATAAATATATTCCAATTATATAAATATACAAAATGTATTCATACAATATGACAAAATAACTGCGTAGGTATACAAATATCATAAACAGAAATAGGAACATACTCAATATATGTTCAATAAATTCAATATAACAAATATAATTTGAATTTGTGTCATTATACAAGAATCTATGCCAATGTAAAATGTCTATAAATAATATCTCACAAGCATTTACTCTATTGCTCACTATTATTATTAGTGTGAGTAAATTCTTACTAATCTAGCTATTATCCCTTTCAGTTTCCTTTTGTTTTTGAGATCCCTGAGACTACAAATTTTTCACCACAACCCCCAACCATATATCATTCATAATCAACCCCTAAATGATGTCCCTAACCCTGAGTATAAAAGGTGTTGGGAAAAGGACTGTCATCTTCTGGAATTGCTTCCAACTATCATGGGGGTCATGTTCTTTCTATGGGAACCTGTAAAGATAAAATGATAGTTAAGTTTCAAGATTATTTTCTGGTATAATACACACAGTCTCTGAGTAGTCGATAGGGTTTCTGGGTTTCGTATTTCGAATCTGTCCAGAACATTATAAGAAGGTGCACTATTTCAGTTAACCAAGTTGAAACCATCTTGAGCAGATGATACACAAAACTTGTCTTAAAGTAGAGCTATTAACATCATGACATCATATCAACCAGGTAGAGTCATTGTTTGGGGGCCCCATCTTCATCCTGGAAACATAAAGGATTACTGTAGGAAAATCTATTGTTCATTGTGGAAAACTTAAATATCATTCATGTAGACATATATTCAATAAAGGATATGATATAGACAAAATAGGTATGCAGAAAAGTAAACTTTTTTACTAAATTCTTTCTTCTTTCTTCCTCATACCAGATGACTCCTGACATGAGACTGAAACTCTGAATTTTTTTTTAACAACATACTTTGTTTAGTGAAGGATAGCCAATTGTCCATCTCCAAAGCTTGCTTTGATTTTTAAGTGAGTCTGTAATTCTACTGGATAGAAGGTATAAATATATATGTACAAAGAATTAAATTTTCCCTGCAGATTACCTGTCCCATAAAGCAAATTCCTCTTTGTTCAGTGATCTTTTCTAGATAGTTATCTTTTCTTCTTTATGTATCCAAACATTTAGGGTCACTTGAATTTTTTAAAAATGAGTATTTTCCTTTAAAGACAAGAATGGAACCATGCCCCAACCCTTATGAGAATTTATAACCTGCCACCTGTATGATTGTCACCTCTGTAGATGAGCTGTCATTTCTCTTCCTCAAGAGGTTTCTACTTTTCAAATCAAATTTTTATTAATTTTGATGGAATCCAAAGCTTTTCTTCCCCTATGGAAATTAGAGCAAAATCCTTTTCCCAAAAGAGCACATCTCCTGTTTTCCATTCTGAGGTCAACACACCCTTGAGATATGTTGGCTGATTTAATTCAGAAGTTTTTTCTATTATTCAATGACTCTATGCTATCATTGTTCCTTTCTCATTAGGTAAATACTAGAGGTAACCTTACCAGTAGGCCACAACCATGTGGCAATACACAGAATAATAAAAATAAGTTAATTTAACATATAAGAGCTAGTCAATAGGAAGCATGAGTAAACAGGCCTAGCAGTGTTGTAATAGTACAGTTTCTATGTGGTTATTTTGGGTCTGGGTGGCTGGAAAATGAATGGACAGCCTCTGACAATACATGTGTATTCATACCAATGTGGTCATTTGACGGTCAAACAGTAACTATTGAGGGTATGTTTTCTCTCTTGTAACGACACAATAACCAGGCTAGCTTAATATGAAACAGCAAATTTTAATGAAGGAATAGCTTACAACACCATGGATCCAGCGATGAGCAGGAAATACAAAAAAGAGACTGGTGGGGCTCACACTCGCCAGATTTATACATAAACATTAGCCCGAGGCGAACATGCCACCAAATGGGCAGGGTAACCTTATACTCTCTCTACTATGGATTCTGAATATAGGGCTCTGAGAGTTAGATGTCTGTAAAAATCACTTTTACCCAATCTGAGTGAGTAATTTATTGATAGTGTATGTGTGTCTGTATCAAATAGAACATAATATTATCAATGTTTCGGGGCTTCACCCCAGGCTTACTCTATAAAACATGATGACCTACATTTCATTCTATGCCTTGTAATCCTAGTGCAGAAAGGCAGAGATATTTAGATCTCTGGAACTCACTGAGAAGCTAGCATACCTTATTTGGTAAGTTGATTATTGTTATATTTTTGAACAGTGAAATATGCAAACTCAGGTGCCCGAGGAACAAAATCTGAATATTTGGGGAGGAGGAACCTCCATGTTCAGATTCATACATTTGCACTTGCAACATCATATGTGTAAATATAATGAGACACCTATAAATATATTAATAGCATAGTTGTTCTGTCATGAACTTGATATAATAAAACCATTGCTGTCTTTACTTCTTTCTCTTCTGGCAATTTATTTCCTACCTTCCAGATTTGAACAAAGGTTTTGATTACAATGTGATTAGGCTTTGGTTGGTCACTTTTTCATTATTTTTCTATGCTACATAAGTGTCTATGTTTCATTAACTACCACGAAATTCATCACATATAGAACAAAAAAATCATGCATGAAACATTAATGAAAGTTTGGAATTATTTTTCTGCACCTTATCAATAAATATTTGCATATCTCCTCCAGGCTTTATTAGATTTTTAGATTTGCCATGATTTATTCATTGTACAAAGCCAAATTGACACTTTAGGATAATTATGAATGTCAGGTTGTGCATGATGAAATTTCTACTTAAATTGCGTCTATTATCTGTGTTTAAATGTCCCAATTTCCAAATCAAAGCTCGCTTTCCAGAAAAAAATGTGTTGGTATTAAAGAGCATCTTTGTCTTGTAATGAGGATGATAAAGATCATTAACCATTTGAAGCATTTATATGTCAAAAACTATCTGTACGAACACTTTTCTACAAAACCAATGATACATCCTTACAAATGAAGTAGAGGAACAAGATGCTGAATAGGTACTATAGAGACTCCTACTGTTCAGTGTGTATGTTTCCTTCACACAGATACAAATGGATTTATAAGGGTCAATAGACAGTATCCATCCTGAGTCATGCTGGGTACTTTCATTAGTAACTTCACATCAAGAAGCTTTGCGGATCTGATCTTTTCAAAATATAATGTAGTAGAGGTAATAATCAAAAGCTGATAAGTAGAAGGTAATAATCACCCTTATAGATGTGTAGAAGGAGATTAGTTGGACTTAGTCATCTATGTAAATATCTCAGCATAAAAGAAGGGAATTAAAGATGAAGTGGTGATGATGTATTGATGACAAATTAAACCGAGTACAGAAAGATTGGTTTTTTTTTGCTTTTAGTGAGTAAAATCATTTGCAGACTGAATAACATCCTTAAAGCTTTAAGACAGAATAATCTTATGAAAAGAAAATGATGAATAAATCTAGAAGTTCAGAATGATTTCAGTGGATACTTTTCAGTAACTACAGAAAAACATAGCTAGAGAGGAGAATAGGAAATGAAAAGAGAGAATACGTTCTTTGTAACTCTGAAAGAGAAAATTATAAGAAATGAAATAGTTTCCTATAGGGACTGAAAAATGTACAATTTTGAATCCTTGCTGTTTCTATGATATTAAAACTAAATATAGTACTTCAACTCTGTGGCATCAGGGATAATATATCTCAATACGAAGTTGCATGATGACTGTGTGTATTCAGCTGGCTTGTTCTGAATATTGCTATTCCTTTGCATTTTTTTATTATCTCAGAAAAGAAAGTTGTGCTTTTGAGGAACTAGTTTTTTTTACTTTTTTTAAATTTTTTTTTAAGTAGAGTAGTCTTGGTGACACAATAATAAGACAAAATGAGAAGCTCTATATTGCAAAATGGCTTGTTTTCTGACCCTGAAGAGTTCATTTTGTAGGAAAATTAAACACTCCACAGAAGGACATTACTAGGTCTGAAGTGAAGTCCAAGTCATATGATGTAACACCCGATTTTGTGTTACACCCTCGGTACAGTTTGTGCGCCACTGTACCTTATGCGCGAGTCTGGCAAGGTCCTGGAGATTGAAAGAACACACAAAAAGACCTGGGTCATTCAAAAGGAGATCAGCCAAATGCCATTTATTCAGACTTGGAGAAGTCCTTAAGTACCTAACTGCTCACAAGGACCTCTGCCCAGGCAGGTGGGAAATTACCATACCAACAATGGAGTCAATGCCCTAAAGCTAATCACCAGGTGGGTCAGGGAGAGCACAGGAACAAACAGGATGCTTAGTTAGCTGACCAGAAACTGTCCTCAAGATGCACCCCAGGAACAAGGGCAGACCCGGGCCCTACAATATGAGAAGAACCTGCACAACTGAACAGAGAACAACAGCCCAAATCCACATTTGGTGCTACATTGAAGCCAGTTGGAAGGCAAAGAAACATCACAGGTTTGTGTTCTTTTATTGTGCTCCAGAAAACCAAACAACAAGAAAGTGAACCTGATACTTCCTAAGCATGTTACTTCACAGTGCAACTTCCTATTAATTCAAACCTACTGCACAAACATTATTTTAAGGATTCATTTACTTGAACTTAGGTGTATGAGAATTTTGTGTGCATCTATGTATTTGTACATTGTGCATGCCTGGTGTCCAGAAGGGTTGTAAAAACTCATGAAACTAGATTTACATGTGGCTGTGGCTAACATATGGTTGTTGAAAAACTGAACCTGAGACATCTCCAAAAATAAAAAGTGCTCTTAACTTCTGTGCCTTCACTACATCCTCTAAAGAAAGTTTTGCAAGAAATATTCTTTTCCTCTATAACCTTCAAAATGGAAAAAAAAGAACTTTCTCTATGACATCTTAATAAGCAAAATGAAAAATAATCAAATATGATTTTGATAACCAATTTTGTTTAAAGTAAAATGAATATACATAGTAACTTAATATAATAATAATAATAATAATAATAATAATAATAATTCAATTTCAGGCAAACAGGTTAGAACTGTAGTGTTATTACTCTAGCAGACATCCAAGGCAGGAAATTTAAATTTCCATGATTGTAGATGGAAGATTATTATTAATGTGTTTTTCTTTTCTCGTCTCTTCCCTGAAATAGAATTCAAGTCTCATGCTGAGACTCTGCAATATTGTTCCCTGCAAGAAATGATTTTGTTCTGCCTCAGAGGCAATATGTTTTTATGCTTAATTTTGCCCTGGGTAACCACATTGCTTGCTGATGTCCTTAAAATGCCTTTTAGTGAAATTGATTTCCATGAATCATCAATAAATCTTGCTTCTAGGATCTAATTCTTTCAGTTACAAATTGAAGGGAGAAATCTATGGGTTTTTTTTGCACTATTACATGTTTATTACTTGTGATTAAACAGTAGCATTTAAACACACAAGAGAAATATACAGATCATGATTTTTATACGTTATGTTGAATTTAATCATATTATACTGCTTGCAATTCTTTCACTGACTTTAGATCAGTGTTATGAAAAATATAATTAAATAAATTACATTTCTCCTGCAAAAATGTCAAGCAACTGAATTGTGACTTTTTAGTAAAACAAAGTAGTACTCAAAAGAGAGCAAATTGAAGCTCTGGAGGTCAGTAAAACAAGGAAAGTAGCCTTAGTTGTTTTGATACTTTTCAGATATACTTCCACAGGTCACAAAATGGAGCAATATAACAAAACTGATTTATACCCCAAAGTAAATGATATATGTTCAAAATCACATTTTTAAAATAAATATATTGAATTATATAATGTTTTAAAAAACATTGAAAGAAGCTTTTTAAGAAATGCTCCATGAGTTTAAGTAGAACATATTATCACATATTGGGATTATGAACACAAACAATTAAAAGATTGAAAATAATAAATAGCTTCTTTTCATTTGGGGGTCAAATATATATTCTATATAAATTGCTGTAGGGACTCCTTCAGACAATAGCCTTTAATAAACCAGTTCATTAGGGCATGGTCTCTTATAGTATGAATGTAGCCATAAAGTTTGCATGTGTACTCTCTCCTGTCTGCTAGATTCAGTTCTTGTTTCCCATTCATGCAGAGAACTGTGGCCTGTGAGTCTACCCCTAAATAAATAACACTTTACTATACTCAATTCTGAGCTAGCATTGGATTACTTTATAGCATCTGTCTTCATCTGGTGCCCAATATGGCCTGAGCTAGTAGGCCAAACAGTTTTATAATTAATGTAGGCCTCTGTTTCTTTGGGACTGAACAACTGTGGGACAGGGTGGGACAGAAATATCTGTAAACAATTGGTGTCAATGTGGCCTACTAAATCCAATTAAAACCTGAGAGAATTTGGGAAGGAATTCTAGACACACACACACAAAAATCAGAGTTTAATGCAGCTTCTTGCTCTGTTTGCTGGCAGCAATAAGAGACATGGCTCCTTTAAGAGATTTCCTGACTCAGCTTTAGTGGCAAGAACTGCATTGTTTCTTTAACAGAAGGCTTACTGGTTCATGCTAGCTACAGGAACAATTCTTGCTCTTTTTTGGGGGGGGCGGAGGGGTGATGTCTATCACCCTCTTCAGATTCAGATGTTTATGTGCCCATTCAGGGTCAGGACAAAAGTATCTGAGACCATGCCCATTGCTCAACACTCCCTTCCTGGGCAGGCGAATTTAGCTTTTACTCAGATAAAAAGGGTTTATGTGCTGTATGCCCAGAGTTAAGGTGGTGAGGATGGCTCCCACCCAGCAGGCATAGAACAGGTAGTGAAGTACCCCCATATTGAAACCCCAAAAGAGGCAGAGCCAATATCCAGCTGAAACCCAGCTGTTTACCAATTTAAAATTATTACAGGTACACAGTAAAGAACGATTCAAATGAAAAAGACCTCTAAATGGTTCACAATGCTAAATAAACCTACATAGGCTTGGGAGAGAGAAGAAATAATTATAAAAAGAAGTAAATGGTTTAAAAGCAAGCAAAGTCTTTAAAGAGATGGAGTATAAACAGTCATAGATCAAAGGAGTAAAGAAAATTAAACTGTGTAAAGATGGGATATAAACAGAGTACTGATTATGTTTATTATTGTGTTTTCTTTTAATTTTTGACTGTGAATGAGCTAAGTAAAGAATGACATTTCATTGTATAAGCTACTAAGCTAAACCAACATATATATTTTAAAGGTATTTTGACTTGAAATTTTGGGTCTAAGGATATATTGCCTTGGAAAAGAGGTTCTGGGTTATTTTCCACAGAAGATGATAACTTGTGGATTCCTTCCAGACTAATGTGGTTTGATGAACTAAGACCCCTTGAAAAATCTCTGATATGAGTGTATGACCCAGATGATCCAACATTTCAGAGGACCTCTTTTGGCATTTTCTCTGAGTTCTACATCTAGAACAGCCACAAGACTGATAGTTGAGATGATCAAGCCTCACAGAATATTCCATTTAGGACTTGACTATAATCCTAAATTTTCCTTAGGTTCCCATAAGATTATCAGTGCCCCAATCAGCAGGAAGTAGCTTAGAAAACTATGCCCATATTCCCAAAGTTTGGACTATGGAAGTTTGTCTTTGTTGAAAGTGCTGGTTATAAGTTGTAATTTATAATGGTCAGGAAAAAAAAGCTAAACAAAGGAAATTAGATTCTGAGTTCTTGCTTTCAGAAAAAGTGGGGCAATGGTCTTGTACCCTATAAAAATTTGTCACTGGTATTGGTTTACTAAAATGCTGATTGGTCAGTAGTGAGGTAGGAAGTATAGGTAGAGTGACTAGAATAGGGGAATTCTGGAAAGAGTAGGCTCAGTTAGCAGTCATCACCCAGATACAGAGGACACAAGATGAGAACGCCTCACTGATAAAAGGTACCAAGCCATGTGGCTAACACAGGTAAGAATTATGGGTTAATATAAGATGTAAGAATTAATTAATAAGAAGCCTGAGCTAATAGGCCAACCAGTTTGTAATTAATGGAGCCCTCTGTGTGTTTCTTTGGGACTGAACTGCTGTAGGACAGAAACTTCTGTAAACAATAGATAGATAGATAGATAGATAGATAGATAGATAGATAGATAGATAGATAGATGATAGATAGATAGATAGATAGATAGATAATAGATAGATAGATAGATAGATGCATATACATAAAACAGTGCTTTTCTGAAGGAAAAGGGAGTTTTTCACATTCCTTTACTTTTCCATCCTGAAATTGGCACTAACTGAATGAGAAGCAAAGAGCATCAATACATTTTATTATCTGGCACATAATTACTTTTTTCTAAGTAGAAGCTTTAAATATAGTTTTATCTTGACAAACAAACTGTAGGAATCCCTACTGGCAGTAGCCTTTAAGTTACCCACCCACTTGGGCATGACCTCTTATACTATTTATGCTGATGTAAAGTACACATCTGGTCTCTTTCCTGGCTGTGTGATTCAGCTGCTGTTCTCTGTTCCAGCAGAGGATTGTGTTTTTTTAGTCTACTTATAAATAAAAACCTTCTATTATTCTCAATTCTGAGCTAGTCTGGGATTTCTTTTAATTGTCTTTCTTCTAAGGTCAACAGTGCGGGTTGGCATTCAGTGATGCCTCGGTATCTTGAACTAATATGTTGTGTAAGTAGCATGATAAAAGAATTTCACTGAGAACAGAAAGTTCCTCCTAACATATTTGAATATATTAATTGCCTTGAGTCAAATAAAAATAAAATGCACTTTTCATGTCACTTTCCCAACATTTTACGAGTAACTGATCCCATCTATGTAGCAAAAAATGAATCGTGTCTGATTAAAACAGATGTAGAAAACATTGTATTTTTTTCTTTTGAAAAATTAGATAATTATTTTAGTGTAGAATCAATCACAGTAAAAAATTGTTGTGTTTTTCTCATTAAAGGCATTAATCAATAGGCAGATAAATTTAGAAATCCTGCTTTCACTAGAAAGAGTATAACTACATACAATTATGCCATTAAAATTTGTACCAATTTTACTGTTCACAATTAACTTGGGTATACAATGGCATCCTTTAAATATAATTTTAGTAGTTTGGTCACTGATGTAGCATAATCATGTTTAATAGCTCCAGATATTTGTCTTTCTAGTACTAGATGAACTAGCCATGTTTCCCTAACGTAGACATAAGGAGGGACTGAAATGAATGAAAACTTTACATCTTGGTAGTTCATTAGCCGAAGATAGCCTGATTTTAGCCTCTCACACCTGAAAACAAGGTTTTAGCCAACAGAAAATTTATGTATTCTCACTAACAGACGGCATTGTGTTTTGCTCATAGCTGACTGATCATTGTTTTTATGATGGGAATCTTCTTTGCTTAATTTTTAGTGCTTGGGGGAAAGCAAAGCTTATGCTAACTAGTTTACAATTCTTTAGGTAGGAAGTAAAATTAAATATAATAATAATAATAATAATAAATAATCAGGTTCAAACTCAAAGTTCTTTACTTAATGCTTCTGAGTGAAGCTTGCTTAATTATTGGGAAAACAGTCTTCTGCCCTAAGTAACAAAAGGCAATACTGAAGAGTCAGTCAGAGACACAAAGAATGTTTCATGAATAGTGGTGTTGAGGAAGACAGTTCAGATAGATTACTTACTTAGTGATTCATCTAACTGAAGGAGAAACTATAGGGGTGTGGCAAACTGGGTCTGACTGGTGGGAGGATGTACTTGGGCATTCTTGGCTAGGGGCAAAGTCTCCAGTTTTTTTTAAACGTGCTAGAAAAACTGGGAACATTGTCAAGAGTGACTGATCTACACATCTGCTGTGAGAAATGCACATATTGCATTGGAATTTGAAAACAAATAGTTTGAGGACATGCTACTTTTGTTTTTTAGTTAGCTCACTATTTGTGGTTCACCAAATAAATGAACTAAAAGTGGGTGCACAGACAGCATGGTAATAGAATTCATTACAAATCTAGGGTGTGCTTCAGCACCAAACCATATGCATAAAGACACTGAAGTTGGGGAGGTGGCAATCAATTGACTAAGAAAAAAAAAAAGATAATGATTTTTGGTTCCTGAGAAATAAAAGAGTAAGGACCATGCTAAAAAACTGAAGTGCCCCAGCAAGAAAAGACACCAGACATTGTATCCTTTTCCTGAAATCATGGAAGAATGCAAATTATAGGAGAACTATATGAAGTTTAGGCAAATGTATAATTTTGAACTCTTTTCTCTGTTGTGAAAATCTGATTAAGAGATGGAAAATAACTGAACTTCTCTAAGTTCAACAATATATGAAGCTTACTATTGTCTCTGATACAACCAAGAAAATCCCATTTTCTTGGTTAAGTTAATGGTTTCCTCAGAGTCCAGGAAGAAGACAATGCTTGCAAATCCCTAGCCTCTGATGTGGAATTGTGAACAAAAGAAGCCACCTCTTTCTGAGAGAACAGAGGTTCAACACCATGCTCTCTTTTTAAGCTTCCATAGCCATATTTTTGTATTGTCCATGATCCAAAGTTAAAAAGATAGTAATGGAGGTTCACACTATCAGATTTCATGGTTGGTAAGATCCTTTTTCCCCAATGAATCCTGGTACATTAACAACACATTTATGTTACAAAACACAACATTATACAGTAATTTCTCTCAGTCATCTTTTCATGAAAAATTTATCAGAACCAAAGGATCTGGTAAAGACTAAACCAAAAAGCTTGCCATATCCCTTGGTTCTGATAAGTTGCTCTTGAAAAGATGACTATAAAATTATTGTATAATGTTGTGGTTTATAGCATATTTGTTTTTGTTTTTTATAAGATTTTATTTTAATAGGATATAGTATATAGTCATAAGAAACAATAGTTGGCAGCAGACACCATAAGACAATAAATGAATATTTCTCATGGTTTAAAAACTCCAGGAAACATCATAAGATAGTGTCAAAGCATCTGAAACAAAATATATTTTTAAATTAAATTAAATATATTACTATTGGATATATATGTGTTTTGATATTCACAATATAAATGGAAGCCAAATGGTTACTTCCAAGAATTGGTTTTCTCCTTCCATCATGTAAGTCCTGGGGAACTTACTCATGCCGTTAGATTTGATATCAAGTACCTTAACCCACTGAGCCATCTTGGTAGACTAAGAGGGTTTTTAAAGTATCATTTGTTAATATTTTGTTGCCCTACATAGACACAAACACTGAATTTTATTGAAGAAGAAAATTTATAGAGTTTCCTACAAGAACTCAAGAGTATAAGACACTGTGGGCTTAATTTTCATTAATACATGTATAATGAGTATCTTTGAAAGACAATGACTTTTAAAATGTTCTACTTGTGCTCTTGAATAAGGCAGTCCTGACAACTTAGCTTTTCTTTTCATAAAACGATACATAATAAGTCTAGCACTACATTTGCTGAATATATAATTTTATATTATAGACATGTATACAAACACACATGTATGTATATATAGTATGTATGTACATACACACACAAACAGATATATGCAAATACATTGTAGGAGTTATAGTTTCCTTTACGAGATTTTTTGTTTATTTGTTTATTTTTTGAGACATGGTTTCTCTGCAGCTTTTGGAGCCTGTTCTGGAACTTGCTCTGTAGACCAGATTGGCCTCAAACTCATCGATATCCACCTGTCTCTGACTCCCATATTCTCAGATTAAAGAGATGCACCGCCCCACCCAGCATGAGAACTTTTTAATAATAAAGTTCTTCTTTGAAATGTTGGGTTTTGTTTATTTTTATTTTTGTTCATTTGTGTTATAGAGATTGAAACTTGTACCATTCAAATATTATTTGAAATTACTACTAAAAAGATAAATACTCAAACCTCCTTTCACTTACTGTGTTGAGACAAATTCTCAGTATCTGGGTGAAGTTTGTCTTTGCTTTGTAGGATAAGTAGGCTTTGAATTTACAATCCTCCTGCCTTCAGTTCTTGGTAGTCGCATTACAAATCACTCAGTATATAGCCATTTTATACTAGGGTCCTTAGTTGCTCTTCTTGGCTGCTGACAAGGGCCCAAGGAGTATATGCAGTAGCCTGTGTCAATAACAATGGCACTTCTTTTTCATTTTTTGTTTTTTTCCCATAATTATGGTGCTTAGAATGTTTACTCTTCCATGATTTTCGTTTGTTTTCTGCTTATTATCTCTGTGAATTTTTACAATATTTAGTGTAATCCAGTGGTATTTGTTGTAAACGAAGATCTACATTTGTTGATTAATATTGTTTAGGTTGAGTCAACAGTCACAAGGAATACCTGCTATTGAGGCCTCATTTTTCCAGATCTTATGTGTTATCATTTAAATCTGAAGTTTCCTTTATTATCTCGTGTTTTAGGTACTGATTTCCCAGTTTGTTCCTCAGTATTGGAGAATGATGGAGCTATTGGGCCAAGTTGGAATACAGAGAGCCAGATTTCTGAAAACAGTTTTACCTGATTTTCACCAGGACCTCTTGCTTCATAATCTCCTACCAATGACCAGCTGCCTCACACTTATGCCACTAGAGATGATCCATAACCTTCTGCAACATGACTCACTCAAACTTCTCTAAACTATGAGTGATGGCTTTCTTTAGCAGTGAAGGAATATTCCTTAGCCCTCTTCCTGTGTCTCTGAACCCTAAACCAGAATACCTGGCCAAAGTTGCCAAATTCTTTCCTTGCTAGGACTGGATACTTATACTTTCATAAGCTTTTAGTTTCTGATGGTTTCCTTTATATGTAAACTTTCTTTTATTTCCTTTTCACTACTTCGAAGCATAACTGGTGTAGTGATTTGAATGAAATTGCTCTCCATAGGCTCATAGGGAGTAGTACTATTAGGAAGTTCAGCCTTGTTGTTGTTACTAGTGCCTTCAAGGTTTCAAATGTTCAAGCCAGGCCCAGTGTCACCCTCTCTTGCTGCTGCCTACAGATCCAGATGTAGAACTCTCAGGTCTTTCTCCAACACTTGTTTACCTGCATACCACCATGCTTCCTAACATGATGATAATGTACTAAACCCCTGAACCTGTAAGCCATATGAAATGAAATATTTTCCTTAATTATAATTGCCATGGTCATGTGTTTCTTCACAAAGTTAGACATCGACTAAGACATGTGGTTAGGATCCTTCCCTTTATTCCATTTATCATAAGACTATCTAAAATGCTTACCTCCTTGAACAAAAAATACTTGGCTCCAACATCACCCATTCTGGTGCTCTTTGCCATCTCAAAATTTATATTTGTATTTATCCTTGCTCTACTTACTCCATTTTATTGTACGACTTCATAAGAGTGATTACTAGCAAACATAGGACAAAATCAATAACAGGCTATCTTGAAATATTCTCTGCCAAGGCCATTAATCAGTAACTCTTCATTTTTGTCTACAACAAATTTGTAGGACATAGGAAAAAAAATCATCTACTCTCTGCTGAAATATCACAAGAATGCTCTCTGGGCTATTTACTAACACTCTTATGCTTTGAAACCTAAGTTATATCTATAACAGTCCACATAACTCTCCATATCACTGTCTTTCATGCTAATACTAAGATGACCCCGTAAGCCATGCTTAAAGTGTTCAACCTCTTTTCTAATTAAACAATACAAAGTCTCCCGTATTCTTTCAACAAACAGAATGATTAGTCCAGGCAGAGCAATACCCCATTTCTGTAACAACTTCTGCCTTAATGAGTATTACATTGCAGTGAAAAGAAACCATGATCAAAGAAATTCTTATAAATTAAAAAATTTAATTGAGAAATTTCTTAGAACATTATCATCATAGCAAGCAGCACAGTGGCACGCAGGCAGGTGCTGGAGCAGTAGCTTAAGCTGTATATTGTGATCCTCAGGTAGCAGACAGAGAAAGTGACACTGGCCTGGCATGGCCTTTTGTATCCCCAAATCCCACCACCAGTGACACATCTCTTCCAACAAGGACATAACTATTCTAATATGAACTCAAACACCTACTGTTTCCCAAAAGTCCACCAGTCAGGAAAAAAGCATTGAAATATATGGGCCTATGAAGGAAATTTTTCATTTTAACCACCAAGCCTTTCTCAACAAAATAAAACTTAACTAAATCAAAACAACAAGCACACACACACACACACACACGGAGAAGAAGATATCTCTACTTACCCCACCTATAGGTGTCTCTATTTCTGGTATAGTGGATGAATAGTTAGTCTTGTTTTATTTGTTTGTGTTTGTACAATCTTAGGCCAGGCACAGGAAGCATCCTACCTCATCCTTCCAGGTCCTGAAATTATAGGCATGAGCCAGTCCACCAATATTTGTATGAATTTATAGTGAAAATAATATGTGAAGAGAGTAGAAAAGATGAGAAACATAGATGTTTAAACAAATCCAGTAATCTCTTTAGTACTTTACATTGCCTAAAAGAAAATGTATCCATTTTTCTATGGAAACCTGCTTTGTTAACTTGGATTAATTCTCAAATCTTCCTCATTTGAAGCTAAAAACATGAGATAACTTTTTATTAGTTACTTCAACAATGTTGTGGTAAAATATGAGACAAATAGTCAAGCAGACAACTAAATAAGCAAAGGGACTATCTCGATGACTGAAGAAATGGATGTATCTTTGTTTGACCTGGGTTTGACCCTCAATCTGGTGCTACAAGATGGAGACCCATGCCAAATATTTATGATACCCAGGAGCTTCAAGGAAGATTCCTTTCCTAGCTCTCAGCATTCTAGACCCTGCTTGAATTAACAAGGACCTTTCTTCAGATACCTCGTGCTCTAAAGACCTAATCCCACTGATCTTCTCATGGAAATATACCATACAATCCTTGCCTGCAACCACATTGCTCTGTCTGTAATGTCTATTCAGGCCTTGTGTCTTGCCCTCCAGGAGGTCTTATTACTGGCACTGTTGAAGTCTATATGACATAGATCCTATAAATCACATTTAGACCCAGAAGACCTATAATTGTTTCTTGGGGTTCCTACCCAAGGTATTGTAAAATTGTTCTCTGAAACCAAGAAAACCCATTCTCTCAGCTGGTCATGGTCACACACACACACACACACACACACACACACACACAAGTAACCTTCATTCCAGTACACCCGTGTGCCACCAATGTTTACAGCCTGCTAATAAATGGAGTGCCTGATGATTTTGTGTATAACCTTGGCTCGTTGTACCTAGAGAACAGCAGGTATCCATCGCTCCCACTAAAATGTTCTAATTAGCTCCTTTATCTCCATCCAGAGTATCGTGGAACTGTAGAAGAATGCTGGTTCCCATTCTTCCAGGATCTTCAGCATAGTCTTATCTTTCTGCTAGATACTGGAGAGGCCAGCAAATATAACAGAAGAAGAATTGCCACAAGTCAAATCATTCAGTTCTACAAGTAAATAACTAATCCGTAATCTCTAGTCTCTTGTCCCATGGAGACAAAGTTAGAGTCACAATAATGCTTTATTATTAAGACCTCTGTTCCCCACCTTACTCTGTCTTCCCTATACCTAATAACTCCAGCCAAGTAGATAGATGATCCTTATATTGATTCAATAAACAAGGAGGCCTGCTGACCAGGAATTCAACTCTCCAATTTGTTTTCTTCATCACTGCCAAAAATTTCAAAATCAAGAAAACTTTATTTCTATAGACTAATAAAATCAAGGTCGAAGCATATTGGTGTTTCCATGACAGTCTAAGACATGTCATGTATCACTTGGTCTCATGATAATTTTGTCCTGCCTGCTGTATGGCCTGCTGCTTTACTGAGCCCTGGCCACAGCCTGTTCTAGTATTCACTTTCCCTTGATGCCTAACACCACATCCTAACTTAATGTCTATCTCTGTCATGAAGGGGCCATAACTGGATGTTCCTTTTGACTTTTTATTGCAAAGCACTTTTCCATAATGAGGGAAAACATTTTAGTTTCCTCAAGTCTTGACCAAATTTCATATCCACAGAAGCAGCATTAGTAGTATTCATTGCATGAATCTTTGATTCATATCTTATTGACATTCCGATGTTTGTCTTTGGAATATGAGTAAATACCATGGCCCATTAAGCAGTGCCACTGTCATTTTGCCCTTTAGTAGCGTCTTTCAGGGCCTCCTGTAGACCTTGCCACCAGCTCTACCCTTGGATCTACAATCCATGGAGTGATGGAGGAAGATCATTGGTTAATGAAGAAACTGCTTGGCCCGATAGGTTAGAACATAGGTGGGTGGAGTAAACAGAACAGAATGCTGGGAGGAAGAGGAAGTGAGGCAGATGCCATGCCTCCCCTCTCCAGAGCAGATGCGATGAAGCGAGCCGCCAGGTCAGACATGCTGAATCTTTCCAGGTAAGACTGGTGCTACACAGATTACTAAATATGGGTTACACAAGATGTGAGAATTAGCAATTAAGAGGCTAGAACTAATGGGCCAAGCAGTGTTTAAAAGAATACAGTTTCCATGTAATTATTTCAGGGCATAAGCTAGCCAGGCGGCCAGGAGCCAGGTGGCAGGAACACAGCCCACAGCTCCCTCTACAATGGAGAGAAGCAACCTGCCAACCATCATAATATTATAAATCCCCACATGCATCTTAAACCAGTTCACCCAATGTGGCCAGCAAATCTGTTTCTAAATATGCATTTTCAGGCATGTCCACATCTATATTTGAATGAAATAGCTGTGTCTGCAGAGTTGATATCACTAAAAGCAACATCTTCTTTGAATGCTCCTTAGTACCAAGGTTTAATTGTAGTTGAACCTGTGTTAATCAAGGAATCCTCATTTCATATTAGTACACAATCAAAGTACCCAGGATTTATATAGATCATCCTGATTCTGAGATGTCTTACTCAAAAGAAACACCCTGCCCTGTTTCCCATTCCCAAAATCGTTGTTCACTTCTAAGCTTTACCACCTATAAAGTAAGCACCTCACCATTCCAGTCAAAAGCAAAACAACAATAATAACAAAAATATAGAAAACCTCACTAGGTCTCTGGCTATTACTACAAGTTAGAAAGTGGTAGATTGGACTTTTTCAGTTTTGGAGGAACCAGGATCTATGAGAAGTGTTAGGAAGCACAGTACAAAAGCCTGGTACCTTTGCTAAAATAGTCTTTTCAGCAAGAATAAAGAAAAAAAGAAACATCTGCATATGATGTGTTTGGCTTTCTGTTCCTCCCTGAGTGCATTCTTTAATATTTTCCTGAATTTCTTTGATCAATCCTGTAGCAACATGAGAATATGAAGTGCAAAGAGAGGTTTGCTTCCTTAAGGCCTCTTTCTGAATTGGCAACACTTAAGATGGAGTACCATTCAAGTCAATTGTCTTATCTCAAGTTGTGCCAGTTTGCACTATCAGTAGCCAGGCCCAGAGGACTTATAACGTTAGCAAATATAATGCCACATAAAATCCAATTTTTATTCCAAAGGCAAATTGAAGGACATTATGTAACATTGGAAACTTGACACATCTTAGTGTAGAATTTCAGGCAGAAAGATGTTGCCTGTGAAGAGGCCTCATTTTTTTTTTTTTTCTGGAGAGTGCACAAGAATCATTTGAAACTTTGATAATTATTGCACAGGACTAGAGAAACAGATTGTGCCTATGCTCCACCTGCTATGGGGAATGTTTTCTTGCAGCAACTGACTCCTCCACAAGAATTCCATGGGACGGCTTAGGCTAACCATGTAGAGATGAGCAAATAGCTGGATTTCAAATGCCAAATGCTTTTCAGAATACAGAGCATGATATAGGTTTTGGATGGGGTACATCTAAGTGTACCTCACAGAAGGGAAAGTCTCACTTTATTTCAGTCTGAGCCAGCTCCACACAAGGTATGTATATACTGGGACTCAGAAGAACAAATTATGGGCCACGTTATCTGTGTTAATGAATATGTGAGGTTAGAAACTGAGGCTTCCCAGTACAGATTCGAGGCTTCTTGAATCTAACCAGGAATTTTAGTATGATAGTGAGGTTGTATGTCATAGTAATATAAGCTGTTACCTGCTTTAGTTAAACAAACAAACAAAAACTTAGGTTGGTGGAAATGTATGCATTTTAGAGCTATCAAAAGATTCAATCCATGAGCACTTGATGTATTTAGGTAGAAAATCATAATGAGGAGACTGCTTTCCCTGTACTAAAACTTCAGAAACACAAAGAAACAATATTGAAGGTTAAAGAATAGGAGAAGAATCCACTCTTTATCTACAAAATATTCTAAAGGCATTAGCATCTAGTATCTTTTTTATTTTTATGTTTGTTTTTCGAGACGGGTTCTCTGTGTAGCTTTGGAGCCTGTCTTGGCATTATCTCTGTAGATCAGGATGGCCTCGAACTCACAGAGATCTGCCTTCTTCTGCCTCCCAAGAGCTGGGATTAAAGGCATACACCACCACTGCTTGGCTACCATTAGGATCTTATCAGACCCCATGGAGGCAAGAGAGTATCTGTACAATACCTTCGGAGTGATGAATGCAAAAGACTAGTCACCAAAAAGTCTATGCACAAACTATTCTCCATATATGGAAAAGAAGGAAATATTCAGGAGGAAAGAATACAGAAAAAGTACATACTTACTGGGAGATACTTTGTGGGAAACAAGAGCATCTTTGCTAAGTTTGCCACATGTTAATCTTCAAATATTAAGAACATAGACCTTGTTGCAATAAAGTTGCCTGCCTGCCTGCCTGCCATCTGTTTGTTTACAAATATAAGAGGATAGACTCCATCACTGGAATCTAGATATTAAGACTGTAGATGCACATGGTTAAAGTAACTGAAGGAACTGGAATTGGCAAACAGGTTTTAGTTTTTATGTACTAAGAAACTTGAAGTATCTTTTTTCTTGTTATCAAATCTGGAGAAGACACATACCATATGTACATTTTCTCAAGATGACAATATTTTCTCAAGAAGGTTGAGTTTAACATCTTGTTTGATTCAATGTGAACACACAAATTATGCACAGGGAATTTGCCATTACAGTCTTTAAGTGAGAAGAGGAGGGGGAAACTATATGAGTAGTTTCAGGAAAGTTTTGATTGTAATTCTTTGATCAACTGAGAATCTATATAGAAAGCTTTAAATTATATAAACATTATGTTAAAATAAACAAGAATAAAAATTAGAGAAGCATTACAGTACACCCCAATAATTAATGAAAATAGGATAGTAATTTAGCATTTATTATTGTAGCTTTCCTACTGTCCACAACTTAACAATTTCCCACAATACCCCTTTGAAACCTTATAGCAGTAGAAAATATATTTTATATCTTTACTCTGTACTATTAAGTATCCCCCTATCTCCAGTTAACAGATACAGATGCAGATTTTAATAAATTATAACACTGGCATTGATACTTTTTCATTTTCACTTTTCTTTTTAGTCCTATGTTAGAAATGATCATATTTTTAACTAACAGAAAAATATATGTCTTCAAAACTTCAAAAATCTAAAACAAATGTTATTTGGAAGTAATTTTAGTGTTGTGTAGCTGAATTTTTTACAACAATCTAACATTATACTCCAAAGAATTAATCTTTTATAGTTTTACCAGACTTTACAGTTTTCAGTTGTATTGCTCGAAATGTCTATAATATATATTTTTGTAATAATGAAGGTACTTATTTCCAAATTGGGATTCCTGATATGGAGAAGTACTATTGATTTTAACTTGTTTTTATTGAGGAATTTTCTTAATTTTCCCTGAGAGAATCAAACCTATATTTTTGGTTCTGTTCTGTTTTAGGAAAACCATATTGCTTGCAAATAATTATCCCAGTCACTCCTGAACTTTCTTACCTCTTTATCTCATCCTTATCTTCAAATGCACTTCCTTCTGCCATGATAACTATTGCACCAACATCTTCATCACATCATGCTATCAGGTTTCGTTGTCTATTCTCAAGCCCATCACATTAGATGGTTATATTTCAGCTCATTCTCTTCTCAATGATGGGGAAATGCATGCTATACAATGGAGAAATGCAAGTAACTTTAACACTCAAGAGAATTTCAATTGAGTGTTAGAAATCTGATTAGAATGATTTTTTTTTTACCACAGTCGAAAAGAGAGTCCTGAAAGTCAAGTTAGAACTGATAGTGGTTATTCAGAGGCATTACTGACGATTGAAACCTACTCTGTAAATCAGAACTACAAATTTTATCTGAGCATTGTCTTAGACAGCCAAGATCAGGAGCAGTTCATTTTCTGGATTAAGCCTCCTCATTTTGCCACTGCCCATGGAGGCTATGTTGTTGTCTGTGTTTTTGATCGGTGTTGCTGCCTGAGATCATGCTGATGTCCCTTATTCAAGCTACTGGCCATAGGCCAGTTGTTGACCTTGTTCTGTACTGGAGTCAGAGATCATGTGGAAGTCCACAATTCGTGCTACTACTGGCTTCTTTTGCAGTGGTATAGATTATTGCAGGCTCGTCATTGAGAATGAGGGACACTTAAGGCTTTATATTGTGACATCCCATAGGATAAAAGAAAATAAAATCAGTTGAGATAGGAAGACATTGTGATAAAGATGCTTTTCACAGTCGATGACATCTGGCTGGAGGAAGGCGATGGGAAAGTACTCAGTTTTCTTTAAGGGGCTGGTCAATGAGAGTTTGATCATGCTTGAATGAGTATATGAGCAACACAATTCGTATTTTGGGGGGTTGGGTAGAGGATTCAAGAGTAGCAGGATGGATCTGGGTAGAATGGGAAACAAGTTTGATTGAGGTACATTGTATGAAATTCCCAAATAATTAGTAGAAATACATTTTTCTCCAAATAGTGCATATTTCTCAAAAATGAGAAAAATTAAAATTTATAACTAGTATTGAAAACTCAAATGAGGAAACAAAATCAGTGATTCATATTGTCAATTTTTTAATTAAATATGTATATATTCTTTGTTAGGAATCTTTTAGACTTTTTTTTAACATTGTATCAATTTCTTCTATTTTATCTTTGATGTCTGAGAGTGTCTCTTCAATTTATTCTATTCTCTGACTCTTGCATCTCTAGTTCCTGTTCACTCACCTAAATTTTCCATCTCCAGGACATCCTCAGTTTGTGTTTTCTTTATTGTTTCTATTTCCATTTTCAGGTCTTAAGCAATTTTATTCATTTTCCATCACCCATTTGTTTCTTCTTGGCTTTCATTAAGGGATGTATTCATTTCTTCTGAGGACTTATTTTTCCTTTATTTTATTCTTTTTTACTTAAAATTTCCGCCTCCTCCCCGTTTCCCATTTCCCTCCCCCTCCTTCCATACATCGCCCCCTCCCCCCACTCCATTCCCCCTCCCTCTAGGTACTGAAGAGCAGTCCAAATTCCCTGCGGGAAGTTCAAGGTCCTCCCACTTCTATCTAGGTCCAGGAAGGTGAGCATCCAAACAGGCTAGGCTCCCACAAAGCCAGTTCATATATTAGGATCGAAACCTAGTGCCATTGTCCTTGGCTTCTCATCAACCTCCATTGTCTGCCATGGGAGCAGAGAAATATATATCCTAATTAAGGGAGCCATCTTAGGATTGGCAAGAGACTTGACTCTTCTGAGGACTTTTATCATCTTCATAAAATTAGTTTTAACATCGTTTTCTTGTGCTTTAGCTGTGTAGGAATACTCAGGACTTGTTATATTGGGGTATCTGGGTTCTGGTGGTGCCATGTTGCCCTGGCTGTTGCTGATTGTCTTCTTATACTGGCCTCTAGTCATCTAGATTTAAGATAATTATATATTTAGATGCCAGTATTTGAGTTTATCTTTATTGAATGGATGTTTCTATTTCCTTTCTGGTCTTCTGGCCTGAGTGCTCTGTGGTTCTGGTCCTTAGTTCCAGTAAGTTATCTCCACCGAGGTTTTGGCAAACTGCATATCCTCTGGTGTTTTAGATTCCAGCATTGCCTCTGTGGTTCTGTGGCTCTGGGTACAGGCATGGCCTCTGAGGTTCCAAGTACCCACATGCCCTCTGGTAGATCAGGGCTTCTGCCTCAGGTAATATATGAATGCATTCCTGTGACAAATACACCAATATATACTAAAGCTGTGAAAGCTCTAGCCCCTAGAATGATTCCAACCCTATCTCTTATGTTTATTTATTAATACTTTTGCTTAGTAACAATAACCAGAAGTCACAGTAGAGACCCCATAGCTCACAAAGCCCAAAACTTTACTATTGGTATTGATATTCACTAAATTTTGGTCTGAAATATCTCCTAATATCTGGTGTGTTACTACTTCATTTCCAGAGTGGCTCTATTGACAGTAGCAGAGATTTTTCAGAGACGGATGAAAAGAGATCTTCTCCTCACTGTGCATAACTTTGAAGGGAATCCTGGGACTCTAGTCCCTCCTTATTCTGTTATATGCTGGCAATGCGAGGTAAATGCCTTTGCTATGCTGCACAGTGGTAACAATGATGCTTCAGCACAACCTAAAAATATATATTAGCCAATGGATCATGACCAGGGACCTCTGAATATGTAAACCAGAATGAATACTTGTTCTTTATAAATTGCTCATTTCATAAAAATCTTACAAATTATAATATACAAATATATAAATAATATACAAAAATGACAAAAATATCATGTGAATTTTAGCCATAAAGATGGTGTCTAATATATTGTTTTTTAATATATTTTTAAAGGGTAGTGTTATTCTGTCAGCCTGTACATCTGCAAAGTGTATGTTTTTTATAGCTACGTATCAACAGATGTTTATCAAATCCTTTAAATAAATAACTCCAATTATACTTCTCAGTTGTTTTCAAATTGAAAATTCTGAAAGTCAATACAGTAAAAATACATTAATTTAGAAAATCAGTTGCTGATTGAATCTAATCAGCCAACCCCACAATAATCTCTATTTATAGTATATATGTATTTGCATTAAAAGTATTCCCTGGATTAAGCATGTGGGACTTAGGATAAGGTTTTATTTTAATTTTCATTGATCCACAAAAGACATATTTTAAAGTAAATATATGGATCAATGAGAGAACTATTTGGCTACAGACGAAAAATAAGACTATTGGCAAGTTAAAGTAGTCAAAATGTGAAAGATGGGGTGTTATAACAGTGCTGCCTTCAGCCACTCATTTACTTTTAAACCAAATGTTTTATAATAATGCTAACATATGCCTTTAAGCAACACACTATCTCTAAAATCTGGAAAGATGAAATCATTTTACTGAAATGTAAGCAAATTAAGCTCCCATCTGTTTGAAAATTGTGTTAACACTCTCAAGTTAAAAACTAAAAACTCTGAAAGAATTCCTTGTGTTAACAGTCTCAAGTGAAACACTAAAAACTCTGAACAAATTTCTCGCTTTCATCTTCCTGTGCAAAAACAAATCATGTGAACATGATGAAGTAAATGACTAAATGCAATGTTTTGTTATCACTTGTTGAAAGGACCTAGGTTTTCATTAAATTATCCGTATCTATTTGTTAATGACTGTAATTTTTTAACGATTTCTGAAATCATTAAAAATCATTATGCAGGTAGAATTATATAAGAAAATAACTGTGAATGTTTAGTTATGCTTGGTGACCCCTGAAGTTATTGTCATATGTTACGACTGCCGCACACAGCGGCCCAGGTCTGCGCTCTATGCGCTAGACCCCAGTTTGCGAGCTTCGGGCAAGGGGCTGGAGTTGAGAATACAGACGTAGAGACAGACCGACACATGGACCTCCAAACACTGGTTCAGAAAGCCCCTGTTTATAAACACCATTTGTGTGACTGTCCTGAAACACTGAAACTCACTTTGTAGTGCAGTCTGGCCTTAAACTCAGAGTTTAAGAGACTCCTGTCTCTGCTGTTTGAGTTTTGGGTCTCCTTTCCCCAGTTAGTCTCAGAATTTTAACTTATAATGGGCTAGGGAATGGGTTTCTTGGAGCAGCTTTTAAATCTAATTTTAAAAAACATGCCTGTTTAACCTCATAAGAATTATGTCACTACCGTGACATATAATGGGTATATCTTGCAGGAATTTCACTATTGTAGTGCATTGTTCATATCTCAGTGAGATTGGTGATTGCTGTTCTCTTCCTGTTGTGTTCAAAGTACTTTTAAGTCCTAGAAACATTAGTTAGTAAGGGTGAATCTGAAAACTGATCAGCAACTTGATTTTTCCATGCTAGATGATGTAAGTATGTGACTTTTTTGCAATGATTTATTACTACCAGGCTAATTATATCAGCAATAACCTGTGATGTTTGTTGAGGAATGGTCTGTTGAACTCCTTTGGCCACTGACTCAAAAAGACATAACCATTCCTGGTATGGGGCGGAGTGTTACTTGCTAGAACATGATAGACAGCTGAAATATGGGTCTCCTCCACTTAAAGTCCTTTGTAACATGTTCAAATTTTAGGAATATATTAGGGTAGTAGATTTCCATATGTTTTTCAAAAGACCTTCATTGTTAGTTGTCTCCTCCATACTACCGCCTTCCTCTCCCTCTAAATGCACTATACCCCTTTTCTGTATGTCCCTTTATTAACATTATATTCTTCTTCCCCTTCCTAAAAGATCTCCTGCCCCACTGGCCCTTACTCCCTGCATAACTTCTGATGATATTCTAAATGAAACATACACATATAAAGCTTAAAAATAATGTGCACATATAAGAGAAAGCTTGCAATATTTGTTTTCTGTGTCTGAGTTATCTTACTCAAGGTTACTGCTTCTAGTTCCATCCATTTGCCTGCAATTTGATTTAATTTCTCTGAATAACTGAGTGATATTCCATTGTTTTAACAAACCACATACTTTATTATTCATTCATCAACTGATGGACATTTAGAATGTTCCCAATTTCTGGTTTTCATGAATAGGGTGGCAATAAGCTTCCTCACCAGCCCATGCTGTCATGTATTTTATTGATCTGGGCCATGCTGACAGGTTTAAGATGAATTCTCAAAGTAGTTTTCATTTGCATTTTTGTGACAGCCAAGAGTATTGAACACTTTTTAAAATATTTCTCATTTTGGGGGAATCCTCTGTTTTGTTTGTATATTCATGTTTTAATAGGATAATTTTTCTTGACGTTTATTTTATAGTTTATATATTGATGTTTTTCAGATATATACTTGGTAAAGACTATTTTGCATTCTGTAGCAATCAGTTTTGCTCTGATGATTATATTCTTTACTGTACACAGGGTGTTTAACTTCATGAGATTCCATTTATTTATTTTTGGTCTTACTGCCTGTGTTATTTATTGTTGTTACATTTAGAAAGTCCTTTTCTGTTCCAATGAGTTCAAGCCCATTATTTACTTTCTGTTCTATGAGAATCATGTCATCAGGTTTCATGTTGAGATCCTTGATCCATTTGAAGTTACTCTTTTTGTAAGCTGACTGAAGCCTCATTTCACCTTCTGGATGCTTTCTTCTGCTTAGCTTTAATATCTATATTACTTTAGCTCAGAGACTAGACAGCCACTGAAATTATTCTAGAATATCACTTCTTGTTCCTCAGCTTTGTGGAAATTTATATTTTTCTGAGATTTATGTTTTGAGTTGTTGGGTTAATTGGAGAATTACCCAAGCATCAATCTTGAAATCTTTGTAATTAAATTCTCAAAATTGCAAGGAAGACACCCTTGTATCATCTTTTTTCTGCTACTTCAAAACTATTTTCTCTCTTGTATTTTTTTTTTGGTAGTAAGACTGATTCTTTACCTGTCACTGCATTCTCAATGTTTCATATAAACATCTGTGACTCCCATTACAATTAGAACACATTTCTTTCAATTATCCAAATACAATGTGAGTTATTCACTGCATTCATCCCATGAAGAATTCCTATCATATCATGAAGTGTTTTATCATGTGTTCATTATCAAAGATAATATATTTATAAATTTGCATTGGATAGAAATCTTTGCGCACTTTGTAATTCCGAATGTGATCAATAATTCTGAAATGCATCAAAATTACTACATACTTACTTTAGTAATAAAGCTAAGGAAAATTAAAAAAGACTTACTATAAATCAGTTGACTTATTTGAATACTACTCAAACTAGTGGAAATCATTGATTAGAAGGTAGGAAGAGTACAGTTACAGAAAAGATAACAATTGGGAAAATCAAACTAAAGAAGCAGAGTGCTCAGCTGGAAGCAAAAATTAGGTAATTAACAGCTAATTGGAAAAGTAGAAAGTGGTGTGTAGGTATATTAAAGTAGATGAAAATGTCTATAGAGAGACAGGCAAGAAAAAAAGCAATTTTCCTAACAAATCAGTTTGCTTCCCTCCTCCAAAGCTCTTAGAGTTATACAGTAGCTTTATCTTTCATGGAAAAAGCTGTTATGTTTTCTTTTTTTTAAAAAAATACTAAAATATATCAGTTGCTTAGAGATATCAATTGTTTCATTGAGAAGCTAGAGTTATTTGATTTGACTCTCATCTATCCAATGAATAGTGATAAAATTTTTAAAATAAAATATTGAAACATTAAACTTACCTATTACAGATTAGATCTATGGAATGCAGACAACTGCAATATCCATGTGGGTGGAAGCACTCATCGCACCATTTAGAAACTAGATATTATTACCTACTCAAAATAAAATATAAGATGATAAATCATATAAAATTTGACTCTCTAGAAATAGAACTTCTGACCCAACACCATCAGAGTTCTCTAAATTTGCTAGTAGGTATGAATACTTATAATGATATTCCAGGTCTAGTCTGAACAAGATAATCTACACAAAGTTAATGTTGTAATGTTGTAAAATATCGAGAAGACATGTTCAACGTAAACACAGCTACTTCCTTTAGTAAATGCTTTAAATGTGACATGGAGATACATTAAATTAATTTTCTTTATTCTACTTTAGAACCTAGTTTATGTTATTATATAGATTTGCCTTGATTTTTAAAATGTAAATAAGTTTTTCAGTGTGATAAGACATGCTATTTCCTTCTGTATTAAAAAAAAAAAAAACTACAGAGATTATGGAGATGATGTGAGATTTTTTCTTATTTGATTCCGAGCCAAGAAAATGACAAAATATTCTGATTTAGCATCAGATATTTAAAAAAAAAAAAGATGACTTTAAAAGTATAGGAATAGTATCCTGCTTGCATTCAAAAGTAAATAGCTTTGTGGTAAATACTCTGAGAGATGCATTGGAAGAGACAGACTCAATCTAATCACCAAAAGGAACCAAATTCCCCAGAAATTTGTATGAGATGAGAAAAGACCCTAAGCTCTGCAGACCAATGAAAATTTTTATTTCAGTCTTGTGAAATAGAGCAAAGTAATCAGGCAGCCTATGCCTGCGTTCTTGACCCCAGAAGGCTATGGCATATTAAGTTAATCATGTTTTACCAAAACAGAGCTGTGAAGATCTGAAAGCTTTAACCTTAACAACAGTATACATTATTATCTAAAATCTCTGCTTATTTTGATATGCATGTGCTTTATGCTGACTATAAAGGCCAATCAATACAAAATTCAGGAGACTTATTTTCTAATTAAAAATACTATGCCAATTGGTTATCCAATATCGAATTGGACAAACCTGAAAAAATAAATGAACAAATAACAGTTAACAGACTGGAATACATTTATACATTTAAAAAATATATACATGTAAAAAAATTAAAGTAAAATGTGCCATAAGTTTGACAAAGAGTAAGGCTGGTGTACGCAGGAGGCTTTGAGGGAGGAAAAGAAAAGGAAAATGACATAATTCGAATATAAACTCAAAAAACAAAAGGTAATGAAAAATAGACTCCTTTAAACAAAGAAAATAGTTAATGGGTTAGCTTCCATGTGACCTAACTAAATGAGGTATGCTCACATCTGATTTTTAATATAAAGTTTATCTGATGTTATTCTTTACTCTGAAAAGCAATTTTTCAAAAATATTGCAAATATATTAATAATCTACACTCCCTACATCTTTTTAGTAAAGTAATCCTCTATTTTGTTTTTTGTTTATTATTATTATTATTACAAATTTTCACCTCCTTCCATTTCTCTCCCCCTCCTCCCATTCCCTCTTCTCCTCCCTCTCCAGTCCAAAGAGCAGTCAGGGGTCCCTGCCCTGTAGGAAGTCCAAGGTCCTTCCTCCTTGATCCATGTCTAGGAAGGTGAGCATCCAAACAGACTAGGTCTCACACAGCCAGTACATGCAGTAGAATCAAAACCCAGTGCCATTGTCCTCGGCTTCTCAGTCAGCCCTCCTTGTCAGCTATGTTCAGAGAGTCCGGTTTGATCACATGCTCCATAAGTCCCAATTCAGCTGGACTTGGTGAGTTCCCATTAGATCAGCCCCACTGTCACAGTGGGTGGGCGCACCCCTCGCGGTCCTGACTTCCTTGCTCATGTTCTCTCTCCTTCTGCTCCTCATTTGGACCTTGGGAGCTCAGTCCAGTGCTCCAATGTGGGTCTCTGTCTCTGTCTCCATCCATCGCCAGATGAAGGTCTATGGTGATATGCAAGATATTCATCAGTGTGGCTATAGTACAGGGCCAGTTCAGGCGCCCTCTCCTCAGCTGCTCAAGGAACAAGCTGGGGACATCTCCTTGGACACCTGGGAACCCCTCTAGAGTCATGTCTCTTGCCAACCCTAAAATGATTCCCTTAAGATATTTACTTCCCTGCTCCTATATCCACTCTTCCTCCATCCCAACCATCCCATTGGGTGGGGGGGTGTGGGGTGGGGGTAAGGGGAGATGAGGAGAGAGAAGTCTTCTTCTATTTTCTTCAATGGAACTTCAGTTACTGGAAACATTTTGATACTTTATATTAATTCACAAAATATAGAACATATGTTAATGAGAAAATTTTGTGTATTTTATTTATATTATAGTGCTAATATTTGTTAATATAAATATTATAGAAAATAATGTCAATATCAAGTTTCAGGAATCTTCAAAGTCCATTGCAGCTGAACTTTGATTGTGGATTTGGAAATTTAATTAAATTGTGCTTTATATTTTCTTCGAATATGTCTGTGCACCGTGGGCCTGTTTAGTTCCTATGAGGCCAAAAGAGATCTTCAGATCCCCGGGGCTTGAGATGAAGAAAGTTATAAGGTGTGTTGTGGGTGCTAAGAATGGAAGCAAGGTTCTTTGGGAAAGAAGCCAGTGCTCTTAATTGCTCAGTCTCTCCAACCCATTAGCCCAATCAGTATTACCATATACACATGGGTTTGGGGTTATCTACTGGGGCTTGTGCAAATATCCAGTTAACCTCACGGGCAACCATCAACTGATAATGAATCCCCTGCCAATGCAGGGTCCCTCACTAATTCATGCTGGAATTTTACTTCTTGATATTGTGATAGTCTTGAACAGCGTACCACTGGAATTGAGTTGCTGTGTTTAACAACATGCCAGGTCAGGAAGGATGAGGATGTTTTTCACAACTCATTTTCCTATCTTATGTTTGTTATATTGTGTGTGTGTGTGTGTGTTTGCTTTTAAAATAATAGTTATCCCTGTGTTTTGACTAAGTATAAACATAATTATTATTGTATTCGTATTGTTGTATTTATTAAATTTTTGCATTGGCTATAGGCATAGATATTGTAAATGAACTATCAATATAAAGTATAATAGTTTAGAAATTATTCAAACATTTTCTGAGTCCTAACATCCACTCACAGCTAATTTAAGGTGACTGCCTAACATACTTAGGAACTCATATTTCTAAGTTGAAGTTGTAGGCTCTAATTGCATTCTAGTAATATTTTTCAGGGATTTAGAAATTAAAGCTTTGAAATTTTTATGGAATGCTGTTTATATATTAAATACCTCAACACTTGATGTGATTAAAGCAGAGTCTACAAATTAATCTCATGGGAAGAAATCCTTTGAACATCTGTAAAATTCTTTTCAATTATTTTTAATTTTAGTTAAAATTGCATCAAGGCATCTTGAGAGTCCCCATTTATTCTCTTGTAACATTCCTATTGCCATTTCCAACTACTTGCCTAGGTTGTAATTTTCATCTGATTGTTAATCACTTTCATATTGAGATGTCAGAATCAGTCTAAATTCACTTATGTCTGAAGCCTAACTCAATTTTCATGTTAAATGCAAAATGCTCTTTGAGGTCCAATGTATGTATCCTGTAATTATGAGAGGTCTAATGATTTTGCATAGAAATTGTCATTACTTGTGTATATTTTATGTATTTTTCCAGTGTGCAGAAAAACTTGCATACATGCTGGTTGAGACATGTATACTCACATTCTTTCCAATTCACTTGTTATTCTGAGTTACCAAGATCTTCAATGATGTTAAAACTTTTGAAAAACTTT
This sequence comes from Chionomys nivalis, assembly GCF_950005125.1. Classification (NCBI taxonomy): domain Eukaryota; kingdom Metazoa; phylum Chordata; class Mammalia; order Rodentia; family Cricetidae; genus Chionomys; species Chionomys nivalis. The sequence continues at coordinate 72,142,771 of NC_080090.1, read as the reverse complement.
TTTTTTTGGGGGGGAGGGTTTCGAGACAGGGTTTCTCTGTAGCTTTGGTGCCGGTCCCAGAACTAGCTCTTGTAGAACAAGCTGGCCTCGAACTCCCAGAGATCCGCCTGCCTCTGCTTCCCGAGTGCTAGGATTAAAGGCGTGCGCCACCACCGCCCGGCTTTGAAAAACTTTTATGCTTTGCTTTCAATGGCTTAAAAACTAATTTAGTGGGAGTTAGGATGTTTTTAATATAATTTTCCTCAAATAAAAGTAAGATTTTCATATAATTTAATCTTCGATGTTTTGATACACAATTTTTGTTAACTTTATCACTTATTGCTAAATTCTTAATAACCTTATCTTGCTCTTTTGTGCTTGTTTCTCAAATTCTGAACTTATACTTCATCACTTGTCTTTTAAATAAGCATGGTGCCAAGCTTGTGCCCAAAGAGCTACATCCTCAACCCTTCTGATTTATTAGCATAGTTATTTTGAGATTGATTTCACCAAGTCCCTCGGGTGGTTAATTTTGCCAAGGTAGACAATATACACTAGATATTTACTCTCTTAGTATCCTGAATTACAAGCTTGTGTCATCAAGGTCAAATATAAGATAATTCTTAATATGTACATAGCATATTATTGACAAATGGATTAAAATGTATTTAGATGCAATATAATATTACTCACTCATAAAAAGGATAAATAATTTACCTTATTTGCAGGAACATAGATGGAATTGGAGAAATTTTCCTAAGTTAAATGAAAATAAAACTAACTCATGTCCATTCAAGTTTTCAAGACCTCATCAATATCATTTGGAATTTCAAGATTAAAATTTAAAAAGATTAAATCAGTGTAAAATGTAGCCAGTGGCTTTTCTCTGTCTCACCCAGACCCATTGGATTGGTTTCTTACCTGCCTGCAGGTCCCCATAACTGCTTATAAAATAATCTATCTCTCAGAGGCTAATATCAATATAATTGTTTGGCTGAAGGTTTAGGATATTACTGGATAGTTATCAGTTAAAAATTAACCCATTTCTAATCATCTTTATTTCGCCATGTGACCGTTGACTACCTTAGATGTTCTAGCATCCTTTGCTATGGGATGCTCTCTGGCATCTCTGTCAACTCACCTTCTCTTTCTCTATCTCTGTTTCAATTTTCATCCTAGTTATATTATATTCTGCCATAGGTCAAAGCAGGATCCTTATTAAAGAATGAGAAGAATACATATTCACAGTGTACAGATGGACATGCCACGTCACACCCCCTTTCTTTATAATTAAAAAGAAAGATTTTAGCTTTAAAATAATAAAATTATATACAAGATTGGAACCTTATATATATGGGAACTTTTTTTTTTTTTTTTTTTTTTTTTTTATTCTTTTTTAATTAAAATTTCCACCTGCTCCCCGTTTCCCATTTCCCTCCCCTCCTCCCAAATATTGCCCCCTCCCCCCACTCCCCTCCCCCTATCCCCACTCCTCTTCTCCTCCCCCCACACCATTCCCCCTCCCTCTCGATACTGAAGAGCAGTCCAAATTCTCTGCCCTGCGGGAAGACGAAAGTCTTCTATCTACGTCCAGGAAGGTGAGCTTCTAAACAGGCTAAGCTCCCACAAAGCCAGTTCATGTATTAGGATTGAAACCTAGTGCCATTGTCCTTGGCTTCTCATCAGTCTTCATTGACCGCCATGCTCAGAGAGTCCGGAATCAACCCATGCTTATTCAGTCCCAGACCAGCTGGCCTTGGTGGGCTCCTAATAAATCAGTTCCACTGTCACAGTGGGTGGGTGCATCCCTCGTGGTCCTGATTTTTTGCTCTTGTTCTCCCTCCTTCTGCTCCTCATTTGGACCTTAAGAGCTCAGACCGTTGCTCCAAATTGAGAATCTGTCTCTACCTCGATCCATCGCCAGATGAAGGTTCTAAGGTGATATGCAAGATATTCATCAGTATAGGATAGGGTCATTTCAGGTTCCCTCTCCTTAGTTGCCCAAGGTACCAGCTGGGGACATATTCCTGGACACCTGCGAACCCCTCTAGAGTCAAGTCTCTTGCCAGCCCTAAGATGGCTCCCTTAGATAGGATATATACTTCGCTGCTCCCGTATCCATCCTTCCTATATCCCAACCATCCCAATCCCCCGAGCTCCTCCCATCCTCCCCTTCTCATATTTCTCATCCCATTTCCCCTTTGTCCCATGCCACCTCACCCGCAAGTTCCCAGTTTTTGCCCTGCAATCTTGTCTACTTCCCCCTCTCCATGCGGATGACTATATGATTTTCTTTGGGTTCACTTTCTTATTTAACTTCTATAGGATCACACATTATATGCTTAATGTCTTTTATTTATGGCTAGAAACCGATTATGAGTGAGTACATCCCATGTTCCTCTTTTTGGGTCTGGGATACCTCACTCAGGATAGTGTTTTCTATTTCCATCCATTTGCACGCAAAATTCGAGAAGTCATTGTTTTTTACTGCTGAGTAGTACTCTAATATGTATATATTCCACACTTTCTTCATCCATTCCTCCATTGAAGGGCATCTAGGTTGTTTCCAGGTTTTGGCTATTACAAACAATGCTGCTATGAACATAGTTGAACAGATACTTTTGTCATTTGATGTGGCATCTCTTGGGTATATTCCCAATAGTGGTATTACTGGATCTTGGGGTAGGTTGATCCCAAATTTCCTGAGAAATCGCCACACTGATTTCCAAAGTGGTTGCACAAGTTTGCATTCCCACCAGCAATGAATGAGTGTGCCTCTTTCTCCACAACCTCTCCAGCAAAGGCTATCATTGGTGTTCTTGATTTTAGCCATTCTGACAGGTGTAAGATGGTATCTCAAAGTTGTTTTAATTTGCATTTCCCTTATCGCTAAGGAGGTTGAGCATGACCTTAGGTGTCTTTTGGCCATTTGAATTTCTTCTGTTGAGAATTCTCTGTTCAGATCAGTGCCCCATTTTTTTATTGGGTTCATTAGCATTTTAAAGTTTAGTTTCTTGAGTTCTTTATATATTTTGGTGATCAGACCTTTGTCTGTTGCAGGGTTGGTGAAGATCTTCTCCCAGTCAGTGGGTTGCCTTTTTGTCTTAGTGACAGTGTCCTTTGCTTTACAGAAGCTACTCAGTTTCAGGAGGTCCCATTTATTCAATGTTGCCCTTAATGTCTGTGCTGCTGGGGATAAACGTAGGAAGTGATCTCCTGTACCCATATGTTGTAGAGTACTTCCAACTTTTTCTTCTATCAGGTTCAGTGTGTTCAGACTAATATTGAGGTCTTTAATCCATTTGGACTTGAGTTTTGTGCATGGTGATAGATATGGATCTATTTTCATTCTTCTACACGTTGACAACCAGTTCTGCCAGCACCATTTGTTGAAGATGCTCTCTTTTTTCCATTGAATACTTTTAGCTCCTTTATCAAAAATTAGGTGTTCATAAGTTTGTGGGTTGAAATCAGGGTCTTCTACTCGGTTCCATTGATCAACTTCTCTGTTTTTATACCAATACCAAGCTGTTTTCAATACTGAGGCTCTGTAATAGAGTTTGAGGTCAGGGATGGTAATGCCTCCAGACGATCCTTTATTATATAAGATTGTTTTGGCTATCCTGGGTTTTTTGTTTCTCCATATAAAGTTGATTATTGTCCTCTCAAGATCTGTGAAGAATTTTGATGGGATTTTAATGGGGATTGCATTGAATCTATAAATTGCCCTTGGTAGAATTGCCATTTTTACTATGTTGATCCTCCCTATCCAAGAGCAAGGGAGATCCTTCCATTTTCTGGTATCCTCCTCAATTTCTTTCTTCATTGACTTAAAGTTCTTGTCAAATAGATCCTTTACTTCCTTGGTTAGGGTTACCCCAAGATATTTTATGTTATTTGTGGCTATCGTGAAGGGTGATGCTTCTCTGATTTCCATCTCTGCTTCCTTATCCTTTGTGTATAGGAGGGCAACTGATTTTTTGGAATTGATCTTGTATCCTGCAACGCTACTAAAGGTGTTTATCAGCTGAAGGAGTTCTTTGCTGGAGTTTTTGGGGTCGCTTATGTACACTATCATATCGTCTGCAAATAATGAAAGTTTAACTTCTTCCTTTCCAATTTGAATCCCTTTGATCCCCTTATGTTGTCTTATTGCTATTGCTAGAATTTCAAGCACTATATTAAAGAGGTATGGAGAGAGTGGACAACCTTGTCGTGTTCCTGATTTTAGTGGAATAGCTTTGAGTTTCTCTCCATTTAATTTGATGTTAGCTGACGGCTTGCTATAAATTGCTTTTATTATATTTAGGAACGACCCTTGTATTCCTAATCTCTCTAAGACCTTTATCATAAAGGGATGTTGAATTTTGTCAAATGCTTTTTCCGCATCTAATGAAATGATCATATGGTTTTTTTCTTTCAGATTATTTATATGATGGATTACATTGATAGATTTTCGTATGTTGAACCAGCCCTGCATCTCTGGGATGAAGCCTACTTGATCATAATGGATAATTTTTCTAATGTGTTCTTGGATTCGGTTTGCCAGTATTTTATTGAGTATTTTTGCGTCGATGTTCATGAGTGAGATTGGCCTGTAGTTCTCTTTCTTGGTTGTGTCTTTGTGTGGTTTTGGTATCAGAGTAACTTCAGCTTCATAAAAGGAATTTGGCAATGACTTCTCTGTTTCAATATTGTGAAATACATTAAGGAGTATAGGTATTAGGTCTTCTTGGAAGTTCTGGTAGAATTCTGCATTAAAGCCGTCTGGACCTGGGCTTTTTTTGGTGGGAAGGTTTTTTATAACAACTTCTAATTCTTCGCGACTAACAGGTCTATTTAGATTGTTCACCTGGTCCTGGTTTAACTTTGGTATATGGTACTTATCTAAAAAAGTGTCCATTTCTTTTACATTTTCCAATTTTGTGGCATACAGGTTTTTGTAGTAAGATCTAATGATTCTCTGAATTTCGTCTGTGTCTGTGGTTATGTCTCCCTTTTCGTTTCTGATTTTGTTAATTTGCGTATTCTCTCTCCGCCGTTTGATTAGTTTGGATAGGGGTTTATCAATCTTATTGATTTTCTCCAAGAACCAGCTTTTTGTTTCATTGATTCTTTGGATTGTTTTCTGTGTTTCTATTTTGTTGATTTCAGCCCTCAATTTGATTATTTCCAGTCTTCTACTTCTCCTAGGTGAGTCTGCTTCTTTTCTTTCTAAAGCTTTAAGGTGGGCTATTAGGTCTCCAATGTGTGCTTTCTCCGTTTTCTTTATGTGGGCACTTAATGCTATGAACTTTCCTCTTAGCACTGCTTTCATAGTGTCCCATAGGTTTGAGTATGTTGAGTCTTCGTTTTCATTGAATTCAAGAAAGACTTTAATTTCTTTCTTTATTTCTTCCTTGATCCAGGTGTGGTTCAGTAGTTGACTGTCCAATTTCCATGAGTTCATAGGCTTTCTGGGGATAGCATTGTTGTTGAATTCTAACTTTAATCCATGGTGATCTGATAAGACACAGGTGGTTACCGATATTTTTTTGTAACTGTGTAAGTTTGCTTTGTTACCGAGTATGTGGTCTATTTTCGAGAAGGTTCCATGAGCTGCAGAGAAGAAGGTATATTCTTTCTTATTTGAGTGGAATGTTCTATAGATGTCTGTTAAGTCCATTTGATTCATTACCTCCCTTAATCCTCTTATTTCTCTATTAGGTTTCTGTCTGATTGACCTGTCCATTGGTGAGAGAGGAGTGTTGAAATCTCCTACTATTAGTGTGTGTGGTTTGATGACTGCCTTGAGTTTTAGTAACGTTTCTTTTACATAAGTGGGTGCTTTTATATTAGGGGCATAGATATTCAGGATTGAGACTTCATCCTGGTGAATTGTTCCTGTTATGAGTAAAAAATGTCCATCTCCATCTCTTTTGATTGATTTTAGTTTGAAGTCAACTTTCTTAGAAATTAGTATGGCCACACCTGCTTGTTTCTTAGGTCCATTTGCTTGATAAACCTTTTCCCAGCCCTTTACTTTGAGTAGATGTCTGTCTTTGTGGTTGAGGTGTGTTTCTTGTAAGCAACAGAATGTTGGATCCTGTTTTCTTATCCAATCTCTTAGCCTGTGCCTCTTTATAGGTGAGTTGAGTCCATTGATATTAAGTGATATTAATGACCAGTGGTTGTTAACTCCGGTCATTTTTCCTTTCTTTCTTTCTTTCCTTCTTTTGGTAGTAGAGTTTGTGTGTTTCCCTTCTTCAAGTTGTGCTGGTGAAGGCTCATTAGATGTCTGAGTTATTGTGGGCATTGTTGGACTCCTTGGTTTGTGATTTTCCTTCAATTACTTTCTGAAGGGCTGGATTTGTGGCTACGTATTGTTTAAATTTGTTTTTATCCTGGAAAATTTTGTTTTCTCCATTTATAGTGAATGAAAGCTTGGCTGGGTATAGTAGTCTGGGCTTGCATCCATGGTCTCGTAGTTTCTGCAGTATATCTATCCAGGACCTTCTGGCTTTCATGGTTTCCATAGAGAAATCAGGTGTAAGTCTGATAGGTTTACCTTTATAGGTAACTTGACCTTTTTCCTTTGCAGCTCTTAATATTCTTTCTTTATTCTGTATGTTTTGTGTTTTGATTATTATATGACGAGGAGATGTTTTTTTTTGATCCAGTCGATTTGGTGTTCTGTATGCTTCTTGGACCTTCAAAGGAATATCTTTCTTAAGGTTGGGAAAGTTTTCTTCTATAATTTTATTAAATATATTTTCTGGACCATTGAGCTGTAGATCTTCTCCTTCTTCTATCCCTATTATTCTTAGGTTTGGTCTTTTTATTGTGTCCCAGATTTCCTGAATGTTTTGTGATGAGAATTTGTTGGTTATGCTGTTTTCTTTGATGAGAGTGTTTATTTTCTCTATGGTATCTTCAGTGTCTGAGATTCTTTCTTCTATCTCTTGTAATCTGTTGGTGGTACTTGTCTCTGTAGTTCCTGTTCGTTTATTCAAATTTTCCATCTCCATCCTTCCCTCGGTTTGTGTTTTCTTTATTACTTCCACTTCATTCTTCAAGTCTTGAACCGTTTCCCTTACCTGTTTGATTACTTTTTCTTGTTTCTCTTGGTTTTCTTGGGTATCTTTGAGAGATTTATTCATTTCCTCTACCTTTTTGTTTGTAATCTCTAATTGGTTGTGGCAGTTTTTCACCTCCTGTTTAAGGTCCTCTATTATTTTCATAAAATTCACTTTTGAGTCGAATTCTTCTAATTCTTCTGGATTAGGGTGTACACTTCTCATTTCGGGATTCCTGGATCCTGGTGATGTCACGTTGCCTTTCAAGTTGTTGGGGGAATTCTTGCATTGGCGCCTGCCCATCTTTTCCTTCAAATGGAGCCAGGAGAGGCCTGATGTCTTGGACCAGTCTTTGCTGTGACTAACTCTCTAGGTGTATCTCCTCAGTGTAGGGGCAGGAACCGTTCCCTTCCAGATGAACTCCTCAACACCAAAACATGGATGCGTGGTATTCCAATGACCCGCGTAAAGAAGGCCGAATGCAAGGGGTCGGGCGGGGTCGAGTAGAACACAGGCGACACTGCAGTACAAGCTGGAGGTGCCTGCACTCCCTTTCGGGGGTTGCTGAGGCCTGCCCGCTAGGCAGGCACTCACTGCTCTGGTTGGGTAGCCTTAGTGTAGGGGCGTTTGTGCTCTCTACCGGGACCGTCCGCCCCAGGATAGTACACACTCACCCTTCCCGATGAAACTTCTCGGCACCTACACAGGAACTCCTGGATGCCCCAATGAGCCAGGGACAAAGGGAAGTAGGGCGCAGGCAGAGCAGGTCCAGGAGATCACAGCAGAGACTGCAGCCCCAGCAGCAGGGGCCCGCTTTCCCTGGCGGGGACCTTGAGGCCTGCCCTCTAGTCAGGCACTCACTGCTCTGGGCTGGTAGCCTTAGTGAAAGGGCAGGAAACTGTTCCACAGCTAAGGACCTTGCAGACAAGGCAGGCTTGGGGGTGGGGGTGGGGGCGGGTGTGTAGGAGAGAAAGCCCTGCAGCAGGAGCTGGGGGAGGGGCCTTTGTGCTCTCTACCGGGACCGTCCGCCCCAGGATAGCACACACTCACCCGTCCCGATGAAACTTCTCGGCACCTACACAGGAACTCCTGGATGCCCCAATGAGCCAGGGACAAAGGGAAGTAGGGCGCAGGCAGAGCAGGTCCAGGAGATCATAGCAGAGACTGCAGCCCCAGCAGCGGGGGCCCGCTTTCCCTGGCGGGGACCTTGAGGCCTGCCCTCTAGTCAGGCCCTCACTGCTCTGGGTTGGTAGCCTTAGTGAAAGGGCAGGAAACTGTTCCACAGTAAAGGACCTTGCAGACAAGGCAGGCTTGGGGGTGGGGGTGGGGGGCGTGTGTGTAGGAAAGAAAGCCTTGCAGCAGGAGCTGGGGGGGGGGGGGGCGTTTGTGCTCTCTACCGGGACAGTGCGTCCCAGGATAGCACACACTCACCCATCCAGATGGGACTTCTCAGCACCTATGCAGGGATTCCTGGTGGCCCCAATGAGCCCGGGACCAAGGGAAATAGGGGGCAGGGAGAGCAGGTCCAGGAGATCACAAGCAGAGACTGCAACCCCAGCAGCAGGGGCCTGCTTCCCCTGGTGGGGACCTTGAGGCCTGCCCTCTAGTCAGGCACTCACTGGTCTGGGCTGGTAGCCTTAGTGCATATGGGAACTTTTATCACAGCACATTGAATATCCATCAAGCATGGCTTTACAAACAGCAAACGTTCATCTTACAACTTTTGGTTATCCTTTATTTCTCAAACTTTTTTTTATTTGCAGTTTAATATTTGTGCAAATGAATGTCTCTGAATCTGTATTTTTTTGCTTTCTGTTAATTTATTAGCTTTACTGTATTCAGATTAGTGGGGTTTTTTTGTTTTACCTTATTTTATTTTATGTTTTTCTTTTTTATGTAATGCCTGGTGTTTAATGAGAAAGAACAAGAAATGATGTGGATTTGAGTGGTTGATAAGGCAGGCAGGTATTGAAGGAGAAAAAAACATAATTAGAATACAATGTATAGAAATTATTTTCAATAATAAATAAAATTTTGATTTATTTCAACATATTATCTAGTGACTTTCTTTCTTTATAATTTCTTCCTTAATTTAAAAAAATTCTTATTTTTTGTTTATGCAATTGATCTATTTTGCCTTTTGTTTTAAAAATCTTGCATTTTTAATTGTAGTAAAGTAAGAAATTGAAATTTATACTTACCTGTATATTGTGTTGTGGTTGGGAAGGGTGTACTGTAAATTTATCTTAAGTATTTTTATTCAGATTTCAGAAAGATAATTGCTCATATAAAATTCATTTTTCAGTTTTTAAATTTTTCAGAGACCAAGCCACATGCCTTTAATCCCAGCACTTGGACTAATTTTCATACTGCCTAGTTTTAAACATAGTCAGTTTTTTAAAATAATACAGTTTTATTTTCGATAATAAACACTGAAAGGGATAATGTATATAATAAATATAAAACATCAAAATAAAATTTCATTCAGTTTTATTATACCATAAATATTAGGTAGTGAAATTTTTTGTGATACATATATTAAAAAACATTAAATCTTCTTTTGAATGGACTTCTTATTATTTCTTTGTTTAGTTTTCTAAAAAGTATAATTGGGACATTGTCTAGTTTGAAGCAGTGATATATGAAGATATATTATTAATTAGATGAATGAAGAACAAATTATAAAATTGAAAATTAACTCAGCTATTTAATCATATCAGTGTACATGTCTTAGTTATTTCATTAATCTTTAACTTCTAATTATCTAGATATTTATTTCTTTTAGAAGAGATCTGAGATCCTGAAATGATGAAACCTAGAGGAACACATAAAAATTTAGAATTAAGTCCATTTTTTGGAACTCTTACATTATAGTAACATTTCTCCTAGTTATTATTTTAGGTTTTGATATGATAATCACAGATTGTTAGTATGGAAAACAAATAAGATTATTTTCTCATAGTTTTAAAAAATAGAAATTTGAATTCAAGGTACTGGCAAATTTGGTTTGTTTTAATTTCATTTCTTCCAGATAGCCATCTTCTACAAGTATCTCAACAAAATATTTTTCTTTCTATGTCTGTGTCCAAACTTCTTTTCACAACAATTTTAGGTAAAGGCCCTATCAGAATGAACTGTTTTCAACTTCACCATTAAAGGGCATTGTTTTATGTCAAGTTATCATTTTCAATAAATTTTTAAATGTTCATTCATTTTTAAATTAATAAATTTGGCATTCATACACATTAATTTGCTAATTTTATTTGAGACTTTTCCATTGCTTTCTAAAGGTATTTATATATTTACTTATTTATTTATTCAATGTAAGAATTTTTTAATAAAATCTTGTCTTATTTTATATCATTTTTACATATCTATCTTGATTTCCACGCCCTCCCCTCTTTATATGCAATAATGGATTTTATTGTAGCATTTTCAAACATGTATTTCATATATTTTGACAATATTCATGCCCTGGTCATGTCCTTGTCTTTCTTTTCTTGCTGACCCTTTTTCTCATCTCACATTGTCCACATGTACTTCCATGCTTCATTGAAATTTCTTAGTCTCCAGTTGTTGCTTATTGTTTGTTTTTCATGTTCATTATTTTTATTTATTAGAATTTATACAGATTTTATTTTATTGCTAAAAATGGTTTCAATTGTACTGCTTTATTTGGTCATGTTTATTATATTTTCCTAATGAAATGAAATGCATTGATTTAGATAAAATATTTTTTTTAAGTTAGATCCAAGAACATAAAAATCCATATTATGCATTTTATGTTAACTGCATCATTAAGGAAGTGTGTATTAGAAAGGGAAATAATATAAATACAAACACTGAGGAACAAGCACAATTAAGTAAAATTTTTAAGGTAGACTTGTGGTTTTCATATCATTTTTCATTGTATGCAGCAAATATGAGATGAATATAGTCAATTAATTACTTTCAATATGGTGATTAAAGATAGAATTTTAGCATTCTAAATTTGTAAATATTGAGTCACACTACATTTTATTATATTTTGTTACAAATTTTGTTAGAACAAAAGTTTATATTCTTTTTATATTTAGAAGCAAACATGGTTATTGTAAGCGTGAAATCAGATTTCCTTTCCCCAGAGCACCTCACACATAATTCAGAATAGAATACTTCTTGCAATAGAAAACAACTTGCTAAGCATCATCTGCTGCTCTGTGCATTTGGTAAGACTGACTGAAGCTCAAGTGTTCCAAAGAGAGGCAAAGGTTTAATTACAGATACAACAGTAGTTTTTACTTTTTATTCTATCTTTCAGAAACATTTGTATGTAAAAAACATAAGTTACAACTATGCCTTCTTGCATATTTGCATAATAAACTTTCTTTTCCAACCCATTTAGCAAATAACCGAATTCTCTAATGTATAATGAACACGTGGGACAAAAATTATCTGTTTCTTAGACATGATATATAACGTTTTAGCTTTTCCTGCTACTGATTTTCTCTTAGTATATTTTAGAGCAGATAGGTTTTTCTATAAAGCAAAAAAATCATAGCAGTTGAAACAAAGGCAATACTACGCTTTTTCACTTTTTTAAATTCATTCAGAGCTAATGTTTTAGCTAGTGCTTCTATTACTATGATAAAACACCATGGTCAAATATAACTTGTAAAGGAAAGGTTTTATTTCAGCTTGCAGTTCCACATCTAAGTCCATCCCTTAAAGAAGTCAAGGCAGGAACTTAAATAAGGCAGTGAAGCATGATTAATAAAAACTCATGGTCAGAAATTGGGGTTTTCTGAGGATCCAAAAAGTAAGTCAGTCAGTCACTGGCTCTTACCTTGACCTCATTCCAAAAATTGTGATCGGACCTCCCAGAATCTCAGAATGAGACTTTGTGTTGAGACCTGTTTCCTCCCATTTTATAATACTTTCTATGGCTGGGATTAAAGGTTTGCACCACTGTTATTAAAGGCATGCACCACCCGATGCCTTTGACAACTAATGTGGCTACTAGAATTAAAGGTGTGTGTCATTGTGGTTACTGGGATTAAAAGTGTGTGTTACCATAACCTGGTCTGTAAGACTGATCAGTGGAACTGTTTTACTCACAGATCTTCAGGCAGTCTTTATTAATTAAAACACAATTGAAATGCCACTATAAGGCAGGAACTTGGAATCAAGAGCTATTGCAGAGTCCACTGAGGAGTAATGCTTACTGGATTGTTCCCCATTGCTTGCTCGGTGTGATTTCTTATTGAACCATGAACCACAGGGGTGGTATCATCCATAGTGAGCTGGATACTATCAAATGAATCATCAATTAGTGTCCTACAGATTTGCCTTCAGGATAATCTGATGGGAACATTTTCTCAATTGAGGTATCCTTTTATCAAAATGACTCGTGCCTGTATCATGTTGACATAAAGCTAGCAAGGTCAGTTATAATATATTTTTTCTTTAATCATTTGTTTAGTTTAGGAAATTAAAACTTTTAACATCACATGGTTAGAAATACATGAAGTCTTTCCTTCATGTCAAAGCTCGCTTGGTGATGGATACTTGGACATACTTCTATGAACATATAATTTCAGACACTGATATAAGCTCAGGCTAATGACACCAGAGTGGCAACATGATGATTTCCTGATAGATACTAGTGAAAGAGAAAAATGTTCAGACTTATGAGTACTTTCATGGCTCATATCCTGAAAAAATATTCATGAAAGTGTATTTAGTGAGTATATATATAATTTTTATTTTTATACTTTAAGATTTATTAATTTTTATTTTATCTGCATGAGTATTTTGCCTGCATGTGTATCTTCACCATGTATGTACAGTACTCATTGAGGACAGAGGGAGCACTGGACTCTGTGAAAATGAAATGTAGTTGGTAATGAGTTTCCATGTGTGTTCTGGGACTAAACCTGGGCCCTATGCAAAATCAGCAAATGCTCCAAACTGCTCAGATATCTACATCCTTCACATTTTCTTGAAATGAGATTATTTCTATATTGAGATTATTTTCTATTGAAACTTGATTGATTTTAATATCTTGTTAATTTTGAATATAATTGCATATGAGTAAACTTATTATTGAGATAATTGCTTTCTAAATTTGCTGTTTTTGAATTAGCTTAAAGCACTCTTCACCAAAATCATTATCTTCAAGTATACCTAAAAGTATGGTTAGAGAACTAATAATTGTTAATAAATTTGGGTTTTCAGCATGGTTAATCAAGGAAAAGTAACAAGCTCAGCCTTAATTCGGGGGGATGGGCTTGATCTTGCCTCAACTTAATGGGTCAGGCTTTCTTGACTCCCCAAGGCCTTACCTCTCGGGACGAGTGGATGGGGTATAGACTGACAGCAAAGGTGAGGCAGATAGGGAGGAGAAAATGGTGGGTGGAATATAAAATAAAATTTTATAAAATATATATTAAATAAAATGCAACACTGCTTTTCATTGCATTGAAAACTATATTTGAAACAGAAGTTCCCATGTTATTTAATAGTTATGCCACTGTGCACAAAGAAACAGAATCACAGTAAAGATGTATGATGACAAATGGCATTTCTGTTGCTTCATTTCTACTATTGACTACTTTAGATGGAATAAACACCAACACTTTCATCTGTATGTAGTTTTTGTCGCTGTCACTACTAAATTATTTGATTAGAGAAATTTGACATAAGATAGATTCTTGAGGAGAAGAAAGAATGTGACAAAATAATAAAAATAAAATTATTTTAAGTAAAGATGGTTTCTTAAAAACTAAAGCAATATGTAACTAGCTAATGATACTCCATAGTGACATCTATGGAGTAAAAAGAATGGTATTTGTCACTTTGTAAATATAAGAATGGAGCATAAGTGATAGAAGCAGGAATGTCTACAGACCACTTAGTACCTGAGCCTGCCTTAAGCAGTAGGACCTCCAATCTATGGCTGACAGGTATATGCATATTGTAATAGAACAATGTGTCACAATTTCATCCCCTTAGAAAAAGCTAAATTTCAGCAATGACTAATGCATTCTATCTACAACAGATTTTAGGGTGTATAAATTATCATAAATTTAGATATTTATATTGCTATAAACCATATAATTACTATACTAATTTAGCCATTAAATTACTTCAGAAAGCACCAATACATATGAAGATAAACAAGAACACAATATTTTTTCTATTTTATCTAATTACATAAAACAAAAATGAAGTTTTAAAAGGGTAATTTTAATTTACTTTTTTCAAATTTAGTTTTTTATTTTAATTTTAATTTTTTAAGTCTTAAAATCTATATAAAATATTTTCTCTGAATCATATACTTATGTCTTAAATACTTTACCTTTGCTATATATATATTTCATTTTATTTCTCATTAAAATTTGCATGCATTTAAAGCATTGATTTAAATTGTCCCATAGTCCTATATAGTATCATTTTAGTTAGCTACTGATTTTTCTATTCAATGAAAAATAATTTAGTATTTTTAAAATGTAGTAAAAACATTTCAAGGAAAAATTTTCATGGTCACGTAATTAAGGTTGACAAATACAAAAGACCATGTAACAATCAGTAAATACAACACTTAATTTGATCATGGCCTTAATTTAGGCTTGGTTTTTCCTTTCTATACATAGGGTTTATTATGTTTTCTCCAAATTCAGAGTTCCAGCAAGCATACTAACTGCTACTACATCAATCAGTTTCAAAAGCTCTTCAGCCTTGTAGCAGCATTAAACAATATCTAACCATTTTCAGAAGAGACTCCTCGTGGATCTATCTAACTGTAACAGATTTCAAAAGAAAAAATAGTGTTTTATTTTTAGAATGAGGAACACTTTGTATCTGAGACCAAAATTCCTGGCATTATACTTAGGTGTAGTAAGCATGCTAAGAAGCAGCAGAGCAGTGTTAGCTCTGCACATTGTAGCCTTGTAAATTAAACAGACTCAAGCCCAGAGTATTGGCATAGTGATTATACCAGCTGCATATATCGACCATTTACACCTCATCTGGTATAAATGTGGAGGGTCACAAAACCCCCATCTGAGTATCAGACTATCTCTACTCCATATTATGTGCAAGGAGCCTTTAATATCACATGGTCTCAGTGAAGAGCTAGACTAGTGAAGACTAGGGGAAAAAGTGTCCATTTATGTGCCTACTGGCTGTGGAAAAACCCTCATTACTGTATTTGTCAGCTATAGAAGTTTCCTGGTAGAGCTTTTAATTTGTCATGTATAAAATTATTTTGTCCTCAAATAAAGTATGTTTAGTTCTTTCCTTTATATTGGTATATTCTTTATCTCCCTCAATTGTTTTATTACTCTTGCTAAGACCTCAAGTGATATATTGAATAGGTATGGAGAATGTGGATATCCTTATTTTGTCCCCGATTTAATTTGAAATGCTTTTAGTGTATTTCACTTGAAGTTGATGTTGGCTGTGAAACTGCCTTTATTATGTTGATGTATGTTGCTAATGCCAGTAATCTCTCCAAATGTTTTTGCTTTTGTGGATGGTAGTGCATTTTGTTTGTGTTGATGTTTGGTTTTGATTTTCAGTTCTTTTTGAGACAAGGTTTCCTTGAGTAAAATCTCTGGCTGTCCTGGAACTAGCTTTTTAGACCAGGCTGGCCTCAGGGTCAAAGACATCCATGTGTTTCTGCCTCCTCAGTGCTGGGATTAAAGGCATGTGTCCCCACTGCCCAGATCTGCAGGACTTTTATCATAAAGAGATTTGGATTAGTAGAAGGCCTGCACTGTACCTACTGAGATAATCATGTGGACACTGTATTTTGGTCTTGTTCCATTTTGTGCATTTTCCTTGCATCCCCAAGATGGTGCCTGGTGGGTAATCATTTTGATATGTTCCTCAATGGGGATGGAAAATTTTAACAATCTATCTTTCTAACGCATATGGTTCTATAATTTTATTAGCTGATGAGTGTTTTAATCATTTTGGCATGATAATAATTATGGCTTCATAAAAATGATTAGTAAATGTTCCTTTATCTTTTATTTTATGAAATAATTTGAGAAGTATAAGGTAAATTCTCTGAAGGCCTTGTAGAATTTTGCACTGAAACCTTGTGACCAAGGTCAATATTTTTTGCAGGCAGTGTCAGGGGGGTAGCTTAGGAGTCTAAATTACTACTTCTATTTCCAGGGGATCACAAGTCTTTTTAAATTACTTACTTGATCCTCATTTAACATTGATAAGCCGTATATACCAAGAGATTCATCCATTTCCTTTAGGTTTGCCAGTGAGATACAGTACAGAATTTTAAAGTCTGATTTTATGATTTACTTGGTGTTTGATATTATAACGCCATTTTCATCACAAATTTTGTTAATTTGGATCTTTTCCTTCTGCCTTTTAGTTAGTTTGGCTAGGGGTTGTTCAATCATGTTGGTTTTCTCAAAGAACCAACTCTTCATTTCACTGACTTTGGATTATTATTTTTTGTTTCTATCTCATTGATTTTAACCCTGAGTTTAATTATTTGCTGCCATTTATTCTTTTTAGATATTACTTCTTGTTATTCTAGATCCCACAAATATGCTGCTAAGTCAGTAATAAGAAATATTTCAGTTTTTAATGTAGGCATTTAGCCCTCTGGCCTGTTTCTTAGCATTGACTTCATTGTGTTCCATAGGTTGGATTTCTTGTGGTTTAATTTCCATTCAAATTCAAAAGTTTTCATTTCCTTCTTGATTTCTTCTTTCATCCACTTTTCATTCAGTAATGACCTATTCAGATTCCATGAGTTTGTGCATTTTCTCTTATTGTTTATATCCAGCTGAAATCCATGATGTTTTTTCCATTTTCTTGTATCTAATGAGACTTGCTTTGTTACTTTGGGCAAAAATTCTATGAACCTCTGAAAAGAAAATATATTCTTTTGTGTTTGCATAAAATAATCTGTAGATGTCTACTAGGTCCATTTGGTTTATGGATTTATTGAATCATTTCTCTATTTAGTTTTTTCCCTACTACTTGTTTTTCATCAATAGTGAGATGTTGAAGTCTCACACTATCATCATATGAGGGGCAAATATGTTATTTTAGCTTAAGTACTGATTTTTTTTTTTGAAATTCAGTGTCTTTGTGTCTGGTCCATAATGTTTAGAATTGCAGTGTCCTCTGGGAGATGCTTCCTCTAATGAGAATTAAATATATATTCACAACCATCTGATTTTTAACAAATGGGCTAAAAATAAGAACTGGAGAAAGATAAATGTTTCAATAGCAGGCTTTAGGAAAGCTAAATATCCACATTTAGAAGAATGAAGTATGACCATTGTCGCTCATCAATTGAAAAGAGTTAAAGCGAATTAGATTTGAATAGGAATGAATGTTTAACCTGGGGACCAATACAGGACAGGTGAGGGCTCTTGAAAGGAAGTCTCCAAAGTACAGGAAACAAAATAAAATAAAAAATCTCAAATCAGTTTTTGTCATTGTAATAGATCTTCTACAGGAAAGAAAACAATGTTCTGAGTGAAGGACAGGACAAGAAGGGGAGAGAATATTTGCAAACTCTACATCTGACTAGAGTTAATGTCTGGAAAGGATAAAGAATTAAAAGAATACATGTAGTTTTAAACACTTATAGATTGTTTTAATAACTACACTGTATAACTAATATCTACTTATTTGTTATACTTCAGTGGCTATGGAAGAATAATAAAGAAGAGTGGGGTTGTTCTTGTTGTTTTATCATGTTTAGAGTAGCACCACTTGGTTTAATGCTCAAAGTTGAGAAAGAAAATGCATTCAGTGTTTCTAAATTGAGAAGAAAGACCAAAATCTAATAATCTCCACTCAACATCCATATTCAGAGTTCTAACAGATTAGATTCACATACCTAAGTAGCTTGGCCCAGTGCAGTACCTGTCTGTCACTGTTTCAACTCCAGTTTTTGCTTCAAGGCTCCAGACAATCTGTAAATCCTTCTTCAGGAGCCATGTTCTCCCTCAGGCTATGTGTTTCTCCTATGGTTTCCCTATGGCTTCAGACTTTCCTTCTGCCATGAGATTTCTGTGAGAACTATGAATTATTGTGGTTTTGATAGTCAGATGGAGAAACACAAGGTAAGTTTTCTTACATTTTCCTAATTTTGTTTTCACACCTTAAGCCTGAGGTGAAATTTCTCTTTTCATGGTATAAATACCATTAACATAATAGCACTAAGAACCAAGTTCAAAATAATTTTGAATAGTGCCGCTTAACTGCATGAGATACTTTTCTCTATAATCTCTTTGTTTTTAGTTCACTGGAAGGGCTAGGAAAAGCAATTCCATCTTTTTGCTTTTAGTCAGAGACTCACCCTTAACCTATGTAAACCATGGACTTTAAATCAATCAACATAAAAAGTTGAGTGAATTTGAAGTTCCTCACTCTAAATACCTTTGAATACTAGATAATACATAAGAAATTGGTATCCATATGTCTGTGAATCCTCATTATCTAGTCCTGAAGAATACAGAAGAAATTACTCTTATGTGTGAGCTACAATTCCACCAACAAAATATATAATTGTATTAATTTTAAATATGTATAATATTTATAAGTAAGTTTGCATTCACATATTTGTATAAGTTAATGTGTTGCATCTAATTTTGTGGCAAGTTCTATAGAAACTTAACAACATATAATGCTGCTATATAATTTACATAGAAAAATATTACAACACTACTAGTTTTCAATCATTTGTGTATATTTAATTTTGTTTTGTGTTGAATATGTATGTTCTGTCAAAATTAATATTTTTTTAAAATTCTCACTTTCAATGTGACAGGATTAGAAAAGGTATTATGGAAAATAATTGGGTCATACAAGTAGAAGTATCAAATTGGACTAATTTCCTCAAAAAAAGATACCAAATTTGACTTTGTAAGGTATGTATGAAAAAACAAAAACAGGAAATGCTATTAAATAGCAGACACAATTCCTCAAATCAAATGAAGAGAAACCAGAGGATACAAACTAACAAGTAACATAAATCAAAGTTAGATGCATAGCACAGACTTATCTTTGGCACAAAAGACACAGTCAAACTTGGTTTTCTGTGAAAAAGAGTAGAGAATAATGTATGTGTATTATAACTTAGGTTCTAAATAAAGGAGGCTTGCCCAAATTCTATAGTAATAGATAACATTTTAAAAGTCAAAGTAATTAAATTTCTAAAGTAATTTATATTTAAACTACGTATTTGTAGGAGAAAAATTATATGGAAGCAAATTGGAAGCATATCACAGGGTCTGCTTACAACATCCCCTGGCACAGGCGCTTTGGCACTTGTTTTGTCCTGTGCAGGACTTGACTGGTTCACAAAAGCAGTTCAGTATGCTCTTATTTCTGCTCCCATAACATTATATACTTATCTCCACATGTCTTCTGAATAGATATAACACCCCTTTTCCAATACTAGACAGAAAATGCCAGAAATGAGGTAGTCACCCCATTTTCACCATATGAATTACTGAGACCACATAATTAGAAAATGTGCTCCTTAATAGTCTACTCTGCTTGAAATAACAGACATGTACTAAGCCAGAGAATCAATTGAATGCCAGGATTTACATCAATCCACTTATGAATTATTGGATTTCATTTTGAAGAGAAAAAAAATCTCGAATAGAAAATTTGAACTACAAAATCAGAAGCATAGTGCTTTTTCACATACTTTAAAATTTACCAATAAATTTTCTTTTTAGTTGTTTTAAAAGTGCAATTGTTTTCATACATATTGCATCATTATTACAAAAACTATTTATTATTTGACAAGTATTTTTTCCAAAAGTGTGTGTATTTTATAAATAATTCAATATTTAACTTGCAATGATATCTTTTAAATTTATTATCAAGAAAATTTCTATTTGCTATTTTTAAGATTTTCAAGTGTAACTTGAATATATGGTGATGTTTACATCAAGTCATCATCTTGACTATCCAGAGTCACCTGGACAATTGGCCTCTGAGCACACCTATAAAGAATTATCTTTATTATATTGGCTGATGTTCAGGACCCATCTATTGTGAATCCCTTGGGTAGATGATGTTGACTGCATATGTAAGAAGGGGAGCTGAACAGCAACACACAGGCATACATTAGATCTTTCTTCTTATAGTGCATATAATGTGACCAGATAATTAAACTTCAAGATATCTTGAATTTCCCTCTAAATGGATTACATTTTGAAACCTTGAGCTAAAATTAACCTATTCTGCTTGAGTTGCTTTTGTTGGAGAACTTTATCACAACAATATATAAGACACTAGCACACATATTTAATCCATAAAAATGAACAGCTAAAATGTCTGTTTTATATTTTTAAAGTGGGTTTTGGGTATTGGGTTTGCTATCTACATTTAATTTGGCTTTCAGATCCAGGAAAATATTCTTGTAGTACTTACTGTGAAAAATTTTCTTTATTTTTATTATAGTTTTTGGGTTGTGTGTGTGCATGTTTAGAATTTGTCTTTATTAACACATTTAGACAGAAATGTTTCAGATCCTAAGTAATAATATGATTGTAGAGTATATTTATAACTGAATAAAAGGAAACCATAGCATTTGATCATTGATGAATGAGTGCTATACTGTGTGTCCAAGAAATGATTGCAAATGAAAGAGGATTGCTTGATAAAATAGGAAACTTAATATTTATCCTGGTAACAGATGTTGCACTCTTCAAACACTCTGTGTTGCCTCTCCATGTTCACAACCTGTCTATGATGATTTTTTTCCTTTTTCAAGAAAAAACTTCACACCTCCACTAATCTCATACCCCTATTTATGGCTTATGTTTTAATTGCTCTGTTTTTTGAAGCTTATATTTGAACTACTGAAAATTAAAAAAAAATAATCGAAGTAAAGATTGAAAATGGAAATTGAGCTTCGGTTCATGCAAATTCTGTACATACTTAATCTTGTCATATAAAGTGACTTTTGTCAGAAATATTCACTCATGTACTTAAAATATTCATAATGTTTTCAGTTTTTCAGGGTTGTCTCACTTCATCATTTGACATTATTTACATAGATAATGGTGTTATGTCTGCCTACAGGTAATTATATTCTTTCTTATAATTGTTTTTCTTTCACTTTCAGTCTTATCACAGTAATAAATTTACAGTGTATTTTGAGAACTTAAATTCTCCAAATTAAAAGGAACCTATCACTGATTTTTATAATTAAATGCAAGGTTAAGACTTACCTTGTTGCCGGGCGATGGTGGCGCACGCCTTTAATCCCAGCACTCGGGAGGCAGAGGCAGGCGGATCTCTGTGAGTTCGAGACCAGCCTGGTCTACAGAGCTAGTTCCAGGACAGGCTCCAAAGCCACAGAGAAACCCTGTCTCGAAAAACCAAAAAAAAAAAAAAAAAAAAAAAGACTTACCTTGTTTTAGTATATTGGTTTTCTAGATATTCTTAATCCATTGACAATTTCTCTTTAATCTTATATTTCTAACAATTTTCATCACAAATTGATATTGGAACTCTTCAAAAAGTTTTCTTTCTTGTAGGTATTTTTTTGTTGTTTTTCATAGCATGATGTGATGCTTTTATAATATGACTAGAAGTATTTTTTGGCTTCTGTTGTCGAACAGATGGTTTGATTTCTTTTTTTATTAAGTGTTTGAAAAAATTTCACAATGATTTCATCTGGTCATTGTGATCTTTTGAAAGTAAGCCTCTTAGATTTTTTAGTCAATCACTTTAATAGTATAGTATTATTTACCTAATATAGTACTGTTATGCATTTTTCTAGTTTATGTAATGTAAAAATATTTATTTTGTCTAAGTTATCAAATTTATGAACCTTTTTGTTTCTTTTATTTTTTAAAAAAATTCATGGACTGAGTTATTATTGATAACAACTCTATATTTTGGATATTACTAGTTCATCACTCCTCCTTGTTGCTTCAATTTTATTTATCTTTTTAACGAAGAAGCTAATCAGGTTTTGATACTACAGATTTTCTTTACTATTTTCTTATTTAAGTATATTTATTATTCTTTAAATTGTGTTTTTCAATTTGTTTTATTCCAGTTACTTAAAAATGAAATTATTTAGCTTTCTTTCCAGATACACATAAATATTCACTCACACAACAAACACACATACATACAAATTTACTGCTATAAATTTCTAAATTACTATTTTCTCTGAATCACAGAAAATATGAAAAGATATCAGCATATTAACATTGCTCAAAATCTTAATTTTTCTTGAGATATACTCTTTTTTTCTGAACTATATACTGCCTGTTTATAAATATTTATAGTACTTCCCTTTTATGCTACAAATAGAAATATCTATTTCTACTTTAATTTCATTGCTATCATATAAAACAAAATACAATGTTTATATTTTAATTTTTTGTAGTGGGTTCAATGGGCCTTTTTTTCATCTGTGTAGAAAAATATCCTTATTAGATTTAACAACAAGTGTTTTTGCTGTTGTCAAACAGAATATACTTTAAGTGTCAAGTCTATCATTTTGATTGATAGTGTGTTAAGGTCAAACACTCCTTTAGCGATTTTCTGCCTCCATGATCTATCAATTAATGAAAAGGGTACTAAAGCTGTCACCTCAAGTAAAAGATTTCTCTGTTCTTTTCAGGTTTTTTTCCAGTTTTGTCTCACACTTAGACTCTTATTTTTCAGTGAATACAACTGGAGAGATGCTATGATAACTTAGAATATTTATCCTTATGTCTAACATGTTAATTTTTAATTTTTTCCTTCTCTGAATTGTGCATTTATACTTTACTAGATACTAAAAATACAAAATTTTAAATTATATATGTTTCTGAATAGACATAGTATAATTTTATATTTTAAATAAAATCATGTAATTCACTCCTTAAAATAAGAAATCAATAAAAGTGCATAATAATATTAAAAATAACAGAAGAGATCACTGAATTCAAAATTCTCAAACTCTATAAATTTTCAATCTTTTCATTGTGTATTTTTTATTCTACTAGAACTGAAGCTCCCAAAATGTGTTGGATCTTATCTATAACAATAAAACACTACAGTATAGAGTAGGCTTTAAAAATATACAAATATATATATTTCTGTGTGTGAGATATAAATATGATTCCTTCATAAATATTCAATACTTAATATGCTCATTTACATTATATAGATTTTACCATATTAAATGTATTTTCTTTTTTGTTTTTACTATTTAAATATGAAGTCCACGTGTGCAACTATCTACAAGTTTAACTTTAAAGTGATATATTGATTTAAAATATGTGATGTCAGTAATGACCAGGCAAAGTATAAAAATCATAAATAAAAATATCATTATGTCATGAATATTTTATTTTAACAAATTGTAGCAGTCCTTCTTGGACTGCCATCCCCAAAATTATGACATAGAAATTAATATTAATTTTGAATACTTGGACAGAGCTTAGACTTCCTTTTAGATAGTTTTTTTAATTTAATAAACCAATTTCTGTTATTGTATGTGCTGCCCCAAGACTCATTTATGGTAGCTACATGCTGTAGGTATGCTTTCATGCTTCCTCTATATCTGGCTGGCTGACTGCTAGCCAGCCAGCTGTCTCCATTTCTCTCTGCCCACCAATTCTGCCTGTACCTCCTCTGCCTAGCTATTGGCCTTTCAGATTTTGATGAAACCAATCAGGTGCCTTAGGTATGCAAGGTAAAACAGCAACACATCTTTACATAGTTAAACAAATGCAGCATAAATAAATGCAGCATTTCTTTACTGAGTTAAAAATATTCTATTTCACAATGACAATTGATCATTCCTACAAAATTAAAAAAAAATGTTATCTGATAAAATTAGATGAAATAAAAAAAATCACATTACCAGAAGTTCAAGTTACATAATGAAATTGCAGCATCAACTGCTTCACTGTTACACAAAAAGTTTGATCTACAGCAAAGTACACACAAAATCTATCTGAAGAAATTTAAGAAACATTGATTGTTAAGAGTCCAAGATATTATAAAGAGAGATATACAATAGTCTCAGAGTAATAATATTAAAGATTAAGAGTCAGTGTTATTAAAATAAAAAATCTTAAGTATCAACAGACATACTCAAATATTATGTCTATAGCTATATAATCTATATCTGTATCTAATCTATATTTTTACCTTTCAAAAATTGAGCAAATAAAACTCAATGTTCAGAAGGAAACCCTAGTGGAAGATCATAAATCTATGTGATTACAGTCTATATCAATATGAATATAGTATATTGTTCAGAAAATATAGTTTCATATGTAGATGGAATTCAGCTAAAATGAAGAACAAGCCCACTAACTATTAAAATGATTTTTTTCCTAAGCAATGAAAATTATTGGATAAATAATAGACTTTTTTTTAAAACTTTTGTTTTGTTTTTATTACTTTAGATTTTGAGCCTAGCCTTTAATGACTAAGCTATCTCTCAAACCCAAAATTTATTTTATTTTAAAATTATGTGAATGTTTTTTCTGTGTTCTATGCCCACAAGTGTAGGTATCTTTAGGAGCAAGAAGAAGGCATCAGATCCCTTGGTGCGATAGATACAGGTACTTCTTTGGTGCGGGATAATTGTCTATATTCTGTTAATTATGTTTTAAATAAATGCTGATTGGCCAGTAGCCAGGCAGGGAGTATAGGCAGGACAACCAGACAGTAAGTAGAAGTGGGTCAATGAGAAGAGGAAAATTCTGGGAGGGAGGAAGCCTATTCATTTTCAGTCCTGTCTGAATCACAGAAGAAGAAAGATGTGAACTACCCCGCTGAAAACAGTACCGAGCTATGTGGCTAACATAGATAAGAATAATTGGTTTATATAAGTTATAAGAGTTAATAAGAAGCCTGAGCCAACGGGCCAATCAGTTTATCATTAATATAGACCGCTGTGTGATTTCTTTGGGACTTAAGATCTGCGGGAACTAGGCAGGACAAGGACTGGGTGAGACAGAAAACTCAGATAACACTTGTTGATCTGAATGGTATGAAATCAGTCCTCTGCTTGAGAAAATAATCTTAACTACTCAGCCTATCTGCAGTCTTCAAAAACATTTTTTTCTACAAGTTATGCTGAAACAGGTGGGTATCCATCAACAAACAAAACTATGTAAATAAATACAAAGAAGAAGAAAAGGATCTTACAAATTTCACGCACCTCACATAAAGGCTCCCAATTTTTCACACATTTAACATAAAATGCATAATTATAAAATATCTGGAGGCACACAGAAATACAAACTTTTCTGGGTCTATTGATAACATTAATTATAGTACATATGGATGAGATTCATACACAACAAACTGGCACATTAGATTTCTAACAAATTAAAAATTTCTAGTATTCACAAGAAATAATTTAAAAATAAAAATACAAGACACCAATGAGAAAAGAATATTTGGAAATTGTAAAAATATGTTTCATCAAAACCTAAAAATGGCAAACCAGCCAAATACAAAGTAGTTGAAATATCTTTGCCAAAGGAGACACAGTACTATTGGTTACATAAGAGTTATTATCAGTTATTTAACTTTAGACAACTAGCAATTAAAAAAGTAATAAAATACAAGTGCCTACTTCTAAGTATGAGTAGAATCCAAATGTAGTGGTATCACACAATTCAGCATAATATCCTTTGATATTTATCCAGATGATTTTAAGTTATTAAAATACAGCTTTTGACTCAGTATGAATGCTTTAACCATGTCCAAAAACCTAGATTCAAAATATCATTTTGTTGTGAAACATTATTTTAAAATATGTTCCATTTATTTATGTTGTGCAATATTTTTGATGCAGAGATGTATTGCACTCTTTTATGCTGTACCTGTTTAACTCTGTAAGGCTTTGCTGCTTTGCCTATATAAAACACCTGATGGGTATAATAAAGAGCTGAATGGCCAATAGCAAAGTAGGAGAAAGGATAGGTAGGAATGGCAGGCAAAGAGAATAAATGTGAAATATGGGAAGAGAGGAGTGAGGAGCAAAAAAAGGAGGGAGAGGAGGATATATGGGCCCAACCCACCAAACTGCACAGCCAGTCATAGAGTAAGAAGTAAAGAAAGATATATAAAATAGAGAAAGATAAAAATAAAAATCCAGAAGCAAAAGATAGATGAGAAAATTTAAGTTAAGAATGACTGACTAGAAACAAGCCAAACTAAAACTGGGCATTCATCAGAAAGCATTCTTATTGATGGTTGGATAATTAAATAAATAGAATTAAATGATTGTCTGAAAGTTATGACTGCATCCCATTGGCATTGTAATATTGTGTCCTGACACTATGCATGGGTGAAAATATAGATGCTTACAGAATAAATCAATATTTAGTGAGTGAAAATTTAATGAACAGAAGACTTTGACCTGCAGTTGAGATGTAAATTGTACCTAAAGAAACTAAGTACATTATGAATTCATAAAAATTATTTTTAAATTGAGTAGAGTGATGTGTTGCCTTTGATAATTTTGCAAATTGTGGGATAAGAAGAAAATTGTCAGCCGGGTGGTGGTCGTGCACACCTTTAATCCCAGCACTCGGGAGGTAGAGGCACTCACTTTGTGAATTCGAGGCTAGCCTGGCCTAAAAGAACTAGTTCCAGGACAGGCTCCAAAGCACAGAGAAATCCTGCCTTAAGAAGAAAAAGAAGAAGAAGAAGAAGAAGAAGAAGAAGAAGAAGAAGAAGAAGAAGAAGAAGAAGAAGAAGAAGAAGAAGAAGAAAATTTTCATTATAAGAAATTGTATATAAAAACATCAGATCAATAATGTTTTGCCTACAGGGATACATTTTAACATTCCTTATGCAACTAGAGACTCATATATATATATATATATATATATATATATATATTCAAATACATGTAGATTTATGGGTTTTTAGCTCAAACGTATATTACTGTATGTGGATGCAGAAATACTGAGATACACTTCATGGACACTAAGGATTTCACTATTATTTACCAGTTAGAGAAAAAGGGTCATTAGACAAATAATAAGGTGTTAGGTTGAAAGATCTTTAAGCATCTTGTCATGCAACAAATTAATAATATAAACGCACACACAAACACACACATGAGAGAGAACAACAAAGAAAGACACAGTGAGAAACAGAGAGATAACAAAGAGAGCAAGGGGAAATTATATATGACAGATATATAAATAGACAGATGATAGATAGATAGATAGATAGATAGATAGATAGATAGATAGATAGATACATACATACATACATACATACATACATACATACATACATATCTTAAAGGTTTGGTGTCCAACTAAAAATGTTTCTATGACTAGAAGTGGAACTGAACCACAAATTAAACTAGTATTACATTACAACCCAAAGTATAAATCAACAGAAAGATTCAATGCCCATGTAAACAAATATTTGAATATATTTACAAGTATGATTGCATAGAAGATTCATGCATAATTCAAAAATGTGTTCTGGTGCACATCCCTACAAGGGGAACAGTATGACTTCTTAGTTTTGAACTTTACACAGTGTTACTCTTTTCCATTCTAAATAATAGAAGCCAACTTCACAGATAAGCACGTAAGTAGCCTTACAGACTCTTCTTACTTAACTGATGAATGTTAAAATGAGAACTAAGCCACAATTATATCATGAACTATTAATATGATGAAATATCTCCATTATTACTCTGATCTTTGAAACACATAATCTAGTCTAGTTACAGTATTAGAATTGCAAATATAAATTAATCCAAAATATCTAAACCATTATTTTCAAAATTCTCAAGAAGAGTGGAAAAACCAGTCCGTTGATGAAATCCAAGTGAAATGTGACTATAAAGTGTGATTTCTCTGTGGTTAATGTAATGTAACCAGATACATATACTAAGAAATCTGAGGAAATATGCTTAGTATAGGACTTTCATTAATAATGTTTCAAAAAAGTTTTTAGTTTTTGCAAATGTACTGGATTGTAGTAGGGAGGCTCTTTGTTCATTTCCCAACTACCCAGTAGCTCAGACCTGAAATAATCACACAGAAACTCTATTATTTAAAGCACTACTTGGCCAATGACTCTGGCATATTCCTAGCAAGCTCTTACATAATAAATTAACCCATTTATATTATTTTATATTTTACCCTGAGGTTCATGGCCTACCTGCAAGGTTCTAGCTGGCAGCCTGCATCTTTCCCCTCTGGCAGCCTGCATCTCTCTAACTCCACCTTCTTTTCTCCAGCATTCAGTTTAGTTTTCCCTGCATAGCTAAATTCTGCCTTGCTATAGGTTCAAAGCAGTTTCTTTATTAAGCAATGGTAATCATAGCATGCAGATAGAAATCTCACATCACCTGCCCTTTTCTATTTAAATAAAAATAAAGCATATAATATTACCTAAGTAAACAGGAAGTTCATAGTAAGCAATTTCCAAAACTCTAGAATTGACAGAGATATCTCACTGCCTAGACAGTCACCAAAGGTTCTTTTGTATCATTGGTGCATCCATCTTCAGCTTATAGTCCCATAATATTTCAGACTTTTCCAGGAAGCAGGAAATTTCAAAGACAGTTCCACCTATATTGACAGTTTGTCAGTCACTTTCTTTTGTATCTTGTAGAATGTCTGGCAAATTTATTCATGAAGCGGGAACCCCAAGTAAAAAGTGGTCAGGTCATTCCCAATCACTATGGAAGACATGTCTCACCAGAAAAATTAAAAAATACAGAGCCTTCTGTAAAACTCCATACTGATCTGAATAATGGAATAAACATAGAGGATGAATGAAAAATTCCAATAGGAAATAGGAAACATACATTCTGGAAGATCTCTATAAATGATTAAAGACAAAAGCTAAGAGTTCATATAAATGATATTGTAATTGTGGGTTCAATAGACACGGGTCCGGACATAAGTACCATTACTCCAGAATCTTGGCATCCAAATTGGACTTTTCAAGAGGCAGATGTTCAGTTACTATGAATTGGTACCCTATCTCAAGTGAAACAGAGCATGAGTTGGGTTGAACACATAGATCCAGAAGAACAGAAAGGCTGAGGCCATATGTGGCTAATATTGCAGTAAATTTTATGAGATGATGACATGCTGCAGCAATGGAATACCAAGATTAATATTCCTGTAATCCCAGAGACTCATAATTCTGGGAAGGATATTATAAGGTACTATACACAAAGGTCACCAGTCATTCAGTCTGTCCAGGAACATAAAGAAACTAGCAAAAATTAAAAGGTACCAATGGCCCTACCTTTAAAATGGTTAACTGAGAAACCAATATGGGTTAAACAGTGGCCTTTAACAGAAGACAAACTACAAGCTTTAGAACATCTGGTACAGTAACAACTAAATGCTTACCATATTGAAGAATCAATCAGCCTCTGGAATTCTCTTGTATTTGTTGTTAAAAATAAATCTAGTAAATTGAGAATGGTGAGAGATCTAAGAACTATCAACAAGGTAATTCAACCTTTGGGCCCTCCACAATCTAGAATTTCTCTGCCTTATCTATTATCAAAAGGATCTCTTATAGTTACTGATTTAAAATATTGTTTCTTCACTATACCATTACA
Source organism: Chionomys nivalis (assembly GCF_950005125.1). Classification (NCBI taxonomy): domain Eukaryota; kingdom Metazoa; phylum Chordata; class Mammalia; order Rodentia; family Cricetidae; genus Chionomys; species Chionomys nivalis. The sequence continues at coordinate 72,113,161 of NC_080090.1, read as the reverse complement.
TGAAAAGGAGAGATAAAAAGATGCTTTCACAGTGCCTACTTATAATAATTCTCAAGTCAACTAGGAGATACCAATGGACTGTCCTATTAAAGGGAATGCTCACAGGCTCATTTTTCGGCACACAGCTAGTCTATGTTGCCATGTAATAGAAAACTCTTTCTTTAAACCTTTGCTATTGACATGATGTTTCTTATGAAATTCTGAGGCTTTCAACACACTTCCAATCAATAATTGATCAATTTCTGCATTATCTTTTGCTAGAGGACCTGGCAGGCCCGTATGGGATCAGATGTATGTTATGTATATGGGACAGAGCCAACTTCTGATTATATCTTGAACCTGTATGAATAATTATGTCAATTCTATATCATCTGTAATAATTCAATGGTTTCATTATGCAAAAACCCTTTTTCTACATATTGTAAATCAGTAACAACTATATTAAGAGGTTCTTTAAAATCCCTTAGCACCATGAGAATAACATATAATTCTACCTTTTGGAAAGAATTATAAGAGCTTTGTTCTACCTTACTTCAATTTTCTTATTTGTAACCTGTCTTTCCTGATTTGTTTACATCAGTATAGAATTTATGGGCTCCAGTTATTGATGTGTTCTGAAAATTTCAGGGAAGGATCCAAATAGTTCTCTTTATAAGGTTAATTCTATCACTTTTGGGATAATTGCTATTAATCTCTCCTAAAAAATTAGCACAAAATCTTTGCCAAGGTTCATCATCTTTTCCTAATTTTTTAATTTCATTAGTAGTAAAAAGGCACTACAATCTCTGCTGGGCTTATACCTGCTAGTTGACAAAGTCTCAATTTTCTTTTCATAATTTATAAATTTTTAATAGAGACTTTTTCCACATAAGATTTTATTTTTTATATGGTTTGTGTGGTAAATAGATCCATACTAAGATAATGTGTGCCCTTTGCATTAAAATTTCTTTAGGGGAAATTCTGGAAGGCAATATGACTATAATGCAATTAAGATTTGGATTCACCCTATCCATATGTGCCTCCTGTAATTTTTCTTCAATGACGATCAATTACCTTTCCACTTCAGCTGTTAACTCTCTGGGACTATTTAAATTTTTGTCACCATCTAAGGGTTTTGTTTAAATAAACTATTAGTTCAGGTTTTATCCCAACAGCTTTGTCATTGACTGGAAATGTCTCCTAACCATCTTTGAAAGTCATTAAGAGTCTACAATTGGTGTTTCCTAATTTGTGCCTTTTGTGTTCTAATTTTGTATAAATTTATTTTGTAACCTAGGTAATTGACAGAACCTCCTCTCCGTTCAGAAGCAATTTGTAATCTCCATTTTGGCAAAATTTTCTTTACTTTTTAAAACATTCTTTTTAAACTATCTATGTTTGAATCAGATAGCAAAATTTCATACATGTAATGGTAAATTATAGATTTAAGAGTTTTTTTTTTTTCATATTATTTCCAAAGGCTGACTTACAAAGTATTGGCATAAGGTAGGACTTATTAAAACAGAAAAGGGGAGGTGATCTGGAATTCCCCTCTGTATGTCATGAATATCATTAGTTAATACAGAAACTGTCTTGGCTCTGCTAGACTGGGGAAATCTAAACTGAATTATGGGAGAAAGGAGACAGAGTCAGGAGAGAAACCATATAACCCCAACAGAGACAGACACTGGAATTCTAACTGGTCAGCCACAGCATCGTGACTATACACAGATTAGTAGAAATGGGTTAAATTATGATGTAAGAGTTAATAAATAAGAAGCTAGAGCTAATAGACCAAGCAGTGATTTAAATAATATAGTTTCTATGTGATTATTTTAGAGTCTGAGTAGCCAGGAAATGAACAAGCAGCTTCCATACTACACTGGGTAATGAAATCTATCCATCCCAGACATATGAGTTTCCCACAGAAAACATCTGTACTATTTCAAAACTTTCTAGTAAATTTAAAGTCTCTCAAATGAATATACACTTTTCTTTTCTTTTTTTTTTTTCTTTTTTTTTTTTTTTTTTGGTTTTTTGAGACAGGGTTTCTCTGTGGTTTTGGAGCCTGTCCTGGAACTAGCTCTTGTAGACCAGGCTGGTCTCGAACTCACAGAGATCCGCCTGCCTCTGCCTCCCAAGTGCTGGGATTAAAGGCGTGCGCCACCACCACCCGGCATTACACTTTTTTTTTCTAAAGTTTTCAAATAACACCTTTCTGGCCAAGTGCTCATCATTTTAAAAATTTAAACCCAAATTTTCTTGACCTTTTGGCTTTTAGACATTCAACAATTGTTAACTCATGTTGAATACTTTCATTCTCCCTGAGCATATTTTTATTCAGAGAATATATTCTTTCACTAGTTTAATCTTTTAGTAGGAGAGATTGGTAATGTCCATGAAACTTCAGTTACTAAGCAGTTTAAATGTATTTGTGCATAATGAAAATTTAAACCAATGAGTGTTTCAAACTAGACGCTTGTTGACTAATGTCCTATTTTTAATCATCCAGAAGTTAATAAAATGTCATGAATGACAAGGATGGCTGAATCAGCACTTCCAATATTATTCAGTTCAATATCTACTATGAATCCTTTTAATAATTACACTGGGGTACATCTGAAAATGCGATAAGGTCGAATTAAAGAGCATTTTATGTGAGCTAAAGCAAAAACAATTTCTGAAATATTTCAATCTAGGTTTTCACTGTTTTAAGTTATGCTTACTGATGTTTATGTTTGTGTTTATTTTTAATACTACCAGTTCGAAGACTAAGAAAGGCAATTTCCAGGGAGATAAACAACATGCTGATTGCAAGGAATACTCTTTGAGGAAAGGGCACATACTCTGAATTACAGTTCTAGATTTCAGTTGCTTAATTGCAAATTTTTAATGCAATTAATAATTTGCATTATTTCTTTCCATGGTTACTTTTATTTTCTACTATATACACTATAAAGTACAAAATACAAACATTTTGAATTTTGCTCTCTGTGATGAGTGATTTTTTTTAATGTTCCCCATAGCTTTTGCTTTTGCTATTATTAAGCATTTAAAATAATGGCAATAGAGAGTATTTCTAAAGCAATCAGAATGATATAACTGTTTTTCAATGCTATTCAGGTAAATAATGTCATAATTGATTATTTGACACCTAAGTTAATAATTTTTCTTTATATTTTTCAAATACATTTTCTCATTGTGGTTTATTAACTTCATTATCATAGGAAAGCAAAACACAGACTATTATTATCACTTGAATGAAGTGAGTCATTCTGGCCTTGTGGGAAATTAGTCTGTTTGGACGCTCACTTTCCTAGACCTGGATGGAGGAGGGAGGACCTTGGACTTCCCACAGGGCAGGAATCCCTGATTGCTCTTAGGACTGCAGAAGGAGGGGGAGGGGAAGGGGAGGAGTGGAAGGGAAATGGGTGGAGGGAAGGAGGTCAAAAGTTTTAATAAATAAATAAATAGATATTTTAAAAAAGAAATTGAAATGAAAAATAAATAAATAGGAAAAAATGATATGGAAGTAAAAACCAAATAAACGCTTTTGCCCCTCCCCTCCAAAAAAGAAGTGAGTCATTAAAATCTTTTTCTCAGAATATAATTCTATAAATGTTCTATGAACAAAGTGAATATTTTATTTTTATGATATGATGAGACAAATATTAAGAGTACTGAGAATTAAATATGTTGTGGTTTTGGCTCTTTCTACCAACCAATGCATTTCAGTACCTTTTTGTTTGTTTGACACAGTTTGTCTAACTGTGTATCTTGGGGCTGTCCTGGAATCTGTATGTAGTCCAGACTGGTCTGCCTCTTTCAGCAAAGCATAGGAGTTAAGGGCATGTGCCGCAATCCTGTTAGCATCAATTTAGAATTAGCATCTTCCAAAAGAAATTATTGTTTTTTAAAGTTATGTGATTATAGAATGAAATGATTCAAAATTGTTCTCAGCCTACCTTCTAAGGACTGAGATAGAATTTCATGAGATGGATGAAACTTGACCATGACTACCTCGTGTAGAGCTTTCAAAAAGGATGTCTACTTTGGTAATGATCCTCCTGTGTATGGGGGGGCAGGGGGGGGAGAAAATGGAAGCATCTAAATGCTTATTGTCAGGGATTAGAAGATTTTTACTGAGGAAACTGAACATGTGCTCTTCAGTAAAGCTAAGCAAAGCTGGCTGAATCAATCACTATCAATGATCTAAGAGGCAGAATGGAGAGCTGAAATTCCTTGACTTGTTTGTCTTGTTGGTGGGTATTTTGTTTGATTTTTTTTTCAGGGAAGATGAATCTACCTTGCACATAGTTATTGATTTTTTTTTTAGTTTTTAAATTGTAGTACTTTTTTTTTTAATTTTTGTTTCTAGAAATTTTTTTTAAATATTTATTTATTTATTTTGTATGCAGTTAGCCAGAAGAGGGCACCAGACCTCAATACAGATGGTTGTGGACCACCATGTGGTTGCTGGGAATTGAACTCAGGACTTTTGGACGAGCAGGCAATGCTCTTAACCACTGAGCCATCTCTCCAGCCCTGTTATTGATGTTTTATATATCCACTTCGCTTAATCTAGAAATCTGCATTCCTACAATGTTCTATTGGTCATGCAATAGTATACAAATACAAAGGGTCTTATTGGTGTAATAAATTTTGAAATTGTCTCTCATTGTATAAGCACAATCCCTAGTCAAAAAGTTATAAATTTCTTATGACAAATATGAATTTACTAGATTTTTTTCTAATATTTCCATTCAGTATTAAAATTTGTAAATTTAAAACTTAGTGATTGATTTTATTATCTCAAAACAGAAATGGTCTATAATTTTTCTCTTAAAAGTAGGGCACAAGGATATACTTAATTTGAGAAAAAGAGTAACTCTTATAACATACAAAGTTTTGGTTTAAAACAACAAAAGCATATCCATGTACGGTGGGGCACATTATCAATCCCAGTATTTCAAATTTAAAGGCAGGGCATCAAAAATTCTAGGGCAGCCTGAACTAAGTAGCAGCACTCGAACAATCAGATTTTTTTTGTTTCTTTTTTAAATTTTAATTTTTTTAAAAAAAAATATCTTTTCTCATTTTACATGCCAAATCCATTTTCCACTCCCCTTCCTCCTCCTGCTCCCTCCACCTTCTCCCACCTTTAGCCCCCCAGTCTTCCCTCTCTCCACTCCTCAGAGAGTGCAAAGCTTCCCATGGGGACTCAACAAAGTCTTATACATTACTTTGAGGCAGGACCAAGGCCCGCCTCACTATATCTAGGCTGAGCAAGATATCCCTCCAGGAAGAACAGAACCAGCAATAGGGATAAATTCTGGTCCCACTGCCAGTGGCCCCACAGTCTGCCCCAGCCACACAGCCATCACCCATATTCAGAGGACCTTGCTTGGACCTGTGCAGGTTCCCCAGCTCTCTGTACTGCACAGAGTCAGTGAGCTCCCACTAGCTCAGGTAGGCATTCATGATCTTTACTTGCTTATATTATTGTTCCTCCCTCTCTTTGACTAGACTTTGAAATCTTGGCCCAGTGCTTAGCTGTGTATCTCTGCGTCTGCTTCCATCACTTGCTAGATGAAAGTTTTATGATTACAATTAAGGTAGTCATCAATCTGATTATAGGGGAAGTCCAGTTCAGGTATCCTCTCCACTATTGCTTATAGTCATACCTGTGGTCATCCTTGTGGATTTCTGGGAATTTCCCTAGTTTCAGGTTTCTTGCTAGCCCCATAATTGCACCCTCAATCAATATATCCATTTCCTTGCTCTCCCTCTCTGTTTTTCCCCATCTAGACCATCCAGTTGTTCCTTATAAGATAATTTATATAATGTAATATATACTATTATATACTATTTTATGTGTAAATTATTTTATATTTAATTTTATAGTTAATATAATTATATAAATTTATTACTTCTATTTTATAGATATCTATTCTTTATTTTATATGGATATATGTGCCTGAGAGTGTAAATATGAACCACATTCATATAGGTGTTCATAGAGGTCAGAAGAGGATCTGAAAACATCTGAAAGTAGAGGTCCAAGTGCTTGCTATCTTCTCTGTGTGTTCTGAGAATGGAACACAGGTTTCCTGCAAGAGCAAGAGATCTTGCTGGGCAGTGGTGGCGCATACCTTTAATCCCAGCACTCGGGAGGCAGAGGCAGGCGGATCTCTGTAAGTTCGAGGCCAGCCTGGTCTACAAGAGCTAGTTCCAGGACAGGAACCAAAATACTAAGGAGAAACCCCGTCTAGAAAATCAAAAAAAAAAAAAAAAAAAAAAAAAAAGGAGAGAGAGAGCAAGAGATCTAAGAGATCTTTACCCTTGAGTCATCGCTCCTGCCTCAAGAATATTACACAGTTCCTGTAATTTTGATCATATTAACCTCCCTCCCCTAACTACTCCCAGATCAATCCCCAATTCCTACCCACCCAACAGTGTATTTACAAAAACAAACAAACATAAAAGAACAGGTTAAATCAAATTTGAACAGCACATAACTCTTGAGTTGTATACTCCTACTGTTTCATGGTCAGCTTACTAGGGGCAAACCCATAACAAAACTGAGTCTCTGTTCCTGTAGCTATGGATTAAGAAAGTTCCTCAGCAGACTGTATTTTCATATCTACCTTCCCTCTTCATTCTGGAATTTGGTCTGAGCTTGCACAGGTCTTATACATGATGCTACAACTTTTTTTGAGTTTACATATATACAACTGTTCTGTTGTACATGAATATTCTCACACTGTAGTTACCCACTGCTTCTAGCTCTTGCATTCTTTCTACTATGAAAAGAAACTTCCTGGATGAAAGTCAACAGATTCACTGAAGGTAAGTCATTAGTATTCCCTGTACATTTAGCAAAATAATAGTAGTAGATTCTCCTGAAGACCCATTACCTGACTAGCCAAAATTCTTGGTTCATAAAATGTCTTGTGCATGGGTTTCAACTCATGGTGTAGATCTTAAATCCATTCATAAACTATTGTGTTATTCCCAACATAGTTATTGAACCTGAGTCCATATCTTGCCAGTTATTATTGTGGCTAAAAATGTTCACAGCTGCGAAAGACTGATGATTACTTATCATTCCCAACAAGAGCACACAACACTTTCAAGTACCGAGAAAGCTAATTTGTAGAGATGAAACTATAATAGTAGGTTTAAATGTGACCTTTTCAAATGTCTTTAGTGTTAATTGTCCCTTCTCAGAACCCCTCCTCTACATCATGTTTCTATCTCAGACCACAATTAGCCACCCATGTTCCATTGTTCCCCATTAGCCTATTATACCAGCGGGTTCTTGAAAACTGCACTAGTTGCGGACTAATTTCCTGGCCTTTATTCCAAATAAAATACACATATCTAAAGATTCAAATCTAAAATGCACAGATGATAGACTATGTGCAAATTTGTCCTTCTGGATCTGGATCTAGGCTACATCAGAATGATTATATCCAACTCCATCTGTTACCTTGGGCTTTATGTTTCTTTATTATTGACATATTTTAGAAAGTGTTTTCTACAAACATTATTCTTGGAAATTGCTGTGAACATATAAGTAAAATATTGTAACTAACATAGCTATATATGTGGTTTATTTGTTCTATCTCTGTGTAGATATATTTTCCTAATGAAATCAGCTTTGAGTGAAAGGTTGGTAAATATTCTTTGAGGGCCAGAATATTTGAAAGCTTTATTCAGAAGAATGAACCCTTTTAAGAGCAAAGATCTGGAAAAGGATAGATTTGCACTCTAAGAAGTGAACTTTATTATGTTTTTCTTATCATAAAAAGCTCTTTTTCTGGCTATTTACTAGCTTTCCATTAAGTGTGTGCATTAGTTGGAAAAGTTTTCTATAAACTGTAGGACAACATAGAATCTGTCATTCAATTTCTGGGCTTTATTTTCCTTCTTGATCTCTTGTTTATTCGGTTTACTTTACCTCACTTGTTTAATGCTAGATATAGCAATGTCAAGTCTAGTGGTATCATATATTGTGGTTTAAAGAATCACAGTATGATTTCCTCCTTGCTTCACTACATTTTCATTTTTCATTTATTACTTGGATCCCAAATTTCAACTTTTATGTGTTTTTGATATCAAAATAACATCACCCATGGCACACCAAAGATCCTAATAACCAGTATCTGAGTGTTAAATAAAAGTTCTATCTAAAGAGAAAATTACACACATAATTTTATTTCTTATCTCTATCAAAGGTATTTTACCACAATATCTCTGAAAGATTGCCTTACTAACATGGACACTTACATAGGCACATGCAGCTTACTAATGTTAAAAGCATTTTACTTAGTACTCCAAACTAGGGACAATTAATAGTCCCTAAAATAAATATTGATTTTTAATGAACAATATATACATTAAGATGAGGCCATATGGATGGAGATAGGAATTCTACATACAATATGGGCCATTTCTTTATGTAAAATGATGAAGAAGTAGACATAATAGAAAATGACACAGAAAGAATATCATATGGAGAGAGGCAAGGGATGCCAACAAGGATAAAATACATTGGACCCTAAGAGAAATATGGAAAAATCATACTCTATAGCAATGGAGTCACCATGACTCTTTGGATAACATAATTTCACACTTTTGTTGTTGTTGTTGCATTATTTTTCTTTTGTTATCTTGAGACAGGGACTTACCATGAAGTTCTGACTATTTTGAAATTCCCTATGTAGACTAGGTTGGACAGAAACTCACAGAAATTTGCTTAACTTTGCCTCCCCAGTGCCAAGATTAAGGGTTTGTGCCATCATACCTGCCCTTTCCCCTACAATCTCTACTTCTGATGCCAGAACTTTGAAAAAAATGAACTGCCATGAAGTTGTCATTCAGTTTGTGATTCTTCATTATAAAAATCTTGGAGCCGGGCGGTGGTGGCGCACGCCTTTAATCCCAGCACTCGGGAGGCAGAGGCAGGAGGATCTCTGTGAGTTTGAGACCAGCCTGGTCTACAAGAGCTAGTTCCAGGATGGGCTCCAAAACCACAGAGAAACCTTGTCTCGAAAAACAAAAAACAAACAAAAAAAAACAACAAAATAAAATCTTGGAAAACTACATTGTACTCTATTGAAAATAGCATACCTTCAATTAAACAGAAATATTGATATGCTATCAATAACTAAAAATAAACAAATAAAATTCTAAAATTAAAACATGAGAATTGATACATATTATATTTAAAATGAAGTAATTCAGTAATAAAATAAGACAGTCACGTGAAATACTTAGACTTTGCTATGTGAAAAGTATCAGGATCAAAAAAAAGTATGAAAACAATATGAAAAGGTGTTATAGTTTAATGTAAAATATGCCCTATTGGCTTATATTTATGGACACTTAGTCCTCAGGTGAGGACTTTCTTTGGAAAGCTTGTGGAACATTTAGACTGTGAAGTCTTTCTAGAAGAAGTGAGATACTGGATGTGGAACTTGATGCTTTTACATATGACAAATATCAATGACAATCCCATGCACCTTGCTATTGCTTCATGATTGCATTCTCCAATAAAGGAACTGGTGTCTCCTGGAAAAAAACTCGCCATTATAAGAGTGGAGGAAGAAAAATATAAAGCATGAGTCAGAAGTAATATACTACTTATAAAAAATAAAAAAATAGGAGTAGGCCATCAAAAAATTCAAAATTAAAAGAATTACAGTGTGGCAAAAGTTATGGCAATGTACACTATCAATAACTAAAATTGTCTGGATTCAAACTTGGTATCAAAAAATTATTCCATGGTTTATATAACTTAACTATATATAAATTATATATTATAAATAAATTACTAGATAAGTCAACAAATGGATGCAATGAGATAAATATATGTATCTTAGTGTTCTATTACTGAACAGACACCATGACCTATAAAAGGAGGTAGGGCTTTTCTTTTGTTTCAACACTCCAGTACCAAATAAACACACAAAAGCTTATATTAATTATAGAAGGTTTGGCCTATAGCTCAAACTTACTATTGACTAGCAGTTACAACTAAATTAAGCCATTTTTTATTAGTCTACATTGTGCCATGTGGGTTCATAACTTTACCTGTTCTCTAGCACATCTTGTTCCTCTGGCAGCTGACTTGAATCTATCTGACTCTGCCCTTCTTTCTCTCTGTATTTTCAGTTTTACTTCCCGTCCTAGATTTATTTTGCTTTGCTATAGGCAAATTTAACTTTATTATTTATCAAGAAGAGCAACACATATTCATGCCATACAGAAGAGTTATCCCACAACAATGACCTTGGCAACTCTTACTGAAGAAAGCATTTATTATGGACTCACTTGCAGTGTCAGAGGTTTTGAGCACTATCAGCATGGTGGGTGCATGGTGGCATGCAACCAGACAGAGTATTAGAGAATTAGCTGACACCTAGAAGGTAGGCAGCCTGAAGAGATAGGAATATAAGGATTAGTTTGGGCTTTTGCAACCTTAAAGGCCACCCTCAGTGACACATTTCTTCCAATGAAACCAAACCTACTCCAGCAAAGCCACTCCTCCTAATCCTTCTCAAGTAATGTTACTCCCTGATGACTAAGCATTTTAATATATGAGCCTATAGGGACCAGTCTTATTCAAACCAGCACAATCTGTTAAAGAATTTCAGTATTGTAGCTTATCAACTGTACCTTCCTAAGTAATTGTGCACATCACATAGCACTTTCTTTCCAGGGGACACTGGAAGAGAGAGGAGTTAGTTAACAGTGGATAAATCTGATGAAAGTATCTCAAAGTGAATGTCAAGCCTGACTTCATGCTCTTGTTATGTACGTTTATATGATGAGATTAAAAATGGTCCATTATCTCTGTGAATTTTTATAAAACAATCAAACAAAATAATATAATATAATAGGAAAACAATATCAAATTAATAGTAGTTAAGTAGAATCTACAATATCTCCCAAGAGGACTCTAAATTTGATTGAGTTATTAAAAAGGCATGCCAGAGGGTGTTGTTTTATTCCTTATATCTCATCGTAGGAGGCAGAAGTAGGTGAATCTCTGTGAGTTATGGTCTAACCTGATTTACATATTAAGTTCCAGACCAACCAGGGATACACAGTGATACTCAAAATCATAAAGAAAACAACAACACAAACAAAAACAACTTAGAAACTGTCAGAAGAGAAACGTAAGAACAAATGACGACTGAAGGATGTACGCAATACTGTCATCCTAAATAAGATAAAAACATATTTTAATATGATTAAATGAATGTGACTAGAGCGTATATTTTATCTACTTAATATATACACCTTATTAATGTACAGTTTTTATAGATAAAATTCAATGAGACATAGATAGTTTATTGTATTAATTTTCTCAGTAAATTTTGAACTATTCCCATAACTTAAAGGTTCATTTAAAACTAACACCAGACTTACCTTTTGACATCAACATTATACCAGTCTTCATAAGTCTAATCACAATTATTTGGAAAAAAATTGGTCACCTTGCTTTTGAGAAACATTTCAGTGAGTGATAAACATCATGACTGCCCCAGACTCTGGTCACAGATGTATCTGTTTTAAAGGAGCACAGAACAGGGGTGGTGTTATGTGAAGAATTTATACTTCTAATGAGGAGGATTCTACAAACTCCTGTAGAAGTTATAACCTCAGCTAAATTACAACTAAAATTTGATGGAGAAACAGACAAAACAAAAAATAAATAAATAAATCCAAATATCAGGACAAATAAAGCTATGAAAATTCTGAATATAAATTATAATCCTAGTTCCCAAGAATGTCAATCTATAACATAGACAATTCATTGAATAACTGTAGTTTTAAGTACTCTATTTTTTGACAAAAGAATTTAAATGTTATCAGAACTTATAAACATGTACAACACATTACATAAAGTCTATTAAGTTGAGCCACTCAATTTCTGCAGAGGGCTGCAAAAATGCAATATTAATTTGTAGAAACTTGAATTGGGAATGTGATATCGTTATGAGGCATACTAGCTTCAGCCATTATCATTGGAATGAAGACTTGTTACTTCATTTTCAGTTTTTCATTAGAAGCTTCATAATTGGTATGAAACATTAGCATTTTCATGCTTTGTGGATAAAATTGTTGTTGAACTTGCTCTCAAACATATGAACAATCATTTTTCAAGTGCACTTCTTCATTGTAATTAAAGATTGGCTACTTGGCAGTAATCCTGATCTCAAATGCAATATGCAGTACTGCCTTTATGCACTCTGTCATTATTCAGGAAGCATTGTGTAACCAGTTTTGGGTGTCTTAGCATTTCCCCCAAACATTTTTCTTCTCGCAAATTTAGGTCTTCCAAAGTTTTCAGTCCTGTGTGTATGTGTGTGTGCTCGCGCACAAACACACGTGCATACACACACACACACACACACACACACACATTCTCTTGTTCTACAATGCATTTCTGAAGAGGCAAAATAACCTGAGAAGCTTGTGTCTTGTTTCATCTGAAAGTAGCATGAATCCAGAAGAAAAAGTTATGTAGAAAGAGTGTACTGGCTATCAACAGACATGAATTTAGTTTTTAGCTTTCTAACTGACTTTCTGTCCTACCTTGCTTACTTTATCTTAATTATAATATACTATAAAATAATAGTAACAGTTATGTGGAAACAATGACTCTACTACTTATGTCAGATTCTGTATAAAGTATAGTTCATGGAGCATGTCTTTCCAATTCTCATTTTAACATGAAAAGGTAGTTTGTAAAAGGACAGTGTGTTACAGATGAGAATTTGAATCACTTTCCCAGTTAGAATAAGCCTGAATGAAACAGACTGCAGATTCTTAATATCTATTTAAAATGATTTCCTAATCATTTTAGGAAATGAATCTTGAATGTAGAAATGTATTTTTACACATTTCTACATAGGAATCCATGTGTATGTGTATAACAGCACTCATTTATTAACAACATACTCAATTCTTCACTATAGATACATCAAATGCAACATACTGAAAAAATTAAAGCATTATTGCATACTATGTCAATAAACCCTTTTCACTCAATATACTTTTACCTAGCTTGCCAATGTATTCTAGAAGGAATTGGACTTTGCTGTTCCCTTTCTTATTTACTAGAGTCCATAAATCATAAAGATCCTATACTCTAATTCATCATCATGCTGTGTGCAAATTTTTTTTCTGTGTAGTGAAATTCTTTTTTTTTTTCTTGCTGATTTTTTTTATTAATTAATTAATTTAATTATTAAAGATTTCTGCCTCTTCCCGGCCACCACCTCCCATTCCCTCCCCCTCCCCCAATCAAGTCTTCCTTCCTCCTCAGCCCAAAGAGCAAGCAGGTTTCTCTGCCCTGTGGGAGGTCCAAGGACCACCCACCTCCATCCAGGTCTATTAAGGTGAGCATCCAAACTACCTGGGCTCCCACAAAGCCATTACATGCAATAGGATCAAGAACCCATTGCCATTGTTCTTCAGTTCTCAGTAGTCCTCATTGTCCATTATGTTCAGCGAGACCGGTTTTGTCCCATGCTTTTTCAGTCCCCGGCCAGCTGGCCTTGGTGAGAAATTCTACAGTGAAATCTGTCATATGTTTACATTAATAACATTTTACACTATGCCATTCTCATTCCTGTCTTCTGGACATTAACTTCACAGAACAGGAGAGAAATTTTGTTTTTTTTTTTTTTTTAATGGAACGTGGGTCTGTCATATTGTTGCTCTGTTATATCAACTTTTTCCTACTTCTGAAAGACAGCAAAGATCCCTCTAGCCAATAAAGTCCCTTTTTGTAAAACTGAAATATAATCTTGTAAATACAATTTGTAAGGTTTCAATACATCTGAACTGGAAAGTTTTTTCATAATATTTCTCAAGCTTTTCAAAGAACAGTGATGTTTCTAATTTAAAACTTTAGGATTGTCCTTGTTTTGGGTTGAGGGCCATTATCTGCAGACTGCCATGACTCAAGTCCTCCTCTTCCAAACAGCACAGCACAGGAAAAATGCATGCACCTGGCAGGGGAATAACTGTGGAATGCCTCTCTTCCATTTTGGACCTGTTACATTACCAGCCTGTATAGTCTCCATTCTTACACCTGCAAAATGAAAGGTAATATTCATGACTTGATAGCAGATCTGGAGGTATAAATACTTTCCAAATGTTACTGTAGCAAAATTAATAATTGTTCTAACCTAACAAATTATTTCAATAAGGAATGCCCCAGTACAAACCACAGGAACTTAAAAGTCACAGTTGATTGTTTTGTGTACTAGAAGAAATAAAACAATAAATAGTGAATTTAAGGACAGAAAAACAAAGCATTGTAATATGTATTCTATGTATTTCTTTGACTATTGTAGACATGTTCTGGCTAATCAAATAACCAACTGTCTCACAGTAAAGTATATGGAAAACTTTAAGTGGAGATAAGTCATTGTCTCCTCCTTAAAAGCAAATTTATTTGGGCAGGTCAATCACCTGGCCAATGGAAAACCTCTCATGAAGGTTCACTTAAAGCCATGTTAAAGAAATAGGAGCAGTAATCAACCCCTTAATAAAATAATTTACTTTTTGTTCCTCATTTTTCTTTTGGACACTGATGAGTATTGGCTTTCTCTGGGACTTTTGGCATTCTTACTGTTTCTCTAAAGCTATCTGGGAAACATTTGCTGCTTTCTACCATTTGGCTCAGTTCTATGGGGACTTCCGATAACTAGCATGTGTTTTTCCCTATGTCTTTTTCATTCTCTTCCTCCAAGTAGATGTGAAGATTTATGCCTTTCCTGCTGCTTTCTTAGGGCTACTATAGCCATGGTGAAAAACCATGACCAAAAACAACTTAGGGGGGAAAAAAGAGTTTCTGTTGCTAAATGTTTTAAATAATAGTTCATCATCAAAAGCGGTTTAGCTAGAAACTCAATCAGGTTAGGAATTAGAGGCAGGAAATGACATGCCTACAACCTGGAGAGATTTTCTAAATCGAAGATTCCTTCTCTCTGATGACTCTAACTTGCATCAAGTTGACATAAAACTATCCAGCACACCTACCATGGAACTTTTTCTTTTAAACTCTAGTACAATTATCCTCAAACATTCTTTTGAGTCTCTCTCATCTATCATCTATCTATCATCTATCTATCTATCTATCTATCTATCTATCTATCTATCTATCTATCTATCTATCTATCATCATCTATCTCTCTATCTTTCTATCATCTATCATTTATCTGTTTATCATCTATTTATTTATGAATCATCTACCTCTTTCTATCAGCATCTATCTGTTTATCAAATATTTATTTATCCATTTATCATTTATCTATTTATTAGTTCTTTGAGAATTACATACAACTTGTTTTAATTATGTGCAACATTCCTTCCCAGTTCTTATCTAGATCCATGCATAGCTTACTTTTCTCTTCTCATCCAACCTATAGTCTTTTTCTTCCAACAAATCCAATTTCTATTCCCCCTGGATTTCTTAATCATATGGCAGTCCACTAAAGAAAGATCTACTTCTCAGAGGCTAAGCATTTAAATTAAATTAATTAAAATGTATAATTCCCTTCCAATTATCCAAGAATTGCCAATATATCTCTGGAAAGAGGTAAAACTTCCTGATCGCAATTCCACTTTCCATACTAGGTTGTGGTCTCTTTTCAAATTGCACAGGTCTTATGCACAGTGTCACAGTTTGTTTTTGTTTGTTTGCTTGTTTGTTTCTAGACAGGGTTTCTCTGTAGCTTTGGAGCCTGTCTTGGAACTAACTCTTGTAGACCAGACTGGCCTTGAACTCACAAAGATGTGCCTGCTTCTGCCTCTTGAGTGTTTGGATTAAAGGCATGCACCACCACCTCCTGGCAGTGTCACAGTTCTTATGAATTCATTGTAATTCTCTTCCACTTCTGGCTCAAGTACTCTCTGTTCATGTGCTTCTATGATGATCCTTGACAATTAGGAGAAAGATGTACAACTGCTCATCCTGCATTAATGCGTTGTCTGTGCCTCAGCCTATTGTAGATACTTCTTGGTTGATCATAATATACAAAAACAGAGATTGCTCTGATGTGAGTTGAGAGATGCCTTAATCTGTGTGCATATTGATAGGTCATTAGGGGTTGGCTTACTACTATGTCCGTTTCACAGAATAACGGTAGTAAGTTTTCCACTATAGCCTATAGGTCATAACCTATGGAGTAGAAACTAAATCCTATCAAAAAGTACTTGGTTATTCCTATAACATTATTGCAGATCTTGCACTAGAGCATGTCTTCGGCAGGCCAGTTATCATTGTAGCTTATAGTGTTCATATTTGGGTTAGATTGATTATTGCTTTTTTTTTCTGGTCACAGCTTCCATAACTACATAAGGTCGCAAGCAGACATAAAATTTCAGGACAGTATCAGTTTAAGTTGGTCATATTCTGTGACTCAAGTGTCTTCAAAAGTAGAGTCTTTTAGGTACACTTAGAAGGTTAACAATAGCATTGGCAACGACTTATAATATTTGGAGTTCTTTGTGACCTCAGTGCTCTGCAATACTCAAAAAAGAGTAACCCATTCTTGGCACAGGACCTTTTATTTGTTACCTTGTGCTATATAGAAGGGTCTTTGTTTCCCATTATAAAATAGCTCCATTTTGACTCCTTTGGTTGTTGTTTTGTTTTGCTTTTTTGTTTTTGTATAGATTTGTTTAAGAAGCTTCTACAGTGGTCTTTCAATATGCCTATTTAAAAAAAAATAGACATCAGCGGTATTTATATCTCTTAGTTTCTCTCTTTTACACTGTTTCTACTACCCAGTCAGAATATAGCCACTGTTGCTCTAAATACCTGCGAATCTTTCATAGCAATGCATTATACTTCTTCTCCCATGAAAGACACTCCTCACTGGTCCTTAATAACATTCCGTTCTCTATGGGTATTCTAAGTGAAACACAAGTATCTTCAGTTTCAAAACTGATATCCACGAATGAATGAAAATACCCATCTTCTTCTTTCTGGACCTGGTTTACCTTACTCAGAATTATTGTTTCCATGTTAATTTTATTTAGCAGCAGTGGGATAGTCTTAAACCATTTTATTAATAACAGTCAAAACCTCAACATGGGACCTGAAAGTCCTACAGTTTGGTGATTTTACTTGGACTCTCTCAAATTTTCAGAAAAACTGTATTTCCCCTATTATATAAGTATGTATGTATGTATGTAATTATAGCTTGGGAAATATAGGTTTACTTTGGTGCTGTTCTTGTTATTTCGTGAGCGAAAAAATAAATTTCCCAAATTACTTCATGAAGATAGTAGAAGTCATGACACATTAATAAATTTTAAGCAAATTCATTTTATAGAAGCATTTGTTATCTTTGTATAATGACCATATATAATACACTAGTTTATGTATAATTAATGCATTTTTGGATTTACATGTAATATAAAACAAAAATTATTTCTTTGCTACTATATAAATATTATGTCAGCAATAAACACTGCATAATGATAAGCACTGTGACACATTTTTTAAAATTTTTATTTATTATAGTAATTTAGTTACAAATCTTAAATATACAAAATTGAACTTAATCTTTTCTGTAAAAGCCAGCTATCTAAAGAAAAATGATTAATTTCAGTGTTCTTTTGGTCTTATTTTTCTATTCCTGTGAATATAGTGGAAATGAAGGTAGTTAATTTTTCCATAAGCTAGTGCAAATTAAAGAATGAAGCTTTTCAAAGGAAAGGTTAGAATCTAATATGATCTGTTCTCAAATTCTGACCTTTTTGAGTAGAGGTTCCCATTATTCTAAATCAGCAGGGAGAGTGCTAATTACTCATTTAGAGATGCTAAGGTAGCTCTGGGAGGTAGATGAAAAGAGGGAAAACCCTAAGTAGAAAACATGTCCCCTACAGGGACTGCTTGTTAGCAGTTCTTCCTTTTGAAAACCTCAGACAGAAAACTTTTTAGTTAGGAAAATGTCTATTATATTTTAAGTGGAAACAATAATTATTAGAATTTTCATGTTAAAATTATGTTTATTAAGGATTGCCATTGAATTCCAAAGTTCTTGATAATGCCTTATGAGCGGCGCGTTCATAGAGAGAAAGGTCTATGAAAGCAAAGGTAACTTGAAAAGAAAGGTAACTTGAAGCATTTACTTGTGAACATTTTCACTAGCAAAGCAGGAAACGCCATCAGAATAGTTGAGTGGCAAACATATTAGGGATGACCCCAAGGTCCAAACCAGGAGCAGAAGGAGAGAGAGCACGAGCAAGGAACTCAGGACCGCGAGTTGTGCACCCACATACTGAGACAATGGGGATGTTCTTTCGGGAACTCACCAAGGCCAGCTGGACTGGGTCTGAAAAAGCATGGGATAAAACTGGACTCGCTGAATATAGTGGACATTGAGGACTGCTGAAAAGTCAAGAACAATGGCACTGGGTTTTGATCCTACTGCACATACTGGCTTTGTGGGAGCCTAGGCTGTTTGGATGCCTTACCAGACCTGGAAGGAGGTGGGAGGTCCTTGGACTCCCCACAGGGCAGGGAACCCTGACTGCTCTTAGGGCTGATGAGAGAGGGGGAGTTGATTGGGGGACGGGGAGGGATATGGGAGGCGGTGGTGAGGAAGAGACAGAAATCTTTAATAAATAAATAAATTAATAAAAAAAAAACCTATCCAATTGTCATGAGTGTTGCTACTAAGGCCTGTGGTAATATAGAAAGAAATGAGAATTGGCAACAAAATGGAGGACCAGCTAGCTGCAAGAGCGTCAGAACAGGAAACCAGTAAGGACTGTCAAGGTTCTGGTTTCTATTTTCTACTTGGTTAAAATTTTAGAAGCAATATACTTCCCTGCTCCCTTATCCATCCTTCCATTATCCCAACCATCCCATTCCCCCAAGCTCTCCCCATCCTCCCCTTCTCACTTTTCTCTCCCCATCTCCCCTTTCCCTCCATCCCACCCCACCCCCAGTTCCCAATTTTTGCCCAGGAATCTTGTCTACTTCCAATAACCAGGAGGATAACTGTATGTTTTTCTTTGGGTTCACCTTCTTATTTAGTTTCTCTAGGATCACGAATTATAGGCTCAATGTCCTATATTTATGGCTAAAAACGAATTATGAGTGAGTACAAGGACAATGGCACTGAGTTTTGACCCTTTTGCATGTACTGGCTTTGTGGGAGTCTAGCCTGTTTGGATGCTCATCTTCCTAGACCTGGATGGAGGGGGGAGGACCTTGGACTGCCCACAGGGCAGGGAACGCTGACTGCTCTTTGGACTGGAGAGGGAGGAGGAGGGGAGTGGGGAGTGGGGGGAGGGGGAGGGAAAAAGGAGGCGGGGAGGAGGCAGAAATTTTTAATAAAAAAAATTAATAAAAAAATTTAGAAACAATTTTGAAACTATGGATTTTCCAGTGAGTCTACATCATTGTCTTCAATTGCATATACAAAATTTAAGCAACAACAAAAACCACTTGGTCATTTTTGCAAAAATGCATCTTTTATCTTAAAGGGAATAGGAGATTCTTTATTCTGCAGCAGTCTATGAGTAACTAGCAACACAGATTCACATTGCTTTAAATAATAAGTAACAGCATGATAACAGTTCCATGAAGGTCTCGTACTTATAAATCAATAGGGAATCATGAATCAAGGAACTTCTCAAAAGCAACGGAGACAACTATCTGACAACATTCTTACCTTTAAAACAACATTTCTTTTTATCTTTGGAGATTATAGTATAATTATATATTATACTATATAATTATATATAGTATAATTATATTAATTATAATATCATTTTTTCCTTCCCTTTCTTCTCTCCAAACTCTTCCAAATACAGTTTGTTGTTCTCTACAAATATTTGGCCTTTTTCCATTAGTTGTTGTTATGTATACACATGCCTATGTATTTACATATATTCCAAAACACATAAATACAATCAGCTCAAGCTATATAATGCTGCTTGTATGTATGCTTTCAGGGCTGACTATTTGCTATTAGGCAACAAATTGATGTGCTTGTCCAGTGGAAGAAAACTGCTTCATCAATCAGCATTCTTTAGATGTCTGTACTCTGCACTTTAAAATATTTTTGTATTAAAATTTTTTTCATAGAATATATTTTTATCATTTTTTTCTTCATCCAAACAACTCTTCACAGATGCTATCTACCTTTCCTCCCTATAGGAAAGTCAAAGAAAACAAGCCAGTAAGCAAACCATTTGTGTCCTCCCCATCAGCTCCTGCCTCCAGATTCCTGTCCTGACTTTTTTCAATGACGAATAGTTCTGTGGAAGTATAAGCCAAATAAACTCTTCCCCCGCCCTCAAAAAGTTATGGTCTTGGTGTTTCGTCATAGCAATAGATATCCTAAGACAGTTATTCACAGGGACTTATTTACTATTAAGATTCATTAATTGAGGAGAAAAAAAAGAAGAAAAGGACAGAAATTGAAAAAAAAACAGATTTTATCTTTTGAACTATTTATCTTGTTCTCAACTACCTATTACCAACCACTATGCACAAAAATAAAATAAATGGAAATGTAATTTAGCTTGTTTGCAAAGGGGTAAATGGTAATGTGTTCTGACAGGGCAAGGCAATGTTGAGATTTCTTCCTCTTGGATTCTAGCTGAGGCCATTTTAAGTTTCACTGAGATTTGATCTCCTTGATGGGGAGTCCTGTGGAAAATTACCTAATTCTATTCTAGGAACTGGAGGTTATGAGGCCCCAGCTAACTTAGTGTCTGTTAAATTGCCCACTTCTGTAAGCCTTCCCCTCAAGCTAATTGCTTAACTAAGCTTGTGTTAAACTTCTTGCTTTTGTAAAATTTCCCCTGCATCTGCCAAGCAAGATAAAAGGGTGTAGATTTACTTTTGTGTGTGGTGGGGAGGGATTTATTGCTATTGTTTTCTTTAAAAGCCTTATGTTTTAAATGTTTCTAGCTGCATTTGGGTCCTGAATAACTGAATAAAGATTTTTGAATTGACTGTAGACTGTGTCTTCTTGTGGAGACCAATAACAATGCTGTTACCCAGAATATATAAATCTGTACATTCTCCAAACTGGACATATGATTATTGTAATTAATACTGCCAGATTATCTGGTTCTGCTTGCTAAATATTTTCACAGTATATATAAAATAATATTTAGACAACTATCTTCATCCAAACTAAAAGAAAAAATTCCCCTTATTTCTACTTACAATGTTACATGAATGCTTCTGACACAGGGAAAATATATGAAAAGAGGTTAAATACCATGAATTTTATGAGTCTTTATATGATATATGTTTAGTAAAGTCCCTATAAAGAGCATCATTATTATTTAATACATTTTTCAAGGAACTGCAATGAAGTTTTGACTATCATGTCAAGAAAATGTTAATCCCATCAACAAAGAATAAGACTACTATCACAGTTTAAAGACAGATTTGAAGCAAGCTTTTAATTAAATACTGACCAGGTGGATGAGCTCTGGCCAGGTCCACACACAGGTTTCTGGGAAATGGCCCAGAATCAAGAATGGCAAGGGCTTAAGAAGGAAAACCCATAAATCATTCCATTCCCCATCAGGTCCATTCAGGGGCAAGCATACATCCTGAAGTACCTTCAGCCCGTGAACACCCCCCCCCCCCATTTGATCAAGCACATCAAGCACATTAGGTAGGTGGGTGAAACAAACTTTTTTAGGGGAATGAAAAAAACGCTATCTTCCATAGACAATAGCCTCCAGCGTTTCAGGAACTATCTGTCCTTGGGCAAGGGTCTTGTAGGTCAGAGGCATTTTTTTTTTTTTTTTTTTTTTTTTGTTTCATGGCTCTCTTAGCCATAGTAACTAAAACTTAAAATGTAACTTTTTTTTAAAAAAAAAAAAGGTTAGCAAATTTCTCAATACAATGATTCTACATATTCTTGCTTTGCAGATTTTTAAATTTTTTTCTTGTATAGAAAGCTCTTTATTGTAAAGTTATATTATTTGTGCATGTATTTCTAATTATTCTATTTTATACTCTCCAAAAAAATCAATTGGAGTATCTATAATTACATTGTCAGGAAATAATTGCTGCTTTGAGATGAATCAAAGTTTGCTACAGGAACTCTTTGTAGTGGAATCTCATAAAACTTTCTATTTTATTAAGTTGCAATAAGAAACCCACATGTTAGAGTAATATATCACATTTGTTTCTTTTTCTGAGAGGTACTTGGAAGCCACTCTGCTTGGCATAAAAACTTAAGTGGAAAAGTTGAACATTCTTGAGATTTGTCCTAGCCTTAACCTTTCCTTAAAAATTACTAAAACTTTAAAATTAAAGTTTTCAGTTATAACAGTGGAAATAGGTTCAAGGTCAGAGACCAGCACTTTTCACTTTTTTAATAAGAGCCTTAACTGTGGAGAACTGAAGTGCTTAAGGATATCAATAAAGAAGGCATTTTAGGATAAAATCCCTCAAGATTTTCCCATTGTATGAAATGTTAGAGCTACCAAATTGCCTTCCTGATTATTGTCAAAATGCTTCAGATATTGTTATCATAAAACCAAAATTCAGAGACTAAAAGGAAAGTGTTTCTTAATGGTATAATGTGTTGGGAGATTTCTGACATGAACCTCCAGTTAAAAATTCTACTTCAGTATTTTTTTTTCCATTTGTCAAAAAAATAATGAGGAAATTACAGTAATTTTATGAGATTTTTTAAACTGTTCACTGTATGTACCAACTTTATTTTACCCTAATGAAAATAAATAATAAAGGATACATATATATGTATTTTCAACTGCATATAAAGATTTTATAAAGAAAATCTCAGAAATGTAAGTATTGTGTTTAATAAGTAATAATGCCATAATAGGAAAAATGTAATAATCATAGTACTGTATACTTAAATGTCTAGACCACATAGTAAAAATTATATTTCCACTTTTGTGTGTTGTGACCATAGATTTTTCTAGGAAAATCATTATGATTTACTATGAAAATATTTTATCTAATATTTTTACTGAATAAGAAATACTTTGGAGCTTGACAGTGATGGTGCACACCTGTAATCCCAGCCCGTGTGAGGCCGAGGCAGGTGGATCTCTGTGAGTTCAAGGCTAGCCTGTGCTAGTAAGCTTGTTCCAGGACAGCCAGAGCTATTACAGAGAGAAACTCTGTCTTGAAAAACTAACTAACTAACTAACTAACTAACTAACTAACTAACTAACTAATTAACTAACTAACTAAATCAATCAATCAATCAATAAATAAATAAATAAATAAATAGAAAATAAAAGAATTTCAAAAAAGTGTTGCTAAAAGAAAGACATTTTTCTATATAAATCCATCTGCAATATTCCTATAGTAGCAAGAAGATATGTAGAAAACATTATTTGCATTTCTATACATAGTTATCATGGAAAGTTGCTCTTTATGTCTTACTGAAAAGGTATGTGCTGGGAATGAGCAACTCCTGCCGCATAGATATCAACCCAGGCTGATAAGAAACACTGTAGAAAACCCTTTCTTTTCCATATTCCCTCCAGTGTGGGAATGCCTAAGAAGAATTTTAAGGTATTTCACCATTGGAAATTAGTTCCAGTCACTCAGTTATACAAGCTTGTCATAATTTGGTGCTCTCCTTAATTTTTGTTTAATATTCTACATTTGATTTTGAAATCACCAAATAAACCCATTATGTTTATGTTATTATGCTAGAATTTCAAAATCACTTAACTCCTCAAATTGTTTATAGTATGATGATATAATAAAGATAATATTTTTGATAACTATAGAGTTGTTTGGATGCCGTTCTCTATTATTTTTACCTCAACATGTGTGAGGAAAATGATTATTGATCCAAATCTTGGTCAAATTAATTAAAACAAGCTTTTTTACTCAGGTGAAGGTGCTATCTCTCTCTAAGGAGAAGTTCAATAGACATAGGGAAAATAAAAATTTTTATATCTTGGGAGTAGTGGGTCTCCAAATGGGGAATTTGGCAGGCAAATAGGTGAGATTATATTAGCAAAACATAAAAATAAGGAATTGGTTATAAGAACCTATTAAAACATAAGTCTTTGCAATTTGGTCATAACAACTTTTGGAAACAAAGTCACGGTTGCTATTTCTTGGCACAGGCAATATAAAACCATCTGTGCTTAAAGTTGCAGGTGAAGTATAACACAAACCTTGAGAAACCAGGAATAAATTTAGTTTGCTTTTACTATAAGAAGACTTTCAAGATTAAGATGGGGGCAGTCTGGTTTAGCATTGTTAAATGTTATTTGTACCTTGTAAAAAATTGTAGTTATCATTTATTAATAATCCTATCAGAGCTCTGTGTTAATGCCACAAGTCTCCTACAAGTTAAAAGAAAGTTGGCTTGGGAACTTCATCTATAAACCTGAAAATCTTAGTATTAAAACAATAGAGGAGAAAATAAATTACAATTTATATCTTCCATGAGTCTCCTGAGACAACAGAAAACAATTAAGGAAGAGATGACAGAGAAAATATTAGATACAGAGAAATCTTCATGTTCTCTATCTATCTATCTATCTATCTATCTATCTATCTATCTATCTATCTATCTATCTATCTATCTATCATGTGTGTATGTGTGTTTGTGTGTAATAGTGATAAAGAGACAGAAACAGACAGACAGTGACACACACACACACACACACAGAAGAGAATTCAATATGTAGAAACGGCTGGCCTTGAACTAGTAGAGATCCTCCTTCCTCTGACTCTCAAATGGTGAGATTAAAGCTTGAACTACCATGCCAAGCAAAAGGATTTCCTGATTACATTCTTCTGAAACATGATTTTTACATACAAGCAATAACTCCATGACAGAGTCGTAAGAGAGTTAGAACTGCAATTTGGAGCATGAACAAAGAAATAACCTACAATTATTGAAGTAGAAATGATAAAAAAAAATGCTATGAAAATGTACTCAGAAAATAAGGCTAAAAAGATCCATGAAATAAATATGCTAATATGAATGTATTGCACACTACCAAAGAACAGACAGCTATTCATGCATCTCAGCAAACACTAAAGCAAGGACTTAGTAAAACAGAGTCACTGAGACACTGAAGTGATGCTGTAGGGATCATTATATTAATGTACTGGAGGAATTATTTAGTGGTAGAGGCCAAGCGGTTACTGTCAGAGCAAGGCAGAATAGAATACAGGGGAAAGTGACCTTCAGGGATCTGTGGTAATGACTAAGATAGTTGAAGTCCTTAGAAAGATAAGACATTATCAAAAATATTGATTAAATTATATGACCTAGAGACAGTAATATGCTCTTCAGGCAAAATACCCTGTTATACCTGCTTTTTTGTTTTGTTTTTTTTTTTCCTTTTTGAGACAGGGTTTCTCTGTAGCTTTGGAGCCTGTCCTGGAACTAGCTCTTGTAGACCAGGCTGGTTAAAAAGAACCAACTCTCAAAAGTTTTCCTCTGAGATCCACAGATGGGCCATGGATGTCTACACTCTCACAAATGAACACAGACAAACACACACCTACATATACACACACAGTAAGAATAATGATTCAAAACTCCATGACATAAAATATATACCAAATAAAAGTCACGGCCTATGAGTACTTCCCATCCTTAAATATATTTCAGATATGGAGTTTATCATGTTATGTGGAATCTGGGTAATTTTTTTTTTGCAATAACATGAGGCTTTAATTGATGAGATGAGACAGGAACCAGTGCACTGGGGCCGAGACTCATAACCCCCGCAGGGGAAGAGTTCGACCCTGAGTGTCCTGGAGAAGGGGTTTTTATAGGAAGAAACCACAGCCCAATCATATCTGGGTAATTTTGAAAGTGTCCTGATAACACTAAAATTTAGTAGGTCATGGTAACATATTTAATATTTGTGCAAACCTTATTTTTTAAAGTATCACTGCATAGAGAAAAGAGAATTTCATTGATTTTCATAGATTTTGAATACAAGGTGTGATCTAATACCAGTACCTACATATGTGCGCATGGTTTCATGACTGGAACAGTTAATATTAGTCTGTAAATGTACAATGGTCAGTATCATATTCTTGATGCTCAGGAACATAAGTCAACCACATAAGATACTCCTTAGCATGGAGAGCTTTAATTGTCTGCTAATTAAGGTCCATAGACCACACTACAGCTAATAATGAAAGGAGTTGATGTATGAGAGCTTTGCTCCCTCCTGTTCCCTGTGGGATCGTGCTGACCCATACAATTTACAGAGCTCTCTAACTTCTTTAGGAGTTTGTATTATAACACTCACAATAGATGTTACCTGGTTGGAAAACATCATTTATAGCTGTTTCCTGTAGTTGGTCTTTCCTTTTGGTACTGCCAGCTCACAAAGTCACAGAGACTTACAGTAAGTATGAAAGCTTGGCCCTAGCTTAGACCTGTTTCTAACTAGCTCTTATAACTTAAATTAACCCATTAAAAAATGTTCTTTTGTGTGGCTCAGTTACTTTTACTCTGTACTGCCAGTCCTGGTTCTTCTTTACCTGGCTGACAACTCCATCTTTCTTCTTCCAGAGACCCTACTATACCTCCTGCTAGCTCTTGACTCTTTAGGTTATTAGAAACCAATCACAGTGACATATATTCACACAGTGTAAAGGAATATTCCACAATAATTTCCCTTCACTGTTATGTTTACAAATACTTTTCTCCTTATTTTCTACCTTCAAAACAATTTTTAACTGAACTCCTTTTCTCAGGATTTTCTTTTTTAATACCTTGAAAAATAGAAATCTCTGATAACAACTCACAATCTAAATAATACCATGATATACAGAATACAGAATTTTTATGTTAGAATTATCTTACAGAGGAAAAAATTGTCTTCCAACAACTTTTTGATAGTTGATTATAATTTTCAAGTTGACAAAAGTGAATTTTTTAGAAACTTGATAATGCATACTTCTGGGTGGAAGATGACTCTGGAGGCGATGGTTCAATATTTGTTATGTGATGTTGTCATTCTCTGTGACCATCAGACTCCTAATCCTTCATTCTTTCAACATAGACTTGGTCCATCAGTCTCAGACAGGGTGTGCACACACTGTTTCTCTTGTTATGTGACTTAGGGCTCTGAGCTAAGTAACTACTGTCTCTACAACTCGCAAACCTGAAGGGAAGAATAACTGAACAATTCAAACTCTGTTTATGTGTATCCATCTAATATATAATCTATTATTTTAGTGCTTCAAAATGTTTATTTTATTGTTATTTCTATATTTTTTATTTTTAATTAAAATATAATGGCATCAATTTCCTCCTGCAATCTATTGCCCTTTGCCCTACTATGATCCCTCAAGTATCCAGGTTTGTGTATAATAAACATAAGGTCTTATATAGATCAGTTATTTATTAGTAGTATAAAATCTGTACAAGCATCAAACATTTTCGGGTATAAATAGATAAACTACTGATATTATGTATCTCACCTCAAAATATACTTAAAGAATCAATTTAAAATATAATTTAAATATTTAAAATGTTTAATATAGAGAATTTATAGAATGTAGTAAACTTTTTTATCAGGCATAATTTGAAATTTTTGTGGCAAACCATATTTATGCAAAATTACTAGCTTTTGAAAGTTACCCTACATAGTTAAATCCCAAAGATCATTGCATAATATAAAAGTTTAAGAGTTACATAGAAAACAAAATCCATTGTTCACTATAAATTATTCTGAATTATTTGACACTTATAAGAGGAATACTATATCACATTAAAAATAGTTAATTATCATCTATCTATTTATTTTTAGTTACTCATACGCACCTGACCATAGAATGATTCAAAGTACTTTCTTTGATCCAAAGAGAACTTCCTTCAAAGGCATGGTAATCTTCATGTTAATGTAGCCTGTAATTTCAAGGGCATACCTGTGAGAAGAATGTGTTGTCATAAATACTTCTGACATTTATTCACTGTACTTTATATAAAAGAAAGTTAATATTTC
Source organism: Chionomys nivalis (assembly GCF_950005125.1). Taxonomy (NCBI): domain Eukaryota; kingdom Metazoa; phylum Chordata; class Mammalia; order Rodentia; family Cricetidae; genus Chionomys; species Chionomys nivalis. The sequence continues at coordinate 72,085,183 of NC_080090.1, read as the reverse complement.
AAAAATAAATTAATAGTAACATCATTTCTCAGCTCAATTATAAAATATGCTAAGGTGTCAGACATTCTCAGTGCAGCAGGATTGGCAAGGGACTACAGCAGTCTAACTAAAAGAAATTTTAAAAAGCAGTATTCCATGGTGAATAATTTAACCATATGGTCATTTGGCTTTGATTTAATTCACTGATGGGTGTTTGAAATTTTATGGTGCACCTAAAACAGATCTACTACTTCTAAGAAAGACATTTTGCAGAAAAGAAGATATAAATAGCTTGGAAACTTCATATCTTTCATTTCTTAAGATTTTTACACTAGCATTTCAATATCCCCAAGGAAACATATTTCCTTTGATGTATTAAAAATGACATATCCAATTCAGCTGCAATCTAATTCCTGATACCATTAGTGTACAATCATTATATTTTGGATGAACTTTGAAAAATGAGTAATTAGCAGGAAAATTTTTTACAATTAAGTTTTAATTATAGCACATACAAGAGAAAAGCAGAGCTGAGAAAAGTTGTTGAAGTACATAAGGGTCTGCCCTAATGAAATACATCTATATGGTTCTTTGGAGGTGTCCTTTGGAAAAATCGAGCAATAAGTGTTCCAACTGTACTTAAATGTGTGGTTACAAGCATTTTTATATTTTTATGTCTACATTCATGTGTACACATTAGTTCAGGGATCAGCAGTGTTATAATAATGAAACATTTATGCTCAGACAATTGTCAGTGGGTACAGTTGCCAGCATTGGCTCAATGTTTTTCATAATGACAAATGTTGAGGGTTCCCAGGATTGTTGTTTATAATGCTGAGAAATGAAAGCAGGACTTGTAATAATAATGGTAAATACAATCCCATGAATGGAAACCAACCTGTGAGAGACTGTTTATTCTCAAATAGATGGACCTACATTGCACACACAGGTAGCACCTAAAGGAATCTTGTTTGTCTTTCTTTTAAAAAAGAACACAGGAAGTTGGGAAAGTGTTGTATAGAGGAGAGAAGGGAACTAGATTTAATTAAAATAGATTATATACATATCATAAATCATCAAATGATTAAAAGAAAAAGCTAATTGTGACACGCCCATTGATTCTATTTACTTTGTATATATAATTCAGAAAAACTTGTACACTTTCTTTACAGAAGGCATCATTTCCTTGAGCATTCATATCTTCATTTATGAAACTGGGATCACAATGCATACCTTATATTTTTCATGGATTTCTGTCACGAGTGATGGAATTTGGAAAAACTTTTGAAAATAGAAAGTTTAATATTCCTTCTGCTTTTGTATCCATCTTTTATGTGTCACCAAAACCTATTAGGCCCCTGCATTGAGAGTATGGCAGTGATAAATTTAAGCAAAGAAAATAAATAAAAGGGATATAAAATGAATTACCATTTAGAGACGACATGAAATGCATTTTTAAAGTGACACTTCCAAATGAAAAGAAATGGTGCAGGCAAAGATTCAGTTCGCACCCTGCTGTGCTGTGAGCAAAGAAAGCATCAGAGAAAAATGTTGTACATGTGTTTCAATCTTGGAAGCGTTCTGAACGACTTAAGGATCACACAGGGCAGTAGTATGCTATCAATATGCAAAAAAGAATAAGCTATCAAGTCATCTTTGAAGAATTATCATCGGAATTATCAATTTAATTGCAGAATTATGATACTTTATTATCCCTTAAATTGCCATTGCTAGTAGAGTCCATTGAGCTAATGAAAAAAGATCAATAGTAATTGTATATGAAATAGTTTGCTTATTCTTTCTATAAACCAGACTGCAGTCACTATTTTCTGTCTCTCTTGACCTTCTCTTAATGCATTTCATGTTATGTCTTTCTGCTGATATTCATTTCCACTGCCCTCACTGTCATACAGGTGTTTCTCTCCTAATTGGCAGCAATGTCACTCTTTTCACAAGGTGACACTTGCAACAGCAGCTTTTACACCTATGTCACCATGAGCTTTCCCTCTGATAGCCAGTACACTGGCTCCTGCTATCTATTTTTCTCATGGCTTCATGACATTTAAAAGGGTTTATGTCAATTAAATTAAGTGCAATGTATTCATGTTTTAATAAGAGGATGAGGATATCAGAATTGCTTGATTAGAAATAAAAAATTGGGCTTTGCTATCCTCATAGTGTATCTAAACTATTTTTCATATACACAGGTTACATATTTCTATAATGCACTATTAATGTTAAACCTATTCTTTTCATTGGCATTCATAATTGCACAAGACAAATTATATACTTACCATTAATCTGCTAAGAAGAAGAGAGATGAAGCTGATCTCCAAAGCATCAGTCCTCAGAGGTATATGACAGTCACTGTATTTGTCCTGATCTCCTGAAGTTCTGACAGGAATATTATTTTTACCCCAATACATGAAGTAAGAGGCTTCTTAATTTAGTCATGCTTCCTCTATCTGATGCCTCCATAAATACAAAAAAAAATTTCCATTTGGAACATGCTTTCTTACTAATAAAGTTACATTGCATGCTTTGTTGATAGCATTTAATTTTTGTATATACTCTATCATTCCTCTGTTCATTGATTGATTGTTATATGTCTTCCTTATTAGCATATATTCTAAGACCAAAGTGCCACATTGACCTCTTAACTTTATATAATAATGTCTAGCATTATGTCTGTACTCAATTTGAAATATATATATATTCTATCTGTCAAAAGGGCAAATAAATAGCTAATTTGTGCTTACATAGGAATCTCAAGTTGGTATAAATTCCTCTGCATGATGATTACGTCCTCTTTCCAGGAACTAGATTCCATATAACAGCTGTGATGATAGCAAAGGATTAACTTGGGTCAATATGGTCTGATTTTATGAAATATCAAGTTAAGGTCAACCTTCAATCCACAAGATAAATTTTGTTTCCTACAAGCATTGCCTCCTGTGAGTGCAAGAGTAAGGAAGCTGGAGGTTTTGCTCTATTCCAGTCAGATAATGAAGGGAGCAGAGAAAGCCCTGAGTGAGGGAATTCCTGGATGAGTGTGTATTGTTGATATGGGCATAATCATGACCAGATTCAAGGCCTCAAACTTATGAGGTATCAGCGAAGAATTTCTGTATGAGTTTAAATTTTAGTGTTCCAGGTCACACTTTGGAAAGAAATCAAAATAAGTAATTTAATACAATGCCTGGAAATCAGCAGGACTTTTCATTCATCCGTTGTTGCTTCACGATGCTACTCATGGTAATGTTTCCATAGTTACCTTTAAGTTCTTAAAGTAATAGAATAAAAGTCTGTTAAATACTTGAAGCACTGTAAATATCATACACCTTTCCCAGAAACTTATCAAAAATAAATACATGAGATGCTTAGAGTTCAGAAAAATGCCTGAAAGTCAGGCAATGTAATGAAAAAAAAAAAAGAGGAATGGCGTGAATCCAAGGCAACCCTTGATGACATAAAGAGTTGCTGGCCAGATAGGATGAAATACTAAGATAATGTCTCAAAATCACAAATGAAAACCCAGAAATGTATCTGGAATTTATCCACTATGACTGATTCTTTATAATCTCCTGCTTCTGATTTATTAGTCATTCATAATACTTCTTTATTGCAGTAAAAAAATGAGAGTATTTCAGTAAGGATGTGTATAAAATTCAGGACTACTTAGGTAAGTAGAATATTTCCAAAGCATCAGCATAAGCATGGATGTAGCAAACTCCTTCCTGATACCATAGACCACTTTAATTAAATCCCATATACCTTATTTTATGTGCTCAGAACACACAATTTTCTTTCTAAAAAACATTGGCCATATATATATGGCCAATATATATATAATATTACCAAATGATATGGGGTCATGTGTTTATATGGTTTGTTAACTGTCACATAAAATTTTGCAAATGTATTTTATATTACTACTAACTTTTAAAATAGGATTTCAACACAAATGAGATAATTCTCAAAGTTAGATCATATCTTTCACAGTAAATTTCTAAAATTATATTCATTTATTTTTTTAAAGAGTACAGAGTTTAAAATATTTTCAACTGCTATTTGTGTTTTGGGGAAGCAAAAAGTCATATGTGCAGAAGAAATATCACTGATTCCCAGAATAAAACCTCCATAAAAAATGGCAAGCCTCTGCTTTATATAACCTTCAGTAAAATTTTCCTTGTCTGCAAATTCAGATATGTTCTATAAAGGTTCTATCAAGCACATAAATTACTGAAGAATGAGTGTGGAGTCCCGGAAATGTGAGGCTGTTTCCCTGTCAACCAAAGGTCAGAGAGTTTGGAACTTTACTTTAGTTCCTTCAAGGTTATTGTGATTTTATCTCAAAACAAAAGTCCCACTTAGGTTTTGATTCTGAGAGTTCTGCTCTCTCAACGTTTTTGCCAAGAGGTGTGGCTAATTGCCAGACTTTGTGCTCCAAGAATAGAGAAGTAGATCTCTTCCTACCTCAAGCAAAAGTCTAAGGATCCAACTAAGTTCCAGTGCCCTTCATGGAGTTAACTTGGGATTCCACCCAGGGAATAGTGTGCCTACAGAATATTTTGGTTTAGGGAGTGAGCGTGATTTGGTGACTTGTTTTGTTCTAGCAACAGAATGTTTAACTATGAATATAACTTGTGACTTTCAATTGGTATGTTCATTTTCTTGTATCGTGTTAATGCAGTCTTTTGTCTTACTCCTTCCTTTTGGGATCAGAGGTATTTTAAGCAGTTGGAAATTAAAAGCAGGTGAATTCTCAGTGCCCACTGGAAAATTCCCTCTCAATAATGTCCTATATATTTCTCCATTTTATTCTTTTCATTTGCATCTTCATATTATCTACTATATTTCTAAATCCCCATTGCGAGAGGTATCTTTGCTGAGGCTGGTCCCCGACAAATGAGTGTTATAGGAAAGGAGTAAGTAAGTAAGCAGTCAATTAAATGAAGTCAATTAAAACAATTTTTTTCTAATTAAAGATACGATGATCTTCCTACCCGCAACAAAGCTGCAGCTGCTACTTTACTAGACAAGCAGAATGGTATTGACCATTGCATTAGAACAAGAAAAGCTATGTTGCAGTATAATAAATGAGATGCTTCAGAGGGCTAATGTTTATTGCTTCTTGTGGAAGTACCTGATGTAAGGGCTTTGGTACAAGCAATCCTTTGTGAGTCAGTGAAGGAGAGGAGAGATCTTCTCAGAGGATGTAGACAGCCATTTCTAGAAAGTGTTTTTTGCCTGCCTTAGTTTGTTACTCAACACGCAGTCATATGGCCTGATTACAACAACCTGGAAAGTTTATTTCTGATAGTACAAAAGGAAAATGAATTAGGTGGTCTAATATAAATATATGCCAAGCTTGGATAAAGTTGAAACTAAATAAGTTTGAGTTTCTGAAGAGATTAGCATTATTAAAAATAAGCCAAGGAGATTGCATTAGGAAAACAGTGAAGATGCTGTGAGGGCATATCAGGTACTATGTAGATCCCACTCAGCTAAGGCCCGAAGTTATTAAATAGTCAACTGCTGAAAGACTTTGCACTGATAATGAATGCTTCTGGGGTGGCTTCTCAACACAGTGCTGCCTAAACCAATCTTTTCCTCAAGACTCATTTCACCCAATTCAACTCCACAGGTATTCAGAAATAAATGTAATCATGGTCCAAAGCACTTCAATACTACTCAACCTGGTATCAGACCTTGGCTCAATTCATGAAATGCTAATTTTCCAAGATATAGAATGCATGATATAAGTTCACCAAGAAATGAACAGCCTCTTACATAGTCCTTAAGTTCACTGATGTTCAGTGAGAGGTCTGGAAGGCAAGACAATATATAACGACAGCAAATGAAGGTACAGGAAAGAAGCCAAAGGTGTGACTTAGAATGTCAAAGGATTTGGAGCTGTGAACAATGAGGACTATTCATCAAGGGAAGCTGTAGGCAGGAAGAAAGCCAGCCAGGGATTCAGGCCATCTGGATTTCATACAACAAAGCCATAGGGACGGACTTGATTGAGAACTCACATTAAACAGCAGCTATATCACCAGGATGCAAGACATGGATATAGAGTTTGTCCTGCTGGGTCTCAGTCTTGTTCCATGCCTCCCCTTCCCTTACTATTCTCTAGTAAGTCATGTCTGAAATGGAAATTCTGCCTTGAAAGCATAGATCTTGACTTTATTTTTATTTAAAAAAAAATGGCTCCTGCATATAACTTATTGTTTGATTTGCAGGAGCCTAGAAATAAGCTGTGCTCCTTTTTTCCCCCTGAATTTCAGGGTAAATTTTAGTCTTAAACTTTAGTTTCTTAAAACTTTAGGAACTTATGGAAATAACTTAATATTTTTGAACTATGAAGCAGTAACAAACGTTCAGATAAGGGAAGAATGTTATATTTTATGTGTGAAGTATTACCTACAGGTCTGTGATTGAGCACTAGGTTCCCACAGGTTGGCACTGTAATCTCTAGGAGCTGGGCTATGTAATGATATCTTATTTGTTTTAACAAATAAAGCTTGTCTAAAGATCAGAGTGCAGAGCTAGACCAGCAGAGGTCAGACAGGAGTGGCTCACACCTTTAAGTCCAGGATTCAGGAGACAGAGTAGAAGGATCTCTGGTAGTTCAATGTCAAAATAGGCTACATAACTGAATCTGTCTAAAAGAGAAACTGAGCTCACACAAAGGTGATCCTAGCACTTGAGATCTCACGCCTTTAATCCCAGCACTAGGGAGGTGGAGACAAGAGTGAATATGGCTGGGCAGAGAGAGGAATATGAAGTGTGTAGAGACAGGAGCTAAATGCATTGCTGGAGACAGTTACTGTCTGAGGATTGCTCTTGCAGTCTGGTAATGAAATCTGAGACGGCAATCTGATGATAGAATGCTTCCTTTGGTTTGAAGATTGGTAGAAGTCAAAGGTCTTACTAGTGGCTGCTCTATTCTCAGATCGCTAATATCTGACCCTGGGTTTTTATTAAGAACAATTAGAATTTATTTTACAGGGCCTTATTTAATGGGTGACTGGAGGCATGACTAGGAGGAGTATACTTCATTTCAAGTCCATTTTCCACCTTCTGTCTGCAAACAAACAAGCAGTCACTAGCCTCAGTCACATGATGCTCCACCTCACAACGAACCCAGAGTCAGGGTAACCTAGCACTATATACAGACTACAATCTTTGAAATATATAAGACTAAAATGTAATTACGTGACAGAAGGCTTACTTAATACAAAAAAAAAAAAAAGGTGCTGGTTCTCAGTTTCCAGCACCCTACATGCATACCCTCTCCTCACCTCCTTATACCCAAAGAATTGTGTGAGTTTGAGCTCCATAATATTTTCTTAAAACTGTCACAGTATCCTTAAACTCACAGACTTTGGAAAGAGGAAGAAGGATTGAGAGAAAGAATAAGAAAAGTGAACAAAAAACGAAATGAAACAAAGTTATCATTTAATACCACACTGTGAATGCATATTTGAGAACTGAAGCCGAGAGAGACAGAGTGTTGTCTGCTAAGAAATTGCCTGTAGATGTGACCATATGTCTGAGACTGATTCTATAATGAGATTGCAGGAGTGTGAACAAAAGCGCACACGTGAACAGAGTTCTTCAACAGTACAGTATAAAATGATGAACTGTTAATTTAGCAGTTTTGCATGAATGTCTAATGTTTTTCTTAAAGACTAGTTTTTCCAGAACAAAAAAGACAGATAGGAAACCATTAAGGAGGAAGCAAAGCTGACTCCTTCCAGATGCAAGGTACTTGTAGTCCATATTGCTCTTCTTACAAGCATATGAACAAGAATAACAGGTTTCATTTCTACAAGAAAAACATTAGGGCTATCACAAGTTAACTAATTCATCAAGGGGGAAAAAACCTAATACAGAATCACTCACAAGAGGCAAGAATGAAAAGCTGTATATAGTCATATACTTGGGATTTTCTTTCTTCTTGTAGTTTTGTTTTTGTTTTTGCTTTTTGCAATGAACTAATGAGTGATAGCCATCTTACTGAAATTTAGTGCTTCATATTTAATTAACAAATACCATGATATCCATTTAAATTCTCAGGGGAAAGACTTTCGAATGTGGCTTCCATCGTTTATTGAGCTTTTTGCATGCAAAAATAATTTTGTTGTCATGTGGAATAAGTAGTCAGATCCCTTTTAATAAAACTGAAATCTCACATTGCTGAGTCAGGGACATGATTATATTCTGCACTTGGTATCTTCAGAAAGGTGAGAAAATAGCTAGGGAACGCATACAAATAGAGGGAGACTTTTAGTTGTTTGTGATACATTTATAGATAGGAGAAAAATCAAAGCAGAAAAGACATTTTTCACCTTAGGACTTTGCTAGAAATGGATTTTTTTCCGTTTATTTGTTAATCAAAACTTGGTGGAATTATATTTTATTCTTTGTTGGTCTTATGAAAAAAATTTATGCAGGAGATAATAAAGGCAGGTTAGAAACAAGCTCTAGTGTGAAGTCACGAGGAGTTAAGTGACATGATGGAGCAGAATCATCTGTAACTTACACCAAGCGGAGTGTGTCTACCCCAAATGTGCTATGGCCTCTTTATTCCTCTGCATGAGATGCTGGTATGCTGGGAGGCCTCAGAAGTCAACAAGGAAAGGTCACAAGGAAACTTTGATGAAACAGACACTGGATGCATAAAGCAAAGGCGGAGTTACCACATCTGCATCTGAGTATAAACAACCTTTCAGGGTTACTGACTGGAGTTTGAATTTCTAACAAAAATGCTCCAGAATCATAAAACTATACTTTCATAGAAGTATAAATTTAACTGTCATGCTTACATTGTACACATGTGTGGTATATTTTTGAAGGCAGTGACCTATGATGATGTACATATCAACTTCACATACATACTGGAGAGAAACCCTATGAATGTAATCACTATGGTAAGGCCTTTGCTCGCCACAGTGCTCTTCAAAATCATAAGAGAACACATACTGGAGAGAAACCCTATGAATGCAACCAGTGTGGTAAGGCCTTTTCACGTCATAGTCTCTTTGGGAAAGGTATTGCAAACCATTTCAGGTGGTGGTCATTGCTTTTCTTCCATGAGTGTTAAGTGTCAGGTACTGATGCTTCTTACACCTCCACAACAAAAGAAATGAACACGCAGTTAAAAAGCATCCCAAGAGCTGTCCATTGCCTCAGATCATGTGTGGAAAGAAGTGCAGTGCATGGAAATGTGCTCCACAGCATCAGTCTTTGGGAGAGGAGGGAAGCCAAACACAGGAAAAGTAATATTTCAAGCTAGAGTGAGGACTGGCGAGGATACGGGGAAATGAACACACATGAGAATTTCTTCTGTGACGGTAAAGTCATAGCTGCTTCAAAAAAAGAGCAACAAAACAGACTTGGTGATTTCCTGAACTATCAGATATGTACCTCAATTAACTTTCAAATAGTTAAATGATTCTGCATGAATGTTCACGGTGGCACTCTTCTTATTAAACAAAAAGTAGAAATGCTCCAGTTATCCATGAATAAATGTACTGATAAACAATGCTTTGCATGGGTAACAGAATATCTGTTAGCCATAAAAATTAATTAAAAACATGTTATGTTATGAATGAACATCAACAATATGATACTTAGGGAATGAAGCCAAAAATTAAAGATTAAATGTTGTGTCATTCTTCTATTCGTACACCCAGAAAACATGTTTTCCTTAGAGACAAAAATCATATTAGTGATTGTCATAAGCTGAGGACAGTCATCTGCGAAAAGTCAATGGGTATGAAATCAGAAAAATATTGTGTTTTCACCAGTAACTTGCTCAAAAACTGATACTAAAAGTGCCACAATTCATAAGAATGGCACTGTTATAAGAATATATAATTTATATAGCTTGAGCATAGGCAAAATGAGTGTTATTAACTTTAAAAAATACCAACTTGGAATCAAGAGTAAAAGAATTTATGTCAGTTCTATATATTACTGGGATTTAAAGATCTAATATGCATGTACACGTGTGTGTTTATGGATACATTTGCATTCTTATTTTTATTACAACTGGGCAATAGTTCTACCCTGGAGCTCCATCATTGGTTAAAATAGAAAACAGGTTTGGGGAGGATTTTTTAACATGTAAATAGATAACATTTTAAGCAATCCATCAGAAACTGTGAAGATCACACCATGGCTAGTTAGCCAAGGTTCACTGAATCACTGCTATCTAACTAGACTTTGATTTTGCTTGTATATGTAAGACATGAAAACACAGTTACATGTCATTCTTGAATTTTTGTCTTTTAACTATCTCTTTTTAATTTATTTTCCTTTAAGTTTTTAATTTTCATTTCATTGTTTCCTTTTCCTGTGTTCATATGTGTGAGGAATTAACAAACATATTCTCAGTGGCTTCATGCGATAAAACTCTCCAGAATGAGAGAGTCTGTGCGATGCCACATGGCGACATTATTATTCTGCTTTCCAGATGTGTTTGGTACTCCATTCAGAATGTGGTCACGTAGACTTACCTTATATCTAATACTAGACAGTCAAACTATCATCCTGTTAAAAGAACTTTAATCTTCTACTTTTATTTAGAGTGTGAAACTTGGAGTGAAAATTTGCAAGACAATTTTGGCCAATACAAGGCACAATGGGAGTTCTTGTTTATAGGGTTCATATTCACAAATTTCATTGTTTTTAAACACTCAAATAAAGCATGACATCAGGCAACGATCTATTGAAGGACTCCTAGAAGTTTACCTAGTGGATTACTGGGAGCCTGTTGACGTGTGTGTGTGTGTGTGTGTGTGTGTGTGTGTATGTGTGTGTGTGTGAAACAGAAGGAAGGCATTCTTTTATATACATTTTGAAACTCATGAGATGAGATTGTTGGATGATCATGTCAACAGAACATTGTCAGGTGGTAAAGTAGAGGCAAAAATAGAACATAATTTACAAGCATATGACTAATAAGAAATGAAGCAACTTATTGATATATTTTTGTGTTTTAAAAAATAAAGCTAACCTGAAGATCAAAGTACAGAGTTAAGCCACTAGAGGTCAGAGGTCAGACAGTGGTGGCACATACCTTTAATCCCAGTACTTGGGGAACAAAAGCGCTTGGATCTCTGTTAGTTCAAGGCCACTCTGGGCTACACTAAATTGATAAGAGAAATAGAAATCTCACAAAGATGATCTCAGAATTTGGGATCAAGCACATTTAATCTCAGCACTAGGGAGGTGGAGACAGGAGTGGCAGAGTGATATGGCTGGGCAGAGAGAGGAATATAAGGCATGAGGAAACAAGAGCTCAAGGTAGTCTGAGCAGGGCAGTCTGAAGCAGTCAGTCTGAGGCAGCAGTCTGAGCAGCAGTCAGACTGAAACAGTCAGTGTGAAGCAGTCAGTCTGAGAAGGCAGTCAGTCTGAGGATACAGTCTGAGGAAGTGGTCTGAGGACAGGATCACCTGTTTGGTCTGAGTATTGGTAGTGGTAAGAACTAGAGTGGCTGGCCACTCTGCTTCTCTGATCCTTCATCTTTTACCCTGTGATAGCGGACTCTTGAGTTTTTATTATTAAAAATAATTAGAATTCGTACTACAGCAACTGGTTTATATAACTGAGTCAGGAACAAAACATAGGCATCAGGTTTTAAGCAAACATCTTTGAATGCACAAGACTTGGGTAGACCCTCAGCTCCACTGTTCAGAATAAGTAGGAACTTACTAAAACCCACCCATTTGATAACATGTATGGAAAAATGGGGGCACATTTAGAGTTTTTTCAGATGAGCTTTATTCTCTTTGTTATTGTTCTGCTATTGTGAGGACACAGTTTTACCAAGGAAACTTGTATTTATTTATTTATTTATTATTTTTTGATTTTTCAAAACAGTGCTTTTCTGTGTAGCCCTGGCTGTCCTGGAACTAGTTTTTCAGACAATGCTGGCCTTGAACTCTGAGATCTTCCTGCCTCTGCCTCCCACATGCTACAACTAAAAGTGTGTTATGAATGATAATATTTTTACAAAATATTGGAATGTGTTAACTGTTAAAAGTTCTCGTTTCAGCTGATTTTTATTCCGTATATATTTGATGTGAATATTGGCATGACTGACATCAACTATCACCTATTTAAGTAAATTCTATATTGGATAATGAGAAAGTAAAATTTTTATGATTGATAAAATTTTGATTTCAACCTAATACTACAATTGTGCAAGTTATTGGTATAAAGTTGATATATTTTTTAAGTTTTTTTAAAAAGATTTCTAAACATTTTTTCCATAGAAAAAGAAATTGCATTTTTCCTAAGCTTTCACATTCTTTCTTTGAATAGAATCTCATCTTAATGCAGATTCTCTTATGGAACTTAGGAAGCCCTTGTGTTGTTTGAGCAATGTACAATGACCTAGAAATGATTTTTGCTAACATTGGCAATAGCAGAATTCACAGGAGTATAGGGCAACTTTAAATGCACATAAAGGAAGTCCCTTTATACAATAGGGGAGCTGCAGGAGCAACCTTTGGAACAGTTGCTCTTCAAGCAGACCAGAGAAGAGAGGATGGTTGTAGATAACACGGAGACATCAGATACACACAAAGCCCACTTGTGCCAAATTGGCTGGGATACTCTGAGGCGGAAAAGCCTCAGCAGAGATGTGTCTCTGAAGCAAAATTCAGAACAAGTTGAAAGGGATAGTAATTAAAGTCTGGGATCCAGGCCAGGTTTTTTTTTTTTTTTTTTTAAAAAAAAACACAGACTGATAATTATTAAAATTCAGACGAGGCACATACATGATATTATGCTCAAAAGGTTTAGTGTTGCAGCTATTGAAAACTGAGAATTTCCCCAAAATATTTCTCCCTATTCTGCTTAAAAAACTGTTAGGAATAAGTCATTGTGATTTTGTAATCTCATCATGATAACGAATACTACTAGGGCAGCAAGAAAATGGAGATAAAACCCTAGCTCATAAAAAGCAAACAGTTAAAGTAACAGTCATTAAAGAAACCAAATTGCTGCTTTTGAGCACTCATATTCCAGTGGGTATAATTTTTAAATTGGAAAAAGTTAAGCCATAATACATAACATTCATGTGAGTTGTATCATTTAATAATGTACAAGTTAGTTGTGAAAACTGTAGATAGACAAAAGGAAAGATAGAGATAGACAGGTAGATGGACAGGCAGACAGACAGACAGACAGACAGACAGACAGAAAGAATCATAGTCCCAAACTCCATATATGTCATGGACAAAAGTCTTGTAATAGTGAGATCTTTAAAAAACAGAACTAGAATATCATAAGGTATTCAACAAAATGGTCTTCCATCAAAGCCAAGTGACTGCATTTTATATTGACAAAATTCTAATGAAATTATTATATGGTAAATTTTCTCAAAAGTATTTCTGTGGTTAGAAAGCACATATAAAAGGTATTTATACAACATAGAAAAGGTTTATCTCATAAATAATAGACACTTCTTTGTATAAAAAGGGTACATAAACTGTAAAGATGGCTTGGTGGTTAATTGTACTAGCTACTCTAATAGAAGAGGGAGATTCACAGACACCCGTAAATTCAGCTTCGTGGGCTCTGATGCCCTCTGGCTTTAGCAGACACTGCACTCTTGTGACCCTCAACACACACACACACACACACACACACACATATACATAAACAGAGACACTGATGCTCTCTGACTTCAGCAGACACTGCACTCGTGTGACCTCAAGACACACACACACAGAGAGAGAGAGAGAGGGAGAGAGAGAGAGAGGGAGAGAGAGAGAGAGGGAGAGAGAGAGAGAGGGAGAGAGAGAGAGAGAGAGGGAGAGAGAGAGAGAGAGAGAGAGAGAGAGAGAGAGAGAGAGAGAGAGAGAGAGAGAGAAACACTGAGTTAAAACTTAAAAGGATATATAAAAGTGACAAATTTCTCGAAAATCTTTACTATATGGTAGTGTTGTGTTGAGTATCATACTTTTCAGTGTTATAACTGGTTCAAAGTTTCAATAACAGTGTGTTATGAGACCAATATCTATAGTCTAATAAAATGCTTGGTTTATTTATAAAAGCCAACAACATTAAAAACTAATATGATATTTTCCAAGTCATCTAAGTTCTCCTTATTATATACCATTTTTTGCTACAGCTATGGGAAAGCCAAAAGAGGGCATTGATTAGTTGATATTACCGATTATGTTATAATTATATCTCACAGTATAAGGGAGTGCTATCATAAAGTGACTACAAGCAGATGCCTCATAAAAGCATTGCACAATGCCAAGCCTCAGCTTCCTTTGCCTTAACTGGAAACCGCCACTAGCATCCCGACAGGTGTAATTAATGCTGAAAATCTTGTAGCACATCATAGTGCCTGCTGCCTCCTCACCCACCTGCTGATCATCCTGTGATCTCTCACGCTGTTTTTCAACCTGATGAGTGGTGTTGCCCTCCAGACACCCTGCCCACCTGTTCATAATTTATTTCCAGCATTTCATCTTTGGTTATTTTATGAAATTAAAAAACAACTGTTAAAATGATCACTTTCAATCCTAGATTTATAAAATTTAACATGCTTTGACTGTTTCTTCCCAATTCATTAATAAGAGCCTTCAGGTCTTTCCCTTATATTAAAAAAAAGCCCCCTTTCCTCTTGTGCTTAAAACCTAATTGTTCTTAATCAATGTCCTTCATAATGTACTTCAAGAGTGTAAGAATAGTCTCTAGGTAAGAAGCTGCTTCCTCTCTGCAAAAGCTTCTGGGACTAAGAACAAGAAAAATGTAGCAGGTGCACTGAGGACCAATTAAAAAACAAATCTACACTAACTGATGGATAATCTTCAGTCAAATCACTAGTGACAATACCAGATGCCTGGGGAAAATTGACATTGACCGGATCTGTTTATGGCTGGCGGGCTTTGCTTCATCTGCACCAGGCAGCTGCTGTAAAGGTGAATGCCTTGAGCTCCCATTTTCTGCTGTTATGAGTTTGTTTTGTTGTAACACTCTTTACAATGGCATTTTTTTTTCATCCAGGCTTGTAATAGGTCAGCTGTTAGCATTTTCAAATAACCCTTCCATCTTTCATCATTTTCCAGAGGACCGAATTTGCAAGTAGATAACTGCTGCATTTGCGTTAATCACGGTGTGAATTACTCAACGGTTTGAATATAGTTAATGAGTACACATTTACCTGAAAGATGGAAGGGGAAAATTAGAAAAACATGAGCCTTTGACCTATTTCCCCCATCTATAAAATTGAATTCCAGTACAAGCTGCTTTTTGCATTTGAAGTCGAGTTTTTTACTTGCTCTATCTTTTACATAGGTTATTGCCAGCACACAGAAAATCAGACTATTATTTATTAATGACTAAATAGACACTGCAATATTTATTAATATAATAAAATTAATTATAATATAAAATGCAATTAATTGTAAATATATTTTATTAAATATAATGTAAAATTAAATATGAAATATATAATAATAATTATATTAATTTTCCAGATTACAATGTCATCGTGGTTTTATTTCCTACTGTTGTATATCTCATGTGTTTATCATGTGTTACATCTCTACATTCAATGTAGTATAAAGAGGGCACAAAAATGTAGATAGCTGTAGTAACTATGCTGAAATGCCCAACACAGCTTGTACCAAACAGTCTCTAAATTTAAAATAAATTAAAAACATACAATAAAGTGGAAAGGCTGGAAAAGATTCCATTTATATTCTGCGCCATTTGGGACCTTGAACTACACCCTGGCCCCCAGGATAAGCTAACTGCTGACCCTCCAACCCCAGCAGAAGCTGAAGGCTGCTGGACCCCTCCTTAGAGGAAATATTAGTTAACTGAGAAACCTAAGTTAAACAAAGTTGCTGACTGCAGCCTATTCACCCACCAATAGTCATACAGAGAATGTTGACTACCCAACTTCCCTATCTGTTGAGTATAATGGACCAATCAGATAAGTCTCCAGGCAGACCCTATGTTAAGAAAGGGTCAGCAGATGTTCTGAGTATGTGACCAGGAGACAGTTGCTGGTGGTGAAGAAACAACCCCTAAGCTGCAACAGCCTTTCAGAGAATAACAGCTAAGCTTTGCCTAATCTTTAGCCAATTGTGATATAGGATAAGTAATTCTGTATTTTGAGACTGTAGTCTTATGACTGTTTTGTGGTTTTTGTCTTTATAAACCCCGTACAAAAATAGACAGGTCCTTCTCCCTTCATCTGCTGTGTCAGACTGTGACGCAGAGAACCCATGCTAGGCTGTACTTAATAAACTAAACCTTGCTTTTGCATGTGGAAGTGTGACTTCATGGTGGTCTTTTTGGGGGTCCTAGGACTCAGGCACAACAAAGCCAAACTGAAATGTTAACTTTAACTGCATATTCAAAAGTTAGCTATCTATATTAATTTGAATGGGGAAACTTCAGATAAAGGGGGTAGCCCATGGAATATTTGCCTCACCTAGTCATTCAGAACTCCATTAATATTATCAATTCGGAATTATTTAGATCATTATCACACATTAAGTAATTCATAAAATATATCTTGAAAATTTCATCTCAAGTCGTCATCAACAATACTATGGCTCCTGGGATCTTAATTGTAATAACAAGTATATGAACCAGCATGAGATTTTCTCAATGTGAAAACACAATTTTTCTAAAGTTGTATAGCTTTGAGATTTTGATTTTTTGCTCCCACATCCCCACAGGCTCTCATTTCTAGATCATACTAGCCTGGCACTAACAGTCCAGTACTTCAATCTTGCATCTCAAGTGATATCTTAAAGGGTTCTGCTTGGTTAAGAAGTTTGTACCTCACTGATTCATGTACCCACAATTGAAATGCAGAAACACCCTTTCTTATTTTTCAGCTCTTTTGTTTCACACAGCTTACAGGTACATATGTTTTGTTTTGTATCACAAGTCCAACATAAACATCATACTTTTTTTTTATTACAGTCTCAATATGGACTGGTTTCAAAATCCCATTTTATCTGTCTCAAGATTGTAATTCTGAAGTTAGAGGTGAACTACACAATGCATAACTTACTTTCACCCATTTTAAATTCATCAGTTATCAAAGTAGTTTCTGAGAACTTTAACTGTTCTCGTACCAATACCTCAATTACGTTGGACTGCTTTAAGTCTCCACACCCACAACAGTTTCCTCTCTGCTCAAGTTCCTCTACCCAGGCCCCATTAACAGTCATTGACACTTCTTGTCCTTCAGGTTTCAACTCCTTTTGTTCAAAACACCTGATTTCCAAAACTACTTTTATCTAAGCTGCTTTTTACCCTTAGTGTTACACATGTATTCAAATTCATATTCTAAGTATTAAAGAAGTACATGTAAACAATGTATGTCTTTATTTTATAGTTGATTTATTTCACCAAGTAATGAACTATTAACAACAGAATCATTGTCTACTTTATAAATCATTTAATATGAGGGGGACACAATCCCTGCTATAGAAAAGTCATCAATTATACCTCTAGATAAGCCTTTAAGTAATTAATTGTGCTTTAGATTTTTGGGAAATGTTTTTAATAATGAAAGATTAAATTTTGAAGTTCTCTTTTCTTTTTTTCTGGAATATTTGAAAATAAATACTTTATTTCACTGATTTAGTTAATTATTATTTAAAATAGTAAATTAAGTTGCCTAAGGAAGGCACCATTAAAAAAACAAAGTTTAAGAGACAAATGAATTTTATTCAACTTGATGTATGCAGTGCCCCAAATGGGCTGGGACTTTGTAACAGGTATTTCTGAAAATTAATGCATACCATTTCTTGCCCCAAAACACTGCCCAAACAAAGTAAGAGCATGAAGGCCCAGGCTATGTTTGCTGTTGAGTATCAACATCCGGGTATTATTTTGTAAGTAGTTACTAATATTTACTGAGTAGTAACTATTTTTTTCTTCAAGTATTTTACCACAAAATATCATAATTTGTATAAGGTGAACATAATTTACATAAAAACATATTATTCACTATGCTATGCTGTTATATTTTTAACAGTCTGGTTTCTTTGATTTTCCTCTCTCTTTTTTTTTCCAACTATATTTAGCTCTCGTTTTGCTGTTCTCTTATTCTCCTGCCTTATACCTCTCTCCTTTACTCAAGACTGAAATAAGCAGTGAATTAGCTTGACAGCTGGAACAACAAGATATTTAAAACACCCATTATTTTAGAATTGCATTAGAACGTTTTGATAATTTATATGTATTTCCTTGTTTATGGTCATTTGTGTGCAGGAATGTCAGTGCAGAGGTCAGTGAAGAGGGGTTTTTTCCCAACACCATGTAGGCTCTAGGGAACATACTAAGTGATCAGGCTTGGTGGCAAGCATCCTTAGCCACTGTTTCATTTCTCAAACCCATGATTAATTTTAAAACTAGCTTCTAAATCAGTGTTAAATTATACTGAAGATAGTACTTTTTCTTACCACAAAACATCTTGGTGAAAAAAGACAGAGAGAAAACAAAAGAAATATGGTCTTAGCTACATAAAGACATTACTTTATTGTAATTATCATGGTTTTACAGACACACACATACACACACACACACACTGTATAAAATGTTTTGCAAATACTGATTAAAAGTTTTAACCTTTCTGTGTCCTCACCTTAAAGTGATCTACCTTGTATATTTGACTCTCTCTGTCCTCTTTTTGCCGAACACATTTCGTAGTTCTTAATTCTGGTTATAGAAGGTGAAAACCAAGTCCTTTTCTTCTTTAATCAAAGCAAGTTACAGCCTAGGAAACACCTGATATGTTATTTGAGACTCTTTCCCACCCTTACCCCAAGACTATAGACTCTGTGGCCTAGGGGGAGAGTGCTGTTAATTGAGAATGACCAAAAGCTACTACCTATTTGCTCCAGCAAGTCCGAGAACGTGGAAAGAGCTCAAAAGGCTATTCTCCTTTGTATTGATCCTTCTACGAAGCACATTCACAGGTTGCCAGCAGTTTTTCCTTCTCTTGTTTAAAATCAGATGTAATTTACTGTTGACAAACAGCAGTGTAAGATCTGTTCGATTGGAGGTCACTTCTCTCCACTCTCCACTTTGATCCTATATTGAACACACAACAAATGCGCAGTTATTTTTAGCTGACTCAGATTATACCAGCTCTCCTTGGGGACTTTCAGCTTCACCTTAAACCTCATTTAATATCTACCTGTAGATAACAAAATACAACTGTGACCCAAAAGCCACTTCAGGGTAGCAGTTTCTATTATTATATTCTTATAAATATGAGAACATAGGTATTAAGGATTCAGAGAATTAATTTAGGAGTTATAATTATTTATTTAACTGCTTTTTATTGGCATCTACTGCTTAAAAACCAAGTGAAGAAAATTCGATAAAAGGAAAAATGTAGGATATTATATAACCTTCATACAGGACACAATTTAGAGATGAAGTAGGTAAACTAAAGGAAAAGTACTATGTAGTCTAATGAGAAAGCAGTAAAATATAATTACTCCTGCTTTCACAGTCCTGCTGAGTAGACGTGAGCTTGTCCTGGGTAAAATAAGGAAGACACAGTTTGCTAGACAAGAAGACCACTGAATATTGAGTCTTCAGTGACAATTAGATAAATGGCACCTGCTGCAAAAATGGTTTGGGGTGTGCTTTATGAAAGTGCAAGTTTGCCTTTCGGAGTAGAGGCCAGATAAATCCATGAAAGGTATAAAGTGGTCAGTGTAATTCATTGAAGGAAAAAGTACAAAAATCTAGGAAGAAAAATAAATCTGAAAGTGTGTTCGGAGAGCTTACTGCAAAAACTGTAATATATGTTAGGAAAGAGATTGTAGTTCATCTTCAGAGCTGAGGAGACTCACATAATATGTTGTTCAATAATAATAGCAGCCAACTATCTTGAAAGTTTATGTGGGCAACACTATTTTAAGTGTCTTTCATTTATTATCTCATTTAATCCTCATATTAACCTTATGAAGCAGGAACAAGCATGATTTTTATTTTATGGAGAAATTAACCAAGACTTTGAGAGGTGAAGTAATTAACTTGTCAAGGCCTCAGAGGTAATAAGTGGTAGAGCTAATATCATAACCCTTAGCCCAGATCCTGCACAGTATTAATCCCTCATTGTTTCCACAGAAGTGATGGAATACGTCAAATTTGTCTTTAATGACTATCATATAGGTCATAATAGAAACCAGATATTGATGAAGGACATTTAGTGTTTTAATATCAGAGGGAATCATCTAAAAAGTACTGATATAATGCAAATGCTAAATAATAGAACATAAAATAATGTACAGAGAGTATAGAAAAATGTATGTGACAATTTGCTGAATATTTTCTTCTCTAGTAATTTCCTATGTTGAAGTACTAACTCAAAACTGACTCATGATGACAGGACATGTGAAGAGGGTGTGGAAACTTAATTAGTGATAAGATAGAGTGATAACCTATCAGGGATGATGAAATTACAAGATGAGAAAGAGACCTTGTTCACACACACCTGCTTCCTGTCCCCCAAACTTAGCCCATATATGCATGAGGACACAGCAAGAAGTTGCTATCTGTAGCTAGAATTAGAGTTATCATGAGAACTGAGTCAGACAGTACCTTGATTTGGGACCCACAAACCCTAAAGATTATGACCACATGCAAGTCTAATATTTAAGCCACAGGTGCCAAAGAGAATACACCAGTTAATTTCTAATTGTAAAAGATGAGAGAACGGTATAGTGAGCTCAGTTGCTAGTGCTTCTCTATGAAGGATTGTTATTCTTTTTTTCTATTTATTTATTTATTTATTTATTTATTTATTTATTTATGATTTCTGCCTCCTCCCCGCCACCGCCTCCTATTTCCCTCCCCCTCCCCCAGTCAAGTCCCCTTCCCTCGTCAGCCCTAAGAGCAATCAGTGTTCCCTGTCCTGTGGGAAGCACTAGCAACTGAGCTCACTATTCCACCGAAAGATGTTCTGAAACAGGACCAAAGCGTATTCTAACAGTTCATGCCAATTTGGGTTTTAATTTAACCCTTTTTTTTCTCTAACACAAACTAAATTTTAGTTGGAGTATAAGTTTGTACCATAGTCAAGAAATCTGATTTATCTCAGCTTTGAAAACCCAATTAAGCCAGCATCCTTCTAATGACATTGGCATGGCCATTCAGACTCCAAGCATCAGCTGGTTTTTTCTTGATTCTCTGTATTTTACTGAACACACCAAAGGAAGAAAATTTTGTCATTTGTTTTACTGATTCCATTAAACAAATTTTATGTTCTTAGCAAAAAAAAAAAAAAAAAAAAGATGAGAGAAATTTTAGTACATAGATTTCCAGCTGGAGTGGTTGCTATCTCCTATTCAATGGAAGATAAGAAGTATTAAACTTATTATATGAGCAATGTTATTCCACTCAGTCCTTATGTCGTTGCTGTAACTTTCTGCAAAGCAAGCCTCTAAGTCTTTCTAATGTTAAATTGTGAGAGTTTTGTTTTGTTTTATTTTGGTGAAGTAGATAATATCCAGCTTTGCCTTCAAATTGATGCCACAGCAGTAGAGTAAATATTGGCACATAAGGTTCTTTCCTTGTGCTTACTTTTGAAACATTTTAGGTATAAGCAAGGTTGTAATTAATTTAATTTTATGGAAACAAGAACCTGAGAGAATGACATGACTTTATGGTGCTGCACGACACTGAGACATACCCTCCCCTACAGATAAACCAATAGAAGACTCTAGGGAAAAAGTACGTCACAGGAGGCACCTTGTTCATGCTGGGACTTGGTTTTGTGTTCAATCTGGGAATAGATTTCCTAAGGGCCAGAAAGAAGTTCAGCTATAAATAGAAGCTATATATTATGGGCCAAATTGAAAAGATTAGGCCTATAATCTCAGTAACTGAGGAGCTGAAGGAAAACATGACTAGAACTTAAAAATTTCCTTGGGCTACAGAGTAAGAACTTTTCTAAATATGATAAATTTATCTAAATGTGATAGTGTACAATAAATAAAGTAAAGCTCAAAGAATAAGAGGAAAGATAAATAAATAAGTTAACATACTGAATGAAGACAAAGTGCTGCCATGGCATCAGATGACAGTAAAGGTGAATTATATCCGAAGCTGCCAGAAAGTCAAAGAAGAAAGATGAAAAATGCTTTTGGTATAATTAACAAAGGAACATTCAGAAATCCTTGTGATGTGTGAAAGAAATTTAGGATTAAAAACAACAAGCAGGTGACAAAATTGAATAAACAAGTGAAAAAATTTCTAAGAGCTCATAAGAGAGCATAAAAAATCTTCCCAAGAGCAAAACAGATTATAGACCAGTCTCTCTCCACCCCAAGTATAATAGAGAAGAAAATTTAAGACAGTCACATAGTAATTAATAAAAGTCAGTAAAACAGTTGTAAGCTTGAAGAATATGAGAATATTTTGGAGATAACATACAGGAGACAAAGGTGGAATGCAGACAAATGCTACTCATCACTTTGATTATGAATTATTATTATGCCTCCTATTGGTAGTAATGAAATTTCAAAAGTCTTAAAAAGAGACAGAATTTACCTACTCTCCTGTAACTTTTGACTACCTAACATAAAACTAAAGCTTGTGGATTAGGAAAGAGTTGGATGAGTAGGAGTACTTACTGAAAATATGTGGTCCTTAGTGCAAATCCCCAGCAACTAGCAGAAAAAACAAGAGGGGGAACATATACATCTGTAATCCTGAAACTGGGTAAGGCAGAGAGGGTAGAGAAAGGAGGACTCCTAAGGCTTTCTAACTGCTACCTTACCTTTAGGTTCAGTGAGTTAACATGTCTCAAGGGAATAAAGTGGAAAGTGATAAGTCACAACTGACATCTTATTCTGGCCCACTCAAGTTTGGGCACAGGTGTGTGCACCCTCATATAAAAGTGATCACTTATACAAAACACACTAAATAAATATCAGGTCAAATTTGTGACACATATTTATATCTACTAAATATTATTTTCTAAATTGAAATTTTATTTATCTTATTATAAAAGGTTTATGAAATTATATAATCATATTCATGTACACATAATGCAAATCAAAACAGTTTTAAATACTTAAAACAGTCTCAAAATGTGCACAACAATAATTAATGAAAAGTCTGTATAAGGCTATACCATAAAAACATATTTAAAGTTAAGACTGCATATTGGTTGATAGAACAACCAAGTATATTATTTGGTAGATACACTACCAACCTTATTAGACTTAACTTGATAAAACAAATTGATGCAAGGGTAGAACTGAAAAGGAAAATATCCTAAAAAGGAAAATCAATATTTGTGATAAATATGGTCATAGAATTTACTCAAGAAATACTTGGAAACCATGATTCAATAATACATATAAATCAATGACACAAATCTACCTCAACCCAGTTGACTTCACTGAAATGATTCAGGAATAGTAGAATGTTTGGAAATGAGTACATTCAAATGTAACAGAGCACAATAAATAGACCTAAGAACAGAAATCACAAGATCATTCAATAGCTGTGTCTCTTCATAATAAAAGTCCTATACATATTAGAGAAATATATCTCAACAAAATAAAACAGATACATGATGACACTTTATCCAATTTACCCAACTTAAGAAAAACTTGGTGTCATTTCAACTAATGTTAAATAAAGACAAGACTGGCATATATCAATGGAATATGTCCAAACAAAGCCAAGAAATGTAGCAAACTTTCTCATGAAAAGTAAGCAAGTAGTATTAAAGGTAGTTGTGAACTACTTCTAGGGATCATGAGGACCATCATGCTTGAGAACCTAATTAAATGTAGCATATTTAGGAAGAACAGTAAAAGGTTGCTCAGAATAAAGAAATAAAACCCAAATGGATAGTAACAATACATCATGAAATGAACAAACAAATGCAAAAAAAAAAAAATCTGAGGGTATCTGCTTCAGGAGTAATCAAGTCTCCTCAATAAGTTAATAAATGAAAATTCTGAGAAGGAAACAGACACAGGAGTAAAAGAATAAAGTGGCTTTTTACCAGAGCAACACATTTTGTTTGGCACACATTTCACTAAAGTAAAAAAGAAATCACCAGAAGGAAAGCCCTTTTGAAAGTGGAATGAAAACATGTCAAAACAAAAGTCTCGCACTGGTACCAAAGAGAAGATGGTAACAATGAAACCAGCTTCATCCAGGGGACCCCTTGGTGAATACTTGCTATGGATGATCTTAAATGTGACAATGGTGAACAGCATGGAAAATATTTTGAGGACTATTATTGCATTTGTCATAATTACTGACAAACCTTATATGGTTCATTCATAACATAAACAATACTGCACAGCGATTATTTTTCTTATAACTTAAAAGTATCTAATTTTTCTCATATAATTTTAGCATATACAATATCGAGGCAAATTATACAAGGACATTTTCTGATAGATTCAACTAAATATTTTCTCAGAATCTGTGTCAAGATATCTCCGTTCACTGACTATAGCACAGACATTAGATTCAGATCACCTGAATATGAATCTTCAGCCTGTCCTGCAGTGGCTATGTATATATTCAACTGCTTATTCTTTTCAAACTTTGTTTCTAAGAACAAACTTAGAATTATCATAATTTAAGGAATTGTAGAATTTTTATAAATTTTATCAAATAATCTAAAGGACTTAAAATAATAGAGTAAAATTATTTAAGGCATTTTTAAATTTTTATTATAAAACAGGACATGCACTACGTAACTTGAAGATGTTGCACATATCAACTCAAGAACTCAACTCTCACCTTCATTCTAGAATGAGATATAAGTAACAGGGACATGGGAACACATATTCATGTTCACCAAATCCCATGTTCTTACATGATAACAATTTCATGAAGCTTTATACTAATATAATAAAGAAAATCATATGTCAAGTTATTTCTTTCAAGAATAGTAGGGTAATATTAGCTGTAGGATTCAAATGATATGCAACATAATCCTTAGTCTTTTGGTTAAACATTCAAAAGTAGTTACTCAATAGTCATAAAATGTTAGATGACATACAGAGGAGAGTAATAAGTGGTTATCAAGGGGACTGTAGGAAGCACAAGATAAATAGTAACTAGACACTGGAGCTGCAATATTGCTCCCTCTCCATGATCATTAAAGTTCTAGTCAGTTAATCAGCCTCCAGGAAATGCAGTTCTTTCCAGCAACCTTATTCAAACAAAGAAACCAATTTATTCCGCTGTGTCCTACTTGTTCATCTTTCAGACAGGAAAATATCCGTGATAGAAATGAAGGCAGTGGTTTTTTTTTTTTTTTTTTTTGCACAAAGACAAAGCTAAAGTGCCTTTGGCTTGCCTGAATGAATGTCGTATCACCCCAATCAAATAGAAACTCGGCTGTGTTAACACAACCAGGAAACAAAAGGATGGGGCCAATGAACACATGATTAGAAGAAAGTTGAAATTTAGTTGACTGGACACTAATTGGTTTCACTGACAAAAAGTGTTTTATGTTTTAACTTATGCTTATACTCGAAGGAACCAAGAGGATTTAATCAAAACATCTATTGGAAAACACACAGAAAGGGAGTAATCTGTTAGCCTAACTCAGATCCTTTATTCTGGTGCTGCATTAGAACACATCAATAAGACAGCAGAAGAGTGTTGGAGCATGGTGCCCTCTGCCTGACAGATTGCTGCATTTAAAAGACATATTCGATTGTTCTTTACACTTAAATCACCCACACACAAATGTTTTCATGTCAAAGGATTTTAGGGAATAAAATGATAATAAGACATTTATAGAATTTCTAAATGTGTATCCAGTTAGATTAAAGTCTACTCAGATAGGCTTTGAATATGCAAATAAGAACAGTTTGAATTACTAGTCACATTTCCTGTGGCTATGATCCTATTTTTCAGAAGGTCATTTCTTGAATGTTTTACACTGAAATGAGAATAATATTTAAGAATAATAGATGTCTAAACAACCGTAGAAAAACCTACATAATTCATCTTCAATCAAAACCTAGAAGTATATCATTTTTACTTTTATTTCTAAATATAAGTCAGTTGTTAGCTTTGGCATTTTTGTCAATAATAGAATCATGTAAATTTGTAGCAGTTGAGAGCACACTAGATATTTATTTATTTATTTATTTGGGAATTTGCTTGACATGGTGATGTGCACTCTGTAATTACAGGTTGTTTCCAACTGGAAAATTCTTATCAATTATTCCAATGAACATGTCAGCCAGAAACTCCTTTTTAAAAATAGATTCTCTTCACAACTAATGATTAAATACAGACTGAGCATTACTCTTTATCCCACTGAACATAGTTTTATCTGTGGTCTATTTAACTTCTGTCTTTTCTGTTGTAATAAAGAATTTGAAGATAACATATTCATAATACTATTACATATCATTTCTTTTGAAAAAAATTGCCAAACAAGGGCATAGATGTTCTGCAGGAAATGTTCTTCATTTGTCTCCAATCATTTCAAAATTGAACAAATCCCTTCATATACCATGTTTGAAGCATAGAATGCAGACCAACATTTAATCATGAAAATTCTAAATATCGAATTAGAAAAAGTATCTTTTAATTATTTATTTATTTTAAATAAATTAAATACACTAAGCTTAATCTAAGTAAAAACTAACACAGAGGAACTGGAAGACAATTAAAGAAAAGAGCCCAAGAGAAAGCACAAGAAACAAACACACTCTCTTTTCCACACTCAGGAATCCCATAAGGACACTCACCTGGAAGCCATAATATATATATAAAGGGCCTGACACAGACCAATGCTGGCTATGTGCATGTTACTTTAGTCTGTGTGAGTTCATGTGAGCCTTCAGCATGTTGACTCAGAGTGCCTTATTTTCTTGGTGTCCTCCATCTCTCTCAGTCTTACCCTTTTTCTGCTTTCTCTACCTTGGAGTTCCCCGAGTTCTGAAGGGGAGGGAGGGATTTGGTGAAGACCTCCCATTTAGGGCTGAGTATTTGGAGATCTTTCATTCTCTGCATAGCAGGTTGTAGGTCTTTATATTCGCTCCGTACTACTGCAGGAGGAAGCTTCTCTTTCTATGACAAAGCAAGACACTAATATATGACTATAACAAAAAGTCATTGGAGTCCTTTTAATGCTACAGTTTGTTGTTGTTGTTACAACTGTAGTATTTTACTCTACATCTATGAGGAGTGTAGTCTCAGGTTCTTGGTCACCCAAACAGTGTTGGGTATATGTTACATCTCCTGGAGTGTGAATTAAATCATGTCAGAAATTGGTTGGTTACTCCCATCAGTTTTATGCCATCCTTGCCCTAGCATAACTTCCAGACAGTGCACGATTTAAGATCAAAGATTTTGTGGCTGGGTTGGTGTTTATATTGCACTTTTGGTAGTGTGCAGAGTACCTTCCCGCACCAGAAAGTCTAGAACATTGGGGTGAAGGTTCTACGTAGGTACCAGCTCACCTTCACCATGTTAAATGAGTTATATAGTTGTCTTCAGAACTGTGGCCACACTGTCAGTTTGTGGAGAGCAAATTATAGTCTTGACAACAGCTTGGGTTGTTTAGGGATTTCAGTGCTACCCCTGGGGCTAACAAATCAATTAACTATAACCCAAACCTGGTACTGTCAGTTTCATTTGGTGACAATAAATAGCCAATGGGGCTTTGTTTCCTCCTTTATTTGTCAGTTCAATTTCCATCACCTCCTTATGTATACATTTTACAAAACTTCTGCTGTATTAAGTTACTTACTCTACTACCTCCTGAATGGCCATAAATTTTAGTAGTCTTTCCTGTATTCCTTAACTCAGCACAAGCTCCTAACCCCAATCCCCACTTGATCCTGTTCTAGGCAGCAATGCCCATTTATCCATAACTATTTAATCTGTTTCCCTTTGCTATGAGCTCTAACAAGTCCAGCTAATTCCTTAAGCTCTACCTAACTTCTCTGACTTTTCATACTGTAGCTTGGTTATCACTGAATTAACAGATAATGTAATACCCATATATAAGTAAATACATTACATACTCTATTTGTCTTTCTGGGTCTTGAATACCTCATTTTCTAGTAGCATTTGTTTACCTGTGTATTTTAGTGTAGGGGTAGCCCCAGCCTTGTAAATTACTGTTTTTAAAAAATTGTATTGGTACTGTTTCTTGTATATTGATATATTGAATATTAAATGTGAGTGTTCCTACCTCTATTTTTGTATAAGAGTATGCTTATAACTTTGTCTATATTGTATTGATACATTTACCATATTACAATGTACATTTCTACCTCTAATATTATTTATATAATAACATTGTTTACAGTTGGAGATCATTGTCTTCATATATTGCACAGTTGTTTATTCTCTTAGTCTTCAAGTTAGATAGATATTGAAAATTATATGTTTGTCATATTTATTTTTAGGTTAATCAGGTTTTTTATATACATAGAGATTATATTTAGTATAGATAGTATAATCTTCAGCCTCTTCGAAGAGCTGTAAAAAATGACCTTTAATCTAACCTAAAATTCCGTGCCAACGAGACACAATTGCTCCTGGCAACACCACTTTACTTCAGAGAGAACGTTGAGCACCAAAGACACTCCACTGGGAGTTTGTCTTCTGGGCAGAACTGGCCTTTGGGTTAAGAAAAGCCCATACCTCAACTACTGACAAAGATACAAAATATCCACAAGTGGATAAAACAGGATTGTCTTATCTTGCCAAGACAGGCTAGGATAGTTCTAAAAAAGTTCCTTGCCTTTAATAATGGTATGTCAATTATGTTAGGCCTTAGCCAAAGTTGGTTGACTCAACATTGCAAATGAGACTTTGGATGATTGCCCAGGTAGTCAGTTGTCTCTGTCATTTGTTGCACATTTTGGATATCTCTCGTTTGTTAATATTAATTCCCTTCTCAGATCTTTGACGGAGTTGAAGATTAGATAATTGTAGTTACTCTCTACATTATTTAGACTCTTTGGAATAGAATTTTTAGTGTATTTATTATTTGTTCCTATTGTATATCGTTGTATTTGGTTTGACTCTATCTTATTTAGACAAAAGGGGGAGATGTAGGGGTAGCCCCAGCCAATCACCTTGCTTGTAGGATGGGGTCGCCTGAGGATATTTTTTACTAATAAATATTGCTGGTGTGCTCTCCCCCGGCCCTTCTGCTTTCCTGTTCTCCGCTGGAACCACGAGTTCTGTGAGTCTTTCCCTAATTAAAGCTGAATATATTCTTATAATTTCTGTCTGCCTTCATTTATGCCGCTACATTTTAGGATTTTATATTTTTATTGGCTGACTAATAATCCATTGTATTAATGGACCACATTTTCTATATTTATTTTTCTAATAAGGGACATCTAAATTGTGGTGTCTTTATGTGATTTAGGTCTCAGGGTAACCATGGCCTTATAAAACTAGTTGGGCAATGTTGTAAATCAACCACATTGCAGTTGATAACTCCACACCCATAAACATATGGATTGCACAACCTGGAGTTAGTGGAGTTAGTGAACTATTGAATTAAAAAAAAAAAAAAAGATAAAACAAGAAGGTGTGAGGTGAGGCAATAGGGATGTGTAAACAGATCTAAGGTGAATAAATATTTTGAATAAAATTCTCAAAGAATTAATAAAATTATTTTTATGAAGTGAACAACTTGAAGAAAGCCCTCACAGTGTGATATATCAACTAAATTTATGATAAATATAATTTATCAGCTTAGAGTGCAAACCTATCAGGTGATTTTATACTAAAAGACTGAGAGTCTTTTTTCTTTTTTCTCATAATTTGCATGTGTGTGACAGAGAAGAGAAGGCAGGAGTGTGCATGTGTATGCAGATTGTGTGTGTATGTGTTATGTGTGTGTGAGTGTGTATGCAGGAAAGTGTTCAAGTGCATACAAGTAGAGGCCAGAATTCAATAGCTGATATCTCCTTCTATTGCACTCTATTTTGTTTTTAGAGACATGAACTCTCAGTGACTCTTGAGCGCACGGATTGGCTAAAGTGGTTGTTCATGGATGTCTAGGGACACCTGTGTTTTTTTTTACCTCCCAGCACAGCTCACCAGCAAGATTAGCTTTTCATCTGGGGACATACATGCTGATTTCACATCTTCATACTTATGTGTCAGCCATTTTGAAGATCTCCCCAGCTGCCTTCTACTTTTTGGAGATTTTTGAGGAGGCGACTGCACCGTGGGATTTGATTTCTCTTCCACACAGATAAAATATGATTGAAAAGAATATGTAAAAGAGGCGTTTATATGTACTTCATAATATAATATATTCTCACTATTGTTTCTAAGTGGGAAAGAATAATTGTTTTTCTTATCATAAGTGTTGTGATGCGACATGCATTACCAGATACTGATGGCTCATTTCTGCTCAGTGTGTTCAAATGTGGGTGGGAGGAGATAAAACCCAGCTGGAGAAAAAAAAAAAGGCTCATTCCTTTCTTGTTATTCTCACAGAGCTATGCAAGTGGGCTTTTTTCTTTTACAGCCCTGCTTTCTAATTACTGATTTGAATGGTTCTGTAGATTAAAAATAAAGTTCTTAATTGAGTATAAATGAGTTTGGAAAATATCCAGCTAGCAAGGCTCTTCTGTTCTAACATTTATTAGAATCAAGATGCTTCCTAATTGAAGAAGCTGTGGCAGCACCATAGGCTTCACAATCCTCCATGTTTACATTTTGTAAAGGAAAGCACTGAAATGTTGTGTGGGGTTTGGGATTTAAAGCAGGGTATATATAAATATATGAAGCTACTCTCAGAACAGATTTTTTTAATCAAATTAACTACTTCAGTACTCGAAGACTCCTGAGAAATTACTCCCCTTCATGACAACAGCTGTTAGAAGGTTTTTATTCTTAAATACATTTAAGACAAGTAATCATAAAATCTCACTAAGCTTCAGGCAATATGCATACAAGGCTGTGCAATGAGCCTCATTATAGTTCCAGAGGCATCTATTCTCACCTTCATCTTCAATGATGAGGGCAGTAAATTCTTTTCACTTTGATGTTTGAATATGAAGTTCAGCCTCCCGTTTAAATAGGAAAACACAGTTTCAATGAGATGCATTATTTGTCCAAATCATATAATTGCCTACTAACTAATATTAAAAGTAACATTAAAAGCAGAACTATGCTTACTTTACTGAGCTTTGTTTTTTCCCTGATGTACCTGTTGTATCAATAGCAGAGTTTTGGTGGAAGAATGTCAATTTGTTTGCATATAATTAACCTTTTAGAGGTTCTAGTTCTCATTTGCAAAATGTGGCTATTTGTCAGATGTCAGGAGGGATCCCATACCTGTCAGATAATTAGAATTTAAAATATTACACTATAATTTAATAATATGTGAGTGTGCATGCATACACACATGTGTACATGCCTCAGCATAATGGAAATCAGAGGATAATGTAAGAGATACTCTGTTCTCTCCTTCTACCATACAAGTCCCAGGGATCAAACACACACATTCACATTTGGCAGAAAGTCTTTATCTGATGAGCAATCTCACTACACCCAGACTTTTAATCATGCATTTATTCTTTGTAAGCACATGCTGTTTAACAGTCTGATATGTTTATGTTCATGGCATTCAATGTAAACAGTAATACCACAGAAAACTAAATGTGGAAAGTGTGCTTCAGAAATTATGCCAAAATGAAATAAATCATATATGTAAGAAATCATCTCCAATAATTAGCACAGCACAAGGGTATGGGTTCTTAATGTGTCTCTTATTAAGGGGGCATTTCATGGAGAGGGGAGACAGTACTTGTCATCATGCTGCAATATAAATCCATAAATTATCTGACATCATTAGTTCATTTTATAATTTTTGAAAAATAGATATTTTTCTGTGCTTTAACATTGACATCTTTGGGGGGTAAGATATTTGTGGTTATTAGCACTAGCTTCCAGAAGGCAGACTTTAGCATTTCTACTTCACTTTGGACATTTATGAATATTGCAGTCATATATTTACTCATTTGAAAATAAATTTGCATGTCCTGTTTTCTATTTCCAACATAACTAAACATAAGTAAAATTCACTTTACAATGAACATGTAAAATCCCGCATACAGGATTTTAATTTGTGGCA
Organism: Chionomys nivalis; assembly: GCF_950005125.1. Classification (NCBI taxonomy): domain Eukaryota; kingdom Metazoa; phylum Chordata; class Mammalia; order Rodentia; family Cricetidae; genus Chionomys; species Chionomys nivalis. The sequence continues at coordinate 72,053,061 of NC_080090.1, read as the reverse complement.
TGTAAAATCATAATCATATTTGTAAACTTTATTGTGCAAGTCTGTCTTCCAGGTGATGTCATTAGACAGTCATTTGTCAATCAAGCATTTCTGAAGACATTTTTTCCCCACTGGAATATTTTGTTCTTTCTCAGATAAATGTATCTTTTTAAATCTCAGATAGTACATTCTAAGTAGAAAGCTAGGTGTCATTCCTAAGTAAATTCAGTCCTTGAGGAAACATTACTCAAAGCTTTCTTTTTAATTCATTTTTTTGTGTGTGTGTGAGATTGCCAGAGTCAGAGTCCAATGCATAGTGCCAAGAGCTATGCTGTGTATAAAGAGAAATTTAGGAAAAACATGTCATATGATTAACAAATTTTAAAGCTTAAATCAGTTTTCAGGGTTTACTGGAGAGACTCCTTTGTCCGTAGTCCTATTTCTATAAATGTATTAGCAGATTGTGACATTAAAAGTTATTGCTAATAATAAATTGAATCTCTATTGTAAATGAAGTTCCATTGAAATTTGGTGTGTGTGTGAGTGTGGTTAGGGGTTCTTACAATCTCACCATTCTGACATTTCTGTCAGCAGTCTGTAGACAAATCTGTATGAAGTTGTAATACAGAGATAGGCTTGAAAATCATCTCTACCATTATCATTATTATTTCGTTGTCTCTCACAGGGACATCAGACATCTGGTTTCAAAGATAATGGCAGTAACAATTATTTGCATCATAACCCTAGCTAACTAGATAGCTGAAAGCATCTGCTGTGATCTTCAGTTTCTCTAACTTGTCCCTGGAGAGGCTTTGAGAGCCAAAATATTGTTGTCATTGTTTCATTTTTCTCCGCAATATCATCAAGCAAAACATAGATACTTAGGCAGATTGACCGTATTGTTTCCTTCCATTTATGAGTTTTAAACTAGAAGGGACTATTTTATAAAAAGGACTTCCTAAAAAATATTTCATGAGAGGTAAAATTTCACTCATGTGGTTGTGTTGACTCGCCCTTTCACATATAGCTATCATTTTCTTCTGGTAATTTTTAAAATCCAAATAATTAGCTTCCACTTAGCTTTGAGTTTGTTTAATGATCATCCCTTACACGCACGTAGATATCTTAAAACAAAAAACCCTAATCCTCTACTTCTCCTCTCTACTTATAATGAGAATATTTGTAATTTTGAGTGTGTGCCTTATGCAGATGAAATTAGAAATGACAATTCCTATTTCACACTTTAAATACAAATTTTCTACTCCTTTACCTTTAATTAGCTAATTTACAAAATTAATTTTAATTTTTGACAATTTCATTCCTTCATTGGTTTGGGATTTTTTTTTCATGGTCTATTATCCTTTCAAAGCACTTTTCTCTCCTCTGGTGAGACCATTATGCTGCCAAAGATTTGCTTCTTACTCCATCAACTGACCCTTCTGGAATTAAATTGTGGTTCTGATTACTCACTTGAGCCCTAATCAGGGTTAATAATTGATACATGAGTATTCCATGATCCATTAGATCCCTTTGGCCCATGGAAACTTATAGAAGACAGAATGTTTTACTATCTTCAGAATATATTTTAGCAATGTAACTAAGAATTTAGCCATGAAATATTTGTGCCATTACTCTATATTTGCAGTGTACTAGGCTTTGTGCTTTGGAAGGAAGATAAAATATGAAGGTCATATGGTCTCTTCCAGTACATAGATCCCAAATTTATAGAAGGACTTGATGTCATTGAAGTAATTAGTAAGTAACATGAAATGGAAATCCTAAACTCTAGAATATTAAGCAGTTTCCAGTAGGACAAAAATCTATGTCAGCAAAGAAAATTGCTAAAACATAATTTTCATTCCTATAAAAAGTATATCTCATGACAACAGCATAGCAGCCTGGTTCACTGGAGTCAGCCATGTAATATTTGTGGACTACATGAAAGAAAAACAAAGGAATGAAGGAGTAAAGAGCACTTTGTAAAAGGGTTCTGGTATCTAATCCTGTTCTGAAAGTGGATAAAATCTTTGTAGTTGAAAATTCGTGCTTTTTCTGACATAATGCTTGAAAATTCAAGGAGGAGTGGAGATTCTCTTGAAAATGGGTGTGCATTAGGAGTACTAAATAGTGAAGAGGCAATACTTGCCCGTAAACAGAACTTGTTCAACTCATAGTAAGAAAACCTATTTTTTCCAATGTCAATTTTGAAGACATGATGTACGCCCATAGATGCTATTTAGAGAATTTGGATGCTTTCACTGATTTTTGGGCAAATAAGAACAACAACAACAACAAAAAAAAAAACTGAGTACAAGCATTTTGGAAGCCTGTCTCACAACAGCGATACCACTAGTGTAGTTTACACGAATGGCTTCTTACCTACCAATGGAGAAGCAAAAGAAGAAAGCTGAGAAATACAATGTAATGAAATAAAAGACACCGTGGAAGAAGACTATTTCAATGAAAGATCACTTTGTTCAAGAGTGATTGCGTTATACTAAGTCGATAATTGGAGATACAGCCCCATAGTTCAATTAAAACCTTCTATCAGAAAATACAGATCTTCCACAAATCACCAAGATTTATTGGAATAATATAAGAAGGAATTATCTCTCAAAGTAATATCTATTTTTTTTATTAAAGTTACCAGTTAATTTTGGGATGGTTTCCTAAATATTTGCTCCATTTTCTATTATTTTTGTTGATAGGAGTGCTCTGGATATTTCAATGTGTTAATTGATTTATATGATCTCAATTTTAAAGTGAAAGCTATATTATTCATCAACATTAATGTATCATATTTCTGACATTGTGTCTTCTTTAACTATTTGAATTTAAATATTGATTAACTTTGAAAGGCTCCATTTTAATGTGTTGATATATGACTTTTTATATCACAATACTTTCAATGTTAATATAAAAAAAGCAAATAATGTGCTTAGTTAAACAAATTACTTTTTATTTCCTATCCTCTTCTATATTCTTGGCTGGATTTTTTGGTTTGTAATTCTGTGAGATTCTGCTGAAGCTTATTCTCCCTTTATAAATGTTTCTAAGATTCAACCTGCTGTGAGCTTAGGTGAGTATAATTGAACTCAAGAGGATATTTTAAAGTACAAGAAAAAATAGGGCAAGGGAAAACATATTGCTTCCTAATTATGCTGAAGATTTTTTTATCTCTTTCTCCCTCTCTCTCATGTTTTCCCAGCCTACTGTGTTAGTCACTTCTATCACATAGCAAACTGTAAAAGCAACAGCGACATGAACACCTCCATTCTCTTTCGGTAGTTTTAAATAACAAGAAACAGGGAAGTTTCACAAAATCTGGAAATTTCACCAAAATTACCCTGTCAACAGAAAGTTGTTGAATAACTGACCAAACTGAGGCAGATTAAAGTAATCTTAGTATGAAGCATTCACTCCAGTAATGGAAAGAATTGTGCATTAGCTACATGCTTTCCTGGGGCAGTACTGGAGTTAGCAACAATATTAAAACAGTAAAGGGATGGAGAGACAAGTAAGTGAGTGAAGGAGCTATCCCAGAAAACTTGCTGATCTGAACCTCATCTCTGGAAAACAGAGGAATGAGGGGAAGGACCCTATTCACAGTGTTGTGTTCCAACCTATGCATGTGTAGTGTGGCATGAACAAGCCCCCACATACACATAAACAGTAACAACAAGCAAATTAAATACGTAGAACCTTTTATCTGATTTTACTCATATGTCCTTCACTTATTAAAGAATCCAACTATTATTTTACTATACATATTTGTCCTCTGTGAATCTGCAATATGGTGATACCCAAAGTTTCTTAATAATATAATTCAACTTAGAGTTGCCATCTGTGAGTACAGGTTATATATAGATTATTTAATAGTTCCACATAGATATTTTTTTCAAGTTTTAAACTCAAGATATAGTCTTTTTAAAAATTAAAACAAAGAAAAATACTGGATTGTAGGGCTTGAAGTTAAATGTCTGCATAGCCGGCTTATTTTTAAAGTATTTTCGACATAGTATGCATGCTCTTAGTATTCTCAAATCATTTCAATCAATTTAAGATATTGTGTCTTCTTTTCCTTTGTATATCTCAAAAAGTATTTGTATTTATTTATAGGTTATAGTTTGATTTTCGATATAATACCTATGAAGCTTATTGATATATCCACAATATGATAATAAGTAATTAAATGACAATAAAAAATTGCTGTCTTCCAAATGTGAGCATAAAAGATAGTTCTTATAAAGGAAAATAAATAAGTGGTAAAAATGCCAAACACAATCCTACAAAAAGAAAACTTTAAATAAAATAAAATTCAGATGAATAAGGAGAATTGAAAAGGAGAATTTTGCAATTTGTATCACATTCTCTCTGATGTTTTCAACAATATTTTCAATCAGTGTGATATCCTAACATCATCTACAAGCTGTAGTGTTTATAATCAGAAATGGGAAATGTAACACCAAACCATTGTAATTCGGAAGAAAAAAAGAAACATTCTTAGGTGACCAGAATCATTAACTGCCATCTCTGCTGGTTATAAATATTTTGTTCACATCTAATAGTTTTATTAGGCGATATGACTTTGAAATCCATTTGACTCATGAAAAATATTTTCATTAGCAGTGGGGGAAGAATGTGCTGCACTGTATTTTTATTAACACACACATTAACATTGTGAACTCACTAACATTAATGGGCACATTTACCCAGAATCAATCTAAGCTGCCTCCTATAGAAGTGTCTGTATATTGCCTTTCATAGCTATATGATAATTACATGCTTTTAAACACAGAGATTAAGCTAAGAAACCCAATCATACTCAGTGTACAAATTTATTCCTCACTAGTTACAAGACTACCATATAGAATATCTAGGGAAATCTTCTTAAACATAGAAACTATAATTAAAAACAGATAGATAACTATGCAAGGTCACATGCTATAATTAGCATCATAATTGCAACTAAAGACCAAGTCTCATTTTTAACTAGGTCTTTCACAGCACAATTTAAGACTATGATAATTTATTTTATATATGAGTAACTATGCCAAAAAACAATGAAATCTGAGGTTTTCCTTGTGCTACTATGATTTTGTCAACTTGGCTACCCCTGGAATAAACAAAAAAATACAAACTCTTAGGCACACTTTTTAGGGATTTTTTTAGTTAACTGGATCATTTGAGGTCAGAAAACCCAATTGAAATGGACCACATCTTGTAATGGCAGCCTACATAAAGGACATAAATGGAACAAGCTTTTGCTCTTCCCTGCTTGCCCTCACCCTCACTTCATGGACATGAGAGCCTACTTCTTCAGAATTCTCACAATGTCCAGCTGAGACATTCAGCCTCATGGACTGAACAGGATTCTTGGACTTCCTAATGGTAGATAGGCATCGTTGGACTAGCTAGACCACAGCATTTAAGACACTTTAGTAAATGGCCCTTTTATTTATTTTTTTTTCTGTCAGAGTGTTTTATTTTTTTTATCACTTTTTTTATTTATTTATTAAAGATTTCTGCCTTCTCCCTGCCACCACCTCCCATTTCCCTCCCCTTCCCCCAACAAGTTCCCCTCCCTCATCATCTCTAAGAGTAATCCAGGTTCCCTGCCCTGTGGGAAGTCCAAGGACCACCCACCTCCATCCAGGTCTAGTAAGGTGAGCATCCAAACTGCCTAGGCTCCCACAAAGCCAGTACGTGCAGTAGGATCAAAAACCCATTGCCATTGTTCTTGAGTTCTCAGTAGTCCTCATTGTCCATTATGTTCAGCAAGTCCGGTTTTATCCCATGCTTTTTCAGACCCAGGCCAGCTGGCCTTGGTGAGTTCCTGATAGAACATCCCCATTGTCTCAGTGTGTGGGTGCACCCCTCGCGGTCCTGAGTTCCTTGCTCGTGCTCTGTCTCCTGCTCTTGATTTGGACCTTGAGATTTCAGTCCGGTGCTCCAATGTGGGTCTTTATCTCTGTCTCCTTTCATCGCCTAAATGTTTTTCTTAGAAGGTAAATGGCCCTTTTAATACAGAAAAAATCACCCTATCAGGTCTAATCTTCTAGAGAACTCTGACTAATGTAGGTCTGGCCTCATTTTTATCTAGATCTTTTCATAATACAATTTAGGACTATGCTTATTTACTTTATAAAAAATGGTGTCAGGAAACAAAGTCAAATGAAGTTTCCTGAATACCAACTAAAAAAAATTTGAAAAGAAAAACAGGCAACAGAGAAAATTTTCTTTGTGTGTGTAAAGGATTCCCCCTTAACTTCAATTTTCTTCTACTTAATATACAAGAATGGATGAGATTTAGAATGTAATAAGGAATCACACTGGTCTAACAAAGGGGCAGTAGTAGATTCTTTTCTAAGGTCTATGACCTAGTTAAGCTGGCAAGAACCTGACAGGATTTCCTTTCTGTTGAGTGGTCCTTTAGTCCAATTAGATAGTTCTTGGCTGTTACTGATAAGTAAGTGTGACTTATTTCACCTTTATGCATGTTTTGCCATATTGATGATTATCATGGCTCATGGACACTGCAGCTAGATAAGACTGTTTAATTGCTTTTATCCCTTGGTTGCTTGCATAATAATTTTATGTGCAATTATAATCAATGTTAAGAATTCAAGAGATGACTCAATGTTTACAAACACTTGTTACTCTTCCAGAAGACCTGAGGTGGGTTACTAGAACCACGTCAAGTGACTCTTAACTACCTATAACTCCAAATATAGGTGATCAAAAAAACTTTTATGGCTGCCTCAAGCACATACAACCTTCTGCCAGACAAACAGATACATAACAATAGATAAAATAAAACAAATATAAAAATAAACAAAGTATGTCTTAATTATTCAATACATTAAAGAGTAATGTACATCACTAGGTATCTTTATTTCCTTGGTGAAAATTGATACTTGAGTAAATAAATCTTAATGCATATAGTAAAAATTAAAATTTAGCCTCAGCAACATGTCTGCCATTGTGTGATGTTAAAGTGTTGCATGAATTATTTAATATTTATTCAGTTGTATTTAAATCATAGAAGTTCCCGTTATGCTCATGTGTGTAGTGTATTTTTGTACAATACGTTTGGGTGTGGGTGCTCATGGGTATGAGTATAGGCATACTTATATCATGGTAAGTAAGCAATGGTAAAAAGACAACCTCAACTGTTGGTTCTTGTTGTCCACCATATTTATAGAAGGAAGTCTTTTTCATTGTTGGACATGTGAAGTCGGTTGTTTTGTAAGATTCTGGGGATTAGCCTATTTCTGCCTTTCATCTTGCTGCAGGCATATTGAGATACTGATGTCTGGGACTTCAGCCAGCTTTACTTGTCAAGGGAATCTACATGGCAATCTTCACCATTTAACTTGCTTTGGCCAACACAGTTGTGGGAATCACAGGGACCTGGAAGGGGGGTAGTAAATTTCACAAGGGTCAGTGTTCATTTCAAGAATGAATTTTTTGTTGTTCTGGTTCTTCTTAGTGCTGTTTATATAGCTATTAGAAATGCATTACAAGCAGAGGTTGAACAAACAATGTCTTTGTTACCATTATCTGAGTTCTTCCTTATGCATTCCCTGTTCTTGTGGTCTTGTCTCACCCAGGAAGACATTCCTTCTAGACTTTATCTGATGCCTGTAGTTGTCTGCCATCACATCTGCATCCAAAAAAAAAAAAAAAAAAAAAGGATCTGTAGATCATCTGGACCCCAATATCCACTCAGTAATTTCTCTAGACCCTGTGTTTAATAATTCAACATATTTCTATATGTTGTTGAACATAATATTTACAAGTTGCTATTTCTATATTTCATCTTATTTTATGTTAATATTGTCAATATCACCTAAAATCATAGAATGCAGAATATATTTAATATTTACAATCATCCTTTCCCACTAAAACAACTACTCTACTGTAAATTTATTTATCTGGTTTATTATAAGTACTAAATTGTAACTAAAATAGCATTAAGAAGCTATGGATTGTGTGTCAGAAGAACTCATAACATAAAAATTATAGAAAGAAGATGAGGCTATATTAACAAGTAATGAAACTTTAATAATGAACTTTGCTTCACAGAAAGGTAGAGAATATGTTAGTTATGGACTAACCAATATTAATATAACTGGTGTGACTAGGTATGACTACATATGTACCCAAAAGAGCCACATGAAGTTATGTTTATCTTAATTTAATGTTAACAAATTCAAGACATGGTCATTATTTAAATTTATTTTACTTCATTATGGATTGTGAATTATATTATATTGTAGATAAAATGTCAAGTAAACCATGAAATGATTTGGCTTTATGAAGTTTACATAACTCAATCTAAAATATTTTGCTATATCAAATATTTTCAGTTATTTTTTTAAATTTTGATTTTGTACTTTAAAAAATTCGTATTAGTATATATAAATTCAATTACATAAATGGCATATACTGTTTTTTTCTTCATGATAAAACTACTATTCTTGCTCTTTTTGAATTGCAAAATCAATATAGTTTCTTAGTAACAATTTACTTTTAAAATAATTTAACTTAAAAATAGTTTAGAAAACTTTTTAAGTCCTCAGAGTCACAGAAAATAGAAATAGAAACTAACATGAAACCAAAAGAATGCCAAAAAGACAAAAATAACAGATAAATATGAACTATATTAGTATTGTAGGACTGTTCATATATAATTAGAATAACTCTGGACTCAGATTAAATTAATACTTTCATAGTTAGAGTCTAGATGTCAGAAATCAATGTATATGGACCACAGTTTAGGTATCCATAAACCCAGTTGTTTCCAAAAACTTTATGGAAAAAATTATTCCCTTTCTGATGTTGGCGTCTGGTGACTTACAACATTTCTTAGTTTGTGGCCTAACATTGTCCGGACCCCATTCTAATCACAGGAAATATTCAAGAAAGTCTCCTCTTGTTTATACTTGATCACATATTCAAAGTCACTTTTGAATGTAGCTAGCATTGCCAAGAATGTTGTAGAGGAAGGAAATCTTGTACATTTTGGCAAGAATATAAATTGCTTAGCCACAGTGAAAAAAATAGATATATACCACGGAGGCTCTTAAATATGATAAAAGCAAAATTAACATATGATCCAGCTTTCCCACAGCTGTTATGGTTTGATTCCAAAATGTCCCCCACAGGCTAATGCTTTAATTGCTTTTCTTCAGCCAACACTATTTTGAGAAGCTGAGAAAACTTTAATAAGTAGGTACTAATTGGCACAAATTGGTCACTACAAGTGGTCCTATAAAGGGTAGAGTTGATTCCTGCTTCCTCCAGCTGTCTCCAATTCCTACCTTCTTGTGCCGAGAACAGACTCAGCCACACATCCTGCTGCCATGAAACAAGCTGTCTTGCTTTGTCTAACCCATCATAATTGATTATCTAAAAACACGAGGAAAAATATCATAGTCCTGTCTTAAATCACTTAACTTGTACTGCTGTCACTGAGATGTAGGAATAACTAATGTGTAACAAATAGACCTAACTCTGTGTCATGTAAGCCTTTGAAATGGGTTTGTAAAAATGATTCCCCTAAACGTGGGATTTTTTTGTATAGGAGTCTTAGAATGCTATAAATAGACCTCAGTGAAGATTTCCCAGGGCAGGGGAGTTTAGAAGGCAATGATTCTAGAAGAAATACAGCTAACAAAGCCTGCATTGATTAGGTTTCAGTTGAGAAAAAGAATTCCATATGAAATTTTGCTAATTGACATTTTGTGCTGCTTTCTGGCATATTCTTCATCTATCTATCTATCTATCTATCTATCTATCTGTCTGTCTGTCTGTCTGTCTGTCTGTCTGTCTGTCTGTCTATCATCTATCTATCTATCTATCTATCTATCATCTATCTATATCATCTATTTAATTTGCTCATATCCTAAAGATGTGAGTTTTGGAGCAACAAACTAATTTGGTAAAGTAAATTTTAAAACAACAAACATTCAGGAAGTGACATGGTTATAAATAATTACTTTTAGAAATGTTTTAGAATTAGAATCAATGGGGGGGCACAGAAATGTATAGAAAACATTGAGTTGGCCAAAAACCAGAATTTGCCTAAAGTTGTGAACAAAACAACTATTAGCAATATTGAATGTATCTATTAAGAACACATCAAGAACTTTGCACTAGAGCGGTAGGAAAGATACTTTGAGGGCATATCAGGAACTTCCCAGAACACACCCTAAATGCTCATGTTACAAAATTGAAAACATATTTGGATAACTTTGATTAAAAGACAGTTCCCTCAAAGGTGCCATGCCTCAGCAAAGCCAGCTAGAGACGTCTTTATCTGGGCATAGATACCCAGAGTCTCAGAAGTCAACAATGAAAAAGTTGAAGAAAGTATCCCTTTTCTCTAGCTAGAACTGGACCTTTTTCTCAAGCAATACTGGCTCTAGCCATGTGGAATTAAAGTGCCATTAAAGTTTCCACAACATTTCTTAAGAGAAACATGGGAGGACTAACAAGCAATGTAGAGCTGTACAGATTCTCTATTAGGAACCCCTAATAAAATAATGTATGGATCTTTTTGGATAGAGTCCCATTGCTGTTGAAGTATCAGTATAATGGAGAAGACAGAAAAATTAGCTACTTGCTCATGACAACCAAAGGCACTAACTCTGTTAAGCTAAAATGGGTCATGTGTGCTACATATGGCCATAAAGGTAGAGTAGAAAATTCAAAGCCAGTTGAAGATGACATTGCAGCATTATATACTTTAGATGCTGGTCAAGGAGCTAAAGGACTTAATAACTTTCCAATGTGTTTCAGTATTGATTGGCTCCTATTGAACCATTGTATGACTCTCATTTGAAATGAGAATGTTTTTAGTCTTCCAATATATACTCAAAATTTTGTATTTGTTTGTTTGTTGTTCTTATTTTAATCTACAGGAACTAGTTGTTAAGAGCTCTCTTTGAGTCTCAGAAAAGACATTAAAATTTGGACTTCCTTACAGTGTTGAAACTAATAGGACCATTGAGAGTCTTTAAGTTAGACTGAATGCATTGTGCACTATGAGATGGCCACAGCAGCATAACGTTATGGCTTAACTCTGAAATGTTCTACACAGGCCCTTGTTCTGTATGGTTTCCCCACAGCTGGAAAGACTATTTTGGTGATGCTATTTAGGATGTTGAGCCTAGCTATATGCCTATAAATGTTAAAAACAGACACTAGCCCCTCTCTTGGTGTATGATTCCTGAACCAACGTGATATATAAAATCTCTACCATATATTTTTGCCATCATCAGATGAACTGTTTTATTATGCATGTCCCACAAGGATGTCCTATAACTTCTGAACGTAAAGCCAGAATAAAGATTACCTCCAGGTTTCAGCTAGTTATTGTGCTCAAAGTAGCGTGAAAGTATAACCAAATGATGTCGAAGAGGTTTGTACTTTTGTGCCATCCTGGATGCCAACAAATACAGAAAGCTAGCCAGTTGCTTTTCCAAATCTTTAAACTCATAGGTTTTCACCCATGCCTCTGAATTTCAAGTTTTATTAGAATGATAGAGATTTAGCCAGAACTACCTTTAGTGGCAGCAGCAGAGCTATTGTCTGTAAGAAGAGAACTCCCCTAGTCTATGGTCATCAAGACAGCACAATGAAGTTCAAACAGCAATTATGAAAATGTAGACACATGTAGATTGCAAGAGAATATCTGTCCCTTTAGGCAACAAAATGTTCACGTTGGAGTTGGTTATATTATATAGAAAATAAATCCAGGTCCTGATATATATTCTCCAATTGTTGGAGAATTTAGTCAAATATGATGTTTCACACTGCAAAGTTGTGTTGTATGTTTTTTAGCTATGGAAAGATGTGTTGCTGTTTTACCTTGCCTGTCTAAGACACCAATATTAGTCTAATAAGAAGCTGAAAGACAAGTAGTGAGGGAGGAGGTAGTGGTGGGAATTGGGGTAGTGAGAGTAAGTAGCAGGAGGAATTTAGGCTTGAGGGAAGTAAAAAAGAAAGAGAGAAGAGAGAGAGAGAGAGAGAGAGAGAGAGAGAGAGAGAGAGAGACCCCAGGAGCTAGCCAGCCAGATACAGAGGAAGCAGGAAAGTAGGGCATAGAGAATGAAAGGTAAAAAGCCCCAAGGCAGAATGTAGATGAATAGAATTAAGTTGAATTAAGTTAAAAAAGCTACCAGGGCAAGCCAAAGCTAAGGAAGATCATTCATAATTAACAAGAGGTCTCCATGACTTATTTGGGAGCTGGTTGGAGGCCCAGAGAAAAATTCAGCAACAACCAATCCATAAATGTACACAGTAATATTTTCAGAAACCAATTCTTACTCTTTTATTGAAAGACTTTTTTCATGAATTTTACTCTACTCTATCAAACTCAGAACTCTTCAGGAATATGTTAAGCTTAAGCTCCAGTATTTTTTTCTTTCCTTTTTTTGATTAGGAAAGGGTAATCATTTTTAATGTCAGAATATCACATGAAAGTGAATGAGATAAAAATATAGGAATGTTGTTTCAGTGCATTATTGAAAACTCTTTAAACTTCTATTATTTTGTGATATGCATTGTTATTTTAAAATACCTGTGTATATTCATTTTGAAATTTTACTTTATTGTTACATAAAGTATGCAGTTATATGTGATGCAGTGTAAAAAGATAGATATCCTTATAAAATATCACCAATAAAAATACATAAAAATTACTTAATTTGTGTACCAGAGAAAGCATGCAGTCTTATCAAGATAATTTAGGGCATTCAAAGACAGTCAAGATCAAGTAGAACAAGTGGGAGTGTCTGAGTACAAAACACCAAAAAACAAAAAAACACATAAAAGCTGAGCACCCAGAACTGGGGTTACAGAGACAGATGAAAACCCAAAGTTCATTCACCAGCTCCCATCCCAGAATCATTGACAGGCTCTGGGATGTGTCTCAGAAAGTAATATGAAGGGCCATAGAGAACAGCATCCAGCGTCACTTTCTGGTCTCCACACATATGAGTTTTCAGAGGAACACACGTGTCCATAAACCCACATAAACATATATGTTATACACTCACCCACACACAGGTACTCACAAAAAACAACAAAAAAAAGAATGTTGCATTCAATGTTTCTGCCCTCTTTTATAAAACAAAGTCAATAATTTTTTAAGAAACTCAGTATAAAACTTACAGTGGTCTGAACAATAAACACCAATATATGAGATAATGAAAATGTAAAAATACTAAGATTCATAAAACATATTTACTAAGTTCAAGAAAAACAGTCAGTGCTACAAATAGAAAGATAGATCCATACTGAAATGATATTGATATTAAATAAAACATCTAATTCTCTCATTGATATTTTGTGTTGAGTTTTAAATCTAAGTTTGAAGATGTCAGCACATTTAGAGACATTTGCTTATATTTGACATTAATTCAGCATAAAATATAACCTCAGAGAATAACAAGAGGGGAATAAATTACTTATTTTTCACTAAGTAGGGTAAAATGTCCTCTTTAACCTTCTTAAAAGCACCCTCCCTTGTTTTAAATTGAGTCATTCTGAGTACCTGAGGTTCCTGCTTTATAGTTTTATAATTTGTAACGTCTGGCAAAGATCAAGGATTCTTACTTTCCACCTCACAGATGTCCTTGCAAACGGGAACACGATTTAAATGGTTTACACACATATATTACTCCATTAGTGCCTAATTAAAATATGTCTGACAGCTGGCAGACAATGAGGTGTTTCAGATAATCTAAGGGAGCTGATCAAGGGTAGAAAATTGTGTGTGTTGTATTTATATGATTCATAGAACATTTTTTGCTCAATTTTAGAGATGTCTTATTTCTCCATAGACTGCATATTTCTGTATAAGTTGTTTGTGACACATTTGTGCTACTTTGAATTTAGATAGAATTTATTCTGCAGAATTTAATGTTTTGTTTTACTCTTCTCTTTAAAAAATTAAAAAAAGAGTCTTTGTATCAAACAGAAGTTTGATCTTTTGTCTACACAGGTTTGTCTTCTACACATGTTACAATTTCACTTGGTCCTTGCCTCTGACTATTGTCTAACTATACTGCTCATGAGGTAGGGCATTGCCATGAGCACTGTGTTACACAGAGAAATGGAATGATAATATGTGCCAGTGCATACATTTAGAGATTTGTTTTAAGCAATGGCTCATATGATTGTGCATTTGACAGATACACTGTTGGCATGGCAGGATGAGAGGCTGGAGACATAGGGAAGGGTACTGGGGCAGTGTAGTTCCAAAAGCAATCCAAAAGCAGACTTTCTCCTTTAGGTGACCTCATTCTTTGCTCAGAAGGCCTTATATAAATTAAACCCTTATTAGGGAAGAGATCATAAATATATATAGCTCCTAAAGATATGAGGATTTAAATGTTATTCTCACACAAAATATACCTTTTCAACAAAATCTAAACCTGTGTTTAGATAAAATATACGTACATGGGGCTAGCTAGGTTGACATCAAATTAACCTTATATGAAGGAGAAAATAAACATGTAAAATTCAGAAGCCATGTGAATAATTTATGCAGCCTGGGAGGTTTATGCAATAAAATACCTTTAAAATCAAATAAAGAGTATTGAAAATAGGTGTGGTTCAGACATGTGGAAAGCAACTTAATTGTACAATTGATATTTAATTGATAGTCAAGAATGTTCTAATAGTCTCCTATCTCATCCTATTCTTTCTCCTAAAATCTACTTTAAATCTTTATTCCAGAAGTATCTGGTCTTCCAAAAGTCACTTACAGACAGCATATCTTCATTTAAATCTCATAACATGTACTGCAGATAAGAATATAAATACTACAGTTAATATGGAAAAAAAATCTTCTGTATTAGTTAGAAGCAAATTCTATGACTTTAAACTAGAAATCCAAGTAAGTAGAGCTATAAACTAGCAGCCCATTTTTCATCCATGAAAAGAAGCTTAATCTTTTATAGATGCTACTTTCCAGTTTTACTCTTGTAAAGCAGAATCTGAAACATTGACTTTATATATAGCAGTTAAAAGTCAGCTGGATCATAGCTGTTAGTTGGAAAGAAAATGGCTGAGCTAAAATGCAGGCAGATTTATATTTTGGTGAGTATTAAAATATGTGTTGATTAAGTCTTTTTGTAAGTTGAATCATTGAAATTTATCAAAATATGGGCTTTGCATCTTCAATTGCATGCTGTAGTTAGGTAGCAGCATGAATCAATAAGCTCAAAAAAGCCACTAAGACTCACAATCATGCTTTCCTAGTTTTCCCTTTAGTAACAAACATATTTCTATCATGGGAAGCGGCAAATACATTTTAATCTTTAAGTGTCATATTTGTTTCCCATCTCATTATTTGGACAAAACATGTGATGTAAGCAATTTAAGGAAGAAAGGGTTGATTTTGGATCAGAGTTCTAGGGGATATATCCCAGCATATCTAGGTAATCATGGCAGCAGGTAGATGAGGCAGGTAATTGTGCTACATCCATACATAGGAAACATAATTGAATAGATACTGGAGCTTAGGTTGCTTTCTACATCTTTTAATGCAATATGGCATCTCCTAACTTGAAATGGTGGTGAAGTTCCTAAGAGAATGTATCTTTCCATATCAATTGACCTCATCTGAATAATTCCTCACAGATCTGCTAAGAGATTTGTCTCCAATGAATCTAGATTCTGTCAAGATCAATCAATGTAACTGGGCATTGTGATACATGTCTTTAATCCCAACACTCTGGAAACAGGGACAGGTACTTAAGTGGGTGGTTTTGCATTCAAGTATATTGTTATCAAGAAGATTCTGACAAAATTGATGAAGATGTGGACAAATCAAAGAAATATGTGATTGTTATGTAAGAAACTGCTTTTCTTTTGGCTTTTGTATTCAATTTAGAACTACATTTATAAATAATTATTGTTCCTTAAAGTAGGTTTCTAGTTCTGCTATCTAATGACTCAGAATGAGGACTGTAAACATCAGAGTAATGAACTATGTGATGAGAAGGGAGGGCTGTGAACCATGTGGGATCATCTTGTTCTTCAAGATGCAAAGTGTTTAGAGACTGAGTCCAATTCCAGCGACCAGTGAATGAACTGATCATCTCTGTATATGAAGTCTCACTAAAGTCTCTGGTAAACGGTATTCAAAGTAGGGTTCCTGGTTAGCGATTCTCATTTCTTTTGGTCCACATTCATTTGTGTGGATACTGACACATCACGAGTGATGAATAGCAGATACCGAATATTCAAATTTGAAGCCCTATGAGACTCACCCTAGGTTTCTCTCTCTCCTCTCCCTGTCCCATCTCTTTCTCTGTGTTTTTGTTTTCCAAGATAGTCTTAGATGTCCTGAAACTAGCTTTGTAGACCACTCTGACCTTGAAGTCAAACAAAGATCTTTGTACTTCTGCCTCTTGGATGCTGGGATTAAAGGCTTGCATCATCACCACGCTGGCTCAGACTTCTCATTTTTATGCTAACCTTTTACTTTATTTTATTTTGGTTATAAGAGAACCTTAATCACTAAATGTAGTGCTTACCTGAGTTCACAGTTGTGCTAATAGATTGACAAACCTAAGGACAAAGTGAGAAAATCCCTACTCCACTTCATAGTCAGTGGGTAAAACATATTTAGGCTTGTCAACCTCCAAGCTAAGGTGTGAGGTGAGGGCCCTTTCCTTGGGAGTTCTTTGTGATTAATTCAGACAGGAATTCTCTTTGAAATATGAGTATTTAATGTCATAATTGTATTATACATCATATTCTGAACAAGTCAAACAGTTGTGGACAGCAGAATACTAAAATGTGTATTAAGAATTATGTTAATTTGACGCTTTAATAATAAATAGTAACATTTATTACCAATTTGCATGTTAATGACTCTATCTCTATGATTTGTATGTACATCCCTGTGATATATTTATTCAAAATGTATAATTGAGAGTTTGATTGAATTGGTATGGGTTTTACTATGACCTTTACTTTGTTCCTAAGAACATTCTAGCAGAGGTAGGTAGCTTCAAATTCTGGGAAAACTGTATTTCTATTAAAAAAAAGACAGAAAAAGATATTTTGGTATTTAGCGTAAACAAGTAGGGAACTTAAATGGAGAAGAGGCAAAGAGGAAAATTATATAATTTTTAAGTTAAAACATAAAATATTTTTTTAAAAATCTTCTACTATTCCTGTATCCCAGAAGCTATCTGATGGATCTTGATACTACACTAACAAATATTTATATTTTCCTTGTGACTTTTATTTGAAAGGATATCATAAATAACGTGTTGGAGTACATTATCAAATACAGAATTGCACAATGAGGAAATATTCTATAATGATTTTCATTTGATTAATATATTTTAACCTCCCCAAACTGCCAAAGCTATAAAAATAAGTTCTGTGATGAAGAGGAATTGCACAGCAATCACAGACATGTTGTTACAAGGCATTACCTGGGACCACAGCAGTGATGCAGAAAAAAAAAATCTACATGAAGAAAAAAAAAGGAGTGACTACTGAGGCTAATAATGGAAGGTGCTGTATATGAGTTGACTTTTAAACGGGACTTTGAAACTATGAACAGATATAGAACTGTGTCGTAGGGTTTTAATTCAGATGAGAAAATGGAATTTTATTTGAAATTTAATATGTGCCCTACACAGTCTACGACTGACTACCTTTTGCAGTCTAAGTGTAACCATAGCTCTACATGTGATTTATACCTTATCAGGCCAAATTAATTGCTGTACTTTGCCAAGTTCAAAAAGATTTTCCTTTTATTTAGCTCTAAAGTGAAAGTATTAACCTGCCTAAGGTATTGCTACCTTTCCTTGTAAAGAGGGATAAAAATGTGCAATTAAGTTCAGACATTTTCTCAGAAATCTTGTATCCTACTGGGCAATTTCAAGGCAGCCTAATTCCTGATGATACATTTCTTCTCTCCTGACTTTTAGATCCTAAAACATTATTGGAGCTTTTCAAATCTGTAAGGAAAAGTGTGTCTCTGTTAGAAGGAGTGTTAATGTAAGCTCTGAGAAGAAAGCTTATTAATGTTCAAGGAACTGGGCAGTCCATGAGCCTTTTCAAAAGCTTATCATACCGTTGAGATAGCCCCACAGATTTAGAGTTAATAGGAAGTGCTGGATCAAAGTGTAAAGAGCCGCTTAAGAACAGGACCGAGACAAGGTCACTTGAGAAAGTTCCCAGGAGAATAATATAAAAAGAAAATGTGCACTTAATGGTTATAAATTTCTCTGTTAACTTTAATTTAGAAATACTGGGTTATTTAGTTTATGTTTTTTGTTTGTTTGCTTTGTTTGCATGTGTGTCTGTGCACCACATGCATTCAGTGCCCACAGAAGCTAAAAGAGGGCGTTGAAATTACAGATGGTAATTATAGGTTGTGAACTGCATATGAGTGCAAGAAATCTAAACTGGATCCTCTGGAAGAGCAGCTAGTGCACTTAACCACGAAGTCATCTCGCCTGTCCTTTAGTTTATGTTTGATTGACTACAGAAACCAGATTACAACCACAGATACTTTGAGGCAATGCCTGTATTTATTTGTTGTGATTTTTAACTCTCTTGTGACCAATAAAACTCAGGAAAAATAACACTACTTGATAATCACTGACATGCTAACAAAGGCCATTTGACTATTAACTTTGTAAAGATAGTAAATATTGAATCAAATTGTTACAAGTTATTGGGTTCATCCCACTCTAAAAGTCATCATGGCCAACTACCATGCAGGGATAAAGTCTACACAGCAGGACTGAGCATATGTGGGCACTCTGGTTTATGTCTAAGACTTAGCATGCTGAAATTTGATTATCAGAGTCACGACAATATCTGGAGTGTTCTGATTATTTCACTCTGCAGGCATCAGAGACCCTACACTTTTACTTCCAGCTTGAGTCCCAGGTATCTTAAAGCATGGAACACTATCTCTGTCATACCTATCCTATCCCATCAGAAATACAAACTGCTCTTTCTAAGCACTGCATCTTGGAATCTTACGCACCTCAGTTCGCTGATTCTTTGAGATCCAGCAACTGTAGTGAAGACAAGTTTTATCCAATGGCATTTTATGATGGTTAAACTACATCTTATGATGGTTAAACTTGGTTAGAAATGTTGGGATTAAGTATCACCATGGAAACAATCTCTGAGACTAACCATAGGGGGTTTATCTAGATTAGGTTAATTGAGGTTAGAAAGTCACATTAGTCATAAGCACTGTCCCATGGGCTAGGTTTGCAAGCTTAATAAAACGGAGAAATCCAGAGGAGCAGAAGCATCCATCTCTACATCCTGACCATGGACACATGAGACGTTTTCTTTCTGCTGCCACAACTTTCCTCTGGAAGCGTAGCATAACCCAGGTAAAGCTTCCTTGTCTTAAATTGTTTTCTTTTGGTGTTTTATCATAGTACAAAGACAAGCAACCAATATAGCTAATAGAACAGTTATTTATATGCAATCTAGCATGGTCTTCCACCACTTCTCTAACATCTGTGCTATTGGGCAATTTTTTTCTTTAATTTTTAAAATCTATTTATGTTCATGCAATTTGAATATAGCTAAATGCTTATTTTTACTGGATTCTGTGTTGTCTAGCAAAATTATTTGAATACTTCAATTTGTGCTATTGATACATAATAGTTTATCAGAATAGATATTATTATTGAGATATTCTGTCATTGCAAGGATAGTCTCAAGTCTCTTAATGGACTGACTAAAATTCGCCAAACTGAAGCTACAGGGTGGAGGTGGATTCATTAAGACATTGATAACTAACTTCAACGATTATGTCAGCTTTAAGTTACATAGTGCATTAGAACCTCTCTTGTACATTTACATTTGTATGAATACATAGTTTTATAAAGAACAATATATTAGTATCACATATTTATTTTGAAATGTTGTAATATCATCATGAAAGAGGAAAGAAGAAAATAATAGAATTACAATTATTATTGAGATGGTGTAATTCATATTTGTAATTCTCTTTAATCTAGTACTATTGAAAAATTTCCAGTGATAAAAATCTCAGAGAGAAGGCTAAGATATTGATTCAGTTTATCTTAGTTAGACATACTTACTTTCATTTCCAGATATTTTTTGGGCCCAGATGTTGAGAGGGAAGAGAAAACAATGACCAATAATGGGGATTATATCTTAATTTTACAGTGCACAAATGAGAAAGACTAAATGAACTATGTTAGCAGTGCAGAATGAATTTGAAATGTGCCTATGTGTATGCACAGAGCTGTGTTTCTCACCTCCAGTTAAAAATGTGAAGCACGGGTACAAGATGGAAACGTCATAGCATCCAGGAAGCAAGAACCTCAACATGGACTGTGGGCTAAATTCTAGGACAAGGAGCAAGGAAGGGATACTTTAAAGTTATTTCATTATCTGCTTGGATTTATTTTTGTTTTATAACAAAATAAATAAATGTTTTGATCTAAAAAAAAATGTGAAGCCATGTGCCTACAAAAAAACAAACCAGTGGCTGGAATTTCTCCATGAAATTGCTGACTTTTTTAAAATATAATTTGCTTCACATACCAACCAGTTTCACCTCCTTCCTCTCCTCCCATCCCCCCCTTTTCCATCTACCCCATCCCCATCAACTTCTCCATCTCCATTCAGAAAAGAACATGGGTTTGCAAAAGCATGGCACATCAACTTGAGGAAGGACTGAGCTCATTCCCTAACATTGAGGTGGGTACAGGGAATCCACTTGCTGGCCTTTTTAAACAGGTATATTCTACCAATTTAAAAAAAAAATTCCTAAGAAGTCTGTATGGCTATACAGTTTCCCAAGTACTATATGAATTGCTAATTCTTTTCTCAACTTGTACTAGTTCCTGTTTAAATATGTATTTTCTCTTCTCTTTCTTGATCAGGCAATGCTGTGACAAGTCTTCCAGTTGTACAGTTATTAATTTCACATTTCACAGGATCAAAACAGAAAACATACTGAAAAAAGTTAAGACCAACTCGGTCCTGATGTTAACTTCCATTGATGCAGGCAATAAACTGATTAAAATTGTTTTACTGCTGAATCAAGAAACAAGCTATTTAAGGACATTATTTCAACACCAAGAGCTTGTAAATTTGCAGTTTGGGTTTTTCACATTAATATCGTATAAACAGCTACTTGGATTAAAAATGACCTGTCATAGTAAAAAAAAAAAAACAATTTTGGAAAACAGCATGATTACATACAATTATAATAACTTGTTTCCTCCATTACCAAAGAACTCGGGAATGCAGTAGTTTTTAAAGAATATTATGTGAATCTAATGGAAATAGTTTCTGAGAAAGATTCTTGGTTTTTGCTCATTATGTTTTCCTATTATTAGCAGTTGTTTCAAGTTAGAAGGCAAATTGAAATTAGTTTATTCTGTTTCAGGGAGGGAACAACCTACTGTTCTAAATAATGAGCTGTAAAACAGTGTGTGGGTTACACATAAAATGATAAATATATGTAGCAAACATTAAATAGAGTGCTGGAAACCATTATTGCTATTTGCCAATCTGCAAACAATTTTCTTTGTTCTATTCATTAGGGTAAATCTAGAAATAAACATAAACATGATTTAAAAACTATCAAAGGAAAGCTATGGCTTTTTATTATCATCATTATTGTAGGGAAAGAAAAATGATCTTACTCAACTACAAGCCTATCGCCTCACAGCTCTGACATAATTCCCAGACAGTTAAAAACCAGCACCACTACAATCACCAACGACAAATGTTTAATCAAAGTACCATCCAGATTCTTATTAAGTGCATACATACTTTAAAAATATCAGTTAAAGGTGAATATAATAAGGCAAATCATAGTGTGACTTTAGAAGGATATACATGCATTAATAAGGACAGAAAGGGGAGACAAGGAAGTAGACGAAAGATAACAAAACATAATGTCTCAGTAATGGACAACGTATGCTTCAGTGTAAGCAGCTGTCCTTTACTATATTTCCACTCTTAAAAATATTATGCTTATCAAAACTTTGTACTCATTGAATTAGGATGGCTATGTTAATTACCTATGAAACCTATTCTATTTATAATGTATTTTGTGATCTTAAGAGAAAATAATTTCAAATAGAAATACCACAACTTAAATTCCACAATATGGAAATTGTATGAAAAGGAATGTTTGTGTCCAAATGCTGAGGCCAGAGAAATGTTGTAGGGGAGATGAACTTAACCTTCATTTTAGAACGTGGCTTGAGACTGAGTAACGTCTTTGCCTTCTTCCTCTCTTTTCAGTTTCTTTCATCTTCTGCACTTAAGAACTACGAATCCGATAGATCCCAGATCAACAGACAGAAAGAAGGACCATAAATAGATAATATAGATGGCAAACTTATAACTTTTCCTCATAGTTCTTACCTAAAACAAAGGCCTAATGGCCTGTGTGCTTTGTCTCCACCCATTAGTGCCCTTCTGTTGGTGGGCGGGGGCTAACATGCAAGGCCAGCTGAGGGTCTATCAGTTTACCAGTCTTTGTTCAAAGTGGCTAGCCCTAAAGTGGGGAAAGGAGACTCCTCACTCACTCTTAAAATATCTAGTCCTTAATGAAAAATTGGACTTCAGGCTACTGAATCCCCTGCTCTACTCATATTTTAAGATTTTTTTTCCTCTGTATTTCCTGTGTGTATGTTTCCTCACCACTATTAAATTCTGTTCTTCATTGGTTGGTTTTTTCCCATGTATGGAATTTCCACTGCTGTTACCAGGTTAACCTAAGATTTTCTTTATCCTATTAATTAACCTGAAGAGAAAATGAACATGATCAAGACCCTTAGACTGTAACATTCTTGTTATTTGCTTCCCATGTCTTTTATCCTCCTTCTACCCTTCACTTACCCCCTCCATTCCTCCTTGTTTTCTTTATTTTCCTTCTGTTGTTGAGGACCGTGGAGTCAAGCAAATACCATATACAATTATTTATCACTTAATACTTCTTTTCAGTGAATTCATGTCAATCTGCCATTTTCACTACATATTTGTGATATAGCTAAAACTATAAGCAATATTTTATTCACATTTAGGGTCTAATTGTTATGCACAATCCTGACACATGACATAGTCAAAATAGTTTGTATAATTGTTGAGGAGCAAATTAATTAAGGCTCAAGGACAGCACTGTGGAGGCTGCATTTATTTCCTGAGATAAAAACTGAAATGGGCAAAGGATGCTATTTATAAATGTTCTAACAAGGTCCAAAGAAATTCAGTATTTTACTTATACAGTACGATGTGTTTTCAGAATTTCTTCCAATAAATCTTATTTTGTCTATTTACAGGTATCCCATTTTTATATAATACATGTGTAATTATATTTTTCAAAAAAGTGATAATATCCTGAAATATTATATATATGCAATTTATTATGATAAAATGGACAAGGATAAATATTAAAAAGTAATAACATAGAATTTGAGCTAAGTTGAAGCAGACTCTCAATTACTTTAATTTTACCATACAGTATTTTTTTAACTAAGGCCAAATTTTCTCATATGTAAAATAAGGTTAAAGAAGTTTTCTTTACAATGTTTCTCTATTAAGTGAGATAACACACACAACTACCTAACACAGTCTAAAAGTTTTACTCCAAATTTAGGACTAGAACTGGATTTGTGCATGTGTTATTATGAAATGTTGTCTACGAGGACTTTATAAATTCATTTAACAGAAGCAAGGTTGTAGCCAGTGAATGCTAATGGCAGAAGGAATGACCAGATGTCATTCTTTGTAACTTTCCAAAAGACTGATCCTGTGAAAGAGTATTCCTAATAAAACATACTTAGACATTTTCAGTTTCTTCTCCCCTCATTATAAATACAATAAATGTGGATGTATTTTAGCTCAGCATAGTTCAAGAGGAAGAATCTGGATCCTGACACCTGTTTCTGAGGACCAGATAAAACAACTCATGTTACCACTCAATGACATACACTTCTCCATTGTATCTCTAGAGGGAATACCAAAACTTTAAAGCATTTAGTATGTTGTGTGAAGAAAACAACAGATTGTAAGAACTGGGGCACTGAGTTTTAATGTAGCTTATTTCTATTAGGTCTGCAGCATTCTTTTGCTGTGAGGAAGTCAGATACTAATGTAAGAACAAATAGTTCAACATAATAAATAAATTTTAATTGGAACTTTAATTTTAAACTGCTTCATTTCTCTTGTAATATATAATTTGTTTTTATTGCATGTTTTTAATGTAATGTGTGTGAGTGTTTTGTGCACCACTTATATGCCTGGTAGAGAGAGTATATGAGGATTTCTGTCTCCTAGAACTGGGGTACAGCTGGTTGTGAACCCTCATGAGGGCACTGGAAACAGCACCTTAATGTTTTGGAAAAGCATCCAGTGATCTTATTGACTCAACTATTTTTCCAGCATGTACATATATAGGCTGGTGTGTGTGTGCACATGATTGCAGTGTCTATGGAAACTACAAGAGGATATTGGATACACTGGAGCTGGAGTTACAGGTGTCTGTGAGTCTGTTGATGGAGCTGTGGGCTACGTTCCTGCCACCTGGCTCCTGGCTGCCTGACTAGCTTATGCCCCGAAATAACAGTACACAAACTGTATTCATTTAAACACTGCTTGGCCCATTAGTTCTAGCCTCTTAATGGCTAATTCTCACAACTTGCCTAACTCATATTTAGTAATCTGTGTAGCACCAGTCTTACCGGGAAAGATTCAGCATATCTGACCTGGTGGCTTGCTTCATCGCGTCTACCCTGGAGAGGAGAGGCATGGTGTCTGCCTCACTTCCTCCCAGCATTCTGTTCTGTTTTCCCCGCCTACCTATGTTCTGACCTATCAGGCCAAGCAGTTTTCTTTATTAATTAACCAATGAAACAACAGATAGATAAAGACCCTTCTACATCATGAGTCCCCTGATTTGAGTGTTAGGAATTGAACTCAGATTCACTACCAAGACAGAAGACACTTAATCACTGAGTCATATCTCCAGTTCCTGAAAGTTTCAGATAATATAGAGTACACATGTTCATAGCACTGAATGCCTACATAAAGAAGCTGGAAAAACCCCACACTACTGAATTAACAGAACATTTGAAAACTGTAGAACAAAAAGAAGCAACATCACCCAAGAGAACTAGACAGCAGAAAATAATTAAATTGAGAGCTGAAATCAACAAACTAGAAACAAAGAAAACAATACAAAAAATCATTGAGACAAAGAGTTAGTTCTTCAAGAAAATCAACAAAATAGATAAATCTTTATCTATATTAACCAAAAGGCAGAGAGAGGATATCCAAATTAATAAAAGCAGTGGAATGCTTTAAGTATTGCATAATGAACCTTAATAGTAGGAGCATGGAAGACAGTGGTGATGAGGATGATTCGAGCTGTAGCAGCCTGGTTCAAGAGGCTTCAGAGAAGTTTATTATGTGGTCTAGAGATATATTTTGTGATATTTTGGTGAAGAATAAGGATGCTTTTTGACCTTATCTAAAGAGTATGCCTGAGACTAAAGTGAAGAGTTTTGGATTATTTCCATTGGTAGAGGAAGTACCAAAAGAGCCTATGATAGATTATGTTTTATGGTTAATAGTATTAATTCAAATGAAGGTTTCTAATGAAAATGAGTAAGCTGAGCAAGGGAAAATATAAAATGTAAAAATTGAAGAGAAAAAGGAGTACCAGGAAGTAGAATGGATCTGAGTCCTATGTCTAAGCAGATAAAAAAAATATGTAAGAAAAAGAATAAATGGAGTGGTGACTTCAGGGCAAGATCCCACCTCTCTAAGTTTCCAAATTGTGAAAAGGAATAAAGGAAAATTTTAGAGCCAGGTGTGGTGGCACACACCTTTAATCCCTTGGGAGCAAGAGACTTGTGGATCTCTCAGTTTTTGGGCCAGCCTATTATACAGAGCAAGTTTCAGAATAGTCAAGCTTGGTCAGTGTGGTAGTTTGAATGTTATTGCCTTTACACTCAAATGGAATGGCACTATTAGGAGGTATGGCTTTATTGGGGTAGGTACGGCCTTGTTGAAGGAAGTATGTCACTATGAAGGTGGGCTGTGAGGTGGGATGTATGCTCAAACAATTCCCAGTGTATCATATTACTTCATGTTGCCTACAGGTCAAGATATAAAACTCTCTGATCCTACTCCAACAGTATGTCTGCCTGCATGCCACAATGTCACAGCATGTTGATAATGAACTAAACATCCCAAAATGTAAGCCAATCCAATTAAATGTTTTTCTTTTATAAGAGTTTCTGTGGTCATGATATCTCTTCACAGCAATAGAAATCCTAAGACATTTTAATTTAACTTAAGACCCAATCCATGAGATGAAACATATATATATAACATTGCTTGTGTGACTAAGTACCTGAGAATAGATTGCCAAAATACCTAGGCTAAAACTAAATACTACAAGTCTCAAAAGCAAAGCAAAAAAAAAAAAAAGATAAAATGACTCCAAATGATATTCTTCAATGCATATAGATCAGTGCCTTAACTAGTCATCATCAGAGAAGTTTCATCTCTCCTGCATCATATTGGAAAAAGTAGAGAAGCAAGACAGTATGGAGAGAGAGAAAAAGAGAGAGAGAGAGAGAGAGAGAGAGAGAGAGAGTTGGAGCATAGAGCTCCATAAAATTCCCTGCCCCCTCAGCCTTCAGGGAACTCCATGGAAGAGGAGGTAGTAAATGTGTGGGATCAGAGGAGATGGAAAACACCAGTAGAACAAGGCCCTCTGCATCAGCTAAGCAGAACTCATATGTTCATAGACCCTGAAACAACAAGAAAAGGGATGACACAGGTTTGCACCAGGTCCTCTTTGTATTATGGCTTTATTTAGTATTTTATGGGACTACTGAGTATGTGAAGAATGGGTGTCTTATTTTTGTGCCTTCTTTTGAACTTTTTCTTCTGTTGCTTTGTATTCTCCAACTTTGATGTTATGGTGCTTATTTTATTTTATTTAGCTGGTATTACTTGTTATCTCTTAGAAGCCTGTTCTTTTCCAATGAGAGACAGAAAGAAAGTGGATCTAGGTGGGATGGCAGTGGAGGATCAACTGGGAAGAGGAGAGAGAGCAGAAACTGTAGTTAAGATATATTGTAAGAGAAAAAAAATGTATATTGAATAAAAGAGAAAAATTAGGAAAGTAAAAGAATATTGGAAATTTTATTTTAAAATTTGATATGTATAAATGATATATAGAAAAAATCTCATAATGTAGGTAAATGCAAAATAATAATTTATATTTGATCTGTGATAAAAAATACATTGAACTCTAACACTATTAAAATTAGGAATTTGTTAACAGTTTGACTCAAGTAATTTTAATCTTGGAAATAATTTTGTGGTGCAAAATAAAACTAAGTAGCTACAAAAACAAGCTTTATAGATAGTTTGTTACTTCTTTACTGCAGAATAATCTTTTAACTGATCTGTTGGCTGTCAATCTTGGAAAAGACATTTAACTCTTATTCACATATATTTCAACCAAAAAGAAGTAGGGACACCTAAAAATATTGTTCTTACAGTTATTTATCAGTTAAACAATTTAAATTCACGTCAGAATATATTATACAATATTAATTGTTAGCAAATATTATTAATATTATTTAGTAAAAACGTTATGTCCCAATATTTAGGCGGGTTGACAAGAAACAAAAGACAAAAACTAATAATAATCTTGTAATTCACTAAAGATTGCTTTAATAGTAATTTGACTATTATGAATAGCTCTGTTATATAGCAAATATTTCCTGATCCCATATAGATCACCTAGAAACTAGCAATGAAAGAAACAGATTAAGACTTTCATTCATTGAGTATATATTTAAATAAAATTATGACCACATTTTAAAAACAAAGTTGAGTCACTTGCAGATTATGTTGTTTTCTATCAAGAAAATCAATAAATTGCAGGGAAAAGAGTAAAAAGGGCAATTTTTTTAAATTTTTATTTTTATTCTTTTTTAATTAAAATTTCCACCTGCTCCCCGTTTCCCATTTCCCTCCCCTCCTCCCAAATATTGCCCCCTCCCCCCACTCCCCTCCCCCTATCCCCACTCCTCTTCTCCTCCCCCAACACCATTCCCCCTCCCTCTCGATACTGAAGAGCAGTCCAAATTCCCTGCCCTGCTGGAAGACGAAGGTCTTCTATCTACGTCCAGGAAGGTGAGCGTCTAAACAGGCTAAGCTCCCACAAAGCCAGTTCATGTATTAGGATCAAAACCTAGTGCCATTGTCCTTGGCTTCTCATCAGCCTTCCTTGTCCGCCATGCTCAGAGAGTCCAGTTTCAACCCACGCTTATTCAGTCCCAGACCAGCTGGCCTTGGTGGGCTCCCAATAAATCAGATCCACTGTCACAGTGGGTGGGTACATCCATCGTGGTCCTGATTTCCTTGCTCATGTTCTCCCTCCTTCTGCTCCTCATTTGGACCTTAAGAGCTCAGACCGTTGCTCCAAATTGAGTCTCTGTCTCTACCTCGATCCATCGCCAGATGAAGGTTCTAAGGTGATATGTAAGATATTCATCAGTATAGGATAGGGTCATTTCAGGTTCCCTCTCCTCAATTGCCCAAGGTACCAGCTGGGGACATCTCCCTGGACACCTGCAAACCCCTCTAGAGTCAAGTCTCTTGCCAACCCTAACATGGCTCCCTTAGTTAGGATATATACTTTGCTGCTCCCGTATCCACCTTTCCTATATCCCAACCAACCCAATCCCCCAAGCTCCTCCCATCCTCCCCTTCTCACGTTTCTCATCCCATTTCCCCTTAGCCCCATGCCACCTCACCCGCAAGTTCCCAGTTTTTGCCCTGCAATCTTGTCTACTTCCCCTCTCCAGGCGGCTGACTATACGATTTTCTTTGGGTTCACTTTCTTATTTAGCTTCTCTAGGATCACAAATTATATGTTCAATGTCCTTTATTTATGGCTAGAAACCGATTATGAGTGAGTACATCCCATGTTCCTCTTTTTGGGTCTGGAATACCTCACTCAGGATAGTGTTTTCTAGAGAAATAGTTTTTTATTAAAAATTTCTGCCTCCTCCCCAACTCCCTTTTCCCTCCCCCTCCTCCCACTCCCCATCCCCTACTCCCCTTTCCCTCTCCCTCCCTCTCCAGTCCAAAGAGCAGTCAGTGTTCCCTGCCCTATGGGAAGTCCAAGGTCCTCCCCGATCCATCCAGGTCTAGGAAGGTGGGCATCCAAACAGGCTAGGCTCCCACAAAGCCAGTACATGCAGTAGGATCAAAACCCAGTGCCATTGTCCTTGGCTTCTCAGCAGCCCTCATTTTCCGCCATGTTCAGAGAGTCCGGTTTTATCCCATGCTATCTTATAGCCATATTAATGAATATCTTGCATATCACCATAGAACCTTCATCCATGATGAAGATAGAGACGGAGACCCAAGTTGGAGCACTGGACTGAACTCCCAAGGTTCAAATGAAGAGCAGAAGGAGGGAGAACATGAGCAAGGAAGTCAGGATTACGAGGGGTGCACCCACCCACTGAGACGGTGGGGCTGATCTAAAGGGAGCTCACCAAGGCCAGCTGGACTGGGACCGAAAAAGCAGGGAAACATATTTTAATAAGATAACCAAGGAAGGATTATCTAAAGAGATGACATTCAGGCTTTTACATAAGGATGTGATTGAGACATCCAAACAAGTCGGAACCATGCCAAGTGTGTCGGGGGGAGCAGATATCCAAACACTGGGAAGAGGTACTAGATTGTAGTGTTCCAACAAGAGTAAGGAAACCTGGGGTTGTTAAGTGAAGTAAAATTACAAGCTAACTAGTATAAATATAGGGATATAGATCACTGCCAAGAGGTTGGACTTAATCTTCAACACATCAGACAATCATTGTAGGAATGAAACAAACCAAAAAAAGTGCAGTAAATTAAGTTGATTTTCTGAAAACCTGTGGTAAGGTCCACTTTTGAATACCCAAGGCTGTTATCAAATACTTATAATATTGGTAAGTCTGTGAGCAAGGGTGTTAGATTCAGCTTGGGAGAATAAACCTTGAGAAGTATTTAGGGAGGTGGTTTTAATAACAACTCTTAATGAATTGCCTTTGAGAAATGAAAACAAACACCTAGACCATTCCTAATGTGAGCAACTGACAAATGTGAATGAGCCTTACTGTGACAAGAAAAAATTGAGAGGTGACCATGAAGATCTATCTACCTTTACATCCTGTTATATTGAGATGTTCTATAGATAATCAAGTGTAAATAAAATATGAAGGTGAAATAACTCCAGGTTACATACATCTTACATGCAAGTAGAGAGTTGATCATGGCTAGTCTTTTGGAAAAAAGGGAAGGTGAGGGAACCATAGGGTAATTGCTTACTGAGAAGGAGTCTGTACATTTCAATGAAATAAAAATGAGTCCCTGCTTTCATATAATTTCTGATGTTAACAGAATGCCAAGGCTCAGTCCCTGTCAGAATAAGACATCACTGATAGGGCTCTGCTGCAAATCCACAAATTTTTCATGAAATGTAGAATAATAATAGTAGAAATTGCCCATGCTGCTTTAAAACAATATTAATATTTTATCAAGTTCTAAACACTCAATAACCACTCATATTAGTTAATTCATAAAATTAGATTTCTTGAATATAGTCTATTCTATTTATCCTATTTAGAATATTACCAGATAATTACAATTTAGAAACAATTAATTTTAAAAGTAAGCATTATTTCAGTGGAGATAACGAAATCACAAAATATTCAATAAATTTTATGGCTAATTAGATGTGGAAATTTTACCTCTGAGTGTGACCTACTTTTCTTTAAGATTTAAAGAAAATGTATTTTTCTTCTACCTTTTATATGCTTTATCAAGCATAAGAATAAGGTATTATCTAAGGTCTGTTGGATTAGCATATAAACTCATGGAATTCATGCATGCGATAAAACTTAAGGATATGACTCTTTTGCTCTTCACACTTAGAAACAATTTCTTACTACAAGAAAAGTATAAATGGATCACTTTGTATTTGTTTAACAGTTTAAATGATAGTGTCAAATTAAGACTTGGGAGTTGCCCAGGAGGTACACTTTCTACAGAAACGTAGTGGTAGGAAAAAAAACTGGATTTTCAGTTAGCTTATATTTCCTAGAAACCAGAAACTAATATTTATATTAATAAGGAAATAAGAAAAAGTGTGCAAATGCTGTTCATGCATGCTATTTAAATTTTAAAACAGTTTTTGTTTTGCATATTGACTATAAACGATTGTTATCTGTCTATTGGTCCAGTTCATACTTTAATAATAACTACAGGCAAGTAATGAGTACAGGGATAAGGAAGATAACCTTCTCCCAAAGATGGGCTCTCTGATTATCTATTGCAGAGTGGTCAGTCTTGAAAACATATACACACAAATAGTCAAAATGACTCAGTAGGTTTTACATTTGTGTGTGTATCTGTGTGTGTACATCCAGATACATACATGTGTGAAACAACGATGATCAAAGAAAAAGAGTCTACAAACTTTACAATGGGAGGTATTTGAAAGAAGATATTAGAAGAGATGGAGAGATTGGGGAAGCAAAGAGAAGGGGCCAAGTAATATAATTTTATTTCAATTAAATATATAAAAATAAGAACTTAAGAATACCATAATGGACTAAAATATTAATTCTTACTATTTCCATATAAAAAACTTAACAAAACATCATAGGAACGATACTCTCTGCCCTCAACATAATGCTTGGAATACCAAAATCTGTTTCTTGTGGGGTACAATAAAGTCATATTCTCTGTGGTTAACTTTGTTATAAAGTAGATAGGTTAATTTCTTATGATGGTAAATAAAAATGTAGAAAGTATTTAAAAAATTAAAAGAGGTCTATTTATATTATGAAAAATATATACATATATATCCATATGTATATGTATGCTCAACTATATTCCCTATAACTAACCCCAATAAAACTCGTGGTCTACCAAGTTAGGCTTTGGTGATGTTAGTACTTTGTCTTGCAGTGAACTTCCTATCTAGGGTGAGTAGATGTGTTTTTTACTTCTCAAGGAATTTTCTCTCATAACTTCTGATTCCCTTCCTTTCTCACAGTATCATTGTTCTGACTATTTAAGTTCTGTATTAAAATTTTTATTTTATTTTTTATAAAAAGAAAAGAAACCAACTATTTTTCATTTTACATACCAATCCCAGTTCGTACTACACCCCTCCCATTCCCTCCATCAAACCTTCCCACTCCCACTCCTTAGAAAGGGTGAGGCACATTGTTTTGGGGAAGGTCCAATGCCCTCCCTACTCTATTTAGCCTGAGTGAGGAAGGTCCCTGAAAAGCCAGTACAAGCAGTAGGGGTAAATCCCGGTGCCATTGACAGTGGCCCCAGCAGTCTTCCCCAGCCATACAACTGGCCGAGTTTCATCATATGCTGCTTGTTCCTTTCCTGTCCAACTGGAGTTGGTGAGCTCCCATTATCTCAGGTAAACTGTTTCAGTGGGTCAACCCTTCATGTTCTATAGCTCTTTGCTCATATTCTCTCTCCTCCTACTCTTCAACTGGACTTTGGGAGCTCAACCAAGTTCTCTGTTGCGGGTCTCTACCTCTATTTCCATCAGTTTCTGGATGAAGGTTCTATGGTAATATTTAAGATATTCATCAGTCTGACTACAGGGCAAGGGCAAGGCCAGTTTGAGCACCCTTTCCTCTACTGTTCAGAGTCTTAGCTGGGGTCACCGTTGTGGATTCCTGGGAATTCCTGAGAATTGTGCCAGTTTTCTTGCTAGCCCCATAATGATCCCCTCAATCAAAATATCTTTTTTGCTCTCATCTCTATCCTTTCTTCATCTTGACTATCCTGTTCCCTCAAATTCTCCCCCCTCTTCTTCCCTCCACTTCCCCTTCTGCTCTCCCTTCTTCTCCCACTCCCATGCTCTCAATTTTTTCAGGCAATCTTGTCTATTTCCCCTTTCCAGGTGGATCTATGTATGTTTTTCTTAGGGTTCAACTTGTTACTCAGCTTTTCTAGAATCATGGACTATAGGCTTGTTATCCTTTGCTTTCCAGTGAGTTCTTTTGAGAGTATTTCTGTAAAAGAAATACCAACCTGATAGAAGCCCGAAAAACGTGTAGATATTTAGGAAATCAAAGCAGCCTTGTACACCTGAGGGATTCCTTCCTAAAATGCTGTTAAAAGGAAGATAAAAATCCCCTCAAATATCTATTGTCTTCTCTCCTATAGGAAGTTCTAAACTATTTTGAATGATAGCTTTATGCCAGAGAAAACTTTGAGAGCTGTGAATGAAGACAGATTACTTGATGTCCCTGAGCATAAAACTTTCAATGTCTATTGAAGTAGCAGTGGCAGCTATTCAATTTGTCTGTGAGTAATTTTTACACACCATTTAACATGGCTTCTAGAACCTAAGGAACATTATTAAGAATCAGTTATTAATTTTGGTTAAAATATGGTGACAACAACATCAATAAAAACATAGGTTTACTGCAAATATTTTCTATCTAGAATAAACTGAGTACTCTGGCAGGGTGTATAACCATTAAGTATGTGGTATTGGCATTTGAATAAATTCAGTACCTGAAAGAAATTTATGATTACTTGGATATTGTACAGATTGTATTTGGGCAAATTTAGAAATGAAACTATGTTGTAGTATACACTGATTCTACTCAGGACCATTTCAGTATTTCCATAGAGGAAAGAAAAGATAGGTTCATAATGACTAAGTTCTGAACATGGCAAGGACAAGTGGAAGAAGGTGATACACAGTACTTAGAAAACTACTAAGAAAAAATATCCAAGACAAGAGATGTCATTTTGGCTCAAAGGCTCAAATGTATTTTTTCTGAAGTCAATATCATCAATTATTACTGAGTGATGGCATGTGGAACATGAAAACTCAAACATATGTCAAGGGCATTCGGATACCAAAATTGTTATTGTTGAGGTTTTTTTTTCTTTCTTTTTTTTTTTTTTTTTTGATTTTTCGAGACAGGGTTTCTTTGTGGTTTTGGAGCCTGTCCTGGAACTAGCTCTTGTAGACTGGGCTGGTCTCGAACTCACAGAGATCTGCCTACCTCTGCCTCCTAAGAGCTGGGATTAAAGGCATGCGCCACCACCGCCCGGCTTGTTGAGTTTTAAATTATTAGTAATTTTATAAATTTTATAAACTAGAAGTTTCTAACCTAGGCACCATTTATATTTTTGAAAGGATCATGTAATGGTTTTGTAACTTTTGGCAAGAGAAGGCCATCCAAGAAATTACTTAGCTCTTTTCTTATCAGAAGGAAAAAGAGGAGGGATGATGGGTAAAAAGGAAGCAGGGAATCTGAGAAATCCAATAGACAGTCTGAGAATTAGGAAGGTGATGAATCTAGAAAATTAGAATTACTTTCTTTGGATATGGGGGCATAGAAACTGTCTAATACAGAAATCAGAATTGCCCCAATAAGGAGCAAGCTTTTCTGAATGTTTTCTCATTGGCTCCTCTTTTAACATATTATATAACATTGTGTGTGTGTTGAGAAAACAATATATGTGACACTTATGTTTTTCTACCATGTGACTCAGTTCACCATGCTTGATATTAAATGCCTTTACCTGATGAGTCATCCCCCTGGCCCACTAGTGATTTTTCTTATATTAATTGGTTATGAGTAGGTAAAAACAGTGTTCCCTGCACCTTTGGGTAGAGAATACTCAAGAACTCGGTGAACATTCTATATGGAGAATCGGGTACTTAGTATTTGAGGGTCAAACTGCCATGACCATCCTTGTCCTCTGCTGCTGTGCCTTGTTCCGTAATTTGACAACAGGAGATAGACAAGCCAATGAAAACACCCGCTATACAGTCAAAATGAGAACAATGTGTGTGTTACTTTTGTTATTGTCACATTGGGAAATCAACGCAAGTTTCTTAAAGTGACATACAAATACACCCAGCATGCAAGCTGTACAAAAAGTGAAGTCCCTCCTAATACCCAAACAAGCAATTGTGGGGAAATAGTGAATAATATGATCAATTAAAATATAACTACTAAAATAGTTTTAAAAACTAATCCAAAACAGCTCTTTTCTGACATTAAGTTGATACCAGAGACTTGCCTATATTATATGTAGGAAAGAAGAACATACATATACTGTATATTTGTCCAAAGAAACTTATTGTCAGGTTAGACAATGAAAAACAAAAAGGTAAGTTGAGGCTGACTTTTAATACCAGAAAGATACATATTTAGATATGAAACATTGCAGGAGAGTATCAGGGAACTTTGTGAAAAATCAATGCTGGTTTCTTAAAATGAAGATCAATTAAATACATGCACTTAACATAGGCAAAGAACAAACCATTTAGAAATATACTTATGTGTGGAAACATGTAAATGTTTAACTGAAACCATAAACAAAGCTTTGTTTCAAAGACAATAGGTCATTAAAAGTGTAATCCTTCACCACTTTACAATTAATTTACTGAGAATCACTAAAAGGTAAAATAGGTATCTCCAATGTTCTCCAAGACAATCAATAAAATGTGAAATTCTTGATGAGCCAAATAATAAATTTCAACGGTAGAAACTCTATAATTTTGAAATATAGTAAAAATGCAATATGTTCACATTAAAGCTTCACATACTTGTATTCAAACACATCTATAGTTCTATAGAATCTAAAAAAAAAACCCATAGGCAGAGTTTTTAATTTTACTTTTGTTATGTTTTCTATGTATATGTGTGTTTCTATAAGTATACGTTGTATATGTGTAGACCTGCAGAGGCTAGAAGAAGATACTAGATCTCCTAGAGTTGGTATTGCAGGCAGTTGTATGGTTCCTGATATGGTGTATTGTACCCAGATTTGAACCCTCTGAAAAAGGAGCAGTTTTTCTAAGTTACTGAGTAATATCTCTGGGCCCTGGGAAGATCTACCTAAGCTGAAATAGACAAGCGTACATTTTAAATTCTATGATTTTTGAAAGCAGCCTTGTGAATATGATTATAAAAATTTAAATTATGAAGTACTTAATCTTAGTTATTCAAATTATCCTTTACAAATACAATCATGATAAATTATGATCACATACCACTTAGAAAGACTATGATCAACACTCACATAAATAGACACAAGTTCTAATGAGGATATAGAAAGGGGAGTGCTTAATTATTGCTGATGAGGATGTAAATTAGTACAAGCATAATAGAAAACAGTAGAGTTTACTCAAGAAATATAATAGTGCAATATGGCACGTCTCCCCCGTACTAAGTGTAAGAAAATACAGGGCAGAAAAAGAAGTTTAGAAGTTAAAAGTGCTTCTTGTGCTAAGCTTGATGACAAGAGATAAAATTACATTTCTGCCAAGCAGGCATGAGTGATGGTAGCCTAACTCTAATCCAAGCATAAACAGCTTGGGTTGAGACAGGATATTCTTTCAGCAAGCTGTCTTGCTAGATTAGTTTTACCAGAAAATTCTGGATTAAAAAAGGAACCCTGCTACAATGTACATAGAAAGAAATGTATAAAGGTCTTTCAATGTTAACCTCTGGACACCACATGCTCATTGAAAACATCCTATACATACCTATACATACACCCATGCATATCATATAAGCTTACAGTGGGAAAACAGAAAAGCCAACAAAATCAGTGTGTCAGAAAAACATTTATGCAGACATATTTACCACACCATTGTTTTTTATTGCTGTAGCAAGGAATCAATTTAAATGACTACATATATGTTGTTTTTAACTAAGTCTCTAATGTTTAATTTTATCAATAAAGACTCAGGAGTCCGATGCTGGGGTGAAAATCTGCTAAGCCAGAGAGGCAGAGAAACAACTCAGCTGCTTTCTCCTCCTTTTCCTCCTCTGTCCCAGAAACTGAACTTTTTCCTATGCTATCTCAAACAAAACTCCTCCTACCAGATGTTCCTCCATTCTACTTCCTGTGTGTCTTTTTCTCCGTCCTCCTGACTTCCTGTTACTCTCTATTGTTTTCTCCTGTCAAATGGTTGCTTGCTCTCCCTCCTGACCTGTGGTTGATTTTATTTAATCCTGTTTACAATATTCAAGCAGAAAACTCTTGGATTAAGGACTCTGCTATGACTGAGCCACACTGTGGGTAGAAGCAGGTTTTTTCCAATAAATAATGCATTCTTGGGGTTCACAGTGTGATCAAATATTTTCATGTAAAGATATACAAATACATATAAATAAAAGTGAATAAAAATGGTTAGAATGGGAAAAACTTACTCAGGATGATATTTATCAGTGGGTGAAAATGAATCAGACTCCATATGCATATATATTCATACGCACAAAATTCTTTACATATGCACACATGTACAGGATTAAACTTAAAACATATACACAAAACTAATAATTAAATGTTATTGTGCCATAAAGTATAAAATTGCTTCATTTTCAAAAGAAACAAAGAACTTAAGAAGTACTCAAGCTATGGCTCAGTGTTTTAGAATACTAATTATTTTTGCAGAAAATCTGATTTACTTCCCAACATCTTCATAATGGCTAAAAACTGCCTGTAACTCCAATTCAAGTAGATCTAGTACTCTTTTATAATCTCATTGGATGACTGCATGCATGTGGCATACATGGATTCATACAGAGACATACAAATACACTTAAATAAAGAGAAAACAAATAAAACCAGAAAATCTTCAGTGCAATACTCATGTCTAGAAAAGCACAATTAAACAATTTTCACTTATTTGTAGTAACTAAAAACTTGATCTTATAAAAATTATAGAATACTTGCCAGGAGTGGCTCAAAAGAAGTTGGAAGAGGCAACTTCATGTAGACATGAATGCTAATAGATTCAGTACTATAGTGAAAAATGAAAAATACTCCAAACATTCTCTATCATAAGAAGGCAACTATTGGACTACAATAATTTTTTTTTTCTAAAACATCAAGTATGAACAATTTTTAACATGTTGAACAGGAAATATTCATAAATGACTGAGGTGATAGACACACTAATTACACTTATCTGATCATAATAGATTGTGTCCATGATTGAAATGTCATATTGTTTTCCAGAACACGTGAAATTAAATGCCAATCAAAATTATACTACATTTTAAGCATTACAAGGTAACTACCGTATTTAATAGTATGATGTTCATACAATGACAGAATCCCTGACCAATGACATAGAAGACAATTGTTCCAGCTAATTTATTTCTTTGCAATGCTGTGATGAGAAGTTAGCATCTTTAGTGTAGTTCAATGGAGAAATCTCTATGGTGATGGTGAAAATATCATTACCTGATGTCAGTAATGATTTTATGTACATGGTCAAAATGAATTAGTTTAACAAGAAGAACAGATAAATTGTACTTCATTAGAGTTCATTGAATTTCATTCACAAAAAAAAATGCCTCATTGAAAAGATTGTGATGAGTATAATTTCATTATTTAGCTATTAAATTTATTGGGTATGTTCAGCATCTTCAATCTGATCTATGTAAATACATTTCCTGGGCAATAAATAACTCTAATACAAGTGACAAACTTTGTTATAATATCATGGTTGTAAACTCTTGACAGCTTGAAGAAGAAATTAATTTTCTTAGGTGTACACGTTAAAGAACATGGAAGAAACTGGAGAACATTATATTGGCTGAGATACCCAGATAAAGGCCAGTATTACATTTTCTCTATCATGGTGAAGCCTGGAGTTGAGACAAGGGGATACTAGTTGTGAAGGTTTGTGTTGAGTTTGAACAAAGTGGTCTGTATGCAGTTGTGGGTTTATCTCAAGGAATATAATTATATGTAGACTTAATAAATACCATGGAAATAATTAAAGAATTAAGGGATAAAATGTGAACCATGGGGTGGGGAGCTTTCCATGCGAAGATGTAGACAAAATCTAAAAGGAAAATTTAACCACTGGAAATACAAATGGGAAGTGGCAGTTTGATGGAAAAATTATTTACTTAATCTCACTTTAATTAATTATTTCCCATTAAATATATATAATAATGTAAGTAAAACTGAAAAACAACAACAAAAAAAAAACTTTAAGGGTTCCTAGAATTTGTCTGTCTCCAGCAGGGCTACATGGCTTCTCCTGACAATGCCCCCTTTCTCCAAGCATTTCATTTACTTTTTCCCTACCTACCTGAGTTCTGCCTTATCAACAAGCCAAGGTAGTTTTTTTTATTAACCAATGATATTCTCAGCATACAATAATTATGGAGTAAGTTTATTAGCAAAATGGCATCAAGATTCTAAATTAGCCCTTTTGAATAGCAATGACTTGGAATGTATGACGAAAACAGCAACGACAAGAGAAACGAACTTCTTGCTATTAGAGGATTAATGTGATAAAGGATCTGAACACAAAGGCATTAATTTATTGGTTATTAATTAAATACATATTTGTATAATAGATTCTATATTTGTGTAGTAAGTATCCTACAGGACATCTTTATTAATATCTCTTTGGAAATTAAAAATGAATATAGGGACTGGTGAAATAGTTCAATAAGTAAAGCAGTTGTCACATAAGTATGAGAACTGGAATTTAATTCCCCATGACTCATCTGAAGCCAGAAAAGCAAATTGATCCTTTACAATATCAGCATTCTAGAAGCAGAGGCAAGGGAATCCCCAGCACAAGCTGAGTAGCTATAGTAAACAGAATGTAAGACTCCAGATTCACTGAGTGTCCATATATCAACAAGAAGTACTCAATAAATAAAACATAGAGCAATTAAAGCAGACATTACCATCAATTTTGAGCTCAACAAGTATTCTCTCACACAAAAATATGTGACAAGCATGCACACACATGCAAAAGGATAAAATGAATTCAGTATATCAGAAAACCTAAGAGCCTTAAAGATCTTATATCTACATGTGTGCATGTTTGGGGGTCTAGAAGATGATATCAAGTGGTTTTCTCAATCATTTCATTTTCCACTTTTTTTGAGACATGTATCACTGAACCTGTCTGCATTAATTTGTCTAGATTTCTGATCCAATGCATCTCCTGTCTCTGCCTTATCAGTTTTAGAACTTTAGGTGAACACCACCATATCTAGAATTTTACATGGATACTGGGATGTGAAGGCTTGAAATTATGAGCCTATTTCCACTTTGACCACAGGTCAGAGAGTTAAAATTTACAAGGTTATAATGTTTCTTGTCAAACAAAGGCCCCACCTAGATAGTGATCTGAGAGTTCTGCTCTCTCAAGGTTATTTTCAACAGGTGTGGCTAATTGCCAGGCCGGAACTTGTGCCACAGGAAGAGAAAAGTAGATCTGTTTCTACCTCAAGCAAAAGTCTAAGGATCCAACTGAGCTCCAGTTCCCTTTATGGGGATAACTTGGGATTCAACCCAGGGAGTGGTTTGCTTATGGTGTTTTTGTCTAGAGTATGAGCGTGACTTGGTGACTTGTCTTGGTGACTTGCTTTGTTCTAGCAACAGAATGTTTAACTATGAATGTAGCCTGTGACTTTCAATTGGTATGTTTATTTCTTTGTATCATGTTAATGCAGTCTTTTGCCTTAATTCTACCTTTTGAGGTCAAGGGTATTTTAAGCAGTTGGAAGTTATATGAGGGTGAATTATCAGTACTCACTGTAATTCCTTCCTGATACTATCCCATATATTTCTCTGTTTTATTATTTTCATTCGTGTCTTCATATTCTTTATTATATTTCTAATCACTTGTATCCTGGTGAGAGGTATTTTTGTCAAGGCTGGTTCCTGAAACTGGGACTAAACTTTGGTCCTCATGCTTGTGAATCAAAAACATTTCATGCAGAGTCATATCTCTAAAACCTCTAAAATACTTTGTAAGTAGATATCTGAAAAACAATAGTGACAAAAGTTTTCTAAACATAATATACCATAAGACTTTGTGTTTGTGTGGGTATGTATAAAGTTGTGGGTATTTATATGATATGCTATGGTTTTATGAGTTGGCATTTCCCAAACCAATATATAGAAAATAATGATTCAATTATTGGTAACATTTTGATGTTGTTTCTAACTATTCTCTCTTCATGTGAGATTATACTTTGGGAAATCATAGTTGAATATGCTATAAATTTAATATAATCACTATATACCACAAATTTTTCATGAGGAAAAGAAGAAACTTTTTAACTGGGACATAATGGAGACAATGTATTACACACATAAAATATTTAATTCTGTGATTATTTTAAATTCAACCCCTTTTTAAAGAAAGGGAAATAGTAAATAAAGTGCTACAACCTTCTCACCTTATAAGCTGCATCAAATACTATCACTCAGAAACAACTTAGCAGCTCTCACACCTCTTAAGGCATCTTTTGAAAGACATCTGTCATCCTGATTTACTCACTGCATGTGATCATTTTTAATTACTAATAGATTATTTGAGGGAACTTTTAATACAATCTTTCATTATTTCCTTTATCATAACATGTATTTTATCTTTTTAAAGTATATTTGTTGTCAATTTATTCTTTACTTTTAATGGTTGGTGTATTTCTAAGTTGCTCATTCACCAATTTATTTAATGCCTTAATGTATTTCAATTTCTGCTTCCTTCACTTTAAGCATAAATTGCCTTTTAAGTGTGTTTATTAGTTTTTCTTCCTATTGTTTCTTTGATAATTTCTTCTGTCCTACTCAATTATTAAAAGGTGTGTTGCCACATGGTCTAGTCCTAGGTAGGTTTTCCCTACTTCATTTAATCACAGATGATACTATTCAAATTCACAACTGCTAAAAATAAGAAAAAACAAAGAACAAATGTGAATTTATAAAAAGTTTCCAGATTTCCTTATAATCCAAGTATATGCTTCAAAATCAAATTAAGATTTCAGAAAACCTACAAGGCATCTCAGTAACCACAAGATCAGGATAGAACTTTACATTTTCTCAACTTCTGTAAGCATCACGTCATGAATAAACAGCCTTCTAAAAGACACAAGCCAACTTTAATCGGTGAAAATGTCACCTGCTTTTACTTATACTCATTTAACTCTGAAATCTGGTATTCCTTGTGTATACTCCCTCAGTGTCAATACCATTTTCTCAATAACTTCTTCTTCAGACTTTGTATAATTTCTTCCTCAAAAATGTGTATGGAGGTGAATACAAATTGATTTGTATGTCTAAGAATGTAACTGCATCTTGTATGTTTAATGTCTCCTACTTTGGTGTCATACAGTACTAAATTATGTTATGTTCCAAATCCACACACACACACACACACACACACACACACACACGCACACTTGTCTGTATAAATAACTATGTTACTGCATTTTATTTTAAAATTAAAAATGTTATATCATTCTTTTTTCCTTTTCTTTTGCCAGACTCCATGGGATCCCATTTCCCCATTGCTAGGACATGGTCCAGCTCATTGAAGTGGCTGTTCATTGTAAGTGGCCAGGTTCACAGCCTTACATGCCAGTCTCTTACTCATTCAGTTCTCTGTATCTGGGGCAGAGTTAAAATGTCATACTGTGCTGTCTCTTCATAGAATTTAATTTGTGATCCTACCCAGTAGATTGACTATTCTATTCTATTCTATTCTATTCTATTCTATTCTATCCTATCCTATCCTATCCTATCCTATCCTATCCTATCCTATTCTATTCTACTCTTGTGCCTCAGGCAATTCCAGACTAGATCACATGATATGGAATTTCCTACAGTTCTATGAAAATATTTTTAATCAGACTATTTTTCCTCAAGGTTCTAGTCTGAACTTCCACCATCAACATGCCATGAAGGTTCTCTATGTTTTACTTTAAACTTTCTTTTTAAATGATTTTCCACTCTAGGTTTTGAGAGGAAACCTATCTTTCCCATTAGGACTCTACCATATTGTCTCTAATATGATGTACTATCCTTTTAATGTTCTCCCACCTCAGTCCTAATTAAGAATCTGATGGTTACATATACCATTTCCCTAGTAAATCTCAGTTCTCTTGCAATTTAGCATGAGATCTTTTCCAATAGATACCAACTTGTACTGATTTTTAACATTCTGACCATTGATTTTTTTTATCTAAAACATTTTCATTAGGCATTTTTATGTAATATGACTAAGTGTATTCTTTTATCTGTTCACCTCTTGCTGATTTCAACATTTCTTCAATTTTGGTGGTGTTCTTCACCTTGGCAGCCAAACATTAAACAGATAGATAATATTAATGGAAGAAATTTTCTTACATCTTAAGATTTATAAATGTGTTTGATGTCAAAAAAGGAGATAACCTAGTCAATCATTTCAGTGCTTCTTCCAATGTCATTTTTTCTGATTCAGAGGAAATTTAAATGACATATATCTGTAATTAGTGTTATTTATACAGGGCTCTGTTCTTCCTTGTGGACAAAAACATGCTCAGTGTTTTGTACTAGTAATTCCATTCTTATTAGAAAATTACCTATCTAAACCTCTGGACTTTATTTTGTTCTCACAGAGTAAAACTGTGATCTACTGGAGCCTTTCTTCATTCAGGTAAGCAAACGTGTTCCTGAGCAAAACTCTGAAGCTAGATAGTCACTAGAGGAGAAGGGCACCATGAGTTCATCATTTGATGAAAAGGACTCATGGACTTACACGTGGCTGACCAGCACATTCCTTCTAAAACTAGGATCATCATAAATAAAAACAACATTTCTGTCTCTGTATGAAATATTTGACTTCTTTAAATAAATTAAATTATTAATAATTATAACCTACGGTCTGTAAATCAATAACTTGTAGATTTATACATTCTACTTAAAGATTAAACTCCTTATTCCTATTTTAATACTTAAATGAGACATTAGCTTTAGATTTACTTGTTTACTTACCTATTTGTTCTTTTTT
Source organism: Chionomys nivalis (assembly GCF_950005125.1). Lineage (NCBI taxonomy): Eukaryota > Metazoa > Chordata > Mammalia > Rodentia > Cricetidae > Chionomys > Chionomys nivalis. The sequence continues at coordinate 72,009,167 of NC_080090.1, read as the reverse complement.
TATTTACTCTCCAGGTCATTTGTCTATCTATTATGGCTTCCAGTTTTATGCTTTTCTGAGATTCCAGAGTGTGTACAGTCAGAGAACATGATGTACCCCATTTATGAATATCACACCACAGGTGTAGAGGTGATAAATGAACATTCATATATATATATATATATATTATAAAATGTGAAAGATGCTAGAAATATTGAGGGAAATGATATAGACAAATAAAGAGTAGACAGTTGCTTATACATTTGCTTGTTTTTTGTTTTGTTTTCTTTTCTCTTGTTTATGATAGCCAGAGGAGCTGGGGTAAAGCAAAACAATTGGTTTTTGCAGATTTTTTTATTTTGTAGACTTTATAAATATCCCCACCCAATGTTGGTAGTAGAGTCACCATCATTTTCTAGCTACCTCTGAGCTTGGAGAGGTAAAAGTGTCATGCCTGTACTGTAGCTGACTTTGCAAGCAACTTCTGCCACCCCAGTCCTCCAGTGGGACTGTCAAGGCTCTGGGATCTGGTCCCTGGTCCCTGGTTTCCCAACAGGATGGTCAAGCAGTGGAGAATGCAACTAGGTGCGCTAGCCTGGGTGACAATTTTGTCCAGCTAAAGCCTCAAGGAGGCAAGTGTCTGAGAATGCTAATGTAATATGTAAAGCTACTTTAAGACCTTTTAGAAAGAAAGATCACATCTCTGATTATATTCAGATTTGTTTGGATATTGACTCCTGTATACACAGCAACTGGCTATAGCTGCTACTTTACTGCGCAAAACAGTTAAAGATGTTCTCTCCCAAAGAAGAAAAGCAGAGCCTCCTGGAAGCTCCTTTGGGTATGGTCTTGTAGGACATCAGATCAAACAGCACCCTGAGAGGAGACTAATCCCAGGGGCAAGGAAGCAGCTAGATTGTGTCAGAGACACAGGAGCAGGAAACTTTAGACTAATGAAAGCAGGTCAAAGAGAGATGTCCAGAGGAATTCCCTGCTAGGAAATCAGAAGAGGGGTTGCCTCAGGCCTCAAGAAAAATCTATGAAGTGATCCAGCAGTCTGTTCTTCTACAAGGAAATCCACCCAGGATTTTTGCCGAGCACCCACGGGCAGTACAGGGCTTGATCTCAGCTATTCCATCTACACAGTTTTAAATGGGGATTGCTCTCCCACTGTGGTTCATAGCCCTTTACCTGAAACAATATAGGATTATTATTGGGGAGAAGTGCACCACTATGCAAGGGATCTTTGTTGCTCCTTGATGCTGAATTATGCTAATTGAAAGAGAAATCAAGGTTATGACTCATTCACCTAATGGAATGTCTATGGTTTAAACAGGCCAGAGGCTTGCACAATTAATTTTCTTCCTCAAGTGCAAACTAGAAATCAAGTTAAGGGAGGTGAGAGAGAAGAGGTTAATTTTGGATCATTTAATGCCTATTGCTACAAGGCATAGATCTACAGTGACCAGAACTCACTTTGTTTATAAATGGAAAAAGCTTTTGTGGTCTTCTGGATACTGATGTAGATATTTCTAGTATGACTGCCAGTCAACAACTTCAAGATAGCCTAAAATAGAGACTATTACACCATTACAAGGATTGATCAACCCCAAAATCCAGAATAAATTAGCCATGAGCCTTCCTGGAGATATGGAAAGAGTCATGAAGGAACTTTTCAGCCGTACATTGTTTACTTACCTGTAAATTTGTGGGATTGAAATATTACAGCCCAAATCGGGCTATATTTATATAGCCCTAATACAGCTATAGCAAATCAAATGTTTCAACAAAGATCGTTGCCCAGTAAAGGACTGGGTGAGGAGAATAAGGGAAGAATTCATCCTACCATATCTAGCAAAAGTCCTCTCTGAGCAGGATGAGAGGATTTTAAGGAGAGGTCACTAAAAAGTCTGCACTCCATGCAGACCCAATTATTTGGAAAAGTGATGAGTTTGTATGGGTAAATCAGTGACCTCTAACAAAAGAAAAATTACAATTTCTCCAGCAGTTAGTGCAGGGACAGGTGGATAATGGTCACATTATGTCCTTTATTTCCCCCTGTATTTTCCTATTTTGTGATTTAAAAAAAAATAGGAAAATGGAAATGGACACATGACTTAAGAGAGGTTAATGAGTCCATGCAACTAATGGGAGCTTTACAAGTCTGGGTTGCCTTCTTCTACAGCCATATCAAAAGATACCTATAAGATTATTTTAGATTTAAAGGATTGTTTTGATACTATCCTTTTGTCACAACAATATTGTTAAACATTTGCCTTTAGCATTCTATCAGTTAATTTCAAACTAATTTTTTTAATATTTATTTATTTATTATGTATACAATATTCTTTCTGTGTGTATGCCTGAAGGCCAGAAGAGGGCACCAGACTTCATTACAGATGGTTGTAAGCCACCATGTGGTTGCTGGGAATAGAACTCAGGACCTTTGGAAGAGCAGGCAAAGCTCTTAACCACTGAGCCATCTCTACAGCCCCCTATCAGTTAATTTCATAGAGCCCATGAGAAGATATCATTTGATAATCTTTCTTCAGGGTATGGCAAACAGTGCTATGTTTTACCAGAAATTTGTGGCTTGGGCTATGCAAAATGATAGAGAACAATTTCTACAAGTTTATATTATCCATTAAATGCATAATACCTTGCTTACCCATAAAACTGAATGACTTTCACTTGCAACATATAGACAGCTTCAGCGAAGTCTTATCTATACAGGGTTAGATTTTGCCCCAGAGAGTGCAGAGGCACCCGACTTTTCAGTATTTAGGACATATGCTGTATCCTAAAGAAATTAAACCTCAGAAATTGGAAATTAGGAAAGATAGCTTACAAGTTCTGATTTTCAGAAACTGATAGTAGATATTCAGTGGCTGAGACCCTGTTTAAATTCCCTATGGGACACCTTGAGGCCCTCAGTGAGATTCTTAAGGAGAGTTGTAATCCCAATTCCTCCATACAACTTACAGATGCTGCTAGACAGGTATTGACACATTGGAATATGCAATATAGAATCAGCAGGTACATTATATTGGTTATGATCAACTTTGACAAGCATATATTTTACCTATGAATTAATGGACCAAGAAGTGATTTAATTAATACAGTTTCTGTGTTATTATTTTGGGTCTAAGCTAGTCAGGTGGCCATGAGGAACAAGCAACTCACCTTCCCCAACAGGTTGCTGCCCATGTGGCCAACTGAAATCCCCTTAACCTGAGAGAGCTTGAAAAGGAATCCTAGGCACAAAAATACAGAGTTTAACACGGATTCTTTTGTTTGCTGGCACCATGCCACAGCTCCTTTAAGACAGATCTTACTGTTCAGCAGTAGCAGTTGAGTAATTTCAAAATGGCAGCTTCCTGGTCATGGGCCATACTGTTAGCACAAATACTAGCTCTTTCAGGAGACCAAGCATTTAGATGAGGTTTGTGAGCAGACTGCTGCAGCTTGCTTAATGGTGACATGGACTGGTTGTGTGCCTGAGAGTGGGGTCATTTTGCATGACTCTCAGAGGTGCAAGTGATTCTGCCGTGCTGGACTGGGCAAAGCAAACAAGAACTACCATATATAGCATAGTAATAGTGAAGTTTAAGTTTTAGGAAGTACTTAGCATTTTAAAAAGTGCCCCTGGACAGTAAAGAATTACAAATATGCAATAAAGACAAATCCAGATAAGTCATAGTATTGGATAAATGTATGTAGGCTTAAAAGAGAAAAGAAAAGGTATATAGAGAGTCATAAAATAAAGTTAATGATTTTTTTTAAAAGGTAAAGTCTTTGAAGAGGCAGAATAAAAATAAATAAGCCACATAAAGATGAACTATACACAGAGAGTCTGGATTATGTATATTATTATGTTTTTTTTTAATTTTTTAACTATGAAGGAGCTAAGTACAGAGAGATATTTTATTGTATGGGCTGCTAAGCTAAACCAGCATTTATATTATAAAGTTATCATGACTTCCATATTTGAATCTAAGGATATGTTGTTTTGGAAAAGAGGTTCTTCTTTTGTTTCTACAGAGGATGAGAATCTGTGGCTTGCTCCCAGGCTGGTGTGGTTTGAAAGAACACAATCCACTAAAAGGTCACTGTGAACACCCTCAAAAACTTACTTTTCCCAACTGTTGACTGAGATAAATCTAGCACACAGGATACACCAAGAAAGACCTTATTAATAGCACCCCAAACAGCAGAAAGCTGTTTGGATAAAACCTCACCCATATTCCAAAATATTGTTTATAATTGTTTATATTTAAAGGGGGATATGCTGTAGAGATGAATAATTTGCTTTTGTAAAGATCTTGGTTTATTGATACAAATTCAAGGTAAATTTTGTTATATTGTACATGTATATATCTGCCCTTGATTAAGGTATTGTGTTTGTGTAGCTCATTTAAAAATATAATGTATAGTTAAGAAATATAGGTTAATATATAGTCATCTATAGTAGTCAAGATTGTAGTTATGTTAGTTAGGTTTTCTAGATATATAGAGATATAGTTCAGTTAGGTAGGCATTCTTCAAGTCTTTCATAGACCTTCAGAATGTGACATTTAAATGCTTTAAAAATTTAAGACTTTTCTTGGCAATGAGATATGTCTGCTCCCAAGAGGAAGATGGGCATCGAAGAGTCTCCTTAGCCATTTTCACAAGAAACTGCTCTTTCCTGGACTGCTTAAATGAACATGCAGGACCCATAGAGAAATGACTACTGAGCTTGGCTAAAAGTAAATCAGTCCTTCAAGGTTCCTGCTTCATGAAGGAGTCTACTAGATATTCTGCAGGACACAGGTGAAAATGACTGATAAACTGACAATATAGGCAGAACTGTTTTTAAAATTTCCTGCTTCATGGAAAAGTCTGCTGGATACTATGGGCCTGTGCACTGAAGATTAGATGTTCTGATGCTACAGAAGAACTTTGGGTGACTGTCCAGGCAGTGAGATGTCTCTGTCAATTCTAGAGTTTTGGAAGTTGCTTACAATGAACCTCCTGTTTACTTAGGTAATATCATATCCTTCTGGAGTCTTTGATGGAGGTGAAAAATTTATAGTGTTATAGTTTTCCTTAGTTATGATAAAAGATAATGTAGATATAAATATTATAACTGTAATTCTTGTTTGATACCTGTTTTGTTATATGTAATTTTACTATGTTAAAGCCTTCCATTTTTGTTTAAACAGAATAGGGGAAATGATATGGGAGGTCTTTCTATCTATGTGTTGCTCTTATTGGTTAATGAATAAAGAAACTGCCATGTCCTGTTGATAGGGCAGAACTTAGGTAGGCAGGAAAAATTGGACTGAATGCTGGGAGAAAGAAAGCAGAGAGAAGCCATGGAGCCACCAGAGACAGATGATGTGAACTTTAGTCACTATCGTGTGGTGATACAGAGATTAATAGAAATTGGTTAAATTAATATAAGAATAAACCAATAAGAAGTTAGAGCTAATAGGCCAAGCAGAGACTTAATTAATACAGTTTCTGTGTGATTATTTTGGGCCTAAGCTAGAAGGAACAAGCGGCTCACCTCCCCAACAACAAATCTTATTTCCATGACAGTATTATGGCAAAATAATCCTCTTTTGTAGCTTTACCTTCCTGATTCAACAGTAAAGGTGTTAAACTTTTATTTTGAAGCAGTAGCTTGTTTAGAACAGAAAAGTTAGATTGAATCTAGGCATATTTTGGTAGGAAACCTAATATGGTCAATGTTCAGTATACTAGGCAAAAGGTACATTGTTTTTTTAAAAAAATAATAATTCTTGGGTGATTGTGTTTGCTCAGTTTTTTGGCTAAATTGATTATCTTTTTCCAGCTGATCATTTGCTGTAATTTGCACAAGTACATTCTTTATTTTTTCCTAAAATTGTAATGAAAGATTCCTTAAAGGATGTTATGTTATTTTTTACAGATGATTCTTCCAATGGAAGAGTGGTATACATTGGTGATGGTAAAGGATATGTAGTGTAAACAGATCTGGTTACAGCTCAGATAGTTGAGCAGTGAGATGTTGTAGTGTTGCAAATAATACATTTAATTTAAATACTGACACTCATTATATATTAAGTCCCTTTAGGGAATAGAAGCTGTCCCCTACCTTTGAACCAGTAATAATCAAGTTAAAAAAATTGCTTCAGCAAATTCAATATGCCATTCACCAAAAAAATTTGCTGTGTTTTGTGGGTCAGATAAGAGAACATTAAAATCTTTCTAGCCCATTGGCTAAAGGTAATGCTTCAGCTGATAAACTTACTTTGATCAGCAATCACATGTTTTACATCATCAAAATAGTAAAAATTTCAGAAAACAATTTGGATTGACAAGAGGAATTGCTCATCAAATTGTTAAGCAATATTATATACGCCCACAATCTTTAAATTACTTTTCTGGGAGTAAATCCTTGAGGCCTGCTTCCTAATTATTTATCACAAATGGATACTACTCATATTGCAAAATTTGGCAAATTAAGAAATGAGCATGTGACAATCAATACATACTCAGTTTTCTTAACGGCTATGGCACAAACTGGGGAAGTCGTTAAGCATGTGATAACTCATTGCTTAAAGTGGTTTTCATATATGGGAATTCCTTAAATTATAAAAAGATAATAGATCCAGAGCTTTTTGGTAAAGAATTTCAGCAGTTTTGTTCCTGGTGGGATGTTGAGCATAAAACAGACATTCCTTATAATCGCCAAGAACAAGGAATTGTGGAACATGTCTTTAACTCCTTGAAAATAGAACTTTAAGAGATAAAAGCAGGGAAATTATGCGCTCAGTTGCCACATAATGCCTTAAATCTTGTCATTTTGTTATTTTACATTTCTTGAATGTGGATAACCATGAGCAATTTTCCATATATAGATTTTGGTATAATGGTACCAGAGCAACCTTCACTAAAACAAAGCAGAAAGACTTGCACTGGATTATGGAAAGGTCCTGACCCTGTTTTACTACGAGCTGGAAGGCATGTTTGTGTTTTTTCACAGGAAGAAAATGAAGCTTCATGACTTTCTGACTGATGTGTGCAGAAGAAGAATGCCTGCCCTGATGACAGGGTAGCTGCTGATACCTTTCCAGAGGAGTTGAAGTGAGACTGTTGAACCTGTCTTCCTGACGCTCTGATCTCATCATGTCTGTTAAGGAAAGGACGATCACAGTGATGATGGTTGGTGATTCCCAGTTTCTTGGACCTACTGCATAAATTTCCAGAACTTAGTGAGTCTTACTTACTTTGGAGCCAGCCCAAAAATGCTGAGTGAATGTCTGGCTGTGAAAGTGTACCATATCTTGGGATGCAAATGTTAACTTTGTCATTATGGTGTTTAATCTGCTGTTGAAATGAAGGACCTGAGAACTGGGACTTGAGAAATTTCCCCTATGGTTTGAAAGAGACTTGTTAAGGCAATGAAACACTATGGAGGCAATGTGCAACTGAAGCCCCTCATCAGAAAATGAGGGAGAATCACATAAAAGCTTTTGCTGCTACTCAGAGACTGCCACAGTTAAAATTTATCTTTGAAAAATAGAAGTACCAATGCAACTGAACTATAGGAGAAAAGAAAGGACTCATATTTAACTCATCACAGAAACATGTTCTTGTTTTTTGATTGTAATAAAGTTATGAGCATTAGAATTTGACAAATTGTGTATTTCTTGTTAGTTTTCATACTAGATTTATCATATTGACCGACTTGTTAATGTTTGTAACTGCTTTGGTTCACTATAAAGATGTAACTGGTAGAAAAAGGTAAGAGTTTATTTGACAAAAATTTCACATGGTGCCAGTGAGTCCTTAGATTTGATATGTTTAAACAAATTCAGATTCTGATGCAACTAAAAACTGTTAAAGACATCCTAGACCAATTTTAAAATGGTCATCCGATCTGGGTCACCATCTACTCCTTTGTTAGGAGATATTGTAGATATGGGAGCTGTGTATTGCAAAGCATTATCTGCTTGATTATTATTATCTAGTAATTTGTGAACTCTCAATTGAAAGTTTTCTCAGAAGTGCACAACACTTAGCTAGGCAACTCCCTTTAATCCTTTGTTAACCAAGAATAGTAGTCAATGACAGGTAAGATGTTTTCATTCCCCCTCCAGGCAATAAGACAAAATATGCATGACAGAATGTATATACTGTTGACAGAAAAGTCTGAAAGATGGAAGAAGTCAACCTAAGCCAGGAACAATCATCTTTTCTGTAGCAGAAGAACAGGATTTAATAAATAATTTTAAGAATGAGAATTATGTCAGAGCCTATGGATGTGGTTCTATTCTACATTGACCAAAGGTCAGATAGGTCAGGCTTATTTTTGTTCTCAACGTTTGGCTAAGGGAATGACTGCCTACAGGATACTTTGTCCAAGGTGTAGTCATTGCATGCTGTGTCTAAACAACAGAATACTTTAGTCAGGATAGATTTACTTGATGTTTCAGTTATTGAAGAGGTAATTTGCTCTGTTTGTTCTTTATATTATGTGGTAAAGCAGTCTTTTGCCTTCTTCCCTACTTTTGGATTGGGGTATACAAACATGTGGAAAATAAATGTGGGTAAATTCAGTATTTACTTGCTTGATCTCCTGACTCTCTTCTACGTCTCTGATTATTTCTGTTATAAATCTGTTTCTTCTTCTTACCTTTCTAATTCACACATACCTACCCTGGAACATACTGAGCCATTAAGAAATGACCCCAACAGTTGTATAATAAAAAATATGTCTTTGAAGAAAGTTTGAATAAAATATTAGAAAATGTAAAAATTTCCCATGCTCAGGGATTCGTAGAATTAATATAGTAAAAATGACCATCCTATCAAAAGCAATATGCAGATTCAGTTCAATCTCCATCAAATTCTAACACAATTCTTCACAGACCTGGAAAGGACAATTTTTAGGTCAATATGGAAAAGCTAAAAACCCCAAATAGCTAAAATAATTATGGACAGTGCTGGAGGTATCACCATCCCTGATTTCAAATCTTTCTACAAAGATGGTAATAAAGACATCATAATATTGGCATAAAAACAGACACAGTGATTAATAGAATTGAATTAATAACCCGCTCATAAATCCACATATTGATGGAAACCTGATTTTTGAAAAAATCCAGAAATATACATGGAAAAAAATGCAGCATCTTCAACAAATAGTGCCGGTCAAACTAAATGTCTGCCTGTAAAAAATGCGAATAGATCCATACCTTACCACCCTGAACACACACACACAATATTCTATATTTTATTATAAATTTTTATACATTATATATACTAATATATATTAATTAAAAGAAAAAATACTAATTATAATTTAATCTTTAAATTATTGTACTAGACTTGAAAATGGGGCTGAATAATAGTGTATTTATTTAGTATGAATAAGGTAATCTATTACAATTATGCAACTCAGTCTTCACATAATGGCTTTGTAAATTAACATTTTTGTTTTTGAAAATATTTTTAAATTTAAGTAAGTTATGTCAAAAAAGTAATGTATTTCACAAAACTACCATTATATTATAGTAATGAGTTGCTGGTGAAATTGCTGAATATTTAGGAGCACCTGCTATGTTTCTAAACAACCAGGCTTAGTTCCCATCAAAACTTGATGGTTCACAACATTGTGTAACTCCAGTTCTAAGGAGTCCAATGCACTCTTCTGGTCTCTGGGATCTGAAAGGACACATACAGTATGCTTACATACAGGCAGGAAGTACAGTCAAAGATATAAAATTAACTAAATCTTAAAAATAGATAAAATAAAAAGATATGCTAATAAGAGAGTCCAAATGGTCCTACTTACTATTTTGTTGTCTTTTCATTATGTGTATGTTTTCATGAAAATTATTAGATATTAGTAATTCTATATTTAGTTCTAGTTCTAGATTGACTCAATATAAATGAATGGTAATGAAGGACCCACAGAAAAATAACTGCTGAACTTGCCTAAAGGTGAGACCATCCTTCTGGGTTTATGTTATAGTTAAAAACCTTTTTATTTGAACAGAAAAGGGGAAATGGTGTGGGAAGTCCTTCTGTATATATGTTGCTGTTTTTGGCTAATAGTTTAACAACAACAACAAAAAATGAATGCTGGTATTAAATGTTGTCTTTCAGAAAAGTTGCTGGACTCTATAGCAGGAAATTTCTAGATCAAAATCATCTCAGCAAAGTGGGCTTTTGATTCCTTTGACTAGTAAACCAGAAAAAAAATTAATGGAAGCTTCATACCAGAAAGTAAGTAGCTAATAATAGCAAAGTTGAGGTAATGTTCTGAGTCAAAAAGTACTTCTTTATTTGTCATTACTTTTAACCAGAAAAAGGCATTTATGCCCCAAATTCACTCTTGTTTTCACTTATAAGAACTAAAATAAATTAGAATATTTTAAACATCTCAATTTCTAACTCTTTGTTTAATGGGTTGTTTAAAACACATGCAGTGCCTAAGTTATTGAAAAGTTGTCTATTTTTATACTTTCTGTCAACAATTGCATAATATTTAGCAAGACCATGTCAAAGTTAAAGCACAATTAATTCTTGATATTCATGCTGTTGTCAATGATGAAAAAGTTTCTCACATGATTTTTGGTGAGGTATGATCTGGAACATTATGAATATTCCTGTGAACTCATAGAGCAAGTTTTCGAGCTTCATGTTAGATTTATTTTCTACCCCTTTGTTGATTAATTTATTCCTGAGGCAAATGTTCTCTTGGATTAGCTGGTTGAGGATGAATAGGTCAAGCTAAGGAGGAAAGCCAGAACAATAAAATGCCTTATCATCTGTCACACAGGAGGCCACAAATCCCTCTAAAAAAAAAGAAGAAGTGCTTAAAGATTCAGTGGAAGCATTTAACATAGCCTTGAAAGAAATGTTTTCTAGCACATGGCACACAGTGAAATTTAAGCATGTCCATATTCTAGTGTGTATTTCGTACACAAATTTATTCATTTAATTTCAATTTTAATAATTCGTAAAGAAAAAAGGAGTGATATAGAAAGGAATTCATTTCTTGACTTTATCAAGAATTCAAAATAAGAAGAAATTATATGGAGGAAATTTGATATGATTTCTAAATTTCCAAGAGAATATATAATCAATGTTGAGTTTACTGTGTGATAATAACTTTAAAAGACAACATTAAGTATTTTTATTCTTATCAATATTTAAAACAATAATGACTAATATAATTTTAACTTCTAAGTGTATATGTGTACTCATATATGCATTGTCAATAAATATTAGGACATGATAATATTAAACTTGAAAATGCTGCCACATTTTAATGAGTAACTATTAATAGTATAATTTTATATATTAAGAAAATTACAGCATGTGGACAAAATAACTCAAAGTATTTTCATGTAGCTGCTAAAATCACACTAAAATATCCACTTAGAAACAGTTTAACAATACCTTCTTTTATTTTCAGAGAGTTGTTTGATAAAATAAGTACATATGGGTATTTTTTTACCTAACATAATTTGAGGTCTTTAATATTTTTTATTTATTTATTTTATTGATTTTTATTGAGCTCTATATTTTTCTTTGCTCCCCTCCCTGACCCTTCCATCCCTTTTAAACCTTCCCCAAGGTCCCCATGTTCCCAACTTACTCAGAAGATCTTGTCTTTTTCTATGTCCCATATAGATTAGATTTATGCATGTCTCTCTTAGTGTCCTTATTGTTGTCTAAATTCTCTAGGATTGTGATTTGTGGGCTGGTTTTCTTTGCTTTATGTTTATTTTCTTTCTTTCTTTCTTTCTTTCTTTCTTTCTTTCTTTCTTTCTTTCTTTCTTTCTTTCTTTCTTTCTTTCTTTCTTTCTTGGTTTTTCGAGACAGGGTTTCTCTGTAGCTTTGGTGCCTGTCCCAGAACTAGCTCTTGTAGACCAGGCTGGTCTCGAACTCACAGAGATCCGCCTGCCTCTGCCTCCCGAGTGCTGGGATTAAAGGCATGCGCCACCACCGCCCGGCCTGCTTTATGTTTAAAAACCACTTATGAGTGAGTACATGTGATACTTGTCTTTCTGTGTCTGGGATGTCTTTAATCTTAAGCATATAGAGAGAGAGAGCACCAAATTTTGAAATTCCTTCCACATGTATTATCATTTATAACAAATACAATGTACGTGATGCTAGAACATGTTTTTCATCCTACTGTTCAAGATGCTATGACAAGTTGATGCTAAGTTCAAGGCCAGCTTAAAATATGTACTAAACCCTAGCTGCAAAACAAGAACACTAAATGCAAAGAAAATACAGTCACATCCTCAATTTACATCAACAGGTATCTTGAAATATGTTTAAATAATCATGTATGTTACCTTTAGTTTTTAAACTAACAACAAAATCATTAAAGGTTATTAATAAACACAGAAGGTAAAAAGATGACACTAGAGAAATAACTATCCTGGAAATGAAGAAGTTCTTACTGAACCTGATCTCCCCAAGAAGGTAGATGAGGGAAACTACTGAAATTATTTGTTTTCACATTATAAATTTAATTAAGAAGTAGAATAGATATTTTGTGATTGCCTTTAATCTCAAACTTTTAGGATGTGACCAGTTAAGAAAAGCATTTTAAAGTATAACTTTTATAAGATTCATAGTTGTATGTAATTTAGACATGTCTTGAGAAGCAATGTAATGGTCCTCATAAGCACGAATGGAGAAGGGGAAGAAAGTTGATTAATGAGATGGAAAAAGACCTAACTGGTCTTCAAAGAGTTCACACAGCCTGTGCAATGAGTAGCAGTGATTGATAGAAGAGTACAAAGAAAAAGCCTTGGAGTTTAGTGTAACTTGGACTAGCTGTCATGGGCAATATAAGCTTATGGTGCTTTCTGAAGGACATACTAAAGACATATTAAGAAGTACTTGTATAATTTTTAATTTAGGATGAGTTGGGGAGTGGAAAGGAGAAGTAGTTTCTCTCTGGAGGTCATTACATTATTTAGGTATAAAGAATGTACTTTGTATTTGTTAGTAGCTAGAGCAAAGAATTGGGAAAATGCCACTTGCTGTAAGAAATTGAACGCTGAGAAAAGTTGCTTAAATATGAGCTGAACAAGGATAATAGCAATAAAAATGCCAAAGCTAATGGAGGAAAGATCACTAGGTCTCAACAGTACATAAAAAAAAACTATAGTCAAATAAGGAATGCTAAGAGAAAGAGAAATCATTTTCCTTATGGAGGAGCATACAAGCAGGTTATCTAATACCAAATAGTCAGCCATACCTTACATACAAGTAGCATCATATATACTGAACAGGTTATACTTAGTAATATAAATGTACATACATACATGAATGTAATGACAATGAAAGGCAAGGCCATGATTTTAATTCTGTCTGCTGGCCTGGTATTGAGAGCCAAGTAAGATTGCTGATAAAATTAAAATAGGACCCATGTGAACTTAATCTTAGTCCATAAATGTTAAAGGAGTGAAGAGAGGGTCTAATTTTGGTCCCAGCCACCCAGATAGCTTACACCCAAAATAACCACCCAGAAATTGTATTTATTAAATCACTGCCTTGCCCATTAGCTCTAGCCTCTTATTGGCTAACTCTCACATCTTAATTTAACCCATTTCTAATAATCTGTTTTCACCACGAGTTTGTGGCTTACCAGGAAAGTTTCAGCATGACTGACCTGGCAGCTCCATGGTCTCTCTCTCTCTCTCTCTCTCTCTCTCTCTCTCTCTCTCTCTCTCTCTCTCTCTCTCTCTCCTTTCTTCCTCCCAGAATTCAGATTCAGTTCTGTCTTCTCTGCCTACCTAAGTTCTACCCTATTAGGCCAAGCAGTTTCTTTATTAATTAACCAATGAAAGCAACAGACAAACAAAAGGACCTCCTACACCACATAAATGATTATACATAGCTCCTGTACATGAGACTATTTTCCTTTCTTTTTTCTATTTACTTATTTATTTTCATGTTACATTACAACCATATCTCTTCCTTCCACTGCTCCTGTTACCCCTCCTTCCCTCCACCAGCCCATTCCATCCACTCCTCCCAATAGGGAAAGGCTCCCATGGAGAGTGTATAGAGTATAGTACATTAAGTTGGGGAAAGACCAAGTCCCTCCCCTCTGCATTAAGGCTGGGCAAAACATCCCACCTTAGGGAATGGTTTTCAACAACCTAGCTCATGTACCAAGGATAGATTCTGTTCCTACTGCCTGGAGTCTTTCAGATAGTCCATGGTCCACCCCATCTCCCAATTATGGAGGGCCTAGTTTGGTCCCATGGAGTCTTCACAGCTGTGGGTCTAGAGTTTATTAGTGTCAACAAGCTTGATTCACTTGTCTCTGCAGATTTCTCCATCATAATCTTGACCTTCCTTGCACCTATACTCCTTCCTCCCTCTCTTAGATTGAATTCCTGGAGCTCTACCTGGTCCTTGGTTGTGTATCTCTGCATCTTTTTCTATCAGTTACTGGATAAAGACTCTATGATGACAGTTGGGGTATTCACAAATCTTATGTAATTAAAGGGGAAGGCCAGTTAAGGTAGCATTTCCACTATTGCTAGGAGTGTTAGTTGGGGGTCATTCTTGCAGATTCTTAGGAATTTCTCTAGCATCATATTTTACTCTATCCTCATAATGACTCTTTCTGTCAAGATCTTTCATTGCTCTCCTTCTCCTTCCCTCTCCCTCCTCAACCATACCATTCCTTCATGTTCTTATCTCCTATCCTCTACTCTTTAGCACCCCCATGACCCTAATTTATCCAGGAGATCTCATCTAAGTTTTCTTCCATGGGTAATCCATGTGTCCCTCTTAGAGCTTTCCTTGTTACCCAATTTTTCAGGAACTGTGGATTTTAGTCTGGGTATCCTTTGCTTTAAGTCTAATATCCACTTATGAATGAGTACATACCATACTTGTCTTTTTGAGTCTGGAATACCTCATGCAGAATGTTTTTATTTCTATTTCCATCCTTCAAATTTCATTTCATCCTTTTCTTTTTACATCTGAGTAATACTCCATTGTATATATGCACCATATTTCTTTATTCATTTTCCAGTTAAGAAGCATCTCGTTTTTTTTTCTAGGTTATGGCTATTACAAATAATGCCATTATGAACATTGTTAAACAAGTGTTCTTGTGATATGATTGAGTATCCTTTGGGTCTAGTTCCAGGAGCCATATCGCTGTGTCTTGGGGTTGGTTAATTACCAATTTTCTAAGAACATGCCATACTGATTTCCAAAGTGGTTGAACAAGTTTGCACTCCCCAGCAGTAGAAGAGTGATACCCTGATTCCACATACTCTCCAATGTAATTTGTCCTCAGTATTTTTGATTATAGCCATTCTGACAGGTGTAGGAAGGTATTTCAGTCATTTTTATTTGCATATCCCTGATAATTAACAATGTTGAAAAATCCTTATATGTCTTTCAGCCATTTGAGATTCTTCTGCTAAGAATTCTCTGTTTAGCACTCTGTCCTATTTTTTAATTGGATTATTTGGAATTTTAATGTGTAATTTCTTGAGTTCTTTCTAGATTTTAGAAATCAGCCCTCTGTTGGCTGTGGAATTGATGAAGAACTTTTCCCATTTTGTAGACTGCCATTTTGTCTTATTGTCTGTGTCCCATGCCTTATGGAAGTTTTCAGTTTTAGGAAGTCCCATGTGCAGATTGTTGTTCTCAGTTTGTTTATTACGGTGTTGTATTTAGGAAGTGTTCTCCTGTGACAATGATTTCAAGGCTACTGCCTCCCACTTTTTCTTTTATCATATTCAACATAACTGGAATTGTGTTGAGGTCCTTGATCTATTTGGACTTGAGTTTTGTGTACAGAAATAGATATGGATCTATTCGCAATTGTCTGTATATTGACAATCATGCCAGAATCATTTGTGAAAGATACTTTCCTTATTCTATTGTACTATTCTGTCTTCTTTGTCAAAAATCAGGTATTCATGGATTATGCATTAATGTCAAGTTCTTCAATTCAATTTCATTGGTCCACATGTCTGTTTTTATGTCAGTATAAAGCTACTTTTATTACTGGAGCTCATACAACTGATAAACACTTTCAGCAATATGGCAGGATTCAAGATTAATGAAAAAGAAAATCAGTAGCGTTTCTATAAAGAAACGATAAATGGGTCAACAACAACAACAACAACAAAAATCAGAGGAACATCACTCTTTTCAATAGATACAGATATAAAATATCTTGGAATAATTCTAACCAAACAAGTGAAAAACCTGTATGACAAGAACTTTAAGTCTTAAAAGAATGACATTGAAGAAGATATTAGAAAATAGAAATATCTCCCATACTCTTGGAATCTTGAGAATCTTACCAAAAGCAATCTACAAATTCAGTGCAATCTCCACAAAAACCCTAGCACATTTCTTCACAGACGCTAAAATAGCAATGCTCAACTTCATATGAAAAATACAACAAAATAACAGAATAGCTAAAACAATCCTGTACAATAAAGGAGCTTCTGGAGCCATCACCATCTTCAAACTCTGCTACCAAGCTTTAATGTAACTCTTTTCACTTGAATCATATTTTCTGGACAGTTTTCTAGCAGAGAACAGTTACTCAAAATATTTTTCATTAAAAAAGTAAGGAAACAAATGAACTTAGTGTCCTGACCCCAAGTTTTTTCATCTACAGCATAGTATTACTAAGAAAAGTTTAAGATAATATGTACAATGATTGTTGAAAAAGATTTTTAAAATATCATTTATATCCATTAATACATATTTGAGTTGAATAAAGATAAGGTGAACTCTCTTTAAAGGACAATTATTTCATTCAAAATTGCTACATACTTACAAAGGTAAGATTCAAAATTTAACAAAGAATATAATTAGTGTTACCCAGAAATAAAAATTTTAAAGCAAAACATAACAAAAGATAGAAAAGAAAAAGCCCAAATAAATCCCCACAAGTTCTGGTGACATAGTTAGGATAGCAACCTTGGAAGAACAGATTATATAATGGATATTTTGATAAGAAATCTTAAAAAAAATACAACTATGTTTATAGAAGTGAAAATCAAGACATTTCAATACCCTATGTCTTAAATAAAATTAGGAAGATATTATAAATTTTTAGAAGAGAATGGCAAAATAAGGTAAGTTAATATTAAATGAAGGCTCTACTGATCTACATATTCTCTAATGTTTTTTTGTAGATGATTCATCAAGTCTATGGGGGAGAGGAAGTGTTAGTGCACAGGTGCACACAGAGCCACACAGTTGACAGAATCTGACACCTAAGCTTTGTGACTTTCATACAGCTTCTCGCCAACAGAAGGGCCAGCTTCTGCTCTGCTTTGGCTTTTGTTCTATTATTAATTGGTGCACTTAACTTTTTTTGAGTAACTCCTCACATAATTAAGTATAACTTCTCTACTTACCAAATTAAAAACCCTGTAGTCTAGTTTAGCCATCATTGCAAGCTTTATATTAATCCCATCAGGGTCTAATGTCCTCCATCCACATAACAAAACACATACACTAAAGGAAATATATAAATTAGGTAGAGTTTTTGTCTAAAAATTACTCTTTAAAAAATCTGAGTTATGTTTAAAACCGAAGAGATTATTTGAAGAAAGAGGGTCTAAAATCTTGTGAAGACTTGCAAATGAGGTAGAAGAGGTCTTGAAATGTCCTCATGGAGATCCATTCACAGTGTATTTAATTATATTAAGATACATGACCCCAGGATATAACTGACTTTGCATAAATATATAGTTTAGCAATACGAAAGAGTATCATAGAAAAGACTTTGGAGACAAACATGAAGAAAACAAATAATTTGACAAATATGAGCATGACATCATGGGAGAGAATGTTTATTTAGAAAGGTTTACCTTGTCAATGTACTAGGGATGAAAATATGTGCAGATATGTTTGTCCTGAGGAAATATTTATCAAGATTGAGTGATAAAACTGTGAACACATAAAACCCATCAATCAGCATTTAAAGTGTCAATAATGAGATGATTGTTTATCCTGGTAAGCAGTAAGAAACCTTTTCCTGAGAAGCATGACATAATGAATGTCAGGGATAAACAGGATGCTAAAAGTTGTTACAACATCTGACAGAGATAAACTCCATCTCAGAGACATATTGAATTACTGTTTATATCGAGTGAATAATAGCAGCTTCGACATCTGGGGAGCTAGCCTAGTCCTATCAACTCTTGATGTTGTTGCAAGCCCTCCCAGCGGGAATGAGCCTTGCTTTCCTTCTGATAGACACCAACATTCTCCTCACAAACTAACACCAGACTAGTATAACCTGTGATTGGGATAAATCAAGACAAAAGCAATATCACTTTGTCATGATCAGAATTCAATTTGGACAAGAACAACATAGTTCAAACACAGAAAATGGCCAAACATGCTCCTCTTGTGACTAATACAAATGACAGATGCTTTAAAGAATAGCCTCATATTTTCCCCTTTTCTTTTCGTGAAGAATTGATAAAAAGAAACAAAGACAGAATCATGCCTGTTTCCTGGCAATATCCAGCTCAGAAAAAAAGCCCTGCTTTCTTGTACCTTCTTCAAAGTCTCCTATGAAAGGTGTTAATTTTAAATTGTTTTTCTAACATTTTGCTGACCATCTCTCAGTTGCTTGTATGCAGTGCTCCTTATGAGTAAGTAAATAACCCTTATGTTGACTATATGTGTTTCTTGGGGCCTGGTTAGAGCACTGACAGCCATGCAGCCATTTCCTCACAGAACCTTCACTTAGACTATGCTGAGTTTATGTTCAACTTAGAAATTTCTTAGAAGTTTGATTTATTTACTTCTGTTCCTATGGAAACATTTACAGAAAAAGCTTGGAAGACAATTTGGATTTTGAATGACTCCCACATTCAAACTTTGCCTTGCAAAAACAGACTCACAAGATCAAGGAGGAATATAAACATATAAGATAGATGCTAGCGCAAACAGACATTACTGAGATTTGGCTGAAAGCTTTTATGTTTGAAGATCTCGACTAGATAATGTAAAGCTGAGAAAGCTAGTCATGCAATATTAGTCAGCAACGATGCCAGGTAGCCTACATTTAGTTACGTTCCCCTCTGACTGAAATTCATGTAGTATCATGTTGTTGTTGTTTCATCTCCAAGAAATATAAAATGACCAAAAAATGTCAGGGGGCATACCTATTTCTCTGAGGTCTGTTGCTGATATGCTCTCGTTTCCTTAATGTAAATCAACGTGACAACAACAATGATGTTCAATAATAGAAACAATTTAGCTCCTGACCCACAATTAGCAATACTCCTTAGTGTGTGTGTGTGTGTGTGTGTGTAAAAGTGAATGGTCACTGGAGACAGTTATTATTTGAATGATTTCAGTCATTTCCAAATGATATAAGAATTTTGTAAACAGAAATTTCAGCATTCCCCCTTAGACTTTGTGACCATGTTTGCTGCTGAGGTCTATATTGACTACTGCCCTATGAGTGACAGTGATAAATAATCTTGCCTAATGGACTTAAACTAACATTTGCAATTCTGATATTGTCTGAGAAAAGACAAGAAGAATACCAATCAGAAAACTCTATTCATTCCTGTGTGAGGGATCTCATAACCTCCACTATGGTGACAGTTATCCTGCACCAATGTATTAATAAGTAAATACCACAATAAAAATTAGCTATAATAATACACCCCATGAAATTATTTAAGCACTACTTCATTTAATTCTTTTCAAATATCTTCTCCCATTCAAGAACTGATATCATATCCTTATTCTATATAATGTCTCAGTATGTGCTTAATTGAGTCTTTGCCACTCAGCTTTATCAGTGAAGAATAAGATCAAGTAAATACATAAATATACTATTGTAAAATGCAGGTAATGTATTTTACTCTAATTTTTTTAAAGATGACTTTACATAGTTAAGTTTAGGTCCCAGCACCCATGTCAGGTGACTCGCAAATACCTTGTAATCCATTACTGATGGCTTCTATAGGTTTTTTCTAACACACACAAGCACATAACCTAAATACACACATAAACCAAATAAAATATCTTTAAAATTATTTTCTCTGCATAAACAATGATAAAACTGGGGAAAATGAGAATCAGTTGCTTCACAATTCTTAAAATTAAACAGAAGCTTGAAATTAATCCCAAAACACTTAAGAGAAATGGTTTAATCTTGGTAGCAAAACAAAACTTTGTACAGTTGTACCATATCCTATGTGAATAGCTATGCAGCAGTATTAAAATAAAAACAGCATCCTGACATCCTAGTTGTGACCCTGGCAAAGTACTTGGTATTACACACACACACACACACACACACACATCAAAGTATATCACTTATATATTCTGAGTCAGTTTGTAAAATACTTTTTTAAACAGAATACTCTCTAAAATATTGTTGGATTTCAAAATACTAACTAGGTTCAACTGCAAAGCTAATAAAAACAGAGCTAACTATCACATAAAATATTACAAATGGAAGATTTTTCTCCCATTTAAAATTCATAGAATATCAAATGAGAGAACAAAATTAAAAAGTCAGATTCACTTACTGGGAATTACAGAAAACTTAAGCAAGACAATGGTATAGCTTTATTTCTTTAATGTCTAGTTAAATTCCTGACCATAAGCTAATGAAGACAATGAAAAACTCCATGCAATAATCAATACATGAAATTATAAGTTCTTTTGCTCTTTAAAATTAGCTAAAATTTTATATGCATACTATACATGTGACTAATATGAAATGATAAAGACAAGTACAACCTTTATATGGAGGTTTTCCTTTATTTATTAATTGAAAAAAACTGACCCCCATAAGCTACCCTTCTGTGCAGTAGATATTAAGAAAGAAATAACAATCAGTACATTTACTCTCCTAAGGCATACAGAAACCCCTCAGTTCAGTGGGGAAAATGTGTCCATAATGTAATGACTGCAATATAGAGTGTACTTCTCAGAAAAAAAAATAAACTTAACCATTCAAGTTGTCATATGTTATTTATGTCTTATTGTCTTATGCCAAGTTATCTTATGTCAGACTGGTTTGTTCATTTTCATGTTACTGGTTTCCTTTTTCACAGTATCCCTGAAGCCATAGCCATACCAATGATATCATGTTTCAGTTGCTGGCTAGAGTATAGTTTCATGTCTTTTGTTTCTTTTATTCCTCATATTTAAGGGGTTTAAATACTGGCATTCTTCCTGTATTGTAATTCTACATCTTGCCCTGGCTCTTCGAATCTCTTGCCTACATTTAAAAATATCACTATAAAAAGCATTCCTTTCTTACTTTAGTTAATGTTTATATGTTTGCCCTTGTAACACTTGTCATTTGAATTATTCTATTCATCTGTATGAATATACATATATATATATAGAGAAAGACACTAAAATATAAACGATAATAAACATCAATAGTATTATCATTAGATATCAGAGAAATGAAAGAAAGAGTATGAGCTGGATACATTTCTTACATTTTTAGTTTGCTTTAAATTTCAAAGACTGAGCACTGTAGGTGATCCTTTCTGGAGCCACTTTTACATTTCAAAAGTCAAGGTCCAGCTGAAAAACTTCCAAAGGAATCTTTATAAACTTTCTACTTTTTGGTAGTTTGATATCATTAAGGGAGATGAATAGAATGTTACTTCTGTGCATCTCCTCAAAGCACAAAGAAAGGCTAATGAATTCGTAACTCTATTGCAGGTTCAACTCAAAAATTTTGAAAATGTTCTGGGGTTTGTTGTCAGAATTTTTGACAGAATAATATAATTATATTAAATAAACTACAGATGATAGTGCAGTTCTACAGAAAATGAAACAAATATTGATTAAGAAAACAAGCTGTACTTTTCCCTTGCTGAAAGTTATAGACAGCAAATCAAAATACTAATATTGAATTTTATTCTGTAAATATTTTGCTTTGATACGTAGAATATTATTCTTTCATATGAAAAATATGCTTTATAACTTTGTTATAAAACTTTAGAACATTTGCTGTAAATTGCATTCCTTTATATCATATTTACGAACTGTGTTTTTTTTGTATAGATGTAAAAATGGAAATAATTTTCGTAGAAAAACAATTTTGCCAATAACTCTTTGTGAATTTATATATTTTGCACTGGTGGATATCACAGAAAAGACAATTATAAAAATTGCTACGTTTTTCTCTCTTTACAAAAACAGAAAAATTTGCTCATGATAAAAGAATGTTACTTCATAGAGATATCTGCCCTATAAATGATTGTGTTTTATACCCATAGAGAAAAATTATATTAAGCTTTAATCAAAAACCTTCTGATGTTAATGGCAATAAGTATAGAAGAGGGTGAAGAGGTGGAGGACTTCAACACAAAATACCATTTTTTTTTGACAATGATACAGTTGCACAGTTGAATTCCCTGTGACTGTAACATCATGTGCAAGACCTGTGTAAGATGAGGCTACACAAAATCCCAGTATGTGGGGCTGAGAGGTAACTGTCATGTCTCACTAGTAACAGATCTACTCTTGATATTTCACAGGTACTAGGAGAGGAAATGTGCCAAACACCAGCTTTGATAAAACTCATATGTTCCAGAGTAAGAGTGTGAGGATTAGAATTATTAAGCAAAAGAAATAGAGGTATAAGGGAAATAAGAGACATAAACACAGTATAGCATCAGGAGGGACATTTGGTAGTTAGTGAATTACACTTGTTTATTTTCCACATAAATATTTCAGTCCAAAAGGGGAGGGGTGAGGCCACAGACTTCATTAAAATGACATAAAGAATAAACTTAAATTGTCTGACCTTTGGACCAGGTGAGGAGTGGTCCACCTCTACACACAAAATACTGTTTAACCACACCTTAGGTCAGAATCTCTGCTTGTATCAACATCTGTTGTCAACAACTTTGAGAGAGCAAAAATAAATTCAAACTCTGTCCTCCAATCAAGGTAGAACAGTCTCACATCTGTGTGTGTTCCCACAGAAAAGTTAGTTTTACTTAAGTGTACAGCTCCTGATGAATTCTTTATAATCCCAATGATGGCCCCAAACCCTGGAATATTTAAGCAAATCAAGCTGGTCTCAAAGAGGTATTGAACAAAAAATGAGAGGACTTTAAGTTAGGGTATGAAGTAGATAAATGGGGATGGATCAGGAAGTAGTTAGTCAGGGGGTCTATCTGATGATAATATCTTATGCAATATTCTCAAATAATAAAATATATTTAAAATAGTGAACAGAGTATTAAAATATATCTTTAAAAGTGATATGGTTTTGATATTTGTGATTTTCATTAGAACTGTGTATATTTCACAGGGGAAACTAAAAAACATTTGAAAATTCATAATTAGACACTAGAAATGGATCCATTTCATTAAGAACATTCCAAAACTTATAAATAATTTAGAAGATTCATAAATAATTTCCTTCTTTTCATTTGTAATACATCACTAGACTGGCATCTAAAATGCTTGAATATTGCATATAGTAGTGGCATTTAATGATGGCTCCAATCTCATCTAAAGAGTGAGATTCTAGTTGATTATATTCATGTAAAACTTATTTCTTCCCGTGCTTTTTATCTGTTTCTTCAATACGAACATTTAAATGACTGTGCTCAGAATTTTTATGTGAAGTTGTATTTGCCTTAAGAAATTAAGATTCACACAGCAGGATTCTTTTTCATCTGCGGTCTCTGGGAAACTTCTTCCTGGGTATCTGTGTCCCTAACTATGAAATTAGGATAATTATAGGCATTTACTCAAAGTTGTTCTGAACATTAGTGTAGATAACTAACATGGGCAAAGTATTGTGACCAAATGCATAAGTACTGAAAAGCTACATTAAAGTGAATTGTAGGAAAATAAAAGAGGGGAAAGGTACAGCATTTTATTATGTTGTTTTAAAATACTATAGCTTTTAAAATCTTAACAACCAAGACTCTCATAGTCTGTGAAGTGCATGAAAAGAGAGAAATGTAGTTACACATTCAAAAGTCAAAACTCTGTGATAGCTTTACCCAACCTGCAGCCTAATAGTTACAGGCCTACATATGTTACCCAGAACAAAAATGTGAAATAATTAAAATATTATGGGTTTTTTTTTGGGGGGGGAGGGGTTTCAAGACAGGGCTTCTCTTTAGCTTGGGAGTCCAAGTGCTATGATTAAAGGCATAAGCCACCACTGCGTGGATAAATATTATGAGATTTTAAGACTGATATTTTTATGATTCATGTTAAGGATCTCACATATGAACTTTGCAAATGACAATGTATCACAATTTCAAAAGTTTGAATACCCCCTGAAAAAGCTAAAGTCTCAAGAACAGAAGAAAATTGGTTTCTCTAAAAATACTGTTTTCTTATAAGGAGGCTGTCAAGTTTTGAGAACTTACCTAATACCAACTCAGAAACAATAAGATCTATAATTTAACTTACCTAATAACCAACTCAGAAACAATAAGATATGTAATTTATTTAAGTGCTACTGGGGCTCAGATAAAGCAGAAATTCAAATGTGCTAAAAGAATTAGAAAATAATTCTGGAGCAGGAACTTAAGGAACTAAAAAAAGTCAAGTATGACAAGTGGCAATTGACATTGTA
Source organism: Chionomys nivalis (assembly GCF_950005125.1). Classification (NCBI taxonomy): domain Eukaryota; kingdom Metazoa; phylum Chordata; class Mammalia; order Rodentia; family Cricetidae; genus Chionomys; species Chionomys nivalis. The sequence continues at coordinate 71,984,578 of NC_080090.1, read as the reverse complement.
GCTTCTCTCTTCCCTCACTACTCCCGAGACCACTCTCCCCCTGTGAGTATTGCAAGTCATTGCTGAGCAACTAATTTACTCACTTATGGATACAAGATTGCTATGTTCTAAGGTTCTCATTCATTTTCTTAAAATTTATTGACCTTTCTTTCATTCATATATATCCCACTTTTTTGTATATAGAATATAGAAAGAAGAAATAACTAAGTATTCCTCTGTTAATTTACCATGACATATTATAATTAATGTGGTTATTGCTTATTAAAATTGCTTTCTAAGAACATTTAAAATTGCTACAAACACACACTGTTGCAGGAGGTCCTTCCGCTCCTCCAGTCAATAGCCGCTGAGAAGAGCGGAAGGACCTCCTGCAACAACACACATGTATATATTTTTATTTCTAAACTGTTTAAAACATTACTTTTATTGAATTACAGATTTTTTAATGCAAAATAACCTCCTCAAACAGATCTGTAACTTTGGTTCTCATAAAATATTTCGTTATATTCTTGTAAGTTTTGTTTGCTTTTACAGTACTAATGATTAAACACAGAACTGCACACAGGCTGGGAAAAAGCTCTGCCACTGAACAATATCTCCAGCTTCTTGAAATTTATAAAAACATGTTCTAGGCTTCTCTTATATAATCTGTAATTCTGAAATTGCCCATTTTCAAATAAACTGTACTTTCCATTAGAAACAAATATCTCAGAACCTTAGTATGGGTAGGAGGGAAGTTCATTATTTCTGCATTTGGCTGTTTCTTTGAAAGAGCAGTAAAACATACATCATTTTTTATAATAAAGTACTTCATGTATTATTGATGCTTGTATTGAAGTTCAAGTCTGATATAGAGTATTTTGTTGCTTAGTTTCCTCGATTGCATCTGTTGCTCTTTTATGCATTACTAAAAATCTTCTCGAAGACTCAAAGGACAATGGAATGTCTCAAGTATTAATTTGTATAACACTACATTTAAAACACAGTGGTCTTTCGATAACAATTTAGCATTACAAGCATAAATTTAATAACTTAAACTTACCTTAAATATGTTCCTCCTATTATTCCCCCTGTAACTTTTAGAGTAGTATTTTATCTTCACTCTACTTGTATTTACTTCTGTATTTAATTCTGTATTTTATGGTTAATAACTTTCATTATGTCAATGTCTTCATGGATATTTTATGTGTGTAAATATCATTATCTAGGGAATAAATTATATTTCAAACAGAAAATATTTTGTTTATTAATTTTGTAGCTGAAAGCTTGTGTGTGGTTTTGACCTTGAATGTTCTTGACTTGCAAGTTATATTTTGTAGTATACCAACATGCTAGGTCACTTGTTATCGGATTAAAAAATTATTATTGAAAATTTACTAATAAAATAAAATGTTTTTTTTCTGTAAGCCTAGATTTTTCAAAGTCCCCTTAGATATTTTTAATTTTAAATAAATTTTTAAAGTTTAAATTTATGTATTTATCTTAAGGAAATTTTGTGGTTTTTTGCTTCTGTAATTTCTAAACTTGATTCTTACCTCTACTTTATTTCTTATACTTGTAATTACTCATTTATCTGTCATTTTATTTCTTATGTATTTATCACATTGTTTGATTTTTTAATGCCTTTATTCTGTTATTAAGTAACTTCATTGTGTGTGCATGACATATCAGAGTTAATCCTATCTCACTAGATCTTATTTATTCCTATGTTATTTTTGCCTACTTCATTTTTGTAGATAATATTATCTATACCATTTTTAGATAGTTTTGTATATTAAATATTCAGTTACTCTTAGTTTAGAAGAAAGTGTGGACCAATAGTCCTTCAGACACTCTAATTTTCTTAATTCCATATAGTGTTTCAATATAAGGGGAAACTACCGTAGCTTGTTCCCCCCTTGCACTTTTACCTTACTCTTTCTTATTCAGTTTTAACCCATTTAGTGTGAAATCTTCTCCAAGGATGTTTTCCTTATGTTATTAAGGGTCCTACCAAAGACAAAAAATGGAAAGGTCATTCATTACAATAAGTCATGGGCGGAGTCTACAGTGATTGTATCTGTGCTTACTGCCTTTGCTCACACTCCTGCTTAGACTAAAGAATAACAATGTTTATTCAGGACATGATATTGAGGTAATTTTCTATCTTGTGCATTTAATTCTTAAAAGTTACTTTGAACTTTTATTCTTCAAACAATAGAGTGCCTAGTGCTTCCTTTTGGTCTTTCTGCTAATGTCAGCATTCTACCAAACGTTCTGCTGTTGATTAATACCTAGATGCTGCTCAACTGGGGCTCATTGATTATAACTAAGAAGGTGCATGAACAATTTCTAGAGCTACAACAATTAAAGTTAAGCTGTTTTACATGAAAAATTGAGGACTAATGGTATCCTAAAGATAGTTTCTTCTTAAAAGGCGATGATATATCAATCATATATAGTTATGATACAAGGAGTAAATAATAGAAAGCACATGGAGACTTAGACTGCAAAATGAGGCAAACTTTTCTCACTGAATGTCACAAAAAACAGCTGAAACCTACAGATAATCAATGTTTATGTGACAGAAAAGCTGCCACCAAGCATCTTTGAACACTTACAATACCCTATTTTTATTTTTTTATTTTTTTATTTTTTTTTTTGATTTTCGAGACAGGGTTTCTCCGTAGCTTTTTGGTTCCTGTCCTGGAACTAGCTCTTGTAGACCAGGATGGCCTAGAACTCACAGAGATCCGCTTGCCTCTGCCTCCCGAGTGCTGGGATTAAAGGTATGCGCCACCACTGCCCAGTTTACAATACCCTATTAATGCAAGCTTTTACAAATAGCTCTGTGCTTCTAACACCAATAGCTAAAAGTGTTCTATCACATACAGCTGCTGCTTGTGTATCGGCGTAAATGAAGGGAGACAGAAATTATAAGAATATTTTCAGCTTTAAATAGGGAAAAACTCAAAGAACGCATGGTTCCAGCGGAGAACAGGAAAGCAGAAGGGCCGGGGGAGAGCACATCAGCAATATTTATTAGTAAAAAATATTCTCAGGCGACCCCGCCCTTCAAATAAGGTGATTGGCTGGTACCCCTACATCTCCCCCTTTTGTCTAAATAAGATAGAGCCAAACCAAATACAACTATATACAATAGGAACAAATAATAAATACACTAAACATTCTATTCCAAGGAGTTAAATAATGTAGAGAGTAACTACAATTATCTAATCTTCAACTCCATCAAAGATCTAAGAAGAAAATTAATATTACTTAACAAAAGAGAGATATCCAAAATGTGCAACAAATGACAGAGACAACTGACTACCTGGGCAATCATCCAAAGTCTCGTTTGCAATGATGAGTCAACAAACATTGGCTAAAGCCTAACATAACTGACATACCATTATTAAAGGCAAGGAACTTTCTTAGAACTATCCTACCCTGTCTTGGCAAGATAAGACAATTCTGTTTTATCCATTTATGGATATTTTGTATCTTTGTCAGTAGTTGAGGTATGGGGTTTTCTTAACCCAAAGGCCAGTTTTGCCAAGAAGACAAACTCCCAGTAGAGTGTCTTTGGTGCTCAACGTTCTCTTGGGAGTAGAGTGGTGTTGCCAGGAGTGATTGTGTCTCATTGGCACGGAATTCTAGGTTAGATTAAAGGCCATTTTTTACAGCTCTTCGAAGAGGCTGAAGATTATACTATCTATACTAAATATAATCTATATGTATCTAAAAAAAACCTGATTAACCTAAAAATAAATATGACAAACATATAATTCTCAATTCTATCTAACTTGAAGACTAAAAGAAAAAACAACTGTGCAATATATGAAGATAATGATCTCCAACTGTAAACAATTGTCATTACATATCAAATGTAAACAATGTTATTATATAAATAATATCAGAGGTAGAAATGTACATTGTAATATGGTAACTGTATCAATACAATATAGACAAAGTTATAAGTATACTCATACAAAAATAGAGGTAGGAACACTCACATTCAAAATTCAATATATCAATATACAAGAAACAGTACCAATACAATTTTCTAAAAACAGTAATTCACAAATACCAATCATCCAATCAAACCAGTTAATCCCCCCCCTTTTTTTTAAATACTCCTAATTATATAAAATATCTCCCCCATCCCCTCAACCCTAAACCAACCAGTAAATGATGTCCCTAACCCTGAGGGCAAACTCTGTTGGGAGAGGGGACGTCGTCCTCTAAGATTCCTTATAGCTGACATGGGGGCGATGTTTTTCTAAGGGGGTCCTGTGAAAGCAAATGATGGTAAAATTCCCAAATTAACCTTTGACCTAAGAAAATTGTAACTAGCCTCTGAGCATTTAGAGAAGGTCCGGTCAGAGTGTTGTCAAAAATGTGTACCATTTGAAATTGTTTCGTGCAGTTGGTGCCAAAAAACAGGTCTAATTTTAGCGCTAAAAAAAATTCATGACATCATAATAACCAGATTGAGTTGATGTCGTGGGGCCCCATCTTCATCCTGGAAACTTCAAAGATTACTGTAGGAAAATTTGTTGTTTGTAATGGGAAATTTAAATATTAACAACAAAGACATATACTGACATATAAAGAAAGACACAAATATGAGGAAAGGCAAACAAAGTTTATCAAGTATATAATTATTTTTATTCTGTCCCATTTCATGGCTCCTGACCTGAGACAGAACTCTGAAATATTTCTTATCAACAGGCTTGGGATTGAAGAGGGACTGAGCCATAGTCCAACTCCAAAACCAGCTCTACATATTTATAAAAAATGTTTGATAAGACCTATATAAAAAAATTAATACTTACAGTACATATATAGTTTTATTGCCGATCCTTAGTGGGTCATAACTAGTTTTCGTCCATTAGTAATTAAACATTTAGGGTCCCTTTAATTCTTTGAAGATGAGTATTTTTCTGTAGAGATAAGAAAAGAACCCTGCCCCCAGCCAATCTGTATTTTTTACCATCACTATGATCACCATCCCTGTGAATGAATTGTTATTTATCTTTTTCAAGTGGTTTTCTTCTTCAAACTGAACCTTTATTAATTTTGACAGTATCCACAATTTTTTCTTACCTGTGGAGACAAGAGCAAAACCCCTTCCCCAACGCAGTACATCTTCTGGCTTCCGTTGTGAGGTCAGCACATCCTTGAAATAAATTGGTTGATTTAGTTTAGTAGACTATTTTATTATCCAATGTCTTTCAGCAGCCGTTGTTTTTTTCACATTAGTGTTGAGAAAATTATGTTTTCAATGTTAACAAAGCACTATGTAGCCTATTTCTGGGGGTGTTTCCCACCCCTTTCTGTTTGTTCAATATATCCTTTATAGTTCGATTTGATCTTTCTATTACTGCTTGAACTGTAGGATTGTATGGAATACCTGTAACATGCTTGATATTGTAATAATCAAAAAACCATTTCATCTTCCTAGAGACATAAGCAGGACCATTATCCATCTTTATTTGTGTAAGTATACCCATGATAGCCATGACTTCTAATAAATGGGTGATTACTGCATCAGCTTTTTCTGAACTTAAAGCAGTTGCCCATTGAAAGCCTGAATAAGTGTCAATGGTGTGATGAACATATTTTCATTTGCCAAATTCTGCAAAGTGGAACACATCCATCTGTCAAATTTATTCCTTTGTGTGCCCTTTGGATTAGCCCCTGCAGGCAGTGGCATTTGGTTATAGAAAGAGCAAGTAGGGCATTTTTTTACAATCTCCTTAGATTGTTGCCATGTAATAGAAAACTCTTTCCTTAAGCCTTTGTTATTAACATGATGTTTTTTTATGAAATTTAGAGGCTTGTAGCACACTACCAATCAATAATTGATCAATTTTTGCATTACCTTATGCTAGAGGACCTGGCAGACCCGTATGGGATCGGATGTGTGTTATATACATAAGGCAAAGCCTGTTCCTAATCATATCTTGTACTTGGATAAACAATGAGGTTAGTTCTGTATCATCAGGTATAAATTCAGCAGTTTTAATAGTAAAATAACTCTGCATATTGTGAATCAGTAACTATATTAATAGGTTCTTTAAAATCACTTAGCATCATAAGACTGGCATATAATTTTGCCTTCTGGACAGAATCATAAGGACTTTGTTCCATCTTACCCAAGTCTTTTGATTTGTAACCTGCCTTCCCTGATTTATTGGCATCAGTATAAAATGTACGGGCTCCGGTTATTAGAGCATCACGGACAATTCGAAGAAGGATCCAAGAAGTTCTTTTTATGAAGTTAAACCTCTTGCTTTTTGGATAGTTGTTATTAATGTCTCCCCAAAATTTAGTACAAGCTCTTTACCATGGTTCATTATCTTTCCATAATTTCTTTAGTTCATCAGCAGCAGTGAAAGGCACTATAATTTCTGCTGGGTCTATGCCTGCTAGTTGATGAAGTCTCAGCTTGCCTTTTATAATTAACTCAGAGACTTTTTCCACATAAGTTTTCAGTTTCTTACTTGGTTTATGTGGTAAAAAGATCCATTCCAAGATAATATCAACACTCTGCATTAAAATTCCTGTAGGAGAAATTTTTGATGGTAGTATGACGAGAATACAATCGAGATTTGGATTCACCCTGTCCACATGCGCCTGTTGTAATTTTTCCTCAATCATTGTCAGTTCCTTTTCTGCTTCAGCTGTTAATTCTCTGCCGAGCTGTGGCTGTACCGGAGACTCTAGCGCACTGAAAAACAGTGGGGTGCCTGGCAGCTGGGCTGGGAGCTTGCTGTGTATTTAAGACTCAGGCAATTTTTTGCCCAGCAATCTTGTCTATTTCCCATAGCCAGGAGGATAACTACATGTTTTTCCTTGGGTTTACCCTCTTGTTTAGCTTCTTTAGGGTCACAAATTATAGACTCAGTGGCCCCTATCCATGGCTAGAAACCAATTATGAGTGAGTACATCCCATGATCTTCTTTTTGGGTCTGGGTTACCTCACTCAGGATAGTATTTTCTATTTCCACCCATTTGCATACAAAATTCGAGAAGTCATTGTTTTTTACCGCAGAGTAGTACTCTAATGTGAATATATTCCACACTTTCTTCATCCATTCTTCCATTGAAGGACATCTAGGTTGCTTCCAGGTTCTGGCTATTACAAATAACGTTGCTATGAACATAGTTGAACAAATGCTTTTGTCATATGATAGGGTATCTCTTGGGTATATTCCCAAGAGTGGTATTGCTGGGTCCAGGGGTAGGTTGATCCCAATTTTTCTGAGAAACCGCCACACTGATTTCCAAAGTGGTTGCACAAGTTTGCAGTCCCACCAGCAATGGATGAGGGTACCCCTTTCTCCACAACCTCTCCAGCAAAGGCTATCCTTGGTGTTTTTGATTTTAGCCATTCTGACAGGTGTAAGATGATATCTCAAAGTTGTTTTGATTTGCATTTCTCTGATCGCTAAGGAGGTTGAACATGACCTTAAGTATCTTTTGGCCATTTGAACTTCTTCTAAAAATTGGAATCTTGGGGCTGGGGTGGGATGGGGGCGAGGGGAGATGGGAAGAGAAAAGTGTGAAGGAAAGGATGAGGGGAACTGGGGGAAACGGGATGATTGGAGATAAAGGAAGGTTGGATAGGGGAGCAGGGAAACTCATATCTTAGTTAAGGGAGCCACCTAAGGGTTGGCAAGAGACTTGAACTTGGAATGGCTACCAGGTGCCCAGGGCAATGTCCCCAGTTAGTTCCTTGGGCACCTGAGGATAGGGAACCTGAAATGAACCTATCCTATAGCCATACTGATGAATATCTTGCATATCACCATAGAACCTACATCTAGCGATGGATGGAGATAGAGACAGAGACCCACACTGGAGCACCGGACTGAACTCCCAAGGTCCTAATGAGGAGCAGAAGGAGGGAGAACATGAACAAGGAAGTCAGGACCACGAGGGGTGCACCCACCCACTGAGACAGTGGGGCCGATCTATTGGGAGCTCACCAAGGCCAGCTGGACTGTGACTGAAAGAGCATGCGATAAAACCGGACTCTCTGAACATGGCAGACAATGGTTTTGATCCTATTTCATGTTCTGGCTTTGTCGGAGCCTAGACAATTTGGATGTTCACCTTCCTAGACCTGGATGGAAGGGGGAGGACCTTGGACTTTCCACAGGGCAGGGAACCCTGACTGCTCTTGGGACTGGAGAGGGAGGAAAAGAGGAGTGGGGGTAGGGGGAGAGAGGCGGGAGGAGGGGGAGGGAAATGGGAAGCAGGGAGGAAGCGGAAAATTTTTTTTTCAATAAAAAAAAAAAAAAAGACCCAGGCAGAGGGCTGCGAGATTGGGGCATGCAGTTCTCTCAAACTAAAATTCAAGCCTATGTCCCGGGCTGCTCATGGGCGGGGGCAAAAAAGCCCAACGTTGGTGCACCAAGTGTATCGGCGTAAATGAAAGCAGACAGAAATTATAAGAATATTTTCAGCTTTAGTTAGGGAAAGACTCACAGAACGCGTGATTCCAGTGGAGAACAGGAAAGCAGAAGGGCCGGGGGAGAGCACACCAGAAATATTTATTAGTAAAAAATATCCTCAGGCGACCCCGCCCTTCAAGCAAGGTGATTCGCTGGGGCTACCCCTACATGCTTGGGACACATAAAACATTTGATAACTGTTTTCATACTATAATGAACATATTGCTTTAATTTATACTAATTTTTATTCATAATTGGCTAGTATTGAAAGTAAAATTTGATTTAAGCTATTATTAAATATTAGAAAATATGTAAGTTATAATACAATTTCAATTTTAATTGTATTTATTGTTTTTTTCAGACTATGGATGATCAATTAAATAATAACTAAAATAAGATACTCCCTTTATCTTTGGATTGTATTTATTTGACATTTGTGAAAAAAAAAGATATATGTGATTTATTTTTATTTGATAGACATTGAACCCCCGGTTTCCATGCATTTTGCACAATTTCTACCTGCCTTTCAGAAGTGTCCTTTCTTACTGATTAAATCAGTAAATAAATGACAAGTGTATTTGTAATGTGAGAAGCAGAGCTATACAGTGTGCAAAGACACAGCTACTTGGCACAAGCAACAAGTACTTGATCCTCAACTCATTGTTTCAGAGGTCCAGAGTCTTGGGAGAGTTCTCAACATTAACATGTTTGATGATTGTTATTTATTTTGTGTATATAATAAAATAATTTTTAGTACCGTTAGGAAAATTAAATTAGTCTGTCAATGTAGATTAAGTCATTAAAATAATATTTGATCTATGAGAGAAATCAACCAGCAGATAGCTTTTATTTCTGTTAACCTACAAATCCGGTAGAAAGGAGATCTGTCTGATAGATAGAAGGAAATCATATAAGGAGAAGAGGATATATGTGATTCTAGGATGTGCAAAGTCATATATGATTAAATGTCATTTGAGTATAGGGACAGTCCATGCTTACCTCTTAGAGTAATATACCAAGGCAGCTGAAGAGCATTGAAAATGCCTGGAGGAAATGATAAGACAAGACTTTTAGTAACACTGAAGGAAAACCAGCAGAAGGATCCCTGTAGACAATGATGATGGTGAGTCTCAAATATTAAACAATTCATAATTACTGGAAAAATGAGAATAAACTTGCAGGGGAAAAAACCTGCATAAAGGTTGTTGCATAGTATAGACTGGAGGGTGGTAGATTGGACCAATGTGATTTCTACAGACAGTTACAAAAGCAAAATCAGAAAATTATCTCCAGGAAGTGCTTGATATTTATTGGTATTTATTAAAAGGTAAGACTGGTTTCAGATCCTTAAATATTATATATTGTATGCAAGTCACAATACCTCATTTAATATAGCTAAAATACCATCCTTAAAAATAATTTTTATGTCTTTATCAGGTCTTAGAAGTTAAGTCAATGATATTTCGCATAAGAATGGAACCCTTTCAAACTAGCCTTCCTTTCTTCTTTCTTTCCTTCTTTCCCTCCTTTCTTCCTTTCTTATTTTCTTATTTCCTACTTTGCTTCCTTTCTCCCTCCCTCGAGAAGAAAAACATTTTTTTTTGCACTTATATATCTAGAACTAAGAAAAGGTATTATAAAAAAGATAGACTTGGTAGGAGCCCACTTGAGTTTTTTCTTTGTTTTCTAGAAAAGGTACCGAAAATACAGTGAAGAGCATCTTTCTGATTCCTCTTGTATCTCTACCCACATCTAGTATTTTTAGAGTGCCATAGACAGTATCATAAAATTCTGTAAAGAGCATTTACTCTAGTTGTTTGTAAACCCTGTGCTAAACTGTCTGTTCTTCTTGACTTTCTGCAGTGTTTTAACATTTCTTTAAAACAATGTTCACATATTACAGCAAAAATTTCCATTTTAACATAGAGAATCTATTCCCTCATGATGTTTCCTCCTGCAAAGATTTCTGTAATCATTATTCCATATCACAGAAATAATTTTCAAAGTCAATGTTTAAAATTTAGTGGTGTTCACCAAAACGATTAAAAGTTTCTTATCAGATAAGGGAAAGTTATTATTAGCTGCATCATTTATAAAATGTGAAAGTGTGTTTCTTACATATTTTATAGAAAAATATGCTGTGACGCATAGTCAAATAATTTAAAATAGTGAGAACTCTAAAAATTAATATAATAATGGTGATATTGTAAATATCCTCATTCTCACATTTATTATTTATTATCTATGTCTAGAGTCCTTAATATCTTTTGGAAACATATTCCTTGATTTTCATCTTTTAATATATTTTGACTTCAATGTGTTGTAATTTTTATATAAAATCCATATTTTTGGATATAATGACTGATGTTTGTTTTAAATATTTAAGAAAAAGAACAAATGATTTACAATAAAGTGATTCTGAACATATAAAATTTATTATTAAATATACATATAGAACAAAATACTGTAATTCTGTTATATGCCATATAAAATGGATTCATATATGTTTAATATGCTACCTCATATGTGTTAATTAGCTACATCACTAGATTCAAGCAACTTGTCAACAAAATAACTGTCAGAACAAAAGATTCTCCAGTTATGGAGATGGATTACTATATAATTTGCAAATGAAAATATTCCACTTCTTATAAGATTTAGAAGAAAAAACTATTTATAAAGTTCATACATACAATAGACTTAGCCTATCACAACTTCAGCTATTTACAAGTAATTGTAAATTATTGGAAAATGTAATAGCTTTATCTATGTTTTTGTCTCATGAACCAAATTGAAACAGTTGTAAAGAAATATCAAAGAATAAGTTAAATCAAAAAGTTCTTCAATAAATTGAAAGAAACATATATATTTGAAACCCTGAACACTGATCATGCCTTCATATCACTTTGCATTCAAAGGAAAGGAGAAATCTGTGACAAAAAGAAAAAATTCATAAATTGAACCAACCACCTTCATGACAGTTGCATGTTTTTCCCTTGCCTTATTGATGTAACAAACTACTTTCCTTGACTTTTCTTTTTCCAAATATCAAAAATGGCAGGTACAAGTTGTTACTTTGTTCTTATTCTTTCTCTACACTATGACTCTCAAAGTAAAAACTATTTGATTATAAAACTATCTTTTGCCTACCTATTTTAAGTATTGAATACATGTTTCTTTTCCTCACTTTTTTTTTAATTTACTGACTTTTATTTTTGACATACTGTTATTTTCATCAATTTTCTTTTTCTGTTTCTGTGCTATATTATTTATTTTTTACATATCAATCCTGGTCTTCCCTCCATCCTCTCTTCCTACTCCCCACACCTTCTCTCTACCTCACACCCTATCTGTAGTACAAATAATGTTGCTACAAGCATATTTGAGCCAATGTCCTTGTGGTATGAGTGCGCCTCCTTTGGTTATAGGCCCAAAAGTGGTAGTCCTGGGTCTGGAGGTAGATTGATATCTAATTTTCTGAGAAATTAACATATTGATTTCCCTAGTGACTGTACAAGTTTGCATTCCTACCCACAATACAGGAGTGTTCCCCTTATTCCACATCCTTTCCAGCAGATGATAATCTTTCATCAGTGTTTTTAATCTTAGCCATTCTGACAGGTATAAGATGGTTTCTCAGTGTAGTTTTAATTTGCATGTTCCTGATGACAGGGGATGTTGAAAATTTCCTTAAGTGTCTTTTCTCCATTTGAGATTCTTCTGTTGAGAATTCTCTGTTTAGATCTGTACCCTATTTTGGGGGGCTATTTGGTAGTTTGATGTTTAGTTACTTGAATTCTTTGTATATTTTGGAGATTAACCCTCTGTCACATGTGGAGTTGGTGAAAATCTTTTTCTATTCTGAAGACAGTTGTTTTGTTTTGTTGATCATGATCTTTGCTTTATATTTATCAGTGTTCTATTCCCATATTAAAATAATGCAACTACACATAAAACAAATATAGACATCTATATTCATTTCTAAACATATATCAATGTTTGCTGGTAGAGAAGTGAATAAGAGGAATATTTCTAAACAAAAGTAGGGACAAGAACTAAAGATCCTCATACATAGTAGAAATTTAAGCTAATATTTTTATATTTAAATTAAATTGTATTTCCCATTGCTGGTCACTATAAAATAAGAAAACTTTAAAATCAAAGTTTATAAGAAGAAATTTCTAAATGCTTGAGTATTATTTATACTCTAGCAATTGCATTCATAATTAAAATAATTGAGGCTCATGTAGTCCGCTTTTTTCAGATATGGATACCATTAAACATTAAACAAAATCTTGTAAATCTTGGGAGTTTTATATTTTATTGTGAAAATGTTATTTTCATGTTAATATTTTCTCTACTCTCTTATTCTTCTTATGCAAACTAGCTAGAAGCATTATTTCTAATTTATGCATATCATGACTATACCATTCCTTTGTTAACTTTGTTAAAGTTTCTTATTGTCCTTTATTATTGCTTTTTGATTACTTATTCTTTAATTTACTTTTAATACTTTTATACATGAGTATTGTATTTACATAATTTTCACTTCTCTTCTTTCTGACCAAGGCTTCCTGAGCCCCTAATTCTGTCTAAACTCAACGTAAGTTCATATATATACGTAGACATATAGATATATGTTATATGTATTCTTTAATATAGCATCCTGAGTCTATTTATAACCTTTTAAATTTTCCAAAAAGTTTTATATTTCAAAAAACAGATTTCTTTTTATTTCATCGTAGTTGTAGTATATGAATGTTTGTTTCATTAATGTGGTATAAAATTTAGAATAGCACTTCATTTCTCAGATATATAATTATTAATGCCACGTACTTAAAGAAGTAATGACAAATGGGCAGATATTGTATAATTATTGTTATGTATTATTGAATTGCAGTGTGAAGTTGTTTGTGACATATCAAAGCAACTTTGATTATTCCAAGCTTAACAGCATGGATACTGATCTAAAAATGCTTAGTAATAACAAACAGTTTGAAGTACTTTTATTTTCCATCATGATATAATTGACAAATAAGAAATATTTTGTATTCATAATACAATTATTAAAAACAGTAAAGAATGTGAGCATTGCATACACCAAAAAAATCATAGTAAAAATGCAGTAAAGAGAAAAATATAATATACAAGACAAACAGAAAATTAAAATCATATGTCAAAAACATAGTCTGACATATTTTGCTGGAAGATATAAGCCTAAGCACGCGCGCGTGCACACACACACACACACACACAAACACACACGTGTCCATTAGAGAAGTATCCGATCAAACGGATTGCCATGGCTCAAGCAAACTGCAAATGAAAAATAACAAAATAAAAAAGTGAAACAAATCTTTTAAAGAGCTGCTAAAGGGATAAGGAACACTGTTTTAATGTGAGGAGCTGAATGATCTTGAAGGTTCATGCCTAGTGTCTTTCCAGCTGTCAACTTCTTCAGTGAGACAAGAGGTGTCATATTAATTTCAGAAACCAAAAATGTGAATTTGCTCCTTCTTATTTCAGTGTGAAACACAGACTTTCCAACCTCTAAACAGAGTGAACTTTCTTTTGGAAAATCGAAGTCACTTGAAAAGTAAGTTCTTACATAACCTGTCTTTAGAAAGACTAACATTTGCCAATAGACCTAGTTCAAATATAGTTCAGTATTTTATTCAAAAGTAATGTTGCTTCAGTCTTTGTTTAAAACTAAATATTATGTCAACAGCTGTCATTTTGATTTTGGACACCAGAGTTATTGGTCAAAATTGACTTTCAGTGAGTCATATTACCTAATTTAAGGAGATTCTAAAGATTGGAATAAAATATGCCACTTTTTAATGTGAACAATTTATATGCAAAAGTATTATATATTTTGTTCTATCATAGACTATATTAGTGAATGCCCCATAGAACTGTTTATATATTACTTACTTAAACCATATATCATTTTGGAGAGATCACGATATTTATAACACCCAATAATTATATTTCATATTGATTTGATATAAAGTTATAAATATGCTGTTTATAAATTTTCTTTGCTTTCTCCTCTGCTGAATTCACCAAAACTTACAGGATTTCCCTTCAATTGCAAAGTTAGCTGGTATATCTAATTTGGGGGATTATTAAAGAACATCTAAGGTATGTTCCAGTCACATCTGGATATAATAATGTTCCATTTGTTAACTGCATAACTAATTAAGCAGAAATGAAAAAGCTGGAGCTCATCATCATTGAATTGCTCTAAATAACACCCAAGTCTTGCTTCTACAACTTTAACAATACTAAAAAACTCATGAAGTTGATGAATTTCATGTCTAGAACATTTTTTTAAATCCAATTTAGATTCAGAGAGAGGAGCAAAACCAGAAACATTATATCAAATTCAGTAAATTTCTACAATATTCTCTATTCAATACATTTGTAGTTTGTTAGTTGAATTCCTCTAAAGCAGCTACACTAAACGTGCTTTTGCTTATTGACATCAGGACATCTGATTGTACATGAATCAGAAATACCAAAGATCTGAACTCTTTGAATAAAGTTGAATTCAGGACTGAGAAAGCTAGCTATTGCTACCTGCTCATTCAAAATCCATGAGCAATTTTACAGCCAAGCTTATTCAATCTTGCTGATGAACACTCTGAGGACAAAGTTGTAAAGCTAATTTTGTCAATGCTAACATGTCTTAGTACAGTTATTTAAAAATATTGGTATGTGAATATATGTCTATTGGTAAATTTCTTTAGGAAAGCAGCCTTTCATATTGTTGATAACATCATGCTTACACCTGACACAGTACATAAAAGGAACATTTTATAATCTGGCCACAACACTATGACAATGTAAATTTAGCAAATGTATATTTTTATTTTAGTAAGTCCATAAGGATTTTACTTATTATTTGAGAATTTCATGCATGTATATAATGAGCTATGAGAGGGTGGTTCTATTCAATTCTGTTGTCTATATCCAAATCCCTATAGATTCCCTAACACATTTTCTTCCTGGATGGATATACTGTTTTACATTTTTCTTTTAATAACTCGCTAGGTACACATACATAAGCATATATTCATATGTGTGCATAAATATACATACAAATATACATCATATACATATATCTATATATAGCACCCGACTTAGAAGATTTAAATTTATAAATAAATATGTTTAAATCAAATAAGTATGATTGTTTTTTTAAATTATATATCAGTGGTTGTTTTTAAATAGACCAAACTTATGTTGCATTAAAATATCTAATAGCCTAGAAAAGTCTCCTAGGAAGGTCTTCTTAGCATCAGCCATTCCATGACATCATTGCTGCTTCTCTTTATGTTTAAGGAAAGGGGCTGCAGAACACATCTGTCTGCATCGCCAGCACTGCCCTGACATCATTGCTACTTCTCTGTATATTCAAGGAAACAGGTTGCAGAGCGCATTTTTCCCCATTGCCTGCACTGTGAGCCTTGTTCAGTCTGTGGAATTGAGAAGCTGAATCCTGTTTCTCTTCCTTAACCATAAGTTTCTCTGCTACCACTTCCTTCCACAAAAGAACCATCATTGATAGCTTAGCAAATAAATTTGGGAATTTTAAAATGCTTATTTATAAAAGGAACATAAAGCAGGGAGAAAGAATGAGTGGAGAATAGAAGAGGCTTGGGAGTGTTTAAAGGGAGGGGAGAGAAAGAAAGGGGAGGAGAGGAAAAAGTTCCAGTTTTGCCTTTATAATTAAAAAGAATGCTTTAATTTGGCCCAAATATTTTGCATATGACCCTGTGTGTATGTAAATGGATATATCCTTTTGGGGGGTATGCATTCAGGAAAATCTCTAATCAGGAAAAGTTATATTATTAGCTATAGGATGGTGAATTTTTTTCTGAGCCACAGTTCTTTATTCAACAGAGAATGATTTAGTACCACCATATTTGGTAGTTAATACCTGCAACTTACACATATGTAGCACTTACTGCATTCTTTCCTCTTATCACTGACCATACTGTATTGTAGTTTGCCATTGTACCTCAGAAAATAATTGTTGCTGATATGAAGAATGAGTGATTATTTTAATTTAATAATCTAACCCTTATTCAGGTAAAAACAGGTTCTGATCTGTTGAATAAACCAGAGCAAATTAGTATCCACAGTGTATCTTAGAGCTTTGGCCAAGTGCCACTAGATATTGTCCTGTACAACCAGTTCAATAACTTATTTCAGGTCAACTGATATTTTTGATAGTTCATTCCCATGTAATCTGAGAAGTTGCCAATGAGACTTGCAGAGGCAGAGAGCATATAAAATTGAAAAAAAAATTGATTCATTTTTTGGTTCAGAAATATTATAAAAACTTTGACAAGCAGGTCCCAAAAAGTAAGAAGGGATTTGTAATTTCAGAATTGATTATCTGAGTGAGAATCATGCAGGTAACACTTGATTGAAGCTACCTCTGAATGGGTCTGGTTAAACAAGCAGTAGGTTTCCAGTGACCATGTGTCTTGAAACATGATTTCCTTTTAAGCTCTTTCAGAGCTCAGATGATTCATGTCTTATCGTCAAAACAATTATTAAATCTCCATAATATATTGCATTGAGAAAAAGCTGAAATTCTAACAGCTAAATTTTACTGGGCACACTTTTAAAAATTGTGTGAAAACATGTTAAAATAATTTGGAAGCAACCGTTGTATATAAGATAATTTCTTTGTTTACTATAGTGCAGAATTTTAAAATATACATTTTTACTTTTTTACATAAATAGATATATAACTATTAAAGCATACTTATATGATAGTTTAAAAATAAACTTGGGAAAACTGAAATTCAAATAATCTTTACACTTTAAAAGTGGGAGGGACATTGAAAAGTAAGGCATTCTACTGGGCACAGGGTAAGTCAACTGTAATTTCAGAACTTGGGAAGGTAAGATTAGAAGAGCATAAAACCCAGACCTGCCTGGAAAACATAACAAGATCTTGTCTTAGAAACTGAAGATGGGGCATCAGTGAGGGCAAGGGTCTCATATACGTGTTTTGAATATCTTCACGTGGTACTTTAATCATAAAAGATTATTGCTACAGAAAAATAAATAAAATATTATTTTATTTCAGCCAGCATTTCCCTCTTAAGATAATTACAGCTTTGGAAATTATTAATACAGATAAACAATGGGTTGAGTGGGCTAAGCAAGGCAAACCAGCGTGAAGATACTTTCCTACTTCCAGAAATTCAGAGTGAGATCAACTAGAAGGGCTTAATCATTTGTTAAATACATCAGTTATTTGCATTTAAATGCCTAGGGACCAAACTATGCATGTCCAGAGTGGTTGACCTTTCACTTCTGTGAATATGGAAAATAAAAATATTTAAAACACGTAAATGATACTGTTGATATTACCATCAAATGTAAACAATTTCTGTGGACTGAGAAGGAAATGATACAAATTGTGTCTATTTTCTTGTTATGTGTTGATATGGCTGCTGTTGTAGACTGCATATATGCTTTTCCTCTAAATTTATACACTGAAATCTTAGCTGGAAAAGTTAAGAAAAGGTCCTTTGGGTGGTGAATGAGGTATTAGAGCGGAGACGTCATGGGTGAGTTTTACAACTCTATAAAAAGTCAAGTGTCGTACCATAACCTATACGAGTATCAGGGGGCAGTGACTGATCCTTCTGTCAGGTTATTCTTGGTTGTCCTGTGGGTTCAAGGCCAGCCTCGGCCCAGGAAATTCTAGTTCAAAAAAATGAAATAATGTGAACGACAAAAGAGCAAACACAGCTCTATTTTTTTTATTTACTTTATTTTCTCTTCTCTCTGAGGACATAGATAGGCAATAACCATCTGTAATGCCAACACACAACAGATTTTAAATTTAACACCTTGATCTCACACCTCTAAGCCTCCAGGACTGCGAGAAATGTTAGGTGTTTAAGATACTCTGTTAATGTGTCAGTAATCTTAATTGACTAAGAAAAACATAATTACATTATTATAAGGTATAGACTTGGGAAAATGTATTTTCATATGCAGGCCTAACCAAAAACATCATATATGATTACAAATTAATATATTTTAATTTTAATTTATATGTTTGCTAATCTAAAATCTGCGTGTTAGAGAATATAAAATCTAAACTGAGAGTAGGAGTACTGCTTGGTGCATATTTGAATTTATTTAGTGTTCTAATTTCTCCTACTACCAACCAATTTCATGTAATTCAAGGAAAATGTAAAATAAGTTACAGAAACTATAATTTATAAAATAAATGCTGTTTAGCCAAAAAACAAATGTTGAACTGGTAAATATACTGGAATATTTACATCATACAACACTTACATGCCCTGTTTGTCAACTGTGGAGAGTTCAAAACACTGAAACACTGTCATCTGAGTCTAACAGACACTCAGCCTCCATATCTCTGTTCTTCAATGAAAAGAATCAGTCATCTTCAAATCGACAGTTTTGGTTCTACAACTGAGTAATATATTAAATGAGCCTGAATGACATTATTGGCAGTGTGGGAAAATAAAACAGTTGTTAAGGAAAAGAAAATGCACCACTCAATGTGACTCATAAGCTTAGTATAAGCTCTCCCAGAAGCCAAAGCTAGAGATACTGGAGCAGCAAACTATGATCAAAATGCATTGTATGAATATCACATATAACCAAAAAAATGAATGTTAGTACAGTAGTTTCATGAAGAAAAATTGGTAAAATTTAGGAAATTAGTGAGAAAAAAGTTCTGAGTTCTAGAAAAACACTCAAAATAGAGTGACAGCAGAAATCCATGAGATTTTAAGAATGCCGTCTGCTGCTTAATTTTCAGACTAGCTGGTTGAATATAGGAGGGTACTAGGAAATAGACATAGGAGCTAGAGGTATAGTACCAACAATGAAAGCACTACATTCCCAGTGACTCATAAAGAGGAATCTTCGGAGCAGTAACATTGGCAGCTCTTTTCAGCATGTTAGAAATGCAAACCTGTTAGTCCTACCTCAGACCTACTCAATCAAAGAGCCTGCACTGTCCTACAACTTGATTTACAACATGATTATGGCACTAGTGGAGGATGTAAAATGCTGAGTAAGAACCACTGACCTAGAATTAATATTCTGTGCATAAAGGATACTACTAAATCCCAGTGTTAGCTATAGAGCACGGACTTAAAAATTGACCCAAGAGGTAATTAATAGTAACTGTGAATTTGGAATCATAGTTATGTATTATGATATATGCTTAATACTGCTTACAAGCAAATAACGTGAATAATTATGTGGGATCTATCTTTTTAAATTTAATTACTATAAAAATAGTAGAAACTCTCCAAAACCACAGAGAAACCCTGTCTCGAAAAAACCAAAAAAAAAAAAAAAAAAAAAAAAGAAAATAGTAGAAACTTCAGCTGGTGGAGAGGAGCAGGATCTGGATGACCTTGAGTCTCAAGAATTTAGAACCTGTGCTGTTTTGCTGTTTACTTTGGAAGATGCTAATTTAAACCAATTAGATAGTAGCATATATAGTTAGCTGCTTTTCCATGGATGGGGGTTTTGCAATATCTGTGTACATGAAGGAGAAAGAGATAAAGTAATAGAAATCACTGGGAATTTTCAGTTTTCATGCAAATGAAGAAGTAATTCCTGAAATGATGCAATGGTAGTAGTCCAACATAGGATCCATGAGGTTCAGTAAATAAGTATTAGATTTTTATATGACCGAATAATACACTAAAAATGAGAATGCAAGGAACTTTCAAGATAAAATATAAAGAATGCAACATGAATTGTATCATTTGAAATTTTTCTTACTAAGGGAGACATAATTTGAGGAAAAAAATGTAGAGATATTGCAGAGAATTGATAAAATTGATAAAAACAGAATAACTTTAATTCAATATCTCTACAATTATTTGGCCTTAATATAGATGAGAGAAACAGGAACATAGCATTAGTCAGTGTTTGATTCTGAGATAATGGCCTATTTATCCAGGCAGTCTGTATGTAAAGTTGTATCTCTACTTCACAACAGGGTGAAGGTACATTCAGATAAAAGCAATTCTTAAGTATAAAAACACTGACGACCAAATTGGAATAAAATTATTAAAGAGAAAACAGAATCACATAGATTATTACCCAGGACCAGGAAAAACTGAGCTGAAAACTATACCTATTCAGACAACTCAGATTTCCTAGAAACAGTGTCCCATTGAGTTAGAAAAGAGAATAAAACTGCCTTTCCAGGAAATGTCCTTAGGGAGTGAAGGTTTAAAGTTTTAGTTTGACATCAAGGGTACTGGGTTTTGCCAGTTGCTAAATACTGTTCTGATTTCAGACTCATTCTTTTCCACATTAAGCATGGGATCTTGAGCCTGGACTCTAATGGATTTTTCCTTTCAGAAGTCTTTGGGCTGTGACAGTGAGTATACCTGGCCCAGCAGGAAACCTGGAGAGGAAACAGCAGGGACTTCTCTTTGACTTCCTTTTTATCCTTCACTCCCCTCACATCATCATCTTGAAGTGTATACCTTCATTTTTTTCTTTTCTTTTTTTTTTGGTCAGGTGTTCACTACAGCTTTCAGCTTTCCAGCAGCTGATGAATGAGTCTCATGCATAGTCCCACACATGACAAAAGGAACCCACTGGAGTCGTCTTCAAGGTTCAGATCTTTTTATTCTCAATGGTTTATAAGTATTTTCTTTTGCTAACTGCTTTCCGTACTTTCAATCTGTCTGCCATTTCTGTGGTTGCTTTCTTAAGGTTTTCATATCTAATCAATCCTTTGTACAGTTGAAACAGCTCAGTTGTTAATATTTCATGATATATTTCCTTTTTGTTTGATTTTTGAGATTCTATTCTTGGGGTCAGGGATGTAGCTGGCATGTAAAAATCCTAACTGATACCACAAAAAAAATAATGCATACACTACAATTTTTTCTATAATTTATTTAATTTGAAGGTATATATCATATCTGTCTATATTTTTTTTAAAAAGTTAACTTCTATTTTACTATAAAAAGTTAATAATTCACCTGAATGTATTTAGTAGCATTCTAAACTACTGTGCAAACTATGAGAGAAGTAAGTTAAATTTGAATATCAGTATGTTTTATCAATATTTGATTTTTTGGAATTAGGATTTACTGAGTAATTACCTCTAATTAGAAACTAAGATTTCATCAATAAAGTACAATCAAGTTTTAAGACATATGTCATATAATTGGGGCATTTCTAAGTTTATAGAATCACATGATATATTTTTATCACAAAATGCAAACACAGCTTAATGGTTATGATATTGATTCTAAATTTTCTTACATGTGACAGGCTAATTAAATATATTATAAAGCAGTACATTAGCATAGAAAATTTTGTGCAGGTTTCAATGCTCATAATATTCTCATAAGATTCACTATACCACAAAATTTAAACTAACAATGCTAAAAATGATGTTTATCTTTAAGATTCAAGTTACACTTTAAAACATCAATAACTTGGCATTTGAAAAGTTAAATTAATTGGTGTCTCATTTCACTCTTTGATGACTATATTTACATTGCCTCTTAAAATACAAAACTAGCTCGAAAAGGTAACTAGTAGACTAACAGAAAACAGGAACGAACAGAAAACAGGAGAGACCTAGTGTACACATTATTTTTCTTTGTGGCATCATGACCCTGCGCGTCACGGATTGGATCATCACAGTGACTTTCTTTACATTTACATCTGAACTCGTCTTTAAAATACAGTATGCATTTTCAGATTTCATTTTGAATATACCTGTAAACATTAAAAGATGTTTAGCTTCTACAACAATTAGTCTATCTGTGAGTCCAAAAGCAGACTACATTCTATATATTTCCTTATACCCAGAGATAAATGTTCTACTCGTCTCATCAGAAAAACAAAGCGAAACAAAAAGTTTCTTTGCAACAGAGGGAGAGCAGTTCAGAAAACCACAGTAAAGCAAAATGCAAAGCTGTGGAGCGCAGTCCCAACAGATAAAATCTTTGGTACAGTTGCACACTAAAGGCCCAGAGACGAAAGTGGAAGAGGGGCAGAAAGATTATAAGATCCAGAGGATCAGAGTTTGTTCTGAGATTGTATCTCTTAGGAATGTCAGGAAATAAGCACATAAAGTCTCACTAACATGACTGCCTAAATATAAGCTGAACATGAAAAACAATGATAGACATATAAAGAAGACAGAAGAGGCCTCAACCCTAGAGAAAGAACTAAGGGCAACTAGGGTATGCTGAGAGTTGGGGAAATAGTCTTCCCCAGGAAAGAGCACAACAACTGGTTATCCAATACCAGTGGTCAGTCATGAAGATTTACATAAAATGAAAGTAACAGCATATAGGCAGAACACAATGTGTTTATGCATTCAGAAATATATATATATATATATATATATAAGTATACATAAATATATAGATACACATATACATATACATAACAGCAATGAAAATGGAGGTCATAGATTTGAAAGAGAGCAAGGAGTGAAGAATGTATGCGAGGTTTTGATAGGAGGGATGGAAAGAGGAAATTGTAACTAGGTGAATTTCTGTGTCTGTATCTGTTTCTTGTGCCTTTTCTCGTGCTCTTTTTTCTCTATCTTTTGTCTTATTCTGATGTATTAGTTTCTGTTTCATCTTATTATATTATATTTTATTAATATCCCTTAAAATTCTATTTGTTTTCTAATGGGAGACAGAAAGGGGTTTGAATCAAATTTGAGGGAAGGTGGAACAACTGAGAAAAGTACAGTGAGGAGAACCTGCAATCAGGATATATTATATGAGTAAACAAAATTATTTTCAATAGAAGTAAAAAATGAAATAATTAAATTTTAAAAGAAGACCCGATTAATATACCACCATAATATTGCTCAACTACTCAGGTCCTTGACGTTTTTTTTTTTTTTTTTTTAATCTCTCAGAGGTCACAGTGTGTTTCATATATAACATCCAACACTTTTCTCTCTACTTAGTTGGGAAAATAGAAAATAAACCTAGAAATTGGAATTATAGTCTTTTACAAAACAAGGTGAAACATTCTTTCCTTTTTTATGTCTACTAGAACACATGAGAAAAATCACAAAGAAAACTGAGATATGCTACTTTTTGCTTACTTTTTTCCAAAAGTATTTGAAATCTAATTATCCTCAGCAAGTACAAAGGACACCATTCTCAATGTTACTTTATTGCTACTGACATATGACTGCTCATTTCTCTTTCTAGCAAGCCACTTTTCATATTTCACTGTCGCATAAGGATATTAAATAAATAGATTGCATCTATCTCAGGGGCAATCTAGACAGAATACAAAAGTAGGCTATTTTTCCCTCTCTTGTGCTGACTTTGACCTGTTTACTACTAGAGTCAAAGTCGTTCTGTGGCCCCCTCATTCTTCCCATTCGTATTAAAAAAGGAAAATGGTTATGATATTGGAAAGTCTTTCCATCCCCATTCATTCTTCTGCTCGATTAAATGTGTTTAACCTATGTTTCTCTCTCCAGAGGCTCTTTTTGACAGCTAATTATCTAATTGAAACTGATACGACACTGGGTTGTTAAACCTCCCAAGTCATTTACTCTGATTTAACAAAGAATTTTCTCAAGGCCATGTTGTAAGTCAAAGTGATTTTAATGGAGAAATACCAAGGCATAGCCAAATACTTGTTTTTACTTTGGGGGGGTGTTATTGGATAGAACTATTTTGTGTTTAAAATGTGTAGCACATAAAGAATCATATTTTATATGTCTGATGTGGCCTTCAAGAATACTTTTTTCAGTGTCACTAATCCAGTAACCTGAATGGTTTGGTGGAAATATTAATTCCATTTATTGCCATGTGCCCCATTATGTTTTCGTTGTTGTCATTTTTGTTGTTGTTTTATCACTAGTGTGTTAAACACACAATCTTGGTCCTATGAAATTATCTTGACTAATGATTGTAATACTGTAGCTAGCTTAGTTTTTATAAGGCTATACCTTCATGTTAAAAAAATTCACCTAACAACACATTGTTCATAGTATACACAATTCATTACATTATAGAGATTGCATTTTTCCATAGTGTTTTTAAAGTAGATCACTATTAGTAAATAAAAATGTAACCTCTGTATGTACCATACCGCCTGCCTTACTCTACATTAAAGTCAAGTTTCCAAAAGCAGCAATCTAAAACTCTTCTTAGAGAAGCATAGGTGACTATTCACTTTTCTGACTATTAAAATAATGACTATCTACCAATCCAATACCACTTCCAATTTCCTTTATCTAGAATAAAAACAAAGACAGGATTAAAGTGGGGAAAAACATCAAGAAACAAACAGACAAAAACCTGTTTTGTAAAGAAATCAGAAATTTAAGATATTTAGATGAGCTGTTCATTTCCACCTCGCGCTGTCTTCACTTTCTCCTTAGAGACATTCTTCCTGCGTCTTCTCTAGCTCCTACCCTTTCATTTTGTCTCTGTTTTCTTCCATGCATTCTTTACTCAGAATTTCTTTTTTTTTCATTTTTTTATTTTATTCTTTTTTAATTAAAATTTCCGCCTCCTCCCCGTTTCCCATTCCCCTCCCCCTCCTCCCACATATTGCCCCCTCCCCCCACTCCCCTCCCCCTATCCCCACTCCTCTTCTCCTTCCCCCACTCCATTCCCCCTCCCTCTCGATACTGAAGAGCAGTCCAAATTCCCTGCCCTGCTGGAAGACCAAGGTCCTCCCACTTCTCTAGGTCCAGGAAGGTGAGCATCCAAACAGGCTAGGCTCCCACAAAGCCAGTTCATGTATTAGGATCGAAACCTAGTGCCATTGTCCTTGGCTTCTCATCAGCCTTCATTGTCCGTCATGTTCAGAGAGTCCAGTTTCAACCCATGCTTATTCAGTCCCAGGCCAGCTGGCCTTGGTGGGCTCCCAATAGATCAGTTCCACTGTCACAGTGGGTGGGTGCACCCCTCGTGGTCCTGACTTCCTTGCTCATGTTCTCCCTCCTTCTGCTCCTCATTTGGACCTTAAGAGCTCAGACCGTTGCTCCAAATTGGGTCTCTGTCTCTATCTCCATCCATAGCCAGATGAAGGTTCTAAGGTGATATGCAAGATATTCATCAGTATAGGATAGGGTCATTTCAGGTTCCCTCTCCTCAGTTGCCCAAGGTACCAGCTGGGGACATCTCCCTGGACACCTGCGAGCCCCTATAGAGTCAAGTCTCTTGCCAACCCTAAGATGGCTCCCTTAGGATATATATTTCGCTGTTCCCGTATCCACCCTTCCTATATCCTAACCATCCCATTCCCCCAAGCTCCTCCCATCCTCCCCTTCTCACGTTTCTCACCCCATTTCCCCTTAGCCCCATGTCACCTCACCCGCAAGTTCCCAGTTTTTGCCCGGCAATCTTGTCTACTTCCTCTATCCAGGCAGATGACTATACGTTTTTCTTTGGGTTCACTTTCTTATTTAGCTTCTCTAGGATCACAAATTATATGCACAATGTCCTTTATTTATGGCTAGAAACCAATTATGAGTGAGTACATCCCATGTTCCTCTTTTTGGGTCTGGGATACCTCACTCAGGATAGTGTTTTCTATTTCCATCCATTTGCATTCCCTTCCTGCCACAACCCCCAGGTTTAAATCCTTCTCTGAAAGAAGAGTCTTCGCCTGTGATCATCAATCACACAGCCCATTAAGAGCTGCAAACTGCACAATGTTACCTAACAGTCTGTCACTCCCACTGGATATTGTCCCAGCCTTCACTATATTAGGGTTTAGGCTCTACACTTTTAAAACTGGATTTAAGTGAGGATAGATATTTCTACTTTATAGAATAATTTCAGCCCTGATGAAACATTAAGCTTATTATATTAAATCTGTATTAATCATAACAGGAAGTTATGTTAAATAATTTTACAATGAAAAATAATCTACAGTTAAAACTGAAGCTCATTTTAAATACCAAGGGACTAAGGTTCTTCCTTTAAATCTGATCTATAAATGGCATAGCTGGGCATAGATTTCATGTAGAATTGTTACGTTACCTCTGGATGTTTGATTAACTGGGAAATGGTGATGAACAAGGATTACAGAAACATGTTTGAAAGCCCAATTACTCTTAAATTTACAATCCCAAAGTCAACTAATGGTCTAGAACTACCAATCATGCTTAGTAACAGGAGAAGAGGCAGCCAGCCCTGCAATCCTAAAGATGGCTTTCTGAAGGATGGTGAACCTGTTAACATCCTTTCTTTGCTGCAAGTTGATCATATTTCTCCTCTGTCTCTCACTGCTCTAAAGAACAAACAAGAGTGAAAAGGTGACTCAGCTCAGCCCTTATGTCAATATGTTCAGCTTTCCAGAAGGTTTTAGCAGGGAGACAGATCAAATTTAACTACAAAAAAAAAAAAAAAAAAAAAAAAAAAAGTAGATTGGAAAAAAGTAGATTGGGGGATTATTTATGGATTCCATTTTCTATCTTTCCCACATAATAATAAAGTTAGCCATATTTGTTTTAAAACGTTCTTTATTAGTTACCTTTTACTTGTTAGGATCTCCATAATATTCCTTCTCTAGATATTCTGAAGCACTTCAGAAAATCTTGTAACCTGCTGCATCTATCTCTAAATGACATTACGCACAATATTTTTCCATCAATATAGGATGTGATCAATGGAACTCCAGAAATTAAAATTTGAAGTCAACATTTACTGTAAACATAAATTCGATTTCATTAAATAGAAATTTAATAGCATTTTGAAGTGACCTTTACTATTTTCCACTATTTTTTTCTAATTTGGAGACCTTAGAATTAACTACCAAAATCAATTTTATTTACTTTTCTACTATTCGCAAGAGGCAGTACTTATTTAGATTTTATAAAAAAAATCACTTAACAACACACATTTGTGCATGTAATGTGTTCATATTATACTATATTATGCATATTATAATATATCATACTATATTAAATGATATAGTCTGAAAAGGCTATAAACAACAGCAAATAAAATGCACACATTAGATAAATAAAGAAAAATATTGTTATTTGAATACTAGCTCTCATTTTCAGCTTCTCTGTGCTCATCGTCAACATTGTTCATATAAATACATGTTTAAAAAGCTTAATAGTTGATGTATAGGTCAAATTGAACTCAAAATTTCATAGCCTTTAAATATTATCTATTTAAAAAGTTTGCAATCAATCTAATCTTTCTGCTCTTTTGGAAAGTGACAATTCTCATTTAAACTCTCTTAGAACATAATAAATATTCCAACTCAAAGGTCATTTTAAGACCAAAGACATTGAAATAAATAAAATACCTTGAAGATATTGTACAAGATAAATCTTCTATCCTGGTAGAAGTTTTTGATAGCCATTGCAATGTAATTTTATATAACTGATTGCACTTTTTTTTTAGTTACATCGCAACCATCGTTATACGTCACCTACTCCCATATGCATTCTAGCAAAAGAATAGCTGGAAGAGTAAGCATTGCTTTATTTCATGACAAGGATACAGCATAGAATTGACTTTCTGATTTCATCATTTATGAACAAAGTAATTCATATTCATGATAAAACAAAAATTATTCCTGGAAGAAAGTTTAGCAGTATGTATACAATAAATTATTTATATTTATATTATATTTATGAAAAACAAGAATGATTTGTTTTCACAGTTACAAATGAATGTATTAATTTGGGATGTCCTTCTGTGTATGCATTGCTTTTATTGGATAATGAATAATGCTGCTTCGGACAATGGCTTAGCAGAGTAAAGCCAGACAGGAAATCCGAGAACAGATATATGAAGAGAGTAGACATGTATTTTCCAAAGGAGACAAATGTTGGAACTTTTCCAGTAGGCCCCTGCCTCATGGTAATACATAGACTAATAGAAAAGTGTTAATTTAAGATGTAAGAGTTAGGTAATAAGAAGACTGAAGCCGAGTAGTAGCTTTAATCCCAGCTTTCCAGAGGCACAGGCAGGCAGAGGCAGACAGCAAGCAGATCTCTGTGAGTTTGAGGACATTCTGTTCTACAAGAGATAATTCTAGGACAGGTGACAAAGCTACACAGGAAAACCCTGTCTCAAAAACAAAACAAGAACAACAACAAAATAAAAAAAAATAAAAGAAGAAAAAAGAAACCTGAGCTAACAGGCCAAACAGGTTTGTAATTAATATATTTTGTATGTTATTATTTAGGTCTCGGTGGCAAGGAAATGAATAAACACTGTCCATTTACAAGATATAAGTTATGTTTCAATTAATAGATGAGATAAATATATCAATAATAATATTTATAAAAAATACTCCATTTGACTTTCATTTCTAATTCGGTAAACAAGTGACTCAGGAGGCAAATATGTAAGAAAGATACAAGAAGGCAACTTGACTCACTTGTGATATTTTTGAAATACAGGTCAATCCCTTATAATCTGTTTCTTTTTTTCTTTCAACCAGTATATGTATTTTATGAGTCACTCTTACATTGACTAATGCAAGTTATCTTTTTCATGAACATTTCTAACACACTCTGAAATAAATGTCTCTCTCTCTCGCACATTTTTTGCTATACCTTACAGCATTTATTACAGAAAGGTGATAGAACGGACATGTGCACTCTATTTTATCTTGACTATGATTCTTCAAGGCTGCTGAGTATGAATTTTTTACACCAAATTTTATCCTATTTATAATATGCATGGATTTATGAGTTGCTTGACTTTTGTCAAAATCAAATTGTTCTCCTATCAAACATTTTGTAAATACCCCCAAAATTTCACTTCTATTTTTCATTCGATGTCCTATTAATAATCCTTTTTCTGAAGATTGTAACGAAATGTTATGGCAGAATATTAGTGTCTACAATGGGACACTTAACTCATAATTCTGTAAGTTTATGGACACAGTATCAATACTAGATCAGTTATGGCAAGGTCTTTGTGGAATCACAATGGCAGAAATCTTACCCAGATAGGAAGACAGAAAGGAATTAGGAGCCAATAACAAATTACTACAAAATCATTGGCTTTTGAGAAACAACTGAAAGTTAAAACAACTACCTTAATCCTTTCCAAGAGTGAAGACCTTACTGATATAAGGAAGCCTCACTTACTAAATATTATGAACCATATAAGACCTCTTATATAAACTCTTGATGAAGTAAGTCACATTTAACGCAAAGGCTAGGGAGTCTGAATGATATTTAATTAGCTTCTGAAGTATATTGCACTTAGAAATGTGTACTCTAAGAATGGATTGTATGAAAGTCATGATATTAAATGCTCTCTTACTTTCAAAGGTAGTGAATTATAACTTCATTCATTATAGTTGATGGCATCAATATAGAAATAATGTCAAGATATAATTCTTAGGAAATATTTCTAGAATAATGCCTCTATTTGTAGAATAATAAAGACTAGTTGGTCCATTTTTCAGTACTATACTCATTATTGAATATTTAATTTGTTCTGAATATTATTATATTTTGTGATTAATAATATAGAGTAATAAGATATAAAAAGGCTATATAGAGTTTCAAGCAGGTCAACAACACAGAGGATATGCAGTCATGGTTAGTATACACATGAAAATGCTACTGTGATAACGCAGACCTTGAAATTCATCCCATACCAAAAAAAAGTAAAGAGATTATAGACTCTCACTTCAGTGTTTAACTCCAAATATTTTGTAGGCAACACATATTGAAAATGAAGTCTATTAATATATGACTGTTTAGTACCTTACCTAGTAAATTTCTGCTAATTTATGAGACTACTCATCTTCACCTGTGTAGAATGTTAGTGTTTTGAATTTGTTGTAGCTGTTTGTCACTGTGACATACTTGAGGAAAAAAAGATTGAAAAGGAAGGTTTATTTTAGCTCATATCCTCAACCTATCTGAATGGATTTTATTGCTTTGAAGGTTGTAATGTGACAGAAAAAAAACATGGCAGAGGGGCATTAGAGGACAGCTGATCATCTATCTCATCGCAGTCCGGTATCATTAAAATTAAGCTGAGCTTAGTAAGATATACTGTACAAGTGTATAACCCCAGAAACTGCTTCCCCAGCTACATCCCATCTCTAAAACTTCTTCAGTAAGCCACCAAATTTGAGCCCATCTGTGTATTAATACACAATGAAATCCACTTATAAATGAGAAACTACCTCTCAAAGGCTGGAATCACTATTTAGGGACAATCTTTCACCAATGAGCTATTTCAAGGCATTTCACATCTGTGATGGCTAGTCCTAGCTGTCAAACTCACTACATCTGGGATTAACTAGTACCGAAGATTCTGGGAACTACTATGAGGGGTTTACATTCTTTTTTTTTAAAAAAAAAAAATTCCTGTAATCCCCCTTTTTTGAATTTCCATATTTTAAATAGTTTTTTTTTTCATTTTACATACCAACTGCAGTTTCCTCCCCCTCTCCTGATCCCTTTCCTATGCCACCTGTCTCCCCAACCTACCCATAATACATACCTCAGAAAGGCTAAGGTCTTCCATTGGGAGTCAATAAAGTCTGTCACATTAAATTGAGGCAGGACCAAGCCCCTTCTACCTGTATCAAGGCTGAGCAAGGCATCCTACCATAGGGATTGGGTTCCAAAAAGAAAGCTCATTCACCAAAGATAGATCCTGGTCCCCTTGCCAGGGACCCTTAAAACAGACCAAACTACACAACTCTTGCCCACATGCAGAGGTACCCATGTTAGTTTGGTTCCGAGTAGGCTCCCCAATATCATTGGTTAATAAAGAAACTGTCTTGGCCTGTGATAGGGCAAAAGAATAGAGGTAGGCAGGGACAACTAAACTGAATGCTAGGAAAATGAAGGCAGAGTTGAGAGAAACCATGTAGCCCCACTGGAGACAGTCCAGGCAGCAAGATGTCTGTCAATTCTAGAGTTTTGGAAGCTGCTTACAGTGTACTTCCTGTGTGCTTAGATAATATTATATTCTTCTGGAGTCTTTTATGGAGTTGAAGAATATATAGTTATAATTATAGTTTGTCTTAGTTATAATAGAAGATAAAGTAGATATAAATATTGTAACTATAATTCTTACTTATAACTGTTTTGCTATATGTAATTTTACTTTGTTAAAGTTAAAACCTTTCTTTTTATTTAAACAAAAGAGGGGAAATGATGTGGGATACCCCTCTTTGTGCTGTGAGTACCACTGGTTAATGAAGAAACTCTCTTGGTCTGTGACAGGGCAAAAGTATAGAGGTAGGTAGGGGAAATTAACTGAATTCTAGAAGAAGAAAAGTGAAGTTGAGAGATGCCATGGAGTCACTGCCAGAAACAGACATGCTAAACAGGTAAGCCACTGACACATGGCAATACACAGATTAACAGAAGTGGATAATACTAATATGTAAGAGCTAGCCAATAAGAAGATAGGCCAAGAAGTGATTTAATTAATGTAGTTTATATGTGATTATTTCAGGAGTCTAGGCAACTGGGAAACAAGCAGACTTCCTACAACAATGTTGAAAAGATTTTTAATCAGCTTTTTTATAAAAAACATTATTTCTTTTTCAACAGTGGTTAGCAGTACTTGTACAAAACTTATCTGGGTTTACCCTTTCTTTTAGAAGTTGAATGGGCAAACTCACAGAAACATGATTTTATGTAAATGATAATCCTCTAAACTTGATAAGTAATATGTAGTATTTGAAAAGAGAGAAAGGTATGGGGATAACCCTTGAACTCATGGCAGGGAAAGTAATAATCAATTATACCCTCATTTTGATTTTTAAATTTTTCCCTTTGATTTATTGAAATGAACAGTTAGGGAATATAAACTGTTGTCAACATCATTAAAAATCTCTGAAATAAGACTCAATTTGGTAATAAAATGTATGGTTTGGTTATTATTTGAATTGATTCCTTATGCTATTTAGATTTTTTTATTTGCCTTTTACTTTTTTGTGGAACTTGATTTTCTCACTCAGTTAAAGATATGAAGGGTAACTGCTATATATGTTCAGGAACTGAGTAGGTATTTTGTTCCCATCAGTTCTTTCTGAACATTGTATTTATATTCCATGGTCCATTAATAGGTATTAGTAATTAAAATTAATCTAAAAATTATCACTGGGATGTATATATTTCTAATTTTAAATTTTCATACACAGATTAGTATTGAAATGGTTAAATTGTTTATACGTTTTCACTGATAAACCAAAAAATGACAGGATGTGAAATTTATTTTATGAAGCCAGTTTTTTGGTATTTGGAATACATTCAGCAATCGATTATTCTATTAAGAACAAGGAGTTCAGATGTCTAGAATAAGTGTTTAATTATGAGTCAAAAGTAATTTAGTGGTGCCTGAGTATAGAGTTTAATAATGGCACACCAATTTGCATTTAAATATTGGCAAGCTCATTGCCTTATGAGAAACTCTATTCAGCTATAAAATAAGCATTTGTGAAAACATGTCATGTTGATTAATTGCTGGCAGTACTACAAATGTTCAAAACATAATCTATTGACACTATCACAGAGCCTTACACAAATTTTTCCAATGTAATTCTAAAACCATTCAGTAGTTAAGTGAGAAAAACTTATAAAAGCTGAATCAATAATATGATACCAATAATAATTCTCACTAAATGAGTTATTTTGGGAAAAATTAAAATAATAGAATAAAATAAGAATACTTGTCAATTAAAATAATTTTTTTGAATTTTTCTGAGACTTTTCTAATCTATGATATTTTAATGGAGAAAACACATTGCATTTACCCTTCAATGTTTTCTAGTAATAAAGGGAATTTTAGTTCATTGTTTAAAACTAGCAAAGCATATTAGCTAATTTATTGCTGTGATGCTTATAATTGATGTTTTCAATGTTCTGATTGCCTGTAAGTAAAATGCCACCCTATTGTGTTGAAAGCATATACAGTTTTTGCTAATGAAAAATCATACTTAATGGAAAGAAAGGCTATGATTTCTTCAGTCAATGCATTTCTATTTCTCTGGGATATTAAGCAGTATGGGAAAGATTAATAGGCAATAATTAAATAATAATAATTATTTAATAATAATTAAATCACCGAGCAGATAAAAATAAATATCAGTGGAAAGGACAAAGATCTACAATGTATAAATTTTAATACTATTAACACTTTTTAAATGAAAAAATTCGTTTTCATTTGCAATTACTGTTATCAGATTTATTATTAACTCCATGTTCTATCACTAAAAATAAAAGGTCTGTCTTGCAAATTGATCTATGCAGCATTGTTCATGCTTCACAACTCCTTTGAAAGTGACATTATCATTTTACTGTTAGTATCTGAGTGACCTGGCAATGTGACCATATTTCAAACTGGTATTATATACCTATTATTTACAACGAACAATGTATAACCCTGCCTAGCATTATATCCCTCTTTTTCATTCTGAGTAGTGACTTAGTTGCTTTTATATTACCATGATGAAATACATGGCCAATACAATTATGATAGAATCATGTAATTTGGAGACTCATGGTCCAGAGGACTGTAGAATCCATGACCATCATGTTACAGAGCATAGTGGCAGACATGGTATGGATAGAGTAGTTAAAAGATTGCTGCTGAAGGAAAAGTGTGTGAGAGAGAAAAATAAGTGGAAAAGGTGTGTACCTTGGAAACTTCAAAAGTTGCTATCACTGATATGTCTCTTCTAACAAGACATACCTCCTAATCCTTCTCAAACAGTTCTACCCAATGAAGGCCAAATATTCAAATATTTGAATCTATGGGAGGCATCATTCTTATTCAAACATTCACATGTGGAGATAAAGTAGTTTAATTATGTATAATTTTTATACCTAATGGAATTTTGTGGAGTAGGACAGTCTATGTTAAGCTTAAAATGTATTTTATTTTATTTTCTTGTTTTATTGTTCATTGAGTTTTCTTGGAGCACAGAACTCTTTAAAAAGATGCATAAATAATAGTGTCATTTAAACATCCCTGACATGTGTAAATTGTGTTTTCTATCTCACAAACTGTCAAATATCAGCCTTCTCTTAGGGTCTTATCATTTTTAGACAAAAGTCTTTTTTTAGGAGAAAAAGACAAGATCTCTTGAGTAAATTGGTCATAGGAGAGGGTAGAAGAGGAAAGGGAAGGAAGGGTGGAGAGTGGGAAAAATGAATAGTTCAATAAAAACAATAAAAAGGCTTTTCCTTTGTTTAACTCTCCATATAAACTGTCAGCACGAGTCTGACTATTTAATCATATGTAAATATTAACAAAGAATAGATCTTATTATTCTAGATTAATTCTATGTTAATGTCTATATGTAGACAGATACATACCAAGATTATATGCTACATTCTCTTAGTCTAGTATTTCAAGATTTTCTTAATTACATCATCTTTCCAGTGATATGAAACTCAACCCTGTAGGTTTACTCCTGTGTAAGTGCAATGTTAATAAACATAACCATGAGATAATTGAGTGAAGAAAAGTCTGCTGCTTGTAGAAACAAGGAAAGCAATAGAGGGATAATTCCCATAGGGGTTTCTCATTAAACACAGAGAGCTATGGTTCTATATATGGGGAACTCATAAGAATTCATATTGGAAGGACTTTCCCTCAAATGTACTCAGAAATACATTGCTTAGTGTATGTGCTTTTTCAAATGTAACCTTTTCAAGATTTAATATCACTCATTACTTTTAATTGCTTCCTTACAGTTTTCTATAGAAGGATTATCTGAAATAAATGCAACAAAAACAAAACTAAGATAAAGAGATGTTAGAAGTCGTTTATGTGTGATGACCTCATTTTCTTACAAGCACAGGAGCTGATCCTTGAGTCATGCCTAGTTGCTAACAGATCATTCCTAAAATTTTCACATCAACCAGATATATACTATAGGAAAAGAAAAACAACATTTTGTTCGAAGTTCTGTAGACTTGAGCACATATTATGAATAAAATAACAATGAAAAATATCAATCAAATAAATTGCATGGCAATCTGGAATCAAATAAAACAGATAATGCTAAAGAAACACTTTATACTTTAATAATAAGCACTTTATTTTTAAAGCCATCAATATACATGAATAATCATCATAAAATAATGGCACCATTCACTAACTCCTGGATCTGGTTACATAACAATATAGAGAAATTTCTGATCAGCAAGTAAATAGTTGTTATGAATGCGCTCATTTTTCTTTTTGTAGACATGATGGAATTATCTACTTTCTCTAATGATAAAATGTAAGCTTGAAATTCAAAGTAAATAAAGACCTTCTTCTAAGTTATTTTTGTAAGGGTTTATCACAGCAATGGAACTGATATAAATGGATAAACTGTCTCATATTAAATTTAGTATAAATTTGCCCATATATACAGCCATGTGTATTTGTTTTATAAAAGGCTTTTAAAACCCAATACCAAAATATCAAAATGACATATTTTTTGCTTCTCTTTTCTCTAATAATTTAAATGTAATTACTTTTAAACCTTATCTGTAGATAATTTTTAAAAGGTCATTTAATTTTCTTGCTAACCAATGTATTTAAAATTTAGAAATAGTGTTATACTTCATAAGACCAAACTTTTTAAAATAGTAAATTGTCAATATTGCCATTCATGGGACATTTCCATTGGCTTTTAGTATTTTTATGATACTATTAATTTTTTTAGGAGAGTTGAAACATTGGCCTTATTGCTTTATAATATCTGTCTGTTTGACTTACTAGAAATAAACAACCATATTTTAATGGTCAGCTTCTTCATCATAGTCTGTTTTAAGTAACTATAAATGTAATATAATATGAAGTAAACTTATAAAACATTTTGTTGTGTATCTGAAAAATATCTTCGAAAGAGAATTCATGAATTCCAGAAAAATTTCAGTGGCTATGAAGAAGTAATTTAGTGCTTGACATCTAACTTTGTAGGTCAAAACCTGAAAAGGCAACACCTGAAAATAACTGATATAAAATTGAAGATTTTTGTGCAGTGTTAGATTGGTGGTTTCATAAAACAAATTGGGTATGTGACCTGGATTTCGCATGGTGTAAAGAACAAAGGAAGAGTTAGTTAAGAGGTAGAAGCCAGTTTAGGCCAGGAATCTGGAAATAGTAGATGGATATGACCAAGGTCACCTCTAAACACAACCCATACGACTAGGGAGGAGACCAGAACATGAAACAAATTAAGTTCTAGTTTTCTAGTTATGGGGAATAGATATTGAGGGCACTCAGGTCTTTCAAAGCCAAATACAAGGTTAAATCCATGTGCTGACAGATAGTAACACGGTGTGTAGAATGTGCCACCTTGCACTAGTAAGATCTTTAGTCTCATTCAAGGTTTTCTCACTTTAAATCTTAACTACTGATTTATGAACAATGGTGCTGTGCAAAAAGAGGTCATAGGCATGATCTAGTTCAGATTGAGTTTCTAAAATTTATCTTGCAGTTAAAATATATATATTAAAGAAAGGCATACATGTAAATAAAATGTAACATCAATGAAAGAAGCTTTTATATATTGATATCATTTAGCAATAAACATATATACTTACAATATAAGTATACAATTGAATAATGACTAATTCTACAAAATACAACAGAGGTGTGTGTAGTGTGTGTGTGTATACTGAGTGAATCAATATTGAAAAGACACATTAATTGTCGATTTTATATTCAAGGCAAGTAATTTGATATCATATAAAGCTCGAAATGGAAAGTAACACTACATTACATTAATGAACTGGAAAAATTTATAAAAATAAAACACATTCAATTTTTACTCGCAGAAACATTTATACATAAACAGAAATATATACTACATATATATATTAGATTTCCATTTATTTATTTCATTTAAATAATTTAAGTGTATGTGCATGTGTGTGTGCATGTTCATGTGTGCATGAGTACATGTGTATATGAACTCAAGTTTATATGGGTATACCAGCATGTACAAATATACACATGTGTTCAAATGTGATATGTGGAGATCAGAGGCCAACTACAAGTCACAATCCTCAAATGCCATTCACTTTGTTTTTGGAGAATGGGTGTCTCCCATTATTAGAACTGGCCAAGTAGACTGACCATGGAACTTCAGGTATCCTCTTGCATAGGCTTCTTCAGCACTGGGTTATAAGCTCATATAACCACAAATACCATCTACGGGAAAATCTAAGAACTGAACTCATCATCCTCCACTGCTTCATTAACTATCTTGCATTGTCTAGCTTGTGCTTTTTGTTTGGTTTTTATTTTTTATTAACTTTTATCAACAGCTAACTTTAAATATTGTTCTAAATGAGAAAAATATTTTGGTGAAAAATTGAATAAAACATGAAACAATTTTCTTGGGATTTTCAATAACCTTAGGCTCTGGAATAGTGAGTCTTGATTCCTTTTTAAGGTTGTCAGAATAGAATATATTAACATATATCTAAGTTTATGTCTCTTACTAGGAGCCATGTGCCCTGCATTCCCTGACAAAGTAAGCTATATCATAAGCAGTGCATATCAAGGCTTTCTTACATAGCTTAGCCAAATCATAGCTCTGCCATTTGCTTCTCCTGACAGGATAAAAATGAGAGTCTTGTGAGAACAAAGTAAAGAAGACAGTCTGTCATTCTTTTTTGAGAAAACATTTGTCAGGAGCCCTTCAAAAATAATTGGGAAGAAAATGTATTACATTCTACAGTTGACTGAGCCATTGCTGAAGCACATCGGAGCATGTTGAAAATGAACTAATTTTTTTTTCTTTCAAGCTCAGTGTTCAATTATGTATTCCAAGATTTTCTAAAACTAGTGGTAAGATAATTATTTCACCTAATTTCAGCTTATATATTTGTTTCATTAAAAATTTAATTTCCCCATGGCAAATTATGTATTTTTCAAATCTATTTCAGTAAGAGTCACTCCCCCAAATATTGCTGGAAGTCCACTCTATTTTAGACAAATGTAATGTAGATTTTAGTTTTTAATTTCTATGCTAAGTAATTTCACATTTTCTCATGAGAATATGATACTGATATTCATAATTTCATATAAAAGTAATGATTAT
Source organism: Chionomys nivalis (assembly GCF_950005125.1). Taxonomy (NCBI): domain Eukaryota; kingdom Metazoa; phylum Chordata; class Mammalia; order Rodentia; family Cricetidae; genus Chionomys; species Chionomys nivalis. The sequence continues at coordinate 71,946,077 of NC_080090.1, read as the reverse complement.
ATTTCTATTAAACAACAGACCTCATCAAGCTGCCTTGTTAATAACTTATTATCTCTCCCTATCCATTGTAATCCACAGCAGAACATTAGCAGCTTTTTTCTCTTTCTCTCTCTCCCTCCCTCTTTCCATCTTTTCCCTCCTGCCTTCTCTCTTTCTATCTCTCTCTCCCTCCCTTTCTCTTTCTATCTCTCTCTCCCTCCCTTCCTCTTTCTATCTCTCTCTCCCTCCTCCTTCTCTTTTTTCTATCTCTCTCTCTCTATCCCTCCTTCTTTTTCTTTCTCTTATTTCCTTCTTCTTATTTTCTTTTTTTGGGTAGTGCCAGGGTTTGAAAGCAGGCCATGCAGCCTGAATAGCAGGGAAATGCTCTAAGTTATAGTCCTATCCCTCATTAATCTGTTGAGCATAAATATATGCATGAGGATTTATTTTCAATTTTTTTCACAGAGTTGTTACTTGGGATTGTGTTGTGGGGGATCCTTCTGTCTTTGTGTTGCTTATATTGGTTAATGATAAGAACCTCTTTGAGTATAACTTTCCTTTTTATTTAAATAGAAAAGGGGAGGTGATGTGGGAGTCCCCTCTGTGTGCTATGATTACCATTAATGGAAAAAGAAACTGCTTTGAGTCTGCAGCAAGGGCAGAACGACTAGGCAGAAAAAGATAGGTTATTTGCAGGATGAAGGAAGGTTAATTCAGCGGGAGACCATGGAGCTGCTGCCAGAGTCAGACATACTGAATCTTTGCCAGTAAGCCACTGCCATGTATATATACAGATTATGGAGATGGGTTAAATTAATCTGTAAGAGTTAGCCAATAAGAAGCTAAAGTTAAGGGGCCAAGCAGTGATTTAATTAATAAAGTTTCTGTATGGTTATTTCAAGGCTAAGCAGCTGAGAATGAACAAGTGGTTTCTTCCAACTGGATTGAGGTACATAGTACCATTATTAGGGAGCAACATTATTAGCTGTTGAATTTGTATGCCGAGTAAAAAAACATATTATATTCTGTAGTGATTTGGAAGAAAATTCTCCCACAAAAGAGTGACACTATTAGGAAGTGTGGCTTTGTTTGAGGAAGTGTGTCTCTGTTGGGGCAGACTTTGAGGTCTCTTTTGCTCAAGCTTCCTTCAGTGTGGCAGACAGTCAACTTTCTGCAGCCTTCAACATATAGAACTTTCAGCTATTCCAGCACTATGTCTGCCTGCATCTCTATGTTTTCTGTCATAATGATAATTGACTGAATCTCTAAAACTAACTAAGCAACCCCAACTAAACATTTTCTTTATAAGAGTTACCATGGTCATGCTGTCTCTTTACAGTGATTAAAAACCCAAACTAACACATATTCTATCTATATAATTTGATCTTATTTAAAAATTTTGATTTGAATTTTAATTAACAAGAAGAATAAATAAAAGACATTTCAAAAATTAAAATATTTTCATTTAATGTCTTCTAGTTTTATAAATCTCTACCCTATCAGTTTCAAACAGAATGAGTCTAGGAGGCACAAGATACTTTTGTCTATGAGTCCTGCCTAAATCCTATTAGCCTCTTACTGATTTATATCTTATTTAACTCGCAGTTGATTATATATGTTGTGTTAGCACATATATTAAACAGTAAGGTATGATACTTACATTTTGTCTGTAAATGTTTTCCACCCACAATGCTTCTCTGCTGACAATACAGATCAGTTATGTTTCTCTTTCAGTTTTGTTTTGAATATTTTTCATCACTTAATTTTCTGAGTGCAAATAGCATGAAGGAATTGATATGTGTTCTTTTTAGTCATCAACATTTCACACAGATTTCCTCTTTATAAAATTATGATACTTTCAAAGTAATGAAGACACTTTAATTTTTACAAGTAATGTTTATTACAAATTTAAAGCTTTTCATTAAAATCCTAGCTGATGCTGACTTTTCTTTACTAAATTGGCACTAAACAACTCTCAAAAATAGAGAATTTTAGATTTTGTGTTTGGTTATGTACCAGATAGTGTTAGATACTTATTTAAAAAGTTTTAAGAGAATTCCAGGGTACATTATTTTTTCAGATTTAATTCTCAGTTGTAACTATGTTCAACAGAATCTGGCACTCATTAAAATGATTGGCATTTTGTTTTACATGGAGCTATGCCATCTAAGACTGTAGTGCCATCTTATCATGAATCCTTTTAAAAAAATTTGATCCTACTGCACGTACTGACTTTGTGGGAACCTAGGCAGTTTGGATGCTCACCTTACTAGACCTGGATGGAGGTGGGTGGTCCTTGGTCTTCGCACAGGGCAGGGAACCTGATTGATCTTTGGGCTGACAAGGTAGGAGGACTTATTCGGGGAGGGGGAGGGGGAGGGAAATGGGAGGCGGTGGCAGGGAGGAGGCAGAAATCTTTAATTAATTAATAAATAAATAAATAAATAAATAAAAATAAAATTTTAGAAAACTCATGCCTGGTAGATAAAATTAATGAATGTCTCTCTCAACCATCATCATGTAATATATTTTCTCAAATAACAGGCCTAAAAGATAGTGACCAATAATTTTTTTTTATTTAAAAAGTAGTCTTTCTACCCCAAAACCCCCTATATTACAATTCTAAATCAATTTATCAAAATGTCAGCTCTTATTAGCCTTATTCTCCAGGAAAAGATGAGTGTATTATCTGCCCATTCTGCAGTCCTATGGCCCAGGAAAATCAGATGTGAAAGGGAGTCAAGCCAAAGCAGGAACTCAGTTTATTACTGTGAGCAACAACTTACATAGGTTAAGTGACATCATGTGATGCAGGGGTACCTCCAGCCAATGAGAGACAGCCAAACCCTCCCTCTGGCTAGAGGGCCATCTACCTAGATTTTTCTCACTCATCCCTGCTCAGTAGCTTTGAGACTATCCTTCAAACTTGAGCCAGGATTTTCTCTGTCCTACAGGCCTTGGGGTACAAGCTCTGAGATAATTTTGGCCCAACACCAAAATAGAAGTGAATGTTGTAAAAAAATTTGAGTGATGTTAGTCAATACTGCAGACTAAATATGTAGTCAGCAATTACTTAAAATAATATGCTAAACTATATTTTATATAGAAATGCTTCTCTTAATAGCATTAACAGTAGCCCAGCAGTCAAAATTTATGGTCATATGACATGCATGATTCTATAACTAGTTAAAACAATGGTTCCTTATAATAATTTTTTGTTTAATAAATATTAGTCTGTGTATACTACCTGCACTGAGATACTGACATACAATAATACAAGTACAATTATAGAGTTTTCTTTCATTCATTCATCAATTGGTAAGTTAAGAATGATCTTGAGGAAATGGGGAAAGGAAAAAACACAATCAAAATATATTGTATAAAATTAAATTTAGAAGAAGAAAAGAAAGTTCTGTTGTATTTTATGAGATTTTTGCATGGAATCTTGGGAACAAAGTCACATTACAGTAAAATTAGTAGTATGTTTATCAAATTTACAATGTGTGGGTTAATTGCTGTTTGTTTTGATTTGTTATGTTATGTTTTTTGTCAACTTTGCATGACCTAGACTCACTTAGGAACAGACAGTTGATGACTGAATTGACCTATGTCTGAGAGAACTTCTTGATAGATAATTTATTGGAGTATCTATTTTAAGCTGTATTACCTCTAGGTGGGCCTGTGCTGTATAAAAGAGGAAACTGAACAGGCTAGTAAGTAAGCTAAAAATCAGTACTAGGAAACAAAATCTTTAAGAAATTGAGCCAAGTTAGAGGTATTCAGTTGATTATGAACATGGTCTCCAAAGAAAACATGAATATCTAGTGGGTTACTTTTCTCTTTTCTTTTTGGAAACATGAATTAAACAATTTGCACATTCACACTCTCTATCACTCTCCATCACTACCTTTTGGTTGCCTCTACCTTTGTCTCAAAGAAAGTTTTTCTGAATTTGGTCTGGGACTCTAAAAACATAAAATAAAAACTTTCTAATTTAAGATAATTATGTGTAGGAGCCCACTCCTGCAAAGTCAGCAAGGGTTCTTGGAGTGGGGATTTTTAAGGCCAAAGGAAAGCCAGATGAAAGAAACTGAGACAAAGACACAGGACAGATGGCAGGGCGGTGGTGGTGCATGCCTTTAATCCTAGGACTCGGGAGGCAGAGTCAGGCGAATCTCTAAGAGTTCGAGGCCAGCCTGGTCTACAAGAGCTAGTTCCGGGACAGGCACCAAAGCTACAGAGAAACCCTGTCTTGAGAAACCAAAAAAAAAGAAAGACACAGGACAGAATAGGGAGATCTGTCTGGCAGCTGGTTGGTCAAACAAAGCAGCCAAACAGCCAAGAGTTTATCTCAGAACTTGTTTATACACAAAAGCAGAACAAAGTGGAGCACAGATGGTCATTCAGTGTCTAACCATGAGATCTTTCTTGTCTTGGAGTGAGCAGCAGGCTAACAAAGATGCACTTACATGTCATCTTATAGAAATTCCTTTCTGACAAATCTTTGTTGTATATGTGCTGTTAACATTACAGATCTCTTTTAACATATATGTGCATATTCTACATAGGTAACTGGTAAAGATAAGTGGAAAACTTACCACTTCAGTTCACTAAAAATATTTACTTCAAAGCAAGATAATGTAGTCAAAATTTCAAAGTTATAGAGTGATCATACGATTTTTAGTAATATTCAAATAAACCTAGATTTTTATAGTGTTACTTGACTGTGAAGTTTGGTGTCTAATGGAGTGTATATCTCAATCAATACCTATGCACAAGTAATGAAATTTAAAATATGTATCAATTATTAGATAAAGCTCCATGGTTAATTCACTTGATAAGGACCAATAACTGGCACATTACACCGTACATTTGAAAGATAATGATGTGCTTTATTTGTGATTATGGAGTAAAATAAAATTATTGTCTATATTATGAAATTTTGGGGATGACTGAAGAACAGGTTTTTCTGATGTGACAATAGGGTGTAATACCCTCTCTGGAACATGCATAGTTAATTGACAGATGGAAAGAACCTCCTAAACCCCATTTTATATTTCTGCCTGAATATGCAGATATTTGGGAGAAATATATGTACATAAAAGTTAATCAGATACTTTAAAAGAAGTATAACACTAAATTAAGTGAGTTAATATAACTAAAATGAATATAATTTAAGCATATTTATTCAAATTTATATATATATATTATATAATATGTATAATTTTGTTACACCTATATCTTAAACATCATGTTTTGCAATAATGACAGATTATTCTCACATGCTAATGAGAAATGATTCCTATTAAAGTTTAATATAGCATACTTAGCTACTCTAATAGCCATTAAGATATTTCCTATTCAATAATAATATGATTCATTATTATTTGATATCAATTTTATTTTACATTAGAAAATATATCATGCTAAAATGAAAATTAATATAGATTAAAAAGATTAGAATGTATTATGAGGTATCATATTAGAAAATATGGTAATATTTTTGGTATCAAATGAATATAAACATCAATATTTATTGCTGAAACAAAATGCTTATTTTGTTTAATGTATTTAGCAGCCATGGTAATAAATAAAACTAAAACTAATTACAGCTCATACAGCTTAGTCCTGCTATAATCAATCAAAAGGTAGTGACAGATGGACACTTGGACATTATTGACTATTCAGTTAGTCACAGATTACATTGTGTGCTACTATTCATTTTATAAAATTGAAGGCATTGATTATGTGGCAACAACTACTCTATTTTTTGAAAACAAGTGGCAATAAAGTCAATATTCCTGCTCTTTTAAAGCTTATATTCTTTAGAAGTACAATATAAGATGTGTGTGGTATGTGTGTGTGTTGTAAGTTAGTGATGAATACCAATTCCAAAAGTAAAAATCATACTGAAAAATTGGAAAGAGTATAGATATATAATAACAAGTCAATCACAAAGTTCTTTTAACTGAGAGCCAGGTCAGGTGACCAAGTCCCACCATCTTTACTGAGGTATTCCCTGCCTGGTGCCCCAGGGCTGACTCTGTTACATTTGTGTTTTGTGCAGTGGCATCCCTTTGGTAGGGCCCACCAAGAGCATCCATTTTGTCCAATTCCTGGCCACTGTGTCTGTGTATATAAGTAACATAAATAGACCTATGTTTACTGTTAAATGTTGTAATGTTTTGTTCATTGTATCACATTCCAGACCAAAAAGAAATGTCTCATGCTTTAAATTGGTATGTTCTTTTAAGTCTCTAACAAAAAAATGCTATATATGTAATCACACCCTGATTTAAAATATATTGAGTTATTCTCTACTATTGTCAGTTCCGCCATTAACCTTTTATTGGAAGCAGCTTTCTCTTCTTTCTGTCCTTTTATAAATGTAAATCTTACCTGTTAAGTTGAGAGTCAGTACAGTCAAGCTCAGACCCAGCTCTTCAGGCAGATTCTATAATGTAGTGATAACTCATCTATACCTGGTAAAAAGCCCTAAACTGCTCAGAGATCTGGGGAACATGGCATTTAAATATTTAATTATTAAAAACTTTTCTTAACAAAAAGAGACAGGTTGGGTCCTAGCAGTCGCACTCAATTTCCTCCAAAGAAGACAGAAGACAAATGGGCACAAAGCAAGGTCTACAGACAATCCATTTCAACTGCCAAGCACTGACCACTGGACAAAACTTCCATTTATCAAAATTGAAGATATTCATACAATGGACAGAATCGCTGGAATTAACAGTCTTGCTGCTCAGGTCAAGGTAGGCTTATCTTTCTACTGATTTCTTTGCCCACAGGATCTTCTGGAGCCTGGCACACCCTGTGCTAAACAGAAAAACGCAAATATGACACTGAGAGACCATGGACGACCCTGAGGACAACCCTACGTGCCAACCAAGTAAGTTCTTTGTTGTTTTTTTTTTAAATCAAGAACTCCTCAAGTAACATTTTATCCTTCTCAAAGATCTCTGATGCAGTTTGACAGCTGAAAGCTTTTGACAGTTTAAATTGACAACCTCACTAAACAAATTTCAATAAAACACAAATACAAGTTAATAAGTGGTGTATCTGCAAATTATAAAGGTATGAGGACAAATACAAGTTATCAAATTTCTCTCTCATGCTGCTTTCCATAGTCTTAAAAATACTTTTCCTTGTTCAAAATCATCTGCCATAGTCATTCTGACACAAATATGCTACTGCTTATATATGCATATGTTTAAAACTTATGTTTTCACAAGCCCCCCAAAATTCTTGTGAGTTCCAGGGAGTCAAATTGAAGGATCCATTAAACAGGTCAGCTATACCCCTCTTAATTCCCTGGTCCTAAAAAATAATTTTTCCTAAACTTAACTTTTTCCTCTTTTCTGCCAATACCTTAAACAGATGTAAGAGACATCAGACATTCCTATAACACAAACACCAGACAGGAGTAAAGAGACCAGCTACCCCAGCATGTGACCAGCACCCAGATTTCTTGGGTCCTCCCAAGATGACATAAATAAGCAGGAAGCTGTCTTGAGAATCTGCTGTGCCAATTCCTTTAGCTTTTTGTGCCTAATCTCTCTCTCCTTTTATTATTATTAAAAAAAGATGGGAATATAATGATCTGTTCTGTCCCTTTAAGAGAGAAGCCCCTGTCTGCAGAGGCATGCTGATCTTCAGCTTCTAGCCTGAGTCCTTCCCTTTCCATCTCTCTCCCAAAGAGTTAGCTGCTGTCATAGCTCCACCACCCTGGGTTTTCTTTCTCTGTTTCCTTCCATGTCCCCCTTTTCCCTCCTTCTCCCCTTCTCTTCCACAACACACTAAATAAATATCCAACCTCACTCTGCATTGTCTGCCTATCCATGTCTCTGTTTCTTACCCATCACATGGCTCCCTGCCCAGGACCTGCTGCTTTTGGAGACATGTGGCATGGTCTTGTTGCATGCCTATTTATCTGTCTCTTACTAACCATGTGGCTCTCTGCCTAGGCTCCCTGCATGGGATCCACTGCCCCTCATGACCCACAGGCCACTCAAGGAACAGTGCTGCTTTATTTTTACTATTACACTTCATACATGTACTGTTAGAATAAGTATGACCCTAGTATTTAGTAATAATCACATAAAAATATATGTGGACAAAGAGCTTACAGACATGTAAGAAAACAAATAGCATATTTGTAAGCAATCCTAAAAACTAACAAAAAATTCCCAAAGAACTATAGAGTATTGTGATGGCTAGTGTTAATTGTGAGCATGATACAACTTCCTAACTGTGTAGCAGAAAGGCATCTGGGCATGCTTGAAGAATGGTTTATGATTAGATTAACTTAGGCAAGAAGCCCTGCCAATTTTGGTGTCTATGCTCCCTCTTGGCATCCTGGTCTGTATAAATGGTGAAAAGAAACTGAACAGAAGAATGTGTACATTTTCTCTGACCCTGAATTCTGGGTAACTCTTTCAAACTTCTTCTTACTTGCCTTTCCTACTAAGGTAACTAGTACCCTTGAACTGTAAGCCTGAGTAAGCAGCTTATCTCTTAACTTTTTTTGTTGTTGTTGGAGTGTTTTATAATGAGAACAAGAAAACAGATGTAGATGACATGGAAAAAATTTTGCTTAGCATATATCATAGTGTTGATACAAAAATCTTTCTTTGATATTGCAAAAAGAACTGTAGATATTTGTGTTTTTCTGGTAATGGTCATCATGGACTAACAAGTAGTAACACTTTTTCTTTGATAAAAAGACTTAGGGTTAGTGGATGACCATAATACATCAATTTTTCTGTGATTAGTTCAGATTTATACAATTAAATAATGAAGAGTAGTTGAAAATATTTGAAAAAGCCTCAGTTATTTTTATGTCAATATATTAAAATTATGTATCCGTTGTATAACATATTTATAACATTATATATCACAGGCATTATTTTTAGTGGTGGGGTGAAGAAAAGGCTTCACTTGGAGTAAAAACAGGATTATAGAGGGTAATGATGGGTGCAAACATAAAAATGTTAAAATATGACATAAGTAAAGAAAATGAAAAAAATCATGCTAAAATTCCAAACATTTTATTGGATTAAAATAGTAAAGCATCAAATATTTGGACAGTTTAGCAAGGGGATTTAAAAGGAACAAATGAAAACAAGCTGTTCATTACCGGGTGACCTTTATCTCCCCCTCAGCACGAATAAGGAACTCACTGATTCATTTTGCATCAAACTTTATAAGTTATATACCAAAGCTGAATGGACTAATGATATTGTAAAGAAAAGTTAAAGAGAAAGTAAAGGTGCAATAGTTTGTGGAGTTTTTAACAAAGCTGGAAGCAAGAGGAGATAGGCCCAGGGCAGATGTAATTATGTAGGTAGATGCTTTATAAATTTTGAGCAGAGTCCCATGCTGGATTTAGAGAAATGCCATGGAAATAATGAGAGTATAAACACTGTAAGACAGGAACAAATGAGAAATTATTAAATATACTGGGATTTGTGCAAATTCTTAAATTTAAAATCTAAAGAAAGGCATGTGATCTTCAGATGATTTACAATGCTAGGCTTCTAATAACAATGTTAAATTAATTGATATTAAATATTTGTCATATTTATTAAGTTATCTTTAATTGAGAAATGTTTTACAAAATTAACAAAGGCACAAAATAACCAGTAATGCAAGTAGAGCAAGTATGATGTGAATGGGACTAGGGGCTAGTTTATAGTCTTTTACAGAAGATGATTTCTTATTAGCTCACTATACCTATGTTAGAGAGAAAGATATAGTCCCAAGAGTCAGATTTGTTAATTACTAAAATTAGCAATTATCAAATGAAATAAAATGTGTTTTAATTTAGGTAATCTCAAAAGAAATAGGCAGATTGTCAACTAACTTCAGTGATTTGTTTTTGCACAATTCTATCATGTTGAAGTAATACCATTATTAATATTGTTCACAAAGAGTTTGTAATTGTTTTAGTTACTGACTATGTTTAGTTACCAACTGGATGATTTTAAGAATACTGTGATTTTGAAAAAGGCTATTTGTGCAGTTATTGTCTAACTTTTGCAGCTGACATTGTTCTGATTTTGTTTTAAAGACAAGATCTCATTCTGTAGACCATGAGGGCTTAGACTCACTAGGTAGTCATACTAGACTAGAGGACAACTATTTCCTCTTAGATGTGAAAGTGTTGAGACTATGTGAACAACAAAGACTTATAAACTTCTTTTTTATTATTTATTTAAAAAAAATAGCCAATCCAAATTCTCACACCTTCCCCTCCTCCCATTCTCTCCACACAACCTCCCACCCCACCCCCTTCTAATCCTAAGAGAGGGTAAGGCATTTTGCTTTGTGGAAGGTCCAAGGCCCTTCCTACTATATCTAGGATGAGCAAGATATACATCCAAAGAGAATAGAATCCAAAAAAAAAACAGTCCATTTAGTAGAGATAAATCCCAGTGCCACTGTCAGTAGCCCCTCAGTCTGCTCCAACTGTCAGCTACATTCAGAAGGACTATTTTGGTCCTATGCTTGTTCCTTCCCAGTCCAGTTGGCTAGGTTTCAATAGCAGGCATAATTTTCATCTTGTTGAGTGTGTGTTAAATACAATAATGAGAAGCTTGTTACCAACAAGATATGTATACATTTATTGTACCCTTGTGCCATGCTGGATATAATGGTGTTTCATAGTCATCATAGTATGGTAAGACTGTTGTTTGCTTTCTTTTTTTGCACCATAGGCATAAGGGAGATAAATAAGTACAGAAGGAAGAAGTAAAATAAAGTAACACTAAGGGTAAGTGAAAAATCATAATGAATTACACTTTTACCTACCTAAAAATATCTACAATACTTGTAAGTTGTTGTATACATAAGATTGCATAGTTTAAATAAAAATTTCCCATCTGTATTGACAATGCTCTTTCAAAGAAACAAAGATCATGTAATAAAAATGGAAGCAGCAGGCATGAGAAGACCCATCTTTAGATGTTGGTCAGGGTTGACCAACACCAGAGTTGTCCAAGGGTTGTCAATAGCTAGTGCTATTGACCTTGGTTGCTGCAACAAGATGGATTCTAAGCTCCTATTGCTGAAGATACCATGCCCTGAAGATAGTGCTCGGAACAAGAACTGGCTTGAAATCTTCCTCCCTGAAAACTACCTATCATGGTATCTGGGTCACTTCTGTTTTGTCTCTTGAGTACATGATTCATTTCAGTGTCATCTATTGTTCTTACTGTAAACTAATGTATTCCACAGAGCAGTGAACACCAAAATAGTCATTTTTCTCTCTGTGGCTATTACTCTTTATGGCAGGTCTATAGCATAAGTGGTGGAATCAGTTTAGTGCTTTGCTCTGAGATACACCACTTATGTAGTTACTATCAGTATTCCTGTGCACTCTTGTTCCTCTAGGGTCACCTTGTTCTTAGGAGGCAGAATTTTTTTTCTTTTTTCACAATAATATTTCTATCTTCAGCACAAATTTTCCTTTTGTGCTTGCAACAAAGAGAGCGACTTTTCCATTTGTCTACTTCCTCTCTTTTTCATCCTTTAGAAGAAGCAGTGAGGAACTCTTTCTCATTATATGCCCGAAGTTTAGAATTGGTGGTGGTAGAAAACCATACAAAAGTTAATTCTAACACCATGTCCTTTGATTCTTGAAATTAATTCTAGGCAAAATACACTGTGAATAGAAAATGGAATTTTCAATTTACCCAGTTATTTGGCCAGAAATAGGTGTTGTTCTTCTCTTCTGTTTTGTTTATTTGTTTGCATGCTTAAGGCATGTTCCTCTCTTGTTTTCTCTGAAAGTGAGTTTCTTTCTAGTTTATACTATTGATGCTAACTGGATTAGATGCTATTTTCTCTCACTTTAGGTCATAATGAAGGTTACACAAAATATTGATTCTCTTTCCATATATAGTTGCTGCTTGCTTCTCCCCAAACCTGAAAAACATGAGGAAAGTCATCTCTTATCTCTCATATTCTTTATAATAAATCACTTTTCTTGTGTACGTGGATTTTGAGTTAGTTGTCTGTGATGTAACCTCAGAATATTGATGGCTGTAATAACAATTATAAGTTGGAGATAATTTAAAGATCTTTATTTACTGTCCTACTTGTTATAAGTGTGAAGATAGTGTAAGTGGCAGCTTTCAACATTGCTACTGATGTGGTAGATCCCTTACAATATTTGCCCTAAACTTGGTGGCAAGAATAAGAAAGACATATCTCTTCCACAGGTCTAATAGGCAGAGACCCAATCTTAAAAGGTCCTCCCCATAGTGCTACTTCTGATGTTCTAGGAAATGTCCTCTTCCTCATTCCTGTGAACTTCCAGAGATGCTTACTGTTCCCCACCTTATTTCACATGGATGTGAAATGAAAAACTTTGCATAAGTGATTAAATTCTATCTTCTGGGGGGAAAATGTAAAAAGTTATCCTGTAAATGCTCTTACCTTAGAGTTAACTTTTTTAAAGGTAAGATGATTCAGTTACATCTATTATAAATGAAAGACTGTTCTGTAGAGTTTTGTTTTTTTTTTTTTTTTTTTTTTTTTTTTTTTTTTTTTTTTTTTTTTGGTTTTTCGAGACAGGGTTTCTCTGTGGTTTTGGAGCCTGTCCTGGAACTAGCTCTTGTAGACCAGGCTGGTCTCGAACTCACAGAGATCCGCCTACCTCTGCTTCCCAAGTGCTGGGATTAAAGGTGTGCGCCACCACCGCCCAGCAGTAGAGTTTTATAAGAACTACAGAAAGCATAGTCTCCATCAAATTTTAATATTCTGTTTGTTGCAATTTAAAAAACAATTAATTACTTAATGGAGGGATGAATCAAAATTGTTTTCATCTCTTCCAGATTAAATGACCTCATAAAGGGTAACCATCTGTCATGATAATAAGCAGTAGGCTTCCTTATGAACTTAACATATAGTTGTTCTGGCATCATTCACATCTGACTCTGAGCAAACTTTTTCCTTATATTAATACAAGATATATAGAAAAAGCTGATGAATTAAAGGAACAAAACAATGTAAAACAATGTATAGATAAATGGTATGAAAATAAAGGCAGAAAGCTTTTTTATGCTATGTTGAATATTAATGACATTGATCTTGGCATTTTGTGAGTTTTGTGAAAGTAGAATTATCTGTAGGTAAATCTAATGAGTAACATATAAAAATGATATCTAATATTTACCATTCTTAGTTTACTACAAAATTGAATGATTTATACAAACCAAATATGCAGAAATATTTTTCCATGAAGTGGTCATTTTCAACAAAATAAATATAAAGCAATGACATATAAAATTACTTAATAAAATAAAGTCCTGTATCAAAGTGAGAGATTAAGTATGTAATTTAATTCTAGAAGAGTTAATTTCTACATTTAGGATGTTAAGTTTTATAGTACTTAATTCTTTGTGATTTAAAAGGTACTTTTGTCTTTACTTTTTGTCACTGATATGTCTCAGAATTAGCATTTGCAAGAGTAAAAATATTGCAAATATTACTGAAGGGATTTTTTTTATTACAATAGTGTTGGCTAGAAATTCCACTAATCACTTACCCTCCATAACCCTGGAATTGCTTTCCTCCACTCTTAGGGACAATGAACTAAGTGCTAGAATAAGTTCAATATGGTAATAATCAAACAAGCAATAAAATAAAACAATATAGTGATGTCTGTGTTTTGTAAACAAAAACTGCCTACTTAATTGTATAATGCTTAAATTATCCACATAGCCCTTATAAAGCAAGAAAAATAGATATATTGGCTTGAAATTTTGAAATTCTTTTTAAAAAGGGTTTATTTATGTCTATCTTATATGAATGAGTGTTTTGCCTTAGTGTGTGTGTGTGTGCGTGTGTGTGTGTGTGTGTGTGTGTGTACCTGGTGCCTACAGACTTCAGAATAAGGCATTATATCCCCTCAAACCAGAGTTTTATAAGATTGTGAGCTAGCATATGGATGTTGGGAACCGAATCCAGACACTCTTCAAAAACAGTATGCAACTCAAACAACTGAATAATTTTTTCTGTGCCCTCTCTTTTCTTTTCCTTTCCTTTTTCCATATCTTTTTTCTTTCTTTCCATAAAATAACTCTTCTAATATTTATTATAAAGGTGACTGAGCTGTATCCAATCTGTTGATTATTGAGTTACCACAAAGTTATTCATACCATTCTTGTTTCATATGAAAACTGAAATGTGAGCTTGGAAGTTGTTTCATTTCATTTACACAACCTGAGACAAAGTACATGGTATCCATACTGGATAAGGAGAACACAAGAAAAAGGAATGACAAACATTGCCAAGACAGAGTAAGATGGTACTGAAAAATTCCCTGCCTCCAAAAATGGTCGGTCAGTTATGCTTAGGCCTTAGCCAAGGTTGGTTGCTTTAACATTGCAAATGAGACTTTAGGTGATTGCTCAGGTTGCCAGTTGTCTCTGTCATACTTGACTCTGCTTGACTCAAATAATATTGTCTCCGTTTTCAAGTCTTTGATGGGTTTGAGAATAGATAGCTGTAGTTACCTTACTTTTATGATTTAGCCAAGCTTATTTCTGATGCAAGACTTAGGCTCTTTGGAATAGAATGTTTATTAAAACATTTGTCATGTGTTCCTTGCTTAATATTGCTTATGTTAATTTTAATTTTATACTTGATATCTGTTCCCATTGTATATAGTTTTGTTTTGCGCTTGGATTGTTCATGTTTAGACAAAAGGGGGAGGTAATAGGGAAGGTTTGTTAATCAATTATTTTCAAGAGGTGGGAACAAGTTAGGGTGTGACTTTCTGGGATCCAGAGAAAAATGGGCGAATAGCTCAGGTGCACTCTCTCTGTGGTTTCTTCCCCGCACAGCTGAGTTGGACTTCTTATTCCTGTTTTGTGAGTTTTCCCCTTATATTAAATAAAATATAATTGTTTATCTTTTAGCTAGCCTGATTATTTCCTGAATTGAGCTAACTTCTACATGTGACAATTGTGTAGTTTGTTCTCTTAATAAGACTTCTTATAGTGAGGACCTCTGCCAGAACCTCTGCCAGTATCTCTTCCAGTCACTTAGCTAGGTTCTGGTAACCTATTTTCCATGTTAGATTTTCTGCCCCCACCTTGAAATAAGGGGAGGAGCTCTTTCTTGCCTCAAAGGATGTGCTGTACTTTGTCCAAGCCCCTGGGAGACCTGCCCCTTTCTGAATGGGAATAGAAGAGGAGTAGATGGGGAGTCTTACAGGGGAGAGGACAGGAAAAGGGTAGGGCAGGGAAACTGGTTGATATACAAATAAATAAAAGTGATGTTTAAATTTTAAAAAATGGAAATCAGAAAGAGAGAGAAAGCAAAAAAAAAGTCCATTCCCATGAACAATTTCCCATTACAATTTCAATGGGAATTTTAAGGAATTCTTTGAATGTATCACCTACATTTAAATTGTTAAGCATCTTATCAACACAAGTCATTAAATGATTTAACAAGTTTTTAAGGGGGATAATTGTCATTTAATTGTTGATCCTTAGTTAAATGCAGGTCATATTCAGTTACACATAGACAATGCAAAGAGCAATGAACATAGATTTTGGCCTTACATATTATTATCGACTTTCTAAGACTGAAATTCAGTGGCTGAGAATATGGAAATCTGTCTTCAATTACTTTGGCAGTTATACAGACTCAGAGATTAAACAGTACTCACTTCACTACTGGGGACAAATTATCATTGTATGGTTGAATAATTAGTAAACCAATTAAATAAGGCAGAGTCCCCTGTGAAGCTAAGATGCTGCTTACTTCAGTTACCAGGGTTCCACTTCTCTTATCATTCTTGTTCTTTGACAGTCATTATTTCCAGCACACATTCAAATATACACACTCATGTGTGATCTTAACCATGAACATTTTTGTGGCAGTTTTCATTACCAGTCACTATGTGCTGATTTCCAAGATCATAAACACTGTCTTTGAACTGTTTTAAATTTCTTATCTAAAAATGATTGTTCCATTTATCAACATATAATTTAATAAATGGATTCATGACTGTACTCATGGGTTGAAAATTTGATGCAATTATGAGCTTGCCTTTCACTCATTGTTGTTTTTCCAGACACTAATTTCCCAGAACAAATGATCCCATCTCTCCAAAGAAGTTTGTGCTATTGAAAATCTGTTCTTAATCATCCTAAAATTTCTAAAAAATAAATTAAAAAAATTAACACAAGGGTTGGGATATAAAACACTACTGAAGGCAGTTGTCCATTAGTATAAACTATAATTCTATGTTCACTCTTTTCTTCACTTAAGATGTTGCCTTAATTTCTCTTGTGAAACTTATTTAAGCTATGGGCTCCCTGTGGCAACCACTTCCCATTTTGTCCCATTCCTCCAAGGAATGTGACATAATTTTCAGCCCTCAATTTTTTGCTACTTCATTTTCATGTCATTCTCCGAAAAACAAGTTTATTTGGCATTATATTTTAGGATCATTTTTTTACTACCAATTTCTAGAGACAGAAGTAGTAAAATAAGAAAAATACATAAAAATTTAAGATGTATCCAATTTATAAATAGTGTTAAAAGACTTCATTATTTTCAATTGTATCCATTATTTACTCTGGATTGATGACTGTTTTGGAGTTTCAATTTTGCTTTGTCTTTCTTGATTTTAAGTCATGTGACCCTCCAGTCTCCCTGTGTAGGTTTAGAGTATTTTAAAAGATCAATAAAATGAAAACTTGCATTTACTATTTTCTAATCATCTACCCAAACATACGAATTGCATGCCAGCACTGGAGAGATGGCTAAAGAGTTAAAAGTATATTCTGTTCTTGTAGAGGATCCAGGTTTCATTTCCAGCACTCACATGGTGGCTCAAAACTGTCTGTAGCTATAGCTCCAAAGCATTCAAAGCACCCATTTGGCCTTTTATGACTTCCATAAATGTACTACAAATAAACTAATGCAGACAAGTACATATACACATATTGAGAATAATACTAACAGCAATGAATAGTGACCTCATGGAAATCCAAACTTCTTCTAACATTTTCATTGTGCTACTCAGACAATATTTCAAGTTTGCAAATAGGTATTTCAAGATTAAAAGTGCTAGTTTATCATATAAATATGTAAAATACAAACAATAAATATTCCTGAAGTTTGCGCTCAGTTTTTTCAAAAACTTTCACGTGGCAATGCATACTTTGACTCTAGATGTTGAGTAAATTATGTATTTTTTAACTTTGTTTGACAGTGGAACAAGTCTTGGAAGAACAGCTATTTAGGAAGTTCAGCACCTCATCTCCCAAAAGTTTTAATATTGACTGCTATTTTCGGTATGACTGACTTTATAAACTACTTCAACCGGAAAACCTTTGAAAATTTTTTTCATTCTGCCAAAAAAAAAAAAAATGATTCAAGATTTGACACTCAGTCTACATGAGTAAGAGCAAGGATATGACTAAATTTCTGGTCACATTACGAATGAAGACTAGAGTAAAACTAGCTGATACAACAGGGACTTAAAAATATATATAAAAAAAAAGCAGGTATTTTTTTGCCACTATCTGGGTTTAAAGTGTGTGTGAGTGCCTCTCCATTACATTTGATGATTCTAACATCAAGATTACTAAAGAGTTACATTTACTTTGATTCCAGCTTTGCCAGCAAAGGTGGTGGTGATGAACATAAGCTTGATAAAACTTTGTCCTAAAACTGACACATAACACTTTGAATACATCTCTCTTAAAGAATAAAAGATGAAAGCAAAATATCCTACTTATATTTCCATTACTGCACACAGAAAAGCCATAAAACATACTGATTTGGTATCTAATTCTCAGGGTTATTTCCATCATGAGTAAATTGAAATGTAAAATTGGGAGTCTATTAGTTATCACTACCACCAAGACTGTAGATACGAGACAACCTTGCTTCAATTTTACATTCCTCTTGAACATGCAAAGCTACTGAAAAGGTGTAGCAATTCTCAAAATTGACTCAATACACATTAAAAAAAAATTCTTCCCCCAAATAAAATGACCAGTCATTACCACCATTACAGCACTTTGTAGTAATAGATGGCTAAAGCCTATTTGACTGAAAAGGATTTCTGACATGTTTTTTCTTGATGGCTTGGGAAACTGAAGTTATTTCTTAAGGAAATTTTAAGGAAAAGATATACGAAACAAGAAAGATATCTATTTTATTCATTATTTCTGATATATTTAGTTTTCTATAAACATTGTTTACTCTTTGTAACATAGTTTTCAGTCTTTAAAGATTTGTGAAACTGTATTTCTGAAGAGCAAAATCAAGTTAGAATATATGTTAAGATTCACACTTGCCACTGGAAATAAAGTAATAGCAAAAGAGAAAGTAATGTGAAACCAAATATATTCCAGCTAAGGCAATAAAAGGGATTATTAAACAGCTAGAGCCAATTCAGATATTTACCTAAAAAATCATTTTAACAACTCAGAGTTCAAATAGTTGAAGTAGTGAAAACAAAAATTGCTGAAACAAAAGAATGACAAATTCAAATAGTATATCCATCTTTCACATATGTATTCTTTTTCTTTGTATTAATCATATGATTCTGCAACTTAGCTGTAGTAATGTATATTGTTTATTTCTCATCATCAAAATCATATGTAGTATTTGACACAGTAACACCCACAATTAATGGATGAGGAATAAATAAATTTATATCTGAATAAATGTTCTCCTAGCCCAATTTCCTATTTTACAAGCTAAGTATGTAACCAAAAATATGAGAACTCTACATTATCTTCCCAGGAATAAAGATTGTCACAGTAGGCTCCTGTCAATTCATTTCTCTCTAAAGGAATGTTATATGTATATATGTATATATATATTAGTATATTATATTGTAATATAATAAGAAGTGTATGTTTTATCTTTTAACCAGTTTCTCCTACAGAGATCTTAAGACCTTTGGATTTCCCAAATGAAAAGAGTAATAGAAACATATTTCATCCTCGTTGCTATTTCTGAGCTCATACTGGTAGGGTAAATCTTGAAAGATGGGGTATTTTGTAGATAACCACATAGTTGTGTTTTTTGTTTTATTTGGTTTGGTTTTTTGTTTGTTTTTTTAAGTTGGTTTTTGTTTTGCTTTGTTTTGTTTTTGTTTTTTGAGACAGAGTTTCTCTGTGCCCTAGCTGTCTTGGAACTAGTTTTTGTAAACCAGGCTCGCCTCAAACTCACTGCCTAACTCTGCTTCCCGAATTCTGGAATTAAAGTCATGCACCACCACCGTCTAAGCCAATTGGAGTGTTTGATCTTTCAGTCTTACTTTAGATGTCAGGGAAGAAAGACAAAGTAGAGAATGTAGACAATAACTATGCCAATGTAAGTACACTCTATGAAAACCTTAAAGGATGGGACTTGGAGAGCTTACAGATTAGTAATTAACTGAAATGTGAGAATGATGGTACCCCTGTAAAGGAATAGAATTTTTCTCCCTTACCATCATGCCCTACAAGCCTTACACCATGAATCTTTTCTAGGTGTCTATTCCTAACCCTTACCATACCCCTCAGGCCTTACACCATGAACCTCTTCTGGGTGTCTATTCCTAACCCTTACCATGCCCCTCAAGCCTTATACCATATACCTCTTCTAGGTGACTATTCCTAGCTCTTCTTCCTTATAGTAAAGCAGCAAATGTAGAGTATTTTCTCTAGACAATACCAGGGTGAAAAATAGGTAATAAAGGAAGCTCTGATTTCTGTTTCTCATTAATGAATAGTATATGAATATTCTAAGTCTTGTAAATAAATGCCCCAAAATTGATATACCAAAAACTGTGGTTTGGGGGAGTGATGCACAAGGAAGGAACAGTGTCTAAAGGAATATAACTTTCACATTATATATTACCTTTAACAAATGAGATTATTAAATTTTGTTTAATAATGATCAATCAAAGGAACATGAAAACAAAAGACAGATGAGATCACCTCTTGAGAAGCCAAACTGATGTTTTAATTAGAGCAAATTGAATCCTATAGTCTCCCTGCAAGGGAGCAGAGACACTGCAAATGTGGGTCAGCAGGACTGAAGGTTTTATAGGGTGGACAGGGGAATTCTGGGGTAGAAGATTCCATCCACAGTTAAATTCCTCTGCAGTCTCGAAGTGGTTAATACCGAAGGAGGTTGATATGTTGATTTTCTCAGGAATTTCCAGAATCCTTTCAGTCCAACAATGCTTATCATTTAAGTCAACTTCCTCATCCTATGAGGTTTAGGTCATTATTTCTTTAAATGTAGCCTTATTATACAAGTACAATGGTATTTTTGAAGAACCTGCCCTTGTTTGGAATGGCACCGGCATTTGAGACACATTATTACTAAGGCTTAGTTAGACACCAGACCTAGTTATCTGCCCAGTGAATTTCTTATATCTAGAATTATGCAACATTAAACCAGGTATCATCAGCCATGCTGAACCATGTTTTGGTACTTGCCTCCTGTGGGCAAGCTGCTTTCCTTAGTTTTTGTTGACACTATTATAACTCACCTTAAACAAGTTTTCTGAATACGTCATTTGCAATCTGTAGTGTAAAATTTTGCCTCATCAAATGTCAAGTGCCTCATCCTCATGTAAGAATTATTTTTAATTTATAAATCTGTATATAGCCATTACCATTTTGTCTGCCTAGATCAGATGATAACACACACACACACACCCATGAAGCAAGTTTGTCAGAAGCATTACTTCTAAAGCTGGGACACCTTCAATAAGTTTATTTCATAACTGTGCTTTTCCTAATGAACTATTCATCATCCTTTTCCCCCTCATAATGGAAGTCGAATGTTACAGATGCATTGTCTTTAGCTGTAACATTCTCATGTTCGTGCTAGGTCATTTCCTTCTTGATGAACTCACTTGAGGATGAAGTCTCAAAGCAACACCTCACTGTTCTAGGTCTATCTTGCATTCCCTAAGTTCCAAAAAAAGGCAGATTTTTGTAAAGTATGATTAAGTATACACATACATATATATTTTTTGTAATATTAAGATTCAATGGTAATTTATTTCAAGCCAAATTTACTTCATAATTCTTGGTATGTTGGCTCACAAGAACTTTGCTGCCTGCCCAAGAGTCCCCACCCCCTTTAATGAACATTTTGTATTTTTCAAGATCCCCTATATATAAAAGTGAAATGCTGCAGCTTTGTCAATGCCTCAGCAATCATGTATTGATCTATTTGTTCTCTCTTTGCTCACTTTCAGTGACTCTAAATTGCTTAAGTACTAAAAGCTCTCAAGGTAGTGACCTGAAATATTAACAGGTTACATCACCTCATTAAGCAAAAGAAACTGGTCTTATTCAAAGTTCATAGAGCTGACACTGCATTTATCCAAAAAATTATTAATGTTTGCAGAGAAGTGTAGTAGGAAGGGTACACCACTGCGGAAGACTATTATTTAACTTCCCGTGGGCTATAACAATTTCACCCATTAGTTATTGCCTTTGCAAAGTAAAGATTAATGATACTAAAATGGTGCATTTTACTGCAATCAAGTTTCATTTCTTTCTAACTATCTCATATGTTGATGATCTGGCTTTTTTTTTTTTTTTCAGAAATAGCACAAGTTCATTTCAAGGAGAAAGACAACCCTTAAATAACAGGGCAATTATTATTTTAATCAATAGCAGTATTATATTTTAAATTAATCTTCAAAAGTCCCTGAAGCTAAAATTCCAAAAGTCATTAATCAATTAAGCAAAAATACTACACAGTCTTTCAAAGCAATCTATATATCTCCTGAAGGTTGGTTAGACTGCTTTATAGAATGAAAATTTAACACTTTGTCTTCACTTTCATTTTCTGTTTTATTTTGCCTTCACTGGGTACAACTGAATAAAATATTTACTTACATATCATTCCTCCTGTATGAAATTAGTGTGGTGATATAAATATGAAATTTTTTATATATTTAGGTAGTTCTATTTTTTCTGTACCAATTTAAGAATCTATAAAGAAAGGATGTTTTGGTTATTTCAGTCAACAACCTGGAAAACGTGTTAAAACTCTTTTCAATTTATCCAAAAACCTTCTAGTTGAAGTCATTTCAGTGACAATGGAGCATGTCCTTGTCTAATGTATTTGGGTCCTATTTTTTAGTTTGTTTTTGTTTTTTTTCTTTTTGTCACAGAAGCCATCAAGTATTTAGTAGAGGTAAAAAATTTCTCACTCAGGCTTTTAAAGGTGTATTACATGTTTACTTTCAGAAAAGGTAGAAGATTCGTTATATTCTCTGAATCCAACAACCTTATCAAATCACAACACTTGGGAAAATGGCATCCAACCATTGACATACATGTTTCTCCTTGCTTGATGCCTTCTGGAGGCCTAATCCCTACTTTTTTAGATGCCTCCTTAACAGAGATAAAAATCAAAACTTGTTAAAAACTCCTCCTTTCTTCTTAATTAAATATCAAATCTGCAATTTTTAATAATACATGCTTTCTTGTCTCTAAAATTAGTGATGCCAGTTGTCTCCCTGTGGATTTGTGTCTGGTCTTTGGTATTCTTCATCAAAATACTTAAGTAACAATTGTAGCTTGTAATGTGTCTTTAAATGAGAAATCTAAATAATTAGAAAAGGAATCATTTAAGTGAAACTTCTTGGAGAGAACTTATACATGATAAACATCAAATTCAACAACTTACCATTTAAAATCATCAAGGGCAATTTGACTCTCCATAGTAAGCTATTTAGTAGGGAGCTTTTTTCCTTCTCACATCCTCTGACAAAGGCCCTCTCTATATTGATTCTTTTAGCACTAGCATTGGCTTTCTTTGGTTGCTTTTTTGCTATATTTCATAGCTTCATATACTCATGAGCCTCCTCTCTTCAGACAACACTTTTAACCCCGAATTTTATTTAATTCTCTACTTATTCAAATATTACCTCATTTTCCACAGTGTTTCTCTTGACACAGATTAATTGAGTTGATGTTTCAGTTTGAGACATTTTAAGTGCCATGAAACAAGGGAGATGGATCATCACTTATAAATAGACACTTACCAAAAGAGAAATGATGTCAATTAGAGGCCGTTAGTGAATAGAATGGTGCTATCACTTCAGGCATAGCTAAGATAACATAGGTTTCAATGTTTTCTTTAAATGTTTCCTTGGAAAAGGTAAATACATTCATAGAAACAAGAAACTACTTGCCATGTTGCAATAGTTGGTAGATATATTAGAGCAAATAATAGAGCTTGTCAAAGACTTTGAGCTTGTTTATTAGGCTTAAAATCATCCCACATAGATTGTAGTGGGCCATTGATTCTGTGTCAGAGCTCTAGGAGATGAACATGTCAATATACAAAACACATAATTATTTAGAAAGATGTTACTAAAACTTTTTTGAAATTTTACTTATTATATCAAATCAGGTGTTAAATTGTGGCTTGTTGTCTGCTATTGTCATCAACAAATAGGTTTTTTTATGTGTCTGATTAAAACAAATTTTCCACCTACCATTGAAAATACTATGGTCCCTAACCTCAATTCTTCAAAAAATTTAAATAATACCCGTGTTTTTAAAAATATAATAGATATTAACAGAACATTGAAAAAAGGTGTAAAAGAATGGAGAGGGTAATTATATAGTAGATAAAGTGCTTGTATGTAAACATAAGCAACTGAGTTTGTATCACCAGCCCAAGGGTTAAAAAAATCAATGGTAGTAGAGACTGGCAGACCCCAAAGGCTCACTAATCAAACAGTATAGCTGAAAATGGCAAGATTCATGTTCAGTGAGAGGCATTTTGTTAAAAATGATCTCCCCCCTCTGCTACATACCCAAGAATGTGTGAACACACACACAAAGACACATACAGAGAGAGAGAGAGAGAGAGAGAGAGAGAGAGAGAGAGAGATGGGATGCAGAGATTGAGATACAGAAAAAGAAGATTTATAAAGAACTAAAGACTAAATAAATAAAAATGAGGACACGTACAGAGTCATCTAAAGAGGTCCCCAGAAAGGGGAAACTGTTAAGGTCTCCTGGGTAAATTGAGAGGGCCGTAGCAGGGAGGTAGAAAAGGGGGAGTGGGATGGGAACATGAGTGATTGAGATGGCCAAGTTGGGGGAGGGACAGAGTGGGAGAGCAATAAAAGAGATACCTTGACAAGGGGAGCCGTTATGGGGTTAGGGAGAAACCTGGTTCTAGAGATACTCCTAGGAATCCACAAGAATGACCACAGCTAAGACTCCTAGCAATGGAGAAGAGGATGCCTGAACTGGCCTTACCTTGTAATCAGTTTAGTGATAATCTTTACTCTCATCATAGAATCTACATCCCATTACTGATAGAAGAAGATACAGTGATCCAAAGTCAGGCACTGGGCTTAGCTCCCTGGAGTTCTATTTGGAGAGAGGGAGGAGAGATCATATGAGCAAGGGGGGCTCAGGATCATAATGAGGAAAACCACAAAGACAGCTGACCTGAGCTAGTCGGAGCTCATGTACTCTGGACTGACAGTTGGGTACCCTTCATGGAACTGAATAAGGCACCCTGAATGTGGTGATGGTTATGTGACTTGATCTGTTTGGGCTTTTTGCAGACAATTACTTGTGGTAGGATACCTTGCCCAGCCTGATCCGGGGATAGGACCTTGGTCCTGCCTCAACTTTGTAGCCCAGACTTTAGTAACTCCCAAGGGAGAACTTATCCCCTTGAGGGGTGGATGAGGGTAGGATGGAGAGAAATGGGGAGGAGGGAGATGGGGAAGGAGAGGGAACTGGGATTGGAATGTATAATAAAAAATTTAAATAAAATAAATAAATCATAATTACATAGATTGCACTAACCTTAAATGTAATAAAGCCAGGACAAGATTGTAAATATATCTGGTGATGATTCTTCAAGAAATGGCAATGTGATCTCTTTCAGTTATGGGATGTATAACTACATGTTCATGGCTTACCTCAGAATCCTGTCTTCAAGTATCCAGTTATCATACCCATTTTATACTTTCATTTTTTGTAGCCTTAATTTTCTAATACTAAAATGCCTTGTCCTGTATTTCTTTATAATCATCACTTGTACTGTTATTTCTGACTTAAAAATTCAGTTATTTTTTGACAAAAACTATTACAGAGATGTGAATGAGTTAATATACTGTGATAAACTCTTATTTTTCAAGAACAAATTTATGTTCTCATATATATATATATATGCATGTTTGTGTCTGTGTGTCTGTGTATACCTTGTTTCCCTGGAATAAAATTAATGATAGGTTCTCAAACAAAGATATCTATAAAACAAAGACTAATTGAAATTTCAAGTCTTAAGCTTACAGCTGAGAATTATGGCACATATCAATAATTACAGCACACAGAGTAAAACTGCAATCTATTATATATATATGTGTGTGTATATATATGTATGTACATATGTTTAATAGACATATATATGTGCATGTATAAACATATATATGTGTGTGTGTATAACCATATATGTGTGTATAAACATACATGTATACACACACATATATACCTACTGTAGTAATACATTCATTGAGATTGAGAAGGCTATAAAAATTAGGTAATAAACAATCACATGTTAGTTTGGGGAAATTAAAGAATTTGATTAAACCCTATTGATTGTTTTATGGTGCTTTCTATAATATCATATCATACATATATATTAAATATTCATAATGAATTACATTTTTCTTGGACCAAGTGAGTATTTCTTTGAATTTTGAATTATTACAGTTCTCTTAATCTATGTTGGCATTATAACTGTTTTTCAGGAACTATCACACGTTTGAGATATAAGGACCTTTTCATTGTTGTTGTGTTGCACTATGGAGACATAAAGTCATGGCCTGTTCTTCACCCTGCCACAGCTAGAATTGAACCTTAGTAGGCTTATGTATAATGTATGACTGGTGCTAACAGCTATAATCAAGGACACTGGACCTTTGGGAAGCTTGACTGGCATCGAAACCACACTCCCTCAGTGAACAGAGGAAGTGTCAGCATCTTCGACCTGTCATCACTAAACCAGGGCCAAAGGCGTGCTCTGGTAGCTGGATCACAGACTCTGGCACTCTGTTTCCATTTGAGAATCAACAAACAAACAAAGCAAAATATCAACAACCAAACCATGCAATATTTTACAAAATTGTCATATCTATCTAACATCTGTCAGTAAAACCCAGTCTGTTACAATTTGTTACAATGGACTAGTATTTTCTGAAAATGGTATTTCTGAATGAAGATTATGACTAGAAAATTTTTACAATCAAGTATGTGGTGAAAGAGGAATATTTACTCTCCAAAATGGTGTAAATAAGTATTTCATACATCTATTTGGGAACATTGTTTCCAGATATGTCAGGTCACATTCATGTTGTTTCCCCTAGGAGTCTCAAAAAGTAATGACAAATTATAGAAAAATGTCAAAAGAGGATATCTGTGAAAGAAAATGCTGAGATCTTTGAGAGACAAAAGGATAAAACCTCGACCTTTCCTATTTATTCTTAGTCCACAGAAATGCTAATTTATTTGTCTCCAGCTATTCATAAGGTAATTGTATAGGCTGTCTTTATTTTACCTCTAGCTACTATAAATTGCATTTTCTCATAATAGTGCCTGTGGCATATGATGTCTTCTATACACAATGTGAGTCGACCCTGTAAGGACCTATGGTATGTTGAACAAGTGGTCACGCTGAAGAAATAAAAAAAAAAAAAAAAAAAAAAACAACAAAAATAATCCACGTACTGTAAAATGTACTATCTAACAGTCCATCCAAATATGAAACACACACCAATGACCCAAATAATTTCTTTCACCTTCTATAAAGGAACATCTAGCCCTTCTCTGCAGCGTATTTTGTTTGAGGAACCACCCTCTTCTTTCCTGCAGTACATATTAACTGTTCGCTCATGTTTGGGTCAAGTCTTTCACCACTCATATTACAAGCTTCCCACATGCTATTTGGCATGATAACAGTTTTCCAGGTTTCTCATTTTAAGGAAATCTCTCTCTCTCTCTCTCACACCTCCATCTGTTTATCTCTCCTTTCTCCTCTTGCTTTGTGCTTTGTCTCTTTCCACCTCTTCACTGTCCTTGATTTTGCCTGAAACTAAGTGACTATCCAAGTTATAGCAGGAAACATTTTTCATACGTTTAAAAAATTGGATTCTTAGGAAAAAGATGGATCTCAGTTAGTGCATCACATAGTGAATAGGAAGTCAGCCTGGAATACATGAGGCACTGCCTCAAAAACAAATAAATAATAAGCAAATATCTTGCTAAATCAATTTATTGTTGATTTTGTGTATGTTTAGAGCTAACACATTGATTTTAATAAATAGGCAAATATCTTGCTAAATCAATTTATTGTTGATTTTGTGTATGTTTAGAGCTAACACATTGATTTTAATAAATAAGCAAATATCTTGCTAAATCAATTTATTGTTGATTTTGTGTATGTTTGTTTATAGCTAACCCATTGACTCCCCCCCCCCCCCCATAACCATCAATTACCTTTAGCTCTTCAGGTAAGAGCAGGGCCTTATAAGATTTCTTCCATCCATGTTAACTGGTGTGGGCATTGTGCAGGTCTTGATTAGTCAACCACATTTTTGAGATTTAATTAGTGCAGTTTATCATAACACACAGAGGCAATTTTGGAATGTTTAATCTGCAAAGTCAGATTGGCAATTGAAGTTCCCAAAAACTGACTTTAGATATAACTCATTTATTACTGCAGAATGAAAAGGAAGGATTTCTTTATAGCTTTCCAATTTTATAAAAATACAAAAAAAATCATAAATCATAAATCAAGTAACTGTAGTATATTTTCTGGTAGGAAACTTACTTAATGTTTTGGTAATAACGGAGTGTCTTTCACTTGCTCTAGAAATGTTAAACAAGTGACTAGCGGTTTAGTCACTAGAGGATTGAACATGGTTGACCTAATGACTATCGCTTCCATTATACTCCAAAGGGGAAGTTTTTAAACCTGAGAAGCAGCTCTAGGCTCCAAGTTTGCTTTTGGAGAGATGCCATTTGCTGGTTCTCTTTGACACCATCATGTCACTGCCAACATTGTGTTGCAAAAGCTAACAAGAACAATGAGCGTTAAAGGAGCCCATTGCAGAAACCCAGAACTCATAAGCATACCATGCATCTTCTCACTACCCCAGGAGGCCGGTCATTGAGTTCTGTGGGTTCTGCCTTTAATGATTCTTGACTCTGAGTGCTTTCCTTCAGCATCACTATTACAATGTTATTAGTACCAACATCCACAGAAACCTCTAAAGTGAACTACATGCAATCCTACTTTATCCATAATCTGTAGTAGACTAGCAGTTCAATTTATAAACACAAATGCGCTGTACTTGCTTGCTTTGTTCCAATCTTCAGTGTGCTCATTTTCTTTGACACTGTGTAATATACAAGATATTTTTAACTTCAATTTATACAAGCTGAATGTTTAATTTCCCAAGACTGACATTTACTCTAACTGTGACATAGATTCTGTGTTAACTATATTCTGATTAAATACTGTTTTGAAATAGTCACACTTGACCTATGAAAAGCATTAGAGATTAAGTGATTTTTCATTCTCAGATAACTTTTATTGCACCTATAATGGATCTAGTGTAATCAGGGGAAATAGCATTAGTGTTTAATGTTTGAAGAACATACCAACCAGTTACAAGATAAGCATGTTACACAGTCCAGCATTTAATTTTTACTTTAATGGCATATCTATTTCAATAAATGTAGCCTATTGCAGTTTTCTATCCCTTATAAATTTAATTAAATGGATGACTAAGATCTGTCTAAGTGCCTGAGATTTTCTCTTTTTTTTCCTTATGCCATGAATCCATGGATGAAGAGGATTTTCTTTGTTGAACAGATTCTTCTACTCCTGACCTGATTTGTCCCATTTTTTTATTTATTCCAATAAACACACAAGCTATGAAATTTTTATCAAGAAAATCAACCATTAAGTTCACCTTAATAGACACAGCCTTATCTATAGAATACATGCATTTGTTTTACTTGAATTCTGTTTATTTTTGTTTGTAGTAGTATAGTAACAATCACTTTTGTACAAATTGTTCTTTTTAATAGATACATTTCCAGTACATAACAGCATTGTATGACATTCTATCTTCAACTGGGTTCAATGACCATAAGCAATATTTAAGTAGAATTTGGGGTTTTACTTATATTTTTAAATTTGAATTTTTGACTACTCAATTGAACTATCATAAGCACTGTTATTAATCATAATAGGTTTCTCAGAAGGTGAAATTTGCTAATACAATGTGCTAATAAAGCCATTTATTAGTACAAGATTTATCTACTTAATTTTTAAAGAAAATGATTTGCTTATCTGTATTTTATATGGATGGCTCTTTTGCCCCTCATCTCCCACTATGTCTGTGCAACATTTGAATGCAGAGCCTACAGGGGTTGTAGTGGGCATGCAGTCCCCTGGAAATGGAGTTACAGATGGTTGTATACTGCATCATGGTTTAAGAATGGTATCCTGCTTTTCTGAAAGAGCAGCAAGTGCTCTTAACTATTTAATCACTTCTTGAGCTCCATTATCTACTTAAATTTATAGACAGTTGTAAACAGGACATATAGAAAGACCTCATTATTTCATTGGATTTACCCAAGTATACCATCTTCTTTGCGTATAACCCACATGAGCTTGTGCTGCTGCTCCATACAAGAAGGTAGAGGTTACATAGGCCACTTCACACTAGTTCCGTATCCTGTAACGTTCACCCAGTCTCATGCTGGAAGCCAAATTACATTTTTTCATGCAGGTGCAGCTTCACTGACAAACAGTATTCACATTTATAAGCTACCCATGTTGTTTCTAAGGAGATCATGCTTTGAGAAAACAGAGCCATGCTATATAGAACATTATCAACTGCAACCAGCAAACAAGTTATCAATTCACTCAATATTTATTATGTTATTTTGAATTTAAATAAACAAATAAAATTATTATTAAAAGAAAACTTGTGTTGAATGAAGTGACCTATTTATAGTTAAAATATGACCTAGAATGTATTTAAATTTACATTTTTGCAATTTCTTAAAATTTTGAGATTAAAATATAACTACTTCATTTGCTTTTTTTCTTTATTCCTTCTAAACTCTCCCATGTACCCCTTCTTACTCTTTTTCAAATATATGGTTTCTTTTCCTTTAATTGCTGTGTATATTTAATTGATATTTGATATATATGTGTGTGTGTGCCGTATATGTTTAAATATATTAAGAGAATCTGCTTAGTTCACATATTGTTACTTGTATTTATATGTTTGAGGGGTTCACCTTCTGGTATTGGATTCAAACTAGTATTCTCGTCCTTAGAGGAGACTATTCCTTCTGCTATCAATAGTCTTTAGATGTCTCTGGTTATTTTTCTAGGATGTGTCCTTCTGATCTTTCTCCCAAACATGTCAGCATGTTTATTGGTGTCATGTTTAAGAAGCCATGATGCCAAGATGTTATGGATGTAACTTCTCACACTTCTAGGAGAAATAAGCATAAAACATATACATATATACATGTGCATGTGTGTGTGTGTGTGTGTATGTATGTATATATACACTCTGGGATTGGATTCTACAACTTGAAAAATTCACACTTTTGGTATTTCATTAGACAACATCATTTTAATTATTTTATTTTTAATTTGTGTGTATGTGTGTATGTGTGTATGTATTTATATATGCATATGGATGCCCAGAGTGATCAGAAATCATTGGTTTTCATAGAGCTGTAGTCAAATGTAGTTATGAGTTTTTACATAGTTCAAGGAACCCAGGAGCAACAAGCACTATTTGACTGCTTAATCATCTCCACAATCCCTAGACAAACTTTTTATTAATCAAATTTTCTCCGTGTCTCTGGTTCTGACAGTTATAGATGCTTCATTAGAATTGTGTAATTAGGCTATATATATTGGCAAATTGTAACACATGAATGATTCTGTATGAAGAAAAGCATTAAAATCCCTGCCATCAATCATTAACATTTGAAAATCTGTTTTATGATGTGGATAGACAAGTGACAATCTTCCAAATAAAGATATGTGAGCAAACTAAATGGCTCATTAGTCAGGCAAAATTAGATAGGCAAGGTCCCAGTTATCTACTGATGCATAGCAACCATCCCTAAAACTTACTGCACTAAAATAATGATAATTTTATTATGTTGCATAATATCCTACAGCAAAAACTCAAATCAAGCTGCCTTGGATCAGTTTTGATCCATGAAGCATCGACGAGGTCAATAGTGTCATTCAAATTGGCAGAGTGTGGGAGAAGCCTTAGTAAAATGTGTGGCATTTGGCAATGATGGTTTTAGGCTGATTTTATTACAGTATTATTAGCATTTTGTGAAATAAAAATGAATATTGCTTTGACTAAAATTTCTCTCATAAAAGAAGAGATCCTGCTCTTTGGGCACATAACACCATCCAGCTCAGTCTGTCTGGCGCTGGGGGCAAATCCTCAGGGCAAGTAGGCAGGCGAGACCTCCTTTGTCTCACTGGCCCGCCTGCACCAACCAAGGTAGGCGCTTTGTTTACGAACTACCCAACCTGCACGGAGATCTGATCTCGGCACCAGGAGAGACAGCAGTGCGGTGAGTTTGTGACTGGACAGGGAACTCTGAAGTTCCTCATCCCCCTCCCTATACTCCCCGGGCTCCCTGCAGGGGCTCTACGCCCCCATACTGCCTCTCTCTTCTTGTCCCACCCAGCTTGCATCCAGAACCTGTCTTCCTTCTGTCCCCTTTCCTCTTTGGGCACATAACACCATCCAGCTCAGTCTGTCTGGCTCTGGGGGCAAATCCTCAGGGCAAGCAGGCAGGCGAGACCTCCTTTGCTTCACTGGCCCGCCTGCACCAACCAAGGTAGGCGCTCTGTTTACTAACTACCCAACCTGCAAGGAGATCTGATCTCGGCACCAGGAGAGACAGCAGTGTGGTGAGTTTGTGACCAGCGGAGGCAGAAGCAGCCCTGGACAGGGAACTCTGAAGTTCCTCATCCCCCTCCCTATACTCCCTGGGCTCCCTGCAGGGGCTCTACCCCCCCATACTGCCTCTCTCTTCTTGTCCCACCCAGCTTGCATCCAGAACCCTTCTTCCTTCTGTCCCCTTTCCTCTTTGGGCACATAACACCATCCAGCTCAGTCTGTCTGGCGCTGGGGGCAAATCCTCAGGACAAGTAGGCAGGCGAGACTTCCTTTGTTTCACTGGTCTGCCTGCAACAAGCAAGGAGAGACATCACTAGAACACCAGGAGAGCTAGCACTGCAGAGAGCCATCACTGGGAAGGTACATCAGTAGGCAAGGAGACCTGATCCGCTAAAAGAAGATCCAGAGGGGAGCATTCGGAGAAAGAGATGGGCAGGCGCCAATGCAAGAATTCACCTAACAATCTGGAAAACTATATGAAACCACCAGAACCCAGCGACCTCCCAACAGGTGGACATGAACACCTTAATCATGAAGAAGTAGATAAAATTGACTTTATGAAAGTGATTGACGCCCTTAAACAACATGTAAAAAATGCCCTTATAGAAATGGATGAGAAGTATAACAGAAAGTTTGAAGAATTGAGTAAATCAGTGAATGATACCCTAGGAAACCAAGGAAAAACAATCAAACAGATAATGGAAACAGTTCAAGACTTAAAAACTGAAATGGAGGCAAAGAAGAAAACACAAACAGAAGGCCAGCTGGACAGGGAAAATCTAGGTAAACGAATAGAGACTACAGAAGCAAGCATAACCAACAGAATACAAGAGATAGAAGAAAGAATCTCAGATTCTGAAGATACCATAGAGAAAATAAACACGCTGATCAAAGAAAACAGCAAGGCCAACAAATTCTCATCACAAAACATTCAGGAAATATGGGACACAATAAAAAGACCAAACCTAAGAATAATAGGAATAGAAGAAGGAGAAGAAGCGCAGCTCAACGGTCCAGAAAATATATTTAATAAAATTATAGAAGAAAACTTTCCCAACCTAAAGAAAGATATACCTATGAAGGTTCAAGAAGCATACAGAACACCGAATAGGCTGGATCAAAAAAAAACATCCTCTCGCCATATAATAATCAAAACACAAAGCATACAGAATAAAGAAAGAATACTAAGAGCAGCAAAGGAAAAAGGCCAAGTTACTTATAAAGGTAAACCTATCAGACTTACACCTGACTTCTCTATGGAAACCATGAAAGCCAGAAGGTCCTGGATAGATGTACTGCAGAAACTAAGAGACCATGGATGCAAGCCCAGACTACTATACCCAGCCAAGCTTTCGTTCACTATAAATGGAGAAAACAAAATTTTCCAGGATAAAAACAAATTTAAACAATACGTAGCCACAAATCCAGCCTTACAGAAAGTAATAGAAGGAAAATCACTAACCAAGGAGTCCAACAATGACCACAATATCTCAGACAACTAGAGACCCTTCACCAGCGCAACGCAAAGAAGGGGAACACACAAAATTTACAACTTAAAAAATGACCGGAGTTAACAACCACTGGTCATTAATATCACTTAATGTCAATGGACTCAACTCTCCTATAAAAAGGCACAGACTAAGAGATTGGATACGAAAACAGGATCCAACATTCTGCTGTTTACAAGAAACACACCTCAACCACAAAGACAGGCACCTACTCAGAGTAAAGGGTTGGGATAAGGCTTATCAAGTAAATGGACCTAAGAAACAAGCAGAGGTGGCCATACTAATTTCTAACAAAGTTGACTTCAAACTTAAATCAATCAGGAGAGATGGAGAGGGACATTTTCTACTCATAACAGGAACAATTCATCAGGATGAAGTCTCAATCCTGAATATCTATGCCCCTAATATAAAAGCACCCACGTACGTAAAAGAAACATTGTTAAAACTCAAGGCAGCCATCAAACCGCACACATTAATAGTAGGAGACTTTAATACTCCTCTCTCACCAATGGACAGGTCAAGTAGACAGAAACCTAACAGAGAAATAAGAGAATTAATGGAGGTAATGAATCAAATGGACTTAACAGACATCTATAGAATATTCCACCCAAATAGGAAAGAATATACCTTCTTCTCTGCAGCTCATGGAACCTTCTCAAAAATCGACCACATACTCGGTAACAAAGCAAACATCCACAGTTACAAAAAAATATTAATAACCACCTGTATCTTATCAGATCACCATGGATTAAAGCTAGAATTCAGCAACAATGCTACCCCCAGAAAGCCTACAAACTCATGGAAACTGAATAGTCAACTACTGAACCATACCTGGATTAAGGAAGAAATAAAGAAAGAAATTAAACTCTTCCTTGAAGACAATGAAAATAAAGAAACAACATACTCAAACCTATGGGACACTATGAAAGCAGTTCTGAGAGGAAAGTTCATAGCACTAACTGCCCACTTAAAGAAAACAGAGAAAGCACACATTGGAGACTTAACAGCCCACCTGAAAGCTCTAGAAAAAAAAGAAGCAGACTCACCTAGAAGGGGTAGAAGACTGGAAATAATCAAACTGAGGGCTGAAATCAACAAAATAGAAACACAGAAAACAATTGAAAGAATCAATGAATCAAAAAGCTGGTTCCTGGAGAAAATCAACAAGATTGATAAACCCCTATCCAAACTAATCAAACGGCAGAGAGAGAATTTGCAAATTAATAAGATCAGAAATGAAAAGGGAGACATAACCACAGACACAGAGGAAATTCAGAGAATCATTAGATCTTACTACAAAAGCCTGTATGCCACAAAACTGGAAAATGTAAAAGAAATGGACGCTTTTTTAGATAAATACCATTTACCAAAGTTAAACCAGGACCAGGTGAACAACCTAAATAGACCTGTTAGTCGTGAAGAATTAGAAGCTGTTATCAAAAACCTCCCTTCCAAAAAAAGTCCAGGACCAGATGGTTTCAATGCGGAATTTACCAGAACTTCCAAGAAGACCTAATACCTATTCTCCTTAATGTATTTCACAATATAGAAACAGAAGAGTCATTGCCAAATTCCTTTTATGAAGCTACAGTAACTCTGAAACGAAAACCACACAAAGACCCAACCAAGAAAGAGAATTACAGGCCAATCTCACTCATGAACATCGACGCAAAAATCCTCAACAAAATTCTGGCAAACCGAATCCAAGAACACATTAGAAAAATTATCCATTATGATCAAGTAGGCTTCATACCAGAGATGCAGGGCTGGTTTAACATACGCAAATCTATCAATGTAATCCATCATATAAATAAACTGAAAGAAAAAAACCATATGATCGTTTCATTAGATGCTGAAAAAGCATTTGACAAAATTCAACATCCCTTTATGATAAAAGTCTTGGAGAGATTAGGGATACAAGGGTCATACCTAAATATAATTAAAGCTATATACAGCAAGCCGACAGCTAATATCAAATTAAATGGAGAGAAACTTAAAGCCATCCCACTAAAATCAGGAACACGCCAAGGCTGTCCACTCTCTCCATACCTCTTCAATATAGTTCTCGAAGTTTTAGCAATAGCAATAAGACAACATAAGGGGATAAAGGGGATTCAAATTGGAAAGGAAGAAGTTAAACTTGCATTATTTGCAGATGATATGATAGTGTACATGAGCGACCCCAAAAACTCCTCCAAAGAACTCCTACAGCTGATAAACGCCTTTAGTAATGTGGCAGGATACAAGATCAACTCCAAAAAATCAGTCGCCCTCTTATACACAAAGGATCTGGAAGCAGAGAGAGAAATAAGAGAATCATCACCTTTCACGATAGCCACAAACAGCATAAAATATCTTGGGGTAACTCTAACCAAGGAAGTGAAAGATCTATTTGACAAAAAACTTTAAGGCATTGAAGAAAGAAATTGAAGAGGATACCAGAAAATGGAAGGATCTCCCTTGCTCTTGGATTGGGAGAATCAACATAATAAAAATGGCAATTATACCAAGGGCAATTTATAGATTCAATGCAATCCCCATTAAAATCCCATCAAAATTCTTCACAGATCTTGAAAGGACAATAATCAACTTTATATGGAGAAACAAAAAACCCAGGATAGCCAAAACAATCTTATACAATAAAGGAACTTCTGGAGGCATTACCATCCCTGACTTCAAACTCTATTACAGAGCTACAGTAATGAAAACAGCGTGGTACTGGCATAAAAACAGAGAAGTCGACCAATGGAATCGTATAGAAGACCCGGATTTTAACCCACAAACCTATGAACAACTGATTTTCGATAAAGGAGCTAAAAGTATACAATGGAAGAAAGAAAGCATCTTCAACAAATGGTGCTGGCACAATTGGATGTCAACCTGTAGAAGAATGAAAATAGACCCATATCTATCACCATGCACAAAACTCAAGTCCAAATGGATCAAAGACCTCAATATCAATCTGAACACACTGAACCTGATAGAAGAGAAAATGGGAAGTACCCTACAACATATGGGCACAGGAGATTGCTTCCTATGTATAACCCCAGCAGCACAGACATTAAGGGCAACATTGAATAAATGGGACCTTGAAACTGAGAAGCTTCTGTAAAGCAAAGGACACTGTCATTAAGACAAAAAGGCAGCCTACTGACTGGGAGAAGATCTTCACCAACCCCGCAACAGACAAAGGTCTGATCTCCAAAATATATAAAGAACTCAAGAAACTAGACTTTAAAAGGATAATTAACCCAATTAAAAAATGGGGCACTGAACTGAACAGAGAATTCTCAACAGAAGAAGTTAAAATGGCCAAAAGATACTTAAGGTCATGCTCAACCTCCTTAGCGATCAGAGAAATGCAAATCAAAACAACTTTGAGATATCATCTTACACCTGTCAGAATGGCTAAAATCAAAAACACCAAGGATAGCCTTTGCTGGAGAGGTTGTGGAGAAAGGGGTACCCTCATCCATTGCTGGTGGGACTGCAAACTTGTGCAACCACTTTGGAAATCAGTGTGGCGGTTTCTCAGAAAAATTGGGATCAACCTACCCCTGGACCCAGCAATACCACTCTTGGGAATATACCCAAGAGATGCCCTATCATATGACAAAAGCATTTGTCCAACTATGTTCATAGCAGCATTATTTGTAATAGCCAGAACCTGGAAGCAACCTAGATGCCCTTCAATGGAAGAATGGATGAAGAAAGTGTGGAATATATACACATTAGAGTACTACTCTGCGGTAAAAAACAATGACTTCTCGAATTTTGCATGCAAATGGATGGAAATAGAAAATACGATCCTGAGTGAGGTAACCCAGACCCAAAAAGAAGAACATGGGATGTACTCACTCATAATTGGTTTCTAGCCATGGATAGGGGCCACTGAGTCTATAATTTGTGATCCTAAAGAAGCTAAACAAGAGGGTAAACCCAAGGAAAAACATATAGATATCCTCCCAGCTATGGGAAATAGACATGACTGATGGGCAAAAAATTGGAATCTTGGGGGTGGGGTGGGATGGGGATGAGGGGTGATGGGGAGAGAAAAGTGTGAAGGAGAAGATGAGGGGAACTGGGGGAATCGGGGTGATTGGGGATAAAGGAAGGTTGGATAGGGGAGCAGGGAAACTCATACCTTAGTTAAGGGAGCCACCTAAGGGTTGGCAAGAGACTTGAACTTGGAATGGCTACCAGATGCCCAGGGCAATGTCCCCAGTTAGTTCATTGGGGCACCTGAGGATAGGGAACCTGAAATGAACCTATCCTATAATCATACTGATGAATATCTTGCATATCGCCATAGAACCTTCATCTAGCGATGGATGGAGATAGAGCCAGAGACCCACACTGGAGCACCGGACTGAGCTCGCAAGGTTATAATGAGGAGCAGAAAGAGAGAGAACATGAACAAGGAAGTCAGGACCATGAGGGGTGCACTGAGACAGTGGGGCCGATCTATTGGGAGCTCACCAAGGCCAGCTGGACTGCTACTGAAAAAACATGAGATAAAACCGGACTCTCTGAATGTGGCGGACAATGAGAGCTGACGAGAGGCCAAGGAGAATGGCACAGGAACTTTCATCTGGTGATTGATCGAGAGAGAGACAGAGACCCAATTTGGAGCAACGGTCTGAGCTCTTAAGGTCCAAATGAGGAGCAGAAGGAGGGAGAACATGAGCAAGGAAATCAGGACCACGAGGCGTGCACCCACCCACTGTGACAGTGGAACTGATCTATTGGGAGCTCTCCAAGGCCAGCTGGACTGGGACTGAATAAGCATGGGTTGAAACTGGACTCTCTGAACATGGCGGACAATGAAGGCTGATGAGAAGCCAAGGACAATGGCGCTAGGTTTCGATCCTTATACATGAACTGGCTTTGTGGGAGCTTAGCCTGTTTGGATGCTCACCTTCCTGGGCCTTGATGGAAGTGGGAGGACCTTGGTCTTCATGTAGGGCAGGGAATTTGGACTGCTCTTCAGTATCGAGAGAGAGGGGGAGGAGGGGAGGGAAATGGGAAACGGGGAGCAGTTGGAAATTTTAATTAAAAAAGAATTAAAAAAAAATGAAAAAAAAAAAGAAGAGATCCTCCAGCAAATGTTACTATAAACAATGCTAGAAATACAACATAGTTGCACAGTGCACAAAGAAGATGTTAACTATTAAAAAATATTACATTAGTAGAAGTAGTTGCAAAATTACTTATGTTTAAAGGAGAAATAAAAAATGACTTTTATATGAGAAAAGAGTGTGAGAATATCTGGATATATTTTTCAGCGTTAACCGAGACATTGTGAAGAAAGCAACCACCACTCTAGGGAAACCTGACACAGTGAAGCCTACCTAATAAAGAAACCAAAATGCAGGATGTTCTAATTATTCTCACTTATTTATGATTTGATAGAATTGCTTGGTTAGCATTGTGCATTCTAACTTCAGGTAAGCAGTAAGCATAGATTCACCGGAAAGAAATGACTAGTGATATTAACAAACATAAAAGATTAATTCTAAAACAAAATAATTTTTTAAAAAGTATTAAGTGAAACAATTAATGGAGTAATTTCTTAACTGAGACATCTTAAAATGCCTTAAATTTACTTCAATTGCTTGTTTTCACATTTTATCATTCAATCTCCTCAAATCCACTACTTTTTATCAAATATACCTTGAAATCCCATACGAATGGTATTATAATACATCAATTTTTTTGTGAATGATTGAAAGGTTTATTTAATCATTTTCTAGTTTCTTTTATGTAACAAATATTATTTTATTTATGAAAATAGCAAATCTTTATAAAGTAGTTTTATAATGGTTTTTACAGCAATAGAGACTATCTTGAAATGTCTGAGGAAGTTTCAAGAACAATGAAGGACAAAGACAGATCCCAAAATGGTTCAGGGGAGAATACTCTGTAGACATAGCATCTTAGCCACAAATTAATTAAATGGTTTCCTTTTAGTTATACCCATAGATAATAATGTTCTCAGGGTGATTTAATTTGAAAACTTTGAACTTTTTTTTTTTTGAATCTTAAAGTGAAGAAATAACAGTATCACAAAAAGATAAGAAAAAAATCATGTTGAGGTTTCGAATGTGCAAAATGCCACTGAACAAAGGTTGAAAATATTAATATATGTTCATAAACTGTAGAAAATAAAGATAATTATATGTGTAATATATACTTTGATTAAATTTTTAATTGGAAATTGTATATTTACAGATTATGTACTTAATCTCACTAAAATAGATAGTTCACAAGTGCAAAATTTCTTCTGTCCAGTGACAAAGCGTTGCCTACCACATACGAGGCCTCAGTATGCATTTATTGAATTAAAAATGAATCTCTTTAAGTTTATGAGACTATAATCATTCAAGTTGTTAACTGTTTGTTTGCTCTCTGAAGGAAGCTCATCCTAGTGATTATAGGTGTTAATACACCTTAAAATACCCTGTTTTTTGTAATCATTTTGCTAGTCACTTGCACATATATCTTTCTTTCATTAATACTTTGTCATAGTATATAATGGCTCCTCTTTTGCTTGTTTTCATTTGTCATACTATGGGGAATATTGCTCAAGATTACCAAAAATATTTAAAAAACAATTTAAATGTATCTTCATATTCTATTTTTTATTGATTTTATTGAGCTATACATTTTTCTCTATTTAATAAATGAGAAACTAACATATTTTCTGAATCAATGATGAGGAACCTGTTAGCTTCAGAAGATATTTTATTCAGGGAGACAGGTGTACAAAGTGGAATCAATAATTATCTGACAAAGCTATTTACAGCCTTGGGTCATTAACTTCATACCTGCCTGCCATTTGATAATTTGATCAGCCAAGTTGTTATTGAGTCTCTATGATACATTCAACAGTGCTTTACCCATTACTGCAAGAAACACAGAATTCTGAAGACCTCGCAGGCTTCTGGTTATCAGAAAACAATGTAAGATAGGACATGTATATCTCACTGCAGTATTCTGATAAGTGGACATGATTCAGACCAGAGCCTAAGAAAGATTTTAATGAAGAAAGCGAAGTATTGCACATGTGCTGAAAAAGGCAGCGAAATAATGATATAAACATCAGTATACAATCTTGTTCTACATCTGGCCAAACCTTATGGTCATGACTTATGTCAGTCATTAACATTTTTCTATATGTCTGTCTGTCTGTCTATCATCTATCTATTTTCCATCTGTCTATCAGTATATATGCTTGTTTCAGCATATTCTCAAGGAACATTTAGGCATAACCTCACAAGACTTCTTGTGATATTGGGCATCCCCAGTTACTCTGCTTCCCTCTTATCGGGAATATTATAACCATACTTCAAACCATATAGGTGTTTTTCATATTATCACTACTAAATTTTTATTAACACATATTTTGTTGAGCTACATTTGTCCACATCTTTACTGAAAGACTTTCAGCTCCAGGTCCTGCTAGAGAAACAGCATTTTTTCAACATGAACTCTTCATATGGAAGATTCTAAACACCAGAATCTGTGAAATAAAAACTAGGATAACAGTTTCTCTCCTCCCATTACTTCCAGATGATCAGCAAGTTGCAGAACTTGTTCTCTTTTGACTGATGGTATCCGAATATTCTGCCAAACTGTCCCCTGTAGCCACTAACATTTCCTGATAAATTTGATCAAGATTTGTCCTATATGAATTTGTCTTATATGAATTTGAGACAACATCCCATCCTCCATGCTAACACAACTCAAAGGCATACCAATTTCTGATATTTTGGGCTTCCATTCATCTGTCATTAATAAACCTTGCAATTAGCAGGGTCTGTCCTGAAGTCTGTATTCTGTGTTGTCATCATGAATTTCAGGCACTTTCCCCCTTTTTACTCCTTTCAACTTCAATTTAATTAACCTTTTTACTCTATCTGCTTAAAATATTATCATTTCTTCTCAAATTTGAGTCAAAATTTTATTCAATTATTAAAGTTACTCAGATGTTTACTTTTCTGTTGATTCTGCTTTGGTACATTATATGTGTATAAATATATTTATTTCCTTTTCTGTGTTGCAGAATTTGCTTATAGTGTATAGTATGTTTTCCCTTTTCCATTCTGAAGGTGACCTTAAGTAGCCTTATCTATCGTACATTTTCCCTGGTAAATAATAGTAATTCCAAATGGCTTATAAAAACTCTATTATAATTCAATTCCATGCTTTTTTTCTTATTATGGTTTTCTCATTGACATTGGCAGAAATAAAATGATATCCCTTGAATTTTTCATATATTGAAATGATGTGGTTTGATAGTAACTTTTTACCATTTTTCATAGCTATTATGGTAGTATAACTAATGCATTAAGTGTAATTCACTCTTGCTTTGTTTGCTAATATCTTTCTTACGAAGTATTAAGATAATGTCGTTTATTTAAAAGTAATCCTTCCCAGATGTCAGGGGAATATGAAACAAAATTTTATGAACTTTGTAATTACTGTATTTGGTCTTTCTTTACTTTTCCCTTTCCATAGGGAAGAGTCGGTCTGTGTATATCCCAAACAGATGTTTCATAAAGCTCTTGAAGCCACATTTGTTCAAGTCTTCTTCTGTGTCTTATTCCCTAATGTCTAAAGCAAGATAATTTTCAAAGAGCTCATCAGAAATACTAAAAAGATTAACAACTAAAAATTTCATAATTTCAGTATGTTTTCTTGGCATTCCTTTCCTTCATTATAAGTGTCAAATATATAGTTATTTATTCTACAGGTTAAAAAACAGCATATTTGAAATTATGTGATTAAAAACTTAGAAATCTTACTGCCAACATTTGACACTGCCTGGAAATGTTTATAGAGGTGGGAATATTGGCAGACTGGTCCATATTTCTGTGTTTTACAACTGAAAACTATGTCAGCTTTGCAAAACCATAGGACATAAATACAGTATCGTTACATTAAATCTATGGTGACATACAGAACACGATTGTTTTCTCTTTTAGTTTCTGAAATACATATTTGGTATTCTTAGGGTATTTTTCTATTAAAACAAGCAACACTTGCCAGGCAGTGGCGATGCACGTCCTCAATCCCAGCACTTGTGATGAAGAGGCAAGCGGATCTCTGTGAGTCTGAGGCCAGCCTGGTCTACAAGAGCTAGTTCCAGGACAGGCTCCAAAGGTACAGAGAAACCTTGTCTTGTAAAAAACAAAAACAAAACAACAGCAACAACAA
The DNA here is from genome assembly GCF_950005125.1 of Chionomys nivalis. Lineage (NCBI taxonomy): Eukaryota > Metazoa > Chordata > Mammalia > Rodentia > Cricetidae > Chionomys > Chionomys nivalis. The sequence goes on along the minus strand of NC_080090.1, from coordinate 71,903,360 downwards.
ACAAGCAACACTGAACATGTTATATTCTTATTTCATGTAACAAGACAGTATATCTCAGCGTACACAATAAATTCTCATTGACATACTTTCTCATTCATTGGCAAATCAGAGAAATTAAATCTTTAGCTTTTGTTTCAGTTTAGTGACATTAGTTTCTTCCAAGGGTGAACCCAACAAGTTTGCTGCTCAGGTGGGAGTTAAGGCCTCTGCAATGAGCCTTCTGTTTTATTTTGTGAAGATCATCTGCTTATGTAGGCTCATTAAAGCATGATGAACCAGATATGTCCTCGGGTGTATTTTAAGTTAATTATGTTATGAACTCTTACCTTAGCTGCTTTGGGCATAAATTAAGAAGAGTTTAAAATAGGTTCTTTTTTTATATTTCAAAAGAAGGTTTATTAAACTTTTCTTTTAAACTGGATATTTTCTGAAAACAAACTTGATTTAATATCTAACTGTTAAAAGAGCAACATCTTCTACAAATAAACAGGGCCCTAATTGCTGGCAAAGGTGCATTGGAAGGTCACTCATTGCTTTGTTTTGTTTCTGGAGCCTGGTTAGTAGTTGGCAGGAAAGACACAGTACAAATGTGTCTCTGTTCAAGTGTTTCATCAGAGGGGAAAGCAAAGACTCTAGAAGCGACGCAATCTGAATTTATAATGCTCGACAACAAACGCTTTCACTGCAGAGTAAATGATAATACATGAGCAGCTTCCATGTTTGCCTCTGATACCTTTCCTATTTAAGGAAAAAATAACCCGTCAATTACTACTTCTTCATTGAAATTCAAATCTTTCCTACATTGAGAGAACTCTAAGTTTTATTGCCGTGTTGTTTATTAAGCTCTTAACATCCATTTAGCATGAAAAATCCAAAGACTTTAATATTTAGAAAGAATATTAAAAGCCCCTCCACCACAACACTACTCTTTTGCTGTTTGGTGTTGTCTGAAAACATTTCATTCACCTGAAATTGTCTTGGATTCATGATGTAGCCAACATGTAAAGTGGAGTTCTTGATCCATCAACTTCCAGTTTTTAGGATCTGTAGCTTTAGTTGTGTGCCACTATGACCAGTACAATACTCCAAACTCTATTCAGAGATTAGGTCGAGATAAATAATCCACTAAGACTGAATCTTAACACTTAGGAAATCATTCACACAAATGAAGATAGTATTTTAAGTGTTTACTCAGGTCCCCTCAAGTAGGAAAAATTACACTTATAAGAAAGCTTTTTTCCAGAGATCTAATAGCAACATGGTAAAAACTGTTTACTTCATGGCAGGATTTTAATGAGTAAAAATAGATATTGACATCTTCGAAAACTCCCTAAAGATCATTATAAAATCTACGTCTTCACATGAAATAATTTTATGTATTTATTATGTCAAAGAATAGCTATGAACAACTAATTCAATTTAATTAGTTACTACATAACTAGAAATAAAGAACCGTTTTGTATTATTTTATCAAATAATCATTGAAAATACACTCTGAGTCACGCTAATTAATATGTAGTGTATGGTTATATTAGGCAATATGTATAACATGTTTAACTGTAAATATGAGTCTGTGATATCTGGGACTGGCAATATACAGCAAGACTGTATAGGACTTTAAATTATTAGCAGGAAAATCCTGGTCCTCTCTGAAGTTCTATTTCTCCTTAACAAAATATAAAATGTACTTAGAAGTTAACTTTAAGACAATTGTAATTAGAAAGGAAAGGAAAGGAAGGGAAGGGAAGGGAAGGGAAGGGAAGGGAAGGGAAGGGAAGGGAAGGGAAGGGAAGGGAAGGGAAGGGAAAAGAAACATGAAAGGAAGACACAGTATAAAAGTAGATAGGGTAGCTGTTGAAAGATATAGTGGACTTAACACCTTCAAGAATTTTACTTTCATTGCATAGAAGAAACATGCACCATAGACTCCATAGTACAAGAATTCTGAAACAATGTATTTTGCTGGTTTTTATTATACAACTTGTAAGAGAAACATATTTTTTCTGTCTTCTCAAAGAAAAAAAAAACGCAAAGTCAGGTAGTGGTGGCACTTGGGAGACAGTGGCAGGGAGATCTGTGTGAGCTAACAGCCAGCCTGGTCTACAGAGCAGCTAGTTCCAAACAGCCAAGACAACATAGAGAAACTCTGTCTTGTAAAACAAACAAACTATAAAAAACAACAAAATTCATGTCGATGATTATACTCTGAGGGGATCAGAAGGGATATTCATTTCCATGTAACTGATAAATTAGGAAGTATCTAAAATATTAACTTGGGTTTTTGCTGTGGAAGGATTATTGGATTACACTAAAAGTTAATATTTTAAATGCTTATGAAATAATATTGTCTCTCTTGTATAACTTATGCATGAATTTATGCCTTGTTATGTTGAATTATAAACCCCTATTTTCATTGATTATTAAATTATTCATATTTTCTAAGTATGGTTTTAAATGGACCATTGTTCAAGTCTAAGAAATTCTCTAAATAAAAGTAGATGCAAATAAGTGCATATTATTTAAGTTTAATAACTGAAAAAATAGTTGTAATTTTTAGAATGCAAATGTTTAAATCTCTTTGTTTAAGATAGTACTGGTAATACTATGATACTTAATGTGATATTCAACCTAATCTACCTTCTTTTACAATGATTTGTACATTGGTCAACATTCTCTAGAGGAGCAGAACCAATAGAGTAGAATACATACTAAAAGAGATTTGCTTGATTTGTACAGTACTGATTGTGTTTCCAGCAATGGTTTTCTTCACAGTGAAGTTGAAAAAGTTCTGGTAGCTGCTTTGTTCACAAAAGGGGAATCCTCAACAGTATCAACCTAGCACCAAAGGATTGTGGGATTCCTCCAGAGCTTTGGTTCTTCAGTGGAAGTCCTAGAAATTGGGTTATGATGTCAACATAGTTGACAGCAATAATAACGACATCAAATGGAATGTTCAGTTGATGTAGCCACAAGCACGGAGCAGAGACAGTCAGGCAAACAGTAAAAACTTTTCTCACAGACTTCCAATATTTGAGCAGCCTCTAGATTGTTCCGCCCATTCTAGGAGAGTGTTCTTTCACCTCAGTTAATCCTAGGACATTGCCTTACAGGCAGATCCAGAGACATGTTTCTCAGTTGATTCTAGTCCAATTATAACCAAGATTAGCTATATTATGCAGAGCTACAAAAGCAATAGAAATTTAATTTGTTTGGAAGGCATTGTTACTACTAAAACACCTCTGTCTTTAAGTGGTCCAGAGTGAAGCCAGAATAAAAATTTCTTTTATAAATCTACTCTTAATCCATCCCTTAATTGTGAGACAAAATGAGATAGAAGATTGGGGGAATTAATTATTCTAATATTTGATACATTTCCAGTGTCCCATTTTCACGTGTTCATATATCAAATCAAATGACAAAAGCACCCGGTGCTCCCATTCTGGTCATTCAAAAACACTAGAAAACCAACTTCTGTCTCAGAGTCAGTCACCTGTTCTGCTTTTCCATCAGCCATACATGAACAAGGTCACTCTTGACACAAAATCAACTGTTCAAACCAATTGTGTACTAATTCATATTATCTCAGCCACCTTTCATTTGGTTCCTCACATTTAAATAAAAGACTCCAACTTACTGTCTTTCATCTGTGATACCTCACCACTTTATGCAAAAAAAAAAACCTCTTTTAAAACATGAAAATGTATGTAGCTAGTGGGTATCACTCTTATTAGTAGATAAGTTGTGAGAGCTTTCTATTTTTTTTTTTTTCTACTTTCTTTCTATATAGTGTTCCATCCAGAAAAAGCAAAAGAAGTCCTTTTACTTACTCGGCTGTTTCATCTGTCTAAAGGAAACTCTGAATTGCTTGCTTTTTTCCCCCTTTCTCAGAGGGAAATGTTACCCTTTGAAGCATGCTGTGAAGGGCAGGTTTTCTTTGTGCTTTACATACTGAGCACATGTCTTCTGGCAAGTTTCACATTTTGTTCTTTTTTAATCACTTTTATGCATTGTTATTCCATTAGTACAAGGCTAGCTATTGCCACGAATGTCCCACAGAGAGACTATTTCAGTGTCTTTCTGACAATGCTGAAGCCTTTGTTTAGCCTTTATTCTGCCTTCTAATTCCAAGGTCTTTATGCCTTTCTTTATTCCGGTCTAATTCAGATTGGGTTACTCATGTTCTTTTGCTTCTAATCTTGAGCTTTTGTATTTTACCACTACAGAACTCTAAGCACAACTTCAGTCTGCACTTGAAAAACTTTCATCTGAAACTCATGCAAAGTATTTTTTTTTATTCTTTTTTAATTAAAATTTCCAACTGCTCCCCGTTTCCCATTTCCCTCCCCCTCCTCCCACACATTGCCTTCTCCCCCCACTCCCCTCCCCCATCCCCACTCCTTTTCTCCTCCCCCCAGTCCATTCCCCCTCCCTCTCGATACTGAAGAGCAGTCCAAATTCCCTGCCCTACAGGAAGACCAAGGTCCTCCCACTTCCTATTTTCAGCCTCATATGAAGTCGTAAGATTTTTTTTTATGAAAAATTGTATTCAGCATTACATAAAGTTAAATGAACTTTGTTTGGAATAGAAAAGAAATACAATTTAAGAAAAATGTATTACATTGGTATTAAGAAAATATCAGAAATACATGGTCTCAGGCAGCTTCTTATGTACCTCTCTTTAGCAAGTTATAAAACTTGGGACGTGTACCTCTCTTCCTCTCCTTCAACTTCTTATCTGCCACAGACCAGAAAGTCTCACTCTGGAGACACTCTTCCCATAGTCATTCGTGTTTTCAAAAACTCAGTGCCAAAAGAAACACCTGCAAACAATGTATTAGATGCTCAGAGTAATTTTTCTACTAGATCACCCTACAATGGGGGTTCTCACAATTATATATGTATCTCAAAACCTGAGCATAAAAATATGAAATTTACCTGTTTGAGTCTTCATTTCAACAGACTCCTCGGTCCCATGTATTTAGACAAGAACTTAAGACAGCACAAATGTACTCAAGGAAAGAATCTTCAAGTGGTATAAAAAAATGTAACTTTATGTGTCTACAAAAAATATTTTCATTAATGACACTTAAATGATTTTTATAATTTCCTTTTATTAATTTATTTTTGCTAAAATAAATTCTAGTACTAAACTAATGGGAAGAAAATATTTTGCTTTAAAATAAAATGAGCAAATATTAAAATTTGTCTATGTATTAATAAATTTTTTCAAAACTAAACCAATTTTTGTGAAATATATAAAATATGTATTTTTGTGCTTCTATATTTCCTGATATAAAATTTTGAAATAATATTAAATTATCAACATTTTTATCAAAATTAAAAGACATAAAAATAATTTATGCAAATAACATTCAAAAATAGCTTAATTTGCTTTTGGAATGTAGACAAACCATTGCCTTGAATGTCAGATGTTCCTCATTCCAGTTTGCACTTTTTGAGATTGGGACTATTGACTTCACTGCTACACCTGATTCAAGTATTGCACGAGATTAATGTCAGGTTTTCGTTCATACTAGGATAGGGAAGCCCTCTTCTAACCTAGCTATACATCAAGCATCTTCTTAAAATTTTATGATTATTAACTAAGCCTGATAATGGTATTAGTCTGTTAACTGTATCATTATGTTATTTGAAATTCATGTGTGGCACTCTTTGAAATAAAAACTTTATTATTATTTTTTTATTGCAACACTACTTGGCCAGTGACTCAGGCATATTCCTAACTAGCTCTTACATCTAAAATTAACCCATTCCTATTATTCTGTTTGCCACAAGATTTTGATCTATTGGGTAAAGTTCTGGTGTCTATCTCCTTTGGTAGCTACATGTTGTCTCTCTGACTCCGCCTACTCTCTCTCTCTCTCCATCTCTGTTGGGATTTTCCACCTGGCTTTACTCTGTTACGTCATTGACCAAAACCGCTTCTTTATTAACCAATGGTAGTAAAACATATTCACAGTACATAGAGGGGAATCCCACATCACCTTCCCTTTTCTGTCTAAATAAAAAGGAAGGTTTAACCTGCTGTGATCCAGCTGCCCTCTTTTCCCCTGACTGACAGCGGAACTTCCTTGTGGTCTGTAATTGACAATGATGTTTGTGTTCTTTCTGGCCGGTGGGTCTCCACAGAAGGAGTAGAGGTATAAAAGGTTGCTGGGCAAAATAAAGGTTGCTGTTCTTCCACCTGAAAAGAAACCTCAGTGTCTCAATCCCGGCACCCCCCCGCCAGTCTTGTTATCCAGGCTGCGCTGGCCGCAGCATTTATCTTAACATAGTAAAATTACATATAGCAAAATGGGTATCAAGCAAGAATTACAGTTATAATATTTATATCTATTTTATCTTTTATTGTAAGTAAGGAAACTATAATTATAACTATCCATTTTCAACTTCATCAAAGACTCCAGAAAGATATATTATTACCTAAGTTAAGAGGAAGTGCATTGTAAGCAACTTCCAAAACTCTAGAATTGACAGAGACATCTTGCTGCCTGGACAGTTACTCATTCTGTTACAGAAATTCTTCTGTAACATTAGAGTAATGGGAGGATGCTGGTTGGTTCCCGGTCACCCAGCTTAGCTTAAAATAACCACACAGAAACTGTATCAATTAAATCACTGCTTGGCCCATTAGCTCTAGCTTCTTATTGGCTAACTCTTACATATTAATTTAAACAATTTCTATTAATCTGTGTATTGCCACGTGGATGTGGCTTACCAGCAAAATTTTGGCATGTCTGACTCTGGCAGTGGCTCCATGGCATCTCTCTAACTCGGCCTTTCTTTCTCCCAGCATACAGACTAGCTTTCCCTGCCTAGTTCTGTTCTTCCCTGTCAAAGGCTAAAGCAGTTCTTTATTCACTAATGGTAATCGCAGCATGCAGAGGGAAATCCAACATCACCTCTACTTTTCTGTTTAAATAAAAAGAAAGGTTTTAAATTTAACATAGTAAAATTACATAAAACAGTTATCAAGCAAGAATTACATTTATATCTATTTTATCTTTTATCATAACTAAGGAAAATTATAACTATAAATTCTTCAACTCCTTGAAAGAATCCAGAAGGTTATATTATCTCAGTAAACAAGAAGCGCGTTGTTTTTTTTTTCAGGTAAACATATATATTATAACCTTTGTGATACGAAACAATGTTGATGACTCCTCTATCTAATCTACAAATAGGACAATGTCGAAAGTGACCTTGTGGTGTCTGAGTTGACCCATACGAAACATCAATGCATTCCACAAAAATGTATCATATATTTATGATATATTTATGTGGTGTGTGTGTATGTGTGTATTACAATGACCATTCTATAACCATCAATTCACAAGGCCATATAACAATTACTATATATATATGCATATATATACACACATACACACACACACACATATATATATCATAAAGTAGAAGATAAATGTTTTTAGTATAACAAAGTACATTGATACAGTTTCTGATTCATTATCAAAGTAAACCATTAAAGAACCTAATTTCATGTATGCTAGAAACTTTGATTGTTTCTATGGCTGTTCCAATAACTTTTTGTAAAAAAAATTGTAGAATTGTAATTAATGTATTTTCAATATAGCTGTTATTCCCCAGAAGGCCCCTGAGCGTGGCTCGCCTGGGGAACTACATTTCCCAGGAGCCCCTAGTGTTCCACGCAAAGGCTGCGCAGGCGCAGAACGTGGCGCTTGACGCACGCACTTGGGGGCCCCTTTAAAAAGGCTGAACTGCTGCCTGTTCTCTCTCTTTTCCCCTTCTCTCCTGCACGACACAATAAACCTCGCGCTCTGAGTTTTGTTGTGTCTTGCGTCCTCCTTTCCCTCCGGTCGCGCGAAGAAGACGAACACGAAGAAGACGAAGAACAGAAGACGAAGAAGACGAACAGAATAGATGAAGAGAACAGATTAAGAAGAGAAGAACAATAGCATTTGGGAAAAAAGACACAGCAAATCTAATTGTATATTTTTAGGGCTTTTTCTCTTCTTTCTGCCCTCATCTTTGGTGTTTGAGCCATTATTGCAATGACCTCTTTTTTCCCTAAATGTTTCTCTTCTCAAAGAATATTGTGTTCTGCTTTCCTCAGAATGAACTACTTGAATTGAGCCTCTAGGCTGAAAGTCAGACAAAACTGAAAAACTTTCTACCTATTGCATTCAGTGCCTTTATGAGTAACTGTATTATATAAAGTTCAGAGTTTGAGGATATTTAAAAACAGAATGTATAATATTTTAATTGAGTATGATGTAATGAAGTCTGGTCCTAGTTAATTTCTCAAGAGAATTATATATCTGGCCTGAGAAATGGAAGAGAGTGGATGTTGGAGAGAGGGAAGGTGGGGAAGGGGCTGGGAGGACTGGAGGGAGGGGAAACTGCAGCCTGGTGTAATGCATGAGAGAAAACAAGCTAACAAACAAATAAAAAAAAAAAGAAGTAAGGTCTGGGAATCATGCCTGCCAGACATGAAACACATCACCGTGGTTCATGGAGGCCTGTCCTGTAGGTAGAACCCTAGACACACATCGTGCCAAAGTCAGGCATCTTTTAAGATATGAAGGTTCAGTAAAGGTTAGAGGAGATGAAGCTTCTCTGGGGCTTTGTCTTGCCACTCCTGGGGCCACATGACATCAGCCAGCAGTACGCATCCCATCCCAGTCTGACCCTTTCTGGTGACCTAAACCTCAGCAGAAATTTCACGAACACTGATGGCTTCATTGTCATTTCTCTAATTTATCTTAATACAAAAATCTAATCTCAACCATCAACTAATTTCTTTTTATTCAGTAATATTTAATAAAAAGGAACATAATGCATTGATAAACTTTTAGTGCCCAGTAATCTTAAAATATCAGGGACTTAGCAAGGCAGAGGGGTACATATTTATAATTCCAACACACAGGGGACTGAGGCAAACGTTTCTGAGTTTGATACCATCTACAAAGAGAGAAAGGGACCTTGTTTCAAAAACAAATAAAAGCTTAAAATCATAGAAACACATATATTTAAAGACCTTTTTATTTGGGAGTATGTATCTGTGTTTGTGAACATGATTCTGGTTGTCTGTAGAGAACATAAGAAAGAGTGTGTCAGGTGCCCTAGAACTATACATATGATCAGCTCTGAAAAACTGGCTGCTGGAAGCCAAACTCTAATCCTTTCGAAGAGTAGAAGATGCTCTTAGGTACCAAACACTCCCACACCTTCATAAATTTATTTCAAACTTTATACGTACAACTGTAGGTCAGGTAAATCCACCCCAGGATATAGATCAGCTGCTTTGATTCATATTTCTTTAGATACAAGACAGTTCTATGTGTGTCCACATTTGCCTTGTGTTAGTGCTTATCTGAGATTGATATTCTCATAGCTGCTCACATTTTCTTTTAGGACAACCTACCTAATAATTATACCCATTAGAATTTCACCAGCCCAAATGTCCCCAAATACTCCTGAATCCAATTTGTAGAAAATCAACTTCCTCTTCCTATTGGATTCTTCAGATTATGGTAAAGACGATGGAATGCCATGCTGCCATAAGGTGGGAATAATGAATAGGTAATAACATCTCCCCAGACATTATGAGTTCTGTATGTCACTTAACAGAGCTAGTACGGACAGCATCAACAGAGTCTTATACTTTATTACTTATCTGTCACTTATTTTGTTACTCATGGATAATTGAGAGGGGCTTGTGTCTAGCAGACATTTTCATTATGCTAACAGATTCTTCCTGAGGATTAGACATGATCTCAGACTTTGCAGTAAACGTTGACATGTGATATGCAAATATCAGACCTGACCCTGCTTTTGGATTCAGAGCCACATTTACAGTCTCAAATTGTTAGTATTCACTTTAAATATTCTAATGCATTTCTCCCAACAAGATAAAGGCAGGAAAGGATGATAATCTCAAAAGGGTTTATCAGAAAGTTAAACAGATTCTTAGTAGAGATACCAGAAATTTACAACGTTCAGGAAATATTTAAAAATTGCCATAGGTAGGTAACAGAAACAACAGGCTTGAAAGAGCAAGAAGAAATAGGATTTCCAGTGAAGAAAAGTTAGGATGTGAATAGAGAGTTAGTTAAGGTATGAAAGGAGTTGTAGTGGCGTAAGGTAAGCACGGCCAGAGAACAGAACAAACTCTCCAGAGGGTAAGACTCCTGCTCATCCCTTCCATTTCCTATGACTTGGTCCCACTGTGAAATCACAAGTGAGGCTAGTTTGACCTCCAAGAGGACACAGTGGACAGAACACAGAAGGAAGAAAAGTGTGTGACTAGGTCAGAAAACACTGAGACTCAAACCCGTGTGTGCTGTATTAGCCCCTTATTTGAGCACTGCTGCATACCAGACATACCTACAGGCATGCGGTGTCTAGCACTGGACCACACCAGTGAATATTCGACAACCAAATTTAGTAAGAAAGCAAGATAAGCAGGCAAGATTATATTACGCTAAGTAGTGACAAATTATAAGAAAAAACTGTAAACGAAGAAGGTGGGGAAAATCAGTGTGATTTCATTATAGTATGAACACATTCCTGGAAACCAGGTGCTCCTCCCAGCCTGCCCTTATTTAGCTTCTCAGCAACAGCAGCCACATCAGCAGCAGTTGCCAAATCTGCAAATGTAACACATTTCCATTGTTGCCATTGAGAAGACAGGTGGTGAATTCTCTCCCTATGCGCATGCGCTATAACCCTTTCGAGGTCCCCATCATCACAACCCATTCTTGTGGTCTTGCTCTGTCTCTCTCTTCTGCTCTCCTCCCACTTCTCACCCTTCCCCCACCCCTGAATATTTCTTGGCCCCGATGGATTAAAGTTATTCCTTCTTCCAGAAACCTTAACACACACAAATCTCACCAAGAATTAACATTATACAATGAACTGATTAACATATAGAAGCAAGTGACACAATTATCTGTAGAATATTCTGGAAAGAGACTTGATAATGTAGCATACTAGCACATGCAAAGAACAGCAGGGTAGATAGTGTTCTTAACACAGAATGAGCATGAGGACGTGAGGGGGCAAGAAGCTAAAAGAGAAGGAGGGAATAGAAGTCTGCCTGGTAGTTTAAACATGGCATGATGTGAACCAAATAATATTTATTAGGAAAATAATCACTCCTAAGTTTAAAAGTAGCTGAAGATATGAAAACTTAATGTAAATGAAATATTATCAAACATTATCTATATTACCGGTTTTCAGAAACATTGATATTTAAATAATGGAAAAGAAGATCCATAAAAGAGTAATATTAAAATAAAGACATTAAAGTAATTGTATCTTGATTTAGTTATTGTGTGTTTAAACTTTTTAATATTATATTTTTCAGATTTTTAATATATTTAATATATATACTGAAATGTAAATAATATAAATTTTCAGATTATAACATAATGTAAATCTTTTTTTTCAGATCATAATATAATTGCATCACTTCTCCCTTTCCTTTTCTTCCTCCAAACCTTCCGATGTCGATCCCATGCCTAAGTATTGCTGCCATACCTAAGAAGATTTATGTAGAATCAAGCTATTAGCTAACATTTTAAAGGGACACACTTTAAAGTCAATCTTATCCTTAAAGACACTTCTAGAAAATAAGATGAGGAAAGGGATTCACTATTCTTCAAAACCACAAACTATGATTCACCTAGAATACTATAGGCAAGTAGGTAAGGTTGAAAGATTCAGAATTAAAAATATGCCTGAGCCTTTATGTTCTGTGAATATAGTTTAAATTTTACTCCACTGTCCAAATTCTATGCCAATACTCATCAAAACATTGCTTACCACTGCTAATGTGTAAAATGTATTCATTAGATTTAGACCTTTCCCATGTGAAATTGTTTCCATCTGGGAAAATTTCCAGGATAATTAGTGCAATGGCTTGTCTTCCAAGCAATTTACTATGTTGTGAGTATATTTTAAAAATTTTAGTAACAAAATTTAGAACTTAATTGCTAAATATTTCACTGTGCTTGAAAAGTCCCAGTACTAGGCTATCTGGAATTATATAAACTGTGGATATTTATTAGGAAAGAGTCAAGCCAGTCTGTAAGAAGAGTAGGAATCAGGCAATTAGAAAGACAGCTCTGTTCAGTAGTTAGACCTTAAAATGTGAGAAAAGGTGATTAATTTTAGAACCTAATGGAAAAAGATAGCATCAACACAGAGTGTTTATTCTGCCTTTAGCTTCACCTGACGTAGGCTTAGTAACAGAGAAGCAAATTAGACAGAATTCAATAGCTGATCCCTGGTGCACACTCATCCATTTTAAATAACCCCCTTCTGCTTTCAGCTTAAAAGACGTATCTTATTGCACTGCAAATCTAGGAAATTTCTCACTAGAGAATTTTATGTAGTGTTCAACCTCTTTAGTACGGAATAACCTAAACTTTCATTACGATTTGATTACAGCATACCCTTTATAAGTGCGCATCTTTTTGTTCTTAGTACGCTGATTGCACTTTTTTTTTGCTTGTTTGTTTGTTTTTGGTTTGTTTCAACTTGACACAAATCTAGACCTATCAGGGAAGGTGGGATGTCAAATGAATAATTACCTCCATCAGGTTGGCCTGCATGCTTGTCTGTGGAGCATTTTCATGATTATTGATTGATATGGGAGGATCCAGTCCAGTATGGGGCATGCCACCACAGGGGAGGTTGTCATGAGTGCAATGAAGTAAGCTTAGTAAGCCATAAGGAGATGGACAGTAAACAGTGTCCTTTTGTGGATTCTCCTTCAGCTGAATTCTCTAGGTTCCTTCCTTGGTTTCCCCAGTGTTCTGTTTATTGCTATATCCATGCCAAATACATGCTTTCCTTCTCAAACTGTTTGTGTTAGTAATCTTTATCATAGCACTAGAATGCTGAATATAATAGTATAAAAATTCTGTATGCATATCTCATGTGTTTTATCATTAATAATTCTACTGCACTTATCTACCTTAATTTCTTATATCTCTTTATAATTCCATATATGATGTCTGTTATTTTTTTTTCCTAATTTTAATAATAATTTTCTACAAGGAAATCTTCCAACAATGTTTTCTGTACAAAACACAATTATATTAATGTACTGATATTTAACAGACATGTTGGTTTGGGGTAGATGATATTGTTCAGTTCGTAAAGAGCTTGCCACTCAATCAAGAAACAATGAATTAAATCCCTAGCACTAATATAAAAGGTTATGTGGTATGCATTTATAATTCTGTAATCTGAGATAAAGAGGCTCCCTGGAGCTAAACATATAGCCAAACTAGCCAAATAGATAAATTTAGGTACAGCAAGGGGTTCTCTGTCAAAAATGAAGTAGAGCGTAATAAAGAAAAACACCTGAGAGCTGGTTCTGGCCCTTACACATGCACATGTGATTACACATACGCATAAATGCAGAAATATACAATACACAATTATATACCCATGTATTTACCATATATGCACAAAAACTAAGCTAAATTTTACATTTTATTTTAAATAATATATAAAATAATAAGAATGAACATATCAATATCCATATATGATATTTCTGACTCAGTGTTACAAGAGGATATTGGGCAATACATCAAGTTGAGTATATAGTCACACCACTGTACAATAGCATACTTGAGATTCTTCTATCCGGCTATCATTTATGAATTAATTTTCAAAACTAATGCAGTTTATTTCTTGCTATATTAGCCACATATAGCCAAAGCATAATTTGACAATAAAATATACTGTGTTTTTGAAACTCGAGTTACTGAATTTGTAGTAAAAGTTTGAAGTATGCAGTACTAATTTACACATTTTTAAGTAAATTTTTTGAGCATGCTATTGGTAAGGTCATCAACATTTTTGTGTCTGTAAATCAATAATGTGTTCATCTATTGTCTGAGGTAAGATTAAGAGTTGTCTCTTATGTGTACTCAGATTATTTAGAGCTAAAATCTTGGCTAACAACCTCCTGAAAATTGACAATTGCTGGAACCTTTAGATATGAGTTCATGAAACTACATTATTAGATATGTTACCTTGAGAGGGACATTTGGACCCCTCCTATTCTCTATTCCTTTCTGAGTTCTATTATGTGAGCAGCTTTCTTATACCTCTCTCTCTAGCCAATAGATTTGTGCAGGTTGTGTCTGGAAGCCTCTGTTTAGAGGCTTTGAACTAATGACCATTAATGAATCGACTGTGTTGTAAACGATCTAACACAAATGGTCACATGGGAATTAAATGGAGGCAAAGGGCATACTTCAAAAATTACTTTATTATTATATTAAATAAATTGTGAAATTATTAGTTGAATATCTGATTTACTTATTATGGCTTTTAAAATATGAGTGCATTACTTTGCACTCACTATAATTCTACAACACCTTGTCAGACTGCAAATATACCTCTGTGGATGTCTCAATAATGTAAATGTTCTTTAGTGTTGTTTTCATGCATCTCATAATTATTGTAATGTATTTCATAGGGCATTATAAATTGCTATAATGTAGCACAATGGATATCTACATGGTACCTCTATGGTCATTTTATTAGTATGTGGGAAGCACTACTATGTTCAGAGTTCCATGTACCATTTTTCTTTCTGCCTAGGAAGAACAAAGTACATTAACAAATGTAAAATGTTTAAAATACAAAGTGTTCCAAAGCTTAAATTGGATTATTTAAAATATAACAAAAATAGATTCTCAATATTTTACATATATGGTTATTTTGCATATATGGTTATTTTACATATATGGTTACACATATGTCGTGCATATGACATCATTATAAAGTACAAGCAACTTTAGCAATAAATTTAACTTTTAAACTTTTGCTTTTAACATGACATTATCTTCTATTTATTCCACACTTAGGCAAATATAAGAATACAAGGAAAGGTATAAAAATATACCTTTAAACCATCTAGAGTGGGTAGGTTAAAAAAGTCAATCTTTTGAAATTGTTATAGATTTTTAAAATATATTTATCATAATTCTTTACTTTTAAATCTGGTATAATTATGAATATTTTATTATAAGTATCACGTATTTTGAACTTTAACATATCAATATTCATTATTCACTATGAACAATGGTGTCAGCTCTTATCATGTGATTTCAGATCTGTATAACTTTAATACTTATCCTTGGGACCCTGAGCCTTTCCTGGGGAACTCTGAATTGTTTTAAGTGACTTTTAATATAAAGTCTCCCAAATTGTCATAAAAACTGGGCTGACTCACTCGCCCTTTGAGGCCATGATATAAACGCCATCCATCACAGAGTATCTAATTAAGAAACTAAGTTAAGAGGTGTTTGAACAAGATATTTGAAAATACCAAGGGACCAGACAATTGAATTGGTATTTCAGACATATCAAATTAGTTAATGATTTGGGAATCTTTATTCTGCAAGAGTATGTAAATTAAAAGAGAATAATGAAATTCATTAAAGCTCCCTATCAGGGAGGAAGGAGGACCCTGAGCACCACGGCATGTAATTATAAGTACCTGTTTCATTCAGATAGAAGGACAGGAGGCTGGGGAATCAAAAAAGAAGCAATTTGGATAGATTAATTTCATATTGAACATAGATAATTGCAATCATTTTTCTTTATAATTTTGCAGTATCTTTCTCACATTGATAAATCCATATTTAGTAACCAAGCTTGTTTTCCATTTTCACTTTACCATATGAACTTGTAAGATAAGTGTCTTGCCATTCAAAATGACAATAGCTATTGAATTTTCTCTTGAAATTTAACAAAGTATTTTATTTATTCTGTCAGCCAATTTTGGTCCTGAAAGAAGCAGGAGAATAACACTATAGTGTTGATTCAAATGCCTGGAGTGTTAAATACTGAATCTCATATATGCTGGCGTGGAATGTGCATACAATATCTAAGCAAAACCCTGTATTACATTTCAAAGCAGTATACCCATACTGCATTTTGTTAAAAAGTAAAATCACAGTTTATTTTCAAATAAAATAATAACAATTTCTTCCATATTGGGCTCATTTCTGGTTGTCTACTAAGAGAATTAATTTTTTGTATCATTGTTAAAGCTTAATCTCCGATAAGTTATAAAGCATAATTTTATAATTATAAAATAATTGTATTTTCTCTTCAAAATAAGTTTCAAAAACTCAGATGAATAAAATATGCCATTTTAATAAAAACATTTTCCTCTTAGTTATCAGTGAAGATTAAAAACTTCAAAATTACAGACTATCACTGCTGACATAGTAATACTTTATTTAAAGTTAAAATATTAATGGTTTATAGAGTATTACCAAACTCTCTCCCAATTTATACCCCCAACAACTCTCTTTCTTCAATAATCATCCCAAACAATTAGATTCTGTTGTAGCTCTTTGAACAGAGAGACATGGAGAAAGAACTGTGAGTGATAATTGTGGAGCGAGAATAGTCACTGAGCAGTAAAAGAAACTGTTAAATGCACAAGAGCAAATCCATGTCACTAATATGAAACAATTAAACAGGCTCTCAAGAAATGCCGGGCGGTGGTGGTGCACGCCTTTAATCCCAGCACTTGGGAGGCAGAGGCAGGCGGATCTCTGTGAGTTCGAGACCAGCCTGGTCTACAGAGCTAGTTCCAGGACAGGCTCCAAAACCACAGAGAAACCCTGTCTTGAAAAACCAAAAAATAAAAAAAAAAAAGAAATATGTGGTGATTCAATCGTACTTATGATAGCTACAACTAAAGAAAGCTTGATTTGAGAAAAGGTATACTGTATGTTCATTTTAATTGGCTTAAAATTTTTAACCTAATAAAAAAAGTAAAGAACAAATAAAATATATCATATACTGCTAATAAAATTATGAAAGTCTAAATTAAATCTGACATTATTTTAAAGTTGCTGGTGCTTGTGTTTCCATATTTTCTTAAATTAGTTAAATCATTTAAATTATAAAGTTATTTAATAAAATATTCCCTGCAAGAGACTTTTTCATATAAAATACAATTTTTTTTCAGATACAGAAAGATAAATCTTAATAATACTAGTCATTAAAATCATTAAAATCCTAATATTTTAATAAACTGTGCAAGGTTTTATAGTTTTTAATATGTGGTAAATCTATAATTCACTTATTTATACTTCTTATCTAAGGATTCACTTTTTTATGTATATGAGTTTTTTTTTTTTTGTCTAAATGGATGTATATGTACCATATAAATGCCCAGTTCTCAAGATGGTCCGAAGAGGGTTATACATTCCCTAGAACTGAGGGTACAGATGTTTGCGAGCTGCCATATGGGTGCGAACATTCAAACCCGGGTCCTCTGCAAGAGGATCCAGTATTATTAATCACTGAGTCATGTTTCCCTGTTTACACTTCTTCAAGAGCTTGTATCATAACTCTTATGAATGTTCCTTGCTATCACTTCACATAAATGTAGATATTGATATACTAAGTCATTTCGTCTGAAACATTCCTGAGCCTTCCACAGGTTCCTTGGTGTACTAAGCGTGTTAATACAACGACATTCTCTTAGCCAGGGAGCTTCTGGAAGGAAAAACCCTCAAATTCACAGAAATTCTAATCAGCAGTACCTGCATAGGCTGAACCAGTTCAGTAGGATCAGGGCTTTAGACACATGTTCTTTAGTTCAGAAAATTTTTTTCCTTGTCTCTCTAAATGTGCAGAAAGCCTTTCATTTGTTGTTCTTGTCAATGAGCACTCTGATGAGTAATCATTTGTTGTTCTTGTCAATGAGCACTCTGATGAGTAAGTCAGTCATGTAGGAAAGCCAAGGGTGCATGTCATCATTCAGTTGACCTGCCCAGATCCCAGGGCTCTATTGTCTGAAACACTGGCTGGTTAATTGTATTTGCCTAAATAAATTTATATTGTTCAAGTAAATTTGAGTTTGGTGGTTCTCCTTCATGAGATGACTCAACAACATACATTTAATGTTATAATGAAGTTCTTAATCTTCATAACCAACTGTATTAAACTGTGGTTCAGTCATGCATGGAACCTTTCATGTTGCTATCCTAAGATTGTTTTTAACAGGTGCAGCAATTATGTGAACATGGGGTGTCATACCACATCCACACTGGAGCGTGGCTTTTGCCTAATTGAAGTATGTTAATACCAGTGTAAATTTTAGCTATAAGCAACATTCTATCTTATTTTTAAATACAAAATCATAACTTAGTTTAAAGGCTATAAAATGGGCAAGCCATTAATTTGAAGGACAGTGTTTTAGTTGGAGAAGTTCATTTGTATACTTAGTTCTATACCTGTTAACCTAAGCTGTTGCTGTAATTTACATAATAAAGGTATTTCATTTCCTTTTGTTCTCAATGATGTGTTTCTAATAGAGTATATATTTTAGTATATTGAGATAAAATTATTTTCATACATAAAACACAGTGGAAGTATATATTTTGGCATGGAATTCCAGGAACTATTACCCATGATTTTTGAAGTATATCATGAAGCAAAAAAGTATATCACGGTGATGTCATATGTTCCCACTTAATGTGCTTGCATATTTTAATGACTTGTGAGGAATCGTTATAAAGTCTTAGATCAAAAAAAATACAGTAAAGCATTGTGAGTATGTATTATAAAAATTGCTTTTCTCTAGTTAAATTAGCCAACTGGTTATAAAAGGAAGGGGAAGACTGATCAAAAATCCACAAAGTGTTAGAAATTTTTGTACTAGGAAAAAAAACACCAAAAAATACCAACCATTCTTTAATTCTACTAGAATCCAAATTCAAATAAAGAAATGCCTACTTATTGAAGGAATACACATGTCCATTATGTATTATGCAATGAAAAGTATGCTTTTTGCTAAGATAAATTATTTTCCATATGAGATTTCAAGTATAGGCTTCAAGTAAAACTATTCTTTCCTTCATAAGTAAATATTATTTCTGTGATAAAAATGAACAGGTAAACAACAATGACAAAAACTAAAATTCCTCATGTTTGATTTCAGGTAGATCACCATCTAACCAAGGGAAATCATACAGGATGTATATTAATTAGAAATTTTTTAAAGATGTGTTATTTCTGAAATTGAAATTCAGTAATAAGTACTATGATGGTATCAAATCATTTTTTTCTCTTCACATTGTTCCCCTCATAAGGTCTTAGGACTGAAATCTATGTCTTATCATAGGAACCAGCACATGCCTGCTTATTCCTGAGCAGTGAGCCTAAGCTCCCTTTATGCCATACACTGAAGTAGAAGTGTTTCAACTGAGGGTCACTGAAAACACATACTAGTATAAGTCCATTTCCCTTTACTGTTTCTGATTTCAAGCACTAAGTATCCCTGCATATGTCTTGTTCTTTTGTCAGGCTATACACCGCTACATGTCTCATCTGACTACTGTTGTATGTTGTAGTCTAACTCATTTGGTGCTAGCTCTAGGTATCTAGTCCACATGCACTGGGTGAACAGAATACTTTCAGAACAAATGATTCATAATCTTAAGGCACTATGCATCACTAATACCATGCTATTGCTTCCAGGTCTATTAAAAAGTAGCACCACAGCATTGATTTATGTTTCGTGTATTAAATTTGCTTTTATTGTCTGTTGGCAAATTGCAGCTTAGAAAGTTTCAGTTTTCATGGTATCTGTGACTTCTCACTACACTCGCTTTCCATGGTGTTGCTCATCTCACACTCAGCAGAATTAGCTGGAAATCTTTACGATCTTCATGACCAGTCAATACTTCTATTCATGTGAAGTTTATTGTTATGCACTTTATATCCAGAAAAATGTATACATTTGTGCACAATGCTTGTCTGCAAATTTGTTCTGTGCCAACATCAGATGCCTACTACATTGCTCATGCTATCCTAAAAACACCTGAACACATGTTTACCCATCAACAATAATATTTTCAGTACTTTACTCTGAATAGTTTTTGTTCAGATTTTTTGACAAAAAGTCATGAAGTAATATTTAAAAATTGCAAAATATCATTAAATATACTTAGCAAACTTTTTCAGAGATTGTGTTATACTACACCCCATGGAAGTTTGTCACGTAAGTTCTAGAAGAGGTCATTTTAGAGAAAGAAAGACTACATCAGTAGTCTCTCTTTATAAATTTCTTTTCAAAACAAATTGAGAATTGAGTGGTTTCATCTCTGATGGAGTCTGAGATAGAATATGTGAGATTAAAAGCTCAGTGGCTACATCCATGAGGCACTGATCCAAAAGTGTCAACACAAACACAGAACTTTCTAAATCAAATCGAGATAACCAATCAACTTGACTCTCACCTCAATACATACAAGTTGAAGCCTGTGACTTGCAAACCTTTTGTTCTGTAAGTTTCAAACCTTGTGTTTTCCTTCAAACAAGATGATATCAATTTAATTCTAAAATCAGAGACAAGTGAAAGATTGAAAGAGTCTGTATAAAAACTTGGTAATTCCCTTTATATTCCCAAAGAGTGGTACAAGTAATAAATAGCATATAATTGCTATTTGGTAAACATTTTAGGATTTTAAACCTCAAAAGAATCGTTAAGAATAAAATGATGGACAGTTTCCTGCCCTTTCACTAAGGCTACCAACCCAGAGCAGTGAGGGCCTGACTAGAGGGCAGGCCTCAAGGTCCCCGCCAGGGAAAGCGGGCCCCCGCTGCTGGGGCTGCAGTCTCTGCTGTGATCTCCTGGACCTGCTCTGCCTGCGCCCTACTTCCCTTTGTCCCTGGCTCATTGGGGCATCCAGGAGTTCCTGTGTAGGTGCCGAGAAGTTTCATCGGGACGGGTGAGTGTGTGCTATCCTGGGGCGGACGGTCCCGGTAGAGAGCACAAACGCCCCTCCCCCAGCTCCTGCTGCAGGGCTTTCTCTCCTACACACCCGCCCCCACCCCCACCCCCAAGCCTGCCTTGTCTGCAAGGTCCTTAGCTGTGGAACAGTTTCCTGCCCTTTCACTAAGGCTACCAGCCCAGACCAGTGAGTGCCTGACTAGAGGGCAGGCCTCAAGGTCCCCACCAGGGGAAGCAGGCCCCTGCTGCTGGGGTTGCAGTCTCTGCTTGTGATCTCCTGGACCTGCTCTCCCTGCCCCCTATTTCCCTTGGTCCCGGGCTCATTGGGGCCACCAGGAATCCCTGCATAGGTGCTGAGAAGTCCCATCTGGATGGGTGAGTGTGTGCTATCCTGGGGCGCACTGTCCCAGTAGAGAGCACAAACGCCCCCCCCCCCAGCTCCTGCTGCAAGGCTTTCTTTCCTACACACCCGCCCCCCACCCCCACCCCCAAGCCTGCCTTGTCTGCAAGGTCCTTAGCTGTGGAACAGTTTCCTGCCCTTTCACTAAGGCTACCAGCCCAGAGCAGTGAGTGCCTGACTAGAGGGCAGGTCTCAAGGTCCCCGCCAGGGAAAGCGGGCCCCTGCTGCTGGGGCTGCAGTCTCTGCTGTGATCTCCTGGACCTGCTCTGCCTGCGCCCTACTTCCCTTTGTCCCTGGCTCATTGGGGCATCCAGGAGTTCCTGTGTAGGTGCCGAGAAGTTTCATCGGGACGGGTGAGTGTGTACTATCCTGGGGCGGACGGTCCCGGTAGAGAGCACAAACGCCCCTACACTAAGGCTACCCAACCAGAGCAGTGAGTGCCTGCCTAGCGGGCAGGCCTCAGCAACCCCCGAAAGGGAGTGCAGGCACCTCCAGCTTGTACTGCAGTGTCGCCTGTGTTCTACTCGACCCCGCCCGACCCCTTGCATTCGGCCTTCTTTACGCGGGTCATTGGAATACCACGCATCCATGTTTTGGTGTTGAGGAGTTCATCTGGAAGGGAACGGTTCCTGCCCCTACACTGAGGAGATACACCTAGAGAGTTAGTCACAGCAAAGACTGGTCCAAGACATCAGGCCTCTCCTGGCTCCATTTGAAGGAAAAGATGGGCAGGCGCCAATGCAAGAATTCCCCCAACAACTTGAAAGGCAACGTGACATCACCAGGATCCAGGAATACCGAAATGAGAAGTGTACACCCTAATCCAGAAGAATTAGAAGAATTCGACTCAAAAGTGAATTTTATGAAAATAATAGAGGACCTTAAACAGGAGGTGAAAAACTGCCACAACCAATTAGAGATTACAAACAAAAAGGTAGAGGAAATGAATAAATCTCTCAAAGATACCCAAGAAAACCAAGAGAAACAAGAAAAAGTAATCAAACAGGTAAGGGAAACGGTTCAAGACTTGAAGAATGAAGTGGAAGTAATAAAGAAAACACAAACCGAGGGAAGGATGGAGATGGAAAATTTGAATAAACGAACAGGAACTACAGAGACAAGTACCACCAACAGATTACAAGAGATAGAAGAAAGAATCTCAGACACTGAAGATACCATAGAGAAAATAAACACTCTCATCAAAGAAAACAGCATAACCAACAAATTCTCATCACAAAACATTCAGGAAATCTGGGACACAATAAAAAGACCAAACCTAAGAATAATAGGGATAGAAGAAGGAGAAGAAGTACAGCTCAATGGTCCAGAAAATATATTTAATAAAATTATAGAAGAAAACTTTCCCAACCTTAAGAAAGATATTCCTTTGAAGGTCCAAGAAGCATACAGAACACCAAATCGACTGGATCAAAAAAAAACATCTCCTCGTCATATAATAATCAAAACACAAAACATACAGAATAAAGAAAGAATATTAAGAGCTGCAAAGGAAAAAGGTCAAGTTACCTATAAAGGTAAACCTATCAGACTTACACCTGATTTCTCTATGGAAACCATGAAAGCCAGAAGGTCCTGGATAGATATACTGCAGAAACTACGAGACCATGGATGCAAGCCCAGACTACTATACCCAGCCAAGCTTTCATTCACTATAAATGGAGAAAACAAAATTTTCCAGGATAAAAACAAATTTAAACAATACGTAGCCACAAATCCAGCCCTTCAGAAAGTAATTGAAGGAAAATCACAAACCAAGGAGTCCAACAATGCCCATAATAACTCAGACATCTAATGACCCTTCACCAGCACAACTTGAAGAAGGGAAACACACAAACTCTACTACCAAAAGAAGGAAAGAAAGAAAGAAAGGAAAAATGACCGGAGTTAACAACCACTGGTCATTAATATCACTTAATATCAATGGACTCAACTCACCTATAAAGAGGCACAGGCTAAGAGATTGGATACGAAAACAGGATCCAACATTCTGTTGCTTACAAGAAACACACCTCAACCACAAAGACAGACATCTACTCAAAGTAAAGGGCTGGGAAAAGGTTTATCAAGCAAATGGACCTAAGAAACAAGCAGGTGTGGCCATACTAATTTCTAAGAAAGTTGACTTCAAACTAAAATCAATCAAAAGAGATGGAGATGGACATTTTTTACTCATAACAGGAACAATTCACCAGGATGAAGTCTCAATCCTGAATATCTATGCCCCTAATATAAAAGCACCCACTTATGTAAAAGAAACGTTACTAAAACTCAAGGCAGTCATCAAACCACACACACTAATAGTAGGAGATTTCAACACTCCTCTCTCACCAATGGACAGGTCAATCAGACAGAAACCTAACAGAGAAATAAGAGGATTAAGGGAGGTAATGAATCAAATGGACTTAACAGACATCTATAGAACATTCCACTCAAATAAGAAAGAATATACCTTCTTCTCTGCAGCTCATGGAACCTTCTCGAAAATAGACCACATACTCGGTAACAAAGCAAACTTACACAGTTACAAAAAAATATCGGTAACCACCTGTGTCTTATCAGATCACCATGGATTAAAGTTAGAATTCAACAACAATGCTATCCCCAGAAAGCCTATGAACTCATGGAAATTGGACAGTCAACTACTGAACCACACCTGGATCAAGGAAGAAATAAAGAAAGAAATTAAAGTCTTTCTTGAATTCAATGAAAACGAAGACTCAACATACTCAAACCTATGGGACACTATGAAAGCAGTGCTAAGAGGAAAGTTCATAGCATTAAGTGCCCACATAAAGAAAACGGAGAAAGCACACATTGGAGACCTAATAGCCCACCTTAAAGCTTTAGAAAGAAAAGAAGCAGACTCACCTAGGAGAAGTAGAAGACTGGAAATAATCAAATTGAGGGCTGAAATCAACAAAATAGAAACACAGAAAACAATCCAAAGAATCAATGAAACAAAAAGCGGGTTCTTGGAGAAAATCAATAAGATTGATAAACCCCTATCCAAACTAATCAAACGGCGGAGAGAGAATACGCAAATTAACAAAATCAGAAACGAAAAGGGAGACATAACCACAGACACAGACGAAATTCAGAGAATCATTAGATCTTACTACAAAAACCTGTATGCCACAAAATTGGAAAATGTAAAAGAAATGGACACTTTTTTAGATAAGTACCATATACCAAAGTTAAACCAGGACCAGGTGAACAATCTAAATAGACCTGTTAGTCGCGAAGAATTAGAAGTTGTTATAAAAAACCTTCCCACCAAAAAAAGCCCAGGTCCAGACGGCTTTAATGCAGAATTCTACCAGAACTTCCAAGAAGACCTAATACCTATACTCCTTAATGTATTTCACAATATTGAAACAGAGAAGTCATTGCCAAATTCCTTTTATGAAGCTGAAGTTACTCTGATACCAAAACCACACAAAGACACAACCAAGAAAGAGAACTACAGGCCAATCTCACTCATGAACATCGACGCAAAAATACTCAATAAAATACTGGCAAACCGAATCCAAGAACACATTAGAAAAATTATCCATTATGATCAAGTAGGCTTCATCCCAGAGATGCAGGGCTGGTTCAACATACGAAAATCTATCAATGTAATCCATCATATAAATAATCTGAAAGAAAAAAACCATATGATCATTTCATTAGATGCGGAAAAAGCATTTGACAAAATTCAACATCCCTTTATGATAAAGGTCTTAGAGAGATTAGGAATACAAGGGTCGTTCCTAAATATAATAAAAGCAATTTATAGCAAGCCGTCAGCTAACATCAAATTAAATGGAGAGAAACTCAAAGCTATTCCACTAAAATCAGGAACACGACAAGGTTGTCCACTCTCTCCATACCTCTTTAATATAGTGCTTGAAATTCTAGCAATAGCAATAAGACAACATAAGGGGATCAAAGGGATTCAAATCGGAAAGGAAGAAGTTAAACTTTCATTATTTGCAGACGATATGATAGTGTACATAAGCGACCCCAAAAACTCCAGCAAAGAACTCCTTCAGCTGATAAACACCTTTAGTAGCGTTGCAGGATACAAGATCAATTCCAAAAAATCAGTTGCCCTCCTATACACAAAGGATAAGGAAGCAGAGATGGAAATCAGAGAAGCATCACCCTTCACGATAGCCACAAATAGCATAAAATATCTTGGGGTAACCCTAACCAAGGAAGTAAAGGATCTATTTGACAAGAACTTTAAGTCAATGAAGAAAGAAATTGAGGAGGATACCAGAAAATGGAAGGATCTCCCTTGCTCTTGGATAGGGAGGATCAACATAGTAAAAATGGCAATTCTACCAAGGGCAATTTATAGATTCAATGCAATCCCCATTAAAATCCCATCAAAATTCTTCACAGATCTTGAGAGGACAATAATCAACTTTATATGGAGAAACAAAAAACCCAGGATAGCCAAAACAATCTTATATAATAAAGGATCGTCTGGAGGCATTACCATCCCTGACCTCAAACTCTATTACAGAGCCTCAGTATTGAAAACAGCTTGGTATTGGTATAAAAACAGAGAAGTTGATCAATGGAACCGAGTAGAAGACCCTGATTTCAACCCACAAACTTATGAACACCTAATTTTTGATAAAGGAGCTAAAAGTATTCAATGGAAAAAAGAGAGCATCTTCAACAAATGGTGCTGGCAGAACTGGTTGTCAACGTGTAGAAGAATGAAAATAGATCCATATCTATCACCATGCACAAAACTCAAGTCCAAATGGATTAAAGACCTCAATATTAGTCTGAACACACTGAACCTGATAGAAGAAAAAGTTGGAAGTACTCTACAACATATGGGTACAGGAGATCACTTCCTACGTTTATCCCCAGCAGCACAGACATTAAGGGCAACATTGAATAAATGGGACCTCCTGAAACTGAGTAGCTTCTGTAAAGCAAAGGACACTGTCACTAAGACAAAAAGGCAACCCACTGACTGGGAGAAGATCTTCACCAACCCTGCAACAGACAAAGGTCTGATCACCAAAATATATAAAGAACTCAAGAAACTAAACTTTAAAATGCTAATGAACCCAATAAAAAAATGGGGCACTGATCTGAACAGAGAATTCTCAACAGAAGAAATTCAAATGGCCAAAAGACACCTAAGGTCATGCTCAACCTCCTTAGCGATAAGGGAAATGCAAATTAAAACAACTTTGAGATACCATCTTACACCTGTCAGAATGGCTAAAATCAAGAACACCAATGATAGCCTTTGCTGGAGAGGTTGTGGAGAAAGAGGCACACTCATTCATTGCTGGTGGGAATGCAAACTTGTGCAACCACTTTGGAAATCAGTGTGGCGATTTCTCAGGAAATTTGGGATCAACCTACCCCAAGATCCAGTAATACCACTATTGGGAATATACCCAAGAGATGCCACATCAAATGACAAAAGTATCTGTTCAACTATGTTCATAGCAGCATTGTTTGTAATAGCCAAAACCTGGAAACAACCTAGATGCCCTTCAATGGAGGAATGGATAAAGAAAGTGTGGAATATATACATATTAGAGTACTACTCAGCAGTAAAAAACAATGACTTCTCGAATTTTGCGTGCAAATGGATGGAAATAGAAAACACTATCCTGAGTGAGGTATCCCAGACCCAAAAAGAGGAACATGGGATGTACTCACTCATAATCGGTTTCTAGCCATAAATAAAAGACATTAAGCATATAATGTGTGATCCTATAGAAGTTAAATAAGAAAGTGAACCCAAAGAAAATCATATAGTCATCCGCATGGAGAGGGGGAAGTAGACAAGATTGCAGGGCAAAAGCTGGGAACTTGCGGGTGAGGTGGCATGGGGCAAAGGGGAAATGGGATGAGAAATATGAGAAGGGGAGGATGGGAGGAGCTCGGGGGATTGGGATGGTTGGGATATAGGAAGGATGGATACGGGAGCAGCGAAGTATATATCCTATCTAAGGGAGCCATCTTAGGGCTGGCAAGAGACTTGACTCTAGAGGGGTTCGCAGGTGTCCAGGAATATGTCCCCAGCTGGTACCTTGGGCAACTAAGGAGAGGGAACCTGAAATGACCCTATCCTATACTGATGAATTTCTTGCATATCACCTTAGAACCTTCATCTGGCGATGGATCGAGGTAGAGACAGATTCTCAATTTGGAGCAACGGTCTGAGCTCTTAAGGTCCAAATGAGGAGCAGAAGGAGGGAGAACAAGAGCAAAAAATCAGGACCACGAGGGATGCACCCACCCACTGTGACAGTGGAACTGATTTATTAGGAGCCCACCAAGGCCAGCTGGTCTGGGACTGAATAAGCATGGGTTGATTCCGGACTCTCTGAGCATGGCGGTCAATGAAGACTGATGAGAAGCCAAGGACAATGGCACTAGGTTTCAATCCTAATACATGAACTGGCTTTGTGGGAGCTTAGCCTGTTTAGAAGCTCACCTTCCTGGACGTAGATAGAAGACCTTCGTCTTCCCGCAGGGCAGAGAATTTGGACTGCTCTTCAGTATCGAGAGGGAGGGGGAATGGTGTGGGGGGAGGAGAAGAGGAGTGGGGATAGGGGGAGGGGAGTGGGGGGAGGGGGCAATATTTGGGAGGAGGGGAGGGAAATGGGAAACGGGGAGCAGGTGGAAATTTTAATTAAAAAAGAATAAAAAAATAAATAAAAGAAAAAAAAAATAAATAAAAAAAAAAAAATGAAAAAAAAAAAAAAAAAAAAAAAAAAAAAAAAAAGAATAAAATGATGAAATATCACACATTCATATGTTGTTCTACTAAAATCTGCATATTTTATAATCTCAGCCCCACATCTTATGATGTATTCCATATTTCTTTTAATTTTTAAAAGTTTTTCAATTGTATGAATTTTATGTAGATTTTTGAATTCTGTATTTTGATCTAATTTTATCTTATCTCAGATTCTGTCCAATCCCTACACACCTTATTTGACTTACTTTATCCTCTCTCCCTCAATCTCTCAGAAAAGAATAAAGTAATAACAAACAATAATCATGAAAACTACAAAAACAAAACAAAAGCAGACAACAAGCACGTGCGAACACACGTGCCCGCAAACACACACACACACACACACATACACACAATCTCTTTGGTCTTGGCTAAATACTTCTGAGTATGAAGCCAGCTTTGGCATATGGTAGATATACCCAGGTAGAATGAATTGGTGAAAGTAAAAACCCTTTTCTCAGAAGGTATCAATTTTAAATTGCTTCTTGGTTAGGATACCCAGGTAGAATGAATTGGTGAAAGTAAAAACCCTTTTCTCAGAAGGTATCAATTGTAAATTGCTTCTTGGTTAGGGGTATGGTTTGGATTCACTTCCCAGTGTTGGGATTCAGTCAGGTTTGAGTTTGTTCTGTTTTTGTGCATGCTATCACAAAAATATGAGCTTATATTTGCTTCACTTCTATTATTTCTAGAAGACATGGTTTCCTTGGAACCAGCATGACCTCTGGCTCTTAAAAATGTTCCTGCCTCCTCTTCTATCTGAATCCCTGAGCGTTGGAGAGTGCTATCTCATGAAGTCATACTTAGTTCTGAATGTCCCAAACTCTATCACTCCATATACATTATCCAGTTGTGGGTCATTGTATTAATTATTGTCTACTGCAAGAAGTTTTTGTGGTAAGGATTGAGTGATACTCTGACCAATGGGTATACCAGTATGCCATTAGTAGTCCTTATATTACTACATTCCTTTAGCAGAATAATAGCAGTAAGTTTTCTCCTAGGGCCCATGGTCTATCTAGTCTTAGATTCTTGGTCACTTTATTGGTGTCAGCTATGAGTTCCATCTTGTGGAATGGGCCTTACACTTAATGAAAAAGTGAAGGACTCTTCCAATAATATTTGTGTCACTATTGTATCAGGATATCCCATAGGCAGGTAACTGTCACAGGTCACATGTTCTGCAGATGAAACTTCAAAGCAATTTTAATTTTCATCTCTCTGATGGCTAAAGATGTTGGGTATTCATATAAGTACTTCTTAGGCATTTATGTTTTATCTGTTAGCTCTATTTAGTTCTATACCACAGCTTTAAAGTTGGTTGTTTGTTTTCTTGATTGATGTTCAGGGTTTTTCTTAGGACTTTCTATATTTTAGGTAATAATCATATCTCTATCTCTATCTATCTATCTATCTATCTATCTATCTATCTATCTATCTATCTATCTATCTATCTATATATGATAGACATTCTGCCATTATGTAGGCTGCTACTATGTTTAATAATGTTGTCTTTTTATATTTTTGACTATTGTTACATCTATCTATCTGTATATAAATAGATATAAAAGCTTTTTATCTTCATTAAGTCCAATTTATTAATTGTTGTTCATAGGCCTGTGCTGTCCATGTCTGGTTAAGAAAGTTCTTTCTTGTTCAGTGAGTTCAAACCTATTTTCCACTTTCTCTACTAGTTTATCTGGGATATCAGATTTTATGCTGAGTTTTCGAATTCTTTTGGGAATGTATTTTCTATAGGATGATAGATATTTATCTGTTTTCATTTTCCTACATGCAGATATCCAGTTTGAACATTAACATTTGTTGAAGATACTGGGATTTTGTTGTTGTTTTGTTTTTCGAGTGTATATTATGGAGATTTTTTTTACTTTTATTTTTAAAGAGATTTTTAAATTAAAATCTAATTATATCCCTTCTTCCTTCTCTTCCTCTTTTCAGTTCCTTCCATACTATGACTCTCACATGGATAGCCTCTTTTTCTTTTATTATTGTTGTATCTATCTATCTGTATATAAATAGAAATGCACATGAATATGAATACTGAATGCTCTGTCTGTTTTTCTTGTTTGTGTGTATATGACTTCTAGACTGATAATATTTTATTGGATAATCAATCAGAAGGAGTATCCCTGGGGATAGGTTAATTCTCCCTCTCTAAGCAGTTATTAGCTGCCTGTAGTTATTCGTGCCTTTGGGATTTCTCTTCTTCTGTATTAGCATGTAAATTTCCATCATCAGTGTTTAGGTCTTGTTTATGCAGCAATTCCTCAAACAGGCAGTTAAAGATCTGTCTTCCTGGTTTTCTGACTATTAGAATCCTTCTTTTCCTTTTTCTTGAATGTTGACTGTCTCCTGGGATAGGCATTGAATGATACAGATATTCAGGAGCTATGCTGCATACAGATATAATTATTTGATAAATTATTGAAAATTACCAGCAATCTGTTAATTTTTATTTTTTAAAATTCATTCTTCTCTCATATATTACATCCCAAACAGTTACTCTTCCTTATCATCTCAATTCCTCCCTTTCCTCCCACCCACTCCCCCTCCATTTCCCTTCAGAAAAGAGCAAGCCTCCCATGACATCAATAAAACATAGCATATCAAAATACCATAAGACTACTCACTTCCTCTCAGAGTAAGGCGGAACAAGGTGACCTAGTGGAGGAAGAAAAGTTCTACAAGCAGGCAAAAGAGTCAGAGATAGCCCTGAATCCTATTGTTAGGCATTATACAAGAAGAACAAGCAACACAAAAAAAGATATATGCAGAGGACCTGGTCTCTGTGAGCCTCTATGCGCCCAGAATAGTAGACTCTGTGGGTTTTCTTGTAGTGTCCTTGACATCTGTGACTCCTATAATCCTTCCTTCCCCTCTTGGTGTGATTCCCCAGCTACATCTAATATTTGGTGGTTGATCTCTGTATCTGTTTTTATAACTTGTTGAATGAAGCTTCTCTGAAGATGATTATGTAAGGCTCATATATATATATATAGCAAATTTTAATTAGGAATCATTTCAATTTCATTGACTTTTTTGGCTATTCATGCTTGATTCTATTCTAGGTTCTGTGCCACCTAGTCTATAGTTCCTGGCCCTCCAGTCCATGTCAGGGATTGATTCCCTCTCAATGGCATGGGTCTCAAGCTAGACCAATCCTATAAAGTTGACCACTCCTATAATTTTCTTTGCCACATTTGCCACAATATGGCTTGTAGGTAGAACTGTAGTTGTTTTGTTTATTTGTTTTTGGTTTTTGTTTAATATTTTGGTACCTGCCACCCAATTTCAAAATAAATACATGGAGAATTATTTTTACTTATGAATTTCTGGCTTTAGTTTGGCTTTTTTCTAGCTAGCTTTTCAAGCTTAGCACATTCCTCTTCTTTTATGTTTTGCCTCTGGGCTTTTTAAATTTCTTATTCTATTTGTCTTTTTTCCCTGCTTACCCTGTGGCTGGTTGTGGGGCTGGGTAGCTGGTCGCTGGGATCTTCTGTACCTCCTTCCCCAGATTCTATTTGTTCTTCTCTCAAGCCTAGATATTTCTCTTCCTTTTTATTCTCTCTGCCTAGCACGTCTGCCTATTTTCTCCTGTCTAGCTAATGACTGTTCAGCTCTTTATTAGACCAATCAAGTGTTTAGACAGGCAAAGTAACACAGCTTTACAGAATTAAACAAATGCAACACATCTTTGCATCATTAAACAAATATTCCACAGCATAAAATAATGCAACATAGCTTAAACTAACATTCCACAGCACAGGACAAATTGTAGGTCAGAGGTTTTGTGGCTGCTTTGGAGTCCTAATCCCTCTACTAAAAGTCTTGTCTGGTTACAGGAGATGACTTGTTCAGCCTCCATATTACCCCTTTCTAGGAGTCACCATCCTAGATTCTTAGGAGTTTCCATTGCATTAAGTTTTAAACTTTCCCTTGAAATGCTTCCCATTTTCAGTGGTCTCTCCTTCCCTCTTGTTCTCAACCTGTTCCCATTCCAACCAAAATATTCATTCTGTGATGGAGGAAGGTCATTGGTTAAAAAATAAAGAAACTGCTTGGCCCTCATAGGTTAGAACATAGGTGGGTGGAGTAGACAGAACAGAATGCTGGGAGGAAGAGGAAGTGAGCTCAGATGCAGGGCAGCTCCTCTCAGAGCAGATGCAATGAAGCAAGCTGCCAGGTCAGACATGCTGAATCTTACCTGGTAAGACTGATGGTACACAGATTATTAGAGATGGGTTGATCGGGATATGAGAATTAGCCAGTAAGGGCTAGAGCTAATGGGCCAAGCAGTGTTTAAAAGAATACAGTTTGTGTGTTGTTATTCCGGGGCATAATCTAGCCAGGCCATGGGGAGCTGGGTGGCAGGAACACAGCCCATGGCTCCCACTACAATTCTGTTTTCCCTTCCCAGGTAGATTCAAATGTCCCCAACTTGAGCTCTCCTTGTTACATAGCATCTTTGTGTCTATTGATTGTAGCATGATTATCCTTTATGTTACAGCTTATAGCCACTTATAAGTGGATTACCATATTTGTCTTTCTGGCTCTGGGTCACCTCTCTCTGGATGATCTCTCCTAATTCCACTCATTTGCCTGAAAATCTCAGATGTTATTTTTTTAAACAGCTGAGTAATTCTCAATTGTATAAATGTACCTTATTTTAGTTTTCCATTCTTTGGTTGAGAGACATCTAGGTTGTTTCCAGTTTCTAATTATTGAGAATAAAGCTGTTATGAACATTGTTAGGCAAGTGTCATTGCACTATGTTGTAGATTCATTGGTGATACGCCCAGGAGAGGGATAGTTGTGCCTTGAGGTAGATCAATTCTCAGTTATCTGAGAAACCACCATACTGGTTTCTAAATTGTCTTTATAAGTTTACTCCTCCACCAGGAGTGGAGGAATGTTCCCTTGGTCCATATTCTCAGTAGCATGAGATCCCGTGTGCTTTTGATCTTAGCCATTCTGACAAGTATAAGATGAAATCACAGAGTGGTATTGATTTGAATTTCCTCAATAACTAAGGATGTTGCACATTTCTTTAAGTGCTTT
The DNA here is from genome assembly GCF_950005125.1 of Chionomys nivalis. Lineage (NCBI taxonomy): Eukaryota > Metazoa > Chordata > Mammalia > Rodentia > Cricetidae > Chionomys > Chionomys nivalis. The sequence goes on along the minus strand of NC_080090.1, from coordinate 71,870,300 downwards.
CTCTGTCATTTGAGATTTCTGTGTCGAAAAATCTCTGTTTAGCTCTTTACTCCATTTTTAAATTGAATTATTTAGCTTGTTGATGTCTAGTTTCTTGAGTTCGTTATATATTTTGGACATTAGCCCTCTGTCAGGGAGTTGGTAAAAATCTTTTCATATTCCGTAACCTTCCATTTTGTCCTACTGTGTCCTTTAAATTATAAAAAATTTCAGTACCTTAAAGTCCCATTTATTAATTGTGGATCTTAGTGCCTATGTTATTGATGTTCTGTTCAGGAAGTTGTCCCCAAGGGGCCAATGCATTCGAGGCTATTCCCCACTTTCTTTTCTATCAGGTTCAGTGTACTTGCTTTTATAATAAGTTTTTTGATTAAATGGGACTTGAGTTTTTGTCAGGGTGATAGACATATATCTATTTGCATTCTTCTGCATGATTTTATCCAGTTAAATAGCACCATTTGAAGATGCTTTCTATTTTCCATTTAATAATTTTGGCTTCTTTATCAAAAATCAGATGTCCATAGGTGTGTGGATTAACATCTGGGTCTTCAATTCGATTGCAGTGATTAACCTGTCTGTTTTTATGTTAATTCCATGCAGTTATTATTAAATACTACAACTCTGTAGTGGAGATGAAATCCAGGGGAGAGTGATGCCTCTAAAAGTTCTTTTACTGTATAGTTTTGATTTAACTCTTCTAGGTTTTGTTTGCTTGTTTGTTTTTCAATATGAAAGTGAATATTATATTTTCAAGGTCTGTAAAGAATGGTGCTGGAATTTGCCTGAGGATTGCTTTGAATCTGTAGCTTGCTTTTGATAATGTCCATTTTTTTTTACTATGTTAATCCTATGAATCCATGAACATGAGAGATCTTTCATCTTTTCCTATCTTCTGCAGTTTCATCCTTCGAAGATTTGAAATTGTTGTAATACAGGTCTTTCACTTGCTTAGCTTGATTTACACTAAGATATTTTATATTATTTGTATCTATTGTGAAGCTTTCTTTTTCCCTAATTTTGTTCTTAGACCACTGTTATTTGCCTATAGAAAATTTTCCTACTGATTATTAAGTTAATTTTTTATTCAACAGATTCAATAAAGTTGTTTATCACCTGTACAGCTTCCAGGTAGAATTTTTAGTGTTGGTAAGTATACTATCATATCATTTGCATATAATGACACTTTGACTTCATCTTTACTAATTCTGATCCACTTGATCTCCAGTAGTTGTCTAATTGCTCTAGCTAGAACTACAAATACTATATTGAATAGATATATAGGAAGTGGACAGCTTTCTCTTGTTTCTGATTTTAGTGGAATTGCTTTGAGTTTCTCTCCATTTAATTTGATGTTTTCCATCAGATTTATTTAAATTGCCTTTATTGTGTTTATGTACATCTCTAGAATCCCTGATCTCCCCATGACTTTTATCTACAATGGGTGTTGGATTTTGTCAAAACCTTTTTCATTATCTATTGGAAAGAACAGTGTTGTTTTTCTTTTAGTTTATTTATATGGTGGATTGCATTGGCTGTTATTTGTCTGGTGAACCATCCCTTCATGGATGAAGCCTACTCGACCATGGTAGATGACCTTTTTGATGTATTCTTAGTTTTAGTGTGCAAGTATTTTTGTCTCAATGTTCATGAGGGAAATTGGTCCATAATTAATTCTCTTTCTTTGTTGAGTCTTTGTGTGCTTTAGGTATAAAGATAACTGTGGCCCCATAAAATAAATTTTGCATTGTTCCTTCTGTTTCTATTTTTTTGCCAAAATAGATGCAGGAAAGTCCAAGAGGCCTCAAACCTACACAAAAAACTAAACCCAACTAATGAAATCTGAAAATGAGAGAAAGAGAATTCTGAAAGTGAGGGGAAAGTATATCAACTAGTAATACACTACCAAAAAGTCAAACCTAAAAACACACATACAAGCAACATTACACAAACTATGAAGGCTGCGGGCGTGCGCACAAACACACACACACACACAAATACATATAGATATGTTTTATATATACATATATAAATATAATATATATAGAAATATATATGTATGTGTGCGTAAATGTATAAAAATGTGAAAAAGGGCCATGAACATGAAAAAACACAGGATGGGGATACAGGTGGGATTGTTGAGAGAAATAATGTAATAACATTGTAATGTAATCTCATAAAAAAAAAGAAAACTGTCACAAACCATTCACTGTATTCTGAATTCAAATATTTTATTTTAATTTAATCATTTGTTAACAATAATTGGGGAAGTAGAGCTATAATGCTGACAATGGTTTTGATTTTCTTCTACTTCTATAGTAGATGTTTTCCACAAATTACACTAAGAAATACAGACTGATTATTTATAATTTTGCCTTTCACTGTAGGCTGCTAATCAAATGTGTATATCATGTAGTCTTTTCTTTTATATCTATATGCCTATGTGCATCATCATGTTTTTACTTGCACTATTTGTATGTATGTGCCCACAGAGTTAGAAGTTATCAGATACTTTGGAATTGTAGTCACAGGAAGATTTAAGACACCAAATATGAATATTAAGATTCATTCTGTGGTTCTCTGAATGAGCAGAAAGCACTACATTTTTCTCTACTCCCCTCTTTGCCTCTCCCCTCCTCTTCAACCCTCTTCCAAGGTCCCCGTGCTCCCAATTTACTCAATTTACTACTACCCATGTAGATTGGATCTATATACTCTTAACTGTCCAGACTTATCTCTAGCATTCTCATTAGATGCCAATGGTTTCTCTTCCTTTATACAAATTTCTTTAAAAAATGAAAAAAAAATAAGAATTACACAAAACATTGAGGAACTATATTAGTTTATAGATTCCTATATATTAACACACACCTACTAAAATCATATTTTGGCTGTAGTAGAGTCCAGTGAGTAAATATTTCAATGAAATTCTGTTAAGACATTTTCTGGTTCTAGGTATTCACAATAATGATACACACTTCCCAGTTGAATCTTCCCAGCTGCTGTTGCCTCCATTCCTGCTTGCTCTGCTGTCATAGTATTCCTTATAATAAGAAGTATGGTAAGACCCTGCTAAACCAATAAACAAAAAAGCAGTCAAACAGACAAATGAAACAGAGAGCAGTGCCAACACAATCCACCAAAGGTCCTTATTGAAGCTGTTTCTCTTCAGCATTAATTCTCGCCTGAGTCTATAGAAAACTCCTTAGCAGAGGTAATTCTCGAAATGAAAACACATCCATCTCTGAGTTACAATTTAAAGTTTGAAATAAGAATGAATAAAACACTAGTCAAACTTATGGGATACAGTCCTATGCTGTTTGTTTGGGATGGGATGGATTACACATTGAACCTATTCAAAGAAATGGGAAACAACTTCAGAGAGCTGTGTAATAAACAATTGATGTTGAGCCTGGTTGCTGGGAGCCCATTCAACTTTGCAGGCCTGTCTGAGAATCTACTTTAGAAGCGGAGGAGAAAAGGTGACTGAAAAATCTGGGGAACAAATGAAAGACTTTGATGGTGGTAACTAGACTTGTAGTTGCTGTTCATTGAAGGCCTAATAATTTATTAAATAGAGTTCCTGTAATTGTGGCAATTTCAATGAGTTTGGTCTCTGAAAGAAATAGAATTATTCTGTCTATTCTGTAGCAAGGGAAGGTGAATAATGTGAATGAATGTGTAACCAATACTTTGGCAGTCGGGCACCACAAGCTTTGCTTTACAATTGGTAAATATTGAATATTAATCCATGATGCAATGCCTATGTTGGTAGGACAGTTGATAACACTGGATCTGAAGAGCATAAGGAGTTCTATGAGTCCCTGACTGAGACAGAAGTGGAATTGTTGCAAGCTTTGATAGTAGGAAGAGTTTTCATACAGGTGAAAGTATTCCTTTTTTATTTAACTCAATTGATCAAGGTTCAATAAGGACTACAAAAGTAAGATAAGAGATAATTCAAATAAATTACAGAAGAGCATGTGACTTGTGATTTTTAATTTCTAGGAAAACTGAAAGAAAATAAATTATGCATCTAAAACTATAAACTGTCAGAGCAGCCATAATCTAAAAGCTATGAATTTTAAAAATATTCTAAAGAATCTCTTAATAATTTATATTAGATTTTTTTGTTTTGTTTGTTGTTTGTTTGTTTCAAGACAAGGTTTCTCTAGTTAGCACTGGTAGTTCTGAAACTAGCTATGTAGGCCAAGCTAGACTCTATCTCAGAGAACTGCCTGCCTCTGCATTAAAAGTGCTAGGATTAACCAGCAACCTCTTATTTAAATTTCACAATTGCAACTTATCTTTTTTCTTACACTATTAAGGGGATCCCAAGGCACTGTTGAGGAATGGTGTAACTCTGTGGATTTGATGGGATGGAAGAAAGACATATGGGAAGATTAACATATCTTATGATCTTTAGATCCCACAAATGTTACAGAGCCCCTGTGTGGTTACAGTTCAAGCCTTATTTAAAGGCCCTGAAAAATAATTTTAAGAGAAATAGTTCAGGCAACAATCTTAATAGGGAAAGCCAGTAGTTCTCAGGCTTAACTCTAAACATGTCAACTCGCTAGATCTATCAATGTAGTCAAACAGCAGTATGAGTTTTGAGCCAAGGAGAGACAATTTTAAAAGGAAAATAAAAATTTTCATATAAAGTATACACTTATAAGAATTTTCTATTTGTTCATATATATCATAGTAAGATGTAGTTTGGTAATTGTGAAGACTCTAATCCCAACAGAGAAAAGGCTTGTGAAGGCCTTGATAATACATGAAATCATAGATTCTAAAGTTGATGTGTTGACTAGAAACTGAAAGAAAGTGATTGTTTCTAAGTATTATAAGCATATTAATAAAATATGCCCTTAGTGGTGACTTATAAGGAAAACTAGAAACTATGAATTTCTTCATGAGTTGTGAAGACTTAAAACTGTCTGGATAGATGCATCACATATATTTTCTAGGGAAAATGAAGTCACACGAAAAAGGTTCTGTTGGCAGAGGTTTCTGTACTGCTTGGTCCTGCAACTGTTCAGTCCCAAAGAACCACACAGAGGTCTACATTAATTATAAACTGATTGGCCTATTAGCTCAGGCTTCTTATAACTGTTTTTTTTTTTTTTTGGTTTTTTTTTTTTTTTTTTTTTTTTTTTTTGGTTTTTCAAGACAGGGTTTCTCTGTAGCTTTGGTGCCCATCCCGGAACTAGCTCTTGTAGACCAGGCTGGCCTCGAACTCACAGAGATCCGCCTGCCTCTGCCTCCCGAGTGCTGGGATTAAAGGCGTGCGCCACCACCGCATGGCCTTCTTATAACTCTATAACTTATATTAGCCCATAATTCTTGTCTGGGTTAGTTATGTGGTTTGATACCTTTCATCAGCGAGACATTCTCATCTTGCTTCCTCTGTGTCTGGGTGACAACTGCAGACTAAGCTTTTTCTTCTTCCTAAAATTCTCCTGTTCTTGTCACCCCACGTCTGCTTCCTGACTGGTTGCTCTGTCTATACTTCTTGCCTGGATTCTGGCCAATCAGTGTATTATTAAAATACAAGTGACAAATCTCTACAAAGTGCAAAATCATTGTCCCACAGTACTTCCCTCCTTTATTTTTTAAAACAAGAACTCTGAATCTAATCTCTTTTGTTTAGCTTTCTTCCTGACCACTATCCATAACAACCGATAAACAACACTCTAAACATAGAAAAACATCCATAATGCAATTTTAGGGAATGTGGGCATAGTTTTCAAAGCTACTTCTTGCTGATTGGGGGCACTGATAATCTTATGGGGACCTAAAGAAAATTTTAAATTATGTTCAAGTCCTGAATGAAATATTCTGTGAGGCTTGATCATCTCAGGCAGCAGTCTTGAATCTGTTCCTAATGTAGAACTCAGAAATCTGGGCCAATCGCTCATATTGGAGATTTTCAGGGGGGACTTCCTTGATCAAATCGAATTTTTCTTAGCCCAAATGAACCCACATCCTCCCATTTCTTATGGAAACAAAAACAAAACCTCTTCTCCAAAGTAACATATCTTTTGACTTAAATTTTGAAGCCAAAGCATTTTCAAAATACATATGTTGTATTAATCTAGCAGCATTTGTAATCAAATGTCTTTTAGCAGCTGTTGTTCTTTCCTCAGTCATCAATCCATTCAAAAACAACACAATAATATAAAGTATCTAGACTCCCTGTGTATTGTCCATCTTTATGTGGCTTTATTGTAAACTCTATTTCTTTTATTTTTATTTTTAATTATTGGTTTTTTGAGAACAGGTTTCTTTGTGTATCTTTGGCTGTCCTGGAACAGGACCAGGTTGTACTTGAACTCACAGAGATCTTCCTGCCTCTGCCTCCCAAGTGTTTGGATTAAATCTGTGTGCCGCCATACCCAATTACTCTTTTTTTCTTTTCTCTCCCAAGCCTACATAAATTTTTAAGCACACTATAATCCATTTAAAAGTTTTCTTTATCTGAATCTATCTCTACTATATATCTCTCTTTTGCTGATCACATGAGTGTTTAATTTGCTAATTGATATGGCTAGGTTTAATGTTGTGGCTTTGATGGCTGGATCCACCACATTCCTTAGCTTTTGTGAGTCTAAACTCATGGCAGCAGTACTCGCTGGAACCATGTTTATTGTCAGAACTCTATGCAGTTTCAAGGCCCCTGTCACCACCAAAAATCATGCTATTGGCTACTCATAAACACCATTTAAGTGTTTGGTGTTGGGGCCCCTTAATTAAGCTGCAACTTTTGAAGCTAAAAATGAGTCAGGAAGCCTCTCTTAAATGAGACACGCTTGTCTCTACCAAACAAAGCCAACCTGAGAAAATACTGTTACCAAGAAGTCTTGCTTAACTCTGTTCTTTTGTGTCTAGAATTACTTCTCAAGGTCTCTCACATTTTATGTGGATATTGTTGTCCACATTGGCACCATTTGTTGACTAAGGTTTCTGTCCTGCCCAGTACCGCAGCCGTTCAGTCCCAAAGAAACATACAGAGTTCAACATTAATTATAAACTGGTCAGTCTATAATAAGAAGCTCAGACTTCTGATTAACTAATTCTTCCATCTTAAATTGGACCATTATTCTTATCTATGTTAGTCCTGTGGCTTGGTACCTTTATCAGTAGGGTGTTTTCATCTTGCTTCTTCTGCATCTGGGTGGTGACTGCAGACTGACCTTTTTCCTCTTCCCAGAAATCTCCTGTTTTCATCACCTCCTCTCTACATCATGCTTGATCACCCTGCCTATATTTCTTGCCTGGCTACTGGTCAACCATGTTTGAGTAAAACAAGTAAAAAATCTTTACAAAGTACAAGATCATTGTCCCACAGCAAAGTTCACTAAACATCACTGAGAAATAGATGAAACAAGGACACATCAGTGTCTCAGAAAAACATTGTACTAATGTATTAAATAAGGAAAGAACTTGAAGGAATCGCTATTCAAAGAAATGATACTGAAGGAGTATTTTCTGATTTTTGCCTCGGACCTAAAGTCTGGTCCATCGTACTAATAAATGGCAATGGTCTTTGAAAGTGAGTGCCTATTTTGTCAGGTATCTCTGAGACAGGAACACCATCTCATCAGATAGTCCATGGCTGTGAATCTTTACCTATCAACCACAAAAAAAAAAAAACCAAACAAGTATAGCACAACAGAAAATGGTCTTTAGACATTTAAACCCCAGTCAAACTCATCAAAATAGACATGGATTTTAATATAATTTCACAAAGACTACCCATTTGCATAAGAAAAAGACAAATGAGAATTGTGGATTCAGTTCTGACATGAAAATAATTTGAAAGTTGTTATCCCATCCTTTTTACAGGAAAAAGCCCAACAATCTAATATATAATAATTTTTCTTATACTTGTCAGGAACTTAAGAGTTATGAGGTAAAATGCTACTGCAAAATTAGGAGAAAACTATAAATATGTAGAAACATAGACAAAATCATCTCACAGCTTCAAGCACGAGTTGTTATACATATAAACTAAGAAAAATTAAAAATATTTTTAAGGAATTATTTTATAGATTTGCTAGAGGGTGTGATAAATTAGTTTGGGAATGAGAAACTCCTGTGGGACCACTCTAAACTGGAGTCCTAAATGCTCAAGTATTTTTTTCTACATGAAGACTCATTGTGTCCCCATGATGAACATTATAGAAATCCCACTGTGTCTCTTTGGAGAGCATCCTAGAACAATCCAGCATATTCCCATAGTGAACATCCTAGATAAATGCCTCAGGCTTTTCTCCAACGAAAAGTATCCATTTTGAAAATTCTCAGAGAATTTCTCATCATAGGCCTACTATCCATCGAGAAAGACAATACTAAGGCCCATCTGACTTACAGGAGGCTAGCCGAAAACTTCAGTGAACTCTAGCTTTTGAATTATACCTAGAAATGAATCGTACTGTGTCTTCAGATGGTAAAGCACATAAACGGAAATAATACATAGATTTGGAAATATTTAATTGGAGCTTTATAAACTAAATTCACAGATAACTAATAAGGAGAAAAACAGAATATGCTGGAATGCTGGAATAATTCAAATAGGTGTGGACACACATACACTTGTGAAATAACAAAAAAAATGAAGAAGCCCACGAAATATTAAAAGTAACAATGGCCAAGATTTTCTGAAATCAATTTCAGGTATCCAATCTCAAATGTAGGACTGTTACACTAGAACACCAAACAGAATATATAATGAAATTTGTCTAAGCCTTTTCAATGTTAATAAAGCAGAAAACACACTAGACTGTCCTCAAAGAAGCACAGGTGAGGAAAAGAAGTAAATGAGAGGATGGATATGGGTACCATGCTTATTTAGGATAAAGGTTATCAATGATTTTAGGGAGAATTACATAGTAACACAAATATTGATTCTATAAGAGAATATAATAGTCTTTAACATGTATAATACCAACAACAAAGGATCAAATTAAAGAAAGCAAAGCTGACAGTGTAGAAACAAAATAGCTATGGCCCATGTCACAGAGAAGACCTCTTAATACATCAAGCAGGCAAAAAATAACAGCAAATCAGAGGATATAAAAATCACATTACCGAGTAAAATAATGGTTACAATGTTTTATTAGTGATGATAAAGACAAATAGATATAAGACACAGATCACTTATAGGAGGATCAAAAGAGGATATACCATTCCCAAAATGAATCTCTCTCAGACAAATATTTGAAAGGCCCTTGAACCTTTTCCTAATCTTAGGTACCTACATATGTCCAGTGTAAATCAGTTTTTAATAAAGAGTGCTAAATCAGTTTAGTAGTAACCATTTACCCCTAGTATTCTTGATGTCTTTCATATTCTAGTGTCTTAAACAAGAGTCCTGCCAGGTTGGGCTGGCCAGAATGTATTCAACCCCTGACCAATAGCAGCTATAATGAATGTGCCTCACTCGTGTGCAGTGGAGATACCTGGGTACATATGGGATCACTATATTTGCTGCTCAAATTTCCCAGAAGCATAAAGAAGCTCAAAAAGTAAAGTATTTTAGATTTTTAAAACTATAAATTCTTAAGTCAAAATAAAATTAGAAATTTATTTATGTGAATAAGACACCTACATCATCTTTGCTGTAAATGGCACCAAATATGTTACATTTTTTTAAAGATCAAAAATCTAAAGATAATAAGAAATATTAATGAGATGGAAATGTATGAAAAATATGGTCAAGGGAATAAGAGTGGATTTTGTTCCCTAGAAAAATCAGAATCAACACTCAAAAAGTCTCACCAATTTTACAATTGTCAGATGAGCAAAGTGATACCTACAAGCATTCCAAACTCAGTAAACCAAGTTATAATATTCATGAGACTCTGTGTTCAATCCCTGGAACAACTAGCCCCACCAATACATAATACCTCAGTAGCAATGAAAACCATCTCTGAAGAAGGAAAAACAAGATCCCAGAACGTATTCCCTACTGACTGTATTTATTATTTATGTTAAGATCTCTTTATTTAGTCAATTAGATTATAGAATGTGATTTTTAAGTTGAAGTATGTCATGTAATAAACTTATTTCAAATGAAGAACATTGAATTACAGGTATGCATGGTACCAACCCAAAAGAAAAGCAAGCATTTAGGTTTTAAAAGGTTGTTTTCAGTGATTACATATGTCAAGTGTTGTGCAAGCTAATTTTGCAAAGGAAGAAGGAAAAATTATTTTACCATCATCTATTCTAAGATAAATGGAGCTAATATACGTATGTGCATAAACAATATAAGAACAAATGTGATAAAAATAAAATTATTGAAATTAATATGGTAAAATGGTAAGTAGCTTATTGGAGATTAAAATAAACCTGTGAATGAAGAAGAAAAAGAAGTCCAGATGTCTTCCATGGTAAATTATAATATTTAATCTAGCCTGTGTTTAACAATTATAAGTGAATAATACAAAACTTGAGGTTTTATTTTTTACCTCCAATATTATTTTATGTTGGTGTATTATTATACCAAAAATATTAGTTCAATTTTATTATATGTTATAATAAAAGGCCCTTTTATCAGGAAATATATATATATATCATATATATTCTTCTCCTTTGTTTGTGTATATATAAACACACAAAAAAATCCAGTGAACCAGAGCATAAAAATCACATTATTTACAAAAAATAATGGTTATAATGATACACACACACATAGGTGTGGTTTTGATTCATTGTAGAGCATCTATCATATTTGCAGAATGATTCACCCCAATGTTACATGCTGACAAACTTTTAAAAAAAAAAGAAAACAATCTTTTTTTGTTATACATACTAATCCAAGTTCTAAGTCCCTCTCCTCCTCCCATTCCCTCCACACACATACCCCCACTCCACCCCCATCCACTTCAGAGTCAATAAAGAACATTGCTTTGAGAAGGTCCAAGGCTCTCCCTACTATATCTAGGCTGACCAAAGTATTCATCCAAAGAGAATAGGTTCCCCAAAAGCCAGTAAAAGAATTATTTTCCTTAATACCCAAGGTTATAAAATGTATTCTATGATCTATGTAGAAATTGTGATTGTATTTTTATATTACAACTCAGTCATCAACTACTGCTGCTGCTGGTATGAGGTTATTTCCAAAATCAGAGTTAAAAACTTTTATTTATTTGTAATATGTCAAAGGAAAGAGTGTTTTGAGATATTTGATTAGATTGTATGTAGATATGTCAGTGTGATTGGTTTAATAAAAAGCTAAATTGCCAATATCTATGCAAGAGGTCTAAGCTGAATTTCCAGACAGAGAGATGACTGGGAAGAAGAAAGTTTGAGTTGCTACAGAGACAAAAAGGAAGTAGGACATGCAGAGCGGATATAAAAGCAAAGAGCCGTGTGGCAGCATGTAGATTAATAGAAACTGGCTAATTTAATTTATAAAGAGCTAGTTAGAAACAAGACTAAGCTAAGGCTGAGTTTTCATAATTAATATAAGTCTCTGTCATTATTAGAGAGCTGACTGGAGGGACAGAAAAAACTCATTACGAGAGTGGATGTCAATAAAATTCTTTTGTTTAGAGTCAATGATTCCTTTCATTTATTTATACACATAAGGAGGCACATTATAAGTGAGGAGTCAAAGAATTTAAAATTTAAAGAGAAAGGTATTATAAAGCACAGTGTCTTAGGCCTCTAAGCTTGGAAGAGTTATATACTGATCTCAGTTGTCCTTCTGCAATCTTCTACAGCTTCCACTGTATGCCCTAGAACTGAAACCAACCTTTAACTGGAATGGATAAATACCACAATGACATCCATTTGGCAACTGCAATTATATTCTGTCCTGTTATGGTAAAAACATTAAATAAATAAATCAGAGACCCTAAGTAAATTCCTTAGTGGAAGTGTGTGATATGGTCATTCTAATTTTATTATGTTTAATTTTGGAGATAAAAAATGAACATCTCTGCTTAGTTTTGGAAGAACATGACGCTGACAGAACAGTTGCACTGTGTTCTCAGCAGGAATTTCTGCACGACTGTTCTCCTGTCTTCTATTTCCCTGACACCCTTTGGGAAAAGTAAGATAACATTCACCTCTTTATTTCTCATGTCAACTATTCTGGGTAAACATGGGTTTTTATACATTTAGGTATTGAATTTTTGAAGGTAACATTGCAAATAAAGAATAATACTTGTACTTTAAGAATTTATTTAGAAAATATAAAATATATAAGACACTGGAGCTGTAGAATATACATAAATATTATATATATTTCATAGAACTAGTCTTTCTCATTATTTACATTTTCCTACTGTCAATTACTTACAGCTTGTGTTGCAAAAACCAAATTGCTATTTTTAGTAGTTTCTATGAACCAAACTGAAAGTAAAATCTGTTATGATTATACAGAACCACAGTCATATTTCAGATAAAATAGACAGTCCTCAATGGGGCTTTCTTACACTGCTAAATCCGGTACCACCAAATTACACATCTTGATTATCTTATGTTGTAATTGCAATGCTGCTCATGAGGATTGATACAAAGAATCACATCTCATGTTGACTGCACTGAGATTGTAGCTACAGAGCTACAAAAGACAGTTGCAAGAAAAGTCTTAATTTTATGATCCATACCCAGTTTTCTAATATGCATGCGAAGTTGTCTTCAACCCTGCAGTTTCTTTTGTTGTTTATCAATGGAAGGGTAACAACTGCAGGTTTTCCCAAGGACAAATACTGCCTCGGGAAGATTTTCGCGATCATGAGCTGCGGAGTTAGTTTATGAACTATCTGTAGAATTTCCATTTCCAAAGGTACATTGCACAAATCTCCAAGGTTCTATGCTCTCCAGGGCACATTAGTAAATATCTGCAAGGTTTCCATTTTCTTGACAGAAACAATTACAAGTGCCATGCAAGAATAATTTCACACAGAGAATCAAGGCAGCCATCAGAATTCTCTCAGGTAGCAGTTGCAAATGTTTATGCTAATATTATTTGGCTTTTCACGTTTCACTTTAGAAACCCAGTTACTCATTTCAGTCTGTTTCTTTTGTTGTCAGTGTAGCCCTGAAGGGGGGGGGAAAGCATTTTACCAAAGTTGGAACAAGCTTATTCTTGCAATAAAACTATATGTTTTAAAACAGAATACCTTGACCTCCTCTCCAGGGAACTCACGTATTTACTATTTCATCTTAGTAATGAAGAGAACAGTTGCCATCTGGCCATTCTAAATGTATAGCTTTCCTGCTTCTAGATATAAATGACAGCATATGGAAAAGGAGGTTTGTCTATTGAATGAATATTCTGAGAAATGCTCAGAGAATTGAATCTTCTGCCCAATTCAATATGTTCCTCGTAACCCCCAAGTATATGAGTAAGTGTATGAAGTTCTTTTTTGTCTTTTGAAAGATATTCCTTAGTAGGACAAGTGTACACATATAAGAACATTAGTTTATTTGACACTTTCTTTAAAAAAGCAATCTAGCAACTGTATTTGGTGGTATCTGCCTGTAATCCCTGAATTTGTGAGACCTAGGTTGAGGATTAAGTTTTAGATTAGCCTGGGCTATTTAAACTTAGATCTTGTCTGAAAATAATGCCAAAGCCTATTTATCATTTTACCTTCTCCTACCTTAAGTTTAATGCTCCTGGTTTGGGAAATAAATGTGTTGAATACAGAAGCTAAAAATAAAATTGAGGACAGATTTCAGCATAGTGTCAAACACAAAATTATAAAGAGGGGGAAAGTGATTTAAAAACAAAGGGAGTTATAAATATAATCCACATTGAAAACAAGGAAGGAAGAGAAAATCCCAACCTCATTATAAGTCTTAATACTTCCCTCAGCCATAGAAAGAATGAGCAGAATACACCATGGCAATATGTTTAAGGACAAGAGAACTTCCCTCAGCCATAAAAAGAATGAGCAGAATACACCATGGCAATGTGTTTAAGGACAAGAGCCAGTGAACTTTTTAATTCCAAAGCAGATGTTTGCATGTAGATATTTTTCTATTGTTTATTTATTTATTAAAGATTTCTGCCTTCTCCCCGCCACCACCTCCCATTTCCCTCCCCCATCAAGACCCCCTCCCTCATTATCCCTAAGAGTAATCCGGGTTCCCTGCCCTGTGGGAAGTCCAAGGACCACCCACCTCCATCCAGGTCTAGTAAGGTGAGCATCCAAACTGCCTAGGCTCCCCCCAAGCCAGTATGAGCAGTAGGATCAAAAACCCATTGCCATTGTTCTTGAGTTCTCAGTAGTCCTCATTGCCCATTATGTTCAACAAGTTCGGTTTTATCCCATGCTTTTTCAGGCCCAGGCCAGCTGGTCTTGGTGAGTTCCTGATAGAACATCCCCATTGTTTCAGTGTGTGGGTTCACCCCTCGCGGTCCTGAGTTCCTTGCTCGTGCTCTGTCTCCTGCTCTTGATTTGGACCTTGAGATTTCGGTCCTTCCCTAGCGATCAGGGAAATGCAAATCAAGACAACTTTAAGATACCATCTTACACCTGTCAGAATGGCTAAAATAAAAAACACCAATGATAGCCTTTGCTGGAGAGGTTGTGGAGAAAGGGGTACACTCATCCATTGCTGGTGGGAATGCAAACTTGTGCAACCACTTTGGAAAACAGTGTAGGGGTTTCTCAGGAATTTCGGGATCCACCTACCCCTGGACCCAGCAATACCACTCTTGGGAATATACCCAAGAAATGCCCTATCATACAACAAAAGTATATGCTCAACTATGTTCATAGCAGCATTGTTTGTAATATCCAGAACCTGGAAACAATCTAGATGCCCTTCAATGGAAGAATGGATGAAGAAAGTATGGAACATATACATATTAGAGTACTACTCAGCAGTAAAAAACAATGACTTCCTGAATTTTGCAGGCAAATTGACGGAAATAGAAAACACTATCCTGAGTGAGGTGAGCCAGACCCAAAAAGAGGAACATGGGATGTACTCACTCATATTTGGTTTCTAGCCATGAATAGGGGACATTGAGCCTATTATGCATGTAGATTTGATAGTGAAGGCTGGTTTTCTAGAAAGCATGACCTGAGAGAAAGGATTGAAAGTCTGTATGGTCACACATCAGGTTCCATTATATATGTATAGAATATCTATTCTGCATACTTGGTCATGGAAGCTACCTCCTAAAAAAAAAGCACTTAACCAGTTGATGGTGGCACATGCCTTTAATCCCAGCACTCAGGAGGCAGATACAAGCAGATCTCTGTGCGATCAAGACAAACCAAGTCTACAAGAGCTAGATCCAGGACAGGCTTCAAAGCTACTGAAAAACTCTGTCTCAAAAAACAAAAACAAAATCAAAACAAAGAGTTCTTAATAGATTACCTGGAAAAAACAAACAAACAAATAAACAATAACAACAAAAAACCCTCTCCAACAACAGCCCCCATCTAAAGAACAAATATCCAACAAGAGATTTTGAGAGGCATTTTACATTCAAACCACAACAAAATCTATAAAAATGAAATTGCTTTTGTAAAATAATTCCAGTCTCACAGAGTATATATAAAAGGGGGATACAGACTGTCTGGTTATATGCTTTTTTAAAAGAACATATTCCATTAGACTTAGTTTGTCTGCAGTGTAGTAGTGCTCATGGGTTAGCCTGTGTGGAGATCAGTGGATAACTTGGAAAAGTGAGTTCTTCATTCAGAGTTTAACTCAGAGGGACAAAACTTGTCATCACTAGTGGCAGCCAGCACCTTTGGGAGCCGAGCTTTCTCCTTGTCTTAACACTGGCTGCACTTTAAATATCAAAATAATACAATTACAAAGCTAAAGACACTTGAATTTAAAAAAAAATAAAAAGTATTAACAAAAATTTTAATAAAGCATTCAAGAAGAAAGGCAATATTAACTTCCTGATGTCCTTCATTAACTATCACAGATCATTATTTATTTTAAGAAATAATGTATTTTTTAAATGAAACACTAAGAACCACACTACAAATGTCAATAAAATGGCTATTGTATGTCTTGATTATCTGTCCACAAATGTTACTTACCTCTAAGATTGCAGCATCTGTCTCAGTTATCCTATCCATTATCATCAAACTGAAGTGTTTTGTTAGAGTAACTTATATTTTTCTTAACAAAAACACAAAAGATCCCCAAAGGTAAGGATTGGTAATATAATTGGGAAAGAAGAAGCACTCAAGTGTTCCTTCATGTGAAAAGATGCAAGTTCTTGACTTGTTAAAATGTAATATGCTGTGGGTGTGAAAATATAGAATAAGAACAAATCTGTCTATGAAGTTGTGAGGGAAATGATATTTGTGCTAGTTTTACTGATGCACTTCAAACAGAAAAAGTTAAACCTGAACCAGGTAGTCAGAACTATGTAAAGATGCAAAAACATTAAATTTTGCATGTGTTTATTTATAGGAAACAAGGATCACATTGAGTTTGATTAAAAAAAATCTCAGGTTTGAAGTATTTCTTAGAGATCTTGTAATACACTAACCATTGACAATGGAACACTACTGTAGCATGTAATTGCTCCCCAATCAAATTATAAGTGGAAGAATAAAAATTAAGCCTTAAGTTGGTAAACACATTACATGTGTATGCTTAGCTATTAGAGAGCTATGCATTTTATAATATAAATGAACAAATTACAGCATGGCCCTTGTATATTTTTTCTCCATCCTCTTAGATTTTTTTGAAATTGTGAAGTATAATTAAAATAATTTAAAATATTTACAGAGGATCTATAATTTATTGGCATACCAGTTTATGAACGCAATGAAGTTAATATGGTAAAAAAGACTTGCTTCAGTGGTTGTTTCTAGGCCAGATATTGTTGTCAGGTAAAGAATAATTAAGGAGCAAATACATACATGGCATATTCAATATATAATAGAGATAAAAATTCAATCATATATTGTTTACTATTCTAGAGGTACTGGGACCTGGGAGAATGGAGGTGATAAATGAGGCAAGCTAAAGTCTCATGCAATAACCAACCACATTCACAGCATCTTGAAATGTATAACCTGAGGGTTAAGCAGTGTCACATGAGTACAGGCTACAATCACAAAGGCAAGACATATGTGGCGGACAAGCTGTGTGTGCTAGACAAGCTCCTCTTGGCAAAAACATATATCTCATAGAGTCAAATAACAAACAGCAATTGTAAGTTGTAGTGAATAATTGTAAGTAAACTCACTTTTATCGACAACAGCTAGGAGGAATACAAAAACATATTCCAAAACAATTTCATGATTTTGAAGAGACTGAAGTCACAAAATTCTTACAAAAACATATTCCAAAACAATTTCATGATTTTGAAGAGACTGAAGTCACAAAATTCTTACAAAAACATATTCCAGAACAATTTCATGATTTTGAAGAGACTGAAGTCACAAAACTCTTACAAAAACATATTCCAGGACAATTTCATGATTTTGAAGAGACTGAAGTCACAAAACTCTTATCTTAACTTCTAAGAGTTTTCTCACAAGCATTCGGGAATATCTATGGATGAATTCATTTTTGGACCGTGTTCTGACATCATAGTATATTGATGTTACCCTTTATTATTTTTTACTAGTATGAGTTAGGGGTCCTGTATATGGCAGGACTTGCATATACTGGTCAGAAGAGAACTTTCCAGAACAAGTTTGTCAATCTCAGGTCACCAGGCTCAGACAGGAGCACATTTAACCACTGAGCCTTTAACTATATGCAGGTATATATTATCAGGACTGACAACTTTGTATCCGATAACTAGTTGGTGGGCTCTTCTTTGGGGAAGACAATTTCTCCTGCAATCAACATTCCTTAGTGACCTATAGTTGCTTGTCTAGGGTTGAGGCCTCCGAGTTTTATGAGCAGGAGAGTATGTGAGAGCATTTGGAGGGAGGAAATGAATGGGAAAAATAGTATCATCATATTATAATCTTGAAAGTATAGTTATATAAAAATATATGAACAAATCCTATTGTCAAACCCTGAGTTATTACTAAAGAAATCACACTGGAATTGGTAAATAATTCACCTAAGTGATACCTGATCTAAATATGTGAAGAGGAATAGGAAACATTCATGTTATAAATAATAAATATGATCAGTAGGAACTGTAGGGAGAAATAAGAGAGGAAAATAGGTTGACATATTCCCAGTGCAGTATATACCGCATACTTGCATGAAAGTTTAAAAATTTAATAAAAATTTACAAAAGGATTCTGTATTTTATTATAGGTAGATGAAGTATGATGCTTAAGTATGATACCATATCCTATAATGAATAATATGTGGCTTCATATATCTGGAACATTACATTCAAAGAAAGTACTTATTGTAAATTATATCAAATTATTTCCAGTTAACATAGTTTTGCTTATTTTACTGAGAAGCCTGAAATTTATCCTATAATTAAAATGAAATTGGAGTTAATAAGGTATTTAAAACTGAGACATAACTTAGTTTGAATTGTTATCAGCTCTAAGATCATGGTGTGTATACACAGTCTCAATGTGATGCAGAAGGAACACCCAGATTAGTAGGGATACAATGGCCAAATTACAAGTGGGAGAGAACTGCTGTGCTCACTGGGATGAAGCATTTGGGGACCCACCTAGGGGAACTTTAGTGGGAAGTGGGGTTTGGTTAAGAAGGGTTTAAATATCACAACAGTATGGTAAGTAATTGGAAGGTGAGGTCACTATTTCAAAAAGAAAGAGATAACAGTTGAGTTTTACACTTAAATAAAAAGTGATAGAGTTAATTTATAGAAATTCTCATCAGATAATTAAATATTATTCATTTATATATGTAGTTGTAATACTCACTATTTCAATGGTTAGTTAAAATGAGATTATTGATGATTCCAGTAAATTGACTTCAAACTAGAACATAACTTTTAGGATAGGGTATAGTAAATCAAATATGAGGGATATGTAGTATGAAAATCCAGTGATTTCCTAGGAAGAGATTAAGTCCAAACCTTGGAAATATGTCTAGTTCAAAAGGAGAGATAAGATTGGACACAAACTTATTAGCTGAGTCTGGCTAGGAGACTTCTCTTATTATTTTGGCATCCTATTGACAGGACAAGGTACAAATTCCCAGAAGTCAATAAAGAGCTTATTCAGTTTGTGACCTTAATATATATATATATATATATATATATATATATGGAAAATGCAAGTTAGGAAACATTTATACATCAAATATTTGCTAATAATAAGATTAATGTTACAAACTTTCCAAATTTCCAAATCCATTCACCATATGCATAACTTACACAAACTGGGAATAATATATTTCACACAAAAATATAAATTTAAAAACTAAGTATGTATTCACACACACACATCCATGAAAAGAAATTTACATATGTAATAACTACATTTAACACTTCCATAACCTTTAATACCTACCATTTATGTATGCATTTAATTACAAGCCATAGAAGCATAGCATTTTAATAATAAATATATTTCTGAAATATATATAGCTATTGTCCCATTCTTATCAACTTTTTAAATTGTTCTTATTTATTAATATATTTCAAAAACAAATTCTGAAAATGGTATTTTTCAACAATTATTTCTTATAACTGATCATGTGAATATAGATAACATGAGATATTTAATTAGGAAAGTAAATAAAGACAAACATTGAGGTAGTAAATATGTATGGATTTTAAAATATTGTTTATTAAAAGTCATCTATTTATGTCTCAAAAGTTTTTCAAAACTATACTTAGCATCTCAAGTTAGATTTCCATTCTTGTTTTGCCTGAGGAATTAATTGCAACTACTATCATTTCAGTTTTGGTCTTCTGTCCTATGTTAAATCTCAAAAATAAGTGAATATGGGTTTACCTCAATAGCTTAACTTGAGGTCATCAGGAGATACACAAACTAGGTAAGAATAGTGTTTTGGTCTCTTGGGGAACATTTTTTCCCTCAGATTTCCAAGCTTTCAACATTTCATATATTTTGCAAAAAAAAAAATCTACCTAAAAAGGTTTTCAAAGAAGAGTGCTGTTAGATGTCTTTACTTAAAGTTTAGCTGAGTTTAATGTTGTTAGATCTTATATTGAACCACAAATCTCATTTCTCGGTTTTCCTATACCCAGTGTTGTGACCTTGAGTCAGCTTTTCAAGGTATCTGCTCTAAATTTTCAATAAAGCAAAAAATAGCTACAACTTGAATAGCAGTGTCTACCATGATGAAAGCTTATATTATATTCTCAAGAGTTAAAATTAAAAATAATAAAATTTCAATGTTTTTTTGAAAGGAAAATAGATTTATTTTCCCGTGGTGTCCTGCAGAACATGTTTAAGTCAATGAATTTGTAATATGGAGTGAAACTTCATCTGTGTTCTGCATAACTGCATTTCGGTTTTAGATGAATGCACTTTGGGACGTGAGAAGGAATTCTGAAATGAGCAGTCTGCCTCCCGCAGATAAGTTTATGTGCTCTTTTATCACGAAGAAAAGAAGTTAAAATAATAGCTCCCCTATAAACAGAATACAAATTTCAATCCCACTCTGGTTTCCAGTGCCTTTCCTTCATGGTTCAGGATTAAAACACTGCTGTGTTTAATTTGATGTCATTATAACTTTAGACAAATCTTTTGAAATATTTAAATAATGTCATAAATATCAGTGTCTTTCCACATATTTTTGTAACCTATAGATGTACATGTTGACACTTGATGGTGCCAATGTAGGGAAAGTTCTATAGAGCTCTCAAAACAATGAAGTTCAAAATATTAGTCATGCAAATGAGTACAAAGTATTTTCATGTCATAGAGTTCTTCCAATTGAGTTATACTACTTAGTTACATTTAACAAATGTGAAAATGTAGAAGGCGCGCGCGCGCGCGCGCGCGCGTGTGTGTGTGTGGTGTTTACTTGGAACCCATAACAGAAAAAAAAAATCAGACTTCACCAATCAGACTTCACCCTAGTTCTGCCTCCACTCTATTCAAATTGCTCACGCAACCACCTTTTTCTACACTCAGTTCTAAGTAGGAATACTGAGCCCTTATTAAAAGAGTGAATAAGAGGGTAGTGGGGTGGAGAATACTATCAACAGGGCAGCCTTCTAAGTAGGTACCACATAGTAGGTTCTCATTGAGATTCCTTCTTGCCAGGCATTCTGCCATATGCTGCCCTCACAAAGTCTTTGAATTTCAAGATCCTGACCTCCCGAGTACTGGCTTCACTGGAGATAGAGTACAACCCTTAATTTCCAGATGAGAAAATATGAAATTAGAATTACTTCGGATTTACCTCTATAATGCTTGTTTATCTTTGTTTTGTTTTTCCAGGTTCATGTCTCCTTTATCATGAGAGCACGGGTATTCTAAAAATATATTTTGGTAGTAATTGTTCTATGTAATAAGCCATATATTTTACATAAAACATTCTGAAACAATATTCAAAGCCTAGGCCATATTTTCAATTGTGATTCATCCCTCTTTAGAGTGGTATTTTTAATATTTAATCATCTAATACTATATAATATAGATTTATCAGAAATGGGGTTTAACATACCTTAAGAGTTATTCTACAGTCATGCTAACTTGTAATTTGGAATGCACATAGAACATAGCCATAGCTAGAATGTTTTAGCTTTTAATATTCTGAGAACCTCAACAAACATTGCATTGTAGAGGAATCAAGGAGTAGAGTATGGAAAGGCATTTCCTGGAATAAAGCCCATTTGTTAAGGACTACTGGTCAGAGGTCATAATATTTGGCAAAATATGAAATTCTGAACTGCTCAAACAAAATTTCTGATACTTTCTATGCACCAAGAAGTAGAAGAGTAAGCTAAATGATCTATTTATCAGACAACCATAGAGTTTTATAAATCATCCTTGGTGAATAGGATTTTAAAAGCATATTTTCTTCAATTGGTGAATATATATATATATATATACATATATATGTATATATATATATATTAGTATATAATATCAGGATTGCACAGCTAAATCTAACAATGTCAGACATTGATATTTACCCTTCCTTGTGATGTGTGAAATACGAGTAGGGTGCCTAATCCAGTTATCGAATGCAAACATCAGTGATATAGGACTAAAAGTAGTGGGTATAAAAAGACCCACAGGATAGTGGCCAGGCCAGGGAGAAAAACTGAACATGTCAGTGCCACCATACTTTTTAACTGTCTTTGGTATCTAAGTTTAAAGAACCCAAAGGACTAGGGTTGAGGCTCTAATTCAGAATATATGTCACTTTTATAGCTTAGTTTTGTGCCAATTTGTCTGTTTATACTGGCATTCTTTCGCTAAATCTCATAATAGCTTTCCATTTCATCTTGAATAAAAGAGAAGATTCTTAAAATACCCTGAAGAATTTATATTAACTATCTTTTACTTCACTGTGTACTAATCATCCTACACTGATTCTACCTCAACCCTTCTATCTATATTTTTATTAAATGACAACCTTTCAATAAAACCAAATCTAGAATTTCTCTTTAAAACCTCAAGATCCCTTAAGAGTTCTGTACTAGTTAGGTTTCTCAAGTAAAGCAGAACTAATAGGAAAAATAAAGGGAGACATGCAAAGAAGCTTCTTCAGAGACTTGTCTATAGAAATTGTGGAGGCTGAGAAGGCCCACCTAGTCTGATAAGGTAGTTCAGCCAAAGTTCTCCACAAGTTTGAGCAGTGGGAGGCAAGGAAATATTGTCACTATTCTTCATCTGAGACTGAAAGTCTAAGAGTCAAGGACCATTGGTATATTGTCTGTATATGTAGTACCAGATCTTGAAGTTCTAACATCATACCCAGGAAGAATAAGATGATAGAGTTCTGACAGTGGAACTAGAAAGAGTTCTTGGTCTTAGATTCAGGTGAAGATGGTGGCTATCCTTCTCTTTGTTTGTTTTATCTGAGAAACAAGCCTTTTACATAGTGGCTGCACATGATGAAGATGCATTTCTGTACTTTAATGCACTGACAGATATACCAATGTTCACTAGAAAGGTACTCACAGATATATCTATTGCAATGTTTTACCAAACTCTATTAAGTATTCTTAATTCATGAAGAAAGATGCTGAAAGAAATCCCACACTAGCTCCGAATAGAGTATAATAGTTATTTATTTAAGTTAGACTCACGGATCACAATCCTCTGCACAAACAGGGAACAGGAACCAAATCATGTGGCTGGGAGAGAGGCCAGAACTGTGCATTACATTGGCATATATAGTATAAAAGGTCACACCCAAATGGGTGGGTAACTTAAAGGCTACTGTCTGTAGGAATTTCTACAGCATCTCCCTCTTTTGTTTAAATAAGAGAATTGTAAGCCTAATACAAAACTATATACAATGAGAACAAATATCAGGTATAAAAATTAGAATCACAACCAGCATAAACAATATCAAGCAAGAAATATATGATAAATGTTTCAATAATTATTATTTCCTAAGGAGTTTAAGTCTTGTATTATAAATAACTTTGTGAAGTCATGAGAGAAAAGTAACTACAACTGTCTAGTCTTCAACCCCATCAAAGACCTTAAAAGGGAAATGATATTACTTGAGTAAGCAGGAAGTGCAATCAAGCAACTTCCAAAATGTGCAACAAATGATAGAGACAACTGGCTACCTGGGCAATCACCCAAAGTCTCATTTGCAACATTGGAGCAACCAACTTTGGCTAATACCTAGAGTAACTGACAGAACATTTTTTTTTTTTTTTTTTTTTGGTTTTTTTCGAGACAGGGTTTCTCTGTGGTTTTGGAGCCTGTCCTGGAACTAGCTCTTGTAGACCAGGCTGGTCTCGAACTCACAGAGATCCGCCTGCCTCTGCCTCCCAAGTGCTGGGATTAAAGGCGTGCGCCACCACCGCCCGGCTCTGACAGAACATTTTCAGAGGTAGGATTTTTTTTTTTTTTGTGATTTTTGAGACAGGGTTTCTCCGTAGTTTTTGGTTCCTGTCCTGGAACTAGCTATTGTAGACAAGGCTGGCCTCGAACTCACAGAGATCCGCCTGCCTCTGCCTCCCGAGTTCAATTTTTCAAAACCATCCTACCCTGTCTTGGCAAGGTTCTACAGTCTTTTCTTGTACCCTGCTTGTCCTATGCAAACATCATGCATTTTCTCAGTGGTCAATACATGGGCAAAGACCTTGCCCAAAGACCAGTTTTGCCAAAAAGAAAACAGGCACCAAGTGGAGTGCCTTTGGTGCTCAACATTCTCTCACAATTAATAGGTGCTTCAGGAGCAACTGTGTCTAATTTCAACAGAACCTGAAATTGTTTAAATGCCGTATTCTACAGCTAATTGAAGTGGTTGAAGATTATCTGTCTATGCAGAATATAATATCTATGTATCTAAAGAACCTGATTAGTTTAACTATAAGTATGACAAACATGGATGACTATTGATCTGTAGTTGTTAATACATATACAACTTAAAGACTAAGACTTCATATTAGAATATTAAATAATCTTTAAACAACTGTGCAACAAATGAGGACAATGACCTCAAAATGTATACAATGTATAAGTGTCTTCATTAGAGCTAGAAATATATATAGCAATTCTAAAATTGTATCAACATACAAAATGTCTTAAGCATGCTTGTATACAATATGACAAAATAACTTTGCCTAGGTATACAAATATTGTAGACAAAAATAAGAACATATTTAATATAATTTAAGTTTGTATCAATATACAAGAATCTAAATCAATGTAAACTGCCTCTAAATAATTGCTCACAAGTATTCACTCTATTGCTCACTATTAATATTAGTGTGTGTTATTACTATTATTATAAGCTTACACTAATCTATTATCCTATTCAATTTCCCTATTTAAAGAGATACCTGAGCTTACATAATTTCTCCCCAACTCCCAACCCTATAACAATTATAATCAACCCATAAATGATGTCCTTAACCCTAGGACAAACTTTGTTGGGAGAGGGTATGTCAACATCTAGAATTATTATCAGCTGTCATGGGGGCAATGTTCTTTCTATGGAATCCTGTGAAAGTAAAATGATGGTAAGTTCTAAGATTTCTGTCTGGTATAACTGCAAATAGTCTCTGAATATTTGGTAGAATTTTTCAGAGGTTTGTATTTGGAGTTCTGGCCAGAACATTGTAAAACAGTGCACCATTTCAACTAACCAATTTAGAACCATCTTGAGCAGCTGGTACCTGAAACAGGTCTTATAGTAGCACTGTAATCATCATGACATCATATCAATCAGGTGAAATTGTTGCTGTGGGGCCCAATCTTCTTGCTGGAAGCTTCAAAGATTGCTGCAGGAAAATTCGCTGTTCATTGTGGAAAATTTAAACATTATTTATACAGACATATATTCAATGAAAGTTATGATAGAGACAAAAGTAGGTATAAAGAAAAGTAAATTTTTTTCTAAATTACTTTTCCTTTCTATCCCATACCATGGCTCCTGACATGAGATTGAAACTCTGAATTTTTATTTTAATAACATGCTTGTATTTAGAGAGGGACAGAGCCCTTGTCCAACTCCACAGCCAGCTCTATATATTTAAGTGTTTTATGTTTTGATCACCTGTCTTTATAAGTCATATTCATTTTTTCTCGATGATTCCTATTGGATAGTTATTTTCCTTCTGTCAGCATCCAAACATCCAGGATCTCTTGAATTTTTTAAGATGTGTATTTCCTGTAAAAGAAGAGCAGAACCTTGCCCCAACCCTATATGCTTTCCTTACCACCTGTATGGTTGTCACCTCTGTGGATGAGCTGCCATTTCTCTTTCTGAAAAGACGTCTCCTTTTTAAACTGAATCTTTATTAATTTTGATTGTATCTACAACTCTTCTTCTCCTCTTGAAACAAAAAGCAATACCCCTTCCTCAATGTAGCACATATCTTTTAGCTTATTCATTTTTAATGTTGTTTATTTCCTTAAAGTACTTACTGTTGATTCTTTCCTGCCATGAATACAAAGAACAAACCACTATGGTGTTTTGTTCTAACAACAGAAACTGAAGTGTTAACAAAATGAAATGTTCAGAACACATTTGTTCAAAATATAAATGAATAAATTGTAACTGATTCCATATTGTTTACCTCTTGTGCAGTGGTTTGTGAAGCTATCCTATAAACATATTGATGAATATCTTGCATATCACCATAGAACCTTCATCTAGCGATGGATGGAGATAGAGACAGAGACCCACACTGGAGCACCAGACTGAGCTCCCAAGGTTCTAATGAGGAACAGAAGGAGGGAGAACATGAGCAAGGAAGTCAGGACCATGAGGGGTACACCCAACCACTGAGACAGTGGGGCCGATCTATTGGGAGCTCACCAAGGCCAGCTGGACTGTGACTGAAAAAGCATGGGATAAAACCGGACTCTCCGAACATGGTGGACAATGAGAGCTGACAAGAGGCCAAGGAGAATGGCATGGGGTTTTGATCCTACTTCATGTTCTGGCTTTGTGGGAGTCTAGACAGTTTGGATGGTCACCTTCCTAGACCTGGATGGAGGTGGGAGGACCTTGGACTTTCCACAGGGCGGGTAACCCTGACTGCTCTTGGGACTGGAGAGGGAGGAGAAGAGGAGTGGGGGGAGGGGGAGAGGGGCGGGAGGAGGGGGAGGGAAATGGGAGGCGAGGAGGAAGTGGGAAAATTATTTTTTCAATAAAAAAATAAAACAACAACAACAAAAACAAAGAAATGTCCTCTGTAGGATCTGTTATTGTAATACCTGGTTCCCCAGTTGGTAATGCTATTTGGGAAGGGTTAAGTAGCAGGTTTTGAGTTTTAGAACCCCACAGTCTTGTAGTTTCCTCTGTGTATGTATGCTTGCATCTGAGGATGTGAGGTCTCAGCTTCCTGTTCTTGGTCACAATGCTGCCTGATTGCTGCCTTGCTTCTTGTCTGCCACGGACTCTTACCTCCTTGGAACCACAAGCCAAAATAAACTCTTTCATATATATATATATACTAAGAGATGGTGTTTTATCACAGCGACAAAAAGTAAATAATTGCTATGAATTGTCAAAAGCAACTAGTTGGCATGAATTTCATGAAAATCTTTAAATTGTGATAGAAACTAAAAACACTAGGCAAAGAGGTTCTAATGTGATACAGGCATCCCTTTAAACTGACAGTCAAAAATCATTAACTAAATCCTTAGTGTCTGTCATAAAGATATTTACAAACCAAAGTGTTTTATATGGGGAAAATGTCAGGCAAAGAGTCTCAAGAAGTGGCATGTAGTTTCTTTAGTTCCCATGCAATGACATATCCTATTAATTATCATCACCATTTCTCTAGCCTCAAAATAAAAGCTTTGTAAAATAAGAAAGGAATTTTATGCACTTTATTCCTTAATATTGTGACACTGAGAAGTATGTATTTCAGAATTGAAGATCTATAAATATTTGCCCTTTTGGACAACACTGTTTTGCTAGCTATATTGTTTACTGTTTTTTCATCTACATAGTTACTACTGCAAGAGAAAATTGAAACTATCAGGTTGTAAACGTGTATAACAGATTTTATCTTTTAAAAATAGAAGTTGAGATGTCTTATCATACAACAAAAGTATATGCTCAACTATGTTCATAGCAGCATTGTTTGTAATAGCCAGAACCTGGAAACAACCTAGATGCCCTTCAATGGAAGAATGGATGAAGAAAGTATGGAATATATACATATTTGAGTACTACTCAGCAGTAAAATCAATGACTTCTTGAATTTTGCATGCAAATGAACAGAAATAGAAAACACTATCCTGAGTGAGGTAAGCCAGAGTCAAAAAAGAGGAACATGGGATGTACTCACTCATAATTGGTTTCTAGCCATAAATAAAGGACATTGAGCCTAAAATTAGTGATTCTAGAGAAGCTAAATAAGAAGGTGAACCCAAAGAAAAACATATAGGCATCCTCCTGAATATTAAACTTCATCAGGTGATGAAAGGAGACAGAGACAGAGACCCACATTGGAGCACCGGACTGAAATCTCAAGGTCCAAATCAGGAGCAGAAGGAGAGAGAGCACGAGCAAGAAACTCAGGACCGCGAGGGGGGCACCCACACACTGAGACAATGCGGATGTTCTATCGGGAACTCACCAAGGCCAGCTAGCCTGGGTCTGAAAAAGCATGGGATAAAACCGGACTTGCTGAACATAATGGACAATGAGGACTACTGAGAACTCAAGAACAATGGCAATGGGTTTTTGATCCTACTGCACGTACTGGCTTTGTGGGAGCCTAGGAAGTTTGAATGCTCACCTTACTAGACCGGAATGGAGGTGGGTGGTCCTGGGACTTCCCACAGGGCAGGGAACCCTGATTGCTCTTAGGGCTGAAGATGGAGGGGGACTTGATAGGGGGAGGGAAATAGGAGGTGGTGGCGGAGAGGAGGCAGAAATCTTTAATAAATAAATTAATTAATTAAAAAAAATAAAAATAGAAGTTAGTGACTTAGACATAGTCATCAGAGAAATGAGCAAAGAAAAACAGATGCAAAAATACTGGACCAAGCCTTGGAAAACTGATTTAGCAGCCCTGTGCACTACGATAACAGGAGATTTTGCTTATATCATTCAGCCATGAAACTTGGCTCACATAAAAAAAAATAACATAAACTTGTTCAAGGAAAATAATGAAAGGACAAATAATGAGAAATAATGAACAGTTAGGGTAGCAAAAAATTAAGATTATATACATCAAAGATAATTCTTCTAAACACAAAAAACACATAAAAAGGAAAAAATCCAATAGATGATGATACATTGCTCTTAAGTATCTATCTATTTAGAGAAAATAGGTTCATGCATAAAACCTGTTAAGAAGGGAGACTAAAGGTTTAGTATCACCCAAAGAAGTCCAGGAGAGCTTCCAGGAGAGATGTTGCATTAACATGAAACAATTTAAGCACTTTTAGTTCTCTCTCTCTCTCTCTGACTCAACAACTCTCAATAAACCTTATCAGTTTAAATCAAAACATATTTACTAGGATTTTCTTTCAGTGCTAAAAAGTATGATTTGCATCTGGGCTCTGAAAATTACTCCTTCCTGAATGCTAAAATGTTTTATATTGGAAACCACATAAAATGTTCTGGTTATTTAGAAGCAGCCCTGGGATGTGCAGTGTCTTAAAGATATAACAGGTGACACTTACCAAATAATTAATGATCATCACAAATAGCTGTGTAGCCATTTAGTAAAGTCTTCCTTTATTGTGATAGATTAAAATAAGTTAGAATCTAGTTCATGTAGAGGAACTATCACCTTTTGGGGAAATCCATTAAAATTGTGCACGTACATGTCATCCTGAATTGCTGTCAGGAGAGCCAGGACTTGCAGAGCCTCATCTGAGGACTTGGTATTTTAAAACCCCCATGGCTAAAGGGTCAAAGAAGAGACAGTATATATTTATCATGAAGCACTTTATCTGCTTGGAAACAGATCACTTGATAATTCACAGCAGCATTTAAAAGGCTAGTTTTAAAAATTAATTATCTGGAGACCCTTGTTGTTGAGATAGTATAATAGGTTTTGATTAAACTTTACAAGAGCAGTAACAGGAATTCTCCAAAGTGCTTGTCTCTCTAAGATGACTTGAAGCAGAGACTGGCTACCTATTTATCAAAGTCATTTTATTTCTCTTCCTGGAAAGGGAATACACAGCCAGACTATATTCCCATTACTCTTTTACAGATAGGTGTGGCAATGTAATTGGGTTATAGCTGACAGAATGAACAGGATGGAGTGTTCCTAAACCTATGGAACTATCCTACATGATGCCCTTACCTCTTCTTCTGTTTCTGATACAACTTGTAAGAACACAGGAGACCCAGCCCTTTGCATGACAATTCGCACACCAAAATAGAGTGGTGTAAAACTCAAAATAAGTTTATGTTTTAATAGACCTGTAAACTTTTCTCAGTTTGCATAGAAATTAAGTTAACATTTAAGAATATATCCCATTCTTAGAGCTCAACGCATCTCCCAAACTTAAATCATGCAAAGTTAAATAGTTTATTTTAGATGAACATGTACACTGATAGATTTATAAAGACTGATATACATGGATAAAATGGCAAAGATGAAATAGAAAAACATAGAATTATTTTAAATTGTTGTAAAGAAGGATTAAGTGAATTCTATCAAGTGATTGAAGGGGTTTGAAACTTCTTCTGTACAGTAGCTTGGTTGAAGGAAAGTCCCCCATTCTTGTTGAAACAGTAGTTGTGAGAAGTATGTACTAATGGGGACAAAACAATGCAAAAGGGTATTTAGAAACATGCTGCTTGATGCAGTCACATTTAACACAGACAAGGTAAGGGATCTTGAATTGCTGGCCAAAATGTATAATGATCTCCATTATAAAATTATTTGTTGCCATGGAGGGCAACTGTGGCCATGGAATTTGATGACTCACCTTGCAGAAGATTTACCAGGGAGTGTTTCATTCACTAGATGATGTAGGGTATAGGACCTCTTGGGATGGACTTGAATTTGAAGTATTACCTCAGTATGACTAAAAGCTCTAAATATATGGTCAAGTTTGTGATGTGGGATGTCTTTCTGTATATGCGTTGTCTTTATTTGTTGATGAATAAAGCAGTTTCGGCCAATGGCTTAGTAGAGTAAAACCAGGTGGGAAATCTGAACAGAGAGAAATACAGAGAGACTCGGCAGAGTCAAGCAGATATCAGTCAGCCGCCGAGAAAACAAGGCATGTAGAAAATGAGATAATGCTATGGCCACATGGCAATACATAGACAAATAGAAAGTGTAAGATGTAAGAGCTCGTTAAAAATATGCCTGAACCATCAGTCAAACAGTGTTGTAATTAATATAGTTACTGTGTGATTATTTAGGTCTGGATAGCCAGGAAACAAAAGTATAGTTTCTGTTTACAAGTTTGTAACTCCATATCACAAATGTCTCAAAAGACTACGTGGAATTTTCTAAGAGAGAACAGAAATATTATCTAGAGGAAAATTTGCAGGCTTGTACTTGAGTTTAGTCTAGACTACCCTGATATAATGGCCTCTTGCCTTGTTTGTCCACCCAGCCTTCAGCTATGTTTTTACAGTTATCATGTCACTCTGAGTATCTTTCTCCCATCTTCACAGAGGACAACACAAGTATCACATCTCTCCCATATGTCTTCCTAGAGGTAGACTGACATGAGTTGAGCCTTAGACATTTTACTCCTAACACAAAAGCTTTAAATGACTAAATGACTAGATTTCTAGCATCTATAGCAATATATATGTAATGGTACTTCTAGTCTGTCCATACATTTTCAGGTAACTCTTGCATCAATCCATCTCTGAGCCCATTTGTTCAGCCTTTTGTCCATGCTATAAAGCCCTAAGAGCTTTGTGATTTTTATGTCCTTATCACTCACTTTATTTTAAAGGTAGTTTCTACTGTTTATATATAAGACCTTGACTGAAAAAAAATTAGTCAGAACAGCAGTGAGTCAAAGTAATTGCCTCCTCCTCACTTAAGCTATTTCTGTCAGGTTATTTTAGTCATTGGTATAATAACTGACGAACACACTGATTTCTTTTTGGATTGTGGCTTTTTCGTGTTTTCTCAGAAATCCCTTTGGTATATTAAACTATAATTTCTGTAGAAGACTTTTCCAAAATGTTTAGTTTATCCTTGCTTCTTTGAAAATATATGTGAGCTGCTGTGGAAAATGGTCTTTTATCCTGTCACTTGTATTATTTTTAATAACGTGCTGATTGCCCAGTAGCCAGGCAGGAAGTATAGGTGGAGCAACCAGACAGGAAGTAGAGGCAGGGCAACAAGAATGCTAGGAAGAATGAAGCACAGTGTGCAATCATGACCCAGCCTTAGAGGAAGCAAGATGTTACTGCCTCTCCAAAAAAAGATACCAAGCCACATGGCTAACACAGATAAGAATTATGGACTAGTATAATTTATAAGAGTTAATAAGAAGCGTGAAATACTAGGCCAATCAGTTTATAATTAATGTAGACTTCTATGTGTCCCTTTGTGACTGAACAACTGAAGGACCAGGTAAGACAGAAACCTCAGTCAACATGTGAGCCAGTTTTATTTTGCTTGCTTATTGAAGGCAATGTTAGATTTACAGAAAATTGATCAAGAACTATAATTCCTCCATTCAAACTTTCTCCAAGGAGTTAAACTTTTTGTGTCTCCCTCTGTTATGACATACTGTTAAAGTAGTTGAACACTAACTTTTGAAATATTGGATAATGCATGTAGTTATTTTTCATTTTATTTGTATTGTAGAGGTCTGTGTTTTGTGAGAATGCATCATGGAATCAATAGTACATCATTTTATAGGATAATATACCTGGTCCCCTGAACAACTGAACAACACATATTTAGTCCTGCCTAACCAACTAATACTTGGAAAACTCTAACCTAAGTTTTGCTATAAGCACTGTTTGTACATTTTAGAATGCTGTGGAAGTGGAATAATATGGTATCTTGAATTTGCTTTCTATTTTTGTTATAAAACATCATGATTAAGATCAGCTAGGGGAGGAAAGGTTTTATGTCACATTATACTTCTAAATAACAGTCAAAACTAAGGGAAGTCAAAGCTGGAACTTAAGTCAGGAACCTGGAGGCAGGAGTGCTGAAGATGCCATGGAATACTACTGCTTACTGGCTTACTACTAATGGCTTCCATAGCTTGTTTCTTTCATACCCTAGTGACAAGGACAGGGCTGGCACCTCTTGTTTCAACCTCGGTGCTGGAATTATGGGTCTAAGCAACTATTAGGTTTGTAGTAGGCTTTATTAAGAAGTAAGATTAAAGCTACTTTCCATAAATTGTAGGATCACAACCACCACAGTGAGACGTTTAGTTTTATAAGATGCTATTTTTCAATTTTCTTATGGAAAATGAATGATAGTTTCTGTTGCTCAATGTCCTATGTGTTTGATGATGCCAATGCTTGGAATCACTACAGCTTAATAGGGCTATGGTGGTGGACCATTTTATTCTGATTTATAAATTCCCAAAGATAAAAGCATTTTTTCATATAATTTTGTACTTTTTATATGTTCTTTGAGTAGGTGTATATTTAGGCTTTCTACCCATTTTATTGTATTTGCTTGTTTTTTATGTTGAGTTTTAAAGACGTCCATGTATATTTTGCCAAATGTTTAACAGAATATGCATTTTGAAAACATTTATTCAGTCTCTGAATTTATTTTTTATTCTATTGCAATGACTTCCATATAGCAGTAGTTTTGAAATGTAAAGTTAAGTTTATAAGTTCTTTTGTCTTATACAGAGTATGTTTTCTATATTATCTCTAAGTCAGCAGTAAAGCCTACATCATTTAGATTACCTCTTTTATTATCTTTTAGATCTTCTGGAGTTTTCTGTTGAATAGTTCTAACCTATCACACTCCCTGAGCTAATTTTGTAAAATCTGTAAAGTGTACATGTAAATCCAAATTTTTACACTTGCATTTGTACTGAATCCATTTGATGAAAATATTTTTCTCCAATAAATCTTGTTTGTTTATTTTGTGAATTATTTTATTACATGCATGTGGATATAATGTGTATCTCTGTTGTTTCTTGTTCTGTTTTCTGTGATGCCTAGTTTTATATAAACTTGATACAAGCTAAGTACTTTGGGAAGAAGGACTTTCAACTAATAAAATATCCCTACTTATCTGTGTACAAATCCATAATGTGCTTTTCTTAATTCATTATTACTTGGAAGGACACAATCAACTGTGTGTTTTTGCCAATGGTAGGATGGTGGTCCTAGCTAGTATATTAAAGCAGGCTGAGTACCAAGAAATGCAATTCGGTAATAGCACTTCACCACTGCTTCTTCAGTTCCTGGCCTGACTCTCTTTGATATTGTACCTTGATGTAGAATTCTGAAATAGCCTCTTTTATATCCAAGTTGATTTTAGTCATGGTATTCTATTACACAAATAGAAATCTAATGAAGACAATGTCTTTTTAACATTTAATTCGATATGATAATCACTTGTTCACAGTAGTTTTATGTTTTCCATAAAACTGTATTCATGTCAATCTTCAGGCATTTTCTTTTTAATGCTGCTCATTATATTGTGTCAATTTTACTATTCACAAAATTGAATTCTTTCCAATACAAAACTAACCCATTTTTGTACTCATACTTGTATTCCTTCATGCTGTACTGATTGATGCACATGCTCACACGACTATGCCTATGTGAAGGCCGGAGTTCAGTGATGGATATCTTCCCGAATCATTCCCCACCTCATATTTTTGAGACTTGTCTTGAAGTACAAGAGATTTGAAATAACTTATTTCAATGAAGCAAGGGCTCAGTGACTGAACAAAACATTTTAGCCATTTGGGTCCAGGGGTCCCTTCTTTCCACTTTCCTTCCCAGCTCCAGGATTAATGATGAACAACATTGATCCCTGTGTGTTATTTGGGTGTTCCGGACGCAAATGTAGTTTCCCAGACTTACAGAAAAAAATTATTTTACCAACTGAACAACTCCAAATCCTAGTCAAAAATATTTTAGCATTTTTCTTATATAGATATATATTTGTTCATGTATTTGTATCTTTATATTTTAAAGTCCTACTTGAATGATTTATGAATTCACTTGGTTTGTTTTTAGTCTCTTTCTCAGGTACTCTATAGTTGCATTTCTTATCTCAGAACTTTATTTATCACTAAAGATAATCAGTCTATCTTTAGCTTCCCATAGCATGAGGAAGTTTCATCTTTAGCTTTGTGTGACAGTCTGATTTTTAAGTCTGCAAATATGATACATGAAGATTAATGGGGCTTGATTCCTTTAAGCACATTTGAGTTTATACATGCTCTGCATTGGATTCTGTCAGACTCAGTGCAATATACTATAGCTAGATATTTCAGCAAGTATGTCTATCACCAAGCTCTGTGGTAATTTTGCTTTTGCACTTGAATTGAATTCATGATAGTGAGGATACAAAGGAATTTGCCAAATAAACTAATATTTTTCTAAGGTAATACAGAAAATTATACAATAAGCAACATTCAAATACTTTATTAGAGGAAAATATTTTTCCTGAAGTAAAATAGCATAACTATTAAATAAATATCAATACATAAATGTATTCTTCACAAGTCTTATAAGTGATTACTTCTTCATATATAATTTCTAGCATGACATAATTGTTGTTTTTAATCAAAGGAAGATCCAATTTATTTTACAAGTATAGTATTATACAGTGTCATGGCACCTCATCATCATAATAGTTTCAGAGGACAATTTTAATTCTGTCAATCAAAATTTATATCCAAATCATCTGAAAAATATATGTAATCTTATTACTATGATAGAGTCTGCATCTTTATATACACATTTTTTTTCTACTACATTGAAATACACTACTCTGTAGGTTCTTCGTTAAGCCTGTAATTAAGGTCATTAAATTACAATTATCTGAACAATGGCCTCATACATAAGCCTCTTTTGTCATACATACTATTTTGGCATATTATTATAATATTTACTTTAGTCATACTTTTTCGTGGTGACTGCCAACCCATAAATACTGAGATGAAGATATTATTAATTACGAAAGCTTGACTTTAGCTTAGGTACTTTTTATACTTGTTCTTATGACTTAGATTAACCTGTCTCTATGAAACTACATTTTTCCACGTGGCTTGGTTTCTTCTGTTCTGTCTGACTTCTTTAGTGTCACCCTGATATCGCCATAGTGCCCATTTTGTTTCCTTTAAATCTGGCATGCACCTCTGATTTCTTTTTCTGAGCATTCTCTCTCTAACAAGAAGTCCTGCCTATCTCTGCAGCTTAGCATTTGGATGGTCAGCTTTTTATTACAATATATCTACACGCAGTGTATAAATACCCTACAACAATTTACATTATACAATAGTAGTGTAGTGTGGGCTACTACTATTTGTCCCTAAACATTTTTTTTTTAAAAAAACTCATAAAAGAAGTTCTATACCATATTATTTCTGACTATTTTTAAGTTAAGCATTAACTCAAGACTGTTCAGTTAGTGTTTAGTGATATCTGTACATAAAGACAGAGAAAAGGATATTCTATTTAATTCCTGTAGTCTTACATTTGATTATTCTTTGTCCTTTGGGCTTAGAACTACCGTGATTCTGAATAATTAAAATACTAGCTTCCTAAATCATATGCAGGTGTGAAGATTGTTTCCCACTGTTTAAGCAGAAATCTCACAAATTAAACCTATAAATAATAGAATATAAAGATCACATAGTAAGATGTCTATTTTTGAGTCTTTGGTGTAGACTTTTACTTCTTAAATTTTACATCAACAACAGAGAATACAACAACAATTGTTTGTAATTTAAAATGGCTATGGACAAAGAGGAGGTGAAGACAACCTAGAATTAAAATGACATGGTCACAGATTCACACAATGTTTCAGATATTTTTCTTTAATTCCTGAGACTCTACACTTGTACCAAAGCACTGTGCCTGTTTTTGAGAACATTAAAAGACACCAAATACTTCAGATATTTTCCCAGGGATGTGATGTGTGTTTCAAAGCACATGCTTTGGGTTAAATACCAGTGTATGCTCTGTTTGGGTTTCTGTATTTAATTTGATAATCTTTAAGCTGTGCTGCACACTATGTGTAGTGAACACAATCAAAGAAGGAACGAAAATGACTAAATCTAATTCATATTATAGCAAGTAATATTTTATCTAGATCCTCAAGTTTTACTTTATAAAAACTAGTCTTTAATTATTGGCAATATTGCACATATTTGCATATTTACTTCTGCAACTATAAAGTGACTGTGAAAGTGACATATTTGGGTCAATTTTTGTAACCCCTAGATAAATCCTACTTAATTGAATAAGTCATGTTTACTTGATATTTTAATATAAAAACCTTCAGTGTTTACTTGATATTTGAGTTTAAAAGCCAGTTTTTATTGTATTTGTATATCTGCACTCCTTTACTGATCTG
The DNA here is from genome assembly GCF_950005125.1 of Chionomys nivalis. Classification (NCBI taxonomy): domain Eukaryota; kingdom Metazoa; phylum Chordata; class Mammalia; order Rodentia; family Cricetidae; genus Chionomys; species Chionomys nivalis. The sequence continues at coordinate 71,833,309 of NC_080090.1, read as the reverse complement.
AATGTAGCACAAGCGTTTACTATGGTTTTTGTGGTTGGTGTTCCATAGATTTTTCTCCTAAATGGCTACTGATACCAAGGACCATCCTCTGTATTCACTATGCCTGTTTCCTGGAAACAGACTTTCTGTAACAGAAGGAACTATGTAGAAGGAGTTTATTTTTCATTTAGTAGAAGAATATCTGAAAGCCAACTTTACAGTTTTCAGAGGATAGAATGTAGATTTTTGTTGACCTGTTTATGTGAGTCAACTATTATCTCTTATTATCACAAGTCTGTAATAATAGCTTCCACAATTTAGAGATGTAGACCTTAAGAAAATTACTGAAGCTACTAAAAACTTTGTATATATGTCTTTATTGTCAATCTCAGGGCAGAAAATATTAGCTTGGTTTTTGTTTGTTTTCCTGAAAGAAATATATCAATTTAATAATGTAATTTGGTGTTTGTTTTTACATTTTATGATATTTATAAATTATTTTGCTATAGAAGTGATAGAGTACATATGTGAAATACCTGCCACAATATCACAGTAGTAAAGAGTACTAAAAATTGTCACTTGGTAAGGGCTTTATTAATATGTTGCTAGAATTGAATAAGAGCAGCAGCAGTTCTTCTTACTTCTATTATACACATAAGTTTAATAAAATAGAGCAAAATAAAGACCTACATTCATGTGTACACTTCCACATATAATTAAAAAGAAAAAAGAATAACCAAATGTAATGACTGTTTTGTCATTATAAATGTGTATCTCATTTATACTTCTCAAACTACTTTAACAAAGTGTAAGAAATATTTTTTTGTTTTATGATTATCATATTTGTTGACAGAAAGATTTATTTTAACTGTGCATAAATTGCATTTTTACAGCTCATGTGTACTAAATACAGCTGCACACTGTTGGGTGCAAAACTCAAATTTGATCCCAGATAGATTTTAAAGAGATTTCCTTTCACTTAGTAATTATGAAATAATAAAATTGTCACATGTAATCTGTCAAGTGTTGAATATTTCCAAATATTGTATGTCATCTAAATTAACATTTATGCAGCGCTCTTTAGTAGACATTAAAAAAATACCTTTTAAAAAGCTAACTCAGGATTTGGGGGCATCCAGGAGTTCCTGTGTAGGTGCCGAGAAGTTTCATCGGGACGGGTGAGTGTGTGCTATCCTGGGGCAGAGGGTCCCGGTAGAGAGCACAAACGCCCCTCCCCCAGCTCCTGCTGCAAAGCTTTCTCTCCTACACACCCGCCCCCACCCCCACCCCCAAGCCTGCCTTGCCTGCAAGGTCCTTAGCTGTGGAACAGTTTCCTGCCCTTTCACTAAGGCTACCAGCCCAGACCAGTGAGTACCTGACTAGAGGGCAGGCCTCAAGGTCCCCGCCAGGGGAAGCAGGCCCCTGCTGCTGGGGTTGCAGTCTCTGCTTGTGATCTCCTGGACCTGCTCTCCCTGCCCCCTATTTCCCTTGGTCCCTGGCTCATTGGGGCCACCAGGAATCCCTGCATAGGTGCTGAGAAGTCCCATCTGGATGGGTGAGTGTGTGCTATCCTGGGGCGCACTGTCCCGGTAGAGAGCACAAACGCCCCCCCCCCAGCTCCTGCTGCAAGGCTTTCTTTCCTACACACCCGCCCCCCACCCCCACCCCCAAGCCTGCCTTGTCTGCAAGGTCCTTTACTGTGGAACAGTTTCCTGCCCTTTCACTGAGGCTACCAACCCAGAGTAGTGAGGGCCTGACTAGAGGGCAGGCCTCAAGGTCCCCGCCAGGGAAAGCGGGCCCCCGCTGCTGGGGCTGCAGTCTCTGCTGTGATCTCCTGGACCTGCTCTGCCTGCGCCCTACTTCCCTTTGTCCCTGGCTCATTGGGGCATCCAGGAGTTCCTGTGTAGGTGCCGAGAAGTTTCATCGGGACGGGTGAGTGTGTGCTATCCTGGGGCAGAGGGTCCCGGTAGAGAGCACAAACGCCCCTCCCCCAGCTCCTGCTGCAAGGCTTTCTCTCCTACACACCCGCCCCCACCCCCACCCCCAAGCCTGCCTTGTCTGCAAGGTCCTTAGCTGTGGAACAGTTTCCTGCCCTTTCACTAAGGCTACCAGCCCAGACCAGTGAGTGCCTGACTAGAGGGCAGGCCTCAAGGTCCCCGCCAGGGAAAGCGGGCCCCTGCTGCTGGGGCTGCAGTCTCTGCTGTGATCTCCTGGACCTGCTCTGCCTGCGCCCTACTTCCCTTAGTCCCTGGCTCATTGGGGCATCCAGGAGTTCCTGTGTAGGTGCCAGAAGTTTCATCGGGACGGGTGAGTGTGTACTATCCTGGGGCGGACGGTCCCGGTAGAGAGCACAAACGCCCCTACACTAAGGATACCCAACCAGAGCAGTGAGTGCCTGCCTAGCGGGCAGGCCTCAGCAACCCCCTAAAGGGAGCGCAGGCACCTCCAGCTTGTACTGCAGTGTCGCCTGTGTTCTACTTGACCCCGCCCGACCCCTTGCATTCGGCCTTCTTTACGCGGGTCATTGGAATACCACGCATCCATGTTTTGGTGTTGAGGAGTTCACCTGGAAGGGAACGGTTCCTGCCCCTACACTGAGGAGATACACCTAGAGAGTTAGTCACAGCAAAGACTGGTCCAAGACATCAGGCCTCTCCTGGCTCCATTTGAAGGAAAAGATGGGCAGGCGCCAATGCAAGAATTCCCCCAACAACTTGAAAGGCAACGTGACATCACCAGGATCCAGGAATCCCGAAATGAGAAGTGTACACCCTAATCCAGAAGAATTAGAAGAATTCGACTCAAAAGTGAATTTTATGAAAATAATAGAGGACCTTAAACAGGAGGTGAAAAACTGCCACAACCAATTAGAGATTACAAACAAAAAGGTAGAGGAAATGAATAAATCTCTCAAAGATACCCAAGAAAACCAAGAGAAACAAGAAAAAGTAATCAAACAGGTAAGGGAAACGGTTCAAGACTTGAAGAATGAAGTGGAAGTAATAAAGAAAACACAAACCAAGGGAAGGATGGAGATGGAAAATTTGAATAAACGAACAGGAACTACAGAGACAAGTACCACCAACAGATTACAAGAGATAGAAGAAAGAATCTCAGACACTGAAGATACCATAGAGAAAATAAACACTCTCATCAAAGAAAACAGCATAACCAACAAATTCTCATCACAAAACATTCAGGAAATCTGGGACACAATAAAAAGACCAAACCTAAGAATAATAGGGATAGAAGAAGGAGAAGATCTACAGCTCAATGGTCCAGAAAATATATTTAATAAAATTATAGAAGAAAACTTTCCCAACCTTAAGAAAGATATTCCTTTGAAGGTCCAAGAAGCATACAGAACACCAAATCGACTGGATCAAAAAAAAACATCTCCTCGTCATATAATAATCAAAACACAAAACATACAGAATAAAGAAAGAATATTAAGAGCTGCAAAGGAAAAAGGTCAAGTTACCTATAAAGGTAAACCTATCAGACTTACACCTGATTTCTCTATGGAAACCATGAAAGCCAGAAGGTCCTGGATAGATATACTGCAGAAACTACGAGACCATGGATGCAAGCCCAGACTTCTATACCCAGCCAAGCTTTCGTTCACTATAAATGGAGAAAACAAAATTTTCCAGGATAAAAACAAATTTAAACAATACGTAGCCACAAATCCAGCCCTTCAGAAAGTAATTGAAGGAAAATCACAAACCAAGGAGTCCAACAATGCCCACAATAACTCAGACATCTAATGACCCTTCACCAGCACAACTTGAAGAAGGGAAACACACAAACTCTACTACCAAAGGAAAGAAGGAAAGAAAGGAAAAATGACTGGAGTTAACAACCACTGGTCATTAATATCACTTAATATCAATGGACTCAACTCACCTATAAAGAGGCACAGGCTAAGAGATTGGATACGAAAACAGGATCCAACATTCTGCTGCTTACAAGAAACACACCTCAACCACAAAGACAGACATCTACTCAGAGTAAAGGGCTGGGAAAAGGTTTATCAAGCAAACGGACCTAAGAAACAAGCAGGTGTGGCCATACTAATTTCTAAGAAAGTTGACTTCAAACTAAAATCAATCAAAAGAGATGGAGATGGACATTTTTTACTCATAACAGGAACAATTCACCAGGATGAAGTCTCAATCCTGAATATCTATGCCCCTAATATAAAAGCACCCACTTATGTAAAAGAAACGTTACTAAAACTCAAGGCAGTCATCAAACCACACACACTAATAGTAGGAGATTTCAACACTCCTCTCTCACCAATGGACAGGTCAATCAGACAGAAACCTAACAGAGAAATAAGAGGATTAAGGGAGGTAATGAATCAAATGGACTTAACAGACATCTATAGAACATTCCACTCAAATAAGAAAGAATATACCTTCTTCTCTGCAGCTCATGGAACCTTCTCGAAAATAGACCACATACTCGGTAACAAAGCAAACTTACACAGTTACAAAAAAATATCGGTAACCACCTGTGTCTTATCAGATCACCATGGATTAAAGTTAGAATTCAACAACAATGCTATCCCCAGAAAGCCTATGAACTCATGGAAATTGGACAGTCAACTACTGAACCACACCTGGATCAAGGAAGAAATAAAGAAAGAAATTAAAGTCTTTCTTGAATTCAATGAAAACGAAGACTCATCATACTCAAACCTATGGGACACTATGAAAGCAGTGCTAAGAGGAAAGTTCATAGCATTAAGTGCCCACATAAAGAAAACGGAGAAAGCACACATTGGAGACCTAATAGCCCACCTTAAAGCTTTAGAAAGAAAAGAAGCAGACTCACCTAGGAGAAGTAGAAGACTGGAAATAATCAAATTGAGGGCTGAAATCAACAAAATAGAAACACAGAAAACAATCCAAAGAATCAATGAAACAAAAAGCTGGTTCTTGGAGAAAATCAATAAGATTGATAAACCCCTATCCAAACTAATCAAACGGCGGAGAGAGAATACGCAAATTAACAAAATCAGAAACGAAAAGGGAGACATAACCACAGACACAGACGAAATTCAGAGAATCATTAGATCTTACTACAAAAACCTGTATGCCACAAAATTGGAAAATGTAAAAGAAATGGACACTTTTTTAGATAAGTACCATATACCAAAGTTAAACCAGGACCAGGTGAACAATCTAAATAGACCCGTTAGTCGCGATGAATTAGAAGTTGTTATAAAAAACCTTCCCACCAAAAAAAGCCCAGGTCCAGACGGCTTTAATGCAGAATTCTACCAGAACTTCCAAGAAGACCTAATACCTATACTCCTTAATGTATTTCACAATATTGAAACAGAGAAGTCATTGCCAAATTCCTTTTATGAAGCTGAAGTTACTCTGATACCAAAACCACACAAAGACACAACCAAGAAAGAGAACTACAGGCCAATCTCACTCATGAACATCGACGCAAAAATACTCAATAAAATACTGGCAAACCGAATCCAAGAACACATTAGAAAAATTATCCATTATGATCAAGTAGGCTTCATACCAGAGATGCAGGGCTGGTTCAACATACGAAAATCTATCAATGTAATCCATCATATAAATAATCTGAAAGAAAAAAACCATATGATCATTTCATTAGATGCGGAAAAAGCATTTGACAAAATTCAACATCCCTTTATGATAAAGGTCTTAGAGAGATTAGGAATACAAGGGTCGTTCCTAAATATAATAAAAGCTATTTATAGCAAGCCGTCAGCTAACATCAAATTAAATGGAGAGAAACTCAAAGCTATTCCACTAAAATCAGGAACACGACAAGGTTGTCCACTCTCTCCATACCTCTTTAATATAGTGCTTGAAATTCTAGCAATAGCAATAAGACAACATAAGGGGATCAAAGGGATTCAAATCGGAAAGGAAGAAGTTAAACTTTCATTATTTGCAGACGATATGATAGTGTACATAAGCGACCCCAAAAACTCCAGCAAAGAACTCCTTCAGCTGATAAACACCTTTAGTAGCGTTGCAGGATACAAGATCAATTCCAAAAAATCAGTTGCCCTCCTATACACAAAGGATAAGGAAGCAGAGATGGAAATCAGAGAAGCATCACCCTTCACGATAGCCACAAATAGCATAAAATATCTTGGGGTAACCCTAACCAAGGAAGTAAAGGATCTATTTGACAAGAACTTTAAGTCAATGAAGAAAGAAATTGAGGAGGATACCAGAAAATGGAAGGATCTCCCTTGCTCTTGGATAGGGAGGATCAACATAGTAAAAATGGCAATTCTACCAAGGGCAATTTATAGATTCAATGCAATCCCCATTAAAATCCCATCAAAATTCTTCACAGATCTTGAGAGGACAATAATCAACTTTATATGGAGAAACAAAAAACCCAGGATAGCCAAAACAATCTTATATAATAAAGGATCGTCTGGAGGCATTACCATCCCTGACCTCAAACTCTATTACAGAGCCTCAGTATTGAAAACAGCTTGGTATTGGCATAAAAACAGAGAAGTCGATCAATGGAACCGAGTAGAAGACCCTGATTTTAACCCACAAACTTATGAACACCTAATTTTTGATAAAGGAGCTAAAAGTATTCAATGGAAAAAAGAGAGCATCTTCAACAAATGGTGCTGGCAGAACTGGTTGTCAACGTGTAGAAGAATGAAAATAGATCCATATCTATCACCATGCACAAAACTCAAGTCCAAATGGATTAAAGACCTCAATATTAGTCTGAACACACTGAACCTGATAGAAGAAAAAGTTGGAAGTACTCTACAACATATGGGTACAGGAGATCACTTCCTACGTTTATCCCCAGCAGCACAGACATTAAGGGCAACATTGAATAAATGGGACCTCCTGAAACTGAGTAGCTTCTGTAAAGCAAAGGACACTGTCACTAAGACAAAAAGGCAACCCACTGACTGGGAGAAGATCTTCACCAACCCTGCAACAGACAAAGGTCTGATCACCAAAATATATAAAGAACTCAAGAAACTAAACTTTAAAATGCTAATGAACCCAATAAAAAAATGGGGCACTGATCTGAACAGAGAATTCTCAACAGAAGAAATTCAAATGGCCAAAAGACACCTAAGGTCATGCTCAACCTCCTTAGCGATAAGGGAAATGCAAATTAAAACAACTTTGAGATACCATCTTACACCTGTCAGAATGGCTAAAATCAAAAACACCAATGATAGCCTTTGCTGGAGAGGTTGTGGAGAAAGAGGCACACTCATTCATTGCTGGTGGGAATGCAAACTTGTGCAACCACTTTGGAAATCAGTGTGGCGATTTCTCAGGAAATTTGGGATCAACCTACCCCAAGATCCAGTAATACCACTATTGGGAATATACCCAAGAGATGCCACATCAAATGACAAAAGTATCTGTTCAACTATGTTCATAGCAGCATTGTTTGTAATAGCCAAAACCTGGAAACAACCTAGATGCCCTTCAATGGAGGAATGGATGAAGAAAGTGTGGAATATATACATATTAGAGTACTACTCAGCAGTAAAAAACAATGACTTCTCGAATTTTGCGTGCAAATGGATGGAAATAGAAAACACTATCCTGAGTGAGGTATCCCAGACCCAAAAAGAGGAACATGGGATGTACTCACTCATAATCGGTTTCTAGCCATAAGTAAAAGACATTAAGCATATAATGTGTGATCCTATAGAAGTTAAATAAGAAAGTGAACCCAAAGAAAATCATATAGTCATCCGCATGGAGAGGGGGAAGTAGACAAGATTGCAGGGCAAAAACTGGGAACTTGCGGGTGAGGTGGCATGGGGCAAAGGGGAAATGGGATGAGAAATATGAGAAGGGGAGGATGGGAGGAGCTCGGGGGATTGGGATGGTTGGGATATAGGAAGGATGGATACGGGAGCAGCGAAGTATATATCCTATCTAAGGGAGCCATCTTAGGGTTGGCAAGAGACTTGACTCTAGAGGGGTTCGCAGGTGTCCAGGAATATGTCCCCAGCTGGTACCTTGGGCAACTAAGGAGAGGGAACCTGAAATGACCCTATCCTATACTGATGAATATCTTGCATATCACCTTAGAACCTTCATCTGGCGATGGATCAAGGTAGAGACAGAGTCTCAATTTGGAGCAACGGTCTGAGCTCTTAAGGTCCAAATGAGGAGCAGAAGGAGGGAGAACAAGAGCAAAAAATCAGGACCACGAGGGATGCACCCACCCACTGTGACAGTGGAACTGATTTATTAGGAGCCCACCAAGGCCAGCTGGTCTGGGACTGAATAAGCATGGGTTGATTCCGGACTCTCTGAGCATGGCGGTCAACGAAGACTGATGAGAAGCCAAGGACAATGGCACTAGGTTTCAATCCTAATACATGAACTGGCTTTGTGGGAGCTTAGCCTGTTTAGAAGCTCACCTTCCTGGACGTAGATAGAAGACCTTCGTCTTCCCGCAGGGCAGAGAATTTGGACTGCTCTTCAGTATCGAGAGGGAGGGGGAATGGTGTGGGGGGAGGAGAAGAGGAGTGGGGATAGGGGGAGGGGAGTGGGGGGAGGGGGCAATATTTGGGAGGAGGGGAGGGAAATGGGAAACGGGGAGCAGGTGGAAATTTTAATTAAAAAAGAATAAAAAATAAAAAAAAAAAAAAAAAAAAAAGAATATAAAAAAAAAAAAAAAAAAAAAAAAAAAGCTCCACTGAAAGCACTCCATTTCTTTCCTAACTACACATTCCTCAAAAAAAAAAAAAAAAAAAAAAAAAAAGGTCTGGCCTATCACAGAAATACTCCAGTCCCAGAAATCAGTGTGGTGGTTTCTCAGAAAACTGGGAGTCAACCTATATCAGGATCCAGTACTACCACTCTTGGGAATATACCCAAAAGATGCCCAATCACACTACAAAAGCATTTGTTCAACTATGTTCATAGCAGCATTATTTGTAATAGCCAGAACCTAGAAACAACCTAGATGCCCCTCAACGAAAGAATGGATAAAGAAAGTGTGGCACATATACACATTAGAGTACTACTCAGCAGTAAAAAACAATGACATCTTGAATTTGACATGGAAATGGACGGAAGTAGAAAACACTATCCTGAGTGAGATAACCCAGACCCAAAAATATGAATATGATATGTACTCACTCATTAGTGGATTCTAGCCATAAACAAAGACATTGAGCCTATAGTTCATGATCCTAGAGAAGCTAAGTAATAAGGTGAATCCAAAGAAAAAAATATATAGATGCTCCTAGAAATTGGAAGCAGACAAGATCATCAGGCAAAAGTTGGGAGCATGGGGGTGGGGGAGTATAGTGAGCTACAGGCCAGCCTGCTTTTTGTCCTGCCCGGCTCCCACATGGCTAGCTTAGGCCCAGAAATAATAACACAGAAACTGTATTCTTTTAAACACTGCCTAACCCATCAGCTAATTCTCACATCTTGATTAACCCATTTCTAATAATCTGTGTAGCACCATGAGGTGGTGTCTTACCGGGAAAGATTCAGCATGTTTGACCTGGTGGCTGGTTCCATGGCATCTGACCCAGAGAGGAGAGGCATGGAGATTGCCTCACTTCCTCCCAGCATTCTGTTCTGTTTACTCCGCCTACCTAATTTTCTGTCCTATCAAAGGGCCAAGGCAGTTTCTTTATTAACCAATGAAATCAACTCAAAACAGAAGACCCTCCCACATCAGGGGAGGGGTAGAAGGAAAGGGAGAAGGGGAGATAGAGGTGAGAAGGGGGGGTTGGGGAAAGCTTGGGGGGGTGGGATGGTTGATATGGAGTAAGGACGGATATGGGAGCAGGGAAGGAGATATCTTAATTGAGGGAGCCATTTTGGAGTTGGCAAAGGCTTGGCTCTGGAGGGGTTCTCAGGAGCCCATGGGAATGTCCACAGATAGACCCTGGGCAGTGGAGGAGAGGGTGCCTGAACTAACCTTGCCCGATATAGTCAGACTGATGACTATCTTGAATATCACCATAGAACCTTTGTCTGGCATCGGATGGAGGCAGAGACAGAGACCCACATCAGAGCACTGGACTGAGCTCCCAAGGTCCAGCTGAAGAGTGGAAGGAGGGAGAGTATGAGCAAGGAAGTCAGGACCACTAGGGAATGGTTCACCTACTGAGACTGTGTGCCTGAGCTAATGGGAGCTCACCAACTCCAGCTGGACTGAGATTGAACAAGCATGGGATCAAACTGGACCCCCTGAGTGTAGTTGACAATTGGGGCAGACTGAGGGACCAATGATAATGTCACTGGGATTTGTCTCTACTGCATGTACTGGCTTTTTGGGATCTTATTCTCTTTGGATACATACCTTCCTAAGCCTGGATATAGAGGGGAGGGCCATGGACTTCCCACAAGGCAGGAGGGAGTGGGATTGGGGTGGGGGAAGTGGGAGGGAAGTAGGAAGAGGGGAGGAAGTGGGAATTTTGATTTATAATATAAAGTAATATAATTATATATAAATAATATATTTATAATATAAAGTAATAAAAAACGAAATACTCCAAAAAAAAAAAAAAAAAAAAAAAAAAAAGCTAACTCAGCCGGGCGGTGTTGGTGCACGCCTTTAATCCCAGCACTCGGGAGGCAGAGGCAGGCGGATCTCTGGGAGTTCGAGGCCAGCCTGGGCTACAAAGGGAGTTCCAGGACAGGCTCCAAAAGCTAGAGAAACCCTGTCTCGAAAAACAAAAAAATAAATAAATAAAATAAATAAATAAATAAATAAATAAATAAATAAAATAAAAAGCTAACTCAAATTTAAGAAAAAATTCTGCAAACATTCTGGCCATACATAGTTGAAGATTCTCCTTAGACCTACCTACTCCTGGCCTAGCCTGATGGTTTATATACACAGTTTAATATTGGAAGACATAAGCAATGGTAGCATAACTGTTAATGCTATATAACCATATAATTATACAGAAAAGGCAAAACAGATTTACAGTACAAAATGTTAACTCCAAAAAAAAAAAGCATACATATGAATAAGACACTTACCATGAGAGCATTGATGACTGGGGCAGCTTTGAGGGACTCACTGGAATAGAGGTAAGAGAACATTAACATGAATATGTAATTCAACTTCATAGTCTCAAGTCACACAAAATTTATGAAAAAAACACTTTAATTACACATTACACTTAGAACATAAATTTTTATTTTATTAATATTTTAATTTCTTAATGATGTCCTTGACTTCTCTGGCTTATATAGTTCTTCCTCCCAGTCTTCATCTGTGACTCTCTGCATCTGTTCCCATGAGTTACTGAAGGAAACCTCACTGTTGACAACTGGGGCAGTCATCAATCTAAGAGGACAGCACAATATTGTTAGGTATAATTATGTTGACTTTTTTTCCAATCATGTTTAGTTCTATTTTAGTTCTCAGGGCCATCCAGCCTCTGGGTTCTGATACTCCAGGCACTATCAGGAGTGGGCTCACTCTTGTGGCATGGGTCTCAACTAACTTGGGCTCATAGGAGCACTCAAAGCCTGAACCAACTATGTGACAACAACTGTGTTGCTTGATCTGCGTGTTGGACTCCTTACTAACAGTGAGAACAGAGACTGTCTCTAAAGCAGCCTTTCCCTCAACAAAACCAAAACCAAAAGAGAGAGAAAGAGAAAGAGAAAAAGAAGGAGGAGGAGAAAGAGGAGGAGGAGGAGGAAAAAGAAGAATTTTGTCACCTTGTGGAAGCTGTAATGTAACCTGTTGAGTCGCATGGTTTATCTTTTAGTCCATATTTATTTGCAAATGTTCATTGTCAGGAGTCATGGGTATGGCTCAAAGTCTTAGGCTTTTGCTACACCACCAATAATAGATTCTGTTGTTGTCCTATGTCATGGAGATCCATCAGTTTTGGATTTGTAGGATTGTCCCCTTCACATGTCCCAGTAGTTCATATATTCTGTGGATGTTTGAGTGGACCAACTCATAGCTCTGTTTTGGGACCTGGGTGGTAGCTACTATCACTACTCTTCAGCACTACCTTGACTAGTTCACCCAATGCAGCCCGCAGGAAGGAGTGGGACCAGTTCTCCTGCTCTCTTGTCCTCGGATCAAGATCACCCATGCTCACACCACCAATGCCAGCTCTACTGTTTTGCCCAAGGGAAATGCAGAGCCCTGTCTTCAGATTGCTGAAGGGGACATATGTAGGGGCAGAACAAGGTCAGCTCTCCTGTTCTCATTCCCTAAGGGCTGGCTTACCTGTGTGCCCCTCCTTGCCACACACACACACACACACACACACACACACACACACAATAGGATCATCTCTAGTGTGCTGCCAAGGCATTGTACAGAGACTACTCTCCTGTGTGATGCAGCTGATGAGGGGTAGGATTAGTTTTCTAGCTCTCATTATCCGGAGCCCACTCTTGTTTGCACAGGTAGCATCAGGCGAAGGTGGAAGGGAATTTTTCCTTCTCTCATACCAACACATGCAGCTTTTATCTTTGTCTCTAACTTCAGTGATCTTTAATTACAGGAAGAGAAAGCTTCTCTGATCATAACTGAGTGAAATCTGATCTAGTAGATAGCAGAATGTTATCAGGAGTCATTTATGTTCTATTAGCAAAGCTGTAGCATTTGGTTTTTACCTAGGTCCCTGTCCTATCTGGTTTCAGATTCTAGGTCACCCAAGAAGTATTGAGAAGATTGGTTCCATCTCATGGAGTATGCCTCGGTGTGTGTGTGTGTGTGTGTGTGTGTCTAACTTCAGTGAATATGCTTGAATCTATTGAAGTGAAAGGCCTTTTAGCCTTTAGACTAGTGAAGAACACAGAAGTGCCAAATGTCAGAGTCATTTTTATGTTACTGTTTTTCTTCTTAATTTCCAGGATCTTCCAATAGCTATACTTAGTTTTACATTACGCTTGTTCAGGACTGTCTCTGCTGGAGAGACTTTACAGTTTATCCAAGGAAGGTTGATGATGTTCTAGCCAAGAGATATCTCTTAAATATACTGACATTGTGGCAAGTAAAGCACCCACGTCAATATAAAAGCATCACCAGACTCCACACTTCGAAATCCTTCTCAAAAATCCTGTCCAGAGTGTTGATGTTCTAGAAACTAAGTATCAAGAACTTTCGATCTTCCTGGCAGTTTATCTCAAAGAAGACAAGTGTCTTCAAAGATTGAACCACCACTGTAATTCAGTCTTCAGGTCACAAGACTCTGCTATTTCACCCTGGACAACGTTTTGATCTACTGAGGGCAAGACTATTGCCTATCATAATTGTCACTGTCAGGGTTTCCTCCTATCATGTAAACTTGATATATATATATATATATATATATATATATATATATATATATATATCTGTCTCAGTGACTGAAAAGTTTCCATCAATAAGAGTTTGACTTTTATAAAGTAAGTAAGTTCATAATTTTGTACATCAGAAAAATGAGGAATATTAGTGATGATTTGATGTATCTGTTAAGTGTATTTATATACTGTGTGTGATGAAATCAAATTTAAATTTTTGTATTACTTTTAGTTATAGAACTAACACTAAAAAAGTTCATCATATGCTGAAAATAAGTAGCCAGAAATTAAGAGGAGAAGTTTTCATAAAAAGAAACAAAATAAAAATATTAATAAGATTTTTATAATTAAAAATAACATATATAAAGATTAAACATAGAAATAGTCTACCATCATTTTGTTCAGTGTTTGTTAGTATTTTGTCTTTTTTATTAAGCATTTTAATACAATATTTCCTTATTTTACATAGTTATCCTCGTTCCTACTCCTTCCCCTCCTCCCTCTTCATACTTCTCTCCACCCCCTCATCCACACCTCAGAAAGGGTAAGGTTTCCCATGGGGAGTCAACAAAGTCTGACACTTCACTCTGAGGCAATTCCAAGGCCTTTTCTTCTATATGTAGACTGAGCAAGGTTTCCAAAGAAACCTTGTGCTCTCAGACGCCAGTTCAAGCACTAAGGATGAATCCTAGTCCCACTGCCTGTGAAGTTATAGATTGCTCAAGCCTCACAACTGTGCCCCACATTCAGTGGGCCTAGTTTGGTCCCATGCAGGTTCTCCCGCTATCAGTCCAGAGTCAGTGAGCTCTACTTTCAGAGATAATATCTATAGTTCATTTGTTAGTATTTTATTTCATAGATTGCAATATAAGTGAGTTATATACTAAGAATCTTAAACTTGTCCACAGATGTTTAAAAGATTTAAAGACTGTATTGATAATTGATAATATTCTACTTCAATCATGTCTTTTGTTTGATCTATCAGTTCTATTCATCTTCACTCTGTCACAGTACCCATTCCAAGCAAATGTCTGGTGCTGATTAATAAAAGGGCATTGTTTGATGGCAACCTGATAAGTTAATCTCTAAGCAGACACCTATATTGAAACATTGAATTTTGAAAATAAAACCATACATTTTACAAAGTACATAGAATATCCTGAATTGCAATCTGTCCTATCAATTATGCTAAATTATCTAATTTTTATCACATATATAATGTTCTTGTCTGAGTGCAAAATAAAAGTTTATGCTCTATTATTTAGGTTTTCATCACGTCTCTGGCACATTTAATAATGCTACTCATTCTATTTCAAACAAAAATCCTTTCATGTCAAATAAAGACAATTGAATCGTTTTTGAAAGAACCTATGAATGTAAAGATCTTTCATAACTGCATAGAAAGTTCATAAAGGAAGTAAAGATATCACCTTTTGTCTCCAAATGAATCCTCCAATACCAGCATTGAGCTGCATATAACTGAGTCCCTGGTCAAAGATGCCCCAAGACAATTCTCAAACAACCTAGACTGTAGGTTGTTCTCGGCAAACTTAACAGAAAGATCCCATTGCTGAAGACAACACCCACGCAACTCATTGGACATGGAAATGTCAAACGGGTTCCTACATAGAACCTTCATCCCTATTTTCTAGCATCTAAGTTATAGAGAAGTACTGAGGCCAGGCGGCAGTAGCACATGCATTTAATCCCAGCACTCTGGGAGGCAGAGGCAGGCAGGTCTCTGTGAGTTCGAGGTCAGCCTGGTCTGCAAGAGTTAGTTCCCTGTGACAGGCTCCAAAGCTACAGAGAAATCTTGTCTTGAAAAAACAAAACAAACAAAAAAAACAGATAAAACAAAACAAATAAATAAACAAACACAAAAGTGTTGAGAAAGGTACACACACAAATCCTTTATCTACAGTACTAGATGCATGATGTGCTAGGGAAATGGTGGCACAAACTTCGTGAGAGTAGCCAACCAATAACTGATTTTGTATAAGGCCTCCTCAAGGAGATGGGAACCATACTCAACAGTGTGTGGGTGACCAAGAACCTGAAATTAGATAGCCCAGAATAATACAAAATGATACCTCTCTGAAAAAAAAAAAAAAAAACCTTTAGTGATAAAGTGACTCTTAATGATAGTCTATTCTACTCAGTCTTATTCAGTCACCATGAGGGAAACGTTTTTCTGCCACAGAAGGGAACAAATACAGAAACCCACAGTCAGACGTGCTGAGAGTAAGAGACCTTGGAACACTCAATCGTAAATGGGATTTCTCCATCAAATCCCTCCCCTCAGAGCTTAAGAACCCAATGAAAGGGAGGTAAAGAGTGTAAGAGGAAGAAGAAATGGAGGGCACTAAGGGAACAAAGACCTTTGAATCAACACGTGTAAAACACATATGAACTCAGAGACTGAAGCATCACGCACACGGCTGCTTGGGCCTGCAGCACTTCCTCTGCATTCATATCACGGCTTCAGTGTAGTGTTTTGTGGGATTCCTGAGTGGAAAAAAGGGACTCTATGATTCTTGCTCCTTGTGATTAGGCTCTGTTCTTTTTCTTGGTTTGCCTTGCCAATTTCAATGTGATAGTTTTTGTGGTTCACTTTCTTCATAGGAGATCTTTGACTACTGATCCACAAGCGTAGAGCAAACAGAAGCTGGGAACAAGGTTCAGAGAGCTGTGGATATCACAGAGACAGCACTCCAAGAGACGACTTCAGTGAGACAACTCAACTTTATTACAGATTATAGGAAATATAGGATTGGGATCCCTGGAGATAAACTCTAATTTATATTAAGTGCCCTGCTCTTATCAACTGGATAAGTTGAAGCATAGCCTATCTAAATGACCAGAGCATTAACATAATTAGGGAAATCAGGGAAAGAGAATTTGCAGGGAACTATGTCAGGGTCATCCTTGAGAGACATCCACGACTAGAGGCTTTGTCCAAATAAGGTCAAATAGAAAGCAGGAAACATCACTGGGGAGGGAGTCCATGAAGTTGCTGAGCTTGGAAAAGGCTGCCAGGCCGTGATAGACTGCAACCTCTGACCAGCAGAATCTCCCAAAAAGGTTTTGTCTTATATTATCATGTTTTATTTAGTTAAACTTTAATAAATTAATGGATGAATGAATGAATGAATCAATGAAAACCTAGCAACAAGGGTAAAGGTTAAAATTGATTTTCCTTTTATACCTTCTGGGAGAGGGAAATTTGATTTTCTTTTCTATAGCAAGATGCTAGGTACATCTTCCACCCCAGGACAGGTCTCATGTTCAGAATTGGGTGGCCAAGATATAATTGTACTTCACAGTGTTTCAGTGTGCTTTTATTCAGTTGTTTTGTTTGTTTATTTTTTTTATTTTATTCTTTTTTAATTAAAATTTCTGCCTCCTCCCTATTTCCCATTTCCCTCCCCCTCCTACTACATATTGCCCCCTCCCCCCACTCCCCCCCATATTCCCCCTTCTCTTCTCCTCCCCCCACTCCATTCCCCCTCCCTCTCGATACTGAAGAGCAGTCCAAATTCCCTGCCCTGCAGGAAGACCAAGGTCCTCCAGCTTCTATCTAGGTCCAGGCAGGTGAGCATCCAAACAGGCTAAGCTCCCACAAAGCCAGTTCATGTATTAGGATCGAAACCTAGTGCCATTGTCCTTGGCTTCTCATCAGCCTTCATTGTCCGCCATGTTCAGAGAGTCCAGTTTCAACCCATGCTTATTCAGTCCCAGTCCAGTTGACCTTGGTGAGCTCCCAATAGATCAGTTCCACTGTCACAGTGGGTGGGTGCACCCCTCGTGGTCCTAACTTCCTTGCTCATGTTGTCCCTCCTTCTGCTCCTCATTTGGACCTTAAGAGCAGTGTTTGTTTGTTTTTGAAGGTGTTTTGATTTCTTTGTTTTGTTGTATAGGGGTTTTATTTGTTTAAGAACAGTGTTTCTTAACTAGGTGAGAGGATCTGGAGGTATAAAATAAGTAATAACAAAAGAAGTAAAAATATAAAAATCAATAGATTCTTTTAAAAACACTCATAAGAAGTAGACTATCATTACTTATATCTATGTATGTAAGCATATTGGCAAGGTCTAAATGATATAATTTCTGTAGAACACCATGAGCCAGATTAGAAAGTATAATAGTATTTCTAAGAGAAACTTTCTTTTCTTTTTTTTTAAACAAACTTTTTATTAAGTTTCTGTGCATGGCTGTTTTACTTGAATATATGGTTGTGTTACTAGTGCCAAGGGAACTATAGAAGAGTATCAGTTTACCTAGAATTGGAGCTGTTGAGCCACCTTGTAGGTCTTCAGAATTGAACTCAGGTCCCCTCGAAACACAGTCCATATTTTTTCTTTGTTTTAAACAATTAGCGTGTGTGTGTGTGTGTGCCTCTGTGTGTGTGAATGTATGTGTGTGTCTCTGTGTGTGTGCCTCTGTGTGTGTGTGCAGGCATCCACATATCATGGTGCTCACTTGAATGCCATAGGATAGTGTTTATGAGTCAGTTCTCCCCTTTCTTCTTGTGGCTTCTTCTTGTTGACAAACTCATGTCAATGGTCTTGACAGCAAACACTTTTACATTTTAAACCATTTCATTGATTCTCAGAAGAGCTTCTCTTCTGTGTAAATCAGAACTGAAGGAGCAGTCTATACAACCTTGTTAATACTAAAATCAGTGTTATTACCTGATTAAATACCTGTGTTTACCTTTGAACCTTTAGTCATTAAATTCTGACTTACTGGAAGTATTTTTAGTTCACTTTTCTGTATTTAGAAAAAAGTATGAAATAAGAATATGGAGGTTTAAAGAAAAGAAAAATCCCAACTCTCACATTTCTTGTTGCTGCTGTTCCTTAAAGCTCATTACCATCCCTTAATTATACAACTCTTCTCAGAGATTTATATTCTTTACCTTTTATATTTTGAGAAGCTCTTTAGTAAAATTATGCAGCATCTTTAAAGTTTAATGTTCTAAAATAAATAACTTTGAAGAAGCAACTCTCGGCACATGATGCAGAAATTATGTGTATTTGTGAATCCATTTGCAAACCCTTTCAGCCGTGACTATCATTAAACATTATATCACACATTTAAACTATTAAATAACAGAGATTTGGCAAATATACTTAGAAACCATGATGTTAAATGTTCCACAACAGTATAGTAGAAGTCCTAAAGATACTTTATCATAAAATACATTTTACCCAATAAACACTTCAACAAATATATTTAACAATGCATTTATTAAAGATAAAGATAAAATATAAATCTTATATTTTAAAATGTTCTAATTTTTAGTTGACATCTTCAAATGCAAATTGATTTCTAAATTACAATGTACTTAGGTAGGCTGTATGCACATAAAATATAAATAATCCATAAACACACCTTTATATACATGCAGCACAAAATAAACTAAAATACATCAAGAAAATTAGCCTGAATTCTAAAGAAATAACAATAGCACAAAGATTAAAATATACTTTACATGCCCGGAAAGATGGATCAGTGATAAACGTACTTGCCACAAAGTCTGAAATATTGTACGTAGTGTCAAGACTCACATCATGGGATAAGAAGATCAGTTCCTCCGGTATCCACATTTGTACCATGGCATGTGTGACTACACAGATATATGTGTTCATACACAGATAAGTAAATAAAATACTAAAATACATATGATAATTAAAATTCAGGAACACGATAGCTTGTAATTTTTGTTTATTTAATGTAGTAAGTAAATATTCTACCTATATTTCATCATTAGAAAGTTTAAAAATAATAATCATTTTTAATAAAAATAAGTTACATTAGGCAGCAATTTGAGTAAAGAATAATATATAAAAATGTATCACATTTGCTGAGATAGTGAATGCTTTAGGAATTAATTAAATAGAATTAAAATTGCAAACAGGCAAAATTAAGCATATTATATTGTCATAAAGAATAAATTTGATATGTATTATTTTGGAAGAATATTCATTAGCAAACATACATATAAAGTGCTTAAATTACTATGGTATTCATATGAGTCTCAACTATTGAACCCTAAATATTAATGTAAGTTGCTATACTTATATAAAATAATAATTATCAAATATATTTTTGTAGTATGACATAAAAACTTCACAGGTGCTCAATTCCTACTGAAAACAAGTTAAATTGACTTGCCATATTGCAAAAATCTGTACTGTTATCTAAATTTTAAAAATCAAGACAAGTAAATTGCTGCGTTAACCTTTTGTAATCACAATTTAATTATTCTCCACATGCCAGTTCACATTATGGAACATTTTCTCCTGAATTAGTAAATTGTTTCATTTAATTCCTCAAATGGTGTTCTAAATTCTGATTTTTATAAGCAATTTAGTACAACTTTATTCTTAATAAAACGTATAATATGATGTCAGTATATATATATATATATATATATAAAGAGAGAAAGACAGAGACAGAGAGAGACAGAGAGAGACAGAGACAAAGAGGAAGAGGGGGGAGGGAGGACCAAAACACTTAACATAGCTGAAAATAAATACACTATAATGTTTTATAATTCGATTGTAATGTATATAAACTTACTGATTTTCAGACAGCATTTTCGCAATTTGTTCCCTATTCTTGGGTATTTTGTTAATGTCAACTCTTTTAGTGACTTCTTTGTAAATATTTTTGTCTTTCATCCTTTACAAGATTTTTAATGTCTTTAACAGTACTATTTTTTGTTTATTTTCTTGTATGTACATTTATGCACGTACATTTATTCAAATCAGTTGCTTCAATCCAACATTTCATCCAACAGATACTTCATGTGCTGAATTAACCATTTGTTCACTAAAATAATCTTTACTGCTAAGGTTAAATATAGTTTTACTTTGACTACTGGTGGGTGGCCATGTCAGAGAATCAGCAAATGACAATTTACTTCAGGGTGTTGGCCACTAGGAGGCAAATACCTGATGGATGAATCTTCCATAGACGAGACTCTGAGACCATAGACTCCAGAGTGTCTTTTGCTTCTATTGTGCCTTTACATGTTTGCCACGGCCATTTTTCTTTGTTATCTAGCATAGTGTGAATGGCTATAGGAAGACTCTCACTGCCTGTAATTTAGTGTGTTTATCTCGTGGAAATATCCTATTCTCCTGGGCATTTTTACCTATGGGTGGTTATGAAGACAACTTCTCCTTAAGCTGTACTGTCTAATTGAAAATAATAATGTTAGTTTAAGTAGGGCTTTCATGATTAAAAATTTAAACAAGAAAGTGTCACAGAGCTAGAACATATGAGTTTCTATTGAGAAATCATATAGACTGTGATTAAAAATAATATGTCCCATTAGCCCAACTAGCTTAACTTCTTTTAATCTTAATGCTGGGAGTTGTGTTCACAGGTTTTGGAGTGCATCAAAGCTGAATCAAAGCTTTGAAAATATTGAGACTAAGATGTTTTGGCAAGGGACAATGGTCTATATTCTATTAATTATATTTTAAATTAATGCTGATTGCCCAGTAGCCAGGCAAGAAATACAGGTGGAACAACCAGACAGGAAGTAGAGGTGGGTCAATGAAAACAAGAGAATTCTTGGAAGAAAGAAGTCCTATTCTGCAGTCCTGACCCAGACACAGAAGAAGCATGAGGCGACTGCCTCACCAAATAAAGTACCAAGCCACGTGGCTAACATATAAAAGAATAATGGGCTAATATAAGTTGTAAGAGTAAATAAGAAGTCTGAGCTACTAGGTCAATCAGTTTATAACTAATGTAGACCTCTATGTGATTTCTTTAGGACTTAACAATTGTGAGAACTCGGCAGGACAGAAAACCCAGTCAACATATGGTGCCTGCATGGACCACTGCATCCACATAAAGCCTGAGACAGCTTGGGAAATAATTCTAGAAAAAAAAAAAGAATAGAGTTAAGCACAGCTTATTCAAAGCAGCATTTTCTCAGGTGGGCTCTGTTTGCTAGAGGCAAATGTGTTTCATTTAAAAGAGACTTCCTGACTCGGCTATAGCTGTAAAACCTTGCAGATCTTTTAAGAAGCCCTGCCATGAAACACTTAAAAGGTGTTGATGAAAGCCAATCACATGCTTTTTGGTTTTCAGCCAAACCAGAAAAAAAGCTGTGCCATTTTAAAATGCTGGCTTTCTGGACTCCTTCATGCAGGAGGTCCATCTACAGAGCATTTGAGTGTGGTTTGTGAACAGACTGCTATAGCTTGTTTGCTGGTAGGGACTTTGAAACACCATAGAGTTGTGGCAATAAACATGGCTACAGCCGGTACCTCTGCCATGAAGCTGGAATCTCAGAAAAGCTAAGGAATGGGCTGGATCCAACCATCAAAGCCACGGCTTTACTCCTACCATATTGCTTAGCAAATTAAAGAATCATGTGGTCAAAAAAAGAGAGAGAGATACAGTAAAGATAGATTCAAAGATGAAAAAAACCTCTAAATGGTTTGCTGTGTTTAAAAATACATGTAAGCTTGGGAGAAAAAAAAAGAAAAAAAGGGAGTAGTTGGATATAGTGGCACACACCATTAATTCCAGCACTTGGAAGGAAGAGGTAAATGGACCTCTGTGAGGTCAAGATGTGGTGGAACATGCCTTTAATCCCAGCACTTGGGAGACAGAGGCACGCAGACCTCTGTTAATTCAAGGTGTGGTGGCACACACCTTTAATCCCAGCATTTGGAAGGCAGAGACAGGCATATCTCTGTGAGTTTAAGAACAGCCTGGTCTACAGAGTGAGTTCCAGGTCAAAGATATATAGAAACCTTGTCTCAAAGAGCCAAAAAATTAGAACTAAAAATAAAAGAAATAGAGTTTAAAATAAAACCATGTAAAGATAGAAAACACACAGACAACCTGGATACTGTGTACTATTACGCTTTCTTTGAATTTTTTGAATGCTGAGGATGGAGCATAGCTGCTAAACAATATTTGTTTATAAATGCTGCTGAATTAATCCAAGATAGGTATAATACCTTCACATCAAAATTGAAGTTAAAAGATATGTCACTTTGGAGAAGGTATTTTGTTTTTGTTTCCACAGAAAATGAGAGGCTATTGATTCATTCTGAATTAAGAAAATCAGGTTTGATCAAGGAAGACCACCTGAGAAATCTCCAGTAGGAACAGATGGCAGAGACATTTGAGTTCTACATCCAGAATAGATCCAAGATTGCTGTTTGAGATGATCAAGCCTCACAGGATACTCCAGTTAGGACTTGATCATAATTCTAAATTTTCTTTAGGACTCCATAAGATTATCAGTGCCCCCACCCAGTAGGAAGTAGCTTGAAAAACTACACCCACATTCCCAAACCATGGACTATGGGTATTTTCCTAGAATGTTGGATACAAGTTGTTATGGCTAATGGTCAGGAAAAAAGCTAAACAAAGGATATTAGATTCAGGGTTGTTGTTTTTTTTAAAAAAGGGGGGGGGGGAATGATTTGGAACAATGGTCTGTATTCTGTGAATTATATTTTAAATTGGCCAGTAGCCAGGCAAGAATTATAGGTGGGACAACCAGACAGGAAGTAGAGGTGGGTCAAAGAGAACAGGAGAATTCTGGGAAAAGGAAGTCCAATTCTGCAATCCTGACCCAGACACATAAGAAGCAAGATATGACTGCCTTGCCAAATAAATTATCGAGCCACATAGCTAACATAGAAAAGAATAATGGGGTAATATAAGTTATAAGAGTTAATAAGAAGTCGGAGCTAGTAGGTCAATCAGTTTATAACTAATGTAGACTGTGTGATTTCTTTGAGACTTAACAATTGTGGGAACCAGGCAGAACAGAAACCCTGACAACAATGTTTTCTTTTTTTTAATTCTTTTTTAATTAATATTTCCACCTGCTCCCCGTTTCCCATTTCCCTCCCCTCCTCCCAAATATTGCCCCCTCCCCCCACTCCCCTCCCCCTATCCCCACTCCTCTTCTCCACCCCCCACACCATTCCCCCTCCCTCTTGATACTGAAGAACAGTCCAAATTCTCTGCCCTGCGGGAAGACGAAGGACTTCTATCTATGTCACAGGAAGGTGTGCGTCTAAACAGGGTAAGCTCCCACAAAGCCAGTTCATGTATTAGGATCGAAACCCAGTGCCATTGTCCTTGGCTTCTCATCAGCCTTCATTGTCTGCCATGCTCAGAGAGTCCAGTTTCAACCCATGCTTATTCAGTCCCAGACGAGCTGGCCTTGGTGGGCTCCCAATAAATCAGATCCACTGTCACAGTGGGTGGGTGCACGCCTCGTGGTCCTGATTTCCTTGCTCATGTTCTCCCTCCTTCTGCTCCTCATTTGGACCTTAAGAGCTCAGACCGTTGCTCCAAATTGAGTCTCTGTCTCTACCTCGATCCATCGCCAGATGAAGGTTCTAAGGTGATATGTAAGATATTCATCAGTATAGGATAGGGTCATTTCAGGTTCCCTCTCCTCAGTTGCCCAAGGTACCAGCTGGGGACAATTCCCTGGACACCTGCGAACCCCTCTAGAGTCAAGTCTCTTGCCAACCCTAACATGGCTCCCTTAGTTAGGATATATACTTTGCTGCTCCCGTATCCACCCTTCCTATATCCCAACCATTCCAATCCCCCGAGCTCCTCCCATCCTCCCCTTCTCATGTTTCTCATCCCATTTCCCCTTTGCCCCATGCCACCTCACCCGCAAGTTCCCAGTTTTTGCCCTGCAATCTTGTCTACTTCCCCCTCTCCATGCGGATGACTATATGATTTTCTTTGGGTTCACTTTCTTATTTAGCTTCTCTAGGATCACAAATTATATGCCCAATGTCCTTTATTTATGGCTAGAAACCGATTATGAGTGAGTACATCCCATATTCCTCTTTTTGGGTCTGGGATACCTCACTCAGGATAGTGTTTTCTATTTCCATCCATTTGCACTCAAAATTTGAGAAGTCATTGTTTTTTACCTCTGAGTAGTACTCTAATATGTATATATTCCACACTTTCTTCGTCCATTCCTCCATTGAAGGGCATCTAGGTTGTTTCCAGGTTTTGGCTATTACAAACAATTCTTAAGTAGCTTTGAGGTTAAACAGAATAAACAATACAATCTAAAATTTTAGAAAGACACAGAGTTGAGTGGGGAACTCTTTATGGTTAGCATAGAAAAATAACGCAGCCCACTTATCACTAGCTGGCCTGCCTTTTGTGCTAGGATTGGTTGATAACCAAAGTTGATGATTATTTCCTTATAACCATTTCTGCCCTTAATCTCCTGATATAAACAGCTATTTATGAGTTGAAATACACCCTAAATATTTAAAGAAGACCTGACTGATTGTTTTTCATACATAAAAGTTTAGGATGGTGATTCTTTTAAGAGTCCTTATAAAATTGCCTTCTAAGATAGGTAATAAAGAAATTTATCCTTCCCTTATAACCACAAAACATGGCCTGCTTAGCTACACTGTTAAACTATGGCAAGGTGCTTGGGTATGAATTATGTAGGATTTTGCTCTGTGTGCTGTAATTATCATTAATGAATAAAGAAATTGCTTTGGCCTGTTTATGGGGCAGAACTTAGGCAGGGAAATTTAGGCTATATGCTGTGAGGAAGAAAGGCAGAGTCAGAGGGTGACACCATGAAGCTACTACCACTGGAGACAGCTGTGCTGAAACTTTGTTGGTAGGAAATGCCCTCATGGTGATACACAGATTAATATAAATGAGTTAAATTAATATAACAGTTAGCCAATAAGAAGCTAAAGCTAATGGGACAAGCAGTGTTTTAATTAATACATTTTTTGTACGGTTATTTCAATGCTAAGTTAGCCAGGCAGCAGGGAAGAACAAGTGACCTCGCTTCTGTAACAAATTGGTTCCCAATAGCCAACTAAATCCACATAAAACCTGAAAGAGCTTGAAAAGGAATTCTAGACAAAAAAAAAAAAAATACAAAGTTTAACACAGCTTCTGGCTGTTTGCCATCAGTTTGCTGCAGCTCTTTTAAGAGAGATTTTCCTGATTCAGCCTCAGCAGAAAAAAAGCAACGGTTGTGAAATGCTGGCTTTCTGGGTTGTGCTGCCAGAAAAGCCTCTGTCTCTTTCAGGCAGGATGTTTGGCTACAGAGCATTTGAGTTGGACTTTGTGACCAGTGTGCTACAACTTGCTTGATGGCAAAGTGGACCAGCTGTGTTCCTAGAGATGAGGCACTGTGAATGTCTCTCAGAAGCAGTAAGTAGCTCTGCCATACTGGACTGTGCCGAGTAACTGTGCTGAGAATCATGCAGTACTGTATATATCATAGAAAATTGTGCAGCTTAAGTTTTAGATTGGGCCGGCAAGCAAGACGTACCATAAATATCACAATAATTGTGCAGATTAAGGTTTAAGAAGTGCTTAACATTTTAAGAAGCACTTCTGGTCAGAAAATAATTAAAGATAAAAGGAATAAAAAATAAGCCACATAAAGATGAAAAATTTAGTCTGGATTATGTATATTATTGTGTTTTCCTTGAATTTTTTGAATGAATGAGCTAAGTTTAGAGAGATATTTCATTGTATGGGCTGCTAAACTAAACCAGCATGCATTTTATATCTAAAGATATGTTGTTTGGAAAAGAAGGTTTCTCTTTTGTTTCCACAGAGAGTGAGAACCTGTGGAATCCTTCCAGACCAATGTGACTTGATAGACTACAACCCCCTGAAGGGTTGCTGTGAACATCCTCAAAAATTTACTTTACCCATTTGCTGACTGAGATGAACCTAGCACACAAGATACACCATAAAGACCTGGTTAATAGCAACCCAAACAGCAGGAAACATTATGGCCAAAACTACTCCCATATTCCCCAATATTGTTTATAAATTTTCTTTTACATTTAAAGGGGGATATGCTATATATTAATAATTTGAATTGGTATGGATTTTGCTTTATTGATACAAATTTAAGGTCAATTTTGTGATATATATATATATATATATATATATATATCACACATCTATATATGATCCTGATTAAGGTATTGTGTTTGTGTAGCTCATTTAAAATGTAATGTATAATTAAGAAACATAGGTTAATAGATAATCATCTATAATAGTCAAGCTTGTAGTCATTTTAGTTAGATTTTCTAGATGTATAGAGATATATTTCAGTTAGGTAGGTATTACTCAAATCTTTCAGAGATCTTCACAATATTGCATTTAAAATGTTTTAAGAATTTAGGACTTTTCATGCCAATAAGACATATCTGCTCCTGGCAGCATCCATCTACTTCAAGAGGAAGATGGGCATCAAAGAGGCTCATTGTGGAGTTTGTTATATGAACTGTACATGCAGGATCCACAGAGAAATGACTGCTGAACTCAGCTAAAGGTCAGATGATCCTTTGGTGTTCCTGCTTCATGAAAGAGTCTGCCAGACATTCTGCAGGATACAGAAGAAAGAGACTGGTAAACTGCCAATATAGGCAGAATTGTCTTTGAAATTTCCTGATTCGTGGAAAAGTATGCTGGATACTATGGACCTGTAAACTGAAGATGGATGCCCCAATGGTACAGTAAAACTTTGGGTGACTGTTCAGACCACAAGATGTCTCTGTCAATTCTAGAATTTTGGAAGTTGCTTACAATGCACTTCCTCTTACTTAAGTAATATCATATCCTTCTTCAATCTTTGATGGAGTTGAAGAATATATAGTTATAGTTTTCCTTAGTTATGATAAAAGTATAAATATTGTAAATATAATTCTTGTTTGATACCTGCTTTGTTATATTTAATTTTACTATGTTAAGCTTAAAGCCTTCCTTTTTGTTCAAACAGAAAAGGGAAAGTAATGTGGGATTTCCCTCTGTGTGCTGTGATTATCATAAATGAATAAAGAAAATGCCTTGGTCTGTTGATAGTGCAAAACTTAGGTAGGCAGGGAAAGTTAGGCTGTATGCTGGGAGGAAGAAGGGCAGAGTCAGAGGAAGTTCCTGTGAAGCCTCTGCCTCTGGAGACAGATGTGACAAAAGTTTGCTTAGTCCACGACCTTCTGGTGAGACACAGATTAATAGAAATGGGTTAAATTAATATAAAAGTTATTAAATAAGAAGCTAAGGCTAATGGGCCAAGCAGTGCTTTAATTTAACGGTTTCTACATGTTTATTTTGGGACTAAGCTAGCCAGGCAGCCAGGAAAAACAAGTGACCTCCCCCTCCTGTAACATATGAATGCATGTGGGGATAATTTGTTTTTTACCTGTAATATGTAAAGTGTTTAATCATGTAAAAGGTAAGGATAACATGCTCTGTTTTTTTCACTTGTGGTCATTATAATTATTTACTTGAAAAATAGAATTATATCACATAATTTTTATAATGCTTAAAATATTTTGCTGGGTGTATAAGCTGTAATGGAAAAAATAGAGAGATGAGAAGGAATTAGAGATAAGAAAGGATAAAAATAGATTTAGAAGAAAAACCTCAAAAGGGGCAGAAGGTACATTTTAGGATAAAGATTAAAAAGAGAACATATAACACAGAATAAAGATTACAGAAGAAAACAAAGAAGGAAACCATCAAGAAAATATATAAGTCCTTTTCCTTGCACCTTTGGATAAAAAGAATGTAGTATTGCCCACTCTGTGGATTCCTTTTGAGCCCAGTGCTGCTGGAGACTGGTTCCCCAGGCAGTGAAATGTACCTGTGCCAATTAAATAAAATTAACATTCTTCTGCTTATACATTACAAGTAGTCATTGTTCAAAACAAATTTCTCCTTTACTCCTCACCAAACAATTCAGAAAGCATGTTAAGTGGAAAGATAATGTTCTTATATGTGAAGTCATTTACAGAATATATCTTCTGCTTGTGACTGAATACTTAATAACTTTGTTTCATGGAAATGTAGTTGTCCATGACATAAACAGGTTTTGTATATAATTTCTATGTTGCTTCTCAGATTCTCAAAATGTCTTCAGATAATCAATTTTATGCTTTTTTAGAAAATGTCATTTAAAGTATACACCTATAAACATATTCACATTTCTACAGATACCACAAAAACACATATATGTATATACATACATAGATATACACACCATAACAAGAATATTCAAAGAACAGTTATGTGTCGCTTTTATTCATACATTCAAAAGAGGGGACTGGTTAAACCATTTGTCTATTACATGTTAATCTAAAATACTTGAACATTTTACAGCATGCATATGGGTACTTCTGAAAATTATGACAGCTTACATCAATAGTTTTCTAGTGTGAGAAAGTCAACATAGGCAACCCCCTCTAAGAAGAAGTATCTTCTTTCTTATTTCTCATCACTTATAGACAGTGAGTGGGAACAGCAAAGGTAATGTATAGGAAAGCAGAGATAGTGTGATCAACTAAAACCTCTGAGCATCTGTCCCTGTTCTTTGATGTCTCTCTTAGTACTTCATTTCAGTTTTAGCAAGGTGTAGTTTACTAGCACTAATATTCCCTTGAGCATTTTATCACACACACACACACAATTGAGAACTAGTTCTCAATCCGTGGGTTGCAACCCCTCTGGGGGTTTGAATGACATTTTCATAAGGGTCACATATCACACGTCCTACACATCAGATATTTTATTATGATTTATAACAGTAGAGAAATTATTGTTATGAAATAACAATGATAATTTTTTTGTTTGGATGAAAATGGATGCTAAGAACAAATCCTACACCTGCTCAGAATTGAGTACAACAAAGGCTTATTTATTTAGGGATAGACTCATATATTACAGTCTTCTCCACAAATAGGGAAGAGAAACTGACTCCAGCAGCCAGAAGACAGAAAGAGCATGTGCTTTACTCAGCATTTTTAAAAGACCACAAACAAGTGGACTGGTATCATAAATGCTATTGGCTGAAGGATTTCCCACAGCATCTCCCCCTTTATTGAATTAAGAGAATTACAAACCCAGTACAAAACTATATACACTAGGAAAAGATATTAAGTATAAAATTAGAATTACAACTAGCATAAACAATATTAAGCAAGGAATATATGCTAAATGTTTTGATTTACATTCTATCCTAAGAAGTCTAAGTCTTGTATTGGAAATAACTCAACTATATCATAAGA
Source organism: Chionomys nivalis (assembly GCF_950005125.1). Classification (NCBI taxonomy): domain Eukaryota; kingdom Metazoa; phylum Chordata; class Mammalia; order Rodentia; family Cricetidae; genus Chionomys; species Chionomys nivalis. The sequence continues at coordinate 71,803,944 of NC_080090.1, read as the reverse complement.
GAAAGATAGTTATGACTGTCTAATTTTCAACCCCATCGAAGGCCTAGAAAGGGAGATAGTATCACTTGAGTAGGCAGGAAGTGCTATCAAGCAGCTTCAAAAACGGGCAGTAGATTACAGAGACAACTGGATACCTGAGTGTGGAGACACAGAACTGACTTAGAGTGCAGGATACTCCTGTGACAGATGAAATGAACCTGGGAAACGGTTGCTTGGCAAACCAAGCATAGATGAAAGCAAACTTTCTCTGCCCATTTCTCAAATGTTCTGTCGGAATCTGTACCCTGGATAAGGCCTTTGAATTCAGTTCTTCATGCTCTAGTAGTTACAAAGGAGGGCTTTGCTTCTGTATACATGCTGCCTTTTTTCTATGTACTTCTTTTCATTTTTATTACTATTATTAATTGAGGTGTTGTTTCTTGCAAGGAGAGACAAGAGTTTCTCATGATCATGTACGTGAGTAAAGAGGGGTTTCAGAGTTGAGGTAATGCTTTTCAGTCTACATAATAGGCCATACAAAATAAAGCTTGTTATGTAGCTGTTCACACTCTGCATCCCCTGTGTCCTGATTTGTGTGAGACCCTTACCCAGGGACCCCAATGCACTAGACATTGACACCTGAGCAATTACTCAAAGTCTCACTTGCAATGTTGACGCAATCAACTTTAGCTATGGCCTAGAGTAACTAACTGACAGACCATTTTTAGAGGCAGGAAAATTTTCAGAACCATCTTATCCTGTCTTGGTAAGTTCAAGCAGTCTTTTTTCTTGTATTCTGCTTGTCCAGTCTAGACACCATGTACTTTGTTGGTGGTCAAGGCATGGAAAATTCCTTACTCAAAGGCCTGTTGTGCCAAGAAAAAAGCAAGCTCCCAGTGGAGTGTCTTTGGTGCTCAACATTCTTTCAATAGATCAGTGCTGCCAGGAGAAATTGTGTCTCATGTCAACAGAACCCTACATTAATTCAGTGTTTACAGATCTTTGAAGTGGTTGAAGATTACAATCTCTTTGCATCTAAAGAACATAATTGGTATGACTATAAGCATGGCAAACATGGATGACTATTGAACTATAATAATTAATACTTATATAAGTTAAAGACTAAGATTTCATATCAGAATTTTAAACAATCTTTAAACAACTGTACAGTAAATGAAGATAATGACCTCAAAATATAAATAATGTATAAATGTCTTGATCAGAGGTAGAAATATATAATGCAATATGATAAATATATTCTAAAATGTATCAATATACAAAAATGTCTTAAAGAGAGGTGGAAACATATATGCATATAGTCTGACAAAATAACTTTGTATAAGTATTCAAATATTTTAACCAGAAATAGGAGCATATTCAATATAACAAATAAAATCTGAACTTGTATCAATATACAAGAATCTATACTAATGTAAATTGCCTATAAATAATAGCTCACAATTATCCACTTCTGTAAGGCAAAGGACACAGTCAAAAAGGTAAAACTGCATGCAACTGAATGGGAAAAAATCTTCACCAACCTCACATCCGACAGAGGACTGATCTTCGAAATATATAAAGAACTCAGGAAACCAGACATCAAAATACCAAATAATCCAATTTAAAAATGGGGTGCAGATCTAAAGAGAATTCTCAAATGAAGAAACTCAAATTGCCAAAAGAAAAGGGATTGCTCAACATCCTTAGCCATTGGGGAAATGCAAATCAAAATGACCATAAGATACCAGATTACACCAGTCAGAATGGGTAAATTCAAAAGCATCAGTTACAGCTTATGCTGGAGAGGATGTAGAGTATGTGGAACATTTCTCCATTGCTCGTGGAAGTACAAACTTGTACAGCTACTTTGATTATCAATATGATGGTTTCTCAGAAAACTGGGAATCAATATACCTCAAGACCTGTCAATACCACTCTTTGGCATGTACCCAGAGGATTCACAATCATACCGCAATGACACTTGCCCAACTATGTTCATAGCTGCATTATTTTGTAATAGCCATAAAATGGAAACAACCTAGATGCTCCTCAAATGAAGAATGGATAAATAAAATGTGGTACATTTATACAATAAAGTACTAAATATTAGTAAAAAACAATGACATCTTCAAATTTGTATGTAAATAGATGGAACTAGAAAAACAACAGCAACAACAACAAAAACATCCTGAGTGAGGTAACCCAGACCCAGGAAGACAAACATGGTGTGTCCTCACTCATAAGTGGATATTAGACATAAAGCAAAGGATAACCACCCTATAGTTCTTGACTCCAGAGAAGCTAAGTAACAAAGAGAACCCTAAAAGAGACATACATGGATCCCCCTGGGAAGGGGAAATAAGCAATAACTCCTGAGAGAATTGGGAGTGTTGCCAGGCATGGAGGGAAGAAGGGTAGAAGGCCAGGGAAAGGGGTAATGGGAAGAGGGAAAAGAACGTGAGACAATATTATGGATGGTCAAGACAGTGGAAGAACAGAGAGGGAGAGATAAAAGAGATCGTTATTGAGGGAGCCATTATGGAACTAGCAAGAAACCTGACACTAAGGAAATTCTCAGGAATCCAAAGGAATAACCCTAGCTAAGACACTAAGTAATAGTGATGAGGATGCCTGAATTGGCCTTCCCCTATGAGATTGATGACCAATTGTCCTCGGAAAACCTTCATCCAGCAACTGATGGAAACAGGTGCAGAGACCCACAGGTAAAGCACTGGGTCGAGCTTTCAGAGTCCACTTGAAGAGAGGCAGGAGCAATAATATCAGTGAAGGCATCAAGATCATCATGGGGACAAGCACAGAGACAGCTGACCCAAACTAATGGGAGTTCACTGACTCTGGACTGACAGTGGAGGAACCTGCATAGGACAAAACTAGGCTCTCTGAATGTGGGTGACAGTTGAGTGACTGGGCAGTCTGTGGGGCCACTGGCAGTGTGACCAGGATTTATCCCCTAGTGCTTGAACTGGCTTTTTGGAGCCCATCGTCTTTGGAGGGATACTTTGTTCAGTCTAGACACAGGGCAAGGGCTTCTATCTTGCCTCAAACTGATGTGCCAGACTTTGTTGATTCCCCATGGTAAGTGTTATGCTCTCTGAGGAGTGGATGGGGGATGGGCTGCATGGAAGTTGGGGGAGGGGAGGTGGAGGCAGGTAGGAAGTGTTAATTAGAATTGGTATGTAAAATGAGAAAAGACTTATAAAAATAAATTAAAAAGCAAAAGTTGTTTATTCTTGATTTAATTTTAGTGTATATATCAGGAAAATTCTCCCCTTTCTTATACTTTCTGCAATTTTGTGGAGTATAGTTTTTTGAAGTATGCTTTTATGATTCTTTGGATTCCTTTTGTGTCTGTTTCTATGTCTACCTCTGTACTTCTAAATTTCTTAATTTGGATCTTTTCTCCTTGTCTTTTAATATATTTGACTAAGGATTTGTCAATCTTATTGATTTCTCCCAGATTTTTTTTTTATCGAATAAATTTTTTATGATTTTCCACTGCTGTGTATTTATAGATTTTAGTAACTGATTTATTCATATCTTCTTTAAGGTCATTGAATATTTTCATAGTAGCTATTTTGAAGTCCTTGCATGCTGCTGCAGCACACTGCATTTCTAAGACCTACTTTAGTGAATTGTGGGGTTCTATTTGGACATATTGTCAAGCTGTTAGTAATTGTGTCTTTATGATGGTGTCTAGGCATCTGGGTTTGGGGTAATTATAATTCTAGTGCCACTATCTGTTATTGTGTTTGCTGGGTGTTCTTTGCTGTTTTGTTTGCTGTTTCTTGATTTCTGTTGTTCTCTTTGGTAGTTAGGAAAGTCCAGTGATTTTGGGTTGCCTGGTAGGAAATGCTTCTGGGAACTTGCCAGATCATTCTAATGTAGAATGTGTTTCTAGGTATTGGAAGCTGACATCAAGAAATGGAGGGGGCTAGTAGGAAGGGACTAAAAGGATTTACATAAGGGTAAAACACTATAGATTGCATAGATCCCTGAAAATTTGGGGTCAGAAAAAGAGGCGAAACCACAGTAGAATGTCTACTATAAAGCTGAGTATAAGGCTGGGGGATTGGAATTACTAGAGTGGAGAGAGCATGAAGATTCCCTATCACATTACCACTGTGACTTGCTAGCAAATTCCCAGGGGAAGTGACTGTGTGAGTTGCCAGGCGATGTGTGAGGGTGTGGTAGAAGACCAGAGAAAGTCTGTGTGATCCACTGGGTATAGAGGCAGAGAAGAAAGGAAGGATACCACAAGTGCTCTATTGCTACAATGCTTGGAATAAGACATGCAGGACTGGAATTGGAGGGGCAGGAAGATATTTTCTATTTTCATTTCTGGACTAGAGTATGAGATTGTCTTCTATTAGGTGGACAGAATAGATATTTCTATATCTTCCATCATGGCCTGTGCACACACCAGTGCTGAGTATTATCTGTATCATAATGTTAAAAATGTCAAGATGAGGAAAATGTGAGTCACAGAATATATCCAACACAAGCTTTTACATAGAAAGAACCCATTCAAAGAGATATGAAAATGCTAAAAAATGTGGCACCTTGGAAGGGTGAGCTCATGAGAAATAAACATGCCATGTCATCAAGCTGTGGTTATTTACAACAAGCACAGGTATTGTCTTCTCAACCTTCACACACCAAGTCATTTCAATAAGCTCATACCGTTTTTGTGAGAAGTAATTACAACAAGAAATGATAGCAAAACCATATTCTCAAAGGACATTACTGTATGGTAACCTAATGATGCAGATAGAATATCATTTAGCACATTTTAAAAAGAATTATGAAGAACATTGTCAATGACATTATGTTCTGTCCTTTAACATACAACACAATATTTTTAAAACAAAAGAACTACAGTGCCTTTAAAGGGTCGAGAAAAGAAACCTAACTTTTCAAAACATATATAACTCAGAAAAGTTCTTCTTACATGAGCCATAATTAACATAAATCAATTTCCACAAGACATTTATGCATTTTGATCAGAAAGAAGTGATATTTTGAAAATAACATATAGTCTTATCCCCATAACCACAAGCCAAAAAATGCATATTTAATGTAGATTTTTAAAAAACAACCCTAAAGTAATTTTATATTAAGAAGTTTTCTTAGTAAATATGTCAAAAATATGGGCTTATTTAATAAACATTTATTGACTTGAATATTAAATAAGCACTGCACTAAATGTTGAAGACAGTAAATTAAAGCAGTAATGCCCTTGCAACAGTGACACAACCTTCTAAGGTCCATACTATTTAGATTGCATATTGTTGTACTATTCAGTTGAAACAAAAGGTTCTGCCAACATGAGTTTCATCCACACCAAATTTGTATTATGTACCTTCTCAATCCATTGTTTATTTCAAATTATAATTAATAAAAGCAAAATTTTAAGTATATATATATATATATTTCAAATATGATTTAGTTTTACTTTGTTATGTTTATTTAAAATAATTTAACCAGAGGTTCTTTAAAATAATAAAATCCCATCAGTATGATCCATAAAAAATATTGTCCCAATCATATATTTAGCAAGCCCTATGCATTAAATAGCTTAAATAAAGACAAAGAACTTACTACCTTAAGTTCACTTTTGGTTTCTAGCCCAGATCTGAACTAAGAGTAGGTCAGTTCCATCTGTTTACAGTTTGCTAGTCAAGCTTCATGATATTGTTGTCTTGGTCAAGTTTACTTCTAACTAATTCAGGTCATATTAAAAATTATTTTTATTAAATTAGAACTAATTGCAAGCCACGGTGGTCTGAGTAGGTTGAGCAATTGTTGTATTATATTGGAAAACCAGTAGATCAGAATACATGCTAATCTTAAAGTTGGATTCTAAAGAAACAGCACAGAATTAACATTTGACAACTGCAACAGCATTTTGAAAAATCAAAATTTTCTTCTAAAAATATGCATCATAGAGACTTTCTAATGTGTAAAAGATCCAATAGCTAAATAACTTTGGTGTGGGAGGTCCTTCTGCATATATGTTGTTTTTATTGGTTAATGAATAAAGAAACTGCTTTGGCCTGTTGATAGGGCACAGTAGAACTAGGCATGGAAAACTATACTGAATGCTGGGAGAAAGAAGGCAGAGTCAAAAGATGCCATGTAACTACCAGAGGGGAAATACACAAGCTGCCAGTAGAACCTTGCTGGTAGTCCACGAACCTCATGGTAAAATATAAAATAAAGGAAATGGGTTAAATCGAGGTGTAAGAGATAGCTAACAATACACTTAAGTGATTGACCAAACAGTATTGCTAATAATATAGTTTCTGAGTGATTATTTTGGGTCTGGGCAGCCGGGAATGAACAAGCGGCCTGCTACAACATAACTTAGATGCATATGACATGCTAAAACTGTGATACCTTTTCTGGCACATGAAGTTATAATATAAAAGAGAAAATAAGGTAAATTTCTAGTCTCCTTTAATCATTATATTCATGACACAAATGGGAATATATTCTACTCCAGTCATGGTTTACTTTTAAATGTTTTTCACAAATTTGGAACTATCTAATATAGTAAAATATCCCCAAACTTCTTGGAAAATAATTTGAGAATGCATGTGTGTGTGTGTGTGTGTGTACATGATTAAACAAATTATACACAGACATTGAACTTATAAGTGATCATTAGACATTTCTTCAAGTTAACCAAATTGTATATGTATATCTCAATGTGACATTGTGAATTTGTATATGTGTGTGTGTATGTGTTGTGAGTGACATTATTGCATGCATTTTCCTCAAAGCATAGTTTGTTGTTGAATTCAAGGAGTGATATGGTGATATTGGTCACGACATATGTTTAAATGATGCAGTCATTCATCCTTCATCTCCCTTCTCTGGAATGAAGAACATGTGTTCTTGTCAGAAAGGCTTCAACTGTTTTGTAAAGAGTCATCCATTTGTTGTTTACACATACTTTAATATCACTGGGCATGTGTAACAACTTGAAACAACCCTGAAAGACCTTTCCTCTTAAGAGGCAGTCATAGTACTGGGTGAGCCTTAATGAAGCTTGCATCAATTTTATTTCTTTCTATGGTTCACTTTTGCTCCCTTTACTCTCCACGTTCCTTCCTCCTGTGGGAAATGCAGAGGTACTCTTTAATAACCTCCCTCAGAACACTCTCTACCTGAGTCTGTTTCTCCAGAGTAATGTAGAGTTGTTGTTGGCTTAGGCTGCCAAGAACATCTGCTATATAGTTCTCCCTTAAGCCTACCCTGCACAAGGCATGTTCATCATCTTTTGCATAAACCTTTTTAAAGTCTTGTACATTTGTTTATTTTAGAGAGTTGTTTTAAATAGACAATTGATGACAAATATTATTCAACTTGTAATCCTAACATCACAGAATCACACAAAAAAAATTGTAAATCAAGTGCCCATCTTTAAAACACTTCAGTAAAACCAGTCACATGGAGTGATTAAAAACAAATCAACTAGAGATGCATAGGACTCCTTTGAGATCATGGTACATTTCAAAATCATAATGAGCACATCAGGCAAATATCTTAAGGGCTTCAGTATTTCAAAAGGAACAGAAGACTGTGTTGTTGAGATAGGGACACAACATGACTGAGTATTCCAATCCTATAGTTAACTAAGCCACTTTCATTTCCCTGCTCATACTTTTATAGAACTGGATTGTCTACCTTGAAATGTATTTTCCAGTCTGAAACAACTTAAACAGAAACTTGAACATGATATCATAATAATCAACATGAAAACGCTCATTCCTCCATGACACAAATGAATGGCAAAGTTGTCTTCCTGTTGTGACACTACTCATCTACTAACTTTCTTAAAAAACAAGTTTTCTCACTTTAAGTATTTACATTATTTATAAATTTAAATTTATATAAATATTAAATTTAATATAAATATTAAAATTTTATATTGTTTCAATTAATGTATAATTCTTTTTGTATAACACAGTCCACTCAATTGATGAAGCCTTTTTCAGTAAAGATGGATTTGAATGATTCCAAGCTGCAAGAATGCTGTCTTCTCCCAAAAGCACCATCTGGATTCTTGCCAGACTATTGGCAGCTAGAAACTCAGTCCTCAAATGAAATGGTTTTCTGGAGCCTCTAATCTGGTTAATCCATTGAAATGTGTGTACATGAATAAAAGGATTCAATAGTCTGACTTTGTAGTATTCTTTTTCTCATGTATTTAAGTAGCTAACAAAATTCCATGATTCAATACATAGAATTCTCTGTCACTGATCATATGTTGAAATAAAATTGATTCCTTTAAATTTATATAGGAATCTTATCATAGTAAATATTATTAATTCATTAAACTTTATTCATTTCACAAAGCTCCTAAGATATAATAGTATATGAGGTCACTGAATTTTTCTCAGCATTGTAATACTTTCATCTAAAACACTGCCAGAACTTACAAAGCAGTCTACAAACATTCACAGATGTATGAAGTAAAAAAAAAAATGAGTGAACGTGTTGACCTAGTGAATAAATTCACATAGTATCTCAGTGTTAAAATGGTTTTCTGTTTCCTATGCATTGATATATCTTACTTTATTAAATAATTTATACATTAAATTTTGGTATGCTGGATAGTTTTAGGTAAACTTGATACAAGCTAAAGTCATGAGAGAGGATGTTACATCAGTTAAAATGTCTCCATAAGACTGAACTGCAGGTAAGACTGTCGGGCATTTTCTTGACTAGTGACTAATGGGGGAGGGCCCAGTCCATAGTGAATGGTATCATCCCTGGGCTCCGCATCCTGGGTTCTAAAAGAAAGTAGGCTGAATAAGCCATGGAGAGATAATCCAGTAGGCAGCCCCTATTCATGACCTCTACACAAGTTTCTGCCTCCAGTTTCCTGCCCTGCTTTGGTTCCAGTCTTGACTTCCTTCAATGAGGACATCAATATAGAAGCCAAAAAGCCTTTCCTCCCCAACTTGCTTTGTGGTCATCGAGTTTAATCATAGAAATAGAAATCCCACCAAAGATACTTGGAAAATATAAATATTTGCTCATCAAGTGTGAACAGATGTCTTCACTTTACAAGTGCCGTCAATTGTTCTGGTGGAGTATATCACACACCCACAGAACTTTAAGCTTGACAAGTCTGGAAGGGACAACTCTCTGTTTAATCACATTTAGAAAAAGTATGAGAAACCGTAACAAAGCCTTCTCTAAATTTAGCGAACAACAGATGTCATCATCATTGGCAAAACAAAATGATAAATTAATAATAAATAAATAAATAGTAAACTAAAGCTATTACTATATACGTGTTCTTCAAGAAAGGAGAAATCTCTGAGTAAATCTTCCTAGCTAGACATTTCTTGTCAAAAAAGTCTATACCATAAGTACAGGAAAACAAGTTAAAATTCAAGAACCAAATGATGTAAAAGGAAAGGATCTCCAGATCTGTGTCACAGACCATCTTCTAATTTTATACTGTCAAGACATAAACCTCATCAAGACACAATTCAGCCTTTGGTGTAGGCCCCTAAGAAAATAGTCTAAAAACCTCAGTTCAAGCATCAAGACCAGAGTTCTAAAACTTGTTCTCCAATAGTAGAAACTCATCATGCTTATACAAATTTATTTTAAACAACTCAAAACAGGATTTACTAAGTATGTAAATCATAATGGCAGACAATTATATTTCACTTATGTACATGCTAATTATATTTATCAGACATATAGCATCCAAAGAGCCAAATTAACAACTATTAAAGTGGTACTTTAGGAATTACTGATTTGTACCTTTGCTAGGAAAATAAATAGACCTTCTAGAGGCAGGGTGTATTTTTCAAGTGGACATTACTTTGGTCACTTGCCATTTGGCAAGGCATGGCTGCAGAGTAGTGCATCCTGACAATTTTACTGTTTCTTGTAAGAGTTTCTCCCATTAACATAGTCCTAGTTTTCAAATGTGTTGAGATAATTAATTGGAATTCCTGCCTTGATAAGAATTATTATTGATTGTTATGAAAATCAAACACTTTCAGATACAAATTCTTTTGTTATAACTTATTTTGTTGCCTTTGTTTTTAAATTCTAATCTTAGTTAAAATTCTGAGATATTTTGCAATGCTTCTCAATATATTCTCACCCTCATAAGGCCTCTACAGGCTTACTATAACATATGTATTCTCCTATAGCAAAAATAGTGTGTATTTCACTTGTTTGACAAAATATATAATCACATTTTGCAGTAGGAGCTTCGGGCTGTGTTCTTGCCGCCCCAGCTCCTGGTCGCCTGGCTAGCTTATGCCCCGAAATAACAACACACAAACTGTATTCTTTTAAACACTGCTTGGCCAATTATATCTAGCCTCTTCTCGGCTAACTCTCGCATCTGGACTAGCCCATTTCTAATAATGTGTGTAGCACCCCAAGGTGCGCTTACCGGGAAGATTCTAGCCTACGTCCATCCTGGGTCCGAGCTTCATCGTATCTGCCCCAGAGAGGAGAGCTATCGGGTCTGAGCTCACTTCCTCTTCCTCCCTGCATTCTGTTCTGTTTACTCCACCCACCTATGTTCTAACCTATGAGGGCCAAGCAGTTTCTTTATTTTTTAACCAATGACCTTCCTCCATCATTTCCCCTTTTTCTGTTTAAACAAAAAAAAAAAGGAAGGCTTTAACTTTAACATAGAAAAATTACATATAACAAAACAGTTATCAAGTAAAAATTACAATATTTACATCTATTTTATCTTTATCATAACTAAGGAAAACTATAACTATAACTAACTATTCTTCAACTCCATCAAAGACTCCAGAAAGATAAAATATTACCTAAGTAAACAAGAAATAAGCAACTTTCAAACTCTAGAAATGACAGAGACATCTCGCTGCCTTGACAGTCACCCAAAGTTTCTCTGTACCTTTGGGGCATCTATCTTCAGCCTACAGGCCCATAGTTTCCACCAGACATTTCAATGAAGCAGGAAATTTCAAAGGCAGTTCAGTCACTATCTGCTGTGTCCTGCAGAATGTCTCGCAGACTCTTTCATGAATCAGGAACCCCGAAAGATCATCTCACCTCTAGCCAAGTTCAGCAGTCCTCTCTCTGCAGGTTCTTTATGTCCAGTTTATGCAACAGTCCAGGCAAGAGCAGTTTCTTGCCCAAATGGCTAAACAACTCCATAAGGTGTCTCTTCGATGCCCATCTTCTTCTTGAAGTAGATTGGTGCTGCCAGGAGCAGGTGTCTCATTGTCATGAAAAATCCTAAGTTATTAAAACATTAAATAGCATATTCTGTAGTCTTTGAAAGATATGAAGAATGTCTATCTAAAATATATCTATGTACATCTAAAAAATCTAACATGACTACAAACTTGACTATTATAGATAACTATTCATTAACAACTTATATACATAACATTTTTACATGAACTACACAATCACAATACCTTAATCAATATCAGAAATACATATACATATAACAAAATTGACCTTAAATTTAAATCACTAAAGCAAAATCCATATCAACACAAATTATTCATACCTATATCAACATTTCTGTAGATTTGTTTTGTTCACATTTATAGCATGACATTTTAAAATTTTGAACTTCCTCCAAAATTCCAGTAATATCATTAACTTCCTAGCAGCAGATAGATATCATTCAGTATATTCTAGGAGTACAGTTTACTCCCTCATGGTGTCTATCAATCATAAGTACATATAATTATTTCAATATTTCTTCATTAAATTTATATATATATATTAATATCACTTTAATTATGTTTGCTTGTGTATATATGCATGTGCCGGAAGTGTTAAATTCCCTTGGAGATGGTCTTATAGGTAACTGTAAGCCACCTGATGTGGCTGCTGTGAGTTAAACTAGGGTTTCCAAAAGAACAAATCATGATCTTCTCCACTGAACTGTCTCTCCACTCCAGTCCTTTAATTCATAGATCTGTAATTTTCTCCATCACAGTATAATTTTAAACAATCCACACAAAATGTAAGTATATAAATAGCAAATACCATATGATTCTGTGTATGTTGTATACCTGTGTATGAACATGTGTGTGCAGGAATACATTCTGAGGTATCTGACTGTGGAGGCCAGAGGCTGATATCAAATACCCAGTGCTTTCCTCTAGTACTCTCTACCTTAGTTTTTGAAACAGCAGCTCTCCCTGAACCTGAAGAGCACCTATTTGTTCAGACTATCTAGCCAGGAAGCACCTAGAATTTTCATATTTCTAAATTCCAGCTCAGAGACTACAGACTTCTGCCACTATACTTGGCTGTTTGTTTATTTTGTTTACTGTTTTTAGATGTTAATAGTATGAACTCAGGTCTTTGTTATTGTGCATCAGACACAATCCGCTACACCCATTTATTCATTTTCTCAGCCCATATTTAACCATTCTAAATGGAAAATACAATGAATTAAAAAAGCCATTGTAATGAACTGTGACAAGTGACATTTGGGGACAACCATAGTGTGTACAGCCATAGGATTGCAGATAGAATAATCAGTGCAGTGGTGTTCTCCCTCTGGATGAATCTTCAGAGTGCATTACCTTTTGTCATCAAATATTCTAGATTGTTTTATGTACTTTAACTTCAAGCATTTAAAGAAAGCAATGGATACAAGTTTTGAATGAAAGGTGAGATTAAATAAAACATAACTTTGAAAGTGAGGTTTATAGGTGTCAAGGTCTCTTCCCAGGTACGCAAATGCAAAGAAATCAATTTTATCCTTTCTTACAGAGGTAAACTAAATTGAATTTCTCCACTCTAAAAAGAACACGCAGCCTGTCCATGAGACCTCTCAGTAACAGGCAACCAAATAAAACACCATAGGTGCAATTAAGATCGTTGAAATTTCAGTGGAACTGTGCAGATCTGTAAATAAACAAATCAATCAATGGTATTTATTTGGTGAGTCTGAAATGGTTCTAACTGAGCTGAAGTGATCTCAGATATCAGTAGAGCTTAACAGTGGGGTTCAAGTCATTGTATTTCTCTATTTCAAACTGAGCTACAGATCTACATAAAATCTTTTCATTATTTTTATAACAGAAAACACAGTGTGTGTCATACTTACTATTGAACTTCAAAAATATCATCAAGATTCTATTAAACCTCAGTATAGAAGAGAAGGCCCACAAGTACAGAAGCAGCACTGACTGTGAAGATAATAAAACCCCAAGTGTGCTTACATTTTAAGACAACAACTAAATCATTAGCATTTATTCCATTGATAGTCCATAAATGGCTAACACTCTGAAAGCACTGGCATCAAGTAATCATCTCGCATTCTGTTCAATAAGATTTCACACTGGGCCTTTGAAAGCGTGATGAACACTAATCTGCACATTTCTGGACTTTTCTGATTTTACTTTCCTATTTTGTATTCTTAGAATTTCTATTCAGCCATGTTTTGTGCTAGACAAATTTATCAAAGGAAATATCTAGTCAACTGCTTAAACACTCTTTTTAAATAATAAACTTTTGAAAAAATTTCATTTGAAGATATAAGTCTACTTAATATCATTATAAAATAGATTTATCTGTAGATGTGGAAGACTTAACCTCTTGTAATTCAAGATAACAGTCACTTTTTCACTTCATATTGATTTTCTGCAGAGCAAAAGAAAATGGAAGCTTGTAAAAAAAAAAACAGCCTTTTAGGTCAGTTCCAGTAATACTGAAATTGAAGCAAGTTCAAATATATCTATTGGTGTGAAATACTTTGTAAAGGATCTGGATGGAATCCTTGAAAGGTTAGACTGTTAACAACCATATGAACTGTAGACTGAAAGCATAAAGTTTTGGGGATTGGAAATTGTGATTAAATGCATTGAAATGTATAATGAAGCTAAGTTGTGAAGCTTCAGTCACACACATTGCATAACAGACCTCTTCTACTTGTATATTAGTGTTCTGTAGGCTTATGCCATACTAAATTAATATTATAACCAATTTAAATTGTGTTTAAAAAATCAAGAAAGCACTCATGTTCATTTAATAGTATATGGATTGGGAATTTGATGATAGCCTGTCAACTTACCTCACTGTTTTTCCCACTATAAGCATATTGCAGATATAATATTTCCTCTATACATAAAAGATATTATCCTCCATAGTCACAATTTTCATAACCAACAAGCTTAAAAATAATCTTTTCTTAGCTACTTTGTTCTCTTTTCAGATAAAATGAAAGGCAATAAATTTAATTTATTCCACTTTTTCTCCTCTTATTTTAAATTTATAGTCTGTCCCTCCTTTCCTCCACTTTTATATCTTACTGAAAGGATAAGCAAGACTTATATTAGAGTACACCACTTGGTCAACTTGATATACTGTTTGCTTTTGTTGCCAATTAGCAAGGTTTATATATATACAGAATTGAATCAAGTAAAATTTATCAGATTAGGAGTGTGACTGCTGTAGCTTACAGATAGAGTTCTTCCTATTATGTTTAAGACCTTGGATCAAACCTAGCACTAAAACATTTTTAAAGAAAGATTTTGTATTAAAATGTAACAGATAGAATACTTTATAGATAATGGAAAAAAAACTAGAGGTGCTATGGAAGAAGAGTTAATAAGTTAGGTCACTTCTAAGGACACATCTGGACAAGGTCAGGTAAGGGAAGAATTCTGTGCTTAGGTGATAGTCTTCTAACATAGATGGTGGTTTTAGATTCTATTTTAACATTATGAACATTAAACAAGATGTAAATTTTAAATATATACCTGTTTGTGTGTGTGTGTGTGTGTGTGTGTGTGTTTGTGATGAGAGAAAGAAAGTTAAAAGAGAGAGAAGTTAAAATGGAATTACCAAGTAACAATTTGACAGTTCCCCTACTATATACTACAGGCCAGCACATAAACGGCCCAGAGTTACAAATGGGCTGTTATTGGCTATGGAGTTGTTGACAAGAAATGTCCCAGAAATGTATTAAACATTAAAGGCCATGCCAATGTTCAGACTTGTATCACATTTAAATGAGCATTTTAATGAAATCTTCCCTCTTAAAATTCACTAGTCCTTTGAAACTTAACACTTATGTTTACTATTTATTCCACTCAGTTCTCTTGTTTATTCCTCTCTGGGATAATAAGCCTTTTGTTCTATCTCAGAACTTTTCTGGGTCATTTCTTGAGAGTTTCACCTTTTTTTCCTAAGTTATTTTTTTTTTAAAAAATGGTCCTAAAATTCCTCTCATGCTTATCTATTTTATATACACCATCACTGAATTATTATTTAGTGCATTTGGCAATATTTTTAAAACAACAAGTCTTCACTGTTAGTGTATACTCCGTTTCTGCTCTCTTGAGCTCTCACTAAACAATTGCACAAGATGTGACCAATTAATTTCTGTCACCAGGAGTGCCGCCCCCTTTCCTAGGGGTTTATAAACAACCAATAGTCTTTAGGAGAGACACACTTTTTCTTCAGTGTTGTAGTCACATGCCAGTGCCCAAGCTCCTGCAAATAACCCTTAATCCGAGCCCTCTAAGTTGCTATTAAACTTTAGCAATCAAGACATGAGAGGAGTTCCTCTTTTCATTCACTGGTTCTTTGTCTAGAGTGAGTAGGTGTTTGCTCAAGGCTCCTCAGACAAAGTTTACACAACAAGCATTTATTCATTAGGTCATTCAAAGTATTCATTTAGTATTTAGGAACAGCCCTGCATCACGTAGCACTGACATATGAACAAGACTGCGATGTCACTTCTGATGTCTCTTCTGAGGCCCCGCTGAGAACATGGGGCTCCATTGTAATGGAGGTGAAGAACATTACAGTTCTGAAAATAATCTCCTTTGAAAACACAAGACATTGGTATAGGAGGTCCTTTTGTGTGTTGCTTTCATTGGTTAATAAAGAAACTGCTTTGGGCCTATTGATAGGACAGAACTTAAATAGGCAGGGAAGACAGAACTGAATTCTGGGAGGAAGAAAGCAGAGTCAGAAGCTTGCCATGGATCGGTGACCAGAGGTAGATGTACTGAAACTTTTCTGGTAGGCCATCACCTCATGGTGATATACAGATTGATAGAAGTGGGTTAAATAAAGGAGTTAGTCAATAAGATGTTAGAGCTAATAGGCCAAACAGTGATTTAATGAACACAGTTTCTGCATGGTTATTTTGTTGCTAAGCTAGCTGGTTGGCCAGGATGAAAAAGTAGCCCTCTCCTTTGCAACAAGACATCATTAGGGCTAAAAGTACTTACAAGACATGTAGTAGCATTTCTGTGTCTAGCTGATAAGCCTCAGTTGTGCCCAGTTGCTAAGGTGTGGTTAATTACCAACTGAATAAGAAAACAAAAATGATGGCCCAGAGATGTAGGGTAGAATAAAACATTACTGACAAAAATTTAAGACAATGGAAGAATTTTTTTTTTTTTTTTTTTTTTTTTTTTTTTTTTGGTTTTTCAAGACAAGGTTTCTCTTTACTTTTTGGTGCCTGTCCTGGATCTAGTTCTGGCCTCAAACTCACCCAAATCCGCTTGCCTCTGCCTCTTGAGTACTGGAATTAAAAGCATGCCACCGCCCAGCAAGGATTTCTATTGATAACCTGCTATACTCACAGATCATCATCAGAGAGGTTTCCTTCACCACCAAATGGTAACAGGCATAGAGACTCATAAGTAAACATTAGGTGGCGCTCTGGAAACTGGTGACTTTTAGAATATTAGAACCCTTTCACCTATAATATTGAGGAGGAAATAAAAATGGAAGCTTAGAAGTAGTTTTTCTACCTCCTGTGAAGAGAAAATTCATAAAATCAAAAACTACTTCTAAATTTTTGAAAGTCCTGGTCTCCCATATGTGCAAGGAAAGAGTGCCATCCATACACAACAAAGCAGGTACGCATATGAACTCACTGAGGCTGTGAGAGGATGTCAAATATCTTTACAAGTCCAAACCAGACAATATCTCAACACAAAGAATAGGCATTCGACAGAAATTACCACCCCTGACCCAAAAACTATTTGCTATTGACACCTGCTTGTGTAAGAAAAATCATTTTGTCATTTGGTATATCCGTCACATCCCAAGGAATGCTTCATTCACAGAGTGATTGGCCAACACAAAATGGACTCCATTGGAGGGGAATTGCAATTTTTGTTTTATTTTAACAATTATTTGTCTTTTTGGCTTGTTTTGACTTACATATTTATTTTTTGAAGTAGGGGGAAAGAGAATTCATGTTGTGTGGGAACTGAGGTGGGGAGGATCTTGGGGACAATAAAAAGAGAAGAGAATATGATCAAAATAAATTGTATGTAAACTTTAAAAATTATATATAATTTATTAATATATATGAATTAATAAATTTTATATAATTGTATATTATATATTTATATATAATTCATATATATATATATATATATATGAATTTCCTTACTTGCTAAGTGCAGACTTACTTTGAAGTAGCAGTAGCATCAAGTAGTCCGGACTGTGTGTATCTGTTTGATTCAGTTTGCTATGACCTTACCAGGTCTGAATTCTAATCACATCTTTTCACACAAGAAGAAAACTGGATGTATTGATGCACTTTTAAGTTTTCAAAACAATTTTTTAAGATAGGATTGTTTTTACTTTTTCTAAAACTCAGTTTAAAAACAACTAAAATGTTCTTTCAAAAAGAAACATCTAAACATGTTCCTAATTTTGTGTATGGACTTAGGTTTTGTAACTAATGAAAAAAGAGGCTATCATATATGCATTAAAAAGAATTTCTTCACTTATGAAGTCATGATGCTTGGGGTGAATCTTGAGTCCCTACTTTGATTTCATTTCTTTTTTAATATTTATTTCATATCTTGGCTATTGTTTCCCCTCTATTCTCTCCTCCCAGTCGTTCCTCCCCACGTCCCATGGATATTGACAAAACAAGGTATATCAAGTTAGAGTAAGACTAAGTAGCTCTCTCTGTATTAAGGTTGGACAAAGCAATTCACTACGAGGAATAGGGTCCCAAAAGCCAGCAAAAGAGTCAGAGACATTCTCTGCTCCCACTGTTAGGGGTCCTACAAGAAGACTAAGCTACATAACTAAAAAGCCTGTTTGAAACTACTTTTAGATTAAAGACAATCAGCAACTGCCGTGCTTGCATCCTGACCACAGTACCCTGTTCCGTTCACCCTCAAGAAGCATCTGGTGCCCAGACTGAGACAGATAAAATTTGTGAACAATGTCAATGTTTTTATAGTATTTCTGGGAAATTTAAGGGAACAGACAATTGTGGCCCAGGTCTGATCTAATATGCTTATGTTATGTCCAATCATTCTGTACCTCATAACCATTATGCTAATGTTGTGGTTTTTGCCTCAAAAAACTTGCTGGAATTGTTTGAGGTTGCTCTGCCTCTTTGGAGACTAGAGACACCCGGTCACGTGATCGTTAATAAACTCTCTTGCTTCTTGCATCTGCTGGACTAGTTGAGTCGCGGGGCTTCTCCCTCTTGGGCTTGCACCCAGTGGGTGAGGGTCTTTCAATAACTATAACATATGCAGACCCAAGCAGGCTTCCTGGTTGGAGGTTCAGTCTCTGAGAGGTCCTAAGTCCCCAAGTAAGTTGATTCTGTAGGTTTTATTGTGGTGTTTTTGATCCCTCTGGCTCCTACAACCTGTCCACCCCCCGTTCAAAGGAGTCACCTAGCTCCCACTGTTAGGAGTACCATGAAAACATCTATCTATCTATCTATCTATCTATCTATCTATCTATCTATCTATCATCTATCTATCTATCCATCCATCCACCCACTCACCTATCTATCTATACATACATATATACATACATACATACATATATATATGATTATATACTACATATATACACATGCACACACAAAAATCACACATATATGAGTTTATACTATACATACATAGGTCTGTACTAGGTCCTCTGTGTGTATGTATGTGTATACATATATATTTATACACACGGTACATATATAACAACACAAACATATGTGCAGTGTTCTTGTTCATTTTCATTATTTCATGCAGATATTATTCTTGACTCATTTCCAAACAACTATTCCTTAAGTATTTTAATGATCGATTTATTTACTCATTTATTTATTTGCAGAATCTCAGTCTGAACTTCAAGCAGACATTGAGCCTCAGCCTCCAGAGTATTGAAACTATGCACAGACGTATCATCCCTGACTTATATGTTTTTAATTAGAATGAAGAGAGAGAAAGGGAGGGAGGGAGGGAGGGAGGGAGGGAGGGAGGGAGGGAGGAAGGAAGGAAGGAAGGAAGGAAGGAAGGAAGGAAGGAAGGAAGGAAGGAAGGAAGGAAGGAAGGCTTCTGAAACACTCCTGAAAGGAACCTCTGTGCCAATTTTCATTCATGGATGTGATGTCTCAGAAGATGCCCATGTTCCAGTGGCTGCTTCTACCCATGCAATCATGGACAACACTAAGTTGATTCAGCAGATTTATGAAAAAGAATCTATGACTTCTGGAGTGGAAAGTGATGGGAAGAATATTGGTGGAGATGAAGGATAGGAGGCAGGGGTGCATTTGAGCAAACACATCATATATATATATATATATATATATATATATATATATATATATACACACACACACACAGAGAAAGATGCAAAGGAAGAAAAATGATTTAAAATAAATGTGTTACTTGGGCTTTTCATAACTTAATGGATTAAAAACGTAGTATTGGTTTTTAGATGAATACTAAGACACTCATGGCAAATTATCCCTAAATATTCTTACTAAACTTCAGATGGTTTTGGAACTGTAGAGTATTTGATAAAAATGATCTATGGATTAACTCCCTTAACAGATCACCAGTGCAGCATGTGGTCTGATTTCTGCCCGACTGACCCCGCTTCCACTAGCATTAGCTGATCTTTCTCTCCCCGTCACCTCATGGCCTCCATTTAATTGGGTTTTCAACTCTGGCTGCAGACATCTCATCCTCAGCCTTTCGTAATCTCAGGGCTGTGTGCCTTTAACTGATAACGTCGGAAGCTCCTCAAGTGCAACATTCATATGAACCAACAGAAAGATTTTATTAAATCAGGAACAGAAGGATTCTATTTAGCAGATAATAAAACTGTCAGTGTTCTCCATAACTAATGTAAAAATTTTTCATGTAAAAATCCAAATTCAAACTATATAATACTGAAAACCAAATAAAAATGTGTATTTATGGATTCCAAAGTTTCATGGAATTACCTTACTAAATTCTTGGTGCCTCAGTGTTTTGGAAACATTTGTCACCTTGAGCTGTGGCTCTTAATAAATGATCTGGTCTAATAACTTTGAATAAAATCAAAGGCAAATGCTTGTTTAATCTCTCTCTCTCTCTCTCTCTCTCTCTCTCTCTCTCTCTCTCTCTCTCTCTCTCTCTCTCTCTCTCTCTCTCCTCCTTCCACTCCCATCCCCTTCCCTGTCTCTGTCTCACTCACCTATCTGATGCTATGAGCTTAGCATCTTGCACCATCTGTTCTTCCTACCATGAGATTCTGACCCTCCAGTTACTTTTTAATGGCATCAACTTTCATTACTAGAACAATGAGCCCAAACTGTTCTTCCCTCTTTTTTTTTAAGTTGTTATCTAGATAATTTGTTACAGTAATGGAGTCATGGCTGGCAATCCTCTAGAGATGGGAAACACTGGCTACAATTGTAAGAGATTCCTGTTTTAAAGAACCACTGTTGTTACCAGTGATAGAGCTGCTACTATTGCTTCTAAGTATTTCAATAGAACATTTGTTATGTGGGGATACCTGTCACTTCATCCTAAAGAGTCAAATATCAGTCTATTATTTTCAGTTAATGGTCCATTCAGAATTGCTATTTCTTACTAGGAGTTCTTTGAATTTTCCTTTGTGGGCTATCTTATATATAGTACCATCTGCATTTGGGTGCTAATGGTTTATATCAAGGACCATCTGGTCCTCATCTTGCTTCTATTTATATCTAGCATTCCCAATCAGCAAACAACATTATTTTTCTGCCTAAAATTATTTTCACATATCCATAAACTTGTTTTTGTTGTCAAACTAAAAGAAAAGAAAGGTTACTTTGTTACCTGGGCTCTCTCTCTGGGGGTGGAATCCAGGGCTTCATGTAGGCTACACAAGCACCCTACTGTTGAGACAGATCTGCAGACTTTTAAAAGTTTATAGTTTGAGAGAACATCTCCATAAATTCTTTCAACTGCTCTTGAACCTGCTCTATAGTCCATGCTTATTTCTAACATGTAGTTCCCTTTCCTCAACTTCCTACATAGCCAGGGTCACAGGCCTGCTCCAAAAAGCCTGGCTCTGACTCCAAAACTTGAAAATGTTTACTCTGACAATGTCTTGATTTTTATCCTACAATTTGCTTCTATGCACCATATATATTTCACTGCCTATTATATGACTCATTCTCTCAATGCTTAGCATATTTGAAGTACGATTTCTGAATGTTTCCCTAAATAGCTAATCACCATGGCACAGCTCAGCTCAAGAAATGCTACTATTATCTACCACAACCTCAGTCCTGAAGGAGTCATTCCTAACGTCTTGTTACCAATGTGTTCCACATACAAATTGTTGTTTGAAATACCTTCTAGGTTATTTTTAAAATTCTTTAAGAGACTTATAGCAAAGATTAATCTAAGCCCATTAAGCACCAGAAGAGGATCAATCTTCTAATTGTTTTCCATTCTTTCTCAATTGAAAAATTACATGAAGGTTTTTATAAATAGTTAACTTCATGGTGGAAATTACATATTTTACCTAAGATCCACAGAAGTTAAATAATATTCTTACTTTTTTTTAATTTATGTAGTGCCAATTTGGTTATGTGGTTAGTATCCTAATTGCAAAAAATTCAAAACCTCTCGCCACTAGAACCCACATTAAATGTCTTTTACTTCATCTGTTAATATTCTCATATTTTAATATTTATCAATTTCTATTTTTACATAAATGTACACTAACATGCAATTAAACATATTTAGAACAGCTTACTTATTTTCCACTTGTGATAGTTTCTTGTAAGAAGCCAAAGAGGTGCCTTCAAAGCATGAAGAATTTTTGTTTCTGGTCTGCTCCAGCCATCCTAATTACCCCATCTCTTTGCATACATTCCAGTATACATTATATTCACTAATATCTCGAGGCCATAACAGCTCAGATCCCTTTCTATGCCTAGCGTCCTGCTTCATAGCTACACCTGTTCTTGCTAAAGACTCCAAAACTAAACTCAAAAATTCTTCTGAAAATCCTTTCTTCTTGTCTTTTTCTGACAGGAATTCTCCTCAGAATATCTACATGGATTACTTCCTCATTTTACAGAGTTCTCTTCAATTTGCTGACTTCTTTGTCAAACTAGCATTCTAGCGTTCCACTGTTTCCTTACTGTCCCTCATCTTCCCTCCCACAACCTAAACATTTACAAAGTCCTAGTATATGTTCCTGTTTCCAATCTCTCCTAAACTAGAATGTTGGTTTTTAGAAACACACAGATCTTCCTCCTTGAATACATTCCCAGAACCTATAACAATTAGATCTTGATAAACTATGGAACACAGTGAATATTTGTCAAAGGGAAGAATTAAGGAAGAAAACATTACTTTAAAAAATTACTTGTTTTGAATATGAGTCATTTGATGACTAAAGATAGTTTCAATTATTTCACCTTCTTTGCTTATACAGATGCGATTTCTCTACTTATGACTCACAGCAACTTTATTGCATATTTTTATCACTTGAAAAATAACAACAGGCTATAGTAATTTTTATAATACTAATGTGTTATTGCTATTCTCTGTGCCGGTGGGTCTCTGGTAGTTTCTACAAAAGACGGTAGATGATATTTCATGACCACAAATCAAAAACTCTTTTTACTATATACTTGCGACCAAATTAAGTAATATTCACTTAACATATAATTAGACTTTATCATGAATAATAGAAGGTGTTATGATATGGAAATTGAATTTTCTTACAAAGAATGACTATGACAATTTTACCTTATAATCACCCCTATAGCAAAAATTTCTTTTATACTAGATACTTATATTGTAATCATCATAGCAACAAAATTTAACTTCAGGGAATACAAACGGAAATAATAGATACATGTACAGATATATGATAGATACACTGATTGATGGGTAGGTAAATAATAGAATGATGATAGATAGAAACAGATATATACATTGATAGGTAGATAGATAGGAGATAGATGATAGATAGATAAAAATAAAGACATATGTGATGTGGGAGTGTCATATATCAATCTGTTGATTTCATTGGTTAAGTAATAAAGAAACTGCTTGGCCCTCATAGGTTAAAACATAGGTGGGTGGAGTAAACAGAACAGAATGCTGGGAGGAAGAGGAAGTGAGCTCAGACTCGACAGCTCTGCTCTCTGGAGCAGAGGCCATGCTCCCCTCTCCCAGGCAGACGCGATGAAGCAAGCCTCCAGGTCAGACATGCTGAATCTTTCCTGGTAAGACTGATGCTACACAGATTATTAGAGATGGGTTGATCGGGATATGAGAATTAGCCAGTAAGGGCTAGAGCTAATGGGCCAAGCAGTGTTTATATGAATACAGTTTGTGTGTTGTTATTTCGGGGCATAAGCTAGCCAGGCAACCAGGAACTGGGGTGACAGGAACACAACCCGCAGCTCCCACTTCATTAATTAATGATATTAATGATAGATTAATTGATTGATAAAGGAAAAGAAGATTTTGGTCTAATTTATAGAAAGGTAGCCATTGCAATAAAATATTTCAGAGATGACAGTGTAAACTCACAGAATATTAACAATCGTGTTATAAAGTAAATATTTATGTAGAAAATAGCAGAAACAGTCAGCAAACAAAGCAAGGCCTCAATACATTCTTTTGTGTTTTCAAAATTGGGTACTCTGAGAGGCAAGTATCTATCTGCCAGGCTCCAATTTCCAAATGTCAGACCCACTCTTCTGGTGAACTGACAGATCACTGGAGAGAGAAAAGCTCTGAAAGATTGTAGAACTGTGGAGTGGTTACAGTCACAAACAAGAGCTTCTTAGTGCTTTCTGTCTTCCCGAAGACAGATAAATGATTAAACCGTTAATATGAAAGCAACAAGATTGAACTTTTAAACAGAAGTTGACAAGAATACATTGTTTTCTTATACATAATTCTTCATTTGGATCATCTGATATTTTCTGTCATCAGATACTTTCATCAAACTAGATTCTGAGAGTTCTTGTTCAGAAAGAATCTGAACTGCTAGACAAGGATAGTATCCCATGGGGCAATTTGCAACCGAGGAAAAGATTCATGAAACTTTTCAAAGGTTAAGGTATTACCGTTATCAGGAGCACTTGTACCCGAAAGGAATGAATCAGTTTGTCAGATTAGGTACTCCAATGGAAACGCATCATTATCTGACATGAACTTGCATTCATTAGCACAATGATAAGAACAAACTTACTTTAAAATGCAACATAAATCAGGCAGCAGTAGTCAGATCCAAATCAAGACAAATAAGATTTCTAACACACTATAGTTCATGGTCACAGAAGAATTGAATCAAGATCTATTACCTTCCTTAAGGACCTCTTGGTTTGACACAGAGATAGAGCTACAAGATAGCATCCCTAACTTCACCAATAGAGAATGACATCGTTATTTAGACATTATCCTAACATCTGAAGAAATTAAAGAACATTTTAAAAACAAGACATTCCTGAAAATTTAACACACCAATTTCCACAGTGGCTAGACTGTTTGCAAAACCACCAGCAGGCAATAGAAGTTCCCCTTTCCTCACATCCTTGCCAGATTTTCTTTTCAGTAGTTTTCTTGTTCTCAGCCATTCTGGTTGGGGTAAAATGAAATCTCAAAACAGTATTAATTTAAATTCCACTAAATGCTAATCATATTGAAGACTTTTTGAGGTATTTCTGAACCACTTTTTCTTTTTTCTGGGAAGAATTCTGTTACTATTCATGGTGAATATTTATTTAGACTATTTCTTTTTTGTTTTTTGTTCTCAATCTCTGTTTTCTGAGTTCTTTATATATTCTGAATATTAATCATCCATGAAACATAGAGCTGGCTAAGCTTCTATCTGAATCTTTGGGGTTCCTTTTTTCTTGATTTTTTTTTCTTTAAAAAGAAAACAAACTATCCTTTTTCATTTTACATATCAATCGCATTTCCTACTCTCTCCCCTCCTGCCATTCCCTCCATTTTCCTCCTCATCCCACTCCCCATCCATTCCTCAGAGAGGATAAGGCACATTGCTTTGAGGAAGGTCCAAGGCCCTTCCTTCTACATCTAGGCAGAACAACATATCCATCCAAAGAGAATGGGTTCCCCCAAAACCAGTACCAGCATAGAGATAAATCCTAGTACCACGGCCAGTGACCCTGTAGTCGCCCTAGCCATACAACTGTCACCCACCCACGTTCAGAGTGCCTAGTTTGTCCTATGCTGGTTGCTTCTCTATACTGCTGGAGTTGGCGAGCTCCTATTAGCTCAGGTAAACTGGTTCAGTGGGTGCCCCAATCATGGTCTTGATATTTTTGTTCATATTCTCACTCCTCCAACTCTTCAACTGGACTTTGGGAGTTCAGCCCAGTGCTCCACTACAGGTCTCTGCCTCTGTTTCCATCACTTACTGGATGAAGGTACATTTAAGATATTCATCAATCTAACTATAGAGCAAGGCCAGTTCAGGCACCCTCTCCACTTTTGCTTAGGGTATCCAGCTGAGGTCATCTTTGTGGATTCCTGGAAATTTTGCTATTGCCAGGTTTCTTGCCATCCCCATAATGGCTCCCTCGATTAAAATATCTCTTTCCTTGCTCTCCATCTCTGTCCTTCCTCCATCTCTACTATGATGCTCCATCAAGTTCTTCTCCTCTTCCCCCCAGTCTTCCACTGTCACCCTCCCTAATTCTTCCACCCACATGCTCCCAATTTTGTCAGAAGATCGTGTCTATTTCCTCTTCCCAGGGGAGGTCTATATATGTTTTCCTTAGGGATCATCTTGTTGCTTAGCTGCTCTAGGATCTTGGAATATAGGCTCATTATCCTTTGATTTACAACTAGTATCCATTTATGAGTGAGTAGATTCCATATTCATCTTTCTGGGTCTGGGTTACTTCAAGAAAGATTTCTTTTTCTAGATCCATCCATTTGCATGCAAATTGCAAAATGTCATTCTTTTTTACCACTGAGTGGTACTCCATTGTGTAAATGTACCACATTTTCTACATTCATTCTTCAGTTGAGGGGCAGCTAGGTTGCTTCCAGGTTCTGGGTATTACAAATAATGCTGCTATGAGCATAGTTGAACAAATGTCCCTGTAGTATGACTGAGCATCATTTGGGTATATGCCCAAGAGTGGAATTTCTGGGCTCTGAGGTAAATTGATTCCCAATTTTCTGAGAAACCACCATACTGATTTCCAGAGTAACTGTACAAGTTTACATTCCCACCAGCAAATGGAGGAGTGTTTCACTTACTCTGAATCCTCTTCAGCATAAGCTATCATTGGTATCAAGTGGTGTAAGATGGTATCTCAGTGTCATTTGATTTGCCTTTCTCTGATGAATATTCCTTAAGTGTCTTTCAGCCATTTGAGATAATCTGTTTAGATCTGTACTTCAGTTTTTATTTGGATTATTTGATATGTTGATGTTTAATTTTTTGAGTTCTTTATATATTTTGGAGATCAATCCTCTGTCTGATGTGGGGTTGGTAAAGATCTTTTCCCATTCTGTAAGCTGCCTTTTTGTCTTATTAACTGTGTCTTTTGCTTTACAGAAATTTCTCAGTTTCAGCTGGTCCCATTTATTTATTGTTGCTCTCTGTCTGTGATTATTTTCTTTACTATCCAAAGATTCTTTAGCTTTATGAGGTCTCATTTTCCAATTGTGGACCATAATTCCTGAGAAAATTGAGTTCTATTTAGAAAGGAATTTCCTATATCTCGGTCCTGTAAAGTATTGCCCACAAATTTTTCTAACAGCTTCACTGTTTTAGATTTTACATTGAGAACTTCGACCTCTTTGGAGTTGATTTTTGTTCAGGGTGATTAATTGTGGTCTAAATTTATTCTTCCACCTATGGACATTTTGTTTGGCCAGTATCATTTGTTATACATGCTGTGCTTTAGCTGTGTGTATTTTTGATATCATTGTAGTTATGTGGCTGTAGTTATGTTCACTAATGCTTAGTTCTTTTGCTTTGTTCCATTTTGCTTATATGACTGTTTTTTTTTTTTTTGCTAGGGCTGAGATGTTCTAATTACTATGGCTTTATAACTTAGCTTGAAATCCAGTATGATAACCTCCTCATCATTACTTTTTTAGGATTTATTTAGATATTGAGGTCTTCTGTTATGTATGAATTCTAGAATCATTTTTCTCTTTTTGTGAAGAATATCTTAAGCTTCTGATTGAGATTATATTGAATCTATAAAGTGGATTAAATAGGATGATTGATTTCATACTATTAATTTTGCCACTTAAAACTATGATTACTTAATACCATGAATAAGTTGGGATCTTTCGTATTTCAAGTTATCTTTATCAATTCTTTGACTCAAAGATTGAAAGTTATCTTCTTCATCTTTGGTTAGATTTTGTCCTAGATTTTTTTTCAGGCTATTTTTTAGTGGCAGTCTTTACATGCTCTTTATCAACAAGTTTGTAAGTAGAAAGGTTGCAGATTTTTGAAAGTTAAGTTTGTATCTTGCCAATCTTCTGAAATTGTGGAGATTTCAAAAAAATTCTAAAAGTGGATATACTATCTGACCCAGCTGTACAACTGCTTGGCATCTGTCCAATGTACTTGACATCCTACTGCAGAGGCTTGCTCAGTTATGTCCATTACTGCTCCACACACAATAACCAAGAGACTAAAGCTACCTAAATGTTCTTGGACTGAGGAATAGATGATAAAAATATGGTATATAACACAGTGAAATGATATTCAGCTGTAAAGAAAATGAAATTTGCTGATAAAATATGAAACTAGAAAATTTTAACTGAGTGAGGTAACCTAGAACTAGACAGGCTCTCTCTTGTTGTGTGAATCAGAGCTCTGAATCTTTACATATGACTATAGTATATTTAGCATACATATGAGTATATTCAGAAGTCATCTTAGAAACAAAGAAAGGAAAAAGTGACCATGGTGGTTAGGGTGAGGGAAAAGTTCTAGAGACCACATAAATATGAAAGTCTTTCCATTATTTCTTCATTATTTATAAAATAATCACTGCTTCTTTGAAACACCTATTCGTATTCTCATTCTCATTCTTAATACTCATATTATTCTTGCTGTTGATTAGGTTCTAAGGTTTCAGGTATGGCATTCTGGCCTCATTCTAGCTACATAGCCAAAAAACCCACTATGCCTGACTTATGAGCTGCCATGAATGGAATTCAGATTCACCATGCTATTAAATACTTTTTCAATGGAGCTACCTCAATCCCATAGCTTTTCATTGAAATTTAGATTTTTTTTTCTTCTGGAAGGTAAGCAACTGGTAAAAATAAATAAAGCAACTTGATGTGTGAAAATTCAAATTCCCATAAGGGGAATGAAGAAGTGACTACTGCCAGAAAGAATGAACTGCTCTTCCATTGAGTCCACAAGGGAGAGCCATTTTGAAAGTGAAGAATGAGTTGTTTTTCATAGAATAGCTAACACAGTGAAAGAGAAGGGAAAATAATATCTTGGGGAAGGAACAAACTACTTCTAAAGTACTCTGGTAAAATAACTCAAGACATTTCCCAAAGAGGTTAAAACTACCAGCATGAGCCGGGCGGTGGTGGCGCACGCCTTTAATCCCAGCACTCGGGAGGCAGAGGCAGGCGGATCTCTGTGAGTTCGAGACCAGCCTGGTCTACAGAGCTAGTTCCAGGACAGGCTCCAAAGCCACAGAAAAACCCTGTCTCAAAAAACCAAAAAAAAAAAAAAAAAAAAAAACCAAAAAAAAAAAAACAAAACAAAACAAAAAAAAAACTACCAGCATGACTAGAAATCAGAAAGTAAGGAAGTAAGGAAGGTAATAATATGCAGAAGATAGAGACAAGGTCAATCTTAGAGAAGTTTGTAAGGCATACACAAGTACTTCTGATCCAGAGGAACATCCTGTGTCTGCAAGAGTAACAGAGTCTGTGGAATAATGTAGAGAATGGCAGAGAAGAAACAAAGAAAGATTTGACTGTGGCTAAACCATGTGCTGTAAATGAACTACAAAGAGAAGATGATATACTGGTTAAAAAAAAGAAATGCATGCAGAATAAATGTGGAATATTTAGTTCTGTATTGAATAAGTAATGATATGTAACACAGAATAATTACTTATGCCATTCACTAAGAATATAAGTTTAGTTATGGAAATTTTAATTGGTGATATCTTTAAAAATTACATACATAAAGTCTGATACATGGTTCTGGATTACAGAGTAAAATTATGGGAATTAATCCAATTAAGGAGAAACAGACAATCTAAACATGAGGAAAAGTGCCAGCAGTCAGATATGAACATTCAGAATGTGTCTGGAAGCCCATTACAAGATACAAGAAAAGAGCTGACTGAGATGGTCTGGTCTACCATGTTAAAGCACTACAGGCTTAGTGATTCAACTTCAGACAATATCTCAGAATTCCAGAGTTTGGAGTCTGAGATAAGGACTCTGTACAATGAGGTGAAGATTAGAAAATTTCCCACTTTGCCCTTACGGAATGAACAATAGATCCTGAGATGATCTGTCCTTCCACATCCTCTTATGAAGCCACTGATCCTATCAGGAATACCCTGAACTCATGACATTATCTAATATTACTGACTTCCTGTAGCACCTTCACCAAATTACCATCTGAGGTTAAAGCCTAAATCTATGACTTTTAATGGCACATCATCCAGTATTTAGCAAATGCTTCAATAACAGAGTTTCTATATATGTTAAATGCTGGTAAGAAGTTATGTAAACTAAGATCTAGCTATATGGAAGAAAGTGGTGCCCTTGGGAGGAACAGTCATGCGAAGGTGAATAGAAGTGTTGACTAGACAGGAAAAAGAAGATGGAAACAAACACCACTGATACCCTTCCAAAGTCATTGACTGAGAGATAGGGATATGTCACTTACTAGTGGGGAACGTGTTTATAGAAAAATTCAAGTGAGTTGACAGTTTCTGCGTGCTTTGAAGCTTTTAAAATCTCATTCAACCTAAAAAACACAGGCTGTGAGTTCAAGACAGGAGGAAACTGCTTCTTGTGTACTACCAAATTTCATCAGCCACACACTCTGACAAACCATCTCTTTTGTCTTGACTTTGTCACACTGGAATCCACATGGCACATTGTAAGGAACATTGAAGTGGGAACATAAGGTGTTAAGTGCCCTGCTCAAAGTCATAGCCAGTATCATTCTGGAACTCAAGCCTTTGTTTTCTGACTGGCTTCTAGTCTGTGGCACACAGTTCCTGTTTAACCTCCTCTCCTGCAATTACCTCCTATTTCACTGTCTGCAAATCTTAACTTCTTACTATTCCCTGAGTGCTTTGTGTATGATTCCTCTGGAGCTCTGTGCTTGCTTGTTTTCTGCTTGGAATGTCTATATGGTGCATTCATTTCCTACATTTAGGTTTTGAATCAAAGTTTAGCCAGTCTACCAAGAATGCTTTTATTTGAGTTAGTTGTCACTTATATTCATCATCTTCCCTGTTTTCTGCATATATCATCCTGTTATAGATTGATATTTATTATTATTATTGTATAATTTACATAACTACAACTAACAAGGTTTTACTGGAAAGGAATGACCAATATCACATTTTACTATTTCATTATTATTTAAACCTTACCTAGCACAAAAAGGAAACCATAGAACATTCTAAATAAGCTTAATGATTGGGAAAAAGCATCAAACATATATATATATATATATATATATATATATATATGTTTATATATCAGTGTTGTGCATTAGGTTTTCTCAATTATTTTAATTTATATTTATTTGAAAAACCAGAAACAGATACAGCTCAGCATTTAAGAGCTGTAAGCTACTCTTACAGTTGACCAACATGAGTTTGTATCGCAGCACATACATGTACTACTCTTGCAGTTTTCCCACACGAGTTTGTGTTGGCATACAAAAGAGTTTCATAATAGCCCAGAATGGAGTATAAAAAAGGTTTATTTATCTGGGGATGAACTACAGAAAGAGTAGCAATCTGTAGTCCTCTGCAAGTGCTGAAAATTGGAACCAAATCTAGCAGCCAAAAGGTTCATTCACGTTTTTCATCTGCATTTATTATACATGATACCACACCCAAAGTGATTGAAGGAGTTCCCACAGCACCTCCCCCTTTTGTCTAAATAAGAGAGCTCTAAATCTAATACAAATCTATATACAATAAGAACAAATATCAAGTATTGTACAGTAAAAAGGAGAGGCAAATCATAGATAAAAATTAGAATTACAATTAACATGAACAACGTCAAACAAGAAACAATTGCTAAATGTTTCAATAGTTATCCTATCCTAAGGAGTCTAAATCTTATACTAAAAATGGCATGAATAAATCATGAGAGGAAAGTAACTATGTCTAGCTAGTCTTTAACCCCATTGAAGACAAGGGAAATAATATTACTTGAGTAAACAGGAAGTACAATCAAGCAATTTCCAAAAGGTGCAAGAAATGACAGAGTCATCTAACTACCTGGGCAATCACCCAAAATCTCATTTACAACAATGATCAAGCATCTTTGGCTAAGGCCTAGAATAACTGACAGACCATTTTCAGAGGCAGGAAATTCTGAAAAAAAAATGAAGGAAGTGACTGAAAAACTGCCAATATAGACTAAACAGTCTTTCAAATTTCCTGCTTCATGAAAAATTCTGTCGGATACTATGGGCCTGTAGGAGATGGATGCCTCAATGATACAGAAGTACTTTGGGTGAGGAAGTGAGATGTTTCTGTCAATGCTAAAGTTTTAGACATTGCTTAAAATGCACTTCCTGTTTAATTAGGTAATATTATACCATTCTGGGGTCTTTGAAGAGTTGAAGACAGATAGTTATAGTTATAGTTTTCCTTAGTTATGATAAAGGATAAATTAGATATAAAACTTTAGAATCACATAGATAGGATAGACATCTTTTCCTTAATTTGTTGAATATAAATGGACTAAAGATTGTAACTATGATTCTTGCTTGATAATTGTTTTGTATATGTAATTTTACTATGATAAAGTTAAAACCTTCCTTTTTATTTAGATGGAAAAGGGGAGATGATGTGGGATGATATTCTGTATATGTGATCCTTTTATTGGTTAATGAATAAAGCTGTTTTGGCCAATGGCATAACAGAGTAAAGCCAGGTGGGAAATCTAAACAATAATACATAGAGAGAGTAGACAGAGTCAAAGAGGTGCCATGTAGCTTCGGAAGTAGAAGCACATACCAGAATCTTAGGAAGATTACTGTTAGGCCACAGTACCATGATGATACACAGATTGATAGAAATGGATTAACTTCAGATGTAAGAGTTAGTTGGGATTACACTAGAGTCATTGGCCAAATAGTGTTGTAAATGATATAGTTTCTGTGTGATTACTGGGGTCTGGATGGCACAGAAACAAAGGAGCAGTAGTCTCCAACTACAAGTTTGTATTCTAGCACACACATCAAGTAACTCAAACTGCCTCCAATTCCAGCTCTAAATGAGTGTAAAATCCAGTTAGGTTATTGTCACCCAAATACCCATATGCTATTCTTAGACACACAGAAAGTACATAAGCACATATCTTTAAAAATAAGTTCAAAATTATCCAAAGCAGATAAAAATTAATCAAAAGAGAATGTGAACAACATCGCTTAAATATACTTCTTCATTGTCGGCTAACTTTATTCTAGGAGTAAGATTAAAATGAAAATTCTTAATTGATATGTGATTTTTGAGCACCTGAAGAAAAACTTCAAAAGCCACTGTTCTATTTAAAAACGTGTATATAAATCATATTTTAACATATTTAATCAGATGATTCTGTAAAATTATGGCCATAAGTATGGTTCTACCTGTATTTCATTGTCAGAAAAGAGTCCCTCCTCCAAACAATTGTACATGACTTCATGTGAATGAAAATGCTGACTTCAAATGCCTTCTTTCATAACCATATTGTGTATTTATCCATGTCATTAATTAATATATCTAAAAATTATAGTCAGATCATATTCATAAAACTACTTCTACCTCGACTTTTAATATTTGGAGTTAAAATTCAATATAAATATTTATATTTATTTGGTTGGTATACTATATATTAATTTCCACAAATTCCTTTATGAACTAGAATTCTTCCTTTTATCTAACATTGTAAGTACATAATTTAATTATTCAGTGTTTCAGATTTGGGAGATATTTGCTATTAAATTGCAAGTAAAAAGTAAAACACAATTATCTCTATTTAATAATAGACTTGTAGGATATTTTTAAATGTTTTAATTTAAATATTCATTTATTTCTCGTTAGTATTTTTAAATACTCAGTTATTGCTACTACAGTAAAGATTAATGTAGGGAGCTCCAGATTCATGAATAGGATAGACAATTAATTAAAACATTTTCACAGAAGTAGGATTCATAACTATGATTGTACATATTTTGAGAACTATGTCCTGTTTGTCTGCATATGAAAACACAATATACATTGAATTACTTCTTAATCATTTTACTTTCATGCTTACTGAAATTACTGTTAATGGTCATGTAGTGTGTTTGAATTTGTAGGGTATTCTTGTTTAAGGGAGTGTGTGTGGTATATGTGCATGTGTGAAAGAGGTACATGTGTCCATGCATGTGCACAGGGACCAGAGGAGGTCATTAGGTGACATGTTTTATCACTCTTGTATCCTTTAGATAAGGTCTTTCACTGACATCAGTTCTGTATTTGTAGCTATGAAACTCCAGTGATCCTTCTATTTTAAGTTCTCAAGGTGCTTGCATTATAGGGTCATGTCTGGCATTTTATATAGGAGGTGAGGACTTGAACTTACATCCTCATTCCTGTGAAACAACCACTCCAACTCACATAGCCATATCTTCAGCCTTTTCTGGTTTTTAAATAAATAGAACAATTGATGT
Source organism: Chionomys nivalis (assembly GCF_950005125.1). Classification (NCBI taxonomy): domain Eukaryota; kingdom Metazoa; phylum Chordata; class Mammalia; order Rodentia; family Cricetidae; genus Chionomys; species Chionomys nivalis. The sequence continues at coordinate 71,769,795 of NC_080090.1, read as the reverse complement.
ATTTAATATTGTACAATAATATCAAAGACTGATAAAGCAGTAGATCAACTCTGTTGGACTTTAGAGGATGATAATTGAGGTCTCACCAAACACTGTTCAGCCTGATGAAGCATCACCATAAGCAGAGGAGGGACATAGGGCCACCAGATGACATGAGAGCATCAAAAATGCCCAAGGCTAATGAAAAGCAAAAAGAGGTACATGCTAGAGGAAGCATATGGAAAGCTTGCACTGAGGTCAAGAAGCACGTGTGAAATATAATTTCCAGGGACATCTGTGTCGTTATGCTTAAAAAATTATGTGTGTAGAAAGGTTCACAAAAATCAAGTGTTACAGCTTAGGGACATAAAATTTTACAAAATATGATGTGCTTCTATCTTGTAAACCATGATACTCATTCTTTGTTGGATTACAGGTCCCAAAGTAGTTCCTTTTGGGAGTGAGAGAAATTCATATAAAAGCATAAAATCCCTTTCTGAATTAAATTCTTTAAAAAACCAGGAGGCAGTTGAGTATACAGTAATGTAATTCTATGAACTATTAACAATGCCCTATTATTAATAAAGGTGTGCTTATAAGATACAAGTTGTTCCAATAGTACAGAGTACTGATATTGTAAAAGGACTGTCAAAGGAGTACATGAAAAGCAAAGGAGATGGAGGCAATGTCCGCAAAGTCCTAACATCAACAACTATTTGATGTTAATGGAAGGAAGTCATTTCTTAATCTTGGTTTCAAAAAGTCCAGAATAAGAATTGTGGGAAAATTCTCATAATTTTTCTTTTTAAATTTAACAGTAGCTTTATTCCATTTGGGTTTCAAAAATCATTCACTTTAGAGGCTTACAGATTCTGCATAATTGGTCTTAAACAAAATTTGCCTTTATATTAGACCAGAAGAATATAGATTTGATAAATGTGCTTCCTGTAGTCATAGTGTCATTCTAAAAGATAATAACCTTATGTGACACGGTAGACCATTCTAACTGGGATGGCAGAGTGCTTACATTGTTTTCAATTTATTTGTCTGATTAAGAAGTACAACAGCATTAAATATGTTTTCTTTTTTTTTCAACAAGCATAGTTAGACATTATAAAATAAAGTGATAACTGAGTATCATTTACCTGGTTCTATACTCCATGAACTCTTCCCTTGTCTGGGGTGGGAACTTGGGTGTTAAGGAAGCAATTGATCAGTAACAACTGATGAGTCAGATGTTTAAAACAAGTTTATACATAGCCAGGGGCTTTCTTTCTAAACTAAAAATGCCTACACATCTAGGAATCAATTCACTTCTCTCCAAATTTAATGCATATTACACACACACACACACACACACACACACACACACGTATACATACATGCAGAGTTAGTTTCTTCTAATATAAATACAAACTTATGTAATTTCAAGAGATAAACATAATACAGCTAAATTATGTAAAAACATCTTGGTATAAAATATTTTGAACAAACACATTACTGTTTATTTTTAAACTCATATATTTTATGTAAAACATACATATTTTAAAAACTGTCAATGAAAAACTCAAACTACAAAAAATAAACCAAAAAGCTATCAAATGTGGTACTTGTTAACAATTTATTTATTTAAACTGTAATTATAAAATGAAAGTTAAAGTCTAGGGAAATATTTCAGTCTGTAAAATGCTTGCCTTGCAAACAAAGACTTCAGTTCAGTGCCCAGACCCCATATGAAAGAGCGGGGTGTGATGACTTGTGATTGGAATTCCAGGACAAGGAGGATACTTAAGTCTCCCTGAATAGACAGCCTTACTGAATCTGCTAGGTTCATCCCAGTGATGAACCCAGTTTCACAAACAAAGCAACCAGCACATGTGAAACTACAATCAAAGTGCTGGCTTTTACACACACACACACACACACACACACACACACGTTTGCAACCTTCCACATAGCTATGCACATATATACTTTCAAAACTAATTAAAATATAAAATTAATATTAATCTTCCATTTAAATTAACATAAGGGAAAAAGCAAATGTAATAGAGGTAATTCCTAGTGCGTACCTTTAAGCTTTATGTTACTTACAGTGCTTATGGCAATGAATCACATAAAAATCCAGGTCAGTGTTCGCAGCATTTCTCAGCTGTATTAGACCACTTGAGAAAGCACAAGGAAGCCTGAGGCAGGAAAGACACAAAATTAAGTCATTCATCTTCTTACTAATTCGGTCATAAAACAGATGGACTCATAAAGGGCTCTTTCACATAAAAAATGTCAAGTGCCTTTCTAATGTCCAAAGTCATTCAAATACAAATATTTCTGGTTCATAATTTAACAATCAAAATATTGACATTGCACTTTGTAGAGTCCCTACTGAGAAAGAATATGTTAAGTAATTATTTTCAATATTAATTTCCAAATACCCGTGGTATATTATAATATATTATATTTTAATAAGTGATGAAAATTGTGTGTATTTATCGAGTAGGATATGTTGTTCCAATGTACTTATGTGTCATGTAATAATCAGAGTCAATTCAGAGAGTCAATATGTAGCTCTTCAAATATTTTTAATTTCTTTGTAATGACAATATTTAAAGTCAACATCAAAATAAATCTGCATAATGATATGTTTACTCCTCAGTATCAGAGATTGTCTACTATAAAATAGAATATGAAACCCAACACACACACTCCCACAAATACACTTTGCAATTGTAACTCGAGACATAGATGTGCACATACACAAAATTAAAATTGAGATGGAATGTCAAAATATTGGAAATTGGGTTCTATTCTAATCTCTTTTGATAGTGGTTTGGTACCTCAGAAAACAATAATAAGGAGAAAAGAACCACTGTGCAATACAGATTTAACATTCTTGGCATTCTTTTTTTGTTTGTTTGTTTTATTTTGTTTTGTTTTTGTTTTTCTTTTTTTTTTTTTTTTTTTTTTTTTTTTTGGTTTTTCGAGACAGGGTTTCTCTGTGGTTTTGGAGCCTGTCCTGGAACTAGCTCTTGTAGACCAGGCTGGTCTTGAACTCACAGAGATCCGCCTGCCTCTGCCTCCCGAGTGCTGGGATTAAAGGCGTGCGCCACCACCGCCCGGCTTGTTTTTGTTTTTCGAGACAGGGTTTCCCTGTAGTTTTAGAGCCTGTCCTGGAACTAGCTCTTGTAGACCAGGCTTGCCTCGAACTCACAAAGATCCAACCTGCCTCTGCTACCCGAGTGCTGGGATTAAAGGCATGCACCACCACCACCCGGTAGATTTAACATTCTTAAGATATCTGTTATAAAAAGTAAATAAATTAGCAAATATAGTCAAACTAACCTGAAAACATATACAACACAATGCATCTACATTAGAAAACAGTTACCAACTATGTGGTAAAAAATATAAGGCATACAATTTATCATTTTAGTCATCATTACGAGTAGAGTATAGTGGCAATAACAAGTTTCAGATCATTGTGCAATCATCACTGTTGCATTTTCAGATCTTGAAAATATATATTTCCCTGAAAGTAGGCTTAGAACAGATGTCTTAACAGCAATGATTAATGTAGCATTATTATAACAGCTAAGTGAAAGAGGTAGCTTGAATAACTGCTGCTAGTTGAATGGACAAAAAATGCAGGTTAAAGAATATGATTTAGCCTGGAAAAAGACATTCTGAAACATTGTGACTACGTGGGTGAGTCATTAAAAACCTGTGCTAGGTGCACTAAGCTACCCATGTAAGGGCAAATATTACATGCTAACTTTTAGAAGTTTCCTATAAAAGTCAATTCTAAAAGAACGTATAATATTCAGTAGGGAGTGTGAACGGGAGGAGAGGAAGTTTGTATATTATTAGCACAGACTATCACATGAACAGGTTAGAAGTGTTATAGACTGGATGGCAACAATTACATAGAAGTGTGAAAGCTGCTCCTGCCACAAAACTGATGGACTAAAAATCAGTAAAATGGTAAACTTTTGTTACACATATCCCGTAACACGAGTTAAAAACAAACACAGAGACAAAAAATTGGGGCTCAACTCGACAAGAAAAGCAGCTTAGCCACTAGAGAGGTTTTACCCCTACCAAGGCTGGGCAACAGCAAACTAAGCAGACTAAGCTTTTCTCTCCTCCCCTCTTATTGTCTCCCCAGTGTGTGATTCCCTAGGACTGGGATTAAATCCACCTCCTGAATTTGGTTTTGCATTAATCTTGTGCATCCAGGGTAGCCTTGAACTCACAGAGATCCATCTGACTGTGTCTTCCAAATCTTGAACTTAAAGATGCATATTACCATTTCCTGACCTCTAGTGACCTTAGCTTTGCTGTGGTCTTCAGGCACCAATACACATATACTGCTGTGAAAGGATGAGGGAGAAGGATGGGCAAGAAAGGACAAATTTATTACCAAAGCTTTTAAATTCCTTTGTTAAATATTAGACAAAATTAGTTCCCTCATTGTAATAGGAGCAATAATTTATTTCTCCTTGTTTTGATTATATTGTGTTCTTTTAGGTAACAAACACTATCTCTTAAGTGGGCTTGGCAAAATTAATCTACTTTTTGCCTCAGGTGTGTGATTTCTTCTTGGAAGTAGTTGCTCAAGTAAGCAGACAGCTTATAATTAAAAGACCTTGATCCTTCCTGGAAATTTGTCCAAAATTAGGCTAGTGGGGCTGCCTTGCAACCTGTTACTCAGAATATTGTGGCAGAGGGATCACAAGTTCAAGACAAGCCTGCACTATAAACAAATTCAACACTTAGTGGACAACTTAGTAGGATGCCATCAAAGCAATGATGATGATGATGATGATAATATTAATAATGATAATAAAAATAAGGAAAGAAGGCTTTCCTTAGAAATCAGTGTCACAGTGCTTGCGGAGCATGCAAGGCTTCAATACTGAACACAGAAGGGAAAACATTTCTATGGTTTCTATCTACTAGAAGATTAACCTCTATGTAATCTATGTAGGGATCTTACTTTCTTCTTACATTTTATGCTTTGTGTTTTCCAAGTAGGTAAATTTATCTGGAAGTCTTTTTAAAATATATTGAATATCTCCTTAATTTATGGTTTGAAGAATTGAAAAGGGAAACATTACATGATTTCATGACAGGAAAGCCTTTCACTAAAAAAGCCCGTAAGATAAAAAATAAAGAAAAATAAATTCCTATTTTCTCCCTCAAAGTATATTTTATTTTCCTACAAATCATGAGTAACTAAATCTAGGTTTAAAAAATGTGATGAATAATTGACTTTAGCCTTTGCCCACCAGATATAAACTATGCTTTCATTTTTCTTATTTCTTATTCATCTTCTAATGTAAATGTTCAATGGGTGTTTAAATCTTTTTCCCAAGCTTCTCTTTTATCTTGTTCCAAATTAGCAAGCCTAATTACTCCAAACCTGTGAACTTTTCAAAAATTGTTTCCTTTAATTATGATTCTTTCATGAAAAAATGCCGTTTAATGAGAGTTAAATCTGAAAACTGAATTATCTGTCTTAAAGTGGCAAAATGAAGTAAGATAAATTTATTGAAATGTATAACCTTAAAGTATGGTTTTGATAGAACATTTATATAAAAATCAGTTGCATCCGTGACTAAGGGTTCATAATGATGTCATTAATCTTATGAGACAATTTGTACAAGACACATACCTTACAGTATGAAGACTAGAACCTAATGATTTTGAATTTTCAACCCATACACATTCAGATGTTGACAGAGAAATGAACAAAAATAGTTGAGCATTTCAGATGCTCATTTTATCCCATATATACATGTGAAACTCTAACTTCAGTGATCAGCGGCTGAGAGCCATGGTGGATCACCATCTTGGAGACACATTCCTGTCCAGCTGATACAAATTTACACAATAAAAGTAATACTAAACAACCCCCCCATCGAAACTGATAATGTAAATAAAATTATTTTGCATGTTTTAAGTTTTAATGATTTTAATGAATATAAATATATTTAAACTTATTTTATCAATAAAGCAATCAAAACTGTAGATAAAACTAAACAATGGAAGCTTATTTTTGAGAACTATGATGTCACAGACTGGAAGTATTTTTTTTTTCAAGCAGCCAATAATATGTGAAGGGTCAAAGATACAGTTAAAAAAAGTGTCTTGCCGGGCGGTGGTGGCGCACGCCTTTAATCCCAGCACTTGGGAGGCAGAGGCAGGCGGATCTCTGTGAGTTCGAGACCAGCCTGGTCTACAAGAGCTAGTTCCAGGACAGGCTCCAAAACCACAGAGAAACCCTGTCTCGAAAAACAACAACAACAACAACAACAAAAAAAAAAAAAAAAAAAAAAAAAGTGTCTTTAACTTTGAATATTCAGAGGGAACTATTTTGTAAACAGAGGTTTAAAGGTGTTTAAAACATCCACTTTCAGGGAAACGGGTAGTAAAAAGCAAGAATATGGAAAGAATGTATAGGGCTAGAGAGAGGAGAGCACTCAAAATGGCCTAAACAGTTCACAAGGAGCCCTGAGCTGATGCTTAATACCAAGGTGCAAGGCTGAAGTCTCTCTCACAGGATACAGCAAGATGAACCTTCTCTAAACACTTGCAGGCTAGACTCTGATACAGTCAATACTTAAAGAATAACTTCAAGAACAAGAAGATCCATCATAAATTCAAAAGAATGAATGATCAGACAATAGGTTAGAATAAAGTACAGTTTCATGTATTTAGCACCATCAGTAAATCCATATATACTTTATATTAACACATTACTATAAAACATCAAAACTTCTTTCAAAGAGAATGAAAACTTGGCAGTTGATAAATTTATCGTAGACAGCCATACTCACATCTAAATCACATTTTAGTCTCTCCTTTGTACAATCTAATTTACACAAATTATTAGATGGTAGAGTAGTAATCTAATTTTAGATATTGCTAATTGGTGAACATATAAACACAATCCTTTCATTCCTATACCTCAGTGGGGATTAACAAGTTTCTTTCCAGTTCAGTAATTTTTCTCAGTCTACACAGTGCTCTAAACTGTAGAGCAGAGTTGAAATTAAAATGGAACATATTACATTGTTCTTGACACTTTAAGTAAAGCATCACATTTAAACCCACGGAAATCTTGAGACAGCAACACTGCGGATTATTCCCTTTAGAAAATGCTTTAAAATGTAGTAGAGAAAGACTTTATATGATGATGACAAAGTAACAGAAAGATTGGCACTGGGTAACATGTGCTCCCAAAACATATAAAACAAACAAAGCAGGCCACCAACAAAACAAACAAAAAAATCCATGTTACCTAAAATATCAGCTGAAGGAAAAGTAATAAATACCACGAGTCAATTTGAGTTGCTTCAGTTGAATATTGAGAACTGAGTGTGCAGAGCAGAAGTCTGGGCTACCTCTCTTTCTCTGATGGCTCCATATTCTTTCCTTGCCACATTTATCCCCTTCCAATTCTCCCATTCTGAGAACAGATTTAAAACCAAACAAAAGTAATGGTTTGTAGTTCAAATTACACCATGCTGAGTCTATAATGTTTGAAAGTATGCATGTTAACCTTTGTTTAAAAGCATAATTAACTTTCATATATAACAAGAGAGCAAAATTAATAAATTCTCCTTAACAGAGAAAAGATAAATTTGCAGATTCTCCTTGTCAGAATGAAAGATGAGTGTTATTGTGTAGCTGTGCTTGCTAAATTGTAATTACTTTCTCAGTGGTATATTAATTAGTCACCTCCAGTAGTCTAGAACTCTTTGATGCTAGGTAATGAGATTAATAAAAGATCTCTACCAGCCCTCCGGAAGCTCCCACGGGCATCAAGTATTCTAACTCTATTGCCTGTATCTAGACATGAAAACCCCTTCAGGTGTCAGGAGCTAACCCAAAACTCTGGTCAGCTCATCACAGTGCCTAGTGCTTACATGAGGAGCATCTAGGAGAGAAACGAGCCTAAAAGTCAGGCCATCACTGGTGCGGGTGAGGTACTTTCTCTACGGGGATAATCTGATGCCAGCTAATGCCTGAAGGGTTGCAACCTCCAGAAGACTTTTAGAATTTAAACTACACTAAGCAAAAAGGCTAGAACATTTATTAAGAGGCATGTACTAAAAAGAGGCAAATATCAGAAAGTTCTCTTCTGCAGGCAGTTATAAGCTACTAAGGAGAAGACTATTTTACTTAGGGTGATAATAATGATTCATAGAATTAATAATTTAAAAAATTGGGCTATATACTGGAATTTCCTAATAAGTGTATGTGTGGGAAATCTCCGATCCCTCTACTTGTATCCATTTGAGTCTGTTTTCTGCAATTCAGGCAAGTTTGTTTTTTTATAAATGTCTCTTGGAATTTAAGTAGCTTGTGGAAACTGAACATTGTATGTTTCCCGGGAGGATGAAAACGTTAATTAGAATGCCCAAAGCCCAATGAAGTTGATTTCTCTCACACACACTCTCAGTGGAAAGAAGGCTGCTGGAAACCAAGGCATGATACAAGTCTTCAATTATCAATAGATTATCCTGAGCAAGTATTTGTACAAGACTAGAAACTAATTCTAATAATCTTATATGTATTTTATCTTTAAAAAGTAAAGTTGATTCCAGTAGACAGAGGGTCAAATTTCTATTTCCAGGTTTTATTCTCCACAAAATTAATGTAGTGCCAAACAATTTCTTTTAAGATAACAAGAAGAAAACGTAACAAATGTACATATCTTCTATTATTTTCATTATCTTACCACAACAATTTTCTTAATAATATTAACTTTTGCACCAAAATGAGTAGTTCATATTTGCTGAGCTGCACATAGAAATGTCTCCAAGCATACACTATGCTACCACTGATAATACACATAGGAAAACCTGCACAATGAATTGCTTCATAAAGCTAAACCAGTCATGACTGGAACTTTGTGTTGCCCGGTGCCTATGTCCCAGGTGAGGCTACACAAAAAATTAGAATGGCCACAATCAGAGAGAAGTATCATTACTTAGAATGCACTGGAAGTTTTGCTAAGAAGAGTTTCTTGAAACCACTGTAATTTTATCTGAATGGCATGTAAAATCTGTATTTGAATACAACATATCAATAAATATTAGGTATTTATATCCCTTAATGTTCTAATGCACTAGCGTTATTCTTCATTATTACACATGAAACAGAGCTGGCGGCCTGGAGAGATGGCTCAGTGGTTAAGAGCACTGGCTGCTCTTCCAGAGGTCCTGAGTTCAATTCCCAGCAACCACATGGTGGTTCAAAACCATCTGTAGTGAGATCTGGTGCCCTCTTCTGGCATGCAGGCATACATGGAGGCAGATTCTTGTATACATAATAAATAAATAAATAAATAAATAAATAAATAAATCTTTTTAAAAACATCATCAACAACAACAACAACAAGAAAAAACAGAGCTGGGCCAAGGAAGAGATTAACATTTACTTTTATTCAGTGGTCCAAAATATGAAATTCTCTGAGATGCCTTGACTCAAATTGTTGACTGTGAGCTTTAAGAAGCATGTATGACCTGATGGATTGCAGTACTGTATGTTAGGGAATAGGGAACCAGTTCACCTCACATGACTGCTTCCTTAGTATGTTACTGTGAGTGCATATGGAAACCAATGGAGTTTTTGTGAGATGTTATTTTTAAAATGATCTACCCATGTTCTCTTCTCTTTCTTCCGTAATCTCATTTTGGCAAAATAACCACATCACTAGCATACATTAACTGGAATTTCCTAATAAGTGTATATGTGGGAAATCTCTGATCCGTCTACTTGTATCTATTTGGGTCTGTTTTATTCAACTCATGCATGTTTGTTTTCTCTATAAATGTCCCTCAGGAATTTTGAATAGCTTTTGGAGCCTGATGCATTACATTGCATGTATAAATTAACACAAAACTGAGGTTGCTACTTTGTACACTTGACTTCTTCAGTTATTTTATGCATACTGTGTTACTAATTATTGAAATGTGAATAAATACATTAAATTGACGCTATGAAGTCATTGTATTGTCGTAAACATCTTCTGTGTTGCCAAGTGAAAGAATTTAAGAAACGTTCTCAACCCTGAGGTTTAAAGGGTAGGCCCAGGTGGACAGTGCTCCTTTCATGTTACACTCCCAAAATAAAGAGGTTAAGATTCTCTCAGACTGCAGTGTCACCAAGTGTGACTTGTTCTTTCACAATGACCTTGCTAATTCTCAGTATGAATGATGAACTCTAATGCCACATACCCTTTATCCTGTTTCCTTTGGTATGCACCAAGGGATTTTGTTCAAGAAGCTGCATCTGCACTAGTTTTTAGTATGATAGAAGGTTCAGGTGTCATTTCAGAGTTAAGAAGAGGCCTTATATTCAGCAACACTCTCTCATTGATGCTATTGTTCAATTAGATTTTAAAATTTGGCCTAAGAAAAACTTTGTGTTTGAAAATCTCTCAAACAAGTATGTTCAGTTGTTTGCATTCATTTGAGCGTATAGCTCTTTGTTATAGGAAATACATACTTATGTCTTCTACAGTTCAGAAAATCAAAATACTGACAAACCCATGCCGTTACAATAAAATCATTAGTAAAAAGAGCCTAGGGGATGAAAATGAAAGGTTCGAGGATGAATCTATATGAAGATACTGTAGTGTGACCTTCTGGTCATTCTTTGATTCCCACCTGCCATGAGGAGCTCAGACATCTCTTTCTCAAATTCCTTTCATTGTGTTCTGCCACCATTAATGCAAAGTGCCAGATCCATTTGACCATCAACTGAACCCTCTGAGACTACAAGAGATGAAAAGCTGTTCCTCCATAAATTTGATTGTTTATGAATTTATTTTGTCATAGTGCTGAAAACATGATTACTTTTTCTAAAGGGAGTTTGAGAAATTGTGATATACAGTTTCATTCTCTATTTAAATTCAAATTTGATAATGCATTAAACTTTATTTTACTTGGTATAACTGACTTATTCAGTAATTGTCTAAAATATTTGAAATGAGAAAACTCAAAATAATGAGAGCAAACCCTTAGCCTAGTAGACGGTTTTGTCTGGCCACAGTCTAGGGAACAAAGTTAAACCAAGATGGACATGTTCTAAATTACTGGGACTGTCGATATCTGGAAGTATATTTGGGCAGATAATGAATTTACAGAAGCCAAGGAATCCAATAGTGTTTTCTATGTTTTATTTATTTGGTTCCCTTTCCTAGGCACTAGTGATATCATATATTAACTACCTATGTAGTAAATAAATTATAAAAATTAAATTCAAGGACTGGAAAATCATTATATTTAATCCTGAATGTTACAACCTTGGTTTCTCTATTAATGTGAATGTTGCCACTATTGTTTCCATGGCTAATGTTGCCACATCATAAATTTTCTACTGGATTTCATGTTCTCATAGATGATATTTGGTTGCTACTGAATATTTGTTCTCCATCAAAGACTAATATTTTGAATACAACCTTACCCATACTTCAAAATACTGACTACAAGCCGGGTGGTGGTGGCGCACGCCTTTAATCCCAGCACTTGGCAGTCAGAGGCAGGCGGCTCTCTGTGAGTTCGAGACCAGCCTGGTCTACAAGAGCTAGTTCCAGGACAGGCTCCAAAACCACAGGGAAACCCTGTCTCGAAAAACAAAAACAAAAAAACAAAAACAACAACAAAAAAATACTGACTACTTTTGGAGGCTAATAATTCAAAGAATTAGTATGTTTAAATTGGATCATTACAATCAGCCATAACCCAATATACATTCTTACAAGAGAAGTTTGGAATGTGGACAGAGAGATAACTATATGAAGATACACTGAAAAAAGACCCTTTGTCTGTGCTATTTTGCTAGAGCAGTTCCAAAATGTACTTTCATCCAATACCTAGTAGGCTATTCACCATTTGGCACTGCGGATATGATCTTTTTCTGTTACTGTACTTCTGAGGCCCAGCGGAACACTGCTATTAACCCATGGTTTCTACTCTAGGTTTAAGCTGAGGCCACTAAAAGTGAGAATTCAACAAAAGATCTGGATGCAGAGAATAGTTGCTAGCTCAGAGTCCCTAGAGTCACATGTCTATTTTCCCCTACAGTTTACACTGTTGAGATTCCCAGAGGGTGCTGTTGCAGACCTTGATTGCATTTGGACACAGTCCCCTCTCTACCTGTCTCCATCAACTCCATTTGAGCTTCTCAGCTGCTCCTGCGGGGGTATGAAGGCAGCAGCCTACTGGATGTGAAGCCTTAGAAAGACAAGATTAGAAAGTCAGCATTATCCTGATTGGATTATGCACTGTGTCATAGTGCATTGTCTCTTTCTCCTATTTCTTTATGCTAAATCTGAAAGTGCTTTAAATAGATTGTATAATCAATGAGTAATTAGTGAGAAGCCATCTTACAATACTTTTAAAGATGTTCATCTGCTAGAGTTGATGCTTTTAATCTCCTAAAAGTAATTATAGGTTGCTGAAAAGAAGCAGAGAGGCAGAATTAATGTTAGCATTTCTCAATTCACTGGATCTCAAAATGTTTTCTCACTCAACTTCACCCCACTTGCCTCTCTCTTTCATAGATAGTTTAAAAGTGCTTACAAATTGAGACTTTGAGAGAAGTGAAATTTGGGGATCACTGTACATAATGCATATTAAATTTAATAAGTTATTGTTTATATTGAGGTTTCTTAAGGAAAACTTTAGAATATATCAGAAATAGTATAAAGTAATTACTTAAATATTCAACATACAAAAAAATCACTCATTAGAGTAAACTTTATAAAATTTCATTATCAGATTTCTAAAGTTATGCATTTTTCATTAACAGCGTGTCAATAGTTCCCTAATGAAGTTTAAAATTGTACCTCTGCTGCCATCTAGACTCAGAGGGTAAGAATTACATGGTATCTTCTGAGCACTAGTGTTGATGTATGATAAAAAACAGCACAGAAGAGAATTGTCTGACAAAGTCTGATTTAATTAATTTCCAAGGTTTTCCAAAAATGATTGTGAAAACCTTTAAACCCATATATAAACCAGGCAGTATAAAATCCAAAATTATTAATTAACCTTTACTTAAAAAGACAAAGGAAAGGAAATACATACATGCAATAAAGCATCATATTACTTCAGGACATTTTAAGCAGCACAGGAAACACTAAATTAGTATAATCAATTAAGGTTTATAGCATATGTATTTACTATTTTAACATTGATCTCTCCAATTAAAATTAATCTTCAGCATTAATTTCTCTTTTATAATATATCCACTCCCACATAGTACATATTCATAAGTTCCCTTGAGAAGAAGCAGTGAAGCTGTTATGTGTCAAGTTCTTCAGAGATTCAGTATTAGGTTCAAATCCTAGTTCTGACACATACAGGCTGTATGAACTTGGGCAAGCTGTTCAGCCTCTCAATATGCCATGTTTCTCACTGGTAACAAGGAGATAGTAACACGGGCCAATTCCTTTTGTTTTGAAGGTTAAATCTAATGACATAATCCTGTGTTAGACACAATGTTCAGGATAGTCCACTTAGCTAGTCTTGTCTTTCTCAGCTCCAAAGACAGGAATCTCAGTAAAGGTTCACAAAGCTTGCTTCTTTTCCACTGACATCTAAAGAAATGTTTAGTATTCAACATGTGTTATTTTTGCTGTTTTATTCAACTGAGTAGAGAGTTAATCCACATATAAAAGCCAAAATTCAAACACTGAATATATACAGAGAGACATTATCTGTTCCTCATATTTTCTTTCTTCCGCTTCCTAAAACAAAATATACTGTCCAAATTACTGTGCATACTGTTCTCATTTTTTCTTTACCTGCACATCCACTTGCATAGATTTTATCATATCTAACACTAACAAGATTATCCAGTGCATTTTGTTGCAAGCTGACACTTAACTGAAACTCCCTTAGCTGAATTCCACTCGGCTTGACTCATATTTCAGCATGTTTCCACATCTGAGAATTCAATTTTGCTTGAGAAATATTGAAAAATAATACAAAACATTGCTAGAGTTGTCTTAGAAAAATGTAGATCACTCCAAAGAACTCTCTCTTTTTTCAGTCACTGCCTTTCTTTCGCCCTTCAGTCTCCCCTTCTGCCCTGTATGCCCCAGCCTTTTGCTGCCCCATGCCCTGTCTGCAACTGTTCCCATTGTCCACAAATGTTTCCATTACTAGAAGCAATTTATCTTTTGATTGATCTCATAAGCAAGACATTTCCTCTGAATTCTCTAAAATGAGAGAGAAGAGTTAATCTAGGATAAATCTGAGGAAAAATTTGTTATTAGACTCTTTTTGCTTTTACTATATTACTTTTCAATACTTGTCTCATTAAAAAAAATCTCTTCTTTGATAAGAAAGAATAAACTGTAACACCAACACAGTCACAAACTCTGAAATACAATGATGTGTTCCCGCAAGATGTGCCCATGCAATGACAGCGCAAAGCTTATAGGAATAGCCAACCAATATCTGATTTGACTTAGGGCCCACTCCACAAGTAGAACCCATACCCAACACTGCTTAGGTGAACAAGAACATGAAACTAGGCAACCCAGGAAGGTAGGATAAAACCAAATCTGCTGTTCTTCCAGGAACCTAAGACTGGATAGACCTGAGACCTAATATAGAAGCAAATAAACAGGCAATGAAAAACAAGAATAAAATGATTTCTAATGATATTCTCTATACTCGTAAATCATACCTTCTCAGTTGTCATCAGACGTCCTCTGGCAGCAAATAGAAGCTGGCATAGACACCCAGTCAGATATTAGGTGAAGAAAAAGTCTCCATCGGGTCTTTCCACTCAGAGAGGGGAACCCTGCAGAAGTGGGTGAGGAAAGGTTGTAGGAGTCAGAGGGTATGAGGACACCAGGAGAATGGCCAACTAAATCAACTCAGCAGGCTTCATATGGACTCATAGACATGCCAAGCACTGGGATTGCATGTTTCTGTACCAGGCCCTCTGCACATACCTGTGGCTGTTAGCTGGGTATTTTGTAGGCCTACTAACAGCAGAAAAAGGTCTATCTCTGACTCTTTAGCCTGCTGTTGTGATTCTTTTCCTTCTATTGGATTGCCTTGTCCAGATTCGATATGAGGGCTTTTGTATTGTCTTAGTGTATCTTGTTTTGTCCTATCTGGATGCCTGTTCTTTTCTGAAGATGGGGGGGGAGTGGATCTGGAGGTAGGATAGAGGGATGGGGAGAGGGGAAGGTGGGGAAAATGTGTTGGGATATATTGCATAAGAGAAGAATCTATTTTTAAATAAAATAAAAGTAATGAAATGACTCCTAAGGACAGTCTATATACTCATAGATCAGTGCCTGGCTCAGATATCATCAGAGAAGATTCCTCCTACAGTAGATGGGAACAAATACAGAGACTCTCGGTCAGAATTATGAAGAGAGTAAGAGACCTTGGAACACTCAGCTCTAAATGGGATGTCTCCATAAAATCCTCCTTTCAGGGTTCATGAATCCTCAGAAGAGGAGGCAGAAAATGTGCTGTGCAAGAGACAGAGGCAATGGTGAACACCAAGAAAATAAAGCCCTTCTAAATCAATAGGCTTTATGCAGATATGAGCTCACAGAGAATGAGGCAGCATACACAAGGCCTGCAATTGTCTATACCAGATGGAGTCTTAGAACTAAAAGAAGAAACAGACATGTGCCACAATCTTTAACCCAGAAGCCATCTCCAATTCATAATGACTTACATGTGATAATTTAATTTCCTCCAAGTGAGACTTACCAGGAAAGTAAACTATTGTAGACTAAATGTAGTCTACATGTAGACTGCATGCCCAGCAGTAGATGGCCAACAGAAAGTAAACTCAGTGACATTTTAGAGGTTCCTTATCGCATAATGTCATGCCAGGGCTCTTCCGTGTGTGTGTGTGTGTGTGTGTGTGTGCGTGTGTGTGTGTGCTAATTTTTATTCTATTTTATTTTTCTCTCTTTTTACTCTATAGGTCCTTTGCATATATATTATGACATTCAGTTTAGTGTATTTATAGGGTTTCTTAGTGTGCAAGCGAGTGTGTCTCTGATTCTTATGTCTTATTTGGGACTCTTTTCTGTTTGTTTGGTCAATTTCTGACGTGATAGTTTTTGTTTTATCTTATTTTACTTCATTTTATTATTATCCAATAGAAGCCTGCTTGTTTTCTAATGAGAGACAGAGGGAGTGGAACAGGATAGGAGCAGTGGCGGGGGAATCAGAGACTCCTCTGTAATCAGGATACATCATGTGAAAAAAATTTATTACCAATAAAAGGAAAAGAAAGAAAATATTCACTTGGTATTATATTAATCAAGTCTCAGGAGAAAAATGGGTCCCATGTGATTCTAGTCTTGCTGAGTGTTGTCAAGAAACTGGATTCAGCTATCCTCCTTCTATTGCATGTATTGACTTCCACAGAGTCTCTATTGAAGGCTTAACTGACCTAGATTAGAAGTATCAATCATTTATATTCATAAGAAAGCACATAGGTACTGTTTTTCTTTCTGTTTGTCTCAGACTGAAACATATGTCTTGATTTCAGAATAAATGGATTTCATTTGACAGTGCAAAAGGAATTTTGCAATAATTAGTATGGCCAACATATGCATTTAGTATTTGTTTGTGTTGGGGATCTATCAAAATTCTATTAGCTATTTTGAAATATACAATTATTTTTACTATGAATTATTGTTACCCTTCTTTTACATATTGATCATTTTATTCAAACTTCAACCACCCAACCCATTAACCATCTTCTCTGTGTTAGTGTGGGAGGTCCTTCTGACTATGCATTCCTTTTATTGGTTAATGAATAAAGAACTGTGTTGAGCTTATGGCAAGGGCAGAGCAGAACTAGGTGGGGAAAGGTAGGCTGGAAGAAGGAGGGCAGAGTCAGAAAGAAGCCATGGAGTTGCAGGAGACAGACATGCTGAAACTTTAGGCAGTAAGCAACAGCCACATGGTGATACACAGATTAATAGAAATGGGTTAAATTAATATGTAAGAGTTAGACAGTAAGAACCTAGAACTATTGGGCCAAACAGTGTTTTAAATAATATAGTTTTGTGTGATTATTTTGGGACTGAGCTGATGAGCAACCAACAAGTGGCCTCCTGCAACAAATTAGAACCCAGCGTGGGGCAAGTGAGATGGGTAGAGAAGCTCAAGTCCCCAGTTAGTTTATCCAGTGAATCTCTACTTCCTAAAGCTTCCAAGTCCTTCCAAAGCAACACCAACAGCTAGAAACTAAACATTAAACCATATGAGCCTGTGGGGCTATGACATATTCAATCTACTGCTATGGTATGTTAAATTCCACTTTCACCCTACGATCACCTTCAAGTATTCTTTTGTCTGATTTTGGTTTTGTTTTCTTTTTATTTGGGGGATTTTTGAGTTGTTATTGCTTTAGACAAAGTCTCACTGTTGAGCTCTGGCTGTTCTCGAGCTCATAGGTATATCAGGTTGGTCTTGAATTATCTACCTCGGCCTCTGCCTCTGCCTCTACTTCCAGGTACTGAGATTAAAGGAGTATGCCATTACACCTGGCTCTTTTTGTCTTTATTGTTTTAATACAAGCCATTATAATAGGAATGGAGTAGTATAGCTTGTGGTTCTTATTAGTATTTGCCTAATGATTAGTAGTGTTGCTTACTTTCTCATTTCCCTGAAAATTTAATTTACTGTAGTTTACACTCCTGAAGGTAGATGCTTCACTAAGACCCTACACAGTGTTTCTGTTAATGCTACTGTCTGCATTCTCATCTCCTGGAAAACAGGTCAAAAAACTTTAGGACCTCTGTGGCATGCTAGGGATTGAACTTGTGGTAACCCTTAGTTACCTCTTAGCATATAGATTCAAGGTTTTTGAAGGATAACACTTTCAAATAATGTGAGAGGGAAATTAACTTCATTTTTTAAATGCAGGTTTTTGTATAGGTGTTTTGTTTGCATGAAGTCTGTGTATCACATGCGTGCTTGGTCCCAATAAAAAAGAGGGTATCTATCAGATACCTTGGTTTAAAAATGGTTGTGAGCTACTCTGTGGACACTGGTAATCAAACTTCAGTCTCCTGGAAGAGAAAAGGTGCTCTTAACGATTGAGCAGTCGCCCAAATAAACCTCTTTAAAATACAGCTATTAAAAAAATTAGATAAGAAAATAAAGATGAGAGTTCAGATAAAAATTAAGGGGCAAATAGAAGCCTACATATAGAGAAAAGGTAAATAAAAACAAAGTTATAGTCCAAACTAGATAGAATTATAAAACTTGAATTTAAAGAAAATTTGCAAGAGGAGTATAAATTGATGATTGATTCATAAATATATGTAACAATAGGTTCTCATTTGGCTTTAGCATCTGGTGACATGAACTAGTTAACACATACTCATGCATTTAGTTATTACTGGGTCATCACTCAGTTATATTTAATAATGCGCCAAAACACTCAAAATTTTGGAAGACTTACTGAATATCAAATAGTAGAAAAATCAAGTATATCTTGCCATAACAAACCATAGTGTTATTTTGACCTAATCTCTGTACAGGAATTACATAATGCTCACAAACAATTGGCCTTAGCTGACTGAGTATGTACAATCAAGCTCTGTGAATCTACTCCCCTGCTTATAGTTAAAGGAAGTAACAAACGAGAATTTTAAGAATTAAAACTTTTCATCTAACACCTGTTTCAAGAGATGATTTAATCACAGACACACCATGACATGACAACTCTGATTTATGAAGCTAAATAGAGTTGGTATTTGCTACCATTTGATGGGGATAAAAGAGGTGATTGATCTCCAATACAGCAACTCAATATGGCATTCTCTCTAAGTGGTATGAATAGATAAGACTTTGCAGGGGTTCCCAAAACCTTGATACCATAGTCTTACACATTCACTCTCTCATAATCAATATTATTGAAATTTAAAACTGTCATCCTTATTAAGTCAGTGTTGGAACACAGGCAAAAGAATGATGCATGGTAAACAATACCTTGGGGAAACTGTGAGAGAAGATTCAGGAGAAAAATGACAGAGCGCTTTTACCACACCTCATTTTGTTCCTTAGATTGTTCTTGGGTGTAATTTCAAGCTTCTTGCATTAAATATTTGCATTAGATTTATAAAAAAATGCTTTTGTTTCTTGTGTGAAGTCAGAACATTGCTATAGAACACCATCTGGTGAAAGGATATGATGTTAAATGTCCTCATTGTGCCTTGAATCTGGAAATGGTTTTATGCCTTGCTTTTTTGCTTTCCCAGATATAATCTATAGCATATTCCAGGTAAATATGTCTATCCTGTGCTGGACATGGACTGTTCTGCTAATCTTTGGTATATGCTTACTGATGTTTCTTTATATTTCTCTGGTCATGTTTTCTTGAGCATGTTTTTCAGAATTCAAATAACCTTCCTTGGGTCATAGTTTTCTTTGTTTAATTCATATGTAAAGTACACTAAAATTGAAGTATTGTTGTTTAGAGCATTAGACTATAGTCTGTCCCACAGCAGACAATTTCTGCATGTGTTGGAGAATATAAACAGTCAGGAACTGGCTAGTATGTTTTTTTTATTATGGAATTGGGTAATAAATTATGTTGTTTCTCAGAAATTTTCAGACATAATTTGCCTTCTCCTGTGAAACAGTATGGTTTATATTCACCCAGATAATCTCACACAATCTAAAGGACTTAAAATCTCAGTCTTAGAAGGAGGCAAATAGCTTGAGTGCAACTATCTCTACAAAAACTGTGCAAATGTAAATGTCTCGTGGATGGTTATTTGGTATGTAAATGCAGAATTGGCCCTTTCCTTATAAACAACCAAGGCCTTGGCCACTTTAGTTAAATGTGTGAAAGGTATTTGGTCAACATGTCAAAAGATGATTTTTCAATCCATGACACCATCAAGAAATATCCATCGACTTTCTTAACTTCCAAACATTTAAACACAACACACACACACACACACCTCATTTTAATAAATGTACAGTGTCAGTCTGTTCTGTTATGTGTAATTCAGCTCACAGAGAATAGGATCCCCACACACAGAAAGAAGTCTATAGATCTGTCTCATCTCTGATCTCTAGATTTACTGTACATGCAGAAAGGTAAGTACTGAAAGATGCCTTCATTTTTACAGTGCTAGCTATTTTATGATGCCTCCTGTGAACCCTGGACCACCTACTGTGACCTGATTTGTGAAACTGCTGTTCTTTCCACTACTCCAAATACCACTAGGGCAGGGAACTTCTGAGACAATGCCGAACATCCCTGTAAAGACTGGCTACCTTGGGTATATTCTCACTTATCCATTGTATATTAGATTGTGGAAACAGTAATTCTATATGAACAGCATAGACAATGAAGCTACTATGCTAATGCTAGAGCCAAACCTGGGGCAGTGACATAACACCCTTCTAAGAGACTCAGGTCATATCAGATGCTGGACTGATAGATTCATCTGTGATTCTCCTTCACCCTTTAACAGACTAGGGATCTCTTGGAAAAACTAGGTGGGTGTCAAGGGCAGTTTACTGATAGTTCTTGCTGCCGTTCTCACTCAATAGCTGACACTTCTTATTATGATAAAGGGCAGAAGCAAGAGTCAGCACAACTGACCCAGTGTCAAGCAATCATCCCAGCACCGTTGCCTGTAGAAATAATTAGTCCTGTTACTAGCTCTTGGGCTGTTGCCAAGGATCTTGCTTTCTGTTATGACTAATGGAGGTAATAACAGCTCTTCTTTTTTCCAGAGATGCCCACTTTTATGCTCATTACTTTACCTAAGTGGTACACAATTGTCTATATACATTAGAATCATAGTCAAGAGCTTTCTATTCTTTTTGACAGTCCACACAATATTGGGAGTGACTAATGTCTTCAGTCACTTTCCAGAATATACAAGGTTGGGTCTTTTGATAATTAATCTTCACTGTCAACATCAGGGTGAGTGAGAGTCTTTTCCAGAAGGACAAACTGGAGGAAGACTCCACCTCCATGAGCTGCACCTTTTGATGGCTGTCCAGACATAAAGGGGTCTAAGGAAAGACAGGGCTGCTTTTGCCTGCCTCCCTCTGCTTCCTGCTGGTGAGTGCATGCACTCTGTTATTGCCACTACTTCTCTAATCCTTCACTAACATCAGAAACCAACGTGGACAATGAAGATCAGTAATTCTCTAAGCAACCTTCAGGCCTTCAGTGACTGTAGGATTGCTGTGTAAGATACATAGCTTCATTGGACTGAGCAATTATCAAGTCCCTAACCTGTCTGTGTGTAGACAGTCATCACTAAACTGCCTAGTTATGTTGTGTAAACCAATCTAATAAGTTCCCTTCATGATATATATCCATCAACTTAGTTTGATTTTTATGGAGGATCATGAATAATGCAGCTTTTAGCCAAGACATTCGCATAATTTTAACCTTCTTCAGTTGTATTTGAGTATAGGCCTTTTGAACTTATATTTAAGATAAATTCAAACCAATCAAAATATTTTGTTCACCAGTGAAAATCAGAAATGAAAGTTAATATAAACTCTGGGTTCCTCTTTTGATGGTTAATAGTCAAAATTTTAAAGTCTTACTCCAATTCACCTCTATTGAAATGCAGGCAAGATTATAAGAAATTCTCTATATTCCCTCCTTTAGTGGCTAGGGAGTTTAAATTGTGATTCTCCCCTACTTGTCAAAATGGCTAGCATTGGGAGTACAAAAATAATAAATGCTGGAGAAGCATGGAAGAAAGGAGCACATTTTCTGTGAGGATAACAATTAGTACAAACATTATGGACAGCAGGAAAGACAAAAGTTCTGTAAAAATTAGAGTCAAATAATTGAAACAGGTATACGACCAGATATTCCACTCTTGGGTTTGTATTTTAAGAAGTCAAAGTTGTTATGAAATAGCAACATCGGTATACCAAAGTTTAGTGTGGCAGTAATGGAATCAGTATAGATTTCAACTGATGAATGGATAAAGATGTATGTGTGTGTGCATACACAGAAGTACTATACAGCCTTAAATAATGTCTTGTTTGGAGTAGGGTAAATTAATTCACTTGGGAAAGTGATTTGTGTACAATCATGGACATGAGTTCAAATCCACAGCTTCAAAAAAGCTGGGTGTGATCATACATGCTATAATCCCAAAAGCCATGTGTATGCTATAATCTCAGCACTGAAGAGGCAAACACTGAAAGATCCTTGGGCTTACTGATCATCCAATCTCACCAAATCAAAAGTCTATGAGAGACTCTGTCTCTGAAAACAAGATATATGTGGTGTAGGAATAAATCATTAGGAGTCATTTTGTTGTTATGCACATATAGCAGAATAATTAAATTTTTCTCTAGACCCTTTCTGTCTCTCTCCCTAAGAAGGAGCGTCTGCCTCTCTCCTTTCTGCCCACTCCCCCTCTCTCTTTCTCTCTCTCTATGCTCTTCTCCCTTCTCCCCTTCCCCCATTTTCTTTTCTCATCCATAACCCAATAAATAAATACCCACTTTCTCTACATGGCATGCCTAATAGATCTCTGTCTCTCACCTGCTGTGTGGTTCCCTCTGGGACTGGCCTCCTTCCAGGTAGGCCATAGTCTCGTGCCTGCTGCCCGCTGCCCACTGCTGCCATTCAGGGAACCACAACATTTTATTGTTACCATAACATTGGTTAAATTCTCAAGTAACTGACTATTTTATCAGTCTCAGATTTGGTTTCCATCTCATGGAGTGGACCTTAAATCCAACTGAAAATTCCTCACTTATCCTTATAATTTGCTCTCACTAAGGTAACAGTATACTTTGAAGACAGATTGCTGTTGTGGATCACAGAGCTGTGGTTTTTTAATCATTGTTTTGTTGTTGCCTTATGGGTTTGAGGGGAGAGAGAGAGAGAGAGAGAGAGAGACATAAAGTTGGATAGGTAAGGACATAGTGAGGATTTTTGACCCTGGTTTGGGGTCCTGAACATTAGGAAAAATACTTGAGTACTAAGCATTCATATAGTTGTAAATCAGTGTTCTTGATTGTGTGTATGTCTGTGTATGTGTGTGTGTGTGTGTTGTGTTGTGATATGTTTAGCTCTTTTAAGTTTCTACCTTGATTTTCTCATAATGATGGACTGTCACTGGGGTTTGGGAGGTAAAACAAACCCTTTCCTCAGTAAGTTGCTTTTGACCTAGTATTTTTTTTCTTGTTTTATAACCTAACCAAAGCTTCCTCTATATTCCTTCATCCCAGCACTCTCACTTCTCCCCCAACCCCATCCTATCTACTCCTCCTCTATGGTTTCTCTTCAGACACTGGTGAGTATCCCATGAATATCATTCAACTATGGTATATTAAGCTTCAGTCAGACAAGACACCCCTTTCTCCACCAAGGTTGGATGAAGCAATCTGTAAGGAGGAATAGGTCTCCAAATCTGGCAACAGAGTCAGAGACATCATCTGTTCTTACTTCTAGGAGTTCCACATGAAGACGAAGTTACACAACTAACTATAACATACACGTAGAGGGCCTAGTATAGTCCCATGCAGGTTCCCTACTTGATGGTTCAATCTATGAGCCCAGATTCATTGGGTCTATGGGTTTTATTTGTCATGCTCTTGATAGTACAAGGCCCTACAATCCTTCCTCTCCCCCTTCTGAAGGATTCCCTGAGCTCCACCTAATACTTGGCTGTGGGTCTCTGTATCTGTTTCCATCAGTTGCTGGGTGAAGCCTCTTTTATGACAGTTGGGCTAGGCACCAATCTGTAACCATAACAAAATATTATTAGTAATCATTTTATTTATTTATTTATTTATGTTGCTGGTATTTGGTCTATCCTAGGTCTCTGGAGAAATTCAGAATCAGTCCTGGCCCTGAGGGGTCCTGGCCCTGAGGGGTCCTGGCCCTGAGGGGTGAATGCCCTCTCAGAGTACAGGTATCCAGCTGTGCAGTCATTAGTTGGACAGTCTCACCATTTCTGTATCATCTTTACCCCAGCACATATTTTAGCCAGGACAATTATAGACTGAAAGGGTTTTGGCTGGATTGTTGTCCCAGACTCTCTACTGAAAGTCTTTCCTGGTAATAGGAGATGCCTGGTTCAGAATCTATACTCCCTATTTCTATGAGTCTTAGCTAGGGTCCCCCTCATATATTCCTGGGAATTTTTATTGCTCTACATTTTTAGCTCATCCCTGAGATGCCCCTTGATTCCAGTTGTCTCTTTCATTACTTTCTCTCTTTATTCTTCCTTGACCCAACCCCTCCTGCTCTTATCCCCATTACCCCCTCCAAGACCTCCCCCCCATCAACTGGCAGTGCCCAATCCTTTTCCCCTTCATGATGAGTTTCATGCTTCCACCTTGTGCCTCCCTTGTTACATAGCTTCTCTGAATCTGTGGGTTATATTTTATCACAGCAATACAAATGAAACTAAAATGTAGGGAACAGAGTACAGTCAAATACTTGGATATCCATGGTTAAAATATGGTAGATGAATATATGAGACTGCCAACATTAATACATTACATTTTATAAGCAGCAGAAAATAACAATTAAGGAAAAGGAAAATGATAACATTCTTTTAAGATGTACTAATCCTTTGAGAAAATAAAGAAAACGTGAAGAATAGAGACTGGTTGGGCTCAGGAAATAGGAAATTAGAATAAGACAGAAGCAACAGTGAAGAAAGGGAGGAAGCAGCTTCTTGTGAACTACAATTAAATAGAATTTGATTAAAATCATATAATAATTATGGCTCAAAATATTAAATAAAGTTTGATACCAACATTAACTATAATCATATACCTTATGAATAAATAAAAAAATAAGTAAATAAACAATTTCAAAGTCTTAGTATGTATATAATCTTGAATCTTTAGAGACTCAATCTTTTTGACTCACTTGAAGATAATTTGATACTTTGAAACAACAGAGCCTTTGAAGCTGGATGTGTGTTTTATTCCTGACTATGCTGCTACATCTTTGTCAAGTAGGCTTGGAGCAAGCTGCTTAGTAAGTGTCTCAAGATCAGGTTATGAGACATGAATAAGTATTTGCAAGATCAAAGAATGTAGCCCTAATATGACATGAGCTCTCATGTAAATAAGGCAAGGCTGGATCATTTTCCCATTGACATGCTTTCTGCATTCATTTTGTGTTGATATCTAAGCTTCATTCAGAAATAACTAGAAGCCCATTGCTAAACTAAAAATGATTTTGTGAAGACAATATTCTCATCTATATATGGTCATAAACCTTGAAAACCTTTTTTTCACTTCCTTGACTTCATTCCGCTTTCTCTGTTCTTTGTTTCTTATTGCTTGTGATAATTGTTTATTTGTATATTCCACTTTGTATATTTATCCAAAATATGGTGTGTATGTTTATTATCATTTTAGAAATTATGATGCTAAAATATACTTTACTTAGAAAACCTGTCATGAAAAAAATAGACTTTTCAGTAAATGGTACTCGGAAAATGACAATCGTTATGAGGAAGATTAAAGCTAGACCTCATCTTATTTCAAGGAGAAAGACAAAAGAGGTAATGGAAAAGCTCAAAAAGTGAGTATTCAAAAGTGTCAAAAGAAAAGAGAATTCACTTATATCATTGATGGAAATGCAAATTAATATAACCATTAACCATTGCAGAAGCAGGTATAGATGTTCCTCTAAAAACTAAAATATTAGAATTACCATATTATGCATTACACAACTTGATGATTGCTAAGTCAAGATACCTGAAAAAAACAAACAAGAAAGGAACAGTTCACTGTGTCTGTGCTTTATAGCATTGTTATCCTTTATTTTACAGCTAATATCCACTTATGAGTGATTATATACCATGTTTGTCTTTATTGGTCTGGGCCATCCTCATGATTTTTTCTACTTCTACCCATTTGCCTTCAGGTTCCCTGGTGTCCGTGTTTGTAGCATTTGAGGAAATGTGTAAATGTATCACATTTTCTTCATCCATTCCTCTGTATAGGGACTTTTGTGTGATCTATGACCTTAACCCAATGAATTACAATGTCCATATTCAATGTTCGTTCTGTTGACAAGACACTTTGACCAAAAACAACTTTGGGAAGGAAATGGTTTATTTAGCTTACATTTTCTAGTCATGGTTCACCATTTTGAGGAAAATGTGTTGGTCTGAACGATCAGTTAGTGGATTACTTAGGAAGGATTAGGAGGTGTGGCCTTGTTGAAGAAGGTCTGCCACCGAGGGAGGAATTTGAGGTTTCAAAAGCCATGACAGGTCCAGTCTTGCTCTCTTTCTGCTTCCTGCCTGTCGGTCTAGATGTGAGATCCTAGCTATTGATCCAGTATCATTCTTGGTGGCTGCCATGGTCCCTGTCATGGAAATCATGGCTAATCCTCTGACACTGTAACCAAGCGCATGATTAATTCTTTCTTCATAAGTAGCTTTGCTCATGGTGTCTCTTCACAGCAACGAACAATAACTAAAACAGAATTCAGAGAAAGAAATCAAGCAGTGAGCTGAAATAGAAACTATGAAAGAATACTGACTACTAGTTTGTTCATCATAGCACATGCTTAGCTAGGTTCCTTATAAAGCCCAGAACCAGCTACTCAGGGAAAGAGGTTTCCTGTTACAGCCTTTGTACAGAAATTGATATTTTAGACAGTTCTCAACAGATGTGCCTACAGGTCCATCTAATCTAGATAATTTCTCAATCAAGGCCTTCTTCACAGATTGCCCTATGTTGTGTTAAACTGATATTTAAAGCTAACTATGCCAGAAATTTATTTGTAGCAGCTATTAAGTGATTTTGATAAAATTCTAAAATATTCAGCACAGTATACATCAGACACTAAGCTTAAATATAAGTTGTCGTTATAACTGTTGAAGAATATAAATAAGTTTTGAAAGTTTTTTTCTGAATCACTTTTTTATTCTCTCTGATTTCTTGTGAGCATATAGTATTTAAATAATATGGGGATTGAGCCTTCCCCATATACTTGTGATGCATCAGAATGCAAAAGTAAATTTATTTTCAGTCTTTCAATTGAATGAAACACAGTTTATCATTATAAAGGCTGCATGACAGAATAATTTATTGCAATAAATAAGAACATGTTTGGAATTTTCAAATAATAGGCTTTAAATTAATTACTGATTCCATTATACAAGAGATGGATATATTAATTTTGAAAATGTATCTTTAAATATGTTGCATGCTTTATGTATTGGTTATTTTTTCTCATTGTTATAAGAAAATATGTGACAGAAGGTGCTTACAGGTGTAAAGATTTGTTGTGACTCAAAGATTCAGAGTATTCGGTTCATGGTGGTGTGCAGGGCACAGAAACCCAGAAGTTCACTTCATGGTAGAAATAAACCAAGCATAAGAGGCACATTAAAACTCCAGCACAACTTCCAGACACTAATAACATTATGCCGGTGACTTACTTCCTCCAAGTAAACTCTATCTCCTACCTTTCTATATCCTGATGGTAATTTTTGTAAGACCATCTGCAGATTGATGATTTAATTATTAGGCTCTAAATATCTAGTCATATCTGGAAATTCCGGCAGCCTTTGCCTCACTAATCTCTCAAACCATCCATTAACAATTAAAATTAATGACTGCATGTTGAAATACAGAACTTATTTTCTTGTTCATGAATATATAAACAATTTAGTGACTAGTCTCTGATATAAATAATGTAACAAAAATGTTTCTATTAGTTATAAAATTCGTTTGAGCAAGCATAATGAGCCTTATTCTTGAGCTTCCTTGTTTTTACATAGATCTGCTCCTGTGAGGAAGGCAATACCAACACTTATTAGACATCTTAAAAAAAAATCAACTCTGTGTGAGCAAAGTAAATCTAGAAATAGAAAAGACTAAGACTTGAAAGATACTTAGCTTTTCTGTGAATCCCCAGCTTTCACGAGAGTCTCAATGCTCTATGTGTCCAGCCATAAAGCTCCTGATTCTAATCCTAAAGAGCGTGTGAAACAGCAGCTTTGTTGTCTTCATCTGCAGAGATAGTCAGAGGGCTTGTCACATGAAGGAAAACAGCAACACAGAGAGCTAAAATAGCTACAGTAATGGTGATAAAAATGGAAAAAAGTTAAGGACAGAGAGGATGGACAGCAATGCCTTTTAATATAGTTCAGAGATAATCAACGTGTGTCATATCTATGACCAGAAAAACTTATAGGCAACCAAATTATTTTTAGTGTCTAAGCAAAGGAAAATCAGAACATGAAGAGTGGCATTTTCAACATTAAAAAAGTCAATTAGACATATTACTGACTCAGCATGTTTTAACATTTTTATTGGTTCACAATTCCCATATTCATATGAAAAGCTCCAGTGGCATAGAAATGAATTTTAGTAATGTAGTAGGAATAATATAGCAAATATCAAATTACAACCATTTTGAATAAATGTATATTTTAACAATAAAGTATTGTTATGGCCTTAGTCACAGGACATATTCAAAGACACAGTAACATATTACTTCTTTTGTACTTTTAGATGAAACTCCTGAATATTAAATAACAAAGCTGTTTCCATGTATAAAAGTTATAGAAAATCTAGTGTTTAATGGTTATGATCCAAACATTTAGTTTCTATCAGAACATATATGGTAACTTGACAATAAAACTATAAAATGATTCATAAAACTTTAAACACGGAAGCTTCTAATGAGGAATGGAATAGTCAGTTCATAAATTTTATGGTTCTGCAATTAAGTTTTGGTTGATAGAACACCTAAGTTTAAATCTAGGGGCTCTTGACATCTGATAAATGAGAAATTGCAACTAGCATTGGTAAAAGGATCCTTTTTAACATATACAAACATAAAATTCTCATGTCCAAAGGTATTTTGCAATATCTTGATATTGAATAGTCCATATTTTAATATACTTAATATTCATTCCTAGTTCTATAATATTATAAAATTTTATGTATATTTACCCTTTCAACCTGTAAGTGGAAATTCATGGAGCCCACAGCTAAGAGAGTCTTCAGAATTTACAGCTATGATGTCTTAGAGATTTTGACAAACTAACTCTTCATTTTGTGATAAACAGTAAATTAAATACACCAACAAAAATGCATACTTATCCAAACACAGCTCCTCATGAAACTTATTAATCTTTACTGAGATAATTTAAAGTTGCGTATAGTTAAAGTATGCAGCTTGATGATTTCTAGCTACAGATAAATTAGGAACAATCACCACAATCTAGCTCACACAAAAGAGCTACTCTCTCCGCAAGCATAAGTACAGCAGCCTCTACTAGAATCACAGGCTTTTCATCAGACCTTGGAAGCAGTTATCTTTTGTAAATGAAGCTTCAGTGTGGGAGGTCCTTCTGTCTATGTGTTGCTTTTATTGAATAAAGAACTGGCTTGGCCTATAGCATGGGAGGAGGAAGGTGGAGTCAGAGACACACCATAGAGTCGCTGCCAGAGTCAGACATGCAGAAACTTTGCCAGAAAGCCACTGCCATGTGGCGATACACAGATTAATAGAAATGAGTTAAATATTTGTAAGAGCTAGACAATAAGGAGTCAGAGGTAATAGGCCAAGCAGTGATTTAGTTAATACAGTTTTCTGTGTGATTATTTTGGATTTAAGATAACTGGACAGCCTGGAAAAACAAGCAGCCTTCTCCAACAAGGCTTTGTACTACTCAACCAACCTCTTCCCGTTTTGTTCTTAGAGCCACCATATTACTCTTTGCATCTAAGTTTAACTGGTTTGTGACAACATGCAAATGAAGTGAAACAGTATGTCTTTTTTGATTTCATTTATTTCATTTAGCATAATAATCCAAGACTACAATATCTCTATATCTCAGCGGTCCTATTGTCTTTTCATTTTCATGTATACTAGAAATGAGAGTTTCTGGCCTATAAGACAACTGTGTCATTAATGTTTTGAGAAATCTCAGAAATTTTCTATATGATGACTATAAAATTTACATCTATAGTGAACAATGACTTTTTCTGTTATACACCGTGCCCCCGTGTCAGCGCTCGGTGCGCTATTACCCAGTTTGTAAGCTTCGGGAAATGGGCTGGAGGTTGAGAATACACAAATACACACAGACAGAAAGACAGAGACATGGGTTATCCTTGAATTCCCCAAGAATTGTGATCAGGTGTAGATTATATAGAGATAGCCACGCCCCAGTCAAACCCACCAGAAACCACTCTCCTGCCATCAGGAACTCCTGGAGGTCTCATGCTCAGAGCAGCTGTAGGCACTCAGATCAGGGGATTACAAGAAATTCAGGATCTGGGGTCTCACTGCTCCCAACATTTTTCTTCTATATATGCATACTCCTTTTCTCTCTTTTCATACCCATTTTAACACACACAAAATATCACCACATTTTGTGTTTATTTCATCCTTCCTGATGATTAGGTTTCTTACCTATTTGTATGTCTACATTTGAGAAATATCTATATGAGTCATAACCTGAATTATTTTTTTCTTTGTCTGTCTCTGGTATCTGGTATATACTTTATGTTATCTCCATATCACATATGTGACTTGCAATGCACTTCCCCATTTTATATATTTATGTCACTTTGTTATTTCGGTTACTGAGAAGAGACCATTATGTGTGTTGTAGTAATTATTCACCATGACTGTGTAGAATTATAATCATAGAATGTATGCTCACTTTTATACTTCTGGGAAAATGCCATTGACCTGTTAATTGGTATGACATTGAATTTGATGGAAAGAAGGGAGAGTAAAGATATGAAGCTCACCGTATCTACTTTGCTGCTCTACTTCTCTGGCAGGCTTGGCTATAAGGTTTGGAGGGGTTGTGGGTACTGAGAGAAACAAATGAGTATGGAGAAAGGCTGTGTGATTTGTGGCAGCTGGGGGCAGGGAGAGAGGTGAAGGCAAACAGGTAGTTTGATAGAGAGGTGGGAGTAATACTGAGGATTTGAATTTAGAGGAAAGAAAATTAAAATCTGGTGTTAATCTACCTCTTTCCCTTGTCTTCATGGTAGCTGGTTTCCTAGACAGTGCCTGCTGGAGCTAGAAGCAGGATAAGGGGATGATTGATGCAAGTACTGGAAGAGCAGATCCATGAGATCTGCTGGGGATGGAAACTTTTTAACATTAAACAAGTTGAGGTGTTGAAAACTTAAATAACATTACTATCTTCCTATAGC
The DNA here is from genome assembly GCF_950005125.1 of Chionomys nivalis. Classification (NCBI taxonomy): domain Eukaryota; kingdom Metazoa; phylum Chordata; class Mammalia; order Rodentia; family Cricetidae; genus Chionomys; species Chionomys nivalis. Next base: position 71,738,629 of record NC_080090.1, on the reverse strand, counting down.
TTGGTAGTGGCTGAACTTTAGTGTGATTTTAAGTTGATATAAAATTTGATGTAAAATCTTGATATAAAAATTATGCTCATTTGTATATATTAGCACATTACTTTCCTTATAGAGGCAGTATAAAATCTATCAATTTGTCAGTGTCACACAAAACCCATGTTGAGATTGTCAGAATGTATGTATGACAATAATATAATTGTCTGAAAACAAAATGGATTTCAGACCAACCTGAAGAGTGACCAGTAAGTTAATGCAGGAATACTAACTGTGTGGATGTGTATGTAAGTTATACATATAAAGACAGGATGAATGACAAGAAAGATAAGCCCATCATTGCACTGACAACATAAGCAGTATTATGAAAGCTTTAAAAATCCAGAAGATATTTATAATCATCTTTTTCACCATCTGTCTCACAAGTGTCAGGCTTGCTTAAGTATCTGCCATTCTCAGCTGGTGATAGGCTGCTGTGATCCATCTGTATATGTGCCACATGCCAGTTGCTTGACTGATACTAATTTGAGAGCCCAACATCTAAAAATACCCATGCATGAGTTTCGAGGTATTTCTCACTGGTATATGCACATATGTGTTTAAAGATCTTTTTTTCCAAATGTTGCAAATCAAATGTTCCAAATGTTGCTGATCCTCAAGACAGGCCCTTGCTTAAAATGCCTTGAGAACATTTTGTTGTACCTTCAAATAAGGTGGATTTGCTATTGAGAGGACAGAACTATTAAATGAACTTCACCTAGGCTTGGGGATTGTATTAAAAGGACAATTTTGTTTAAGTAGATAATGAGTAAAAAAAAATTGCACGCCTAGAGGCATCTCAAAAATCAGAAATGATGAAAGACTGAAGTATCAGATATAGATAAAGAGATGGTGCACATATAAAAATCTAAACAGTGCTTTCTGAAGAAGAGAGGGATTAGAATCATCTTTCACCTTAGAATTTACAGTTCACTTATAGAAATTAAATTCAATTTTATTTGCAAAATGCCTTCATTTGAATTATCACATGCCTACCTTTGCTCAGAGTACAGCAAATATACAATATCACATGAGGTCACACTAGCCATTGCCTCATCCTTAACAATAAAGATGAAATTTTTTTCTTACACTGCAAATGTATAAATACATATTCTGTAATAATCACAAACTTTACAATTAGATTAAAACTGAACATTATGCTAAACCTATAGACATTTCAGTCAATACTGGCCTGTCACAAGAATGCTGTTTCCTGAAAGTACTTCAAGAAAATCAAAGATAATGAATCCTTAATGTTCAAGTCATCATTGTTAAATCAGTAAAACTCTATAGCCTTCTTGGAATGAGTAGCCAGAAGGCAACAATAGGCTTGGCCAGGAATATACACCCTCATTTTTCTCTTGTGAGGCTCAATTCATCTGCAGCATCAATGAAGAGTGAACACCTATTTTCTTACAGAGATAAATGGAAGGAAGTCGTTGACTGGTTTTTCCTCTCCTGTTTCTGAATGCTAGCATAATGAATTGCTTGACTCTTATATGCTGCACTGCAATTATGCAGAGTGAAAAACTGTTTCTTGAGGTTGGCTTCAGGTGCTGCACCTGACACATAATGCAGAAACTCAGACAGGAGAACACTTTTCACTTTTTGTAATGCTGACATGAACCAAATGATTAGAATGTCTTAAATCCAGGTCTCTCATGTATCCTCTTACTCTCTGATAAAGGTGCATTCTTTGTGACATGATTTTATTTCTCTAGGAAGTTAACATATATTAAGACAAAACAAGAGAAAGCTAATTTAAAGATACATTTATAAAAAGGCCAGATGGTTGAAACTTTTTCAATAAAGAACATTTTTATTGCATTAATAGAGTTAAAACAGGCAACTCTGAAGTGTTTTAGTGAATGAAGGAAAAAAACAACTAGATGTGGCTTAAAGAAACTACCATAAGCAGCACCAGAGCAAATATTTTTACTTTTTTTAGGGAGATACTTACATACATATGCACATCACCCAACACTACAAATATGCTTATACATATAAGTGTGATATTCCTTTTATGTGTATATTTATACATATGTACACATGCTAAATACATGTCTATGTGCTTCTTTGTGTTTCTTTTATACATTCTAAGAAAACAATGATGAAGTCTAGAAGTTTATAAAATAACTTTTCAATGTTGCTATTTGCTAACAAAGTGAAAATTCAAGTAAGTAATGTTTAAGAAATGTATTAACACAGAACTACTAATTTTATCCAAGTACTTTATATAATATGTTATTTTTATGCTATTAAGTAAAGAAAGGGGGGAAGGAGAACTTTTTCTTGTCTACTCAGTACCCTTCAGTGGGGGATCTTAAAATATTTTGCAATTCGGTCTTGCTTATGACAGACAAACACACAGAACAGGTGTGTTACCACTTAACCACTTCATGTGTGGATGCTACATTTGAATTTTATAGAATAAAATGATTATTAATTCTGGTTAGAGGCAAATGTAAAACTTTTTCATAGGCACCCATAATATTGTTTTCTGAATGTAGAACCTCCATCCATAGGACATTCAAGGAAATCCGAGCATCTCTTTCTTTTATATTTCTTTCTATTTCTTCTGCTTTTAAAATATATTACTTGGTAGATGAATAAATTGATTACTATATGCTCATTCAAAAGTCATGAAAAAATTATTGTATATGTCTCAAAAATTGCTATCTAAAAACAGTTGCATCTGCTAACAAATGCATTTTTTGAGAGTGCCTTTGTATTTTTTTATCAAAGGTTGTGTTATTTTAGTTAAATAATTAAAAGGGTTAAATATTATAAATAATTTTTCCTATTTTTTATTTACACTTAAGAAATTCTTCCAAATCCTAATTTATTTATGAAACATTTGAAACAGAGCTGGTAAAACCCATTCCTTATTTCTAAGATGTGATGACCTATATTAAAGACTATAACACATATTTAAAATTTGAATGAAGTAAGAAATGCAGAAATTAAGATTCCTGAGCTGCACTGCTTTGTACAAAGGATTCTGGGAAGATGCACTATGATAGGAAAATGTGAACAGAGATCTGAGGGAACTGAGGGAATAAACTCTCTCTCCATTTGAACAAAGTCCATTGTGGGAATGTGCAGAACAAATGTCAAGCTATGGGTCTGGAAGGTTCTCCGTGTGTTCAGATACAGTGAGAGGCCATCGTGGAGCTCAAAGAACAAGGATGAAATTGCAGGACAGGAAATCAAAGACACAGCTGCTGAAGAAAAGGTTCCAATGTTGTTTAGTGTGTGATTGTAGTAAGCACTTTGACTTTACTCAACTGATCTGGGGAATCATCAGTGTTTTGGACAGAGCATAGCAGGATGAGGCTGTATGAAATACATCAGTCAGAGTGATGATCTGAAAATACTGTATTCATGGACACTGGATGGTTTTTTGAAAAAAACCACAGTTTTAGACATACTATTTACAAGTATGAGGTAGATACTATCTTGATATTTAAAGGATGGTATACAAAGAATCAAGTAGATATTCTAAGATTAGCAATATAATAAATACCGAAAGTATGTAGAAATTTGGTTTAAGAGGTGATGATGCATAGATACCACGGCATGTTTGTTCCTCTTACACAAAATTGAAAATACACAGTGATTTATCAGCAAAGTTTCTCAAAATATGAAAAATTGATAGAAGAGACTTACTTCAGATCAGCCTCATCCATTCTGAAGCACGAGAAGAAGGAGAATAAAATTGGACTGGAGGTTATGGTATCTAACAGTTAATGACTGCTTTTTCTTTGAAATGAGAGGTCACACATGCCTTTCACCCCATTCATATTTATTCAGTATTTTATATCAACTTTCAGACAATATAAGGCAGACATTTTTTAAAAAAGATTGGAATGGAAAAGCAAAATGTTTATACATTAAAAATTTTTATATATTAAAAATTATTCATGAAGAAAGCTATAGTATGAAAATCCTAGTCACATTAATAAATATATTTGTATATCTTAAGATAAAAGAATATAATTACTCTTTTAAAGTAAAATAGAATATAAACAAAAATTGTAATATAAATTAATAACTTAAATCTTTAAAATACTTAGTAGCTAATCTAAAGAAATGTAGTACAATATTGTTACAGTAAAAATACCAAAGCTTTTAAAAAAGTAAAAAAGATTTAAAATTACAGAAATATATGTAATATAATGAATGTAAAAGTCAAGAATCAGAATATGGTAAAATTTGTTGTCATTTTCTAAGATTTATGTATAAATTAGACAACTATATCAGATTAAGTAGAGTTACTTAAAAATTTCTTTGAAGAATTTTACAGATGAAGTCTAATGTATTTATTGAAAAATATGGAGAAGTAATCTTCAGAAAAAAATAAATTAATAAATTTGGTAATTCATTTCAAGTTTTATTCTATAGTTACACTAATAGTAGAAGTTAAACAAATAGGTCAGCAGAATGTAGAGACCAAAGTATCTGAACAGGAGTAAACTTAATCAAGGGGAAAACAAGTTTTTTTATTGTATAAAGATACACATAAAATAAAATTGAACATTTCAACCATATTCAATTCAAGGTCACATGATGATGCTCTGTGGATAATAAAAACCTAAGATCTGGTTGGAAGAATTTAGATTATTTAGGACATATCCTCAAAGGAATTGTGAATTTGGGGATCCTGTTTGTATTCATACCCAACCCTTCTTTCTTATTCCCTTCCTCTTTACCTCTCCCTTTTTCCTGACTCACACAAAAACACAACTGAACAATAATATGTCATCTTCATATGATACTCTACCATGTGTAGTCTCTTGATTTTGGTCCAGAGTGTCCAGAACATTGATTACAAATAAAAATCCCTCTGTAATCCATAGCTAATGGTTTTGTTGTTACTTATTGTTACTTTTTACAATTATCTTTTTTGTTCAATTATTTCCTTAATTTTTTTTGAAACAGGGTTTTATGTAACTCCCCTCCTCTGAAATTTGCTAAGTTACCTGAGGATGAATTTGAATTCTTAATACTCTTGGTTTTGGTTCCTGAATGCTTGGATTACAGACGTGTTCCATCATGCCTGGCTTATGTGTTGCTGAATGTAAATTGACCCAGTGCCTCATATGTGCTTAGCAAATGGCCTATCAACTGCACTATAATGGGAGCGCCCGTTGTTGCTTTCAGTCACACTTATCTTACTTGTACTGACTACCTTATCCTTAGCACGCAGGTGCACATGCTTACACACACTGCTCATTGTTAACAACTAGGTGAATGCTCTCACGTTCTACAGCATACTTGGACTTCATTACTTTTCTGTTACTTTATGGAGTACTCTGACAAATATAGTTGAGGAGAGAAAAGACTTGTTTGTCATATAGTTCCTAGGGGGATTGGATCCATCAAGATAGGGAGGGAATGGCAGCAAGAGCATAGGACAGCCAGGCAGTCAAGAAGTACACTGATCACCTTTCATCCTTGCATAGTGTTATGGTCTAGAAGTCGTGATCAGTTTTGTTTTTTCTGCCATTTAAAGAATTAGCCAGGAAGGACAATTCTCAAGCAGAATGGGAGGCAGTTAGAAACCAGAAAAATAGCAAGCAGGGGCAAATCACTAGAGGATTCTCTTTATTTTCATAATTTTGTTCTCTGTCTGTCCCCAGAATGGAGTTTTGAACAAGTTTTTCAAAATTTTGCATAATGCAATGCTCACTGTGCATGTGATTGCATAAACCTTACTTGAAAAGTGCACAAAGGGGTCCAAATGGTTATGTGAAAGATACAGTATAATGAGGCTTAAGTTATTTTCAACTACAGAGTTGGATATATCTGCTTAAATGGTTATTTATGATTAAGCCTGTATGTATATATTTAAAATAATTTTCTTTCTGTTTTACTTTTTTTCTCCTGAAAGAAACTTCATCAAAAGCCATTATCTTTGTGATTATGGAGACATCATGCAGCTTTTTGCAACTAAACTATCTTATTCTTGAAAGCCACAGCTGTAAAACATGCCAAAGAAAGTCTTGTTTTTAAAAGACTTTTTTGCAGGCTTGGAGCTAGAGGTCTTTGAAGACTGTATCAAAACAGTGCTTTCTGGATACAACAGTGCAGTAGAACATAAGAACTAACAATAGTTTTAACAATGTTCACAAAACCTGCCCAAGCTCAACCCAGACAAAATTAGAGCACAGTGGAGGAGCTCTCACTGATTGGTGACTGCTGGGAGAAGAAGCTTTAATGATGTGGTCCCTAGTCACTCATCCCATGCTCTAGCAGATGGCCACTTGATACCCTAGACTATTTGAGAAACACAAATTGAATTCCATTGGGAATAAAACCCATTCTGTTTTCAGTCCTATATACAGGATGTATATGCCAGAAGGTGGGAGTGTTCATAGATTTTCACATCGATACTCTGTGCAATCTAGTTGAAAATTCTGAGCATATTTGGACAACAAGCAGTCAGGAAAAAATAAATACATCCCTCAAACAAGAATGATTGGCTTATATCCAGGACTGTGGAAATTTTAAAAGCTTCTCTGAAAATATTTACTTACGTTGTTGGAATGTAAAGTCAGCATATTTCTTCTTGGCACATATGTGTTTAGATCCTAAAGCATAGCTACATTATTTGTGTCTGGAAAAGAGAAGAGCATCATAGACCAGTGCTTTCATAAATTGATGTTTGTCTCAGAATGTATTACACTGAGTGTACAGTAAACAACCAATAGTCATCACACTACATTACAGGCATATCTAAACCATGATGTTGTCTTGCTGCTGTCATTGTTATCAATACCAAACTGACTTCTGTCTCTCAATCAGGTTTCTCCTATCTTCTGACAACATAGCAAACAGTTACCTAGAGAGTCTTAGACAGGGAACAATCTTAGACTATTTATTTTTGAAAAGATAGGGGAAACATGAACCCTAACCTTCAGCTTGAAGAGTCTTCAGAATAGTTTCATTTACAAAGAAATAAATAACTAAACCAAACCAAAGGGAAAAACAATACTCAGTGGGGTAGATGCTCCACCAGAAAACATTGGCACACTACAAAATCAGGTTAAATGTATTTCACTTTGTAAATTATTGTTGATGAATGAGAAAATATGGCTGAAGACCTGAGTACCACATTTAACATGTTATTAGTTATTAGTAATTTTGTCAAGAGTGTCTCAGGGTGGTACTAGAAATGAAGCAGAGTCGAGTTTAGACCATAAGGTCAGGACAAGTAGAGAGATTTCCCCAGACAGTTTCATATAGCTGAGCAGTGATGTTGAGATCTCCTGAGTCTGTTGCCTCACAACCTTAGTGTTTTACACCATACAGCCTACCAGTGTTACTACTGTCAAGGTCTTAATTTTCTTGACAGACGACAATTTAGAAGTGATTTGTGAATTAATAACAATATTGTGGATTATGATTTAAATGGACTTTGCATTGGCTAGCTGTACTTTTATGCTAATGAAGATCTATTAGTTTTAAAATGATGGCTAGGTGATTTACATTTCTCTTGACTCTGAGAATTTAGGGTTTATTGCCTGGAAAAAGCCCTAATTCTCATATATTATGATTGACTGTTTTCTCTATATGAGGATATAATTTGATTTTAGCCAAGTCTTACAAAGGAGTTTAGCCTTTTTTCTTTAATATTTTAATGTGGTGTTTATTTTGGTCTTTGCATAAATTATGTGCCAGAATGGCTTTCCCAAACCACGCAGCTGCTCTCCAATTTCAGTGAATTTTGGTTAATGCACCATTGGCCTGGTCCATCTTGTGCCTGCCCATGTATTAATACCCAGCTGTGCACAACTCAAAATTCTCTCAAGCATGTAATAAATAAGTTCCAATGGCTCAGAACCTTCTGCTTCAGTTGAGACAAGAGGATTTTCTTGTTTTGTTTTTCACTTTTGGCTAAGTTTTTCCTTGTTCTCTGACAATATTTCAAATAATCAAAATACAAGACAAATTTTAAATAAGTTAGATGTCAATTTTCTAAAATATTTTCAGCATTATGTTTTAAGGAAAAATGTTTAAAATACTTGCATTTCTAGTAAGCGAAGTATTTGTATGTCCACTGAATGTGCTTTCTATTTCATAGTTAGTGGAACATATTTTATTGAAATTATTCTAGAAATGGGGATTATTATATTTGGTAAAATATGTATTTTTCTCAGTGCACACTTTATAGCAATTAGATATAATACTTACACTGTATGCTGTTCTGTTAATGAAAGTTCTATAAGAGATACACATAAAAACAATAGTTAATTATGAGTGTCACTGGCTTTAATATTTTTACATATATAAGAAAATAAATATTACACTGTGCTAAATGGTGGTGGCACTTTAATCCCACAGTCGGGAGGCAGAGGCAGGCAGATCTCTGTGAGTTCGAGTCCAGCCTGGTCGACAAGAGCTAGTTCCAAGACAGGCTCGAAACCTACAAAGAAACCCTGTCTCAAAAAAGCAGAAAAAAAATACCTTGTAAAAATAATTTATCGATGTGCTAGTGGCTGCTTTGTCCTTATTTTAATTGAGAAACAATATTTTAATTGAACAATTTAAATTGAGAAAGTATGTTAGTTTGATCACTTTCCCATACCCCAATTTTTACTAGTTCCTGCCCACCTCCTCACCCACCCTACTACAAGACTTCTCTTTCTCTTTCTTTAGAAAACAAATCGGCAAAAATTACAAATCTCTTTATGCATGTGAAATTTGTGATGAGGCTTGTTGCTTCAGACTGAGAAAGGGACAATCTATAAATCTGCCTTGTACGTTTTTATTTTCCCTGTAACTTCATGGTTCTATATTAGACTTTAGAGGTGGCTGTTTAAGACTTTCTGGGGCAGATAAATTCTTTGTCTGAAGGAGAAGCTGTTTATGGTGCTTTGAACAGTGGTCAACCCCTTTCAGTTTGAAAAGTCTGTGGCAATTATATCTAAAATAATTAAAGGAACTGATCTCTAGGTATGGAGGGTACCAACTCTAACAAAAGATTGTTAGCAGAAAGCAGGGCACAAAATCCGTCTGAGGCAATCAGCATATGAACACAAGAGCTCTTCCCATAACCTTGGAGGGTGTAAATAAGTCCCAACCATAACAGGCTTAATTTTAATTTCAGTACCCAGTAAAGATAATGACCAAGTCTAATGCAATCAGACCAACAAATAATTTTTATCATTTTTATATAAAATAAATCTAGCTTTAAAGCAAAATTTTGATAACTTACTAAACTGAAAAATCAAATTTTACACATAAAACCTTTTATAGAATAAATCAAATATTTCACTCACATCACACATCCTTCACAATAATCATGTAACCTAGAGAACATCATTCCACATTTTAAGAGCCTTAGAAGTTTATGTGAAAGCTAAATTATTTGCCTAAAAAGCTGAAGAGTAAGATTCAAATTCTGTTTGATTCCAACATCTCCCCACTGTGAGATTCAGTTCAAGAATGCTTTTTTTAGGGGAAGGGGAGCAGTCAATGTATTGACTCTCTTCACAGGGGCTTGATTGAAATGGTAGTACTGGATTTTCTCTGATTATTCCCCCTTCTCATTACCTTAGCAAGAACTAAGACATTCTTTTTTTTAAAAAAAAATGTCTTTATTATATTTGTCATTGATTTTTGTTGAGCTCTACATTTTTCTCTGCTCCCTTCCCTGTCTTTCCCCTTCCCTACCAAGGTCCCCATGCTCCCAATTTACTCAGGAGATCTTGTCTTTTTCTACTATCCATGTAGATTAGGTCTCCATATGTCTCTCTTAGAGTTCTCATTATTGTCTAGGTTCTCTGGGGTTGTGGTTTGTAGGCTGTTTTTTGTTTGTTTGTTTGTTTTATGCTTGAAAACCACTTATGAGTGAGTATATGTGATAATTATCTGTCTGGGTCTGGGTTACCTCACTCAAAACAATGTTTTATAGCTCCATCCATTTGCCTGCCAATTTCAAGATGTCATTTTTTTTTTCTGCTGTTGGAATTTTCCAGTATCTTATTTAGGATTATATTTTGTTATTGATGCCTCTATTACTGTAATTGTATACTGCCTGCCCACCTGGTAGGAAGCTTGCCTACCAAACTTAATATATTGGAAACAGTGTCTCACTATGTAGTCCTGCCTATTCTGAAACGCTCTATATACAACAGAATGTCTTTGAACTCAGAGAGATTCATCTGAATCTGCCACCCTAGTGTTGGTATTAATGACATACACCACTGTGCATGGCTTTATATTTTTTATTTATTCTTTGAAATGTTTATGATCATGTCCTTCTAGAACAACTTCCCTTTAATTATTCCTAATGCCCTGAACCCATATCCCTCCCTGCTTAATGTTCTTTAATATTAAGCTGTTATTAATAAAGTCTTGAGGCCCATTAGAGTTGTCCTTATGCATGTGGGTGTGGAGCAATACACCAGGGCATAGACAACCTACCATCTACAAAGTTCTGTAGAAGAGGGATTATTTAGCATACAGAACGCTCTGAGTCTTGGGAGCAAGAGGAGAGGGGTAGAGGTAAATAGGTGGCTCTGGTCTTATGAGTCCACAAATATGTCAAACATAAATACCTTTTCTTTTCTTAGCATATATCCCAGTTAGATGAGAGATTGAATTTTGTTAAAGTAAGGATTAATCTTTCCCAAATCAATTATATAGGAAGAACAACAAACACACCATAAAACGAGATATTTTTTTGCTTTTTTTTTTTTTGAGACAGGGTTTCTCTGTGGTTTTGGAGTCTGTCCTGGAACTAGCTCTTGTAGACCAGGCTGGTCTCGAACTCACAGAGATCCGCCTGCTTCTGCCTCCCAAGTGCTGGGATTAAAGGCGTGCGCCACCATGGCCCGGCTGAGATATTTTTTAATAATAAGCTTTTATTCCCTTTCATTTGTGCATAAACATGAGTGCTATAAAAGATTGAATATAAAAGTTAGTTGGGTTGTAGAAAATAATACTTAAGTACATAAATTTAATTCAATAAGTATGAATCTGAGTCCATTTAAATATCAATTAACTAAATAATAAGCATGAAGATAATTATAATAAATAGAACTGGCTGGTCATCACCTTTAGTGTAAGAATACACACTATCTTATTATTTTGATCAAGTTTAAATTACCAACAATAGTAATGTGTTATAGTATTAAATTGAATTTTCTTCCTTGAGTAGTATAAATTTATGTATTATATGCTTAATTGTAGTGTTATTTTATTTATGTTTTATTTTTTATTTATGTTTTGGCCTGAAGACCAAAAGATAAAACTAAGTCACTAGAGGCCGGGCAGTGGTGTCATACACCTTTAAATCCAGTACGAGGGAGTCACACGTTTAATCTCAGTGCTAGAGAGAAATATAAACTGGGATGAGACAGGAACTTGTTCTCTTTTTCAGTCTGAGGATTTTATAGAGGTAAGAGTTCCCTAGTGGCTTAGTTGCTTAGCTTTTCTAATCTTCAGGTTGAACCCCAATATTTGTCTCTTGGTTTTTATTATTCGTGCTACATGTAACAGATGGTTGGACTGTTTATCAAGGAAATTCTGATTCTTTTATTTACTCAGTTTTTTTTCTTGGGTAGTTATTGATTAATGAGAACTAATTTACAGTAATAAACAACATTCCTAAAAATGGAAATATTACATAAATTATTGACTGGTAGCATGTATTAGATACATAATTTGAGAGTAATAATCAAGTTCATGTTCATTTGAATTGGGAGTAAGATATATTCAAAAATTTTCTGAAAACATTATATTTTGAGTTTTGTTTTGATTTTTTAGTTTTTCAAGATATGGTTTCTCTGTGTAAGCTCTGACTTACCTGGAACTACTTTTATCTAGCAATATGGGCCTCAAACTCACAGAGATCCACCTGCCTCTGCCTTCCAAGAGCTGGGATTAAATGCCTGTACCAACACTGCGCAGCTGAGAACATGACAGCTCTATAGAACAATTATATTGTACTTCAAAGATAAAGATAGAAATAGTTGCACTGTATTTTGGGAAAGTGTATTTTCCTATTAATTTTATATATGATCAAATCATATAAAACTAACAGGACCAGCATATCTACCATCCAATGTTGTTTATGCTTTTAAATATTATATAAATTAAAATATGGATAAGACATTTTCTCATTATTATGATTAAATTAATAGCAACTAGTCAGGAAAAGAGTATATTACAAAACTTATTGAAAAAGTTGTGACCTAAATTTATTTTTTCTTTCTGTGGGCAGAAATAAGTTTTTTCATTAGATTGTTAAATTTATGCATTCATCCAAGGTCTTTATATTATCTTAGGTATGTTTTACAAATGTGTGTGTTTGCAATTTTTATAAAAATAAAGCTTTAATGTGAAAAATCAAAACAAAGAAAGGCAGCAGTATTGTAAGAAAACACTTCAAAAGTGAGCATTTAGAAATAAAATTATGCATATACATAATTGTAAACAACTGGCCAGAAGTACTTCGGCAAATGAAGTTTTCTATGGATTTGAGATATTGAAGGTTTCACTGAAGATCATAGATTTTGAATGGGCTTCAGAGGGTGTGGAAACTTCACAGCATAAAAAGGAATGTTCCACATACTGGAAAACACACACATAGAGGTAACTGTCTGAGACTTAGAGTAACACTCTAAGAAAAATATAATGATAGTCACAATGCAAGCCATATAAATGACTTTATATTGTGTGACCACTTTAAGGAAAATAAAGCAAAGAATAAAAATTAAAATTAAAAATCTATTGTATATAACTAAGCACATTTAAAATACTGTGACTTGAAGATAGAAGTACTATAAAGTTGCTGGCATCATGTGTTGCATTTCACGCTGTTCCTAATGCTGGCTATGTTCTATACTCAATGGCACTTTCAGTGTGAAATAAGAGCAGTCTCAATGTTTCATACTCACATACGTTTGAATGAGTCTGTGCGTCAGTTTCAATTCCTCTTCTCAGCCCATCTGGCTGGGGACTTTCACCAAAAGCAGAGAATCCTATTGGATTTTGTAGTGTGTTCACAGGATAAGCAGAAAAACCGAAAAAATATGATAATTCAGAGTAAAATATAAATAACACAAAATCTAACATGAGTGATACTTTGGGGGCCATCTTGTGGAGCCATATGCTGTTTTTCGGTATTGATTGCCATTTCCTTCTCACACCTGCACCGACAGTTCCATCTCCCTGTCAAAATGAACACTTGGTTCCAGGATCATCTTCCTGTGATTTCTAGTGTTTGTATTCTAAAAAGCACTCCTTTTTTTGTCATTTCCACCTTCTTCTCATTATACAAAGTCACTCTCCCAGAGATAGCTAGCTCATTCTCTCATGCATATGCTAAGGTCACCTAAATCTTATTAATACATACTATCTCTTGTTGACTTTCACAAGCCCATCACTTCTCAGTACTCAGTGGATGATGTCACCACTCGTCCCTTCAAGTAGAATCATGATTGAGCCTTGACATAGACCAGTTTATTATTAATCAGCAAATCATATTTGATACCACCAACTTCACATGTTCCCATACGTCTTCCTTCTTGCACTAAGATCAGCTCAATTCACTTGCCCCTTTCCTTGTCATCCAAATGAATCAAGAGCTTCATTGATTGTTCATCATTTTTCTATTCATATATTTTCAATTTTAGTCTCCCAAGCTCTAAGAAAATAAAGTAAAATAAACAATGAGCACTTTTAATTTCTTGATTAAAATACTTTGGCACTAATGATTACTTTACATATAAGACTTAGTTTGTAGTCCTCCTCATTTATTGAGTGCTGGTTGTTTGTTTTCAGTTCTGAGCACTAAAACTAAAGGCTTCACAATGTTAGGCAGGAGCTCTACTGTCACCTAGATCCTCAGCCCTGTCCTCTTTCAGTTCTTTGAACAGTTTATGAATTGAACTTCACAGTTAACCAATACAGAACTCCATGGAGTTCATTGCACACATCCAGCTGCACGTGCCCTTAAAGCAGTGAGTAATGCTCATTCCCTTTCTTCATCCATTATGAAGACATCTATCAAGACATCACCTCATTTCCTTAAGATGTCACCTCACTGTCCAACATCAAAGAGCACTTTAAACAGGACTGGATTCTTTGAGTTTATACATAGTTCTGATACAGAACTTATCAATTCAGTATTGTGTGTGTGCTTGTAGATGTGCATGCATGTCCGTGTTTCATTCTATTCATTATTACATTTCTGGCATCTTTCCATGAACTTTTTCTGAAAAGAACTACAGTTACTCCATGCGTATAAGTCCTGATGAGTCACGTGTACATTGTTTGAAAGTAACACATCTGAAAAGTGCAACATTTTTAAAATTGGAAATTGAATATTCATGAAAAGTGTTATTAACTCCCTAAAGATCTGATTCATGTTTAAACTGTTGTATCTGGGAAAAATTGTTTTCAACACTTGCATTTCTTGACAACACGTGATGGGAAATAAAAGGGTACGATGATTAGTGCTGAAGTATCTGCATAGGATATATGGCACTAGTTCACTCTCGACACCTCAAGCTTCCTTAAATGAGAAAATTAGGATCCAAGAATATTTCTGAATGTGGGACTTCAGTTCCAAATATCTTACATGAAAGATAGCAGAGTGAGAAGAGTTAAAAGAAATTACTTAACAGTGCCACACGTGTCTTTGTGCCTATTAAGGTACAGAAATATATATATTGACAATTGTAACATTTAGCTTCTCAAAATAAGTATTTATATTAAATATAATAAATATGTACTTTTGAGGATATGTGTGTATATCTACATACATATGAATATATGTACACAGAAAAGGAATTTTCTTCATTTTTTTCAACAATGTGATGTAAAAAGAAACTGCATGTTGGTTTCCAGGCTTGGCCAAACCTGAAAATCACATAAGAACTATACTAATTACAACACTGTTTGGCCAATAGCTCAGGAATATGCCTAGTTAGCTCTTACATCTTAAATTAACCCTTTTCTGTTAATACCAGTTGGCGATGGCCTATGGGTAAGATTCTGGCATCTTTCTTCTTCAGCAGCTATATGAAGACTGCTTTACACTGCCTTCCTTCTCCCTGCATTCAGCTTAGTTTTCCCACCTCGCTCGATTCTGCCTTGCCATAAGACAAAGCAGCTTGCTTTTTAATCAATGGTAACAAAACATATTCGCAGCATACAGAAGGAAATCCCCCATCAATATGCTACCAAAACTACTCTGTCATTATAAAATATTAATTAATATGATTGTTTTCTGATTCCTATTGAATGAAAATAAATTCAACAATAAAAATCAATAAAAAAATAAATTCAACATTATAATAACAAAAATAATCAAGAAATTCGTAAACCTATAACAAATTAATTAACTAACTATGATTTGAATTCTGTAATGTCAGAATAACATTTACTAAAACAAATTTTTAGTGTTTAATAAACAATTAAAATATCACACAATAAATTAAACACCCATGGGACACTGATCATGATACTTTATCTGTTCTTTCAAAGTAATACGTGAACTTCAGAATATTATAATCTATACATTCTCATTGCTACATAAAAATCATAGAAATAAAAGGAAAATATATGCTTAAAAAGAAAATAGCTCTTATTACCTAATAAAGCTAAACTGTTTAACATTTTTCATGATCTTCATACCTTTTCGTTGTGTGGGTCTGTGAGAGAGAATGTGTGTGAGAGAGAGATAGAATATTGTGAATGGGAGTGTATGGGAGTATGTGTATGAGAAAGAGCATTGTGAGGGTATGTGTGTGTTTGTGTGTGTGTATGTGTGTGTGTATCCAAAGAGGACAGACAAAGTAAAACTAAGAGGTTCAGCAGTTATTTCTTACCATTAATTTTTTTTTAAATAAATTGTCCTTTCCTTGGTCCCCGGGAGCTACTAAAACAATCCAGCTATTTGAATGGCTTACAAACAAAAGTTTCTTAATGGGACTTGTCTGGTGATGGTCTGCTTTTTTATTTATACATGTTGATATATGGTTATTTCATTATAAGGACACTAACCTGAACCACAAAGAAAGAATCCTAATGAAATGTTGACAATGTCACTACCTTGAAGTTAAGGATTTTATAATAGGAATCTTAGGATGACACAATGTTCAATCATCAGTATAGTTCTAAATACATAGAGAGAATGAATTATCCAAGGGATTCCTGTTCCAGTGACTTTTGACATCTCTAGTCATGTTTGCTTACTTGCTTTATGTTTTTCTTTTGTTGTTATTTTTGCTTATTTATTTACTCAAATTTAAATAGTATTTCCGAATCCACAGAAGCTCACAGTCAACTAGAGCAATAAACTCTAGTTCTGAGGCCCCTTAATTTAGAGTACCGAGGAGAAAATAAATTAAATGTAATGAATACAGTTATGTAAAAAATAAATTTTGGAAAAGTGTATGAGAAAAGAATCGTTTTCTTCACAATTCTTCATCTCTGTGCCAGGAACACAGGTCTGACCTTGCTAGGGGTGGTCTGTAGAGAATTTTATGGACTTGTATACCAAGTCTAGACAAGACCAGATTGGAAGGAGCAGACTACACAGGTGATATGGAAACATGGAGAAGGAACATTGGGCATCCTTCACGATGGCTCTAAAGAAGCTGTTAGCTGTACCAAGTAGGCACTGAGGTAAACGTGACATGGCAAAAATGAAGGCTAAAAAACTCAAAAACCACCTTCAATAAAGAACTCATGTGCTTTGACTATCATTCAGTAGAAAATAAGGAGACTTGTGGTGATTGGAATGAGAAACTCATTCTCCAACCTACCAAAAAGAATCAAAGTGAACAGACCAAAGAGCAACAGATAACTAAAAATCAGAGAAACAGAAGCACCCAAGTTCCAAGTCTAGCCCATTTTCTTTCCATGTAGAGAATCAAAGACCCAGAGGAGGAAAAATGATCTTTCCCATAAATACCAGTTGGTTTCTGAGGTTCATAGTGGACTAGAGGACAGCAGGTACAAGAAAGCTTGTTTCTGAGATGAGGATGTAAGGAGTGAAGTGGGTGCTGGTTGAATATTTAAGGCCCAGCGGGGCTATTGGATGATGAGTAAGTGAAGATGCACGAATAAATAGTATCAGGCATATTTTGTTTTCACCTCCTCTTGTCACCTTACCTCCACCTAGTCTCATAATTCCATGAGATGCCTTTTCAATGCCTGCTATACATGATAGGCCCCATAGCTGACTCTTAATCAACGCTCTGCTGACGGTCACTGTCAAGTTATGGGGCAGCTAGAATGATCCTGTAGTTAGTGAGGTGGATTTCTGCTGTCACCTAGGCTAGGCTGGAGGTGAGAGTGTCAGCCAGGCTTCATCCTCATCGGCATCTCCCCACAGCCCTGCATCTCCTTTCCACAGGCAGAGTCAGCAAGTCTAAAACAGGACACTGCCAAGGATTCAGCCTGTAGAGTCCAGGCACATGATTCAGCAGCCCATAGGCAGGACTTACGCTCCTGGCATCTAACTGATTGTTCTTTCCTGCCACAAGATATTTTAATTTTATTTTGCTTTCAAACTAATCATTAAAAACTATTCACCACCACATTGTGTTTTCATATTCTGATATTTACTGCTGCTTCTATATAAATTTTTTAAAAGTCACTTTATGTGGAATCACATATCCTCAAATGCATGAGAAACTAAAAGTTCAATTATTCTCATATAGCCAAAGGTGACACAGAAAATGCATGGAAGAGCCAAAAATATTTTGAAAAGCATGTGTTCTCTGTGATAATTTAGTTCCTAAAGCTGACCCGTAACTCTGGTCTCTATAATCTATCTGATGTTTAAGTGCATTAACGTTAAGCCATTAAACTGAGAGAAAAATCACAGAGAAAGATAATCCCCAAATCAGAGTATGACCTACTACACCTCAGTGAATTTGGTAACCTGCTCTTTCCTCATTTTGGTATAACCTCAGAATCCCTGCTTCATTTAATTCGTTAAAGCTTAATTAAAAGTGGCAGGAAAAGCCAAAAATAATGAAGATTAAAATTCCTTTTATAGTCTATAATGTAGTGAATACCCGCTTGAGAGAATCTGGAAAATTTTGGCTCAAATGTGAATATGACTCATGAAAATTTACTTACTCTCAGCTATCATTTTGCAGAGGGGAGCCATTCTAATCTATTGTTTCACTGTGCTAGAAGTATCACGAGCAAACATCAGGAAAGTTGTGTATCAGACCAACAATGTTCTTTTATCCACCTCGCTCCCCTCCACAGCAGAGTTTAAGCTTGATGAATTGACTATATTATGCTGTCAGATACATAACTGTGCAATGTAGCTTTCAGAGAATGGTTCGGGCACTTCAGTCATGTAGTAAAGGCAAGAGAACTTGACTTTCAGTGAGTTGAAGGGCAGATTAACCTTGAAGAAAGTTATGCTACAGAAATGGGGAACTGAGTATATATAGATCAAGGATAGAACTCACTCTCAGCATGTATGAGGTCCTGTATTCCATCTCCCATACTGCTAAAAACAAACAAACAAAATGGTTTACTTGTAAAGTAAATACAACTTGCGTTGAGAGCCAGAGATTTATAAAAACTGATGCATGGAATTACTGTAGTACTCTATGTATAATATGCATTCAATACATATGTTTCCTAAATCTATATAAGGATGTTTGAGTAATTGAATGGGAAAAGTATTGCGGTATGTAGAAAAATAAACTGAAACAATATGAATAAAATCTAACACTTCCATCATTTTCATTGATAAATATAGTATGGTTTAATCCCTTATTAATTTGGGATAGACATATAAAATATGGAATCATACATATTTGATTAAATTAACTGATTTTTCTGAAACCAAAGGCAAACTATAGTTGTTTGACTCATAGGACCAATTTGGGGGTATGTATTTGTTTTTGAGGTAGAGTCTTACTAACTATCCCTGACTGTCATGTCTATACTAGGCTGACTTAAAATTCTGAGAGTTCCGTCTGTATCTGAATGTTGGGATTAAATGGACCATAACCACACACAACCCACAGAGCAGACATTACTTGAGAATCATATCGTTCTTGGACACTTGTAAATTGGAGACAGGAGGACTTAGAGACTCAAATTATACAACATACAGTTAAACGAATTCACCCAGAGTAAGCCCTGTACTTTCCTCAGATGTGAAGAAAACACCTCCCCCTGTTCTAGTTCCCTACACTTTGTGTCACCTGTGCTATATCAATCAATCCACTCATCACAGAAGTAGGGGTTCATTTTGCTCACATATAAGGTTTGCTGATCTAGTTTATCTTCAAATACTAATTCTGTCTTAATTTTTAAGCATAGCAAAATAGTTTTTTAGTTTTAAAAGATAAATATTTGTTATAGTACTCATCTCCCTCAAAGTCACATTGTTAGCCTTGTCAGAGTGGAGTCCAAATACCTATGCCTATTGTGCAGGCCACACTTCCTGACACTGACACACAGGACTCTCTATGTACTGTCAATCCCCATGTGTAGATCCCAACTCTCTTCTGTCTAAATTTTTTCATGTCCTATATCCCTTTTCCTTTCCCATAGCATTTCTTTTTTTCTCGCTCATGGTCTACTTTCTACTTTCAAGTCTTACAAGCACATATGTGTTCACAGGCACACACACACATATTCAAACACAAATTTTTCAGGTGAGTTTATGAAGTGTATGAGACTAAACAACACATCTTCATGAATGGACTGTACAACAGCAAGACTCATTAAGACTTTCAGCAAATTCCATTTTTATCTCTATTTGTGGAACAAAGTCACAGATGAGTTAAGATCCCTTGTAGAGTCCCATTGCATATTCTTGATGGGATTATGAAACTAAGCACCTAGTTAAGTCATAATGCTTGAATATCTTATCTCTTACAGTCTTGCTTTTTCTTCTTCTTCTTTTTTTTTTTTTGGATTTTCGAGACAGGGCAAGTCATGCCCCACCTGGGTTCTGTCATGAGTCTTGTAGAATTTGCTATTTACAAGTATTTTCTGACATTGATATCAGAATATTCCATGGAGAGTTGAATCTGCAAGAGGAAAAAGTATCTTGAAGCAATAGATAGATAGATAGATAGATAGATAGATAGATAGATAGATAGATAGATAGTTTTGAAGGTCACCATCTTGCTAAGTATCTGTTAAAAGTTTACATAGTATTCAATAGTCTTTACTGGCAACAAAACATGGTTTTTACATAGAAAATGTAGTCACTTGTGTTTGGGAGTATTACACAGGCACACATATGTTTAGGATGCTATGAGATAATTTAATGAAGCATGATGCATGGTCTGGGTTAGAGGGGGAAAATAGACCTTCTTTAAGAACAAAGTAGCTGGACCCAGTCAAAAGAAATATTAAGCTCCCGTGTTAAAACTGTTTAATGCAAAGTGATATTCCCAGACAGAAAGAAATAAAAGATCATTCTTTATTTGGGAAACCAGGACTTGTGAAAGATGGCTTCTGTGAAAAGTGTGACTTGTAAAGAATCAAAATGACTTAACAGTTCCAACCATCTGTTAAGTTATAAGAATTCCACACTACCACAGGTTATTGTTGGATCCCTGTCCCTTAAGCTACAAGATTCAAGCAAAATGATTCATACAATGGATGAATATGTGCCTTATAAATATCTTGAGCTTTATCAAGACACTTTACCCTGAAGTGATAATATGTCTTCTGTTCAGTACCAGAATATCATAGTCACAGTGGGGAAATATAAAGATTCACAGCCAGATATCCAGACAGAAGGAGATCGCATGAGGGCACAATTCAAAGATGTTGCAAAACATGTTTAATTATCAGAAAGTTTTGGTAGATAAACAAGCCAGAAAATTATTTGGGATTGTAATCTTTAAATCATATATATGCTAATCTTCTACAACTGAGGTCAAGATATATAGATTCCCTATATGCCTCCCATCTCCTTCACAACCATTGATTTTCTTTTATAGGCATCCTTGTCCATGGAACAGTCTTCAGAACTGATGATAGACTGTCATTTCTACCTAATGAAAACAACCCCATTAGAACAATGTCTTGGTATTATACATGGTATGTATTTTGAAATATATATAGTGATATGTGATTACTTTTATAATATTATACAGAATCTATTTTCTGTCCTGTACCCCATTTCTCTTCTTCTTAATCTTGTCCTTTCTGCAATAAATATCTAACACTGATTAACCTGTTTATTATCTTTAAAGTTCTCCCTTTTCCTGAATGTCGACCATATAGTATGTTCTACTTTTCAGACTGAAGTGTTTAGTGTGTTAAATATAATATGCTAGAAAGAACATTTTAGACAATATATCCTCTTTTCTTTTTATTGTATTTAGAAGTGTGTGTGTATGTGTGTGTGTGATTGTTTTTCTATGGGGTTTATTTTAGACCACACTATTTTGTATAAGAAAGAGAATGTGAAAACCTATTCCACATCATATGCCATCAGAAAAGTTACATTAAAACAGTAAAATTCCATTACACACCCATTTGTGCAATGTAATCCAGAATGTTCTGAAAAAAATTCATGCCATGAATACCTAGAAATAAGATGTCAATTTGTTAAAGGTGTCCACACAATGGTACAGTTGCTTTCTAAAATATTTTCACACATTCTTGAAACCTAGATTTCAACCACAAACATTGGAATTCAAACAAAGGATTTTAAAACTTGTGTCTATACAACAAATCTGCATAGAGATGGTTACAGTAATTTATTTATTATTGTCAGAACTTGAAAGCAGAAAAAAAGAAATCTGTACTTGTGAGTGGTTAAGTAACATGTGGTCCATCTAGACATCTAGACAATGGGCTGTTACTTAGTACAAAGGACAGAGCTGATGATAAAGAAAAATATACAGAGGCAATTTAAGTGCACTTAACAAACTAAACACCCACTAACTTGCATGTGAAAGAATGAATTAAGACACACAAACCTGGTTCTTTAAAAATATGAACTTACAGTGAACTGCAGACTTAGATGAATTCAAAAATACAAAAGTACTAGAAGATAACACAAAAGCAATCTAAACAACCTAGAATTGAATCATGACATATTAAATATATCAGCACTGACAAGAACAAAGAAAAACAATTGAAATGATGGCTTTCATTAAAATTAATTTTTATGTGAAAAGGGCACTTCTTAAGACAACTAACATATAAGCAACAAAACAGGGGAAATACTTGCTAAACCTAATTGTCATGGAAGACTTATAAAACATATACAAAAACAATTGTTGAAATTCAAGAAGGAAAAGTACCTGGTTTTCCTCCTTTTTTTTATTTTTTCCTTTTTCCTTTCTTGTTTTTATTTTATTATTTGATGTTGTTGTTGAAATGGGATTAAGCTATGTGGAGTTAATCCTTTGTAGACTCTTACCAGGATGACTTTGATCTCTGCTGGAATTACGTGTGTGTGTGTGTGTGTGTCATTGTGCATAGCTAAAAGTATGATTTTAAAGGGTCAAAAGGTATTTCTAAAACTTAAGTTAGGTATAGAGTCAGGCACAAATAGGAGTACTCATGTCATCCTCTTGCACCATCATGGCTGCTCCCAGGTACACCAGCTATAAGACTATGTTTCCAGCTCTGGTCCTGTCACTGTCACTTATGCAGCATGACCATTATGGAGCAGAGTTGTCTGTGAGGGAAGTTTGGTTTCCATCCACTGAGACCATGCTGTAGATACTTCATTTCAAGCAGTTCTGGGTTGACTGCTGGCAAAATTGCTGGAGATAGCCTTTTGTTTCTTGTTACAAAGATTGGAGATGCTATCCTGTAACCATTAATGAAAGTCCTACTTGGGAAAGTTTAGAGAAAAATCCTACCTTACTCAGGCTAACTCGTTGAGATGGTTCCTATTTCTGAACCTTATACTGTCTGTCTTCAAAGAAGCTGGTTCAGTCTAGTCCACTAAAAATCTGCAGTGTATCAGAGATGATAAAGGACTCCTAACTGCCTGTTTACAAACTTTGGAACAGAAGAGAAACACTTCAGATTCATCAGGTAATACTCTTCCAATCGCAGCCCTTATGCTTCAGCATGACGATGCTACAAAACAAAACAACAAAAACAACAAAACAGTTGCCCTGATGTTGATGAAAGAAACCCCCCTTCTGTAACCTCAGTTCTAGTCAAGATCTTAGAAGACACTGTTATTATGTCCATCTCTCTGCAGGCTACTGCAGACAAGAACGCTGTATTTCAGATCATCAGTGCATACTCCAACCTACTGAAAATAGCCACGTACAATCCTCATATTACAGGTAAGTGGTTGGCACAGTGGCATATAGTGGAGAGTGTATTGAGGAACAAAGAAGAAAGGTAGTCAATGAAGCTTGATGATGCCATTTTAAAACTAAAAGAAAGATAGAGAAAGTGAAAAGTGTGAAGCTCATATAATTGTCCCAGAGGGGATACTTTACAACGTTATAGTTGGTCTGGATAATGCAGTCAGAAAGATTCAGGTTTCTCAGTAAGATGCTCTCAGCATCATGAACTTTTGGTTCAAGGAAGGGATTGATTTAGAAAAGAGCTGTGCAATATCACTTCAGATGTCACTCCTAGATGGAAATGGATGAGTATTTGTGACCTAGTCAACCAGCTCTCTACCAATGACCCTATTATTCATAGCTATTTCAGCATCCACCAGCTCCACAGAGTGCTAGTGCAGCAGAAAGTCTAACAGCACATTGAGCTAGCCTTGGAAAGGCAGCAGCAATAACAAAAGCAGAATTTTGATTTTTTAGAGGCAAAGGCATTGGAGCAGCACAGAAATAAAACACAGACTGAGCAGGACAGAAAGTGAAGGAGGTCAGAGATGCTGTGGAGAATGAAATATAGACCCAGCTTCACTGACAAGCAGATGTCCATACTGATCATTTATGAGATGTCCTCACAGTACAATAATAGGAATTGAAGTGTGAATTTGAGCGTGGCCTGTCTGAGAAAATCTCTGAGCAAGAATTAAAGTTTCATTGTCACAGACAGGAATGAGTTGACAACTTTAATCTAGACATGAACACTGCCTGTACCAGGCTATGTAGAGTCTGTTCAGAGTTCTGCAGTCATTGAAGAAGCATCCAGAAAAGCCTACCAGCTCTGATATTGATTGGAGGCATTAAAGTACAGTATGAAAAGCTTATCTTCAGAAACACCTCATATCCCATTGGGGAATACAATTGAGTCAACTGTTCTGATAATGAATTTTCCAGGCTTTAACTGCAGCCATTGCCCCAAAGAACTTGACACTGTGTACAGCACGCAGGACCTCAAAGGCTGTTTCTATGCTGTTCAAAAATTAGCCTGTAGAATAGCAATGACTGAGGAAACCTGAAATAGTATGTATCAAGACTTCCTCTTCTACTTGCAGTCCCTACTTCAGCTACCACCTAAACAAACAAAGCCATTGCAGGGCTCTGCCCTGAAGATATAAACACATCTACATTTCTCTCGTATTCCTCCTATTTCATTGAGCATGCTGGCCTGAAACTGACCGTTAAATTTGTCAATCAGCTAAAAACGGAGTCCAGAAGAGTGGCAGAAGACTGGTTGAAGGAGGCCTGAAGGACCCTAGCAACTAAACAGCTAGTGAAGATTTTGACTGCATAGGCCAGTGCTGTGGAAATAGGAACCACTTAAGTGCAGCAAGAGTAAGGCCTTGGAGGAGTTGTGTACTGTCATATTTCATATCAAAGGAAATAAGCATTGGTATCTGCAGGGTTTGCAACAAGGGTCCCAGAATTGTCTAGAACAGAGCAGGTTTCAAGTTTAGTGTAAGATGTTAACACATCTTATGTTTATATTCTTTTCATTGCTATCATGCCAATGAAGTAACTCCAGGAGGCTTTATTTGCAACTTGGGTAACAATTTCTATTTTTCCGGTTTTACTGATCAGGATTGTGGTTCACTCGGAATAATGTTTGATGCTTACTATTGATTATGCCCTCAAAGCAAACTGAATAAAGCAACAAGATGAAAATAAATTTAGTTCCAAGTTTTGAACTTGTATATATTTCCAGTGGAGCACTGTTGGAGGGAGGTCGCTTGTTCTTCCCAGCCACCTGGCTAGCTTAGACCTGAAATAATCACACAGAAGCTATATTATTTAAAACACAGCTTAGCCCATTAGCCCTAACTTTTTATTGGCTGACTCTTACATATGAATTTTACCCATTTCTATTAATCTATGTATCGCCATATGGCTGTGGCTTACTGGGTAAAGTTTCCAGTGTCTATCTCTAGCGGCTCCATGGCTTCTCTGTGGCTCCGCCTTCTTCCCAGCATTCTGTTTTGTTTTCCCCACCTAGCTCTGTTCCCCTATAGCTCTGCTATAGGCCCAAAGCAATTCCTTTATTCATTAACCAATAAAAGCAACACATAGACAGAAGGACCTCCCACATCAGAGCATATTGCCCTACCTCCTCCCACTGGTCTCCCTCCCTCACCATTCTTGTCTTTAGTCTTCTATATCCTTAGTAGTATTTTCTTCTACTTCCATGGCTTCTAATTTTTAGGTGATTTTATATTTCTATGAATCTTGGAAGAACATATTATGTTTTTCTGAGATTGGCCTGATTCACTTATCATCCAAAAGGCCTGATTTAAGTGTCCATGATAGAGCAAGACAGAGGTGCCTTGACATGCACACAGACAAGGTAGTTTGAACCTATACAACAAAGAGGATAGAAGGTACTGGAATAAAACAGTGGATTATTTATTATAATCAAAGTAAGAATGTTAGAGAGACCAGGAAAAATTCTCCTAGAGACCTTCCGTAGCAAGCCTACTCTTGTTAACACATTCATTTTCTTATAGTGATACCATCCTTCTTCGGGATTTCAAAAGTGTGTTTAAATAAAATCATTTTGGAAATTTATTTATTTATACACTTATTTGTTTGTTTATTAATGTGTATGTGGGGTGACACATGTGCTACAGCAAACATGTATCTATATATCAGAAGACAAATTTCATAACTTGGTTCTCTCTCCTTCCACCTTATTTTGAGGTAAAATCTATTTCAATCCTCTTTTATAAAAGATATTTTAACTGAGTCTTTGGGAATTTCATATTATGCACCCCAACCCCACTCATTTCCCAGTTCTTCTATGTCTGCTATCTACCCTGTAGCCTCTCCTACCAAAAGAAAAGAAAGAAAAATAAGGAAAGAAACCCACTTCACTCCTCTGACTTGTCTGCCTCTCTGTCACATATTCATTCATCTTAGTGGCCTTGGGATCTTCTGTGTGTCAGTGTGTCATGCAGTATACCCTTTTTCCCAAAATGCTTCAGTTGCAAATGTTCATTGCAATGAATTATTGATCTGGTTCAGGGCCTCTGGCTTCTGCTACACCATCAATACTGGAACTTACCAAAACTCCTCTTGGATAACCTGATGTTGGCCATTGAGATCCTGAGGCTGTGGTTTTTCATAAACAGTCTCTACACACATTCCAGTAGGTCATAGCTGGGGTAGGTGTTGGGGTAGGCCAACTCAAATATCTAGATGTGGGCCAGAGTTGCAGTTGGTCCTCTGCTTTAAGATACCCCTTCCACTAGGAGAGGGTCAGGGCCAGCTCTCCTGGGCCCATGTTACCCCTGAAGCCTGCAAGGGCCAGGGTCAGCCTCATCAAGGCATGTTACCAGCTCTCCCAGGACCAGGAAAGGGTGCAGGGGGTTGAGGAAGCGTTCTCACTGTAACCATCAGATATCAGAATTGCTTTAGGCTGCTTACCACTATCATCCACACCACCTTTGGTAGTAACACAGACATAGGCTGTGGTAGGGACATGGACCCAGATATGACCCTCAGAAACAGCCCAGGCCCAGTCATCCTTTGGTTTCAGATGGAAGTGCAGGCCTACTGAGAGGCCTGCTCTTTTTTTATGGGAAACAGCAAAGGAGGAGGAGTTTATCTGTAGGAGAGGGAAGGTGGGCGATGGCAGAAAGAGCTAGAAAGAGTGGAAGGAGGGGAAACTATCATTGGGATGTAATGTATGAGAAAAGAATAAAAGTTAAAAACATAATTGAATCCTAATATATATATATATATATATATTCTTTGAAAATTTCGATATATAAACAAAGAATTTTGATTTTATCTACCAGACACTCCTCCCTAAATTTTCCTAGACATATCGTACCATGTTTCTCTTCTAACCAGGTCTGCCATTCTTTTTTAACCTACTTGGTCTAATCAGTGTTTCTAATATGTGCCTGGGTGTGGGGTCATCTCCTGGATCATGAACAGCAGAGGCCATATATCTGAGGAAAATTGATTCTTCAACATCCACATATTATCTAGCAAAGCTCCTCATCTAGGGTGGAGCTCTTAACAAGCTGATTCTCTGTTTGTGTTGAAGTTTGTATTGACTTGATTTAGTGCAAGCAACTATAGTCACTTTGTGTTCATGTGTGCAGCAGCATTGCTGTGTCCAGAAAGCACTGATTTTTAGCAATCCTCACAACCTGTGGCTGTTGCTATCTTTCTGCCCCATCTCTTTTGCAAATATTAAGCCTTTGTGGTAGGTGAATATGATACAGATGTCCCATGTAGATATGAAAGTTCTACAATCGGATCTCTGTAACTTGTCCAGTTTCGGATCTTTACAACAACCACTGCCTTCTCCAAAAATAAGTTTTTCTAATGAAAGGTCAAAACATCATGCATCCATTGGTATAAAGATACATAATTAGACAACAGTTTGACAACTAAGTCCATTTAACAAGATAATGGAATTCGTTTAACTTTTAAGACCTGTTACCTCTCCCACCGCAGGTTCTTGGCAGTTAATATGAGTTTTATTCTGTGGAGTGGGTCAAAGTTTTACAATCTACAATAATGACTGACCTGCCAAGATTGGCATTGGTTACCTGGGTAACATCTATTGCATTGGGCAATCTTGGCAGGTCAGTCATTATTGTGGATTGTAAGAATCACAGCTGGGTGATACGTTTCTCCTATAGTAGCCTGCATAGAAATTTTCAGAGCTCTAGATACTAGTTAGTACTGAGCTTCATTTAACCATGTCTGTTATTCAAGTTGTGATATTACTATCCAGTAGTAGTAATTAATCAAGAGCAGTGATAGTGTCCTGTATTGTTTTGGTAATCTATGGGACCCTAGTCTCCAGACCACGAACGGTAAGGGAAATATCCCACACCTGGTACTAGGCTTTATATTTGGAAACCCATGCATCTATATCAGGTCATCTCTCTCCATACCTCTATCTGGGTGTCCCTCTGTCTCTGTGTCTATGTCTCTGTCTTTCCCTGTTTCTATGTTCTTCTGTGTGTCTGTGTGTTCTTTGTTCAGCTGCCTTATTACTGTAAAAGTTCTGGGACATACTTGACTCATTTTCAGCTTTTAATGTGAGTTCCAGGGATCAAACTCAAGTCAATGTCTCATCAATTTGCATACTGTCAAGTATTACAATTCACCATTTATAATTAATTTTGTCTTTATTTAAACTATAGGAACAAAGTGACTACTTTCTTTTATTTAACTTTTTAATTTTCTTTTCTTTTTTTTTTTCTTTATTTTACATTCCAACCACAGTTCTCCCTCCCACCCCTGCTCCTGGCCCCACCTCTCCTTACCTCCAGCTCATTCCTCATCCACTCCTTCCAATGTGTAAGGGCTACCAAAATAAGTCAACAAAGTCTGGCACATTAAATTAGGGCAGGGCCAGGATCCCCGCCCTTGCATTAAGGCTGAACTTGTTCCATCATAGGGAATAGGCTCCAACAAGCTAGTTCACACACCAGGCATGAATCTTTACCCTGCTGCAAGGGGCCTCACAGATAGTCCAGACTTCACCACTGTCTCCCACATATGGGGACCTAGTTTAGTCCCATGGATGCTTCACAGCTCTCAGTTCATGAGTTTCTAGAAACTTGGTTCAGTTGTCTCTGTAGATTTCTCCATCATGATCGTGACTTCCCTGACTCATATAATTTCTCCTCCCTTCCTTGATTGGATTTCTGGAGCTCAGCCTGTGCTTGGTTCTCTGCATCTGCTTCCATTAATTCCTGGATGAAGGCTTGATGATTGATAGTTAGGTATTCACCAATCTGATTACAGGGGAAGGTCAGTTCAAGTACCCTCTCCACTGTTGCTAGGAGTCTTAGCTGGAATCATCCTTGTAAATTCTTGGCTATTTACCTAGCACCAGGTTTCTCCCAAAAACCATAACACAGATAATAGATAATCCACACCAGTACATATTTTTAACAAACAAAATAGTTTTCCTAATTTTCTGTATTTTTCAGGTTAAAAAGTTGGCATTTTAATAAAATAGAAATGATTTGTTAGCATGATTTTATTCATTATGTCATAAATGTATGATTTTCCCAAAAGGTGCTAATATTTTGGGTCACATACTGTGACATCTTGGAAGTCAGTTATGAAAGATC
This sequence comes from Chionomys nivalis, assembly GCF_950005125.1. Lineage (NCBI taxonomy): Eukaryota > Metazoa > Chordata > Mammalia > Rodentia > Cricetidae > Chionomys > Chionomys nivalis. The sequence goes on along the minus strand of NC_080090.1, from coordinate 71,709,168 downwards.
TGTGTGAACGGGGTCCCTGATACTTACCACATAGTTTTATTCCCTAACACACATTTACTGGATTTCTATCAGTTAAGTATATCATGTCACTACTTCTGTTAAACAAATAGAAAAGATGTGAAAAATAAAAACGTCAGTCCTTGCCTGAGTCAGTAATATTTCCAAGGGCCCTTCCCCTGACACTCACCTTTGCAATCATATCTTGGAGACTAAGGAAGCAAATAGTTCCTGCAGCATGGTGCAATGCCAGTGAACCTGAAGGTGGGTTGTCTGACTATGTAAGACCTGTAATATGAGATAGTCAAATTTTGGTGTTAAACTATTTTGACTTCTTTAGAATTTATTGCAGTGTATATTAGCTTCTCATGGTAGGTTCAAGGAATTCTTAATCTTATGTTTCTGATAATGATAGTGTTCAAATAAAGTATTTAATCTATTAAATTTAAGTGTGATGTCTCAATAATTTTCCATAAAAGAATTTAAACTTTAGACTCATCTTTCCCATTAATCATCTTTGGAATTGAACACAACTAGAAATAAAGAGAAATAATTGACCCTAAGATTGAAATACATAAACTGGTGAACTAGTGCCTGCCTACAATCATGACATCTGAAAAGCAGAGGCAGGAGAACTAAGAGTTCACTGCTTTCTCAGCTACTTAATAAATTCAAAGCAGACATGGTGTATAGATTCTGTCTCATAAAAACAACAACAAAGAACATTTAAAAAATAAGACTACATATTCATATGCCATATATGTATTATTTTTATTTTCTCTGTAAATTTAGAATTTTTTCTTTTAACATTTTTATTAATTCTTCAAAAATTGTATACAATCTGAACTTGATCATTTTCATTCCCACTGCACTCAAGTCCTGCCTTATCCTTGCTTTCATTTGTATGTAAATTCGTTAGTTGGCCAAAGACAGGAATTTTATTCTTTGTTTATTTTCACAGAATTTTTTTCTAACAAAAATGGAATTGCCTTATTTACCTCCTTCCTCTAAGTCTTCCCATGATGCAGTTTCTCCTATTCCAATTCATGTGCTCTTTTTCTTTGCTTCCCCTTTCCATTTTGTTTACCTCTTTCCACTTTAAAAGCTTATTGGTGTTGTCCTTACTGAGATCTTGTTTAGGCAGCTATATTGCTTGGTTACTATGGATGGAAAGTCACTGATACTTTCAGGAGACACAGTCACAGATGTCACCCTCACTGATTCTTACAATCTTTCTACTTCTATTTCTGTGATGTTCCCTGAGCCTTAGTTGCAGGAACTATGTTGTAGATGTATCCATTAGAATTGAGCACCCTCGGGTAAGTTGCTCTCTTCATTTTTAAGAGTTATAACTTTCTATTGTATTTATAAATCTATTGCAGAGAGAAGCTTCTGTGATAGCGGAAACTTACCTGTTGGTGTAAAAATATGTCTTTAGGAGCCAGTTAAGAATTACACAGGTTTAGTAAATTGATGTTAGTAGGCTTTCCTCTAGGATTCACGTCACTATTCTGAGCCAGTGCATGTTAGCATGCAAGATTTCCCTCCTGAAGAGCAAACCTAAGTCCAAATAGATATGAGGGCCATTATTGCAAAATTATTTCTTGCCCTGCATGTCATTGTTGTAGTACATACGTGTCACACCTGGGTAGAACTACTATTTATTTCTCACTCCTGGCAGTTTGCATAGCACCTTGTAGTATGATATATACTAGTCCTTAAAGAGAAGAATTTCATGTTAGATTTTGCTTTGATCCCCCAAGTCTTATGCCCTAAGTGTATGATGTCTTCAGCAATGAGTGCTTAACTTCTAGTAGACAATCGTTGGCAGTAACAATAGACTAGATTTTTTTTTGAGCGTCTTCAGACTCTTGGATGGTGGAGAGGATTGTCAGCCCAAGTGATGTAACGTCATTTAAACTATATGTACATACTCGAGTGTTTAACCATATCATGTGTACCTGTATGCAAATAAAAAAGTTAAATGATTCCTTACAGCCTCTTCAAACTTCTGTGGTGTTTTATTTTCCTCCTTTCCATCCTTATGTATTGCTCTTGCTCTTAGTCACTGCCCTATTGCTGTAAAAAGATCATAACCAAGGCCACTCTTATAAAGAAGCGTTGGAGTCTTGCTTACAGTTTCAGAATCTTAGTCCATTTTCTTCATGGTTGGAGCATAACACTGGAGCACCAATTTGTTTTGATCTGCTGGCCAAGTGACAGAGATTGGGCCCAGTATGGGCTTTCAAGACCTAAATGCCCATCCACAGGGACACACTTCCTCCAACACAACCACACCCCCTAATCCTTACACTCCTTTCAAACAGCTCCACTCCCTGGTGACCAAGAACTCAATTATCTGAACCAAAAGGGCCAATCATCTTTCATATCTTTCATATCCTACTCTTCTTTTTCCTACACTATCTCAGCTATCGTAGTTAATCTTCCTGTCTGCACTTCATTCATATTTCTGGAACCTTAAGTGTAGAGACTGGGTTGTAAATATATTAATTGAGGGCAGATACCTTATAGGTGACTGATCTCTTCCTTTTGAATAGTTGTGACCTTTGCAGTTATCTCAGTCAGCCACAAAAATCGAAGGATCTTTGATAAAGTGAAAAAGGTACTCTTGTCTGTAGATTTAAGGACAGGTGGTTAGCATGTACTTTACAGGTTAGACTTGTTTTGGAAACTGGCACATAGACGTTCTCCACTAGGTTTTGTGGCTTAACCAATCACAGGTAGTTGCCTAAATTTACAGTATAAACCCTGAATCCCCTCCTGCTGAGTGGACCTTCAATCCTTGGGGACTGTTGGAAATCCCTAGACTATCAGTGCACTACCATAGCAGAATATATTGTCATGCCAGCTAATCACTGTTGTGGTATGGTAGCATTACTACTAGATAGGACTACTGATTGCTTTTCTCCATTGAGAGTTTCTACAATTCCTTCTAAAACTATGGGTGCTAGTCCACATGAGGAAGTTTTCAGGACAGATACAAACAGATTCCTCAAAAGTGTGTGGTTTCTTAGCAATAGGGTCTTAATTACTTTCTGTGAGACACCAAGCTATGATCTTCATTGGGCTGGCCTCTTAGATTGTACTGACTAAAAACTGGAAGGGAGATTTCCTATGCATGCCTCTGAGGCTTTTGTCAGATAAATACTCTCTATGGATTTTTAGGGGAGCATAGTTACCATAATTCAAGTAACATGTGTGTATGTATGTGTGTGTATGTGTCTTAATGGTGTATGCATGTAACAGAGTAATATGATTTAATAAAGATATTATTATAGTCAATAGACTATATATTATGAAATAACTTTATCACAATATATTAAAATTATCTAATAAACTAAACTCTTTGATAAGGTACCTTAGTTAAATCAGTTGGTAAGAATATTATCACTTTGCCATATACTAAAACTGAATTTTCTATTAAGAATAATATACACTTGCTTGGCATGTCTTCTGAGAAATACATAATCTGTAATTTCTTGTTTCAAGAAATCTTTACAGGAGATTCTCTCATAAGAATTCTCAACCAGATGTGAAACCAATAGAATTCTCCAGAGAGGCTTATCACAATCACAGCCTTTGAAAATTGCCATTATTCAAGTTATTAATGATGAAAATAGAATGCACATCATTTATACAGAAAATAATAAGCAGCAGTCCCTTAGAAACTTGGACTATGAGGATCTTACAGAAAAAGAAATTAATGATCCATGCACATGCAACAATGCTTAAAATTATATATACAGGAAGATGTTAATATCATTGTAATAGGACTACTTAGACAATAATAAGACTGTGGGGAAAGGTCAACTGTGCAGAGAGGCAAGTTAAAGCATTATTTTGGAATCAAGAGTAATTTTTAGACTGTCTTATGTAAAAACCATATCTAAAAGTTATTCCTCTACAGCTTGACTGGAAAATTGATCCATGAGATTTTGGTGGCATGTTTGCACCAATTTCCTATCTAGTTTATCATGTAAAGTATAAGTAACAATATTTCAAAGATGGCATTTATTTATTTTAATGATGCTTAATTTATTCAAGGACAAAACTGAGATATTGAAATGGATGTTAAAAGATAAAATAGCTTATGCAAATGAGACAAATTGAGGTGAGAACAAGATATCCCCTTGATTCCCTTCATTTTATATTTAAAAGTAACAAATCTAAAGTCATTTAGTAAAATACATTTCTAGCTTAATAAATTCATACATAATTTTCCCTTCCACATGACACTTCTTACATTCAGTCAGTTTAATTATCTACAGCCCTTGGGTGACATTTTAAATCCTATGTGGCCCACTGAAAAACTCTATAAAATATAACTAAGTGCTATATTCACTAAAATGTCAGGATTATTTTTCAAGTCCAAAAATAAAGACGTATTTTTAATTAATAATAATAATATAATAATAATAAACAATAACATATCAGGAGGGAATAGTTAGCAACTATTTAATAAACAATTGTCTTAAATTATTCAAGTTTTTTGTGTATAGAATCTTAAGAGGTAAAATTATTTTTGAAGTTAACTTGTAGGAAGCAAAAAATATAACATAATAGAAATGCAAGAAGCTTATTTCATGTTTTACACATACATAGCTACAATTGTTTTGACAGGACATTTCAAATGTCATTAACCTTGACAGAATGTCATTTCATAAAAATTTAAAGTGCAGTGATTGTCTTCTACTTTGATCTTCACAATAGTTAGTGGGAAGACAAAAGTGGAGAGCTTTATTTTGAGCCATATTCTGATTTATCTATCTTTATTTTTAGTCAAGTCCTTGAGTATCAATCTCATATTTCATCATCACCAGACTCTACTCCCCTGTGCACACAGGAGCTTTAAGGCTTATTTTCAACATCAGTGTATGAGCCAAGTAGAAATACTGATCTCCTCATGAGCTATGCCCATAAGTTTGTTAGGAAAAGGATAATAATCAGTCTAAACACTGGTAAGCTTAGCAAAGCCAGAAATTTCTGCTTCTGCCTAAAACATGGCATATTGGCATTATTTATATTCTATCTGCCAAAGGACTAGACTAATTTAGCAGACCCTTTTCCCTCTAGACCCTTTTCTAACAAATTGAGTTAAATTTCAAAATGATTACAGTAATTAGGGTCACCAAAGTAGTCCATAAATGAGAAAATACTACAAAAATGACTATAGAAAAACTAGAAATATTAAAGTGGAAAATTGAATTATATGTTGTTCATGTGAAATACTTTCAAGACTTTTAAGTTTAATACATTTAATATGTAAGTGTAAAGCCAAAGAGAAAGTCAAGTAAATATTTCTAAAACAATTTTAAAAAGAAGAAAATCTGCTTCTTTTTTTTTCTAGAGATTTCAGGTGGGCTGTTAAGTCTCCAATGTGTGCTTTCTCTGTTTTCTTTAAGTGGGCAGTTAGTGCTATGAACTTTCCTCTCAGAACTGCTTTCATAGTGTCCCATAGGTTTGAGTATGTTGTTTCTTTATTTTCATTGTCTTCAAGGAAGAGTTTAATTTCTTTCTTTATTTCTTCCTTAATCCAGGTATGGTTCAGTAGTTGACTATTCAGTTTCCATGAGCTCTTCAAGGCCAGCTGGACTGGGACTGAATAAGCATGGGTTGAAACTGGACTCTCTGAACATGGCGGACAATGAAGGCTGATGAGAAGCCAAGGACAATGGCACTAGGTTTCGATCCTAATACATGAACTGGCTTTGTGGGAGCTTAGCCTGTTTGGATGCTCACCTTCCTGGGCCTGGATGGAAGTGGGAGGACCTTGGTCTTCCTGTAGGGCAGGGAATTTGGACTGCTCTTCAGTATCGAGAGGGAGGGGGAATGGACTGGGGGGAGGAGAAGAGGAGTGGGGATGGGGGAGGGGAGTGGGGGGAGGGGGCAATGTGTGGGAGGAGGGGAGGGAAATGGGAAACGGGGAGCAGTTGGAAATTTTAATTAAAAAAGAATAAAAAAAATGGAAAAAAAAAAGAAGAAGAAAATCTCTGCTATAGGGTAGACAAAGCTACTAATCAGGGGGTGTCCTGGCTAATTTAATGTTAGCTTCACACAAGCTAGAGTCATCTGATATGAGGAAACCTAAATTTTGAAAATGCCTCTGTAAATCTAGCTGTAGGCAAGCAAAGGATATTTTTTTAACTAACTATTGATCTGGGAAGGCCCAAGCCACTGTAGTTGACTCTCTAGCTAGGCAAGTGACCATGAGGTGTATAAAAAGGAGGCTGAGAAAGCCACAAAGAGCAAGTCGGGGAGCAGCACTCTTTCATGACATACGGTTTCTGTGTGATTATTTCAGGGCTAAGCGGAAGGGAACCCACCTTTAAAAACTAAATATAAATAACCATATATCCCAGATATACCACTAATTCTCATATGTCCAAAGGGTTCAACTTCCCTCTGTGTTGTGTGATATTTTATTTTTTTGACTTTTTGAGGGGCCTACCACCCAATTCCCAAATAAATCACACACAGAGTCTTACTCTTAGTTATGAATGCCCAACTTTAGCTTGGCTTATTTCTTACCAGCTTTTCTTAAATTATCCAGACTACCTTTTGGCTATGGGTTTTTATCTTACTCTATTTCTGTATACTTTTTTTACTTCTCTCATCATGGCTTGCTGTGCAGCTGGGGGCTGGCCCCTTGATGTCCTCTTCTCCTTGGTTTCTTGCTCCTCCTCTTCTTCGGTTAGCCTTTTATTTATCCTCTCTGCCTGCAGCCCCACCCATTCTTGTTTCTGTCTTGCTATTGGCCATTCATTCTTTATTAGGGCATTCAGGTGCTTGAGACAGGCACAGTAACACAGCTTCACAGAGTTAAACAAACATAGCATAAACAAAACTCACATACCTGAAAATAATATTCCCCAACATTATTACACAATACTTGCTCAGAGATGTCACCCCATTCACAATGACTAGGAAATGGAAATGACCTAAATATTATTCAAATACTGAATATATAATGAAACTGTGATACATACTCTATGGAATAGTTTTCATCCATAAAGGAAATGAAAAGAAATGTGAAGGTAAATGTATCGAATTAGAAAAGATCATGTTGAGTAAAATAACCCACACTCCAAAAGACAAATGCCACAAGTTCTCGCTCAACTGAGGCTCCTAGCTCAGATACTTCAGATGTCAGTACATATGCTAGAATAACTAGAAATCAGAAAAGTAAAAAGGGAACACTGCTGAAAAAAGGAGAGGGGGCATTAGAAAGGAAATAGGATAATACAAGTGATCTGATCAGGAAAATGGGGAAAAGGTGGCAATGACTCTAATGAGGGAGGGGGAAGGAGGAGGATAAAATAGCACTAAGAATGTCTGAAAAAGTCATAAGTGATCATATTACTGTCTACTTAAAGAACTATAATACATGTAAGTCTGAGTATAAATATACAAGTAAGGTTTAAAAAATTTTTTTCAACTGGACAATTGCTTTCTCCAGGAGTCAACACCATCTAACATAAATCTCAATACCAGGCAAATGACATATGATCATTTTCACATGCAGTTTATAGCTCTCCACTTATATCTTCAGATATAAGTATATAATGTGGAATATAGGTAGAAACTAGGACTATAAAGAAGCCATGAGGTGAGTACTCAAGAGGGTACAGGTTACATTATGGAGGAAAAGAGAAAAATTGAGAGAGGAACTCTAATTAGGGAATGGGTGGAGGTCAATATAGTAGGAGAAAGAATGATCAACTAACAACATTGATAATGTTTGATAAAGCCTTAAGGAATCATCTTTTATTATATTTACCTAAATTATATACAATTCAGATAAGTGAATAAAGTATTTATTTTAAGCAATGTGGGACTCTGACAATGGGCCCCCAAGAACCATACTCTAACAGAAGTCACAGTACCTTTCATGAGAAACCCCCTTCTGAGTGGATGTTCAGAGCAGTTCACATGACTCCCAAGACAATATAAGTGACTGCATTGCTCTTGTATGTCTCTAATGGGTTGAACATAAGCTCCTATTGCTGAACATGTGGTACTCTGAGGACACAGGATTCAAACTATTGATGTTGGATTTGTCTTAAAGCCACTTTCTGCAATCTAACTTCCATGATACCAGAAAGTGAGCTGCCAATAGAAAGAAGCAATGAATAGTCCTACCCAACCACAACTCCTATGAACTTCAACAAAGAGCAGCAAGGCAAGAGATCCATAAAGGTACAGTAGTGGGACTAGAAGCCTAGTCAATCACATAGAACTAGCTTGGCCATATTCTTAGGAGATAAAACACTACAGCAAATTTGCTAGGATAGCGTAATTCCTTATCTCCATTCTTAATTTTATCCTTATACACATAGACATCAAAGACATTTTTCTCTATAGCAAATGGCGACCAGTAAAGAAAACAGCCGCTGAACACAATGCACAGATAATTGGATTGTTAGGAGTCCAGGCACAATGGATATTTCTCCAGCACAGCTGCTGCATCTGAGGCTCAGAAGCATCACAGAAAGGGTGGCAGAAAGATGGTTATAAGCCATGATACCAGGAAATCTACTGTGTGGCTGCTTCTCTTAGAAAGAACTGCATAAACAAGACCTGAACAGTAATGATATCACAATGTCAATAGTTACGCTAATGTGTAAGGGCAGAAATCTCATAGGTGTTCCATCAGACAAAGAATAACAGGCAACTGGTGACTATTGAGAAAGGGAGAAATTAGTTTTTCCTGGGACTGAGACTCTTGATTAGTTAACAAATACAAAAGTTGTCATCTCTAAAACCATATACTGACAAACAACAAAAATGGGTTTGTATCTGCACACACACACACACACACCACTTATATGTTGTATGCATATATATGTATGTGTATATAACAATATATAGATATATACATTCATATATATATTACAATAAAGAAAAAAAAGACCATCAGGTTGAAGGGCAGAGCACAGAAGGAGCTGGAGAGAGGAAGAAGGCTAAGGAGAAAAGAGATAAAATTATCTTACAAGTAAAAGTGTAAAAAGTATAAATTGTTTTCAAAAATATAAAAATTATACACATGAAAAATGTATGAATAAATATGTATTAAAAAGCTCAATGAATAGAAAAATATATACATATTTATATTATTAATTGTGTGTATTTTTGAAATATATTGTAAAATTGCAACAAAGGTAAATAAAATTTAAAACACACAAAATTTAAAACACACAATTTATAAATTTAAACAATGAGTGTAAATAAAAGCACATAGTATAATGGCAATTACATTTCTGATGTATTCACAATGATATTAGAAGCAAATGAATGACTACTAAATTATAAATCCAGCATTATAAGCATATATTAGTTTAACATTACCACATATGTCTCATAATAAATTTTTCATAAAATATAAAAGCACATAAACTTTAGCAAAAGACATAACACCTAGTGATATGTAATATTAAGGAGTCACTTTAATTTTGTTTCTCATAATAATTTAATTTATTTTTTAAATTTCATACATTTATACAATGTATTTTGATCATTTTCATTAATCATTATCTATTTTCATTCTTCTTTCATGGTCACATTTATATGAAGAAGTGTTCATAGAGATTGGCATGGATTTCCTAATAATAAAGGTATTATTCTCAAGAAAGACATATTGGCATTTGATCTGAAGGTATCTAATTATATGTCCCAAGAATGCAGAGCACTATAGGTATTCTGGAGGTGACCTCGGTGAAAACATTTAATGGGATAAAGGGTGAGCTATAACAAAGGTTGACTTTATCATTCAAACACACAAAATTAGAATTCAGAAGTAGGATTTGCCTCATACACTTAAGATGCCGTTCCTCAATTTTCTCAACCAAAACTGAAAGATTGAATTCTATTCAAACACATTATCTTGTGTGTCAAAGGAAATAAAAGTAATAGTAAATTACTATTACATATTACAATATCATCCACAGGAAGAAAAATCCCTTTGATTTTCATCTTCTTTTATTGATTTTATTGCGTTTTACATTTCTTTCTCTGTTCCCTCTCTTCCTCTTCCCTCCCCTTCAACCCTTTCCCATGGTTTCCATGTTCCCAATTTACTCAGGATATTTTGTCTTTTATTATCTCCCATGGAGATTAGATTCATGTATGTCTGTCTCTCTTAGGGTCTTCATTGTTGTCTAGGTTTTCTGGGATTGTGATTTGTAGGCTGGTTTTCTTTGCTTTATATTTAAAAAACACTTGTGAGTGAGTACATATAATAATTATCTTTCTGGGTCTGGGTTACCTCATTCAATATAATATTTTCTAGCTCCATTCATTTTCCTGCAGATTTCAAGATGTCATTATTTTTCTCTGCTGTGTAGTACTCCATTGTGTTGATGTACTGCATTTTCCTTATCCATTTTTTTTTTTTTGGTTGAGGGGCAGTTAGGTTGCTTACAGGTTCTGGCTCTGACAAACAATGCTGCTATAAATATAGTTAATTTCCATCTTATAAGAAGCCTGCAGAAATGTGAAGCCAGACTGGGGAATTAGTGTTTGTGTTTTCATACACTTTCCAGATTTTATTTAAAAATAAAATATTACAATTTTAAGATGTCAATTGTGATTTCAAACTGAAGAATGTGTATTTTAGTTGTCTTCCAATATTATTAATTTAATATGTTTGAACAATAGCAAGCTATAGTTCCATCCTGATATGTAATAATTTGAATAGCACCCAACTGGTATGATACTTAAGCAATGACCTGCTGTGCCTTGACTGTGTTCCAGAGAGCATTTTAAAAACATTACATAGTGAAAATGTTCATAGCTCTGCAGAGAGAGAGAGAGAAAGAGATAGAGAGAGAGAGAACAAAGAGACAGACAAAAAGACAGAGAGAAATAAGTTGCACTGATTAATATAAGTTGTACTTGTCAAGGTGTGAGGTCCTTGTATCATTATACATTCAGCTGTTTAGAATAGAGGTGACAATCATGTTTTTTCTGTTTATAGGAGGAAAAAAAGTGCAGTGTGTGCTAGGAGAGCTCTAAAAGCACATGTTTTATACAAAAAAGATGATTAAAAGTCTATCGTCCTATATATACCAGTCTGAATCCTCAAGGTACCTTTTAGATTAGTAATAGCAGTTGAACACGGACAACACTTCACTTGTACTCCTAACAATAAATAGATGTGGTAAAAGACCACTTCTAAACTAAAACAAAACTCTTCCCACAATGAGGAAATTATGTAAAAAAAATGAAAAGAAACACCGAGTATTAATTTAACCAACTATATTCCAAAAAATTTGTTGTGATGTGTTTCTTTTACAATCTGCTAAACTAATGATTCTTTTCTACATTCACCTGATAGGCTTTTTTTCCTTCAAAATATCACTAATTGCATATATACCATCATTTGACACTGAATGCTCATCCAAAGTGAAATATATTTTTAAAGTCTCTGTAACTAGCAACAGTCCTTACACTAAGAGAACAATGACCAATGTCTACTCCTCCATTTCTCCTTTATTGTCTGTCAGTTTTTTCTTTTGGAATGTTAACTTGTAGAAGTCTTGTAGACAGAGTTTTTGCCAGAAACTTTGGAAATAATATAAATACACAGAGACTTAATATTTAATTTAAAATGCTCAGGCACTATCTCGGACATATTACTAGCTAACTCTTATGTTTTTAAATTAGCCCATACTTCTTACCTACCTGCTGCCATGTGACAGTCCTGTCTTTCAATACAGCACATTCTTCTTGATTTTCTCTGAATCTCTCAAGATTCCCTGGGCACCACCCTCCTTCTTGCTAGCATTCTTTTTGCCCCTAAAATCCTGCTTAGCTATTAGTCAAACAGCTTTTTATTAACAATAAGAGCAAAAACTATTTATGGTGTACAAAGATTGGTCCACAGGAGTCGTTAATACATAGAAGCCAATTCTCAAGCTGTAAACACTCCTGAATTCAGAGAATGACCCTGTCCACTGAAATATCCATAAGCTAAGGGTAAAGAGTAGAGTTTATTATTCTAGTAAAGCCTGTTTCTTTCTATAAATGCCTACAGAATAGCTGATATTCATCAAGAAATATTTCACTTGAAAAGGAATTTATGCATTCTGCTTTGAAATAAAGCATTAAATCATATAAGATTGTTGCATAAATAATGAATGAACAGAAAAAATGAGGTCATTTAATTTTCTTCAAAGGAATGGAATCTGGATTAATTTAAAGATGCTATTTGTGGAGAAAAATTCATTATTTTCTCAAAAGTTGTTATTCTACTTAGATTTTTCAAGGCAGCTATAGTGACACTTTATAAGCTACATGTATGTAAATATACACTCATATTTAAAGTCAATAAAATAATATTAACAGAAGAAAATTTAAAAGCATACATTTTTCAAATAAATATATTAGAATGTCATCACATTATATAATAATAAACTCTAAACATTTTATTTCAATTCTAATTAAGTATTTATAATTTGATATTAATATGATTACTAAGAATACTTGAATCCAACAATTCATCCACAAAATGTTCAGGTAACATAATTAATATTGAAATTGGAAGAATTTAAATAAAGATATGTTGATAAATAATTATTTTCTTTTAACAAAAGAAATTATATTCACTAAAATGATCACATAGATCTATATGGGAAAGTCAACTTTTTTGGCATAAAACATGTAGATTAAATTTATTTTGCTTGGTGATATATAGACATAATAAAGAGATGTCTCGTTATAAATTTATATTCACAACCTGAATAATTCAACATATCTTTTGTCATTCTTCACTAGAGAAGAAAAGTTAATACGTTCAAGTGTGTGTGTGTTTGTGTATTTGTTGTCTGGTGATTCTGTGTAGTACAAGGAAGAGCATGGAAAATAGAATTTCAAAGTAATAGCTTTTATGATGCTGGGAGCTGATTCTACCGATGCAAACTTTATAGGGAATAATACCCGGGACAGAAACTCACAGCAGACTGAAATTCGAACGAATGTTCTAGTTTATTTGACAGCAAGCAGAATTTCTTTTATTTCCTCAAGCAAAATCAATTCAATTTTTAATATCTTCTGATTGAACAAATGATACTGACACATATTTAAGGTATACTTCATAATTAAAACCTTCTAGTTAAGGATTTTGATGACATTTTCACAGTTTTGTCACCACGGGGTCTAAACTAATTACCCATTGAGTAATGGAGGACTTGAAGCAAGCCAAAGAGGTGGGTAAACACATCACAACATTGAAGCTAAATCTCGCAAAGCAATCCGCCAGCTGGCTTCCTCATTTGTTGTTCTCATTTATTCTGTTCCTAACAAGGTAGCTAGAGTGAGCCAAAGCAGCTTAACACTACTCTACTCTATCCCAGCCGTGGCTCCCATTCCACTTGGAGAAAAAGTGAGCATTTTCACCATTGCACATACAAACAGATTTTTTTTAAAAAGTACATCTTGCTGGCTTTCTCTGTATCTGGGTGATGACTGCAGACCGAAACTTTGCTCTTTCCATAATTATCGTTGTCCATCATGAGTCTACTTCTTGCCTGGTTGCCATTGTCCCACCTATACTTCCTGCCTGGCTACTGGCCAATCAGCATTCCATTAAAAATAATATGTGACAAAATAAAAGACCATTGTCCCACAGCAACTGTCCATGACCAGCATGGCAAAAGACAGGCAGTTATGGCTTGAAGCACTAATTTAGAGCTCATATATTGAAACACAATTAAGAGGCAGAGTGCCAATTTGCATTTTCACAGGCTTTTGAAAACTCAGAGTAAGTTTCCAGTGACAAAGTTCTTCCAACAAGGACACACCTTTTAACCCTTTTCAAGCAGTTCCACCAAATGGGAACTAATTATTCAAATACTTGATCGTGTGGGGGCCTTTTTCATATAAAACAGTGCAATATGCTTGCATAAAGATATTTGAAGCACACTAGCAATGGAAGAAAAAAGAAAAAACTTCAACTCAAAGCAGAGATTCAGGAAAAGTAAAGATAAATACATTATTTGTCACATGCTGTTATAAAGTGATTACTTTGTTCTGATAGTTTCTTAAAGACAAGATTTGCTATGAACCATGTAAATTCAGGTACTTTGAAGTATGCAAGTTGAAACATTGAAAAAATAAATTCTATGCATGCTCAGTTGAAACACTGAATATTTACCCAAAATAATTACAATGTACTATTATGCTTCTTGTGAGCTTACCACACAAGATAAATGGGCACTTAAAATAACACCAAGATTCAGAAAATGCTAGTACATTAATATATAACAAAATAAGTTCTTTGGGCTAGGGAAATATGATTCAGTGATGAAATAAATCAAATGATACTAATTAAAACATATCTGTGTTCATGGATTAGAACAGTCAATACTATAAATATATTCATTCTCCTTAACTGCTGTGGAGATTCAGTGTTTTCAATGACATTCTAAGTATGAGTTGTTGACATAAGGGTGAGAGGGGAAGACTACTTATCCCCAATGTAAGTGGCCAAGTTTCAATTTAAAAACCTAAGATATAGATTGAGAGTCAACTCCCACCAGGAAGTTCTCTGCCCACGATACATATACTTCTTATATGTGAGGAGACACACATACACACACACACACAAACAAACAACCATGCTGTGTCTAATGTGTTGCATGTGCGTACATTACTTCAGAGCTGACCTTCAGCATTGGATTGACTATGTGGGAATTGGAAGTCTATGAGGGAAGACTTCATCTCTCATTCTCAGGATATTAGAGAGAAATGAATTGAAAATTTGATTTAGAAGTAATAGATATCAGTTATTATTAAATGTACATTTTGTTACGTCAGTGATAAGTTCCATTTTAGAGGATTGCTATGTACATTAAAACCACTGTTTTCCCAATGACTTCTCGAATTTTGCATGCAAATGGATGGAAATAGAAAATACTATCCTGAGTGAGGTAACCCCGACCCAAAAAGAAGATCATGGGATGTATTCACTCATAATTGGTTTCTAGCCATGGATAGGGACCACTGAGTCTATAATTTGTGATCCTAAAGAAGCTAAACAAGAGGGTAAACCCAAGGAAAAACATATAGTTATCCTCCTGGCTATGGGAAATAGACAAGATTGCCAGACAAAAAAATTGGAATCTTGGGGGTAGGGTGGGATGGGGGTGAGGGGAGATGGGGAGAGAAAAGTGTGAAGGAGAGGATGGGGGGAACTGGGGGAAAAAGGATGATTGGGGATAAAGGAAGATTGGATAGGGGAGCGGGGAAACACTTATCTTAGTTAAGGGAGCCACCTAAGGGTTGGCAAGAGACTTGAACTTGGAGTGGCTACCAGGTGCCCAGGGCAATGTCCCCAGTTAGTTCCTTGGGCAGCTGAGGATAGGGAACCTGAAATGAACCTATCCTATAGCCATACTGATGAATATTTTACATATCACCATAGAACCTTCATCTAGCGATGGATGGAGATAGAGACAGAGACCCACACTGGAGCACCGGACTGAGCTCCCAGGGTCCTAATGAGGAGCAGAGGGAGGGAGAACATGAACAAGGAAGTCAGGACCACGAGGGGTGCACCCACCCACTGAGACAGTGGGGCTGATCTATTCTGAGCTCACCAAGGCCATCTAGACTGTGACTGAAAAAGCATGGGATAAAACCGGACTCTCTGAACATGGCGGACAATGAGAGCTGACGAGAGGCCAAGGACAATGGCATGGGGTTTTGATCCTACTTCATGTTCTGGCTTTGTGGGAGCCTAGACAGTTTGGATGTTCACCTTCCTAGACCTGGATGGAGGTGGGAGGACCTTGGACTTTCCACAGGGCAGGGAACCCTGACTGCTCTTGGGACTGGAGAGGGAGGAGAAGAGGAGTGGGGGGAGGTGGAGAGGGGCAGGAGGAGGGGGAGGGAAATGAGAGGCGGGGAGGAAGTGGAAATTTTTTTTTCAATAAAATAATGTTAAATAAACCTAAAATATTAAATAAAAATTAATTAAAAGAAAAACACTGTTTTCCAATCTAATTAGTCATAGTCTATGCCATAGAAAAACAAAACTTTCTTGAAAAATCCTAACACCAGTTTTTAGAGTTATTTAAAATGAGTAATACCACAATAAAAGAAAATTTTCACTCACCTAGTATATTATTTTCTCAGTGAATGTCAACAATTATATCAAGTTCATATGAATTTACTTAAGCTTGGAATTCATATCAATAGCTACAAATGTGAAGATAAATTTAGTTGATTTAACTTTTAAGAATTTTGTTAATTACTTAAAAGTTGAAAAGTATTTACAAAAGGAACAGAATTCAGATATTGAATTGTATAGACTTATAAATAAAACTGTGTAAAAGAAAAAGTTAAAGGACTCACATTAAATGTTACCATAATGCTAAATAATAAAAATAATATCATAAGAATAAAATTAGAGATTCATGAGTCAATAAGCAGTTTTATGTCCAATTAGTTCAATAAACAAAATACCAAATGATATTCTCCAATATTAGTAGAGCAAGGCACTGATGAGAACATGATTTTTCAAAAAATGGAAGAGAAAGCATTGGAATTCAACAACCAAACATCTTAAATTTGACATGACAATCTATAGATCTGGGGAAAGTCATAGAGATGAAATGAACATGTCAAAATATCAACATAACAGGTGAATACGTGGGGAAAATAATTGTCCCCCTAAGAAATATAAACACATATTATGTAATATGTGAATTCTTATTATATCTGTCTTTAAAAGGCATTGTTTCAAAACTAAAGTTATAAAATGGGGAAATTGAAATGTGTGTAAAAATTTCAACATTTCAATTTACTAAGTTATTATCTAACAAAATATGTTCAGAAAAAAATTCTCTTCTGAAGTTCAGAGAAGTAAAAAGAAATCTCAGTCTCAATAATAACACATATTTTACTCTTGTTTTACATCTAGAAACACACATATTTATCTTTTTATATAAAAACCTAAAGCTCAGGGTGAGTTACCCAAAAGTGAGAAAAAGTGTTTTTAAACCAACATTTTAAAATAAAAATATAAATATTCCTGGTATTTATTCACTTAAAACTAAATTTAAGAATGGATTTACTATTTAAAAATCTGGAAAGACAAAATAGATGAAATTAAATAACAAGAGATGTCAAGTTCAATGTGTGTGTCTCTGTGTTTGTATATCTCTAGAATCCTTCCTAAATCCATTTATTATGATTAATCTATTAAGTCAACTTAATAGGTACGGGGGGCTGAAACCCTTTACTCAAACATTGTTATAAATTTGGGTGTTTTTCATTTTAAATGAGATATGATTTAAATAGTAAACTTATGAACTGTCTACATAACTTGGGTTGGACTCCTCCAGATCTCTGAAGATCTACACAGACTCTTGTAAGGACCAGAAAAATACTTCTACATTAGGACTTTCAAATGAAACATTAGGTCTCCCTGACATCATATTATGACCTTTAGTAAAGGAGCTCAGCAAATTTTGGATTTGTCACACTTCATGACTAGATGGCTCTTACTCGATTCCTTATAGTAAGCACATGTGCGTGTGTGTGTGTGTGTGTGCGCACACACACACACACACATAATTCTCTTTCTTTAAAAACTGAGAATGATGCACCATTTCGTTGACCCTTCTCTTTTTCTTAAGTGCTGTAATTTCTATGTTTCCAAGTTAAGTATGCTAGACTGTCACAAGGATATTCAATTCTCAGAAAAAAGTTTATTATATAAGGGAAATGCAAGATTGATTAGGACTTTATTAAAGCACCAGCTTTAGAATGATGATTGCATTGGCTCCTGGAGATGTCAGGTTGTAGTTAGGAAATAGAATGAATAATTGAAGTAAAATGCGTGTCATTCTTGGTAATACTGTAGTCAATCAACTTCTCCTCTTGCAGCCTTTGTTCTTACTTACATCATTGTAATCTTGCAAATTGTTTTTTTTTCTTTTGCCTCTTTAATGAATGATGACATAGAGATTTCCATTTTAATGCAAGTTTAATAAGAAATCCATTTTATTTTCTGGTCAGCATGATAGTTAAAATGTTGACACTTGAAACTATGATGATTCTGAGTTATGTAAAACAGCTAAGAAAGTATGTGCATGGAGTCCCTGCTTACTTACATCCTGTAGATGACTGCATGGTCCTATTAACTTACTTCAGTTTGTTTAGACTCATTCTGCTAAAGTTTGTTTTTCACAATACTAGAGGGGAGAATTTTGCAAAAGACTACAGTGATGTTGTCAAACTCTCATTGGGGACTTTCCATATACATAGACTGACCTTAATCCATAATTTGTTTGCTTAATGCTTCCTAGGAGTTAGGATTACTGACTTAATGTTCTATATATGCACTGGAAATCTGCTTACAGTTCTGATTGTTTTTTTTAAAGTATTTTATTAATTGTTTCTAGATTTTTGTTCTGACATATAGTCTGACAAGATTGCTGGAGCTTTCTTTGGATTTCTGGCCCTCCTAACTCAGCCCGTTAAAGACCTGGATTGCAGATCTACACTGTCAGACTCAAGTGTATTTAAATATTTTAATTTTAATATGAATAAATCCATATATTGTATGAGTATAAAATACTTATATGTAAATAACAATAACACATATTGATTAAATAAAAAATTCATGTATATATTTTTAGAGCTTGAAATCAACTTATTGTATAAATAATAATAATAGATTATGACATGTCATTTTAAAAGTTAAAAAATCAATCATGTAAAATATGGCAGTATAAGTGCTCATTGTGGATGATTTGTTTTCATAGGACTTGGTCTCTCCCTGAAAACAAACTTGTGCAAGTAAAAGTTAAGAAAGCTTAAACATTTTAATAATCAGACACTGTCCACTGTAATGCAGCTACTACTGGACAAATAGGGCTCAAAACACAACTGTACTATCTATGCATTTATACACTATCTAGTTTCTTACTTTACAAAGAAAAAAAAAGCTACTCTAATTACTGTCCATGTTTCCTGATGACAAAATGCTAAAATTGCTCTCCCACCAATTTATTCATCCAGTTGCTGGTCAGAGAGCAATTAATGTTGTGACATGTAAATTTGAGAGAGAAAGAGACAAAGAGAATGTTGGGTGTATATAGAGGTCAGAAAATGTCTTAGGGTTTGTGTTGCTGTGAAAAGACACTATGACCAAGGCAAATCTTACAAGAGAAAGTTTTTACTTGAGAGCTTGATTACAATATGAGAATCTTAGTTGATTACCAGCAGGGTTGGGAATGTGGCAGCATGCAAGCAGGCATGGTGCAGGAGCATGCAAGCAGGCATGGTGCAGGAGAGTGCAAGCAGGCATGGTGCAGGAGAGTGCAAGCAGGCATGGTGCAGGAGCGTGCAAGCAGTCATGGTGCAGAAGCATACAAGCAGGCATTCTGCGGCAGTAGTGGCTGAGATCATTGCATTCTGATCCACAGGCAGCAGGCAAAGAAAGTAAGAGACACAGATGGCATGATGGGAACTTTTGAAACCTCAAAGCCCACCCTAAGCAATACGCCTTGTCCAAAAAGACCATGGCTCCTAATTCCTCCCAACAGTCTGCCAACTGGGGGACATCTAATTCAAAACACCACAGTGGACAACACCAGGGAGTCAGCTCTCTCCTTATACAATGGAACCTAAGAATAAAACTCAGGTTGTTAGGTTTAAACAGCAGACATCTTCACTCACTGAGCCACTATAAACAGCTCATAATATAATCTGATGCTCCAAGAGGCTGATTTTCCAGCTTCCCCAGCTAGGGTCTGTACATTTCCTTTTCTATCCTCTTAAAATACATCAGTTATCTACAAGAGATAACTTTATTGAATCTGCTGCCAGCCAACTAAAATGTCTTTGCTTCATTATCTGACCATGCTAGTTTTAGCCTTCTTCCTTTTTTGGCAGGTAACACATAGCCACTTAAAGTGAAGTTCGTGTTCCCTTAACATGCTAGGTTTTGGAAGATACACTGATATAAATCACAGTTTCCTAAATATAAAATAAGAATTATCAAGTAGGGGTTTTAGGAAGTATAAATGAGAAAACAAAGATATGACCCAGCAGTTAAGAACACTGGCTGTTCTTCCAATGGACCAATGTTCAATACCCAGAACCACATGGTAGTTCATAAGGATGTGTTACTCTGGTCCCTGGAGACCTATGTTCTCTTCTGACCTCTGTGATGCCAAGACACACAGTTGTTTCCGACATTCATGCAGATAAACACCTATACAACTAATACGTAATACATTTTTAAGAATTAAAATGATGTGTAAGTGACTGAATATATATCGTACATTTCATCAACCTAAAGTTTCATCTTCATAGGTTTTCTTGGAAAATCATTATTCTTTCCTCCATATTGACCTAAAGTAGACCTTGACCTCCTTTGTGCAGCCTGCCTCTAATCTGATTGCAAGGAGGTGACTACCTGAATTAGGTTCTGTAGCATTTTAATGCTCTGTTCAATAACTCTGAAGTAGCATTTATCTCTTGGTACTATGTTGGTATTTAGAGGGCTAATAAATCTCTGTCTTTCTCTCCAACAATTCTAAATGCCAGTACTCACTGAAGGACCACAGGAGTCAGCAAATGATAATCAAAATGCCAGTTCTGTTGCCAGTGGCTAGACTGGACTAAATGGCTTTTGAGTTTAGATAGCATGACAAAATTTAGCTTTGACCATGGTGTCTTGAAGAGAATCAGCCAGAGCATAGCCTTTCAGTCAGGAGACCAGCTTTCAGAAATGGAGAAGGGAAACTGAGATACGTATCTTCTGTATTGAAACTCACCCAGTGCTACAGACAGAGGATGAAATGAGCAGGCTGAACGAAAGCAAGAGGACAATTCCGTTGAAACACAAAGTACAAGGAAAACATGATTATTATTTATTTTTCTACTAATGCTACATTTATTTATTAAAAAGCACCGATCAAACTGTGGCATGATTGTGCATACAAGAAACCCAACAATTATAACACTGAGGCACGAGGATCATGAATTTGAAGTCAGCCTGTGTTACATAGTAATAATCTGCCAAATACAGAGAGAGAGAGAGGAAGAGAGAGAAAAGAAACATAGATTGAAAAAAGCTGCATTTTCTTTATATCTTCTATACCAATTCTTCATTCAGGGTTTTGCTAAGATAATCAGTTCAAAGTTCTTTTTTCTTATGCATAATATAAAAATGATCATATATAGGATTTTTATAAAGTCAAGATGAATGAATATCAAGACTTTATTTATCAAATGCTACATAATGTACTTCAGTTAATAGAAGATAAAATATTTAGTTGCATTATACAGCTGATGCATAAGAATTTGGCTACTGTCAGAATCCTTTGCTCTTCCCAAATTTTAAACTCTTTGAAATATTTTATTTTTCAGTTTGTCATGTCAATATAATTAGAGAGATTAAAAATAAGAAGCTGAAGGCTGGAAAATTCAGGAAATAGTCCAATACAAGCATGTAAATGATTAAAAACTCTTCACATCTATGGCTCTGAGAAATGAGGTATGTTGCTTAAGTAAATTTCCAACATGCCTAAAGTTGAACGGATGCCCTTCAAGGTTATTGAGGAGCATCTCAAGACTCTACTATGGTCTCCTTTGTCCCTCTCCAAAATTACTGATCTCTGAATGCATCTGTGCATTTGACCCACAGCCAAAGCAATCACTGACAGTTAATTGGAATTCAACGCTCTTCATGGTTAGTTTTCCTTTTTTATGGAATTTATGCCATTATTTTAAAATGCCGCCCACCTCCCAACAGGACCTTAAGGAAAGCAGTCATTAATTTCAGATGTGTGACCATTTTTTTTTTCTTTTAGAAAAGGAAGCCTTCCTGCCAGCCAGGGAATCAAAGTAGCTGCAGATCTTAACCTCTTCCCCAACTCCTCCAAATCCAATCCCCTAGTCTTATCCTCAGTTTTATAGCAGACTACCTTCTGTGGCCTGTCCTCACTCTTTACCTCCATTCCTAGCAGACTAAGCAGATCCTGGTAGAACATCCTTCCTGTGGATCCATCAGGTTCCCTGCCCTTCTAAAACATTCCCATTCCTAATTGTCAGCTATAAACATCTAAAAATACATTATATATGGAAAACCTACTGGCCGCATCTGGTGGGATCAGAGAAGAATTCCTTACTAGACAAGACACAGCTATCACACTCTGCTATATACCAGAATGTGCAACATAAACCAAAGAACAAAACACTCACCCAACAGAGGTAAGACCAGATAATAGCACATATAATTATAATCATCCCAAATACAAATTCCTAGATGTCAAGGTACAAACAAAATCAATAACAGCCTGGACAAATTGTATAAACTGGAGCCTAGCAACCCTACCATAGCAGATCATGAGAAACGCAATACAGCTGTAACATAAGACAAGGACCTCAAGATATCCATTAGGAATATGAGAGAAGTCCTTCTAAAGGAAATGAATAAATCCCTTAAGGAAATCTATGGAAACACAAACAAATGGTAGGAAAAAAAAGAAAAGAAAAACAATCAAACAAACAAACAAAAACAACTCAAGACATGAAAGTGAAAATAAAATCATAACAGAAAACACAAAGTGAGGGAAATCTGGAAATGAAAACTTTAAGAATTTGAACAGGAACCTGAGAGGCAAGCCTCACCAACAGAAAACAAGAAATCAGAAAGAGAATCTCAGTCATTGACGGTAAAATAGAAGAAATAGATGCCTCAACCAAGAAAAGTTAAATATGAAAAAAAAAACTCTCCAGGTACAAAACATCCAGGAAATCTGAGTATGCAATAGAAAGAATAAATCTATGAATAATAGAAATAGAAGAAGGAGAAGAAACCCAGGTCAAATCCACAGAAAACATTTTTAGTCTGTATATTGTTACTTGTATGTATGTTTTCCTGGACGACAATTTGATATTGATAATCAAAGAGTAAGAGCAGGGTCTCTGCACATAGTAAGAGAATGGGAGGGGGACATGCTATATTATCAAGCAGCAATGAAAAAGAATTCTGGGAAGACTTAAATAAATGAATCAGATATCTATGAGTTGTTCTCTTTGAATGATTTTACTTTATCTTTAGGCTTGCATTTCCATAAAAGTGATTTACATTACATTCTGATAAATATCAGTGATGGATCCTGGGGGACATGATAGTTTTTTACAATAGGTAATACTTTCTTACAAGATGTGAAGAGGAAGAAGGAAGGATAGAGACAAAGAGAGTCTCTGCAATGAACAGCAGTGGGTGCCCTACTGACGCCTTGTTTACCCCAGCTAATGTTTGACTGTGGCCTCCCTGAAGAAGTGAGTGGAGCCCAAACTTCTTTATGTTAAGGCAAATAAAGTAAACTCACAGGTGGACATTCATACAGTAAAATTTCATAAAATTTAATTTTTAGTATGAAACTACTTTTTCTTAAGCAAATGTTTAAATTAATATTGAATATATTGAAACTACATTTTAAGTTAAAATAGAAATTGCATAGCATATGTAATTCTCCACATTTAAATATTAATATCCTATAAATTACTGCTAAACCTGGCACCAAAGCCTAATAAAATCCTCAAAGTTTTGTCTTAAATCAAAAAGTTGCTGTAATTATTTCTGATTTAATGCTTTTCTCAATCATATTTCAAAAAGAGGAACTCATTTTCCTCCACGTTTCTATAGCTGTGGGTTTTAAATGATATACAGAGTATGGGAAATATCCAAATGTAAATTCTGCAATCTTGTGAGAAAATTAAATCTTTTTGTGTAAAACATGAATTAGGAGGGCATTGTTTGGCAGCATTAGTTTCAAGGTTTAATTTAGATGGGAGAACTAAGAAGTACTCATTGTCTTCAGGAGGAGATGACCTGAAGGAGTTGGGCAAAGGGCAATGTGACTAAGAAAGAGAGAGAAAGGCAATTACATTAATTTTAATGGCACAAGAGAAGTTTTCAATAAGCTTTATGACAGCAGAAAAGATTGATTTTTTTTTGTACTTTGTGCTAAGCCTGCAGTGTCCTAAACTACATATTACCAGAAATCTAATACCTATAATTTATTGTATCCCATATTCTCAATGTTAAAAGAAGAAAGAAAGGAGAAGTTTGAGAACTTAAACCATAATAGACTATAGATTCATTGCTAAAGCACAACTGGAGTCCTAAATTTTCCTTTTAATTTTATAGTGCACTTAACGAAAATTAAAAAGCATAGGGATTGCCCCAGAATGGTGTCAGAACACTATGTTCTATGTGTTCTGTAATGAATGTTTATAGTTTCCAAAATCTGAAAGAACTGAAGGGCCACAAACTTAAACTGAAGACATGCTGAGTCTAGGGGAAAAAAAAAAAAGAAAAAAAAAAAACTATCAGTCTCTTTGAGACATTTTACTAAGCTATCAAAGTACAGGGACCACATTTTCTTCAGTCAAATTTCCCAGTCTGAAGTCAATATCACCGTACCATTTCCAGCCCTTATTATAGCCTACAGTTTGAATCCCACCAAATGGATTTTCTCTTATGTGCACTACTTTCTTGGAAAGTAGCAATATATTTTTCTCTCAGAAAAGCATTGTTTTTGCCAATTTCACTAATAATTTCAATGAAAATTTTAATATGAAAAGTGTAAGAATTCTTCCTACTAGTGACTTCTATCATTTATTTTTTTCCCTGCTTACAATAAACCATAAATACTGAAAGCTATTAAAGGAAGAGTATAGAAAGAATTTATTGTCTGTATGAAATCTGTCCTTAAAACAAATATGAACAGTTGTTCAATGTAAATTAGGACTAGGAGAATTAGAATACCTTCCACAGATAACAAGGAGATGAAAGTTGAAAACCATGTCATATAAGGACATACATGGAAAACTTGGAGACCTTTCTGAAGAACAAATGATTCTTGCGGAGTTGGGAGATGTGAGCTGAGTGTTTTCCACTGAACAAGTTTCCTTCACAATTTGACCTTGGAATTCTACCTAGGAATAAGTGTGGACCCAAGATAAAGCGATAGAAGTTGTGAGGAGCTGAACTGCTATTAATTGGGAAAGAGTCTGCAACTAGATCGTTTTGAATAAATGGGTGTCAGTTTCACAAATGTATGTTCTCCCCTCACTGAGAATCTTCAAAGAAAAGATAAGAACCCAAATGAGGAAAAGAACTTCAGAAATACCACCACATCTTATAGTTTATTATTCTTTATCCTTAGAACCTTGGTAGCATTTTTCAACACTTAATCATATTAAAAGAAAAGAGCATGGTGATACATGTGTATATAAGCCCGGAGGTGGATGCTGAAGCTGAAAGACACTGAGTTTGAGGTCAGCTTGAGCTTCTTCTCAGTGAATTCTGTGCTAGATTGAGCGTTCTAGGAAGAAATTGCCATCTTCTATAAAATGTGTCTAATTATAAAGATCTCAGATGTCTATTATAGATCGTGTAAATATAATTTACGCAACATATTAAAAATATGTAATAGTCACTCCAATATTTTCATGTCTAATGGCCATAATATTCCATATATTTTAGAGGATGTTAGAATAAATAGAATGCAAGAGAAAGTTCTGAGAAAGAGGACACTATTCTCTGCTGGAGGTTCTAATTTAATAAGTACTAAGTGCTCAAGGTAATTGTGCTCAAATACATTGTTTATATACTTGTAGGATAGGAGATTGCTGAAGTTTGTTTTCTTTCTTAAAGATATACAACTTAAGTTGTGAATTATGAGATCCATAGTACTTAGCTAGATAAAATGGACAGTACATTTTGAGGAAATGAGAATGCAGTGGTGCTATAGGAAGGGGCAACAGCCTTCATAGGACCCAAAGATTAAAACCGAATATAAAATGAACATCCCATGTGCTTGATGAACAAAGAAATACAATAACAGAAATCGAACTACATTGCATGATTTCAAAGCACTTTCTATACACAAATCTTTCTGATACCAGCTTTTGTTGACCATAGATTCCAGTGTTCAGTACAAGAGATACATATATATTATATAAAATATATATCTTATGTATTTTATAAGAATAAATCATTTGTATGACTCAGCTAACATTTATTGCTGTGAGGAGACACCAAGACAATGACAACTATTATAAAATGAAAGTGTTTAACTGAGGCTTGCTTCCAGAGGTTTAGTTCCTTATCCTGATGGCAGAAAACATGGTGGCACTTAGGCAGACATGGTAGCTAAGAGATTTACATTGGGATCCAGAGGCAGAAGGAAGAGACAATCATTGGACCTAGCTTGAGCTTTTGAAATACCAAAGCTCATTCCCAGTGATAGACTTCCTGCCCTAAAGTCACACGGTCTAATCCCTTCAAATAGTGCCACTTCTAATGACCAAGGCATTCAATTGTGTGACCCTATGGGGTACATTTCTATTCAAACCACTACAGTGTACATTGAATGGGGAACTGATGCTACTGGGAGTTAGAGCCCGATCCTAGTAAGTCATATTGTATCTCTCCCATGAACCACATACATAATAATCCTTGACTGACTGTACTGTTAAATGTATTTTAAAGGACCTATGTGGTTCAATGGAGAGAGCCTATATTTTTATCAATTCAAAATATAAAAGCTCAGCTCTGTGAAAAGGACTTGAATATCCATATCTTATCAGGAGCTTCTTTCATTAATCTCAGTATCAGACTCAAAATGTGCACATCTGACATGTATTAGAAATAAAAACATAAATTCACGTTTATCTCCTGTTTTGAGAATGCGTATTGTTTTGTTATTTTTAGGTTGTTTTCTTTTAGATATTTATCTACTAAATTTTAAATATTAAAAATACAGTTATTTGGTTGGGTTCCAAGAATTGCATGGAATAAATATCCATGTTTCAGTTTTATTTTAAGAACAGAGGTTCAGGTTTGAAAATACAGCTCAGTTGAGGAAGCTTTGCATATGTGAGACAGACCCCAGGCTCAAATTCCAGTAACACACACACACACGTTTGCCTGCACACCTAGGATTGTTAAAAACAGAAACACTTTCTTAAATGATGATATTCTATTGTGGAAGAAAGTGAAGAGAGATGGCACTACTCGTGCTTAATACCATGGAAATGACTGAACATTTAAAGGACATGAGGTTATCAATTCAAGCACAAAGAGACACCATTTACCAAATAATACCCTAGTGTCTGGAAGAGTTAATTTACCTCACATGGGTGAACAATTCTCTTACAGGGAGTAGTTTTCCCTTTTCAGATCTGTGATGGTATTTGAATAAATGACAGAGTAAAATAAATGGACAGAAGTAATCTGTCTTCAGTGTATTGATTATAATTAATATTAATCTCAGTGATTGCCACTGATGAAGACAGATTTATCCCGGCTAAAATGGTGGAGTCTTTACTTTCGGAGTTAACTTCTTATTTTCTTTTTACATATTTATTAGTCTTTCACAAAGTACCCGATTAATCTTCAGAGTCAAATTAGCAAACCCATCCAACATTTGTCTCATCAAGTGCAAGCACTAGCAATTCTACAATAAACATTACTTAACCAACTTTATTCTGGAATCAAAGTCATCATTTGTGTAGACTCAATTTGACCTGACATGCTTTATATTTGATTGATATATATCATTTACATAGCTCATACTTAGGAAAAATTATTTTAATAGCTCACAATTCAGAGCATACCTACAATAAGCATACTTTCTTTGGTTTCCCAGTATAACTACTGGTAAAGAAAGTATTCTGTGTGTTATGGAGAAGTTAGCAACAACAATTTAAGCTATACAAATAGTCTAACTTTTTAAAAGATAAAATCATTGCAACATGAAGAAAACTGAAGGAATAACTTGTCTGGAGGTATGGCTGCAGCTAAAGAGATAGGAGACACAAGTCTGCATTCCCACCAGCAATAAATGAGTGTGCCCCTTTCTCTACAACCTCTCCAGCAAAGGCTATCATTGGTGTTTTTGATTTTAGCCATTCTGACAGGTGTAAGATGGTATCTCAAAGTTGTTTTAATTTGCATTTCCCTTATCGCTAAGGAGGTTGAGCAAGACCTTAAGTGTCTTTTGGCCATTTGAATTTCTTCTGTTGGGAATTCTCTGTTCAGTTCAGTGCGCCATTTTTTTATTGGGTTAATTAGCATTTTAAAGTCTAGTTTCTTGAGTTCTTTATATATTTTGGAGATCAGACCTTTGTCTATTGCAGGGTTGGTGAAGATCTTCTCCCAGTCAGTGGGTTGCCTTTTTGTCTTAGTGACAGTGTCCTTTGCTTTACAGAAGCTACTCAGTTTCAGGAGGTCCCATTTATTCAATGTTGTCCTTAATGTCTGTGCTGCTGGGGATAAACGTAGGAAGTGATCTCCTGTACCCATATGTTGTAGAGTACTTCCCACTTTTTCTTCTATCAGGTTCAGTGTGTTCCGACTAATATTGAGGTCTTTAATCCATTTGGACTTGAGTTTTGTGCATGGTGATAGATATGGATCTATTTTCATTCTTCTACAGGTTGACAACCAGTTCTGCCAGCACCATTTGTTGAAGATGCTCTTTTTTTTCCATTGAATACTTTTAGCTCCTTTATCAAAAATTAGGTGTTCATATGTTTGTGGGTTAAAATCAGGGTCTTCTCCTTGTGCATCCACTTTGGAAATCAGTGTGGCGATTTCTCAGGAAATTTGGGATCAACCTACCCCAAGATCCAGTAATACCACTATTGGGAATATACCCAAGAGATGCCCCATCAAATGACAAAAGTATCTGTTCAACTATGTTCATAGCAGCATTGATTGTAATAGCCAAAACCTGGAAACAACCTAGATGCCCTTCAATGGAGGAATGGATGAAGAAAGTGTGGAATATATACATATTAGAGTACTACTCAGCGGTAAAAAACAATGACTTCTCGAATTTTGCGTGCAAATGGATGGAAATAGAAAACACTATCCTGAGTGAGGTATCCCAGACCCAAAAAGAGGAACATGGGATGTACTCACTCATAATCGGTTTCTAGCCATAAATAAAGGACATTGAGCATATAATTTGTGATCCTAGAGAAGCTAAATAAGAAAGTGAACACAAAGAAAATCGTATAGTCATCCGCCTGGAGAGGGGAAGTAGACAAGATTGCAGGGCAAAAACTGGGAACTTGCGGGTGAGGTGGCATGGGGCAAAGGGGAAATGGGATGAGAAACATGAGAAGGGGAGGATGGGAGGAGTTCGGGGGATTGGGATGGTTGGGATATAGGAAGGGTGGATATGGGAGCAGCGAAGTATAGAATTTGGACTGCTCTTCTGTATCGAGAGGGAGGGGGAATGGTGTGGGGGGTGGAGAAGAGGAGTGGGGATAGGGGGAGGGGAGTGGGGGGAGGGGACAATATTTGGGAGGAGGGGAGGGAAATGGGAAACGGGGAGCAGGTGGAAATATTAATTAAAAAAGAAAAAAAAAGAAAAAAAAGAGATAGGAGATAAAATGAGAGTGACTTCTTTAGGCTGCCACTTTATCTATTATACCTTCAGGATCTCCTAAAAGCTTAGGAGTATTTGGGAAGTTGTGGGGTGTGTGTGTGTGTGTGTGTGTGTGTGTGTA
The DNA here is from genome assembly GCF_950005125.1 of Chionomys nivalis. Classification (NCBI taxonomy): domain Eukaryota; kingdom Metazoa; phylum Chordata; class Mammalia; order Rodentia; family Cricetidae; genus Chionomys; species Chionomys nivalis. Next base: position 71,679,600 of record NC_080090.1, on the reverse strand, counting down.
GGAAGGTCTGCAGCCTTCCCCTGGTATTCCTACTTGTAGAGTAATTCACACAGTTGAGCCAAATGTCCTAGGTGGGGTATTTGAAGACATATTGTGGACTTGCTGCAATAGATCATGATGTTGGAAAAACATCTCCTCCATAGGATGGGCCTTAGTCTGTTCTTGTGAAAGAAGCAGAGGAGCCTACACTAAAGAGGAATGGTACTACACTTTCTGGGAACAGAACTTGTTACCTTTTCTCATGACTGTCAAGTTTCCAAAAGTTTGGCCTCCCTGAGGAATGCTCAAATTCACATGGGCTGTCTTCATTTGTATAGAAAAGCAGGCTTAATTTCAGCAGCAGGAAAACAGGTTTGTTCACAGACCTTCAAGGAATAGGAAAAACAAAACAAAATGTTTTATTCACTACAAAGCTGCACTCGTCTAATTAAATGTGAGATCTTCCTTCCTACTTCTTCCATGATTCAGTTCACATTGTTTGTGCAGATATGACACCATTTCTGGAACCCTTCACCATTTCATCCCTTAAGCGGCTCTTTGGCTGAAGTTTCAAATTAGGACCATTGTAGTAGCTATGGTTGTTTTAGCCATCAAATGATCTAAGACTGGGCATGGCTAGCAGCTTTGCAGAAGGATTGCTATAGAGTCCATGTGCATAACATTTATAATATGTCCCGTGGAATTCTTCTGTGCTTCTCCATGATGCCACAGAGAGCTGGAAAAAGATTTTACTTGGTGTTTTAAGTAAAAGTGAAATGGATTTAAGTAATGTGATAGATAATTTTCTTACAAGAGTAACAAAGTTAGTAGAAATTAAAAGTTATAACCACACAGCATTTTACAAACAAAAATAGTTTCAAGCAATAAAGGAAGTTAAAAGAACAAAGAAAAAGAAGTTATCATTCAGTTATAGTTTCCCCAAAATATAATGTAATCTCTGCATTGGACATGAAGAAACTCCTAGAGTGGACTCAGAACATACCAATGAAAATAGTATTATGTACATGAAGCATACTTGTTTGACATTCTTCAAGATACACATCTCACTTTCAGGCATGGTGAGCAAACATGTATATTTAAGGAGCTACCAAGAAAATACGGTAATGTCATACAGAAAGTTGTCATATCTTGTCTGAGTCTGTATAATCAGTTCACCAATACCATGAGCTATAAGAGTATATTGCTGGTTGCAAATTCAAGTTTATTTCAGGTTACCAAAATCACTTGATATACTGTGAGCAATAATAGCAAACCTATTAGAATACAGAGGAATTACTTTTTAAAAGGCAAATCAGATTAATAAAAATGATCAGTTAGTTATTGGATGTTAAATAATGTGATAATAAAAAGATAAAAAAAAGTCAACCTTACATGGTTTATATTATCTTTGTCATATGGGATAGATATTACAAAACAAACAGGTTGACTTTCACTTATAAAGATTTAGAATACTATGATCAAAAATGTAGTTCAAGGACAATCTCTTTATTACATCAGTTCTTTTCTTTTTTAATTAATTAATTAATTAAAGATTTCTGCCTCCTCCCCACCACCACCTCCCATTTCCCTCCCCCTCCCCCAATCAAGTCCCCCTCCCTCGTCAGCCCTAAGAGCAATCAGGGTTCCCTGCCCTGTGGGAAGTCCAAGGACCACCCACCTCCATTCAGGTCTAGTAAGGTGAGCATTCAAACTGCCTAGGCTCCCACAAAGCCAGTACGTGCAGTAGGATCAAAAACCCATTGCCATTGTTCTTGAGTTCTCAGTAGTCCTCATTGTCTGCTATGTTCAGCGAGTCAGGTTTTATTCCCTGCTTTTTCAGATCCAGGCCAGCTGGCCTTGGTGAGTTCCGATAGAACATCCCCATTGTCTCAGTGTGTGGGTGCACCCCTCGCAGTCCTGAGTTCCTTGCTCGTGTTCTCTCTCCTTCTGCTCCTTATTTGGACCTTGAGATTTCACTCCGGTGCTCCAATGTGGGTCTCTGCCTCTGTCTCCTTTCATCGCCTGATGAAGGTTAATATTCAGGAGGATGTCTATATGTTTTTCTTTGGGTTCACCTTCTTATTTAGCTTCTCTAGGATCACGAATTATAGTCTCAACGTCCTTTATTTATGGTTAGAAACCAAATATGAGTGAGTACATCCCATGTTCCTCTTTTTTGACTCTGGCTTACCTCACTCAGGATAGTGTTTTCTGTTTCCATCCATTTGCATGCAAAATTCAAGAAGTCATTGTTTTTTACTGCTGAGTAGTACTCTAATATGTATATATTCTATACTTTCTTCATCCATTCTTCCATTGAAGGGCATCTAGGTTGTTTCCAGGTTCTGGCTATTACAAACAATGCTGCTATGAACATAGTTGAGCATATACTTTTGTTGTATGATAAGGCATCTCTTGGGTATATTCCCAAGAGTGGTATTGCTAGGTCCAGAGGTAGGTTGATCCCGAATTTCCTGAGAAACGGCCACACTGCTTTCCAAAGTGGTTGCACAAGTTTGCATTCCCACCAGAATGGATGAGTGTACCCCTTTCTCCACAACCTCTCCAGCAAAGGCTATCATTGGTGTTTTTTATTTTTGCCATTCTGAGAGGTGTAAGATGGTATCTTAAAGTTGTCTTGATTTGCATTTCCCTGATCGCTAAGGAAGTTGAGCATGACCATAAGTGTCTTTTGGCCATTTGAACATCTTCTGTTGAGAATTCTCTGTTCATCTCAGTGCCCCATTTTAAAATTGGGTTGATTAGCCTTTTACTGTCTAGTTTCTTGAGTTCTTTATATATTTTGGAGATCAGACCTTTGTCAGTTGCGGGGTTGGTGAAGATCTTCTCTCAATCAGTGGGTTGCCTTTTTGTCTTAGTGACAGTGTCCTTTGCTTTACAGAAGCTTCTCAGTTTCAGAAGGTCCCATTTATTCAATATGCCCTTAATGTCTGTGCTGCTGGGGTTATATGTAGGAAGTCCTCTCCTGTGCCCATGTGTTGTAGACTACTTCCCACTTTCTCTTCTATCGGGGTCAGTGTGTTTGGACTGATATTGAGGTCTTTAATCCATTTGGACTTGAGTTTTGTGCATGGTGATAGATATGGATCTATTTTCATTCTTCTACAGATTGACATCCAGTTTTGCCAGCACAATTTGTTGAAGATGCTCTCTTTTTTCCATTGTATACTTTTAGCTCCTTTATTGAAAATCAGGTGTTCATAGGTTTGTGGGTTAAAGTCAGGGTCTTCTATTCGATTCCATTGGTCGACTTCTTTTTTTTTTTTTTTTTTTTTGCCAATACCTAGCTGTTTTCAATACTGTAACTCTGTAATAGAGTTTGAAGTCAGGGATGGTAATGCCTCCAGACGATCCTTTATTGTATAAGATTGTTTTGGCTATCCTGGGTTTTTTGTTTTTCCATATCAAGTTGATTATTGTCTTCTCCAGATCTGTGAAGAATTTTGATGGGATTTTGATGGTGATTGCATTGAATCTATAAGATTGCTTTTGGTAGGCCGGGCAGTGGTGGCGCACGCCTTTAATCCCAGCACTCGGGAGGCAGAGGCAGGCGGATCTCTGTGAGTTCGAGACCAGCCTGGTCTACAAGAGCTAGTTCCAGGACAGGCTCCAAAACCACAGAGAAACCCTGTCTTGAAAAACCAAAAAAAAAAAAAAAAAAAGATTGCTTTTGGTAGAATTGCCATTTTTACTATGTTGATCCTCCCAATCCAAGAGCAAGGGAGATCCTTCCATTTTCTGGTGTCCTCTTCAATTTCTTTCTTCAAGGACTTAAAGTTCTTGTCATATAGATCTTTCACTTCCTTGGTCAGAGTTTCCCCAAGATATTTTATGCTATTTGTGGCTATCATGAAAGATGATGCTTCTCTGATTTCCCTCTCTGCTTCCTTATCCTTAGTGTATAGGAAGGCAACTGATTTTTTGGAGTTGATCTTGTATCCTGCCTCATTACTAAAGGTGTTTATCAGCTGTAGGAGTTCTTTGGTAGAATTTTGGGGGTCGCTTATGTATACTATCATATCATCTGTAAATAACGAAAGCTTTACTTCTTCCTTTCCAATACGAATCCCCTTGATCCCCTTATGTTGTCTTATTGCTATTGCTAGAACTTCAAGCACTATATTGAAGAGGTATGGAGAGAGTGGACATCCTTGTTGTGTTCCTGATTTTAGTGGGATGGCTTTGAGTTTTTCTCCATTTAATTTAATGTTAGCTGTCGACTTGCTGTAAATAGCTTTCATTATATTTAGGTATGACCCTTGTATCCCTAATCTCTGCAAGACCTTTATCATAAAGGGGTGTTGAATTTTGTCAAATGCTTTTTCAGCATCTAATGAAATGATCATATGGTTTTTTTTCTTTCAGTTTATTTATATGGTGGATTACATTGATAGGTTTGCGTATGTTGAACCAGCCCTGCATCTCTGGGATGAAGCATTTATTTAAAACATAACTGACAGAATACAGAATTGTCCCATACCAGGCTTGAATATGTAATGTCACATTGATGTGGCTTTTCGATGTTTTCTGTAGTGTTATGGAATATTATAAGTATATAAATGTGTGTTTTATTTGTTTACGCTGCAGAAAATTACTTTACCTATGTGAAGGTGTGTTACATTTGTTTGTTCCACATTTGCTTGATTACGAAAACATGTGTTGCATTTGTCTCACCTTGCCTGCCTAAGACATCTGATTGTTTTAATAAAAATATGAATGGTCAATATATAGACAGGAGGGAGAGATGCAGTGCAGAGAGAGAGAGAGAGAGAGAGAGAGAGAGAGAGAGAGAGAGAGAGAGAGAATAATTAGAAGGATAAATCTAGGAATGAGAGGAAGGAAGAGAGAACAAGGGAGAAAAGGACATGCCTATGTAGAAAAGTCAGTTAGCTGTCAGCCAGTCAGCAAGCCAGCAATGGAAACATAAAGAGAGAAAGGTTGCAAGAAAAAGAGGCAAAACAGAGATGAAAACTGAAAAGACAAGGTTACATTCTAAGAGTTAGAAAGACAAGCATAAGTTAAGGCTAAGCATTCATTTCCAATACTTATTAAGTCTCAATATTATGATTTGGAACCCCCAAAAAAAGGTCTGGTAAAATGTAAATCTCTCTTGTTCCTTTAAATACCATTTTGCATGTGTTTTCATTATCATTAGATATAAACATAAAAATATGGTGTGTGTGTATATATATATATATAGCATATATTATCATATATTTTTAAGGCACTTTATTCAGGAAGAAAAGCTTACCTGGCTCTGAAACTGGCAGTCCTCAGAATGACAATAATATCACAAACCTGCAGCCTAGAAGGGAGTGCTAAGAGTTAATCTTAAATGTGAAGTGCTGACTCCTGTGCTCTGGAAAATGATTTCCTCAATGTTCAAGACCCCCATTGCTACCATACCCAGAGCACTGACAGTTACAATGAGAAAAACTTGTGCTATTATTAAATAACAGTGATTATTTTTATAGAAATTAACTGATATTATTTATAATTTGTTGACTGAACAATGTCTGAAGCATCTCTTTTGACAGTCCACATAGAATGAAATAGAAATATAACCAGAATAAATCTCATAACACTTAGAAAGTGAAATGCCCTAAGACATGAGAAAACTCCTTTCTGTAGGAAGAATAAAGCGATCTGGTGATCCCTTACTGTTAGGAAGCACAAGGGTGCAACAGTTGAGAATCCAGCTCCCTTTATTTCTTTTATGTGCTGCTTCTTCCTGGGAGAGCAAACTTACTCAAGCTGTCTTTCAGGTTTTTAAGTCACACAATTCTACCTTTAAAAATTGCCTTTAATTCTTTCAGATACTTAAGTACTCTTAATGGTCCTTTTATCTTCTAATGCAGTATCCAAATGGACTAATATGTAGATATATGATATCTGCATGCATATGCAGATGTGCATATAAATGCATATATGCACATCTAAAGTATAAACTGCTAAATGTTTAGGTATAATCAGTGTTGATATTTCTCTAGTATGTAAATATGTGATTTTTGCTAACTTGTGTTTTCCCTTTGAGACATTTTTAGAATTATAGTAAGGACTTTATCAGAAATATGACTAATCACATTTTGTTTTTTCATATTATACTATTTGGAAAACTGACAAAATTCAATCACTGAAATATAAAAAAGAAAATTACTTTCTAAATATCATTCTGACTTTCATCCTTCAAATAACAACCTGACATTCGATGCTGATAGAGTAGCAGAAATTCTGGAGCCTACGGCTGCTTTATAGCAGCCTGCTTTATTGATCCAGATCACATTCAGTTATTTGTCACGGTCTATTCTCAAAATTTAACTTGCTTGTGTTCAGGGGTAGAAGAAAGAGCAACAAGAGTCTGTTGTTGCCTAATAGTAAAATAAAGGGCAAAGTTCACCATTGCTAGCATCTTGGGACTTTCTCCATTCTCAATCCTCATATTACAGAAAGAAAGATTTTCAGAATTACTTGGTGTTGATGTACTATAAAAATAATATGCTGTCAGGTATTAATGTGATGGCCTCTAGATCCCAATAGATAAATATTCTATTAATTATCTGATTTGAGGAACATTCCTAGTGTCTGTAAGCTTCTAATTCCCCACTTCTAAAGTTAGAATAGTAATTCTTTCTCTGAAATGATGCTATTCTGAGACGACAAATGTGCTGTGATAGGTTAAAATAGAAATCGTATTCTGTAGGTCAGGGTAGTCTATAACTCAGTGTGTATCCCAGGATGACCTCAAACCCTTGAAGATCCTACTGCCTCAAATTTCTGGATGCTGAAATTTTAGGTCTGACCCATTCTGCCTGTCTTGTTTTGTTACCCATCATCATCAGAAGTGCAAGTATTTCCATTCTTAGTTAGAATTCATTCACTTTTAGTGCATTCACAAAACAGTCAGCAGTAAGGAGAAAAAAGGAAGCAATGCATAGTTGCTTATTTCTAAACTTGTCGGATGCACTCCCAGCATTCAGATTCTAATGTCCAAATGCAAATTACATGGACAAAACTACTGAGTTGATTGATTGGCAAGTGTAATCTCTACTTAAGTGCATTTGATTCTAATAAGTGTAAGAAAGCCTTTGAACTGATAAAGGTTAACAAACACTAGTCATCTACTTTGTAGTCTCTCTCTATATATATATAGAAAGAAAAAAATTATCTCTAGCTTCATTATGGCTTAATAGTTTTCCCTGTCAAAAGATTTTAGCTGGGTCAAGATCTTGATGACTTTGTATATTAAGTTAGAAATTTTTTGCCTGGCAATCTTGTCTACTTCCAATATCGAGGAGGATAACTATATGTTTTTCTTTGGGTTCACCTTCTTATTTAGCTTCTGTAAGATCACGAAGTATAGGCTCAATGTCCTTTATTTATGGCTAGAATCCACTTATGAGTGAGTACATACCATATTCATCTTTTTGGGTCTGGGTTACCTCACTCAGGATAGTGTTTTCTATTTCCATCTATTTGCATGCAAAATTCAAGATGTCATTGTTTTTTATTGCTGAGTAGTATTCTAATGTGTATATATTCCACACTTGGGGGTGGGAGTGGATTGGGGGTAAGGGGAGATGGGGAGAGAAAAGTGAGAAGGGGAGCATGGGAAGAGCTTGGGAGAATGGGAGGGTTGGGATGGAGGAAGGGTGGATATGGGTGGAGCAGGGAAGTATATATCTTAATTAACGGAGCCATTTTAAGGTTGGCAAGAGACTTGACACTAGAGGGGTTCCCAGGTGTCCCAAGGAGATGTCCCCAGCTAGTTCCTTGGACAGCTGAGGAGAGGGAGCCTGAAATGGCCCTATCCTATAGCCATACTGATGAATATCTTGCATATCACCATAGAACCTTCATCTGGGGATGGATGGAGATAGAGACAGAGACCGACACTGGAGCAATGGACTGAGCTCCCAAGGTCCAAATGAGGAGCAGAAGGAGGGAGAACATGACCAAGGAAGTCAGGACAGTGAGGGCTGCAACCACCCACTGAGATGGTGAGGCTGATCTAATGGAAGCTCACCAAGGCCAGCTGAACTGGGACTGATGGAGCATGTGATCAAACCAGCCTCTCTGAACATGGCAGACAATGAGGGCTAACTGATAAGTCAAGGACAATGGCCCTGGGTTTTTTTTTTTTTTTTTTTTTTTTTTTATATATTTTTTTTTATTCTTTTTTAATTAAAATTTCCAACTGCTCCCCGTTTCCCATTTCCCTCCCCTCCTCCCACACATTGCCCCCTCCCCCCTCTCCCCTCCCCTATCCCCACTCCTCTTCTCCTCCCCCCAGTCCATTCCCCCTCCCTCTCGCTACTGAAGAGCAGTCCAAATTCCCTGCCCTACAGGAAGACCAAGGTCCTCCCACTTCCATCCAGGCCCAGGAAGGTGAGCATCAAAACAGGCTAAGCTCCCACAAAGCCAGTTCATGTATTAGGATCGAAACCTAGTGCCATTGTCCTTGGCTTCTCATCAGCCTTCATTGTCCGCCATGTTCAGAGAGTCCAGTTTCAACCCATGCTTATTCAGTCCCAGTCCAGCTGGCCTTGGAGAGCTCCCAATAGATCAGTTCCACTGTCACTGTGGGTGGGTGCACGCCTCGTGGTCCTGATTTCCTTGCTCATGTTCTCCCTCCTTCTGCTCTTCATTTGGACCTTAAGAGCTCAGACGGTTGATCCAAATTGGGTCTCTGTCTCTCTCTCGATCCATCGCCAGATGAAAGTTCCTGTGCCATTCTCCTTGGCCTCTCGTCAGCTCTCATTGTCCGCCACATTCCGAGAGTCCGGTTTTATCCCATGTTTTTTTCAGTAGCAGTCCAGCTGACCTTGGTGAGCTCCCAATAGATCGGCCCCACTGTCTCAGTGGTTGGGTGCACCCCTCATGGTCCTGACTTCCTTGTTCATGTTCTCTCTCCTTCTGCTCCTCATTATAACCTTGGGAGCTCAGTCCGGTGCTCCAGTGTGGGTCTCTGGCTCTATCTCCATCCATCGCTAGATGAAGGTTCTATGGCGATATGCAAGATATTCATCAGTAAGATTATAGGATAGGTTCATTTCAGGTTCCCTATCCTCAGGTGCCCCAATGAACTAACTGGGGACATTGCCCTGGGCATCTGGTAGCCATTCCAAGTTCAAATCTCTTGTCACCCCTTAGGTGGCTCCCTTACCTAAGGTATGAGTTTCCCTGCTCCCCATCCAACCTTTCTTTATCCCCATTCACCCCGATTCCCCCAGTTCCCCTCATCCTCTCCTTCACACTTTTCTCTCCCCATCACCCCTCATCCCCATCCCACCCCACCCCCAAGATTCCAATTTTTTGCCCATCAGTCATGACTATTTCCCATAGCTGGGAGGATATCTATATGTTTTCCCTTGGGTTTACCCTCTTGTTTAGCTTCTTTAGGATCACAAATTATAGACTCAGTGGCCCCTATCCATGGCTAGAAACCAATTATGAGTGAGTACATCCCATGTTCTTCTTTTTGGGTCTGGGTTACCTCACTAAGGATCGTATTTTCTATTTCCATCCATTTGCATGCAAAATTCGAGAAGTCATTGTTTTTTACCGCAGAGTAGTACTCTAATGTGTATATATTCCACACTTTCTTCATCCATTCTTCCATTGAAGGGCATCTAGGTTGCTTCCAGGTTCTGGCTATTACAAATAATGCTGCTATGAACATAGTTGGACAAATGCTTTTGTCATATGATAGGGCATCTCTTGGGTATATTCCCAAGAGTGGTATTGCTGGGTCCAGGGGTAGGTTGATCCCAATTTTGATTCTACTGCATGTACTGGCTTTGTGGGAGCCTAGTCTGTTTGGGTGCTCACCTTCCTAGACCTGGATGGAGGGGGAAGGACCTTGGTCTTCCCACAGGGCAGGGAACCCTGACTGCTCTTTGGACTGGAGAGGAAGGGGAAGTGGGGTTTGGGGAAGGGGGAGGGAAATGGGAGGAGGGGAGAAGGTGAAAATTTTTAATAATAATAATAATAATATATTGCAGAAAATTTGTTTGGTTCTGAAAATGAAACCATGACAGTGTTTCTACCTTAACACACATCTACCATCCTTCTCTGGTATTCACAAATACGCACAAATACGCATCAAATATCAATTCCTGACTTTGGAGAACAAATAGGAAACAAAAATGTTCAAATGTCTCAATGGATTAACTGCAAGTAATGAGGAAAATATAAAAGGAAATATAGTATGGCAAAATAGATCATATGAAAATAGTTAATATGAGAGAAAATTGAGAACCTCTATTTCACTATCATGGCTCTAATTTTCACTAAAGTAAATGTAATTGTATTCATTAATTTGTAATTTTTTTCGGATCTCCAAATCAGTTAAATAATACTTTGATGTTGCTGCTAGAGAGGTCAATTGTTGAAATTTAATCAATTGTTTATTATTTAGGTATTCTAAAAGAACTTAATCTTAAAACCTTTGTCTTTAATCTAGATTTTGAAAGTTAACAGTAGTATTGATGTAAAAATTAAGTAGAGTGGTGCTACCATAACATGGAGAAAAATGCTTCTATTTTCTAAGTAAATCTTTATACTGGATTTAATCTTTTTGCTGTTGCATCCTATAAAGTAAAAAGTACTAAAGGTAATTATATTGTCTACATAAAATAGCTCTATAATTTAGTTTCTACCCAGAGACTATTAGAATATCTTGCCTCAAAGATGTGCTAATAAAATCTTGAAATTTAATTTTGATGTATTGATTTTTTCCTGAGGGATAAGAAGTATTTCAAATGGAAAGTATGACTTATAGTTTATACATTATTAACATGGAAAGCCTAAAGGTAAATTTAATAAAAATAATATTTGGGTATAGGAGAAAATGAAAAGCAGAATTAACTTTAGTTGATAATCTTGCATTTTATTAAAATAAGCCATTTACGATCATTTGTCAGCCAGTCAGTGCTTAAGGGAAGTGGATAGTGACCCCCTTTAACTTGGGATCCTGTAAATTTAGAAATGTTTTCCACTCTATAAACTTATTCAGTTCACTCACTACGTGGATTTACTTAATAAAGCCCATTGCACTGTAGGAAAGGTAAACCAGCATTCAAATTCTCTTTTCCAAGCCATTATAAATAGTCATGAGAAAATAAAGCTTGGCCTATAAATTAGATTATTTCAAAAAGTAATATTGAAATGAGTTTCCTCAGATTTTCAAAGATACAAAATAATTTATTATGTATTAATAAAAATACACATCATTTCTCTGCATGGTGTTATAGAACAGACACATTTATGTTTCCTCTGTCATTCCCTTCATGCCAAAAGTCGTAATGAAAACATAGTAGGCATTCAGGAGGTTTCACAGGATTGACTATAATTATATCTTCAAGAGATCTCATTTAGATCACAACTTTTCACAATATTTTCTAATATAACTTGAAATTTTACATATTTACATAAATATATATAAATATATATTTATCAATGAATAAGTATATACATATATATATATATATAGCCATAGTTTTAGTAAGGTCTACTATTCTTCTATTTTATACAACAAATATGAACTGCTTTCTCTATATATCTATTAGCAAATAGGTACTTACATAATTTATTTATATTGGCATTATAATCTTTAAGCTTTCTCCTGTAATCTCTGCTCTTCTAAGAAAAGAACCCTCTCCCTATATCTCCTGGTTTCTCAGTATTATTTTAGCTACTTCTGTTCTAACATAATGATTATTGTGTCCTGTAGTTTTTTTTCTTCTTCTTCTTTTGAATTCATGCCATCACCATAATCCTGTTCAGAGGCCAATGTCTGTCATTCTTCTATTCATATTACTTTGCTGGGCCTGGCATCTAATAACTACTTAAAAATGGTTCTTGAGATCATAAAGATTGTAAGTAACAACACTGCATTATTTGTATCTAACATAGACAGTACTTATCACTCAATTTTGAAAGAGTTCACGGAGCCAGTAACACAATTCTGAAGGAAGAAAGACAATCTTTTGAACTTGGCAGCAACTGAGCTAACCTTGGCAATGTGTTCCCTGGAGATTTAAGCCTAGAACCACATGCTCCTACTGCTACTGCTGCTTTCCATCTGTGCTGCTCTAAGAGCAGAATGCACCTGTATTAATAACAACATATAATTTTGTGACTTTATTAAAGGCTTCCCTTGTGCATACACCATCCCTGAAGCCTACTGGAAGTAATCCATAAAAATAAAAAAAGAAAGAAAAGAAACAAAAAATAGAAATAAAGAAGCTATTTATAATTTTATTGAACTGGTCAGCAGATTAACTTGTATGAGTTTATTACTTATAAAATGTAAACAAGGTGTTGCTGTGAAATAGTAAAATAGTTGCCAATTTATATTCTAGAGAAATTAACAATGCAATATAAAATTGTTATAAGTTCAAATAAATTTAATGGATATTTGACTCAATACAACTATTTTAAAATAAGACCTATGATCTACTTTTCATATCATGAAAGACCAAATTAATTCAATCCAACCTGTTGCTAGCCAAGTTTTTCTCAGTGATATAAAATATTATTTCAAATTAATTTTTTAGCATATCTAGACTCCATCTCTGTGTTGTTTCTAATCGTCCACTTATGTTTACAGGGTATAACCCACTCCTGCTTCTGAATTTCACATCTGAAGACAGCTCATTACATCGCCTCGGGAGTGACTTCATACAAAATCAACCAATGATAAAACATGTGCAGATTTCCTCTTGTAATCCTGGCAACTGACTTGCTTATAATAATTGCAGGTAATCATTTCTTACATTTTTATCTACATGTATCTACATTGTCTCATGAACAATCATTTTAATTCCAGCTCTAAAATATTCTACAAGTATCTTAGAAGCATAATTTGCAAAACTGAAGTGTTTTAAAATAATTAAAATGTGAAAATTGTTTTTCAGAAATATTTTCTTAAATTCAATTGTGTTAATTGCTGTGTCATAGTATAGTGTAATTTGTTGACTCTACGTAAAGCAAGAGCACGTATGCAGAAAATACAAGAGAGATTAGATGGCTAGAAGGAGATCATAACCCCATTGTACACTCTAATTTAGAAATTCAGAACAGTGGTTTTCTGTTGTACATCTCTTTTGGTCAGGACTCAGAGGTGTAACATATTATTAAAGCATGAAGTATCATACCACTAAAGACTGCTTTTTAATGGTCTTTATTATTTCTCTCTACTGTAGCTCTCTTCTTAAATATTCCTAGCAAATTGTTTTGAAAAAAACAGCACTGAAAGTTGAAATAAAATTTCCAAAAATTGAGAGCAACCAGGAGGAATAAAGGCAATCATTCCACCATTCCATCTCAGTACAGGAACCAATGGAGAGGGATTCTATCAAATTCACAGTCACTCAGCTTGCTCCAAGACATGATCTCTCCCTTAGCTCTCTGTAGAGCCAAATGCATCTACTTAATTAGAAGTAAACAAGAACCAAGCTAAAATGCAAATTCCTTGATTCAGAAAGTAAAACAAAAGCTACTTACCTGTATTTGTATGTCTTATTTTTTGCAGGGATGTATGTCAGTTGTTTGATATCTCCTCAGATGAAAATAAACCTCCAAGATGTGGGTAGTCCTTCTCTGCTACCATGGTCACATTGTGAATACAGTCTGAGACCAGAGATTGGCCCTGCTGAAATCCCAGCCTAAGCCTCCAAGAAGGTGATTAGTGGCAATGGTCAGTGAGCAGCCTCTGGAAGTGGTTAGTTGAGATACTATTCTGAGATGTAAAGATTTAGAAGGAGGGAATGCCACATTTCAGCAGAGGCTCAGGCTCCCTAACACATGCTCAATTGTCCCACCCAATGCACTCTGAAACATAAAGTTGTTTAAAGTTCCAAGGCGATATGAACACCACGTCTGGAGATGCGAGACTGCTGTATACGAAGCCATGAATCAGCCCTGACTCGGACGATGTGGGATAGTGAGAAGGAATAGTTGCAGAGAGGAGAAAAGAAAGGACAGAAACAGCTCGCTGTGAAATTAGTTGAGTTTTTCTCTTCTAGATCTGTGCTACTTCTTCAGATGATATAGCCATTACAATCTGTCTCATAATAACACCATGATTCTCTCACTCACAGAAAGGACAGATTTTAATTAATACAAACAGAATGTACCCTGAATGGGTGGGTGAGCAATGGGGACTGACCATAGTAGAATGGTCATAAGTAGCTCTAAAGAACTATGGAACTCAAAACTAACAACTTCACCCATTATTGTTTGCTCATCCTTATCCTTTGCTTTATTAATTTTATTGAGCTATATATTTGTCTCTGCTCACCTCTCTTCCTCTTCCCTTCCCTTTAACCCGCTCCCATGGTCCCCATGGTCCCAATTTACCAAGGAGATCTTGTCTTTTTCTACTGCCCATGAGAGACATATATTTTGTCATCAGTACTGATCTCTAGACTGTATATATCAAATGAACTGTATACTATCACTGAATGTGTGGAGAAGAGTTATTTCCAGATAAACTGGGAAATAAGTTTGCTTCCATTATTTACCTACCTATAAACGACATGGCCCTTTCCTATATTTAAACTCTTTTTAGCTTCCATTTTTTCTTAGAAAATAAGCCCAATCAGTATTTACAGATAGATAGTTATATCTTTCCAATTCTTCTAATATAAAAAGCAGTCTGACTGTTGAGTCTTCATTGTTTAGCATATATGAGCCATCAATGATGAAACGGTATTTTACCTGGGTGTGTTATTTTTCATATCAGTAGCATTAAATTCCTTGATAAGGAAAGTATTCTCCTACTTACTGCTGAGTCCCTAGGACTTAACAATTCTCGTTACAGCCGAAGCTCAACGAATATTAGTTAATTGGGTGAATGTTGACTTTATAGTTTTGCCTGTGAATGAGCAGGTACAGGAAGCTAATGAGATTTTGGAGAAAAATAGTACCGAGAATATTCACTGCAGAATCAAATTCATTCCAACCCCAAGAGCAGTCGCTGGCATCTCTCCTTCCCTCCTCTTTGTTCCCACCTGGCACAAGAGTAGAAAGCAGATTATGACTGGGTTTTCATCAGCCCAGCTTAACAGTCTTTTGGAGCCATTTAGCCCCTTCAGCAGCCTCTATTCCTGGAAGGACTCTGTAGCCTCAGCTGTGGTACCCTCCCTCCACTACGAATGCTGCTTTCCATGGCATCAGACTGGATGGCAGAGGGTGCACTTGAAAGCATGAGTGCAGCTGCTGTAACATCTGCCACCACCTGACAGTGGAACTTTCCCAAGTACACTCATCAGTTTTATAGCACTTTCACAGAAAAGCACAGAACAAAACATCAGACTCTGATAGCAGAGGTGGCTCTGGCTGGCATGACCCAAGTCTTCTAAATCTGCTCCCCTTTGCTTTGGCATTAGTTTATTCATGGGTAAAAGGGCATCCATAAAAGAATACCAACAACTCGGTTGTAACTATCATATGTGTTTGACTGTCATGGTTAATATTCCAGCGGAAGAGATAAAATGTTTCTCTCCACAGTGAAATACCTACAGCTCTTATACTTTAGTTTCTTTAATTGTCCTGAAATTACAATTATTCCCATATTTGTATCTAGTCTTTAACATAATATAATAAGGCTATAAAATTAACTCACTCTCCTACTTAACAAAAAAAAAGAAAATTTCAATCACTAAAATTATCAGAAAGCTTGTAAAATCATGAATGGAATATATTAAAGTGAGTAAAAAGAAAAGAGACATGACTAATCAAAAATAAAATGAATTATAAAAATTTAAATAAAGCAAATATAAATGAGGATAATTTACCTTGACATCCTTTTAATTTAAGGCTCATGAGAAATTCTCTTTCAAGATTAAATCTATTTTGTGTATCTTAGCCAGATCTGAGGATTGTACCTCTCATGTATCTTTGTCTGGGAAGGTGACATGTTTGCACATCTCTTTGGGAAGCTGTAGTAAAAGAGATGTATTGTGGTCCTCTTATGAATGGATTTGTAGTAAGGGGAAGATTTACTTAAACATACTTCTCTCCTGCCCAACATTTCAGGAACATGACACAGTGAAAGTTTGTAAGAGTAACCTCAGAGTATATGGTATTGCTTTTGCCTCCTTCTTGGGAAAAGATATTCTCTCATAGACTACACCTTTGCTACAATGGGAAAGAGAGACAGTAACATCAGGAGAGTAAAGGCACTGCTTTGTCACTACCTTCAAATGCTTTCTACCTTCAAGAGAAATCCTGTCCTTCTCTGGTGTTTCAGGAGAAAGTATATCAGCCTCATTTAAATGTTCTTATCAGCACGGACAATTAGCTAATATTGCTCCAGCTCATGTCCTCCAATCACCAGTAATGAAAATCATGAGTAGATTTTTCAACTTATTCTGCTTTTATTTCTCAAATTGTTGTGAACTTACACAAGGATTTGGGTCATTATTTTAGAAAGCAGCCCTCTGAAACTCTCAACTTAATGAACTTAAGAATTAATTGCCAGCAAGCATTACAGTATTTTAGGGAATTTCAATTTTTCAACATTTCAAGTAGAATGATTTGCTCTTTGAAAAGCATCAATGAGATCCCTTTTATCCACTTTTTTCACAATCATCTAATAAAACCAGACTTGCTGAACATAATGGACAATGAGGACTACTGAGAACTCAAGAACAATTGCAATGGGTTTTTGATCCTACTGCACGTACTGGCTTTGTGGGAGCCTAGGCAGTTTGGATGCTCACCTTACTAGACCTGGATGGAGGTGGGTGGTCCTTGGACTTCCCACAGGGCAGGGAACCCGGATTACACTTAGGGACGATGAGGGAGGGAGACTTTTTGGGGGAGGGGGAGGGAAATGGGAGGTGGTGGCGGGGAGAAGGCAGAAATCTTTAATAAATAAATAAACAATAAAAAGAAAAAAGAAAAAAAAGAACTTCTTCAGGAGAATTTATCAAATTTTTATAGTTATTTGTCTTCATTGATAAAATATTCCCAGAGGATTTTGCAAGGAAATGTGCAAAAGAAAGTGGCAGGTCAGGGGTGGGGAGGAACAAAAAATTCACAAGAAAAAGAAGCAGAAGTAGAAAGGAATGCTTACAACTCTTTTGGTTGATTGTTCATATATAAACAGTTAAAAGGCTTAAAGGGTATATAATGGCAGTACAACAGTAGCAATTACTGCATTTATTATAGATTAGTAGCTGTCTGAAACCTATGATATCTCTTTTAAAGTTGACCATAGTCCATGAGATTAATATATTATATTAATATATTAAAGGCAAACTCAGATACATAGGGATTTGCATAAATTAAACAGACTGTTAGGGAAAGAACCAGTTCAAACTCAGTTAAAGCTTGTATGACCCTATTAATTAAACCACTAATTGCTGCATTTTCGTCCTCAGAAAATAAGAATTACAGTCTATGAAAGCACTTTGGATTTCTAAGGGCACGAGGTGAGGACAGAAGAGTTTTAGAAAGTGTTAAAGAGCAGGGAAAAGCTTAAGAGAGAGCATGGCATGTGTTAGCGGTCAGGCAACAAATTCTGTTTATCTCACTGAAGAAGTGATAACTGAATAGGTAATTATGATGATGAAGTTTTTATCCATTGAGACAGACAATGGAAAGTAGGAAGCATAGTGACTTTGAATGGATATCTTCCATGAGCTCAGGAAGTGCCAGGCACATTAAAATGATTATGCTTTTAATTCTCCTGGCATTATACTGAAGAGATGGGTTAGGTTCTATCTTAGAAATAGAGTAAGATAGACACAGAAGCTCAGGCCTTTATACCTAGCAATTTAGAGGTAGGTGACTAATAAGTTCAAGGTCATATTCAGCTGCACAGTAAGTTTCTGGCCAGCCTGGGCTTCATAAGATCTCATCTCAAAAACAAGCACAGAAATATGGGAAGGTCATATAACAATTTACTCTCATTCAAGTAAGTAGTAATTGATAGAACATAATTTTAAAATATACTTCGGTGACCCTAGTAAAAATGTTACACTTAGAAGGAAAAGTGAGTTAGTTAGATTGACTTTATTTTGGGTAAATTTACATTCACAAAAGCAACATGCTACCAGACCAAAATTATTTTTATTGGTGGGTATTAACCCTTTAGTGCTGTTCAAGATTTACAAGGACTATAGCAAAAGTAAATATACTATCGAGCAAACTTTTGACCCAGAAATACCTCAGGAGATGCGTTGTTTCCTGCCAGAATCAGACGTTGAAAGAACTAAGCCTACATCTTTCTCGGGTGCTATTTATCTTCTCTAGAAACCCTATTTCTATTACCACAGCCACTAAGTTGAGAATGAATATGAATATGGAAATCTCTAACCACATGCTTTGATTCATGGACAGACCCATCAGAATAAAGATAAATACTTTATTTAAAAGTATGAGAAGGTGCTACCTCAAGTCTCCCCCTGGGTTGTGAACATATAGCCTTTTTGCTTTTTTTTTTCAGCCATTTTATCATGGGGAATTCAAAGAGAAATATGTTGTTAACTCCTCCTTCACTAGATCTAAAATTTAGCCTATCTATAGAAGCTTTAGTCACCCATGCCTTTAGATTTCTTAATCAACTGATTGCTTAAACCAACTTAGGTTGGGAGTGATGCCTTAAGCCTACAGTTCTAACATTTGGGTTGCTAAGACCAAATGATCACCATATTTAAGGCCACAATATGCTCATTTATGAATTAAAGGCCAATATGGATTATAGAACCAATCAATTATGGGTTGGGAAAATACCATATTAGATAAAATAGTTGCATTCGATGCCTAAGGACTAGAATTGAACCCACACACATACACCCACTTAAAATGTCAAATTCAGGTGTTGAGGAATTGAAGACAGATAGGTGTCTGGAGCTTATTAACAATTGAGCATAATCTAATTGTAGAAGCCCACACCAGAGAAAGATCCTGTCTCAAAAAACTTGCAAATTCTTCCTGTGAACTTTTGATGTGAGGTATTTTCATGTTTCCATCCAGCTTTACAAACCAAGAATATCTTTCTCAAGAACCTGAGATTGATTCCTTCCAAACACAGACTTAAATAAAATAATCCTCTTACCTCTCAGTTTCTGTAGGAGGAAAGATAAAGAAACGTAGACAAAAGAGTTTGTGTCTTTTCACAATGTCAGAATATATTAAATAGTAACAAAATCACTATGTGTGAAGGTTTCAATGGCAGCTGTTCAACAAATGATTCCACTTTCTTTGGTCATCTTGATTGAGGAAAACACAAGTTCTTTCACTCTAAACTTAATCCCTTATTAGATCTCAGACCACTTCACAGAGTACAGCTTTTAAATATGCTAAGTGGTATCAGCAAAATTAAAGAAGGTTGAGAAGTTGGCAATAGAAGTCTATATAGAATGTGTATTTGGAAGACAGGGAACTAAGGCAAGTTTCACAGAAGAAACTGGAGAATATAGCTGCTTGTGCAACATATTTGAGAGCAAATCTCTAAACATGAAGCAACCTGCATGGTGAAGTGCATGTCCTGGTAAAGGTGTAGGAGCACATAGAAGCATGAACAGTAAGTAGGTTCAGATGGACAAGCAGGACTGACTGGCTGAGAGCAGCTGACTAAGCAACTTCAACAATGTGGAAAGAGCTGAAGGCCCTGGGAAAATCAGGGTTCATTGACACACACATGAAAAAACTGGTAACGTCCATCACCATGGTAAGGTTAGTTATCTACATCTTTATCATATCTAAGTGAGATATATAACTTTATTTTTAATCCAGTATGTCCAATAAATTCTTTGGCACGGTTTTCCTGATATTAAGTTTACATTCTCATCCAAAAACTCCTAGATTCCCAATTGACCTCAATAAATTTATAGAACCATGCTCTCAGAAATAAGTCATGTATCTGTCTGTGTTGTAGAGGTGGTGAAAGACAGATGGCGACATTCATATGTCCTCTTCAGTGCACAGCAACCCACCATCTTCAAAACAGTGTTGAACACTGCTTGAAAGATGAACTCACTCAGGACAAGCCATAGACGAAAGTAATCACTGTTTTACACAATATGGTGTAACTTAAAGCAGAACACAACTGATCTCAAAGCACAGGAGCTTAGCATAAAGATAGAGTATGCTTCCCTTAGGTAAGGCCAGCTATCACATTATCATACACAGACAACTTGTGACATCCATCTTCCACGTTCCACCACCAATTCTTAAATTCACTCCCCATCTGTTTTGCCTTAAATATGTTCACCTTCGATCTACTTTCTCTTCTGCATTGCAAGAATATTAAATAAACTCTTCCTTTTCCATTTTTGGCTCAATATTTACTTTGACACCTCTCACTGAAGTCAGCAAGTTTGTTAGATAGTAACACAAATTTTATGAATCTCTAGTCTATTAGCCTTTGGATTTGGTAGAGGAGTGCTGGGAGATTTGGCAGTAATGGCTTCTTTCTTTGTTTGTTTTTCATAATTGGATATGTTAACTATTTTGTACATGCTTTGATAATGCTCTAGTAAGAAGCAGTATACTTATTTTGAGCCTAAAATCAGATATTTAATGGAAATACGAAATTGCTGAGAGATGGTTTCTGTCTGAGGGCTGCTATTCAAGGCTATCTGTGACCATTGATTTGGAGAACTAGAGACAGGAATGCAAACTTTCCTGACCAGAAGTCAAATCTGTGTGAGCTAGGTGGGTGAGAGATAGAACAAGAGATGAGATTGGGTCCTGGGAGGAAACTGACTCCTTAGGCATTTCCAAAACCTTTAAAGTATTATTTTGACTAATGAAAGAAATAATCATTCCAGCTTCAGTGGAGCCTGAGGGCGAAGGATGGTTAGCTGCATCTCTTCTACCTGAAGCTTAATTTCAAAGCTAGAAAATGTGTATTTGTTAGATACCAAAGCTTCTTAATTGTTCTACAGAAATCTCAAACTTCAAGTCATTACAAGTTCTATTGTCCTTGTATTTAGACTTGATCACAATATTAAATAATATTGTATACTCACACCACTATTCCTATTTTAACTCACATAATTGCAACTAAATTGTGTTATATTAATTATGTGTTATAAAACCCATACCACCCTATTCCTCAAGGAAGAATCTGAGTATTAACATATTAAGGGTTCTACATGTTTAATTATAAAATGCCCAAGTCATTTATTCAGCTATAATCTGTTATGGGTGGAAAGTATATAATCTTCTTGATGATTTACTTGATAAATGTATTTGTCTTTTTAATGAGCTTCTTTGTTGAGGTGGTTAGAATGATTAATGTGCTGGAACACATCATCAGTAACCTTGAAAACCAAAAGTCAATATTTGGAAAAAATCCTTACATAGTGAAATGTAGTGCTTAAAACTGCAGAAATCTCTATGGGATACTAAGCCAGCTGATTAGCAGACATGTTTGACATGTTGCTATTTAAACAGGATTAAATGTGGATAAGTGATGAGGGGGAAGTAAGGATGGTGAGGTGCCCGGAAAAGCAATTATAACACAAGACTATATAAGCTCCATTATTTTCAGCAGATTTGGTAGTTCAGATCACTAATTGCCATGCCTGTAAGACCACAAAAATCTAGCAAAGAGCTATAATTTGTTCAAAGAAAAATACTTAAAAGCAAATATGCATTCCATAGCATAACTGTAATTACCTTTCACTTTTAATCAATAGTATCCCCTAAGTATGGCGTACTATATTTTGTATGTTCCACAAAAGAAAGATGTCTATTCTAGAATATAATCATCACATATTTTAAGAAATAGCAAGAAAGAAAATTCACAAAGCAGAAAAGCAATAAAACAGAGTGGGAAATTCATAATAAAAATGAAGATTAAATACTTCTTGTCAGTTGCTTTGCAGATTTCTCCTGAGCACACAGTAACTCTGTGAAGTTCCCACAAACTGACTCGACATTACTGAGATTCACTTTTGCCAGCCTTTTATTTCACTTTGTACCTTCTCTTCTCGTCTCTTCTCTTCTCTTCTATTACTAAGTTAGAGACAATTTTTCTATAAATAACATTCTCATGAACATAAGAGAGCAAAGGATTAGAAAGATAAAGAGTATTCAAATCATAGTAAAAGAAACTTCTTTTACATTAAGAGGTATGTTAAGGCCTTAGGCAATAAGAGGAATTCTAAATCCTCAAATAAGATACATGATCATAAATATTTAGATTAATGACTAACTCTTCTAATCCCAGGTATATAGATGTTACCAGGCATTTTTTATGCATCTTTTTAAATAAACTTTGGCATGTTATTTGACTTCCTTGTTTCCTTAGTGACAGCTTCAATAGATATTCTTTGGTTTGGCTACTTGTTTTTATTCAATAGACATTCTTGACTACTTTTTTTCCAATTGATATTCTTTGGCTCAGCTACGCATATGCGTACAACATGCAATATGAATGTATGAGCAAGACTCCCTGTGCTTATGTTTTTTTTTTTGGGGGGGGGGGTACCCACCTAGCCAAGTAACCAAAAATGAATGAGTTAGCATTCTAAAAGGGAGTAGGTGTGTTCTCTGTATTGTCTATTGCCAAACCATAAATACATTTTGAAGTTTGGGAATCTTTTCCTAAGAGTCATAGAAAATAATGTGGGGCTACAATTGTCCCTGGAAAAGCAGCAGTCCTTGAGTAAAGCTGGAAACAAAGTATTTGGTAATCACTGTTAGACAATGTCTCTGTTTTGTTTTCCAGACATAGTTTTGAAAAGGTCCTCATAGTTAAAATTCTCATTAAATAAATGATGGCATAGTGTGAATATATCATAGCTTTGCTAGCAACGTAGTCAACTACAAATGAAGCTGTCAAAGGGCTTTCTTTTTACTTTTTTCTTCTGAATCTTTCATTTTTCTGACCTCCATTTCCTTTCTTTCTTTCTTTCTTTCTTTCTTTCTTTCTTTCTTTCTTTCTTTCTTCTCAACCTACTTTCAAGACATGAGCAAAGCCAAAAACTCATTAATCGAAAGAACATAAAAAATTCAATGAATAAAGTTGACTTTTAGCTTGTTTTCTTTTTACTTTTTTTATTTTATAGTATACAATGAGCTATCATCTAAGATGATAGCCATGTGTTAACTATAAGGACACTGGACAGGACTCACCAGTCAATTCCAGTACAGGTCTTTACCAGAAATGACTATTGTTTCAGGAAATACAAATAAACTAGGAGCCTAGATGGATAAAGTTGGAGCACAACACACATTCCGAGGTCTACAAGGGTCATCATAAATTGACCAGATATTTAGTCTGGTCTTTTTGTGTACTGGTCCACATAACAGCATTAAATGTACTTACTGTAGCAAATCATCTTCTTCCACCATCAGAAATGTCATCAAGCACTAACAGAATTGTCCACGGCTATATGAATCCTATTTGTAAAATGATGTGTAGTTCTCCAAAGCAAATTAGTATATCATTCCCTTTTCTGTTGCTGATAATTTAAGGCCTTGGACTTGGTACATTATACGGAATTTTATATAGCTCCCACATCTGGAGGTTAAGGCTGCATATCTCCAGTGCCTTTTTGATAGTGCTATCTTCAGGCAGTGTGGAGCAAAATACAGGTAGTGATGAGTAGGCAACACATCTGTGCCCTCTAATTTCTCTCTGTGTTTCTTAGTTTACCAGGATGAAGTCATGGAGTTTTCACCCAATGATTGCTTTGTCAAATCTTAATCACCTCCCAAAGCCCCAGCCTCTAACACTAGATGTAAATTAAGTTTCCACTTTCTTTTCACAATAAGTATTACGTTTCAATGCATGGACCTTTAAGGGACACACTGAGACATTATCCAAAGTGAAGAACACTTTCTTCCCTGACAAAGAGCTCTGCAGCAAACAGAATGTGTCTAGAACTTAACTGTCAGCTACAGCAGCAAGAGTGATGCAGTGATTGACAGGCTAAGTAAAGATCTGAGTGAAGTTACACAAGATGTACAAATCATAAAACTAAGTGTGCTGTGAAGGAATCACCCCTGTAGTGTTTCTGTTCCTATAAACAGAGTTTTCCTCTCACATAAAGTCTAAGTGCCAAAGTCTGTATGTCTCTCTCTCTTTCTTTTCCTTTCCTTTTCTTGTACTCCCTATTTCATTTTCTTTTTGTTTCAGAATCTTCCAATTTGCATCCAACAGGTTCACCTCTAGCTCGATCTTCTCTTACATCAGCTTCCTGAGTGCTGGGATTACAAGTGCATGCCACTCTCCCAGGGTTCAAGATCCATTTGTAATAAGATTAAAAATTGAAATAATTATTAAAGAAAATGGAAGTACTTAGGTGAACATGAAGGAAGAAATCAACCTCATGGAGAATGTAAAGAACAGTAGATGAATAGGTAGGCTCAGACAGAAACTTACATATAAGCAGTGGTTAAATTTGTATCTGTAGCTATGATCTGGAAAAAGGAAAGCTCACAAAAATTGTATCTTCCTTAAGTAATATTTGAGGAAATTTTCTAATGGAAGTATAGGAAAATATGTAGAATATCGCTTAACCTTACAACACCAAGCTCAGAGGAATAAGAGTTCAGATTTCTAATATCAAAAAAAAAAAAGAAAAAGAAAAAGTGGAAGAGTATTAGGAAGTCAATATTTCAGTGTCTTGAATGAAAATTGCCAGAATATGTTTTGTCACCAAAACCAAACATACTGTGGGAGATCTATATTGTTAATGAAGGCTCATTGGGGCAAGATTATAAATTATAAACTACCATTATTATTCTATCACTGCTAAAAATAGATACGAGAGCAAATATAATTATTTGTAAGTATACGCATACAACTCTGTGAAGACAAAAACATGGAAAGTTTTTATTTACCAGTATGCAGGTATCCCAAACTACCTACATATTAACTGACTTCACCTATATACGTAAAGAGATTGTTTTATAACTTGCATCAAGGAAGAATCAGAAAGGAAAAAGGAACCTCTTTCCTCACAGTGACTAGGAGAAGGAGGCTCTAATTTCTTCAGTGACTGCATTTGAAGGAAATGGCCCAAGGTCACTTAGGAAGACTTTTCAACCTTGCAAACTGTCCAAAGACTTTTAAAATATTTATACCTCAAAAGAGGAAGATGAAAACCATAGAATTACAGGCTATCTAAAGTCAACATTTTTAGAAAGGGGATGTCAGTAACAGGGAGGAAGATGTCAAATAAGTTTGCTACAGCTAAAGAGAATGCTAATGGTGTCTTTAGCTTCTACACAGAACATTTGTTTTTCATAGGACAATGAAGCTTTTCATCTCCACATGACTCCATAGCTTGTTTGGAAGTCTCATTATCCAGAAAGAATGGCTAAGTCTTCTTAATGGGAAAAATAGATGCAAATATCAGTATATTGGAGTTTTGAATATGAATTGTAACTGTATCAATAACGTCCTACTCATGCAGTTCAGGTTCAAAGGACGGTAGTTCTTCGTGATGATTGTATGATAAATTTTTTATGGGAGCTGGAAGTTGGTTCTTTCTCACCCCACCTTTCTCTCTCTTAATATTTATGAAACTATCTTAGAAACCTTCTTCTGCTTTTAGTTTCAATTTAAATTACTTATTTGTTAACTGAAAAAGATAGCTAGATAATCAAGTGTAGTGGTATACACTCAGTCTCACACTCTGGGAACACTGAATCCAATGCCAGACTGATCTACATAGGGAGTTCCAGGCCAGCTATGGCTACAGGATTAGACTCTTTAACAAAATAATAGCAAACAGCATCAATAAGAACAAATAAAGATCTTTATATAGATACCTTGAAAACTATGTTGTTGCTTTTTTTCAGTTTAATTTTTTTATTTCATTGATTCAAAAAGCAAGAAACAGAGGTGCTAGATATTGTCAGAAAAATACTGTTTGCTAGTACACCAATGCCATTGTGCATATACATGGTATTGTACACATGAGCTCACCAGAGTGTCAAAATTTCAGTGTTGATTCAGGAGTGGCTCTAGAAGTCCCACCCCTATCTGAGGAGCTACTGTCAAACAACAGTTATTGGAAAGGCAAGAATCAGTGATTTCAGGAATTCAGAAACTGAGACACTACCCATTTGCCTAAGGATGGTTCCAGAGTCACAGACATCCATGAAGCACTAAGTAGAATCAGATTTTTAATTTGCTTGTTTTCAAGAGTGCATGAAGTTGGGAGGGAAAAGTGGTAGAGGATGAAATGGGAAGTTTTGAAGTGAAAAAAAATGAAGACAAACTGGATCAAAGCATATATATGTATATATATGTATACATGTATATATATATGAAATTTTTAATAAATAAATGAAAACAAAAATAAAAGGCATATCAATTTAAAGCATATTAAGTTTATTTGAAATGTGTGCTTCTACAGAGGACAGACATATACAGGATTTCATTTAACTTCTGTACAGTACACTGTTCATTAGAACCTTTCTTTCCTCAACAGGAACCCATCAAAAGATTAAACCAACCATTCTCTCCTTTATACAGTGTTAATGCTTGATGCAAAATTCCCTTGTAAACTCATTTCATTATTAACCCTTACAACTAAGAAAAAAGCTTGAATTTCACAGTTCAAGTATGCTATACAAACAGAATGCTGTTTCCCTCAGAAGTAAAAAGCCCCGTTCATGTTTTATTGTTATGGTATGTAATGTTCCTATGACTTACATGTCATGGTTTGTACTGTTCATACTAAATCACTTCTTTGCCTTCTATGGTCCTCTCATTATAGATGCATGGAGTCATCTCCTTTTACCTTTATTGTGTTCATACTTGTATATTGGATAGAATATCTGTTCTCTATAACATTACTAATTTATTGATGATAACTGTCTTAAAAGAAAGGGGTTGACAGCTGTCTGTTTTAGGACAGACTCAGAGTCTAGGCACAAAGCAAGTTGGAAACTGATTCATGTTGCTGAGACCACAGATGTTTTTTTTCCATGCAAGTCTAAACCCTTGCTGCCCTTATGTTAATATAATTCCATATACATTGGATGAAAGTCATTTATTATCCATATTGGCATGCTAAAGGAATAAAACTACCTTAACTTTAAAATAATCTTACAATGGTAATATCACTTATTGTTATTATATTTTTCATATGTTCATGTATGAATGGTGTGCAAAAGACTGTGGATGCACTCATGTCATGGTGCATGTGTAGAAGTCAGAGAACAACATTGAGAAGTTAGCCAGGGCAACAGAAGAACTCAATTTTTATTTTACTCAACTTAATCATTCAAATTTAAGCTTAATCATTCAAATTGAATGAGCACATATCCCTAAAGAAAAATATTGAAGAATTTAGTCCTAAACTTTGTATAGCTTTGCTTATTTGGGTCCTAAAAATACCATCTGTACTCTCTCCTTGGAAGATTAAGGAAAAGGACAAAAAAGTTTTTGAGTAAGAAGAATCTATTTGTAAATGAAAATTTCCGTAAAAGTAAAGAGAAGCCACAATGATCACTAGCCATAAATTAAATAAATAAATAAATAAACCAAGGCTTTTCACAGCGTCTCTATCATTGGTGTACAAATGCATTATTTCTTCTTTTACTATGTAGTAGGCCCATTTGAAGGCAATTAACCCAGTCATGTAAACTGATTCAATTCCTCTGAGATAATAGTAATAAAAAATAGCATCTATAATAACCATGAGTATTGGACAACTTCCAATAATTGCTTCTCAGTATACACCATTATCTATAACAGGATTATATCAAAGAAAATTTGAGACAGTTGAAGTTTTATGTACAGTAGGATCATTTTCTTAAAGTTGAACCAGCAGAATGATTTGTATTGATAAGGACATTGCTGGTCAGTTGCTACACTGGGAGGTGACTATCTGGAGGAGATTGGAAATTAATGTTTGTGCACTTCCATCTGTCACGCATTGTGACTGACATATGTGTATCAAGAAAAGAAAGGTATTATAAAATGTTACTGTAATGGTCATCAGGCAAAAAGAAAGAAGTACTGTTTAGACATAAAGGGGAATCCTAACAATTTTTAATTTAATTATTCAATAAATTTTTTTCATATATTTTGATATTTTCCCATGTCAACTCCTCTAGGATTGCCCCACCTCTATATTCACCCATATTTCTCTCTCTCTTTTAAAAAAGGCATCACAAAAGAAAAATTGAAACTATAAGACCAAAAATATCAAAATGAAGCAAAAAGCCCACAAACAACAAACATGGAGCCTGTTTTGTGTTGCACAACTACTCTTGGGTATAGTATATGCCCTGAAATGTAATTGATATCCCCAGATCGTGAATATGCTAGTATTATAAATTTGAACACAAATTTAAGAGAGCCAATATCACAATTTGTCAGAGGAAACAGGATCTGAATAAAAGGCATTACTAAATGATTACAGACATTATTTTGAAAATATACTTCACCAGGACAGGATGCATAACAGCTATTTTTCCTTACAAAATTAAAAAGTTCATAAAGTATTAACTAAGAGAATTGTTTTTTCATAAAGAACATGCATATTTTAATATCTGTAGAGAGTATAACTAATGCAACAATCTGTAAATAATACTCATTGCATCCTGAGTTGTACACATATAGAGATAAGCACAGATGTATAAATATGCAAATGCCTCCATTTGTGCCACCGTCCTCCAGGATATTATCCTTCATTATTCTAAATGGAAAAAGCATCCTGTCCCTCCTTCGCCATAACTCTCACTATGAGAAAGAGAGAGAGAAAATGAATTGCAAAGGGCTTTCTTATAAGGGCGAGACTGCAACCTGTACTTACTCGTTCTGTTTAGAGCTCATTTTTAAGAACTAGTTACTCATCTAGTTTGAGACACAATGGAGGCTAGGAAATAGACTTGTTCACATGCCCTTCTAACTCAAAGTAAAAAAGATAGTGGGGTGATGATAGGACTCTTGGGAGATGGTGTTTTGTCGCATGTGATCAAAGGACATAGCTACTAGGAGCAGAAGTGACTCTCTGTAATCCCAGCACCAGAAAACTAAAGTTTGAGAGTTCAAGACAGATTGACATATATCACATTTCAATGCCTGATTAGGCTACATATGAGACTTGTTTCAAAATTAATATACTGATGAATAAATAAAGAGTAAGTAAACGAGTAATATGCAGTGCTACACAATCAGACAATGTCTGTATATTCTCTATATACATTTCATACTTTCCTCACATCTATTGGTGGCTGATATTTCCCTTTAAAATGAATGTTCTTTTATTTTTTCTCATCTATCACATCTTTACCTAGTTCTCTGTGTGTAAAACGAAAGTCTAGTCATAAACCGATTCTTATGCGTATATGTCACAGCTTTGTAAGACATAGTAAATGCTCAGCCATATGCATTACTGAGGTAATTAAGGAAGTAGTGGCAAGCATCCTAGATTTCTGGGAAGCAGCTTGACTCTTAGTACCATCATAACATCACCTGCTGGGCAATATAGACTCTGAGAAAACAAATGTGGTGGTGGGCAGCATGAGACTTCAAAGCCAGCTTGACTGTTTAGTGTTCAATACCCAAGCCAGCATCCTGTGTAAGTGTCTCTTTGAAAAAGCAGAACTCTAATTTGGGAAAAAGTTACATGTTTTGCAACTGAGTTTCCAAAATTGAAAATAAAATCTTGAAATATTGCTTTAGAATCTATATTACTTTTTCCTAATACTAACAAAAAATTTTTCTTCCTGAAGGGAATAATTGCACAAAAGAATTCGATAGCTGGCTTGAATAAGCAAATCTCTCCTGAATAGTTCTTTGTTTTATGATTCTTTATAACCATGCCACATAAAACCATTTTTACATTCTTATTCTAAACCTAAGTCATGATGGAGGCTGGCAGAAATCTCCATCATTCCTTCTTACTTTCGATAACTTTGCAAAATCTACTCTCAGCAAATTATCTAGTAACAAATATTTATGTTCCATATGAATAAATAACATTAATAAATTGTTCAAGTTGTAACAATCAGTAGCATAGATGGTTTGTTTTATTTTTGTTTACTACCTAACACCTACCTGAGGATGCTGCTTAGTTCATAGTGATTATGCATAAGTGAATGAATATCAGAGACTATACAGATAAAACATAGTTCACATATAAAGTGAGTGGAAAGACTGTGTCTCAGGCTGAAAAACTTCTTGTAGTTTGTTAAGGAAACTTGAAGGCCTAGGAGTAAACTTTCAGAAATAGGATAAAGGGATAGGGAGAATGGAATAGAATCAGTACATTCATTACTAGACCGAGGAGTGGTTGCTGTTTTACAATAAACTATTGAAAACTTCTTCCAGCCTATGAAATGGGAAGAAGTGATATTAGCATCAATTATGTCAGCATGCTTTCTCTAAGATGAATAGCTCTCATAGCCAGGGGCCTTCTAGAAATTATGAGAGTCTGGCCCATTCCACTTTCTGAGACTCATGCTATATAGAAAAACGGTGAACATTTATCAACAGGAATAAAAATTAGGTGTATTTACTACATTACACTGAATGAAATATTTGAAAAATGCATTCTTAGAAATAGACATGTATGGCTTTATGCACATACTTTATTTAAAAATAAGAGTATTGTTGTGGTGGTTTGAGTGTAATTGGCTCCCATAATCTTATAGGGAGTGGCACTGTTAGGAGGTGAGGTTTTGTTGAAATGAGTATGGTTTTATTGGAGGAACTATGTCACTGTGAGGGCAGGCTTTGATGTTTCATGTGCTCAGAATACCACCCAGTGTGTCTTCAAGATATTACACTTTCAGCTTCAGCACCACATCTGCCTGTATGCCTCCCTGATCCCTGTCATGATTATAGTGGACTGACCTCAGAAACTGTGATTACCCCAATTAAATGTTTTCTTTATAAGAGCTGCCATGGTCATGGTGTCTCTTCACAGCAATGAAAGCCTAAGACAGGCATTTACATCTGAATCTGCTGTGAACGGGAAGCACACACCAGCTTTTCTCTGGGAGCTTCTTAGCTGTATACCACTCCTTCCAAACAACTGAACGCACCTCTCCAGCTCTTTGTGTGTTCCCTGATGCTCCGAGAAATTTAAGAGAACTTCAAGTATCTCCCAATCCTCCCTCTTTTTCTCCCTATTCTTTTCCCTCCCCCTCACCATCTCCATATCCTTCTCTATATCCATACTCCAGTCCCTGTACCCTTCCCTCATGCCCCATCTCTTTTTGTTTAAATCATTTTCTTCATCAGATTTACATAGTTTGCTTCTATAGTAAGTTTCTCTCTATTGCTTTTTTTTTTTTTGCCTAGTTTGTTGGAAGATATTTTTCTCCTCAAATCCTTATCTTTGTCTAAACACATATTCATATTACTATTTTCAGGAAGAAGTAGAGGGTGAATGGTTTATTGTTACATAATGAAGCAGGGAATGGCGGCTCACAACTGTGTTTTCAACAGATAGGAGGCAGAGGCAGGAGGATCAGGAGTTGTAGGCCATGCTTGGTTACATATTGAATTTAAAGACATTAAAAAAAAAGAAAGAAAGAAAAATGAACCAAACTGAAGTGTTATACAATTGGATGAAACAATGCATTTTAAAATATTTTAGGTAACATTTTTATCTTTTGAATAAGCATACATATAATAGATTTCATTATGACATGATCATAAATATATCATTGTACTTTGTTCCCTCTTCTGCAGGGCAAGTGGAGAAAGTACGGTTACTAATGGGTTGGTACAGCAGAATAACCTCTCTCTTGGTTAGCATTGGTTGACCAGTTGTATTATATCTCCTAATCAGAGTTGCAAAAGATGCTCAATGTTTCTAACAGAATTAAATAATAAATATTTTAAATGCTTTATATAATTTCACAATGTAAATAGGTTACAGATAGCATATTTTATTCAACAAAAGTTTATAATTACAATGTTCCAACTTAACATAAAAATAGCTTAACAAAACTCAAAGGCAAATGAGGAAGTAAGTTCAATGTCACCAGAACCACTTTAGTGTTATAGTACATATTATATTTAAAAAACATGTCACTTTTATCATATTTATCTAATTAGTCAAAATGGTCTTTTCAGCAAAGTAAATGACTTTAGAAAGAGTTTCAGTCTGTATATACACAAGAATACAGTAAGGTTTGAAGAAATAAAGTTATAACTGAAATGGAGTTTTTTGAGAAGTATTTACTTCCAGATGATGTGCACAATCAAACAAGAAGTGAAGAATCTGTTTTTCATACAGGCTCTGCTCTGATGACATGAAGTTCAGTCATACCGCATGGGGACACTTTTCTTGAGACTCATTCTTGTCATATGTTAAGTAACTGTGTAATGAAAATACTGATATTCATACTCATTACTACACCCAAAACATAACAACAGTTTCATTTTTTAATGCACTTGTTATCCTCTCTTCATTGCTCTAACTTGCACATTTGGCTGTTTTGTCTCTCTCTTTTACACCTCTCATTATAGCCATACTGATGAATATCTTGCATATCACCATAGAACCTTCATCTAGCAATGGATGGAGATAGAGACAGAGACCCACACTGGAGCACCGGACTGAGCTCCCAAGGTCCTAACGAGGAGCAGAAGGAGGGAGAACATGAGCAAGGAAGGCAGGACCACGAGGGGTGCACCCACCCACTGAGACAGTGGAACTGATCTATTGGGAGCTCACCAAGGCCAGCTGGACTGTGACTGAAAAAGCATGGGATAAAACCGGACTCTCTGAACATGGCGGACAATGAGATCTGATGAGAGGCCAAGGACAATGGCATGGGGTTTTGATCCTACTTCATGTTCTGGCTTTGTGGGAGCCTAGACAGTTTGGATGTTCACCTTCCTAGACCTGGATGGAGTGGGGAGGACCTTGGACTTTCCACAGGGCAGGGAACCCTGACTGCTCTTGGGACTGGAGAGGGAGGAGAAGAGGAGTGGGGGGAGGGAGAGAGGAGCGAGAGGAGGGGGAGGGAAATGGGAGGCGGGGAGGGAAAGGGGAGGCGGGGAGGAGGCAGAAAATTTTTTTCAATAAAAAAATAAAAAAATAAAACACTTAGAAGATCAAAAGCTGAAAGAAAATTGAGCACCACGAGAAATCCCCTTGCTTCAATATTATAGAAAGTCAGTATACACAAAGCCGTTGTTTGTATTTTGTGTCCTTTATTGAATCAGAGAATGGTTTTTCCACACCTTTGAAAGAAACAGAAATCGGAAGGGCTGAGCTTAAATTTAAAATCCAGTATGTAAGCAGTTTATATAGACATTAAATGGGACAGAAACGCTTTTTCACATTTATCCTGAATTTGTTTTTATTTGTATCCTAGTGAAAAAAGGTATGATCGATTTCTCCTCTGAACCATGATGATCAGATATTGCTTCAGTCAGCAGGTGAGGACGCGAACAGTTTTTAGAAAATGGCTTTATGACTAGTTCTATAAATATCTTCAGTTTATCTTTCTTGAAACTGCAATGTCAAAATCTGTGAATATGCACTCACATGAACCACTCATTGGGGTTGTTTCTATAATACCTAGCTATTAAATGGAATTAATATATTTTATCTATTTGTTGTGCTCTTGATTGTATAAGCTCAGAAAACATCCGTGGGACATAGGTATATAAAAGTGAAAAATCAGAAGAGCTCAGTACGACTTTAGATTGAGATTTCTAGAATAAATTTACTTTTGTAGTTATTGTTAGACAAATAATGTGTTTTGTTTTTGCATTTTACATACTAGCTGATTAGGATCATGAAAAGGAAATGAGACCTTTAAAGCATACTATTAAGAAAACAATGACCACTTAATAGGTAAACATTGGCATTGAATCAAGGTTAGTCTTGTGCAATTGAGTGGGTTTCCCCAGTTAACAGTCGATGCTGTGAATATTCAACTAAATATTTAATGGAAGGTCTAGCATAGGTGACAATAAAAGGGTAGGAGTAAAGTCTTCATTGAAGACGCCTCAGGATATGTGTGGAAATTTATCCATATTTCAAGGAAGGAGCTGTACTTGATCTTAGTGATTGTTGTTGATGGATGAGAAATATCTCAGTCCATGGGATTAGGTACAGTGACTCTGAAGTTACAACACTGGTAGGGATTTACAACTGTAGGTATCTTATCAGCAATGCTCTTTAAAGTATGGAAGTAGGTCATTTGTGAAAAGGCAATCTGGACAGCAGAATACCAGCCATAGTTGCTCTTGTCATATGCAACAAATCAGTCATGTCATCTGTCTCCAGTTAAAAGAAAAAGAAAATGATTCAAAAAACATCTGCTTGTAGTTTGAAATTTAATAAAAAGCATAGGATTTATTAGTATTGTTACCTACCAATAATATACATATTATATTAGTTCTATTTTTGCTCTATTTTGAATGAGATATATTTATGATATTTACACAATAAGCTACTGGAGATTAAGGATATGGACAAGTCAGTGATATAAGGAAGTGTTCTCTAATGACAAGGATTTTATGTAGGATCAGACAAAGTATGCAGAGTTCTGAAAAGTTCAGAATTTAAGGAACAAAAATGATTTTTAAAGATGCATTCTGGGACTAGATTTGATAAACTGGAGATTTGTATATCAATAGATAATCCAAGACACTATTATTTGGATAATGAGCAAAGAGTTCTGTTGTAGGAGGCTGCTTGTTCATTTCTAGGCTGCCCAGACTCTGAAATAACCATACAGAAACTGTATTAATTAAGTTACTGCTTGGCCCAGTAACTCTAGCTTCTTATTGGATAACTTATACATATTAATTTAACCCATCTCCTTTAATCTGTGTAGTGCCATGTGGCAGTGGCTTACCAGCAAAGTTTCAGCATATCTCTCTCTGGCAGTGGCTCCATGGCTTCTCCCTGACTCCACCTCCTTTCTTCTAGCATTCAGATTATTTTTCTCCATCTAGCTCCACTCTACCCTACCACAGGCCTAAACTGTTTCTTTATTAACCAATGTTATTCACAGCATAGAGAGGGGAATCCCACATCACCTCCTCTTTTCTGTTTAAATAAGAAATATTTTAACTTTAACATAGAAAAATTACATACAACAAAACAAGTATCAAACAAGAATTATAGTTATAATATTTATATCTACTGTATTTTTATCATATCTAAGGAAAACAACTCTATTTATTCTTCAACTCCATTGATGACTCTAGAAGAATATAATATTATCTAAGTAAAAAACAAGTGCATCATAAACAGCTCCCAAAATTCTAGAATTGACAGAAACATCTCACTGCCTGGACTGTCACCCAAAGTTCTTCCATATCTTTGGAGCATCCATCTTCAGCCTGCAGGCCCATAATATCGCAAACTTCTTCACAAAGCAGGAAATTTCAAAGGCAGTTTCACCTATATTTTCAGTTTGTCAAATACTTTCTTCTGTGTTCTGCAGAAATTCTGACAGACTGTTTCATGAAGCAGAAACCTTGAAGGACCATCTCACCTTGAGGCAAGTTCAGCAGTCATTTTTCTGTAGGTTTCGTTTGTTCAGTTCATACAGCATAGCATCAAGCAGTCCAAGCAAGAACAGTTTCTTACCCAAATGGCTAACCAATGTCATAAGGAGCCTCTTTGGTGCCCATCTTCCTCTTAAAGTAGCTTGATGCTGCCTGGAGTACATGTGTCTAACTGTCATGAAAAGCCTTAAGTCCTTAAAATATTTTAAATGCCATATTTTCTAGACTTTGAAAGATTTGAAGAATGCTTATTCATCTGAAATGCATATCTGTCCATCAAGATAATCTAACTAACATAACTGCAAGCTTGACTATCATAGATGATTATCTTTTAACTTATATTTCTTGATTATACATTGCATTTTAAATGAGATACACAAACACAATATGTTAATCAAGAGCAGAGATATATATGTATATAATCAGTTCATATATATATGAACATATATATATATATATATATACACTATAAGAAAATTGACCTTTAATGTGTATCAATAAACCAAGATCCATACCAATGCCTATAGCATATTCCCTTTAAATGTAAAGAAACATTTACAAACAATATTTGGGAATATGAGCATAGTTCTTTCCAAACTGCTTCCTGCTTTTGTTGGATGAAGTAATTTTTGGGGGTTATTCATGGCGACCTTTCAGGGGATTTTGTTCTGTCAAATCACATTAGTCTGGAAGGATTCCACAGGTTCTCATCTTCTGTGGAAACAAAAGCAGAATCTCTTTTCCAAAACAACAAATCCTTAGACCCAAATTTGGAAGTCCTGATAGCTTTATAATATACATGCTGGTTTAGATTAGCAGTCTATACTACCAGCCTTGTTGGTAGGCCATGAGCCTCTTGATAAAATATAAAATAATGGAAATGGGTTAAATTAATATATAAAAGCTAACTAATAATAAGTTAGAGCTAATGGGCCAAGCAGGGATTTAATTAATATAGTTTCTGTGTGGTTATTTTTGGAGTCTGGGCAGCCAGGAAATGAACAAGTGCCCTCCTACAACAGAATTCAGTAGGAACTAACTGTACATGGAAAATATAAAATAAATCAGCATTCTGATATTAGCTGCAATTGATGTCAATAAGAGGATGATGTTATGATCAAGTCAAAGCATGGGCAAACTGAAACAAGGCTTGATACTAGGACTTGAAATCTTAAAAATTAATGAATAAAAACCACTGAAAACTACCATCTGAGACTTATATATCTTCCAAAAATGTTAAAAATATTAATATTTTAAAAACTTAAAAGTTTTAATTAAACATTAACCAAAAGAATTCCTTACTAGGAAACTTACTACTGAAAGAATGATCAGGAAAATAATACAATAAAGGGAACTAATTCTAGAGAGAGGGAAAAAACAAGATGCCACTTTAGTGATAAACATAAACATAATTTTTCCCTAAATTAATTTATAAGGTTATTGATGTTCAGAATAAAAATAA
The DNA here is from genome assembly GCF_950005125.1 of Chionomys nivalis. NCBI lineage: Eukaryota > Metazoa > Chordata > Mammalia > Rodentia > Cricetidae > Chionomys > Chionomys nivalis. The sequence continues at coordinate 71,642,716 of NC_080090.1, read as the reverse complement.
TGCATGATGAGTTAACTGTATTGGTACAGAATGCTTACATTTGAATGAAGTGGTAAATGGCATAGTAAAAACTTGTAGACTGTATCCAGTTAAGTTCATATTTTCTGCTACCTAGCAAGCAGATTTAAAGTAAGGTGCAGCATTAGAATCACTTGGAAATTTGCCAGATATGCAAATTCTCATGCTTAATTTTACAAAAATAAATTGTAAGTCCAAAATAGAAAAAAATGTTACTGTTAGACAAGTTCCAAATATTCATATTTTAATTATCAGTCTACTTAATTCTGAAGGACAATACATGACACATCAGAATAGGAATTTGCCACATACTGGCACAACATTCAGAAGTAATTGTACTTGTTTAAGTAGTATAGAAAGTCAACTGGAAAGAAATAAATCTTATCAAAATATTTGCTACTCATTAATTCATTTGCCTGTAATTTTCAGAGTGTACAATAATAAATAAACATAAATACTCATTTCATATATTTATATAGTTAAATAACAGGATTATCTATATTCTCAATAGAAAGGAAAATGGTTTATCAAGTCTGATATCATTAATTCATTCTGCTATTAAACATGGATGTTAGGACACTAAAGAGATGGCTCACTGACCAAAAGCGCAGGCTGATTTCTCTAAGAAATCAAGCTCTGTTCCAAGCAGTGATGATTGTGTGCTTGAAATCATCTCTAACTCCAAAATAAGATAATCCAAATTCCTATTATAAACTATGGAGATGCCTATATTCTTATGCACAAGCCTACACACAGAGACACATAAATAAAACCAAACAAAAAATAAATCTTTAAGACAAAAGATGTTAGGCCTTTTTTGTGGACATTAAACATTCTTCAAATGCTCAATTTAAAAGTGAAATTATGAACAATATATGTAGAAAGAATCTATCTACAGGTAGGCATCTGTCTATATGTGAGACAATTTTTTATTAAAATCAGTTTTAGGTGGCTTGTGCAGTAAAGATACAAATGCTTTTTACCCAGACTCTTAACCTGGATTTGAACACTGAGGATCACAAGATAAAAGGAGACAACAGGTGTCTGAAATATTATGTGTCAAAAGCATGTTCTCACTAAATTAATTAATTAGTTAAATGTAAGAAATACATAGTTTTAGGATTTTTGAGTGGATGCATTTCTCTGCTATCTAGTCAACTTCCATTCCAAAGAGTGCCTTCCGTTTTTTAATAAACCATGTCTATTTCTGTTTCTAAAATAACTGTACATTAAAAGCAGGCATTAAGCCGGACGGTGGTGGCACACGCCTTTAATCCCAGCACTTGGGAGGCAGAGGCAGGCGGATCTCTGTGAGTTCGAGACCAGCCTGGTCTACAAGAGCTAGTTCCAGGAAAGGCTCCAAAACCACAGAGAAACCCTGTCTCGAAAAACCAAAAAAAAAAAAAAAAAAAAGCAGGCATTAAACAATTAGTTAAAATAATAAAATATCAAACAGTTCAAAAAACCACAAAATTAAAGTTTAAGAAAAATCATCTAGTTCTAAATTTCTTTTCCCCAAAGCAAGAACTTTAAGTTACTCTCTTATTAATACTGGACTCATTGTTTGTAGAGCATAAATAGTATATACTATCTTTGTTAATCAGGTTTATACAGGAAATTAAGTCTTTGCTTTGAAATGTAGACATTTAGCTTCTTTGCACTTGCATTTCTCTAACTTAGTTTCTTTCATCTTCCATCTTTTTTGTAATCATTGTATGCTAATTAAAAATGTTAAAATTTTTAATTCTTCACCTAATCTTTTGGTGGTTAGTCAGGTGAATTTTAGAACTAACTTTCTAATATACAAGACAAAAACTCAGCACGTTAAACTCTATATTCTGTAAATTATATTTTAAATAAACACTGATTGGTTAGTAGCCATGCAGGAAGTATGGGCAGAACAACCAGACAGGAACTAGAGGTGGGTCAACGAGAACAGAATTCTGGGAAGAGGAAAGCCCATTCCTCTGCATTCTTTTCCCAGCCACAGAAGAAGGAAGATGTTACTACCTCACTGAAAAAGGTACCTAGCCATGTGACTCACATAGATTAAAAATAATGGGTTAATATAAGTTATAAGAGTTAATAAGAAGCTGAGCTAATGGGCCACTCAGTTTGTAACTAATGTAGATCTCTGTGTGATTTATTTGGGACTTAATGCTTGCAGGAACCGTGCAGGACAAAAAAAAAAAAAAAAAAAAAAAAAAAAAACCCAGACAACATTGCTCTTTAATTTTCTTGATTTTATTCTCATATTTTCTATTAACAGTATTTTAATGATTATATTCTAGTAAAAGAAATTTTCTTAAAAAAAGTGCTATTTGCTCTTAATTATAAAAATTTGAAGTCAGATATCGGGATAAATGCTGAAAGATCAGAAAAGTAAAGAACCCATCCACTAGAAAGACTTTTTACCTCTACAGAATCTTCAGACTGAATGGACCAAGATCCTGACTCCAGGATTGCTCAGACAGGATGACATGAGCTCCTGTCTCCTCCTGCCTTACATTCCTCTCTACACCCAGCCATATCCCTTCCTCTCTCCACCCCCCTAGTGCTGGAATTAAAGGCATATGACTCCCAATTACTGGGAATAAAAGTGTGATCTACCACTGCCTCGTTTTCTTTGTCTTTGAGAATGGATCAATCTAGTATAGCCCAGGGTAACCTTGAACTCACAGAGATGCATCTACCTCTGCTTCCTGAATGCTGCAATTAAAGGTGTGTTATATCACTGCCTTCCCTCTGTGGCTTTGTAGTGGCTTACTCACTCTGATCTTCAGGCAAACCTTACTTGTTATAGCACAAACAAAATACCAGTTTCTTTTGATTTTCCTTCACAAACAATTAACTGTATGAAATAAAAATATGTTCCAAAATTCTATATTTTATACATATATTCACATTTAGATGACACTGGTGAAGTGCTTAGTATATTACTTTCTTTTTGAGTTCTTTTTTTCATAGTTTGCTATTATTTTAGGTGTCATATTGCAATTGGCTGCTGTATTTTAATTCCAGTTTTCATTTTGGTTTTCATTTTGGTAAAACAATAAGAGATTGTTTTAGAATCTCTTATATGCTTATAATATAGTTAGTTCAAATCTACCACTACTCCCTGTTCTCCATCTCCTTCCCCACTGTTTTTCTATCCTTGACTCATATACTTTTTAAGCCCACAGAGTCCACTAAGCACTACCAGAATCTGCGTGGATATAAGACTACCCACTGGAACATGGGTCATAAATCAGGAAACTCATACAAGGAAAACTGACTCTCCACCCTTCAGAAGACATCAATTGCCAGTAGATACTCATCTAGGTTTGAGAGTTTCCCCCAAACTAAAACTAGAGCTTTATCACTCATGGGTGCATACACAATGACTATATTCTATTACAGAGATTCTTGCTCATTCATGTTTTTTACTGCTCTATTCACAATATCAGAGAAAGGTAAATACCCTAAATGTGCATCAACTTGTATGCGGATAATGAAAATAGACAATGATTGTATTCAGCTATAAAGAAATTGAAATAATAGAATTTGAAGGCAAATAGATGGAGATAGAAATAATAATTCCTAGTGAGGTATCCAAAAAGACAAAAGCTTCATGTACTCATATACAGATTCTAGTTTTGAATCTTTAGATTTGTAGATGTAACTTGAACTGCCCATAGAGGTCAAGAAACTAGAAAGGTGCCAATTAGAAAAGTAGTTTAAGGTGGGGCAGGGGACAAGGTGAGGATATAGAAAAAAAAAGGTAGTATGAAAAGGAAAAGAGAAATAATGGGGCAGAGATGATTAAGTGGGGTGATATATATGAAAGCAGGGTAAAGGATTATAGATGTGGATAACTAATGCTAACAACCTTTGAAGAAACTTCCCAATCACATTTTAAAATGACTAAATTAGTTCTTATTAGCAACTTGTCTTTTTTCTCCAATTGTTGGGAAGATTTTTTTTCTTTCTATAAAGCTCACTTATCTTCCTTCACTTGATAGAAAACTTACTAGAAACTCCATTTGCATGGACAAGCACTTAAGTTCTTCTTTGGGCTATATGACTGTGTGCTAGACGGTCTTGGATTCTAGAATTGCTGGGGTTGTACAATAGCATTGGTAATATAAATGACCCACCTCCTCACTGATGTAATAGCGAATATTGTTGCGCTGTCCTCTGCCGGAGAGAGACTCTACTGTGAGTTACATATACTACAGATCAAGGAAGGAAGCAGTGCTAGACATACACCTGAAGTCAGTAGACACCCGAAACAGGAACTTCCAGCACAGGTTGTACTTCTGCAACAGCTCCCCCCCCCACCCGATTACTAGTGAGTTGGTTTGCCCGCATTCTGAGAGCAAACTACTTTCACTCTGTGTAGAAGGAGCTGGTGGCAGGCCTGCTTTTCATCCCACCTGGCTCCCCGGAAATAATAACATGGAAACTGTATTCATTTAGACACTGCCTAGCGCATTAGTTCTAGCCCTTATTGGCTAACTCTCACATTTTGATTAACCCATTTCTAATAATCTGTGTAGCACCATGAGGTGGTGGCTTACCGGGAAACATTCAGCATGTCTGACCTGGCGGGTGGCTCCCTGTCATCTGCTTGACTCTGCTTTCTTCCTCCCAGAATTCTTTTCTGTCTTCCCCGCCTACCTATGTTCTGACCTATCAGGCCAAGCAGTTTTCTTTATTAATTAACCAATGAAACCAACAGATAGATAGAAGACACTCCTACATCAACTCTGCCCTCCTTCAGAGCATCTCCAATCTTAATGCTACTTCTTTGTCTCCATCCTCCTATCTCTCCTCCATTTCAAGTCAGTATACACAGCTATGGCAAACCCATGACACTCCATACCTTCTCTTTCCTGTGTGCATTCAAGATCTCTCCAATTTTCATTAATATTTCTTCAGCACTGTGAAAAAAAGAAATAATCATGTTATCATTTCATCTGAAACTTGTAATTCTGTTCCTATCTATCTATCTATCTATCTATCTATCTATCTATTTGTGTAGCCCTTGACTCTACTAGAACTTGTTCTGTAGAACAGGCTGACTTTGAACTCAGATATTTTCCTGCTGCTTTCTTCTTAGTGCTGGGACTAAAGCCAAGCACCACAATACTAGCATAAATTGAACTAATTATTTCTGATAAAGGATGAAGTTAATATCATGAAAAATTCATATTTAAAGGCTTATGAAAAAAGACTTCTGTTTTGTTTCATTTTTTTTAAAGGATGCGAAACCAAAAACACACAGGATCACAGTCACAGAGGGCAGCCTGTAATCCATCCACCTAGCCCTGAGCTCATGGGTGCTAACCTGCTTCAGTTCCACAAATCAGAAGTATTATAAGTAAGTATGGTCATGCCTGATTACGAAAAGTGTTTCCTATTAATGATGAGAGCAGGAGAAATAGAGATAACTTGAGTTGACTTCAGGATTGTTTTAAATAATAATTCAAACTTTGGTGTTCTACTTAAACTTTCTGTACTTTTGAGATATGGTAAAAGTTGTTTCTTCATGAGATTTCAGCTTAGATTGGAAATTCAATGAGAAAACCTGCTTGACAGTATTTCGACATTCTGAGCTCCCGCTCCACTTATTATCTGAAAGCACAGAGGGATCAACAGAAAAAAAATAGTGAAAATGGAATTTTGATCTAACTTTTCTGAAGCTCTAAAGGGTTTTGACTCCAGGCAAAATTTGAGAATAGGTTGAAAAGTGTTTGCGCATATTGCATAACTCTTATGGACCCTATTGCAAAAATAAAGTAGCCAAACACAAAATGTTACCTAGCTATTTTCTGTACTTAATCTTAAAAATTTAATGAAAATGCTAAAAAATTAAATTTTAATTCACCAAGACACTCTTAATAGTATAACATGGCAAATATTTTGAAAATAAACACTTTTAAAACTTGATATTTATCTTTGAATTCACATTTCTCGTCTCAGCTTATTCTGACTTCAAAAAGGCAATTTTTTTACATGTAAAGTTAAAGGCACAACATTATTTTTAATGTCAGGAGGCTCTTAGATGCATAATATAGCTTATTAAGACCACATCACAGCTAATTAGTACAAAATTCTAGTTTCAGTATTTGTATCAATTGTTAACACAAAACACACACAAAATTTTCCAAAGAGAAAAAAAATGTCAGTTTGCCTTTGATACTGGAAGCAAATTGACCCAGGAAATAATTTAAATGAAAGCACTTGGCAATAATCTAGAAGGAAGTCAAGATTCTAGGCCAGCTTTTTTTCCCCACTGTGTTCACAGATATTACACATCAGACTGAAACATAAATGCCACATACTCTCGTAATTGAGATGGACTTCTAATCACTGAGTAGCATTTGTGTGTGTGTCTATTTGTGCTATGAATTTTCAGAGACCATTTTTATTTAATTTTATAGAGCTATGATGTATTTCACAGTTATAAAGCCCATGAGGCCACTAAGATGACTCAGCTGGTAAAGTCACTTGTGTAGTCTAGAGACCTCAATTCAGTCCCCAGAATCTACATAAAATTGAAAGGAAAGAATCCACTCTGCAATGTTGTCTTCTGAGTCTCACGTGAATGCCGTTACATGCTCACTTGTTCATATACACCACAATCCCACATATAATAATAATGAACCTGTGAACAAGAATTACTGCTATACTATAAATGCCTCGTGGGACAGAGAAAACTCGTATTCAGAAAAAAAAAAATCTCAAATTGGTGTCAAAACCGGGATTCACACAGAGGTACCAATGCCATTCAATTTTCACTATGGCTTTAGCTGCTGTGAGTGACTACGGATCTAAAATTCACTTAATTCTTCCTGTTTTGATTTTGTTTAAAATACTTTTTAGAAGTAGTCTGACTTGTTTCTGTAAAGACATAAGGAAGCAAAACATCTTGTTCTATTCAACTTGAGATATACCTTGTGTTTGAGTATGGATTTCAGCAAAATAAGACACTTATTGTTAACTTCATGTAATCTGGCAGAGATAAAAATAATACAAGAAACTGTCTGAACAATATTGCTGACACAAGGTAAGAACTAAGAAAATGAATGAAATTATCATACCCACATTATATTTTCTCATTTATTTCTTATGAGTAGATACAAAGGCATAAATGTTAACCATAAAGGAACTAAGATATATTTGAATAAGTTTCAGATTGTTTCTAAATCTATTATGGCATGTCAATGGTCAGCCTTTTAAATGGAAGAAGCTTACATGGAATAGCAATTCTTTTGCCTTTTTGTAATTAAGGACGTTTAGAAAGATATTTCAAACATATTTTCACTAAATTATAAGAAAAGGGTAACTGGGCAAAAGGCTTCTAGAGTACCCAACCTAGACAACAATTATTCTGTTAGAGTCTGTTTGATGTCACTATGTCAAATTCTAGAAATATTTAAATGTAGCCTCTAGGGGAAAATTTTCAGTTAATTTTGGTCCATTTTAAGTCTGCTTACTAAATGGTTACTATCCATTTTCCACCCCAGTTCGGTTTTAACAAGATGTGCACTTGTTACTGGAATAGTTTGCATACAGTTCGCAGGAGCCAAAATATAAAAAGTATTTTTATAAATATCAGAAATCTGGGTTCTTCTGAATGTGAATTCTAATTTCAGAGAGACTAGGAAAGAAGCAGAGATGCTGCAAAGATCCTATAGAATAATCTTGTTCTAAGTGTTTTCTTATCTGCTGATGTTTAGTCCAGAAGATTAAAAGGGTCAACACTATATGCCACCTACACTTTCTTTCCTGTTTCCATTTTGAGAGTCAGACTTTAAAGTCTAGGGCAGTAGCACCCATTACACATATGCATTCAAAATCACAAAGTAAACACACAGACCCCTGAAAAGCTACACATCAGGCTAATTTGTGCATAACCTAAAAAATTCAGAATACAAAAATGAGACAATATAAAAAGAAAAAAGAAAATTCAAAGAGAATAGGCAGTGTCATCTCTAATCTTACATTAGAACATATATTAGCCCACTTCTTAACAAAACTTCACAAGGCATACCCAAAAATTTGAAAATATGATTAATTCAAAGAATAAACAACTCAGCAATATGTTAAATGATCCTTTTTAAAAGATGCATTTATAAATCTGGTACACAATCTTTACTCCATTTAAAGATATTCAAAGGCTAATGAACATGGGGAAAAGCCAAATTCAGATATGAAGATAAAATAAACACACACACACACAGATATATATATATATAATATATATATATATTATATATATATAAAGCTAAAATGAATACGAAACAATTACTTCTGAAGCTGAAAAAATACAGTACTGACATAAAAATTTTTCTGGTAGGATATAAAGGAAGATATGAACAGACAGAGGATACATTAAAGAAATAGTGAAGACAAATCCCAGCAAAATTCTTCACAGACCTTGAAATAATAATACCCAACTTCCTACAGAAAAGCCAAAAAAAAAAAAAAAGAAAAATAAACAAAAAAACAGGAGAGCCAAAACAATCCTGTAAAATAAAGGAACTTTGGAGGTATCACAATCCCTGATTTCAAACTCTACTATAGAGCAACAGTACTGAAAACAGACTGGTATTGACATGAAAACAGAAAGGAGGACCAATGGAAACAAATTGAAGACCCGGATATCAATCCATATACCTACGAATAACTGATTCTTGACAAAGAAGCAAAAAAATATAAAATTGAAAAAAGGAAGCATATTCAACAAATGATGCTGGTATTACTGGATATCAGAATGTAAAGGAATGAAATTAGATACACATATATCACCACGCACAAAACTCAGGTCAAAATGGATCAAAGACCTCAACATAAAAGCAACCTCACTGAACCTCATAGAAGAGAAAGTGGGAAGTACACTTGAACGTATTGTCACAGGAGACCACTTCCTAAATATAACCCTAGTACCATGGACACTGAAAGAAACAATTAATAAATGAAACTTTCTGAAACTGAGAAGCTTCTGTAAAGCAAAGGACGTGGTCAACAAGACAAAACAGCAGCCTATAAAAAGGGAAAAGATCTTTACCAACCGCACATTATACAGAAAGCTGATCTCCAAAATATACAAAGAACTCATGAAATTCATCATCAAAACAATGAATAACCCAATAAAAAATGGGTACAGACCTAAAAAGAGAACTCTCAACAGATTAATCTAAAATGGTTGAAAGACACCAGAGCAAATGCTCAACATCCTTACCCATCAGAGATATGAAAATCAAAACAACTTTGAGATGCCAACTTACACCTGTAAGAATGACCAAAATCAAAAACACTGATAATAGCTTATGTTGGAGAAGATGTGGGGTAAAGGGAACACTTCTCCATTCTTGGTGGGAGTGCAAACTAGTACAGCTTCTTTGGAAATCAGTATGACTATGTCTTAGAAAATTAGGAAGCAACCTAACTCAAGACCCAGCAATACTTTTGAGTCTTTATGCTAAGGTTACTCAATCACACCACAATGGAATGTGCTCAACTATGTTCAGAGCAGCACTATTTGTCATAGCCAGAACATGGAAACAACCTAAATGCCCCTCGACCAAAGAATGGATAAAGAAGATATTACACAATGGAGTACTACACAGTGGAAAGAAAAAAAAATGACATATTGAAATTTGAGGTCCAGTGGATGGATCTAGAAAACATCTTATTGAGTGAGGTATCCCAGGCCCAGAAAGACAAATATAATATGTACTCACTCAGAGTGGATTTTAGACATAAAGCAAAGGAAAATACGCCTACTATACACAATCCCGGAGAACCTAGACTGTAAAAGTACTCTAAGAGAGACAAAGATGGATCTAATCTACATGGGAAGTAGAAAAAGATAAGATCTTCTGAGTAAATTTGGATCATGAGAATCATGGGAGAGGGTTGATGGGGAGGGGAGAGGAAGGGAGGGAAGTGGAGAAAATATATAGCTCAATAAAAACTATTGAAAATTAGTGAAGACAAGAAAACAGTGTGGAAATAATATATAAAATTGAACTGACTCAAGCATGATAGTTCATATCTGAAATCCTAGTACTGACAAAGCTGAAGCAGGAGGGGAGGGTTTGAAATTGAGGCCAGCCAAGGCTTAAATAAAAGAGCAAACTAACTGAGCAAAGCCTTCAGAGCACCAAACAAATAATACATACATTTTAGAAAGCCAGGAAGTGCATGAGAGGGATTAATGGACAGAGAACCTCCATAAAGATACAATAGCTAAAATCTTTCCATTTTATGAAAATTGCCTTTAATCTCCTTCCCTTGCCCCTTCTCTACACACAAGCACTTACCCCACCCATCCATGCACACCCCACCCACACACACAGGAGGAGGAAAGAGAAAGGGAGAGAGATAAATACATACAGAAAGAGTGCATTATAAAAAAATAAATCACAGCTGGAATTACTGAGACTTGCCATGTACAGGGGGATTTAAGCAAACTTATCAACAGATTTCTCAAAAATAACTTCAGAGGTCAATCAAATAGACATCAAATATACCTGAAAGGTATAAAAGAAAAAAAATTTTCTCCTCATGTTTTTCAATGTGGCAATATTTTATTTTTCAAATAATTAAGATACGTTTAGACAGACAGAACCTATTAATGTTTGACTACTTCAGTTATCTAACAAGAAATTCTTAACAACATAGCTGAGAATAAAAGACAAAAGAGTTACAAGAAGCCATATGCAGAAAAAAACTCACCACACTGAATATTTAAAAAGAAATGCTAAAATTTGGAATCTTCATTGGCAAATCATGGAGAAAGACTGAATGTTACAGTCTTCATAGAGCTCAGGTTTTGAAAATAAAACTAGTACATATTATATATATATATATATAATGAATATATATGTGTGTGTGTGTATGTGTGTGTAGATATGTGTTTGTGATTTTACGTTATTACTTATCACAAATAAAATCCCCCCTCTTTTTTAAAAAGAAACTTATAACTCTCATTTCAAAAAGCTAACATATTTTGCAGAAGTCACTGTCCTTATGACTGGATTTGGTGATTTCTTTCTTTTGACTGGAAAAAAAAGGTAAAATCAGTGAAAAAAATAGATAAATTGGACTTTGTAATATTTTTTAAATGTGGATCAAAAGACAATATAAGCAGAAGAAAAAACATTCTAATGGACAAAAATATTAAGAAATACAAGATAAGGGATTTTTCAGGTATAAATAAACAGTATCTCTAAAAACTAATAACCCCAAACCTAACTCAAAAAACAAAATGACCGAAGGACTTCAATAGATATGTTTCCAGTATAGACATGACAAGCATCAATACACAAAGAAAATATAAACCCTCTGAAACACACACATTGTTAGTAATATGCCAATCAAAAGTACAATGAAATTTCATTCCTTCAATTAAGTTGACTGCTATAAAACTTCATCTGGCGATGGATTGAGATAGAGACAGAGACCCAATTTGGAACAATGGACTGAACTCTTAAGGTCCAAATGAGGAGCAGAAGGAGGGAGAACATGAGCAAGGAAGTCAGGACCACGAGGGGTGCACCCACCCACTGTGACAGTGGAACTGATCTGTTGGGAGCTCACCAAGGCCAACTGGACTGGAACTGAATAAGCATGGGATGAAACCGGACTCTCTGAACATGGCGGACAATGAAGGCTGATGAGAAGCCAAGGGCAATGGCACTAGGTTTCGATCCTAATACATGAACTGGCTTTGTGGGAGCCTAGCCTGTTTGGATGCTCACCTTCCTGAACCTAGATTAGAAGTGGGAGGACCTTGGACTTTCTGCAGGGCAGGGAATTTGGACTGCTCTTCAGTACCTAGAGGGAGGGGGAATGGAGTGGGGGGAGGGGGCGATGTGTGGGAGGAGGGGAGGGAAATGGGAAACGGGGAGGAAGTGGAAATTTTAATTAAAAAAAAAAAGACCAGCTGAGAAATAAACAAAATAATATCTTAAAAAAAAAAAGACTTCATAAGTATTTTTGAACAAAGGGGGACTTTGGAAATTTTCTCATTATTAAATGAGTTTGCAAAATGACTTAGTGACTATGAAAACTGGTAATTTCTCGATAACCTGAAGCTAAAATTAAACATTATCCAGAAATTCAACTGCTCATATATTTATCATTTTAATTGAAAATGAGTTTTGAGTACACATTTATATAATTACATTCATTACAGCATCATTTGTAGAAACCTCATCAGAGAAGGAGTTTTAGCAACTGTGGTTGTGTAATGTGCAGGCAGAATTTGGTATATATATATATATATATATATATATATATATATATATATATATGATATTGTTTAGAATTTAAAAGGACGATGGTTCTTAAATGTCTTTGCATGTCTTCATGAGTATAGTTAATACCATTGAGTTGTACATGTGGAAAAATAAAACAGGGATTATAACATATTAGGTATTTTATTGCAATAAATTTTGAGAGCATGCTGATAATCTCAGTAATCTCTAAAGAGACTGATACAAGAGGACTGTTAGAGTTCAAGGGCAGCCTTGAGTCTGCAGTGAGTAACACGCTAGCCAGGTATATACAGCAGGTCTCTGTATCAAAATTAAAAACAAAAACTCAGACACTTTTTAAAATAACAAATGCTGAAAAGAAGATATATATCTATTGAAAAGTGTTTTCCAGTATCATCAGATAAATAAGAGTATGGACATGTTTCTACTAAAATGTAAAAGTAACTTGTGGACATACAGTCAGGCAATTTTATGCAGACTAACTATATGCTCGAGTCTGTTATCACAGTTCTGAAAGGGAATAATAGACTTATCTGAAGACAGAATACGATGTGTACAGGGATGAAAAGTAAGATGAAGGTATAGCTGATAGAAAGGAAAGCTTTCTGCAAGACTTCACAACATGGATGATAGATTGAAGCCAACAAAGAAGTGGAACAGAGGAGTTAGATGAGCTATGGTGAGTCGATGGTGACCATAACAGCTAAGTGGGCATGTACTATGTAAGCTAAGCATTATGATCAGCATATACTGTATTCCAGTGTTTGAGGACCTGTCTCCAGAGCAGTTAGGAAGCATAATCGTCAACATGATAGATGTTGAAGAACTAGTTCAAGCTGGCTTTGTGGGAGCCTAGGCTGTTTGGATGTTCACCTTAATAGTCCTGGAAGGAGGTGGGAGGTCCTTGGACTCCCCACAGGGCAAGGAACCCTGTCTGCTCTTAGGGCTGATGAGAGAGGGGGAGTTGATTGGGGGAGGGGGAGGGATATGGGAGGCGGTGGCAGGGAAGAGACAGAAATCTTTAATAAATAAATAAATTAATAAAAAAACAGAAAATTGAGAAAATTGGTCAAAACAGTAAATTGTGTATTGCCCAGTTTGTTAAATTCAAATCTTAACTTTCATTCTTCAGCTGTCATATTTTAGAAAGTTTTTCTTTTCTTTTTTACAGACATTTGTCTTTTATAAATGAAATTAGTAAACATAATCTGCCTGTAATGGGTGAAATCATGCCCAGGAACACACATAGCTCAATTCAAGTCCCTAAAACTTACGAATGTTTCCTTATCATAAAATGTTTGAAAATATAATGGAACTTTTCCTCGATTATTTAGGTCATTCATTAATTAAATGGCAAGTGTTCCAATGGGGAAAAGCCGTATAATATTTCATCTGTAGAGAGGATAAAGTGCAATAACAGAGTGATGATAAAGATAAGCTGAATTAACGCTGAGAACATTTTGAGAACTCATGGTCTTGCTTTTGAAATTCTGGCCTCTAGAACAGAAAGAATAAATATTTATTATTCTATACCACTGTATGTTTTAGTGCTGATTTATTATACTACTTACTAATACTGTTTTTCAGATAGAGCTGAAAAGGGAAGTCAAAAATAACACTAATACTAATAGTGTTTTAATAGATTAGGGCCTAGTCAATAAAGTCCCTACTAAGTCAGCATAAGAATATTCATATAAAAACTCAGGCATGGTGGTTAGTTGTGATCCCATTGTCATAGAAGTAAGATAGACAAATTCATATAACTGCATGAGCAGCCTTCTTAGGACACTAAGTACCTCCAGGTCAATGAGACTCTGTTTCTATAAAACAAGGGATTGGTGGCCTCTGATGAACAACAGGTTATCAAAGGTAACATCTGGCCTCCACATACATGTACACAACATGCAATGGAGTGCACACAACCATACATGCATTCCTCTACATGTATGCACAAAAACACATGTACACATGCACATAAAATTATCAGTACATAATGAACTAGAGTGAAATTGTTTACTCTGTTGAGAATAGAGTATTTCATTTATATTTGGATTTAAGAATAGGCTCTGCTTAACAATACTGTATAATATGTATATTGGATGGATAGATAGATAGATAGATAGATGATATTTGAATAGAAAGATAGAGAGCTAGATAGATTAGCTATAATGTGTCAAGCATTTTCATTGTTCTGAGAGCATCATAATATTCTGAAAATATTTATTCTTAGCATCACAAACTTCTTTTTCCCCATTTTTTCTTACCTGAGTTATTTTTTTCTTTTTTTCTTTATTATATTTTTAAAAAATACCAGTCCACATTCCTGTTTCCTCCCCTCCTCCCATTCCCTTTCCACATCGTCCCTCCCCACCCCCATCCAATGCTTCAATAGGGTAAGACACATTGCTTTGGGGAATGTCCAAAGCCATCCCTGTTATATCTATGCTGAGCAAGTATCCATTCAGAGAATAGGATCCCAAAATGACAGTACATGAAGTAGGGAAAAATCCTGGTGCCACTGCCAGTACCCCTCAGTATGCGCTAGGAATTCAACTGTCAACCACATTCAGAGGAATTAGTTTGGTCCTATGCTTGTTCCTTCCAAGTTTGGCTGGAGTTGGTGAGCTCCTATTAGCTCAGATAAATTGCTTCAGTGGGTGAAACCATTATGGTCTTGACCTCTTTGCTCATATCCACATTCCTTTCCCTCTCCAACTGGACTTTGGGAGCTGTATTGTAAGGAGCCCACTAGTTTGTCCCACTCATGCAGAACCGAAACACACACACACACACACACACACACACACACACAGAGAGAGAGAGAGAGAGAGAGAGAGAGAGAGAGAGAGAGAGAGAGAGACTGCTTGGCCCCATTAGCTCTAACTTCTTATCCACTAACTCTTATACCTTAATTTACCCTTTTCTCTTAATCTGTATATATCCATGGGGCTGTGGCTTACTGGATAAAGTTCTGCGTGTCTGTCTCCAGTGTGGCTGCATGGCTTCTCTCTTACTCTTCCCCCTTTCTCCCAGGATCCACCTTAGTTTTCCCCACCTAGCTTTACTCTACCCTATCAGGCCAACCAGTTTCTTTATTAACCAATGGTATTCATAGCATACACAGGGGAATTTCACATCTCCTCTGCTTTTCTGTTTAAATAAGGAAGGTTTTAACTTTAACATAGTAAAATTACATATCACAAACAGTTATCAAGCAAGAACTATACTTACATATTTATATATACTTTATTATTTATCATAACTAAGAAAAACACTAATTATTACTATCTACAACTCCATCAAAGACTGCAAAAGGATATAATATTGCCTAAGTAAACAATAAGTTCTATGTAAGCAACTTCCAAAACACTACAAATGACAGAGACATCTTATTGCCAGCACAGTCACCCAAAGTTCTTCTGTAACATTGGGGCAACCAATCTTCAACCCACAGGCCTATAGTATCCAGCAAACTTTTCCATGAAGCAGGAAATTTCAAAGACAGTTCCGCCTATATTGGCAGTTTGTCAGTCACTTTATTATTTATTAAGAGTCTGTCTGGCAGACTATTTAATGAAGCAGGAACCCTGAAGAATGGTCTCACCTTTAACCAAGTTCAGCAGTCATTTCCCTCTGTGTCCTGCATGTCCAGTATATCAAGCAGTCCAGGCAAGAACAGTTTTTTTCCCAAATGGCTAAACAAACTCAATAAGGAGCCTCTCCAATGCTCAAAGGTCTCTGAGAGATTTGAAGATTACCTATCTAACTGAAATAAATCTTTATATATCTAGAAAACTTATCTAACATGACTACAAGCTTAACTATTAAGATGACTCTCTATTAACCTATATTTCTTTCCTTCTTTTTTTTTTTTTTTTGGATTTTTGAGACAGGGTTTCTCTGTAGTTTTTGGTGCCAATCCAGGAACTAGCTCTTGTAGACAAGACTGGCCTTGAACCCTATTTCTTAATTTTATACATTATATTTGTAAATGAGCTGCACACATAATACCTTAATCAAAATCAGAAATAAACATATACAGAATCGACTTTAAATTTGTATCCATAAGCCAAAATTCATACCAATGCAAAGTATCTATGTTTATAGCATACCCCCCTTTAAATATAAACAAACATTTATAAACAACATTTTGGAATATGGGCATAATTTTTTCCAAAATGCTTCCTGCTTTTTGTTGGGCAAAGTAATTTTTTGGGTGTTCACAGCAACTTTTCAGAAGGTCTTGGACCATTAAATCATATTAATTTGGAAACAATCCACAGGTTCTCATCCTCTGTGAAACAAAAGAAGAACCTCTTTTCCAAAGCAAAATATTCTTAGGCCCAAATTCTGAGGACAAGATAACTTTAAAGTATATATGTTGGTTACTTGGGTCCTTCACAGTAAAAAAAATAAAACAAAACACAATAATATACATAATCCAGACTCTCTTTCTATATTCAATCTTCATGTGGTTTTTACTGTATTATTTTTTAATATTTATTTATCTTTACTCCTTTAATCTATGACTGTTAGTACTCCGTTTCTTTAAAGACTTTGTTTTATTTTTTATAAACCACTCAATTCTTTTTATAACCCTCTATACTCTTTTTCTTTTTCTCCCAGGCTACATACATTTTTAAAACACATTGTGTCTTATTTAGAGGTCTTTTATGTCTGAATCTGTCCTATTGTATATCTGTAATTCCTTACTGTCCAGGAACGCTTCTTAAAAGACTAAGTGCTTCTTAAAATCTTAAGCTGTAGTATTGCTAGGGGAAATATGGCCTTGCCATGAGATTGTGGCTTGTGAGATAATGTTCTGGGTGTCTGTCTCTAGCTGGGCTACATGGCTTCTCTATCACTCTGCCTCTTTTCTCCCAGCATTCAGTTTAGTTTTCCCTGCCTAGATCTACGCTACCTTATCAGACCAAGCCAGATTTTTTTTCCCCAATGGTCCACAGCATAGAGAAGGGAATTCCACATCAGTGTTCAGTCTATTGCTCTGATCTGGGTCTCTTCCTGTTTCCATCAGTTACTGGATGAAGGCTTTATGATGATATTTAAGATATTCATCAGTCTGACTACAGGACAAGTCATGATCATGCCTCTTCTCCTCTATTGCTTAGGGTTAGCTGGGGTCATCCCCATGGATTCCTGGGAATTTCTCTAGAGCCTGGTTTTTGCTAAGCCTATAATGGCTCCCTTAATGAAGATAACTCTTTCCTTGCTCTCATCTCTGCCCTTCTTCCATCTCAGCTATTCCATTCCCTCAAGGTTTCCTCAACCCTTCATTCTCTCCTCTGCTTCTTCTTCTACCCTCACTTATCACCCTACCCCCATGCTCCCAATTTTGTCAGTAGATCTTGTCTGTTTCCAATTTCCAGGTGAATCTATATATTTTTGGGGGGTTCACCTTATTACTTAGCTTCTCCAGGATCAAAAACAAAAGGCTCAATGAACTTTCTTTATAGCCAGTATCCACATATATGTGAGTACATACCATATTCATCTTTTTGGGTGTTGATTACCCAAATTCCATCCATTTGCAACTCCAGATGTCATTGTTTTTTTTTTTCTTACCACTGAGTAGTTCTCTAATGTGTAGATGTACCACATTTTCTTTATTCATTCTTCAGTTGAGGGGAATCTAGGTTGTTTCCAGGTTCTGGCTTTAACAAATAATGTTGCTATGAACACAGTTGAAGAAATGCTTTTGTAATATAATTGAGCATCTTTTGGGTATATGCCCAAGATTGGAATTGCTAGAACATGAGGTAGGTTGATTACCAATTTTGTGAGAAACAGCCATACTGAGTTACAAAGTAGTTGTACAAGTTTTCATTTCCACCAGCAATGGATGAGTATTCCCCTTACTCACATCCTCTCCTGCATAAGCTATTACTGGTGTTTTTGATCTTAGCCATTCTGACAGATGTAAGATCATATCTCAGAGTTGTTTTGATTTGCATTTTCCTGATGGCTAAGAATATTGAATATTTCCTTAAGTATTGTTTGGCCATTTGAAATTCTTCTGTTGAGAATTCTGTTTAATTCTGTACCCCATTTTAAGTGGGTTATTTAGAATTTTAATGAATGGAAAAAAGAAAGTATCTTCAACAAATGGTGTTGGCATAACTGAATGTTAACATATAGAAGAATTAAAATAGATCCATATCTATCACCATGCACAAAACTAAGTTCCCAATGGATTAAAGAACTCAATATAAATTTGACCACAGTAAACCTGATAGAAGAGAACGTGGGATGTAGTCTTCAGTGCATGGGGCATGGGGGACTACTTCATAAATATAACCCCAGTAGCATACACACTGGGGTGCAACAATAAAAAATGGCACCTCCTGAACCTAAGAAGCTTCTGTAAAGCAAAGGATATGGTCAATATGACAAAAAGGCAACCTACTGAATGGGAAAAGATCTTCACCACTCCACATAAGAAAAAGGACTGACCTTCAAAATATATAAAGAACTCAAAAAATTAGACATTAAAATTCTAAATAGCCCATCACAAACTCCTATTGAGAACCTATATAAGAATTTATACTTATTTCAAATTTAGTAATTTTGCTAGTGAAGGCAGACAATGTGAGAGAAAAAAAAAAGAACGGCATGATCTAATATGAATAGAGAAGAGAATAAAGAGAAAGACACCTATAAATAAGAAATCTTACCTAACTGAGAATACTACTTTGTCCTTGACAAGTTATTCATAGGAGTATGGTGAATTATCCATAAATACAATTTTTATAACATTGATTTTTTTCCTCTTGATCTTCACATTGTTAGCTAGCTGTTCTATTTGAGTATATAAAATGTTGACTGTGTTCCAAAAACATCCTAATTGCAGTTTTGGCTCCATGTATTTTGGCACTAATCCTTTTAATAATCTTCAAGGTTCAAGTTCCTATAAACACCAAACACATGAATATTTATGAAATTGAGTGTTGGTTTTCTCAATAAGTATTATGAGCATATTTTCCACTGTGAACATTTTAAACTCAAAAAGTATTCAAGCCTACTATGTGTTAGCCACTGTTATGTCAAAATATAATGACTTGCAGTATATACTATAAAGAACAAATGAATTTAAGGTATTTTATTTTTGCTAGGTAAATATTAGATAAATATTATATTCTTTCATTAAGAGTATGATATCTCACAAGGTGATAGTAACACATTGTGTTAATTCCAGTACTCAAAAGGCAGAGACAGGTGAATCTCTTTAAGCTTGAGGCCAGCCTCATCTGCAAAGTAAGAAGTGAGTTCCACAACAGCCAGGGCTGTTAAACAGAGAAATTCTACTTCAAAAAAAAATAAGAAAGAAAAATAAAATATATATATATAGAGAGAGAGAGAGAAAGAGAGAGAGAGAGAGAATGGTATCTAAATGTTAAATGTTAGATAAATTTATAAAACCATGTATAGGATAGGCAAACTTACATCCTTTATTTTGTTTTGAAAAAGACAGTTTAGACAGATATTAGTAAGTGACTGGAAATGATATATGGTACTGAACAATATTAAAGATTTCTGCAAAATTTTAGCGACAGCATCTGGACATCTGACATAATCATAATGGAAATGTAAAGGGAGGAATCAAACTGAAACATTGAATTATATTAGAACAGTTCATGATTACAATGATGAAAACAGTGATAGTACGTTTAATAGAATATCAATCATGGTTTTCTAGGTACACAGAACCTGCAGGATACAGAATGTTATACTAGTAGATTTACTGTGATGAATTGGATCAAGGGGGATAGATGCTATGGAGCTTAAGATGCTTTCTTATACATGACAGGGCTGGCAGTGTGACCCAAATCTAATCCACCATGCATGCAGATCACTGAAGTCAAGGGCCTGAGTCAAAGAGTTCAATGGCCTGAAGACCAAGGGTTCAATTTAAGAACTGAAACAGAAGTTCTTGCTCTTTCTTGTATTCTCTCAGAGTGGTCCATGAATTGAAAACTAGACACTGCCACTTGAGGCCATTCAACCTCATTAAATAAAATGTTTGATACGATAATTTTTACCAGAGAAGCTATAAGAGAAATACTCAGAATTGTGTTATACCAAACAAACATCAAGAGTTGAAATAATTTTAAAAATTACCATTGCAGACTTATCAAGAAAATTACCCTCAAATATTAAATAAAAACATATGTGGCATAAGAGCTTTCTGAAAATGTTTTATACACAGAGGAATCGACATAAATAAGAAGTCAAATCTCACCTGTGGATGAAATAAAACAATAAAATCAATATAAGTAAAGTTACATACCCTAATAAACTGTGCCTTAGGTAATGAATATCTCATTCTTATCTGCAAAGATTCATGAGAATGAATTACAAACATATAAATATTTCAGAATAAAATATTAATTCATATATATGCTAGATAATTCCATGTAAATTTTTAAAATGCTAATCTTCAAGTGGGAAAATATTCCAATTAGGATTGCAGGTTTATGAATCATAGGAGTAGTTAAGTGCATCAAAATTTAAAACTTACTTATTTTATAAATAACCAAAGGTATAAGAATTAAAGCCACTATTAATACTGAGTACTTAAAGTTAAAAACTTACATGTCACTTCTCACTCAATGGCACAGTCCAAACCAAAAAGTAAAAACAAAACAATAAACAATACTGTTACAGATTAGAGCCCATTAGAATACTTGTACATTGTAAATGAAGTTTGAAATTTGTGCAGCTACTTTGAGATACAGCTGTTATCCTAAGATTTTGATCAGACATATCATTTTGCCATAATAACCCCTCTGACTTAGATCCAATAGTAATATGCAGAACATATCTGAAAACAGGATGTAATACAACAAAAAAATGTACATGGACAAGAACTATTAAAGCAGTGTTATTGTGAATAGTTCAGAAAAGAAACCAATGAGTTTACTGCAGCTATTTGTATATGCATGGGTGAGATGTTACTTATAAAAGCTTAGCAAGTCAAACGCTGTTGCATCAATTGAAAAGGTCAGTCCACATTGTGGTACAGTTTCACAAAAGCTGCACACTAGAGCTCACTAACCACCTTGCAGGCACCTCCACCAAGGGGTTCTTTTCTCCAGAAATTTTTTACTGTTTGATGGTATTCAGTGTAACCCTTATGCATCCTGTAACTTTATGAGTCTCTTAAAAATAAATTTTGTTAGTCTTTTGAGTTTTATGACTCTGATATTGATAAAGAAGATTTTCATTTGGGAAGAAATGCCAAGAAAACTCATAATGATCATGAATGAGTTGTAATTATATGCAGTAGCATTGGTTAGTTCATGAACTCAATACTATACAAACAATTCAAGCATGGCAGTAATGGCTTAGAAAGACTGGAAACCTCAAATTCATCCTAGTCCATATAATGGATAACATGGTATAAATAAATTAAGCTAACGTTTTTACAAATAGGAATTCAAGCTGAGAGAAGTGCGTATTGCAATAATTAGTTTATTTAATTTGGGGGCAGCATTCTATTTAAGAAGAGAAGTGAGGATGTAAAATTGAACTTCTATTGTGATTGCCATATTCTATTTTCTGCCTTGAGTATTTCTTGTAAAGGTATATTTACTTTTGCTTTCTAATTATTCTTTGAATTAAACAGAAGATTTGGGAACAGTTATTTATATGTGTTTAGCCTTCTTTAAAGTATTTAAATAAAATACCCTTAAAACAGAAGTAATATAAAGAAAATAGGCTCTGGAAGGTCTCTTGCCACTCCTTAGTTTATGAGCTTAAACTGTAAGTGTATAAGGCTTTCCTTGGTGAGACTTCACTAGAAAACACAGCCTTTGGAGAAGTAAGATAGCTCTAATTCCAACCTGACTGGTACCTTTATAAGAAAGATACACTACAGATATTTGTGTGGGAAGATGACCTAATAATACAGGAAGATGGGTCCCTATCCAACTAAAAAACAGTCAGTGGGAAAAATCCTGCTAAGAATTTGACCTTTAGCTTTTCAGCCTCAGCAAACAGTGAAAGAAAGAAGAGCACTGGACTGAGCTCCCAAGATCCAAATGAGGAGCAGAAGGAGGGAGAACACGAGCAAGGAAGTCAGGACAGCTAGGGGTGCACCCACCCACTGAGGCTGTGGGGCTGATCTAATGGGAGCTCACCAAGGCCAGCTGGACTGGAACTGATGTAGCATGTGATCAAACCGGACTCTTTGAATGTGGCTGACAATGACAATGAGGGCTGACCGAGAAGCCAAGGACAATGGCACTGGGTTTTGCTCCTACTGCATGTACTGGCTTTGTGGGAGCTTAGTCTGTTTGGATGCTCACCTTCCTACCTGGATGGAGGGGGGAGGACCTTGAACTTCCCACAGGGCAGGGAAACCTGATTGCTCTTTGGACTGGAGAGGGAGGGAGAGAAGGAGGGGGAGGGGAGAAAAATGGAAGGAGGGGAGGAGGTGGAAATTTTTAATATAAATAAATAAATAATTTTTTCAGGAGAATAATAAAATATGAATGTTGTTCCCTCAAGAACAAATGTTGAAAAATAAATTACCTCTAATATATATATAAAAAGAGAGAGAGAGAGAAAGAAAGAAAGAAAGAAAGAAAGAAAGAAAGAAAGAAAGAAAGAAAGAAAGGTAATGCGTGTGGTAAATATTTTGTTTGTGCTTTATCAAATAAAACTTGTATGAAGATCAGAGTGCAGAGCTAGCTACTAGGTAGACATAGAGACCAGGCAGTGATGGCACCTTTAATTCCAGGACTGGGAAAACAAGGGCAGATGATAATCTGTTAGTTCAGGGTCACCCTGGACTACAAAAGATTGAATCAGTCTAAAAGAGAAACAAAGCCAAGCGGTGATATCTTAAATTCCAGCACTAGGGAGGTGAAGACAGAAAGTGATATGGCTGGACAAAGAGAGAAATATAAGGCCGAAGAAGACAGAAATGGAAATGGAGTCAGGTTTCCTAGAAAAGACACTCAGTTTCAGGATTTCATAGAGGTAAGAACTAGTGTCTGGCTGCTCTGCTTCTCTCTCATCTTCAGGTAAGCTTAATTGTTAAAGCATAAACAAAATATCACCGTGTGTGTGTGTGTGTGTGTGTGTGTGTGTGTGTGTGTGTGTGTGTGTGTGTAAATACAAGCATATGCAGATGTCTTAAGCTCTCAGCCCACAGATCTTTTGTTTCTACCTACCTGAAACAACAGTAAAATTTCATTAGTCAGTTTTTCATTTCTTTGGCAAAATATAAGGGAAATCAGGAAGAGAGGATTTGCTTTCTGACTCAGAGGTCCATGATTTGCTCTAGGCATTTCTCAGTGATTGGCCACATCAGCTTTGGTTAGAAACACCTCTTATCCAAACCAGGACACAAGATAAAGAAAAAAAAATGGAAATATGTTGCAATATTTATATTTTTACATACCGTATAAAATATATTCTAATATATATGTATGCATACATATATGATGGGAAATAAAATAGATAATATAAAGTTGTTATTTTTGAGAGTAAATATATTTAAAGTATTCTGGCAAGAATAAAAGAAGGATGATACTTGTCAAAATTATTTAACTATGTTTCAGGTTTCTTTTCAAGCTGTTACACTCAATCTGATCTCATAAGACCCCTGTTCAGCATGTATTACAATCCTGAACTTACTTGCATATATTAAGAACAGAGGAATTAACTAATTTGTACAAGTTCCTCTACTTACAAAGTGCTGTAACAGGCTACAACTCAGACAGCTTAACTGCCAAATTCATGCTACTGACTACTTCTGGAACACTAACGTACAAACAATGAAATTCTATTTTTTCATATCATTTGTGTAAGTGTTGAAATGCTAATAATGCTTACTATTTGTATTCAAAGGCATGTTTTAGCAGAAATTAAAACTAAGATGAACTTTTAGAGGGCAACTTAACGATTTGTATTAAGTCCTTTGTTAATCACATAGACAAGAAACATTGTAAGATCAAGGATATTTATCAGATTATTATTAATAACAAACCACGACATGACAAATACATCCATCAAAAGATAACTAAGACAAATTATAATGTGATCCTTGAAATAAACACCTTGCATCTATTAAGCATGATGCATCTGTTCTATACTTAGTGACAAGAAAGGATATCTGTGATATTACTTCATATATCTCTTCATCATATACTTTTAACAGATATTTTTTGTTATTTATTTATTTTTTTATTATTAAATTTTTTAAATTACAAATTTCCGCCTCCTCTCCGCCTCCCTTTTCCCTCCCCCTACCCCCACTCCCCACGCCCCACTTCTCCCCCTCCTTCTCCAGTCCAAAGAGCAGTCAGATTTCCCTGCCCTGTGGGCAGTCCAAGGTCCTCTCCCCTCCATCCATGTCTAGGAAGGTGAGCCTAGGCTTCCACAAAGCCAGTACATGCAGTAGGATCAAAACCCAGTGCCATTGTCCTTGGCTTCTCAGCAGCCCTCATTGTCCACCATATTCAGTGAGTCCGGTTTTATCCCATGCATTTTCAGTCCCTCCAGCTGGCCTTGGTGATCTCCTAATTAGGGTTGGCAAGAGCCTTGACTCTAGAGGGGTTCCCAGGGGTTCAGAGAGATGTATCCAACTAGGTCCTTGGGCAGCTGAGGAGAGAGAGCCTGAAATGGCCCGATCCTATAGCCATACTAATGAATATCTTGCATATCACCATAGAACCTTCATCTGGCGATGGATGGAGATAGAGAGACCCACATTGGAGCAATGGACTGAGATCCCAAGGTCCAAATGAGGAACAGAAGGAGGGAGAACATGAGCAAGGAAGTCAGGACCGCGAGGTGTGTGCCTACCCACTGAGACGGTGAGGCTGATCTAATGGGAGCTCACCAAGGCCAGCTGAACTGGGACTGATGGAGCATCCATTTTAAAGGCCTAACTCCACAGTAAAAGTGTAACATCCTCCTTTTTGCTAAATTTCTGTCCAATCAAAAATGGATTTACTGTCCAAGAAAAACAAGCTACTTAAAATTGTCATTCAGATGGGATTTGAATATTTCTAGCAGTGGAAATTTTAAAAAGCATTCCTTTTCTCAGTGGAGAGTTCTCAGAACCTAGAGGAGTGGTTACACATAGTGAAGAAACTATAAGATGTTTTTGAATGAAAGACTGAACTTAGATTTTAGCCATTCTGACAGGTGTAAGATGGTATCTCAAAGTTGTTTTGATTTGCATTTCCCTGATCGCTAAGGAGGTTGAACACCTGATTTTTGACAAAGAAGCTAAAATTATACAATGGAAGAAAGAAAGCATCTTCAACAAATGGTGCTGGCAAGGGGGGCACCTACCCACTGAGACGGTGAGGCTGATCTATTAGGATTTTTTTGTTATTTAATGTTATTTAAGAATAAAAGAGGGCTGGAGAGATGGCTCAGAGGTTAAGAGCATTGCCTGCTCTTCCAAAGGTCCTGAGTTCGATTCCCAGCAACCACATGGTGGCTCATAACCATCTGTAATGGGGTCTGGTGCTCTCTTCTGGCCAGCAGGCATATACATAGACAGAATATTGTATACATAAATAAATAAATAAATAAATAAATAAATAAATAAATAAATAAGAATAAAAGAATTGATTTACTTCAAATTCATCTGTTTTATTTTTTATTACTTTAAAATAATACCAATTAAAACTTCCACTTCCTTTCCTCTTCCCACTTCCCTTCTGCTCCCCTATTCCCCCTCCACCCTCCCCTTACAGTCCTAAGAGAGGGCAGGGTACCCTACCTTGTGGAAAGTCCAAGGCCCTCCCCTCTTCATCCAGGCTAACGTCCAAACAGACTGGGCTCCCAAAAAGCCAGTACATGAAATAGAGACAAATCCCAGTGCCATTATCATTGGCTTCTCAGTCTGCCCCAATTATCAGCCACAAAGGGTCCAATTTGATCCCATGCTCATTCAGTCCCAGTCCAGCTGGATTTGGAGAGCTCCCATTTGCTCAGGCACACTGTCTCAGTGGGTGGACCAACCCCTCCTGGTACTGACTTCCTTGACCGTATTCTCCCTCCTTCCACTCTTCAACTGGATCTTGGGAGCTCAGTCCAGTGCTCTGATGTGGGTCTCTGTCTCTATCTCCATCTATCACTGGAAAAAGGTTCTATGGTTATATTCAAGATAGTCATCAGTCTGACTATGGGAGAAGGCCAATCCAGGCACCCTCTCCTCCACTACCCAGGGTCCTAGCTAGGGACATTCGCATGGACTCTTGGGAACCCCTCAATAACCAAGACTCTTGCCAACCCCAAAATGGCTCCCTCAATTAAAATACCTCCTTCCATGCTCCCATATCCATCTTTCCTCAGTCTCAACCATCCCACCCTTCTAAGCTCTCCCCAAACCTCTTCTCCCTACTCTCTCCCCCTCTCTCTTTACCCCCACTCCACCACCACCCCCATGTTCCCAACTTTCACCTGGCAATCTTGTCTGCTTTCTATTTCCACGATGATCTATATATGTTTTTCTTTAGGTTTACCTTATTATTTAGCTTCTCTAGGATTGCAAACTAAAGGCTCTATGTCCTTTGTTTATGCCTAGAATCCATTAATGAGTGAGTACATACCATATTCGTATTTTTGGGTCTGGGTTATCTCACTCACAATAATGTTTTCTATTTCCATCCACTTTCATGCAAAATTCAAGATGTTATTGTTTTTTTACCGCTGAGTAGTACTATAATGTATAGATGTGCCACACTTTCTTTATTCATTCTTCCATTGAGGGGCATCTAGGTTGTTTCCAGGTTCTGGCTATTACAAATAATGCTGCTATGAACATAGTTGAACATTTGTTTTTGTAGTATGATTGGGTATCTCTTGGGTATATTCCAAAGAACAGTATTGCTGGATCCTTAGGAAGGTTGACTCCCAATTTTCTGAGAAACCACCACACTGATTTCCAAAGTGGTTGCACAAGTTTGCATTCCCACCAGAAATGGATGTGTGTTCTCCCAAAAACTTTACCAGAAAACTCTTACACCTTCAGTGATGTGGAAGGTTACAAGATCAACTCAATAAAAAAAAAATCAGTAGCCCTCCTATACACAAAGGATTAAGAAGTAGAGAGGGATACCTCACTCAGGATAGTGTTTTCTATTTCCATCCATTTGCATGCAAAATTCGAGAAGTCATTGCTTTTTACCACTGAGTAGTACTCTAATACGTATATATTCCACACTTTCTTCATCCATTCCTCCATAGAAGTGTTGTGATAAGAGCGGCAGGGCTGCTTCCCCGGCACCCAGCCGCCCGCATGGCTAGCTTATGCCCCGAAATAATTACACGGAAACTGTATTCTTTTAATCACTGCCTGGCCCATTAGTTCCAGCCTCTTATTGGTTAGCTCTTACATATTGATCTAACCCATTTCTAATATTCTGTGTAGCCCCACGAGCTGGCTTACCAGAGAGGATCTTAACCTGCGTCTGTCTGGAGTGGGAGAATCATGGTGACTCACTCACTCGGCTTCTTTCTCCCAGCATTCTGTCTGTTTACTCCACCCACCTAAGGACTGGCCTATAAATGGGCCAAGGCAGTTTCTTTATTAAATGAAAGTAATTCCTCCATCATTTCCCCTTTTTCTGTTTAAACAAAAAAGAAAGGCTTTCACTTTAACATAGTAAGATTACATATAGCAAAACAGTTATCAAGCAAGAATTACAGTTATAATATTTATATCTATTTTATCTTTTATCATAACTAAGGAAAACTATAACTATCTATCCATTCTTCAACTCCATCAAAGACTCCAGAAGGATATAATATTACCTAAGTAAACAAGAAATCCAAAACTCTAGAAATGACAGAGACATCTTGCTGTCTGGACAGTCACCCAAACTTCTT
This sequence comes from Chionomys nivalis, assembly GCF_950005125.1. Lineage (NCBI taxonomy): Eukaryota > Metazoa > Chordata > Mammalia > Rodentia > Cricetidae > Chionomys > Chionomys nivalis. Next base: position 71,614,553 of record NC_080090.1, on the reverse strand, counting down.
TTGTACTGTTGGGGCATCCATCTTCAGCCTTCAGGCCCATAGTATCCAGCAGACATTTTCATCAAGCAGGAAATTCCAAAGACAGTTCAGTCACTTTTTGCTGTGTCCTGCAGAATGTCTCGCAGACTCTTTTATGAGTCAGGAACCCCAAAAGACCATTTCACCTTCAGGCAAGTTCAGTAGTCCTCTCTCTGCGGGTTCTCTGTGTCCAGCTTATGCATCAGTCCAGGCAAGAGCAGTTTCTTACCCAAATAGCTATCAAACTCCATAAGGAGCCTCTTCGATGCCCATCTTCCTCTTGAAGTAGATTGGTGCTGCCAGGAGCAGACGTGTCTCATTGTCCTGAAAAGTCCTAAGTTATTAAAACATTTAAATGCCATATTCTGCAGTCTTTGAAAGATATGAAGAATGCCTATCTAACTGAAATATATCTCTATATATCTAGAAAATCTAACTAACATGACTATAAGCTTGACTATTATTGATGATTATCCATTAACAACCTATATTTCCTATTTTACATTACATTTTTAAATGAACTACATAATCACAATACCTTAATCAAGATCAGAAATACATATACACATAACAAAATTGACCTTAAAATCCATACCAATGTAAATTATTCATACCTATATCATTTCCCCCTTTAAATGTAAAAGAACATTTATAAAAAATATTTGGGAATATGGGCGCAGTTTTTTTCTCTCCAAACTGCTTCCTGCTGAATGGGGGCGCTGTATTCACATCTTTCATGGTGTAACCTGTGTGTCAGGGTCATCTCAGTCGGCAGTTGAGTGAAGTAATTTTCTGAAGGTGTTCACAGCAACCTTTCAGGAGGGCGTGGTCTATCATACCATATTGGGATAGACGAAATCCACAGGGTCGCATCCTCTGTGAAAACAAAAGAAGACCCTCTCCAAAGCATCATATCCTTAGACCCATATTCTGAAATCATAATACCCTTGTATCCATTCTGGTTTAGCTTGGCAGCCCATATAATGAAATGTCTCTCTGCAATTAGCTCCTTTACAGTCAAAAATTTTAAAGAAAACACAATAATAGAAAAAATCCAGACTCTCTGTGAATTTTCCATTTTTACATGGCTTATTTTTCTTTATTTCTTTCAATCTATAACTATCTGTACTCTGTCTCTTTAAAGACTTTACCCTTTTTTTAAGACATTAAATTTATTCTTCATATATATATATATATTTTTCTCTCTCTCAAGCCTACGTACATTCATCCAACAGTGTCTGAATCAGTTCTATTGTGAATCTGTAATTTTTTTACTATCCAGGAGCATTTTGTTTTGCGCTTTTAAATCGCTAAGAAAAACAGGTACTGCTTGCTTGCCCCGTCCAGTCCAACATGGCGGAGCCGCTCGTGCCTCTGATCCTTGCACATTGCACCAGTAGCATGGTGGAGCTGTTTGTGCCTCTGAGCCACAGCACAAAATGACTTCCTTTTAGGCACACAGTGAGTCTAGTTGCCATCAAACAAATCGTAGCACTTTACTCCAAATGCTCCATTCAAAAGCTCTGTCTCCCACAGGAGCCAAACAGAGATTGCAATGGTGGCACAGCCCAGAAAGCCGGCATTTTAAAATAGCCAGTTTTTTCCTGCTGCTGAGTCAGGAAAATTTCTTTGCGGTATGCAACCCAGAAACAGCAAAAAGCTGTCTTAAATTCTCTCTCTGTGTTCGTTTTAAGCCCTCTCAGGTTTTACGTGGAGTTCATTAGCACGTTGGGTGCCACTCTGTTGTAATAGGAGCGGCAGGGCTGCGTCCCCGGCACCCAGCCGCCCGCATGGCTAGCTTATGCCCCGAAATAATTACACGGAAACTGTATTCTTTTAATCACTGCCTGGCCCATTAGTTCCAGCCTCTTATTGGTTAGCTCTTACATATTGATCTAACCCATTTCTAATATTTTGTGTAGCCCCACGAGCTGGCTTACCAGAGAGGATCTTAACCTGCGTCTGTCTGGAGTGGGAGAATCATGGTGACTCACTCACTCGGCTTCTTTCTCCCAGCATTCTGTCTGTTTACTCCACCCACCTAAGGGCTGGCCTATAAATGGGCCAAGGCAGTTTCTTTATTAAATGAAAGTAATTCCTCCATCATAGAAGGGCATCTAGGTTGTTTCCAGGTTCTGGCTATTACAAACAATGCTGCTATGAACATAGTTGAACAGATACTTTTGTCATATGATAGGGCATCTCTTGGGTATATTCCCAAGAGTGGTATTACTGGATCAAGAGGAACATGGGATGTACTCACTCATAATTGGTTTCTGGCCATAAATAAAGGACATTGAACATATAATTTGTGATCCTAGAGAAGCTAAATAAGAAAGTGAACCCAAAGAAAAACGTATAGTCATTCGCCTGGATAAGGGAAGTAGGCAAGATTGCCGGGCAAAAACTGGGAACTTGCGGGTGAGGTGGCATGGGGCTAAGGGGAAATGGGGTGAGAAACATGAGAAAGGGAGGATGGGAGGAGCTTGGGAGAATGGGATGATTGGGATATAGGAAGGGTGGATACGGGAGCAGCGAAGTATATATCCTAACTAAGGGAGCCATCTTAGGGTTGGCAAGAGACTTGACTCTAGAGGTGCTCGCAGGTGTCCAGGGAGATGTCCCCAGCTGGTACCTTGGGCAGCTGAGGAGAGGGAACCTGAAATGACCCTATCCTATACTGATGAATATCTTGCATATCACCTTAGAATCTTCATCTGGCGATGGATCGAGACAGAGACAGAGACCCAATTTGGAGTAAAGGTCTGAGCTCTTAAGGTCCAAATGAGGAGCAGAAGGAGGGAGAACATGAGCAAGGAAGTCAGGACCATGAGGGGTGCACCCACCCACTGTGACAGTGGAACTGATCTATTGGGAGCCCACCAAGGCCAGCTGGACTGGGACTGAATAAGCATGGGTTGAAACTGGACTCTCTGAACATGGCGGACAATGAAGGCTGATGAGAAGCCAAGGACAATGGCACTAGGTTTCGATCCTAATACATGAACTGGCTTTGTGGGAGCTTAGCCTGTTTGGATGCTCACCTTCCTGGACCTAGATAGAAGTGGGAGGACCTTGGTCTTCCCACAGGGCAGGGAATTTGGACTGTTCTTCAGTATCGAGAGGGAGGGGGAATGGAGTGGGGGGAGGAGAAGAGGAGTGGGGATAGGAGGAGGGGAGGGGGGAGGGGGCAATATGTGGGAGGGAGGGGAGGGAAATGGGAAACGGGGAGCAGCTGGAAATTTTAATTAAAAAAAGAATAAAAATAAATAAAAAAAATGTGGAGAGAGAAATCAGAGAAACATTACTTTCATCATATCCACAAATAGCATAAATTATCTTGGGGTAACACTAACCAATGAAGTGAAAGATCTATTTGACAAGAACTTTAAGTCTTTGAAGAAAGAAATTGAGGAGGATACCAGAAAATGGAAGGATCTCCCTTGCTCTTGGATTGGGAGGATCAACATAGTAAAAATGGCAATTCTACCAAACACAATCTATAGATTCAATGCAATCCCCATCAAAATCCCAACAAAATTCTTTACAGATCTTGAAAGAACAATAATCAACTTTATATGGAAAAACAAAAAACCCAGGATAGTCAGAACAATCCTATACAATAAAGGAACTTCCGCAGGCATTACCATCCCTGACATCAACCTCTATCACACAGCTACAGTAATGAAAACATCTTGGTATTGGCATAAAAAACAGAGGCATTGACTAATGGAATTGAATTGAAGACCAAGATATCAATCCACAAACCTATGAACACCTGATTTTTGACAAAGAAACATAAATTATACAATGGAAGAAAGAAAGCATCTTTAACAAATGGTGCTGGCATAACTTGATGTCAACCTGTAGAAGAATGAAAATAGATCCATATCTATCACCATGTACAAAACTCAAGTCCAAGTCCAAATGGATTAAAGACCTCAATATAAATCTGACCGCACTGAACCTGATAGAAGAGAAAGTGGGAAGTAGTCTGAAACACATGGGCACAGGAGACCACTTCCTATATATAACCCCAGTAGCACAGACACTGTGAGCAACAATGAATAAATGGCACCTCTTGGAACTTAAAAGCTTCTGTAAAGCAAAGGACACAGTCATTAAGACAAAAAGGCAACCTACTGAATGGGAGAAGATCTTCACCAACCCGACATAAGACAAAGTTCTACTCTCCAAAATATATAAAGAACTCCAGAAACTAGACATTAAAATTCTAAATAACCCAATTAAAAAATGGGGTACTAAACTGAACAGAGAATTCTCAACAGAACAATTTAAAATGATCAAAAGATACTTAAGGACATGTTCAATTTCTTTAGCGATCAGGGAAATGCAAATCAAAACAACTTTGAGATACCATCTTACACCTGTCAGAATGGCTAAAATCTAAGTTCAGTCTTTCATTCAAAAACATCTTATAGTTTCTTCACTATGTGTAACCACTCCTATAGGTTCTGAGAACTCTCCATTGAGAAAAGGAATGCTTTTTAAAATTTCCACTGCTAGAAATATTCAAATCCCATCTGAATGACAATTTTAAGTAGCTTGTTTTTCTTGGATAGTAAATCCATTTTTGATTGGACAGAGATTTACCAAAAAGGAGGATGTTACACTTTTACTGTGGAGTTAGACCTTTAAAATGGATGCTTAAGTTGACCAATACCTAATAATTTAGACTGATGTATAACCATGAGTCTCTGCAGGGTTGGTTCCCAGCTAAAGACTGAGATGTTCAATCCTCTATACCAATAGGGAGAGGATCACAATGCCTCCTTGCCAGCTGAGTATCTATAGGCGGTCAATGGCTGATGAGGGAGGAGTCATTTTGCTTTAATAATGTAGCCCAGGATCCTGCAAGAAACCCCCCACCCATATGTCACAGCCCAGCCTTGACAGGATTTGCACATTCCTGTAGAAGCATAAGCATTAGAATTATTTAGCAAAGGGAACAGAGAAATGAGAGAAATAAAAAACAGAAACACAGAACATCTCCAAGAGGAAATTCAGTGAATACTGAAATTGCCTGTGATTATTTTCCACATGCTTATATACTCCACTCCAAAGAGGAAGGGAAGGAGAGTTCATTAATAATACAAGGAATAGATAACATATCCTGCATGCAGCAATTCCCTGAAACCTTCTGTCAATTTCCTTTGAAGGAGTAGTAATCAATTTTAATTCTCTAACTTTTTAACAAGATGGGGTAGATCTACTTCTATACCCCAAATACTGAATAACTAGATCATGATCTCTTGTCTGTAGCCTTACTTGATGCCAAAAACTTTAAGAGAGCAAGAAGAATAAACTCACACTCTCTGATCTATCATCAAGGTGGAACAGGATTCACATTTGTGGGCCCTGGCACCCATGTTCATGCAAACAAGCAAAATTTCACTCAGTCATTGAAAAATACTGATATCAGGTGAATGCCTATGTATGGGATCAAAATTTACAGGTATTGAAAGAAGTCACTCTGGAGTTCAGTACAGATGATTTTAGGGTTATTCATCTCTTAGGAAAAACCAAACAAATCTAACTTTAGAATTATCATACAGGGTAGTTGGAATCTCAAATTTAATCACTGATTGTAGGCATTTTGCCATTAATTTGTCACTTGAACCTTAGTTTTTATATATTTGGCTATTTTGTTTCTCTTTTTAAATCTTTAATTTGTTAATTTAATAATGTATCAGACTAATCTTAATGTGCTAAGCAATGATAGCTACTAAAGCAAGTTCTTTAGTAATTTTGATTAATATATTTTATTGTTAGGGATTTCATACACTGTATATTGATCATATCCATATCTCACTCTTCACTCCTCCCCCAATATCTCCCTGAATATTTCAACTAATGTTTCCATGCCTCCATGAAACAAACATTTAAATTCACTGTTCACATTTGCTTTGACTAAGGATTTTTTATAATCAATTTTTGTAAAATTTCTAATTTGTTGTAAAACATATATTATATATTGCTTCCATGCTATATATTTCCTGAGTATACAGGAACAAAACAGTATCTGTCATCATGGATCTTTGGAAAATTATGAAGGAAAAAGAAAACAGAGATTCTCTTGGTATTGTTTAAAACAACTTAAATAAAAATCTCATTAATTAGTTAGCCAGCAAGATATGATTTTTAGAATTCATTGTTTTTACAGTTAAACAAAAACTTTGATATACAGGCAGTAGGATAAAAAAATATTCAATGTTGATCCTCAAGGTTAATTGGCCCACAGAACCCCCTCATCGTGCTGAGGGTCATAACTGGACTACTCAGGTGATATGATAAAGTTCTCTCTAAAATATGTCTTTGTAATATGTAGTCATCATATCAGTTCTGTTCCTCTGGAGAGCCCTGACTAATACTAACATATATGAGGAAGAAAAGGGATGCTTTGCCTACCATGTTTCTCATCTGAAGTATATTGTTCTCAATTTTAGAAAATTCAGATACCAAAAATTATAAAAATTTTTACACAATTTCCAAATAAAAAATTAGTAACAATGTAGTGAATATCATTTAACTTGAAAGCATTTGTGTGTTACATATTTACAAATGTCAATAATGCTTTATAGTCTGTCTTTTCACTTAGAAAATTTCTTTTAATTTCAATAAATATATATTTATTCTATCACTTTGAGATAAGCATATGACTTCATTTCATGAGCCTGTTATTTCCTAGAAACGACTAAACATTTATTACAAGTCAATAGCTGCTAATTTATTGAATAATAAAGCTTAAAACATATCTTATCAGTTAAAGGATACGAACATTTTTAGTAAGCAAATTGTTATTCTAAAAGCTTATAGCTATTAAGAAAATAATTTCAGCCTTTAAAGCTGCCTGACATGGTTTAATAATTAAACTATTTTTATTTGCTTATTTATAGTGACTTATTCCATGTGCAAGTATTCAAATATTGGATTTATTTCACTGTCAGTATTTATGCAGTCCTATGCTCTTGGTACTGCTGCGAGTAGTGAGTGAGCAATCGGGTTCACTGGTTTTAGGAAGCTTGGACTCTACAAGCTAGTGAAAACAAGTTGTCACATTGATACTTACAGTCGATGATATGTAGAGAACTGGATTTTGTATGAGTAGAAAAGTGTACTAATTTATTGTGGAAGCAGAGGTCTAAAGGTTTCAGGCAAAGGCTGTTTGAGTATGTTGTGCAGAGTGCTTTTCAGAACAGGGAAATGCATGAGTCAAGACTCTTGGAATGGAAGGGGAGGCATGGGTCTGACAGAGTAACAGTTCTTACTAGGGTCTTGTATATTCAGTCAGAGAGATCTTCCTAATATGTACAGTTTTCCATAGAATGAAAAATGGAACTCTTGTGTTAAGACATAAAGTGGACCTTAGATCTACTCCTCTGTTATCATCTCTCTTCTCCTCATGTTGGCTAGATTGCCTCTGCTCCAGTCTTTCGGGTGTTTCTTTGTTTCTTGTTGGATCTAAGATGTTTTCCTGTTATCTTTCTCTATGCAGTACTACATAAACTTCATGTGAGTTACCTGTTTTCCCATACTACTTAATTCCATGTTATACACAAATCTGAATTTAGAGTCCATCGCATTTTACTTCTTTATGAAAATTAGATATTTATTCACTAATGTATATTTGATTATGCCTCCTATCACTGAATATAAAAATTTATCTTAAAGAGACTGGCTTTTAAATGCAAAATAAACAAACAGCATCAAAACATTATTTCTTCAGAGCAGACAGCAGTCCTGTGAACTCATAAATGACTTCCTTTAAACATTTTCTGAATTAGTGAGTTATTAGAGAAATAGAATGAGAGATGAGAAGAAGAGAAACAGATGCAAACCTAAGAGGAATCAGCTAAGAAGTTATTAAGTAAATCCCAGGAAATTCTAGCTTGAGCGACAGTGAAATAGGAATGACTATGGGCAACAAAAAACTCAAGAGCAGAATGATATAATGACCATGTTAAAGCCAAAGCCCATTTAAGGGGCCAAGGTTTATAATTCACCAATAGGAGCAATAAGAAATGATGAATTATGGAAAAAAACAGCTTTTATATAATAAATTGCAAGATGTGTAAGAGTTACAATAGCTGACATGACATAGTTAATTTTGGTCTCACTTTCATTCATATATGTATGTATGCTCACATAAACACTACCATATATATATAAACACTTTATTATTTTTTAAGTTTATAAAGTTAATTTTGTGAGATACATTCTTAAGTAGCTAGAATCAGAGATCAAATGGGAAAATTAACACTGAGTTATCTATTTTCACATTTATCCATATTTTACTAATTACTGTAACAATGACTATTGTAACCATCATCACAAACTGTAGCTCAAAAAAAAAACACTGAATTGTAAATCATATTTTACATAATTTATTGTTATTTATATAGAGATTGAATTCCTTTGTCTTCCATAATACTTATTTTTAGCAAATTTGATTGCACTGGAATTATGAAATTCCTTATGTCATAATCTTATTGCACCTTCAAACTTTTGAAAAATATAAAAGCAAAGAAATAATGAAAGATAAAATGACATTCATTTGACCCTACTATTATTCGTGAAGTTACGAAACAATGTTCTACGTCAAGTTTCTGTGATTCTCTTCATATAAATAAGAAGTATTTAAGTTATAAAATGAAGAGTGTGGCCAGATGCATCTCTCAGGGTGTCTCTTGATACAAACTCATTACAGTATTCATATTTATGCAGAGGCAAGGGTTAGTTTACCTGTGCGTGACTATCAAGAAATTGAATTATGCATTTATGACAAAAGAGAAGTCGGAAAAATCTGTAGTTGAAGATCTAGAGATCCTGTATAATGCAGTTTGTGTGTGAAGACATGGAGACCAGTAGTATGAGTTACAGTCCAAATGTTGCAGATGTTTCGGTGGCAGTCCAAGAGCTGAAAAACCAATATCCAAGCTCAGATCAGTCAGGCAGAAGAATGCCTTGGACTCATGGGAGGATTGGCCTTAAATAATATTCTGATTGTGTTTTTGTATCTCTAGATGAATTTAACATTTAAATTACTAGACTATAATATTATTAGGGCAAATTATTACCCTCCTTCCTTCTTTTGAGCTCTCATTTTATCAATTGAAAGATGACAGCCCATATAGGCTGTGGTGAGAGATAGGAGACATAAGAGTTGGGAGCTCAAAAATAATGGAACGTTAGGTTATTAGATACTATCAGGATTGCAGGTCATTGAAGATGGGCCTTTCCCTCAAAATCAGCAGCTTGTAAAACCAAAAGCTGAAAATTGAGGGCTATGCTAGATCTTTTGTCTAAGGGGTACTACTTGTTAATATTGATAGTAACAATACAGAGAGTTGGCTGTTGGGATACCACTTCAAGGACCAACATCCTAGACTGAATAAAAAAAAAGTGCTCACTCTGCCTTCTGGTAGCAGATGTAATGTGACCAGCAGCTTCACATCTGCTCTCATGTCTTCCTTAACATGTTGGTCTTCCCTTCAAACTGTCAATCAAATGACAACTCCTTTCCTTAAATTGCCTGGGTCAGACATTTTTGCAGCAATGAGGAAAGCCATTAATATAATTAAAATAATATTTGTTTGGAAAGCTCTTGGTGCCATCATCTTCAAAACTAATATAAAGATTTAAGCCAGGCCATAGTAGTGCACACCTTTAATTAAAACACTTGGAAGACAGAGGCAGGCGGATCTCTGTGAGACAAGGCAGCCTTGTCTATAGTAGATAGTTCCAGGACAGGCCGGGTTGTTACACATAGAAATCTTGTCTCAAAAACCCCAAAATAAATAAATAAATAAATAAATAAATAAATAGTAAAGATTTACTTAATACATAGATCCATACAATCATTTCTCTAACCATTTCTCATTTTCACCACAATGGTCCATTTGGACGTTGTTCAGTTTCACTTACTTAGAGTACTGCAATTTAACCTTCTAATAGACTCTACCTGCCATCTACACTACCACCTATGTGGTCTGAATTCTTTTGGTGGAGATCAGATGGAAAGGTCAGCCAAAAGGGGAGAAGAGACTAATTCAAGCTTTCAACAGGGTCAAGAGGCATCATGTTGATCTTTCATTTCTCAACATGATAGAAGACCCACACATGCTTAAATAATGATCATAGCAATGATGTGAAAGTAAGAGAGACTGAATTTATTAGATGTTTTTGGAAGAGGGTAAATATAAAATGCATATTTCAATAAGTGTGAAAGGGGGTGAGATTAGTGTCAGTGTGGGAAATACTTAATCAGAAAACTGACTTTCTTCTTGTTATCAGAATTGAAAGATGAAAGACAGCGACTAAATACACACTTTTTTATGGTTTTGTGTTTAGGATTTGAGACTTTCAGTCTTTGAAGATTATGGGTTGTGTTCTTAAAAACACATCCCTATGATTGTTTAGGGTTAAATTGCATGTCAAAGCTAAAAATACAACATGTAAATCTTTAAGTATAAAGGTATTTTCAACACAATAAAATGAAAACACTATAACCATAAAGAAAACTCATATTTTAAAAAATTGAAATAAATTCTATCATTTTTTTTTAAATAAATGTAAGCCACTCCACAAAGGAGAAGTCTTTCTGGCTAATGTGGAAGGAACCCATTGATGTACTAAGAAAGGAATGAAATAAATTGTACAGAGCAATTTAATTTGATTGTTATTTTCAGTTCAGTAAATGTTGGGAAAGAACTATAGTTAAGATTTCACATATTTATGGTTTTGTGACCTTAAATGAAAATGATAGCTCTCTCTCTCTCTCTCTCTCTCTCTCTCTCTCTCTCTCTCTCTCTGTTTTTCTGTCTGTCTGCCTGTTAACTATATCATATTATACTATACTATACTGTACTATACTTTGGGACTAATGAAAACAGAGTATATTTAAAAAGTAATAGGAATTGTGAACAATGATTATCTTTCAGTACCAGTTGAGGAAATTTGAATCATAGGAGAATAGATTTCATAAAGAAATTTTAAAAATTAGACAAACATTAAATGAAACACGTATTTAGTAGATAAACTTTGGTATCATACATATGCACACAAATGTTTACTGAACATCATAAACAAGCAAATAGTGAAGTTTTTTAGATAGATAATCGTCATGATTATCCTTAAACAATATATTCTAGTGTTTTATTTGGAGTTAAAACATGCTGCTCATTACAAAATAAGTCAAATTACCTATGTGCCTGTGCTATAGTGGGAAATACAGACATTATTTTTTTCCAACACCATTAATTGTTGCTATAACAGTTCCATTTCCTTTAGTAGATGGAGTACTATTCAGTTAATTTAACTGTGTTTTCTAGTTATGAAAAAAGTCACAGAGTTTGCAAAATGATTAATGTGACTTGTTACTTTCCTGTTTTACTGCTGTTTCTTTCCATATTGTACTGCAGCACACAGCTCCAGAGTTAAGAGTGAGGACAGTGCCCATTTCTATGTTCTCTAAGTATTAGATGCTTGGCTGATCAAGATAAATTCCTTCATCATGTTATAAAAAATTGCTTTCTGTCACTATCGATTCAGGAAGAGATAGCAATATTGAATAAAGTTGATTTTCAAATTATTCAAAATTATTCTACAAGGATTATTAACATATCAAATGTGTTAGCATTTCCAAATATTAATTGAAAAATTTTTAAATACAGATAATACTCATATTATATTTTAATGTACTTCTGGATTGTTTGTACATTTAATAAATGATGCTGAAAAACTCACTGGGGCTTATTAAAATATCACTCTTTGTTATTCACTATATAAAAAATAAAATACATTCATAATCATTTTCTGAGTTAATTTCCCAGTCTCCTTAATAAGCTGGATAAATAGATCCATCATTTTTCTCATAGAAATGCATGGCCCTGGAGCTGTTAGTAACCTTTGACACTGTGTTTATTTTGTGACATTTCATTAATGTACGACAGATTAATGACATTGTTTTAATGTTCAAATAACATTGTTTACTAAAGCTACATAATGAATAGATACCATTATAAAAACGTTTCTAAGAATAGTAGTTATTAGGAGCTTGGTGAGAGTAGGGAAAGAATGGGCACATGTTGGGCAATGGTTACTTGGTTACACGTAAAGCAAGACACTCTAAGGTGATCTTTCATAGGATGGTGGCTCAGTTTCAGCTATATATTATGAATTTAAATATTTAGGAGGTTTGTGCCACTAAAACATCTATGGACATTAAAAGTAAGAATTGTGATAGCTTTTAATATAAAAGAGACATCTGAATAGATTAATATGTTTAACCTGACCTAAATAACATACAACGTAAAACATGGTTCAAAATATAACAGCATTTTCTATATATGTATAATTGTTCTTTTTTATTAACCAATAAAAATAAATACATGAAATACTTATATGAAGGCTTCCTACTTTAAATCTATTAAAAACATAATTAAAGTGAAGGTTTGAATGACACACTACATGGGTGGATAACACTCTTTCAAGAAGGGAAATGCTATTAAACAAAAATTCCACTAATTGGTATGGGTTACCTCCATATAAGCCAGTAGTTAGGGAAATCCCAGAGGAGGCCCCTAAAATATTATAGACTAATATAACACTGAGAATTATAGTGTTCTTAATTGTCTACCAGAATCTGATAGTAAGTGACTATAGGATACACAGTCCACTATGGAGCATCTACAGCATCCATTCCAAGGACCAGAATCTATTGAGGAAAAAAAGAAGGGAAGCAATCTAAGAGCTCAGTGTTGGACATGAGTAGGTGGCATGGCATGGTCATTGTCAAAAAAAAAGCTCACTACAGTTTTGAGTAGTAGCAACATATAAGATCTGTTACTATTTCATTACAAAAATGTGAGGGACTCATGAGTTTAAACCCTTCACTCAGGGACTGTGCAATATCGGTCAAGTAATAGGAACCAATCCCTTAGTCATTATCATGCAAGGAATTAGAAATAAACCCACTGGATAAAGTAAAAACGAGTGCATCAAAGTAGAATGGTGCTTTCTGGGAAACAGGATTTTAATCCGAGAGACAGAAGAAAGAATGGGTAATGGGAGATAGAAGCTCCCTAAATGAGAAGCAATCTCCAATTAATAACCACTTCTTGCAATTGAAACTAATTCTTTGCTTTCTCCAAGGGAGTATTACAGGGAAAATAAATTATTCTTAATGGCAGGCTGCATGCGCAGACCCAGATAACAAACAGGAAACAAACTCAACTCAAAGGTATCTTTGAAGGCTTATTTTTCTCATCATGTCATGTCATGTATTTTCCTTTTTAAATCTTATTTTCTATTGCTAATTTTAATTTTATTTTTATATTTTTCCTCCTTTCTTTTTACCTTTACATGTCTTTTCTGATCACTGTGAAAGGGTCATTTGATGTCCTATAGTAGTCATGACCCAAAAGTTGAGAACCACATATAATGTTTATGAAGACATTGTCTAGAGTTTTGCAGTTTTTAATCTGATAAATCGATCTTTTTAGAGACTGAGCTCCACCTTTGTTAACCTCTTTTAACCTCCTTTTCCAAGAAAGTAGCATTAGGCATTTGATATAAGATTAAGCAGAGAATGAAATGAGTCCTATTGTTAAATAAACATCTAGTTATTCCATGGGAAGAAAAAATGACAATCAAATAACATATAATACAACAACAACTGTTTCTCTTTTTAAATAAAATTTTGTTATATTTACTTTTATTTCTGTTAGAGAAAATAAAATATTTTCCCACATTCCTTTGCTTTTTCCCATCAGTTAAATGTGATGGCAAAATAAGTTCAATTTCAAAGTATAACTTCCAATTAAGTACATCACTATTATATTCATATATATAAGTATATATACATATATAGGTTTTGCTTTTGTTTGTTGTAGAGTATAATCATGTACATTTTACTGAAAATATCACAAAATTTAAAGATAACCAAATCCTTACTATACAATGATAACATTTTACAAGGCAAAATTAAAAACCTTTCTTAAACAAGGATGCTATCAACAGCAGAGAGGAATCCTTATCATGTACATTTTTAAAGAGAACAAAGCTTTTAACATTTTTAATATACCCTTCTTGATGACTATCTGTTTTGTGATTTACTTACTGTCTTTACTTACTGTTCCTTTCTTTCAACAATATGTTTGTGAGGTTAAGGACTTTCCATCAAGCTGCAATAATTTTGTTGCTATGCAATTGCATCACACATTTGTTATAATAAATATGTATTTTTAAATTAGCACACACAGTAACACATTTATAATAATTTTATGCATGCTTTATTTGAACCTCCTACTCTACTCTTATCCCCCATCTCCCCACCCCAACCTTGGACATTTCTGTCCCCAGTATTTGCCTTTCCCCTTTTGTGTCATGTGTGTTTGATCATCTGTCTGACTCCTCTTTCGCAAAATGTCTTATCTGATATTACAGTTTCATGGCCTATTCTCACTCTCACTCCAACGTAAATACACATAAACGAGAGTGCACAAGAGAAAGAGTAAAAAGTTTTTTTCTTTATGAGATTAGATTATGACTAGATCATTTCATTGACAGTTTTCCAGAGTGACACTTTTTTCCTGTACATTCTATATGACATCACAGTTGAGTAGCATCCATTATCTCTATTTGAGCACATTTTCCTTACTTATATATCTGCTGATAGACATATAGACTGATTCTAGTCCCCAATCTTTTCGTTTTGTTTTGTTTTTGTTTTGAGTAAAGCAACAGTGAACATGATATGCAAGTATCTCGGTGGTGGCACTTGCTGGTAGGGACATATTGAGGAAGGTGAAACAGGGGGATCATGAGTTTGAGGCCCTCCTAGGCACATCTTTTACTTTATCTTCTCTGCTTATTGAGGGTTATGGAGTTTATAAAAGGTAGAAAGACAGAAAGTACAGTAGAAACAATTAAATCTCAGATAAGTCTTACAGTACTGATCAGAAAGCCTTTCCCACAAGTTATTACATCCTGCAGAAGTTTTGATGGAAAAGTACTTCTAAGTGTAATATTTGCTAGAATTTTTCATTTAAATAAATAAAAATATAAACCATACAATTGGAATTAAGAGGGAAATAAGAAAATAATTATCTTATGTTCAGAAAAAATGATATTAAAAAAACTACTTGAGAAATTTTTATTATAAAACAATATATAATAGGAGAATGAGAATGCTTTTTCAGATAGTGTAAATATGCCCCTGATCCAAGATAAAGCCAATTTTTTAGTATTGAGAATGAAAAATGTTTTTTTTTTGCTAACTGTATTTATCATGTTCTTATCTTGATATGATAACTTCAAACTATTGGTGCTAGAAAACATCATATATATATATATATATATATATATATATATATATATATATATATATATATATTAAGTGATTTTCAACTTTTAGAGATCCGACAGCCTATGCTCTGCTTCAGAAAAACATTGTAATAGGCCAAAGGAAGCACATACTTGAGGGAGTTTATTTGGCACCACTAGATACCAAGTAGTACATTTATTTAACTTCTCAGCAGTTCATTGGCATTTTAGTGAAAAGAGGTTATTGAGGCTATTTAATTAACCTCAAACAGTTCATTGGCAGAAGAAACTGAATCATCTGCCAGAATCATTAACAATTTATAAGCTGAGTTCAGCAGCAAATGGTCATAAATTCAATCACATGTAACCTTTCCAGTAAATGACACCAGTCAATTGAAATTTATTATAAAGGAAATCATAGACTTTGACATTCACACTAAATATCTGAAACATTAAGATTCTGCTCTACAGAACCCTAGATAACACTTTGTAGAAAATGTACAGAATTTTAAAATAGAAGAATGATGAATAAGCACTGAGTAGTTCCTCTGAGTGTTATCAAGAGATACGAGAGGTTCAATATTTGATAATACTTCATTTTCTTCAATAGGACAAACTCATAACCCAGGACACATAATGATAACTGTAATGACTGAGAGTGCATGTCATAAAACACTGGTAAGTACATTTTGGTGTGGTATGTAGCCTGCTGACAGAGCTTGCTGGAGAGTTTTCATGGGTTATTCATGGTAAATGACCTGGGGAAGTGACCAGATTTCATTTTCTGTGTCTTTAATGATAATATGAGGTTAGAACTTAATAGAGTAGAATATAATTGATTTTTAGAAACTTGATTAAGTTATCAATGGCCTGATTTGAGGGTAGCTGAATGATTTTGAATTAAGAATACATTTGTTCCTTAGTCTAAAGAGTTTTAGAAGCAAATAAGGAGGATACTAGAAGACAGCAGCTATAGACCATTAAGAGAATTCAATACAAGTAATCTGATATAAACACTAAAATGGTCAATTCAACCCTGTTGGACTCTTTCATCAGTGTAGCTCACTAAATAGGCACAGCAGTTAGCTATGACTTTAAATGAGAACAAAATACCCCTACAATTGTGGCTATAACATTTACGTTCCATTAGTAGATATTGAAATCAGTATTGGTAGTAAAAAGTTTGTTTGAAAGAAGATAGAATTTCATAAGAATTTTCACATACCTTATGTGTTGTGACAGTAACTTCTGCATTCCAGTTTAAAAATTGATATGATACAGTAGTTAATATTTTAATATCAACATACTACACTAGGTTTAAGACAGTTTTTTAGAAGAACAAACCACAATGGACTTTCTTTAGAAAGGAAACCATTAGCAGAATCACTGTTAATTTATGTACATATATTCAATTAAGAAGTTATTTTGAACACAGAAAAAATAGAATTCTATATTTTAAGCCATATTTTAGTCTTTTTGGCTAAAGTAATTAAAATTTTAATAGACTTGATATCTCAAAATTTATTTTGTTTCAATGAAAGGAATTGTACCAATTAAAACAGTTTTATTTCAATTCATTTTATCTTTAAGCTACGAAATGATAGTGTTATAAAACTTGAACACACTGTTTTTGCAAAATAGAGCACATGCAAATCAGTCACCAAGACTAGTGAATTTAGCCAAAGTATTTTATATATTATGCACTAGTCAACTTTCATTAGCATAAAGGCTACTCTAAATTTAGTATCATAAAGCAAGGATATTACGTTTACTCATAATTCTTTACATCAGCCAGATTATTATTTTCATCACTACTGCCATTCATTTTTCTATATTGAGGTCATTTACATATTAGCATTCAACTGGTAGTTTGGCCAACAGACAGTGATGAGATGGCCTTCAGGAATGGTTTGAGTCACATCCCATGCACTTGAACACTGACTGTCATTTGAATGTTTTTTTATGGTACCTCTTCAACCAGAATACCAGATGGTATATATACATATCATGTGGTACCATATACATACATGGGACCTAATGTAGAAAACTAAAAAATCCAGTATATGGATATTTTAATACTGTGCCACATTTGTTAATGTTCCATACATTGTGATCATTCTATAAATGTTAGTATCTTTAAGATATACAGATATAATAAAAGTGATTGATAATATTATATCCATATTATAAACAATAACAAAAACTATAGATGGAAAATTAGTTTTTATTATTTCTTCAGAGATATTTACCAATCATAAAACTTAATGGGAAATTGTATGTAGTAAAGTAGCATATTTTATATAAACATGGCTTATTTTATTGTCCCTAACACAATCATTCATAATTTTCTAATGAAATAAGTATATATGCATGGAAAGACAGATCATATTCTGAATCTGTATAGAATATGCATTTATAATATTATACTTTTTACTAAGGAAATATTAAACTAGAGCTTTGATTCCTTATTTAGTTTCTGCTCTGTCTCCTTGTCCATAAGTCAGGAATTCTACAAGTTGAGAAACTCAATGGCACAAACATGTTTAATTAGTATAATCAGTGTATCTCAATGTATGAGGATTCTGTTGTTGTTGTTTGTCAATATGCTGGTCTTACCTTACTATTTATCCACAGATAATGGGGAATTGCCGATCTTCTGACACCTACCTGTCAGGTTCTGGGATTGAAGAAATGTACCACTATGCCTGGTTTATGTGGTACTGGAGACTCAACCTGGGACTCCATATACGCTAGGCAAATTCTGTTAGTTGAGCTACACTTATAGACCATGATGCCCTCTTGGGATGTAACTAATTCTTACTCACTTTATTTACTCTT
This sequence comes from Chionomys nivalis, assembly GCF_950005125.1. NCBI lineage: Eukaryota > Metazoa > Chordata > Mammalia > Rodentia > Cricetidae > Chionomys > Chionomys nivalis. The sequence goes on along the minus strand of NC_080090.1, from coordinate 71,596,352 downwards.
CTGGGAATTATTTGTATACTATAAATTTAAGGGGTCAGGGAGAAAGGTGTAGAAATGAGACTAGAATAATTCCATATTGCCAAACAGAAACAAAAACCAACCTTTGATAATGAGCATGATAATGGTAAAAAGATCTGGTGATAACTTTTATTTATCTAGATTTTCTATTTGTATGAAAGACCTTTCAAATTTCCTTCATAAGCTGTGCATTAAACAATTAAATCTTCACAATCAGATATTGAGCTAAGGTAGATGCTTGACTTCCAAATAGAAAAACAAATATCTTGTGTCAGTAAACAACATGGCTGGGCAGACATTTCATTTTGGATTTACTATGAAAAGTTTGACTAGGATGAAGAAAGATTCATCAAATACATACACTATGCATGGATATTTCAGGTAGATCATGTAAGACACTATGCTCCCTTTCACACCACCAGCACCAGTATTCAACAGTCAACTTTCTAATAATAATCACATACATCATCTGCTATCACTGAGATGCCACATTCATATTTCTTTCTAATTTGGAGTATAAAATTATAACAAAGAATAAAATTTAGTTAAAAATCCATATATCCCATGAGTTCACTGTTCCAAAGTGAAGGTGAGAAGTTATGGGTGTACAAGACTCCAGAGGAGCTGTAGTTTGAGATTGTCCATGAAGGGACCTAAAGACAAAGTTCAAAAGGAATCAAAGTTCATAATTGCCATGTTATCTGAAGAATATAGAGGAATATTCAACACTGGCATGGAAATATTCCCTTAATTATTAGTGTTTAAATTGTTGTTGGAATTTTCTGTATTCTTTTATTATCTTTCAAAAATCAAGGTGATTTAATTGTTCAGATATTCAAAATGAACAATAGAATCTTTTTTTCAATTAACAGTGATATCCAAATGTATCATCTTTAAACTATGAAATTATTGATTAAAATTTTCTATATATTAAGACTTATGCCCCTTTTCTTATAATACATATAGTGAATTGTGATATTGAATGACAGAAAACTAAAGTAAAGTCATCTAAAATATTGAACATTTTATGATTGAAATTCTGGACCACACACATATGCAGAGCAGGAACTTTTGACTGTAAACGCAGTTCTTGCTCTGAATGCCCTTGTTTGAAGACTTAAATCCTTAAAATGATAGAAATTTCATTTGGGATATTAAATTTCCTTTTCCATTAGTAATAAAATATACATAAGTAATGTGAATGGTAGTGATGAATGCCTTTGAAGAAATAATTCTTTGGAGAATAGGAAGCACTTGCAATATTAATCCTTTAGCAGTGAAGATAACCTAAGCTGAGCAACACAGCTGATGTGTGTCTTGAGACCTCCTATGACAGTCATTAATATAAATGCTATAGCCACTCACACATCTGAAAGTCATTGTGCTGATTAGTCACCAGTCATAGATTTAGAATTATATTTTAACTAGTAGTTACCCAGTGGAACTGTGTACCACACATTTCAAAAATAAAAATCATGTTGGTAACATCAGTAGTAGAATATTCAGAAATCCAGAGATACCCATCTTTCTCCCAAATGACATGCTCGAGTTGTACACTTAGCTACAATGATCTCAGTTTCAAGAAAAAAAAATCTCTTGCTATATCAGGCATGATGCCACAGACCTATATTCTATGTACTTGTTGGGCTAAAAGATGAGACAAACTCAAGACCATCCTGGGCTCCATAGACAGAAACTGTTGAGGGAGAAAGGGGGAATAGAAAGAAAAAGAAAGAAAAATACTTGACATTAACTAATAGTAATTATTTAAAGAACTCTAAATCTAGTGACCTTATTGCTACTTGTTTTGTTTTTAATGCATTAAAATTAGCAAAGACTTGGAATCATTTCAGTTATTCAAGTTGCTAGGCTGTTTTGATTGGGAATTTTGTATTTAGATGCTAATTCTAAATGTTCCGTATTGACTGACTGCTTCAGTTCTCTTTTCTGGAATTTAGATAGCATTTTTCCTCTCCCCTCCTTAATCATCTTTTCTATTGTACTTATGTTGCTGAGGATAAAACCTGGAGCCTTTTATATGACATCTACATGTCCTAATACTGAGTGACAGCTCCAGCTCTTAAATGGGAACTTAATCTAGTAAGAGCTTTAGCTTGTCACAAATTGACTGATAATTAATTGCTAGTTGCCTTTTTCAAACATTAGTAGATAACATGTAGTCTTTGTAATCGTTTGTATTTTTATTTTAATTAATTAATTTAATTTATCTATCTATCTATTTATTTATTTTGTTTTTTCGAGAGACAGAGTTTCACTGTGTAACAGCCCTAGTAGTCCTGGAACCAGCTCTTGTAGACCAGTCTGGCTTTGAACTCACAGAGATCCACCTACCTCTGCCTCCTGCGTACTATGATGAAAGGAGTGCATCACGACAGCCTGGCTTTAATTTACTTATTTTTTAATTCATATTACATTTCATCCACAGTTCTCTGCCTCACCGCTCCTCATGACCCCACCAATCCCCTCCTCTGAACACTCCCATCTAATATTTCCAACAGGTAAGGGCTCCCACGGGAAGTCAACAAAGTCAAGCACATTAAGTTGGGACAGGACCAAGCCCCTCTGCGTTAAACTGAGCATAGCATCCCACCATAGGGAATGGGCTCCAATAAGCTAGCAAATGCACCGCAAATATATCCTGGTCCTACTGTCAGGCTCCTCACAAATAATCCAGGTTTCACCATTGTCTCCTGCATATGGAGGGTCTAGTTTGGTGCCATGGTCCCATGGAGAATCCACAGCTGTGAGTCTAGAGTTCATGGTTTTATAAGACTTTGGGTCAGCTGTCTCTGTAGATTTCTCCATCATGTTCTTGACCTTTCTATCTCATATAGTATCTCCTCTCTCTCTTCAATTGGATTCCTAGGGCCGGGTCTGGTGTTTGGTTGTGGATCGTCATCTGGTTCCATTAGTTAGTGGATAAAGACTCTATGATGATAGTTGGGGTATTCAACAATCTGATTAAAGAAAAGGCCAGTTGGGGCTTCCTCTCCACTATAGCTCAGAGTCTTAGCTGGGGGTCATCCTTGTGGTTTCTTGAGAATTTCCCTAGCATCAGGTTTATTCCTAACCTAACTCCATAGTGGCTCTCTCTATCAAGATATCCCTTTCATTGCTCTCCCACTCCATCCCTCTCCTCCCCACCATCCTGTTCCCTCATGTTCTTATCCCTATCCCCTCCCTTTATTTCCACCTCATCCCCAGTTTACCAAGGAGATCTCATCTAATACCCCTTCACTGGGTGATCCATGTGGCCCTCAATGGGTTTTTTCTTGTTACTTAGCTTCTCTGGAACTGTGAATTGTAGTCTGGTTATCCTTTGCTTTACATCTAATATCGACTTAAGAGTGAGTACATAGCCGGGCGGTGGTGGCGCACGCCTTTAATCCCAGCACTTGGGAGGCAGAGGCAGGCGGATCTCTGTGAGTTCGAGACCAGCCTGGTCTACAAGAGCTAGTTCCAGGACAGGCTCCAAAACCACAGAGAAACCCTGTCTCGAAAAACCAAAAAAAAAAAAAAAAAAAAAAAAGAGTGAGTACATAACTGTGGTTGTCTTTCTGAGTCTGGGTTACCTCACTAAGCATGTTTTGTTGATGTCATTGCTTTTTACAGCTGAGTAATACTCCACTGCACAAATGTACCACATTTTCTTTATCCATTCTTTAGTTGAAAGAAGCCCTCAAACTACTTTGACTAACCCAATCTCATTATCTATTATCATCCATATCCTTATACATTTTATATTTATTTCATAAAACCTTATATAGTCATTGGCTTATTTTGCTATTATGTAGTTATTCCACTAAATTTAAAGTCCTTAAATAATTTGTCATTTTCTTTAGGTCATAAATTTTTGTGTCTTTAGTTCACTACAGCTCTCTCAGATATCAGAAAAAAAAATCTTTAACGTACTTTATAAACACACATAGAGAAATCTAAATGTGAAGAATAACCTGGAGAACTTGAAAGAAATGATGATACCAGGAGAAAATCTCTCTGTCAGAAATAGAATCTCTTTCTCCCCTGTTGGAAGAGAAGGTATGCATAAGTTTTGTGGGTTCTGTTTATGTGGGCAACTTGGAAAATGGTAATAAAAGAGAAGAACAAGAATTCCCTAGTACTAACTACACAGGTTATAAAAAAGGAATAATTAAGAGAAATAGAAGACAATAGGATACATTGTGGCAGAGAGGATTGGGCTATTTTTGAGCCTATGAGGTCAAAAATTGAAGTTAGAAACTGCCGTGTAAATCACTAAGTGGCAGATTCATAAGAACATATTCAATGACTAACATTTTGTTTTGTGTTAGGCTACCACATGAGCTTGAGGTATACCATACCAACTCACTAAGGATTTGAAGTAAAAACAACATCTGATTTTCTATGTAAAGATTAAAAACAAATTGAATATATATATATATATATATATATATATATATATATATATATATATGATGTACCTAATCTCTCTGATGCCAGGAGGCAGATCTAAGTAGCTAGTATTACAATTTATTTTCCTAGTGTAAAAGATGGAAGTTGTAAACTTTCCCCCTATGCTTAGTAATTTGCATGTGGAACTAATTTATCAATAAAAGTACAAGATTAAAAAAACAATCTGGATCAGGTGTGAAGATAAGCCACTTCTGTCACACAAGAAAATAAAATTCTTGGCTACTTGTAAGGAGTATAAAGCAGCTCCTGGGCAGTTTGAGAACATCTCCAAGAGTTGGGGAGAAGGACCTTCTTGGAGCCTTTATGGTGGCTGAGAACTATATCATGTTTTTAGTTCCTGAAATGGGAATAGCTGACTTGTTTGATCCCTCAGTGAGTACTAATGAGAGTACTGAGATTTCTACTGTATATGCTCAAATGAGGGGAAGAGGTGGAAGATGGACCGCAGCCTCCACTCCTCTCAGGGTTGAGGATCAGGCAGGGAAACCAGCAGGTTATTTTTTTCTGTCTTTAAACAACAACAACAACAACAACAAAAACCCTGAAAATAGAAAACGAATTCAAATCAATGTAAGGGTTTAAAGCTGTTTTTAAAAAAAAACAATCAGAACATATTATTAATTAATCAAGAACTGGGCCAGCTCTCTGCCAAGATAATGCTGCTGCAGTTAAGTTTACTAAAAAGAAAATCTGAAGTACCGAGAGTGAAGAGGCTAGAGGTGGGGTTCAGTGGGACAGTACTTGGTCTTATTATCAATTCTCAATTAATTTGGAAGTTATATGCCTTTATTTTTTTTGAATACCAAGACAGACAATATATTTGTAGTGCTAGTTTATTCCAAAACTCAAGATCACAATGAGCACATTTCCAGGTAACATGCAAACTGTCAGAGATGAAACAGCTGGCAGAGGTTGAAATGATAGAGTCATGGTCATCAGTAGACTAATATTGCTAGGCATGGTGGTTAGTTCAAGACAAATGGAAAACCTGACTATTTAGCACGGTCTACTGGGTTTCCTCTTTGTTTTGTGGGGGTTATTTTGGTTTGGTTGCTTTTTTATATTTTTATTGATTTTTATAGAGCTCTACATTTTTCCCTGCTCCCCTCCCTGCCTCTCCCCTCCTCTTCAACCTGGTGTTACAATTATTTTCTGTTTTTTCATGGACTGGGGAGATCTAACTAAGGCCTTCATGACTGTGAAGCACTTGTTATGCTCTGCTTTTGTATGAGTTCCAGAAATCCAAATTAATGTTCTCATTATTTCTTCACAAGCATTTTACCGACTGAGCTGTCTTTGCATCTCTGAAATGTTTAAGCATAATCCACTATCTGGGTATTTGATAACCATATGATAAGAAACCCTGGAGTTAGTTCATTGAAATTGATGTTGAAATTTTCTTAGAATTCAGAACTCAGAGTATCTTGAAAGAAACTGCAAAATAAATTATTATTTTAACCTCAAAGTTGCAAAACAAAGAATACTAGGTATTTTGAAGTGATTTGACTTGTTAGTGTTATTCAAAAATCTTACCATCTTAAATCATAAGTGTTTCATGAGCTAGGAATTAATTCTTAAGTATGAATAATGAGTAGACACACCTAGGAAAAATATTTTTAACAAATTTTTTTCTTGGCAAGACAGAACAATTACATTTGATTATTCACATTATAAGGATAAATACTAGAAATTTCTTCTCTTTTCTAGAACTGATCTAATTTGAAGATCAGAAAGATAGTGCATTTCAAGTAGGGCATGTTTATGTTTGTATGTACCTGTTGGTAGCAAAGCGAAGTGGTCCTGGAGGAAATTCATGAATTGTGTTGTGACACAATTGTTATAGTGTATCTTCAATGTCTGGTCACTGGAAATAGTTTCAAAATCTGATTTCTATAAATATTCATAAAATACTCTTCTCATCCAGTTCAGGGCCAATGTTGCCACCTGCAATATCACTTTGTTTGTAGCCATGTTTAATACTTAGACTAAAAGTTAGTCAGATAGTAATTGACTTTTTTAAGTAAAAGTGTTAATAAAATTTCTCTATCTAGTTTTGAAGTTTGTATAGAACACTCTTTGAGCAACCACTATATTTTGCTTCAATTTAAATACATCAGAAAATGAACCCATTATCTCAATGGGTTTAAACTTTTGTCATAGTATGCATCACTTCCATTTTTACCAATAGCTTTATTATTTTCCAGTGTTTCACATGCCATTCTCAGAAAGTTCACAAGTAGTTAAAATTTTTATCTGCAATATCTATGATATAAAAAATTAAATTAATTGTAAGTTAATAAAACTCTATTTAAGAATGACTTCCCACAGAGAGAAAATGGAAGGCAAAAGGGATAACTGTGTATAAAGGTAAACGCCCTAAAGGAAAGCAACTCGATTTATGCAGAAGTACAGCCACATTCTGTTGTATCTGGACTCCTAGAACGTTAGAGACACCCACCAAGCCAGAATCCATCTACCAGGTAAGGGCTTTCCATTTAGAGTTCTCTGATAAAGATAAATATGGGCTGTCTGAAGAGATGTGCAACACATATATAAGGTCTCAATGCAAACTAGTGGTGTTTATGAGGTGGGTAATTCAAAACAAAAGGATAATAATTGAAAACTTTCTATTGAGTCAAGATGGACATTAAACTGTAACTGCTGCTGAATGACAAGGCAAATTTCTAATGTAAAATGGTGGATTATTTTTGGGTAAAGCTGCAAGAACTGAAGAGGTAACAAAAGTAGTAGGTGGAGGTAAGCAGATTAACTATTCCCAAAACAGTAAATTTGTCAAGGATGTGGACAGTAACAATGCTCAAACTAAAGAGATATCAATGTAGGAATGCCTGGTTTCAGATACTATGTGAGAGATGATGGAAGGGATGGTTGAGATTTCTGATCTAAATTTGGTTTATATCCAGTTTAGATAAAAGTTTGGTGATTCCATTCCCGCATACATGAAACACTGGGAAATGATGATATCAGGGGTGTAAAAGGATGGGAAGAATGTGATGGCAGCAGAGTTGGACCTGTTGAGTTAAAGAATTCACAGTTGAGATATTCAAAAAGAAGCATCAATGTGAGTCAGCACTCAAAAAATGGTTTTGTCCAAGAAAATAACTTTGGCTGTTAATGGTATATCACAGGACAGTAAAAGATGGCTTTGATGAATATTCTGTAGAAAAAGGGAGTAGAAAGGATATTAAACTGTAGCTCTCAAACAAGCTTTCTTTTTTTTTTTTTTTTTTTTTTTTTTTTTTTGGTTTTTCGAGACAAGGTTTCTCTGTGGTTTTGGAGCCTGTCCTGGAACTAGCTCTTCTAGACCAGGCTGGTCTCGAACTCACAGAGATCCGCCTGCCTCTGCCTCCCGAGTGCTGGGATTAAAGGCGTGCGCCACCACCGCCCGGCTCAAACAAGCTTTCTAAAGAACTAGTTTTGTTTGTTTGTTAGGAAAATCAATGTCTAATAAATTACCTCCTAATTATAGAGAATTTCTAAAAATTAAACTGACAAAATGCAAGACCATTCCATGGGTGAAGTCCCAAACACTGCAATGACATCCTGTCTATTTGAATTATCCCTTTGACTTCTCTAGGCTTCATCCAGTAATATAAGAGATCAGGATGCAAACTAACACAGCAAGAAAGCTTTTTACTACTTCTCACTTGCAAATTCTTTGAACCACCCAGTCCTGAAGGCAGAAAAGGCAGTGGTACCCCTATTTCACTCAAAGGGGGAATTTTTCATACTCCCCAGACCAATGTCTAAGTTATACTTGAAAAAAATGCACTTAGGGTGAAGCCATCACCCCTAGTTCCTAAACAGTTGCACATGTTGTTTTTGATGTTTTTGTTGTTGTTTTGAGATTAAGTCTTTTTATATAGTCCTTCCTGTGCAGAACACTAGTATCCATTGGATAATTAATGTGTAAAGAACTAGACTGAAATAATTTCTAAAATTATCGAAATAACTAGAAATAAAAGCTAGAAGTCAAGTAGAGGTAGCAGTTCTATATGTAGATCTGTGAATTGTCCCAGGTTCATTGACTTAAACCCAGTTAAAAACATTTCTTCCTACTTGTGGTAAAACTATTTGGCAATGCAGTAATGCCAACTGGATCTTTAAAAAAAATGCAGGATTAGTTAAAGATAAAGAACAATTACTTTCTTTAAGTAAACATCAGAAGTAACACTATGTCTTTAGTTTTACCATTTCAGCAGTTCATCTCAGCAAACTTGCTACCTGCAGTAAGCACACAAATTCATGCAGCTAGCATTTTTATTAAAATGTTAAATCATTAGAAGAGCTTTTAAATTGTTATTAATAAAAAGGGCTGATTAGTAATCAGATTCATTTTCATGGAAATGACAACAGATGCATATCAGGCTCCAAGAAAGATGAAATATGTCAAAGCAAATCAGTTTGGTGAATTGTTCCCTCATCAAGCCTGTTTCTAAGGCAGAGTTTGCATCTTTATTATCGAAAAAGATTGACCAAACTTGTAAAACTTAAAGGTGAATTTTAAAAGAAATAGGAATATAAATGGCTCTATTTTAGGTTGTTAGGTTTGTTTTGAGGGGTACAAATATTCTGTTCTTTCATAGTGGAAAAGAATATAATCTTGGAATTTTTGAAAGACTAAGGAAGCTTTCTGCATTTTCACTGTCCTTGTATTAATATTTGATGATGAGAAAATATTTTGATATATATATATATATAGTAGAAAACCATCTTGTCTTTAACATACCAATATTTTATAAGATTAATTCATTGATATAAAATAAACTACATTTATTCTAGTTTGTATATTAGCTTTAATGTTATAAACATTGGAATTCTTTGCAAAATGCAGTGATACCTAATTCAGAGATTTATTTACATGTGTACTGAGATAAAAATAAGAACACACCTTTTTATGTTTTACTTTATTTGTGACTAAAGTTTCTGGCATGACTTGGGCATTGTTCACTAAATTATGTTCTGCATTCATACAAGACATACAGATGGATGAAAATATGTCACAACCCATGAGGCAAGGAATGAAGAAACTCTCATGAAAGCTTGTCCCACAATGGAGGAAGTTGGAAAAGTATCGCAATATCACAAATGAGGTCTCTGAAAGTACTCTTGATGTACAAGTATGATTTCCTATTCTCAGATCTACTGTCTCCAACACTTATTTTTTCTGATTGTCCAGGCTTTACTTGTTTTGGAAATACAGTCTTATCCTACCCCAAATCACATGTTCTCATCCTACAGGCTGCTCCTCAGGTCTGAGTAACAGCAGAGAAGTAAAAGTAGATTTCGTCCAATTTTCTCTCAACTTCTTGAGGTTATAATATAATTAAATAATTTCCCTCCTCTATTTCCTCCATTCAAAACCTTCCATATATCCCTCCTTGCTTTCTTCAAAATCTTGATCTCCCTGTTTTTTAATTCTTTGAAATACATATATGTATATACACATATATTGCCAAAAGCATAACTACAACGTGCCAATCTGTATAATATTAATACTATGCATATTTTCTGGACTACTTGGTATTGAATCACTGATACTTTTTCCTAGGGAAAACTATTTCTCTCACTCTCAGGATTCCTTGGTTCCTTATTGCTCTTTGTGTAGGATTAGCATTTCATAGGGGATTTCCTAGCTCACTTTAGCAGTCTATTGTTCTTCAGCTCCTATTTAGGCAAACCAGTTGGTGAGACTTTATGGAGGTACTTAATGACAAGACCTAGGAAAAAAGTCTGACAACAAACTCCCTGATTCTCTGGTTCTTGCAATATTTTGCCCTTTCTTCCAAAATGATCCCAAAACCTCAAATGCTAGAAATGTATTGTTGATGTTTCAATTAGGACTCAGCTCCACAACTCCGCATTTGGACTAGGTGTTTTTCTGCCATGCTCTCCATATGTTGCAGAGAAGATTCTTTGACAGGGGGTGAGGACTGCATTTAGCTGTAAATCTCACATCTTTGTGGAACAGGAAGCATAAAGTTCTTATTTCTACAATTTTGAGAAGCTTTGCTAAGTTTGATAGAACAAAATAATACTTGATAGAATTTACTGTCAGCCATTTCAGTGACATTGCACAAATATGTGGGGCTGATTTATTGATTCTTAAATTGCTGATTTAAATAATCTCTTCATTTGACAAGTAACAAGTGAAATTCCACTCATAATGTGTTCGTCTATAAGTGCGTGACTTGGAGGAAAGTGTTTTCCTTCACTCCTTCAATTGCCTTTTTTTTATTTTTTATTTATTTATTTAATTATTAAAGATTTCTGCCTCTTCCCCACCACCACCTCCCATTTCCCCCCCTCCCCCAATCAAGTCTTCCTCCCTCCTCAGCCCAAAGAGCAATCAGGTTTCCCTGCCCTGTGGGAGGTCCAAGGACCACCCACCTCCATCCAGGTCTATTAAGGTGAGCATCCAAACTACCTAGGCTCCCACAAAGCCATTGTGTGCAATAGGATCAAAAACCATTGTCATTGTTCTTCAGTTCTCAGTAGTCCTCATTGTGTCCGCTATGTTCAGCGAGTCCGGTTTTGTCCCATCCTTTTTCAGACCCCGGCCAGCTGGCCTTGGTGAGTTCCCTATAGAACATCCCCATTGCCTCAGTGTGTGGGTGCACCCCTCGTGGTCCTGAGTTCCTTGCTCGTGCTCTCTCTCCTTCTGCTCCTCCTTTGGATCGTGAGACTTCAGTCCAGTGCTCCAATGTTGGTCTCTGTCTCTGTCTTCTTTTATCGCCTGATGAAGGTTAATATTCAGGAGGATGCTTATATGTTTTTCTTTGGGTTCACCTTCTTATTTAGCTTCTCTTTATGATAGCCACAAATTGCCTTAAGCTGTCATCTACCTAAGGTCTTACTGCACAATTTTATAGTTACATTATTTCAACATCATTTTTCTTCTAACAACAATAACGACACATATTCCATTATTAGAAAACTGAGCCTTACAAATCCCGAAAGAATGCTTCCCTAGACAACTGCTAATGACGATCATTGGCAACTGACAGATTGAATAGATAACAACAACAACAACAACAAGAACACATTTCCAGTGCTACTGCTCATTTCCCATATCCACACAAATAAGATATTTCTGTGTTCTGGTAGTGTTCAGTGATTCCTCGGCAGCTGTGCTCAGGCAGATGCTCGGCAACTGCTCACTAACCACCAAAGAGGATAAACATGAAAGTCTGACACACCTCAGTAAGTCTGGGGTGTACTTCAAGAACCAATTTTGTTAGGTCTTTCAAAGGTTTCTGATGTTAGACAATGATGAGACCCTCCACTAATATCCAGATGCTTCAATTTAATTTATTATTTATAAAATCATATTGCTCTATCGTTTAATATATTATTCTCATTAATTTTAAACTTTTAAAGACAGTATTTATGTAATATCAGTCACATCTTGTATTTCTTCAGTATTAAGTTTTTCCATTTGCAGATGTTATCAGCTAAATACTTCTAAAGTATTTAGAATAGTGTCAGCAACAATAAATTGCTTTTTTAATTAACAAAACTTTTAGTTTTAAGTCATCAATCATTTATGTAAAAAACTCTTAATTGAAGATAAATTGTTTTTCTAGCTTGAGTAATGTATAAACAATGAGACTCTGTCTGCTGCCACATCTCAGAGACTATTAGGAATGACACTTAAATAACAATAAGAGGAATTAATATGACTAGATCAAAACCTAAAATTAAGATGTAAGCTATTAGAACAAAATACAATTTTAAAGTTTCATGATGTTGGATTTGGAAATTTTATCTTGGTTATAAAGAGAGCACAAACAAAAGAAGAAACAGTTGATAAATACCATATTTTAACCACAAAAGTTTTGATGCATCAAAGGGTACACTCAGTGCATCAACAAGACAGTCCATATAAGAAAGCAAATATTTGCAAAGTGTATGCCTAATAAATTACTAACATCAAGAATATAAAAAATTTCTACAATTCATAATCATTTTATTACTAATTTTTATTTTACTGAAACAATTGCTAAATATTTACTAAATTACTTAATCTTTGCTAATAATTTCTAAAACCATCAGTAAAATTTTTATTTTTACTCTTATGTTACCTGACTATGCAGAACACATTTATACACTTTCATTAAAACAGTATCATATATTTTGAGAATTATTACAATATTGACATTTGGTGAAATAAAAATTGTTTAAAAATGTATTTTAATACGTATGATGATAAATTTCTTGGGACCGATACTCAACAGTCATTTAGAAGAATCCGTCACTGGACTTTGTCTATACATTATAAAGTCATCTTCAAGGTGATCAAGTCCGTCATGTTGATATGTAATTAATTACTCAAACTGATGTTAAGACAGCTAATTCAGTTGAAAAGGAAATGAAGCTGTAAAAGAAGTAAAAGAGACCTAATAGGAAAGAGAGAAGACACAAAATGCTGAGACACATTAGTAAATTAAGAAGGAAAAAAGGTAGAAAAATTCCCAAAGAAAATAGTGGGTAATAATAAGCCCAAGACTCAAACTACCCATCTAGCCCTCAGAGACACCTTCTGCTTGTCTATTTCTGCTATCTTCCTTCTACTCTATTAGGGATATTGCATAGATAGAGAAGATCTAAACCCTTTCTCTGACTCAGAGTAACTGGACTTTCTGCATCAACATTTCTCCCATGGTATCTGAACTATAATAATGAATGACTGGAGATCCTGTAAGTGAAGAGATTTGTTTCATTTAAATTTTTTCTCACAGTACTCATGGATGGAAGCTCTAAATGGAACAGATTTACTATCCAGTTGTAGGTCTTGACTTCAACAGCATGGTAGAGAAGAGGAAGGAATGAAAAACAGCCACATGTGAAATAGATCGTGACTTAGATTGGCTTGACTCATAAAACCCCTCTTTTGGTACCAACTCATGCCTACAAGATTGAGTTCATTCTGCTAGAGAAACATCAAAATGGGCCCCTCCTCTTTAAAGATTTTCCAAGTCAACACTCCTCTACTGGCAACTGAGCTTCCAGCCCTTGTGTCCTTGAAGACAAAGTATATCAAACCAAACTGTCATATCTGGTGTGTGGGTAGGGTACTATTTTTTTAATTGTGATTCAATAGCACTCCCCTGCTCAATGCCGTGAATACATAATCCATACCCACTGAGGAAATCCATACAATAACCCCTCATTTCAATTTCTGCTATTTTCCATACTAAAGTTTCTTCATCGGTATTGACATTTCTCAAATTTAGTAATTCAGCTGTCCACTCTGAAGGAATTCCTCAGTTTCCTGTAATATATTCATCAGACTTCTTTCATATCATTCTGTGCACCACTTTCATTCTGCCAAATGTCTTGACCTTCCCTCCTTAAAGTGTTTCACATTTTTTCCTATTTTAAATAATTCCTTAAAAGCCTCTTCAGAACAGAAAGAGTATATGCCCTGTTTATACCTCATTCTGGTATTTTCTTAATTTGCCACTGTTCCTGTGATAAAAGCAATCACTAAAATCAAGTAGGGGAAGAAAGAAATGATTTGGCTTACATGGGCTGATCATAGTAATAATTGGGGAAAGTCAGAGCAGGAAGTCTCAGCAGGAAACTAGACTTTGGAACCAAAGTAGAGAATATATAAAAATCTGTTTACTGACTTGATCCCCATAGCTCAGGTAACTTGCCCAGTAATATCACTGGTAATGGTAGACCAAGCCCTCACACACCATCACTAATCAAAACAAAAAAAAATGCTTCACAGATATGCTTATCTGGTGGAGATATTCTCTCAACTAAAATTTCCTCTTTCCCAGATGATGCTGTTTTGTGCATGTTGACAAAATCTAATCAGCTAAGATGACATGCACGCAGTTACTGGTCTACATGGAATTCACAGGACAAAATTGATATTTTGATTATTTCATTCTTTTCATAGGATGATGTATCCTTTCCTGATTTAAGATAACAAAAAGAAAAGTTTAGAAGACGTGAAATAACAATCAATTAGCAAATCAAGGATATGAACCAACATCTAGATAATCACAGTCTGTTTTTCCTCATGTGAAGGGTCAAATTGTTTGAGTGAGAAAATTGATGATTACAGCTGAAGTCAAATTTTCAAGAACAATCCAGACATGAATACAATATTCTGATTACGTTACAAAGAAATGAATTATACGCCACAAAACGATTGCTTTGACACTACCCGAGGCAAAATTATCACAGCACAAGTCTGTGTTATTCAATTTTTTGTCATCTTTAATAATAAAACTTGCAAGTTTGTAAAGTTAAGGAAAAAATATATTGCTATCATTTCAGGCAGAATGGTTCTCCCAGTGATGAGAAGTGCCTCAGAACATCCCACTTGGACCTCTTTAGACACAGCTTATTTTCTATCTTAAAGACTATAAAATGAAAAATGCACATAAAGCTGTGTCTGTTGTTCCCTAGGCAAAGTTTAAAACTCGGAGACAGCATAACTGTATAAAACAGGGCATCCTCTTTACATATACATATCGAGCAATGTCTTTTGAAGTTTCATTCATTATATAAATGGGGAAAACTGTCTTGCTCCTTTTCTTTAAATTAATTTCATTTGAGCACATAGTAATAGAAATCTGCACCACCATGAGCTCACATGCACTGTTATACAAAAAGCAATTGTAAACTATCCCATTGCCTTAGGCTAGTAAAACTAATGACACCTTAAAAATTTACCTTGTGTTTTTTACCAGAACATCCTGAAGTCACATACTTTCTCATAATTTGTGACTAGTCCACCAGTCTTCACTAATACAGAGTGTTTTTATGCTTATTTACTTACTTTTTGCACTTTTTAAAACTGTGTTTATGTATGTATATGTGAGTGTCTGCTCAGCAGAGGCCCTGAATCCTCCTGCATCTAGAATTACAGGTAACGATGAGCCCACTAGGTGAATGCTGGGAATCAAACCCAGGTCCTCTAGAAGAGCAATACAGCGTAGGATTCACTGAGCCTAATAACCACTGGGCCATCTTTCTTGTTCCATTAATATTTACTTAAGTAACAGTTTACACCGAACCTTCTCTGAAGTGCTTATTTCTAATATTCTTTGAGAAAGTGTACTACAGGTGTCTTGACCATTTAAGTTGGATAATATGTATTCAATGTATTCAATTGTTCAAGATGAAGAAACTTTTATGTTTTAGTTATAAATCTTTTATAAATATCCATTGAAAATATGTTATATCACTCTGTGTCTCCCTTTTATTTTGTTAGCAATGTATATTCCAGAGGTAATATTTACAATTTTGATAGAATTGGGATTGTCGTTTTCTTTACAGATTGTACTTTTTTTTTATTGAAAAAAAAATTTTCCGCCTCCTCCCCGCCTCCCATTTCCCTCCCCCTCCTTCCGCCCCTCTCCCCCTCCACCCACTCCTCTTCTCCTCCCTCTCCAGCCCCAAGAGCAGTCAGGGTTCCCTGCCCTGTGGAAAGACCAAGGTCCTCCCCACTCCATCCAGGTCTAGGAAGGTGAACATCCAAACTGTCTAGGCTCCCACAAAGCCAGAACCTGAAGTAGGATCAAAACCCCCTGCCATTGTCCTTGGCCTCTTGTTAGCTCTCATTGTCCGCCATGTTCAGACAGTCCGGTTTTAGCCCATGCTTTTTCAGTCACAGTCCAGCTGGCCTTGGTGAGCTCCCAATAGATCATCCCCACTGTCTCAGTGGGTGGGTGCACCCCTGTGGTCCTGCCTTCCTTGTTCATGTTCTCCCTCCTGCTCCTCATTAGGACCTTGGGAGCTCAGTCCGGTGCTCCAGTGTGGGCCTCTGTCTCTATCTCCATCCATCGCTAGATGAAGGTTCTATGGTGATATGCAAGATATTCATCAGTATGGCTATAGGATAGGTTCATTTCAGGTTCCCTATCCTCAGGTGCCCAAGGAAATAACTGGGGACATTGCCCTGGCACCAGGTAGCCACTCCAGGTTCAAGTCTCTTGCCAACCCTTAGGTGGCTCCCTTAACTAAGATACGTGCTTCCCTGCTCAACTATCCAACCTTCCTGTATCTCCAATCATCCCGTTTCCCCAAGTTCCCCCCATCCTCTCCTTCTCACTTTTCTCTCCCCATCTCCCCTTGCCCCCATCCCACCCCACCCCCAAGATTCCAATTTTTTGCCCGACAATCTTGTCTACTTCCCATAGCCAGGCGGATAACTATATGTTTTTCCTTGGGCTCACCCTCTTATTAGCTTCTTTAGGATCACAAATTATAGACTCAGTGGCCCCTATCCACGGCTAGAAACCAATTATGAGTGAGTATATCCCATGATCTTCTTTTTGGGTCTGGGTTACCTCACTCAGGATAGTATTTTCTATTTCCATCCATTTGCATGCAAAATTCGAGAAGTCATTTTTTTTTACCGCAGAATAGTACTCTAATGTATATATATTCCACAATTTCTTCATCCATTCTTCCATTGAAGGATACCTAGGATGCTTCCAGGTTCTGGCTATTACAAATAATGCTTCTATGAACATAGTTGAACAAATGCTTTTGTCATATGATAAGGCATCTCTTGGGTATATTCCCAAGAGTGGTATTGCTGGGTCCAGGGGTAGGTTGATCCCAATTTTTCTGAGAAACCACCACACTGATTTCCAAAGTGGTTGCACAAGTTTGCATTCCCACCAGCAATGGATGAGAGTACCCCTTTCTCCACAACCTCTCCAGCAAAGGCTATCCTTGGTGTTTTTGATTTTAGCCATTCTGACAGGTGTAAGATGATATCTCAAAGTTGTTTTGATTTGCATTTCTCTGATCGCTAAGGAGGTTGAGCAAGACCTTAAGTATCTTTTGGCCATTTGAAGTTCTTCTGTTGAGAATTCTCTGTTCAGTTCAGTGTCCCATTTTTTAATTGGGTTAATTATCATTTTAACATCTCGTTTCTTGAGTACTTTATATATTTTGGAGATCAGACCTTTGTCTGTTGCGGGGTTGGTGAAGAGGGAAATAAGAGAATCACCACCTTTCACGATAGCCACAAACAGCAAAAAATATCTTGGGGTAACTCTAACCAAGGAAGTGAAAGATCTATTTGACAAGAACTTTAAGTCTTTGAAGAAAGAAATTGAAGAGGATACCAGAAAATGGAAGGATCCCCCTTGCTCTTGGATTGGGAGGATCAACATAGTAAAAATGGCAATTTTACCAAAGGCAATTTATAGATTCAATGCAATCCCCATCAAGGTCCCATCAAAATTCTTCACAGATCTTGAGAGGACAATAATCAACTTTATATGGAAAAACAAAAAACCCAGGATAGCCAAAACAATCTTACACAATAAAGGAACCTCTGGAGGCATTACCATCCCTGACTTCAAACTCTATTACAGAGCTACAGTAATGAAAACAGTGTGGTACTGGCATAAAAACAGAGAAGTCGACCAATGGAATCTTATAGAAAACCCGGATTTTAACCCACAAACCTATGAACACCTCATTTTTGATAAAGGAGCTAAAAGTATACAATGGAAGAAAGGAAGCATCTTCAAAAAATGGTGCTGGCACAACTGGATGTCAACCTGTAGAAGAATGAAAATAGACCCATATCTATCACCATGCACAAAACTCAAGTCCAAATGGATCAAAGACCTCAATATCAATCTGAACACACTGAACCTGATAGAAGAGAAAATGGGAAGTACCCTACAACACATGGGCACAGGAGATCGCTTCCTATGTATAACCTCAGCAGCACAGACATTAAGGGCAACATTGAATAAATGGGACCTCCTGAAACTGAGAAGCTTCTGTAAAGCAAAGGACACTGTCACTAAAACAAAAAGGCAGCCTACTGACTGGGAGAAGATCTTCACCAACCCTGCAACTGACAAAGGTCTGAAAATACATAAAGAACTCAAGAAACTAGACGTTAAAATGCTAAATAACCCAATTAAAAAATGGGGCCCTGAACTGAACAGAGAATTCTCAACAGAAGAAGTTCAAATGGCCAAAATACACTTAAGGTCTTGCTCAACATCCTTAGCGATCAGAGAAATGCAAATCAAAACAACTTTGAGATATCATCTTACACCTGTCAGAATGGCTAAAATCAAAAACACCAAGGATAGTCTTTGCTGGAGAGGTTGTGGAGAAAGGGGTACTCTCATCCATTGCTGGTGGGAATGCAAACTTGTGCAACCACTTTGGAAATCAGTGTGGTGGTTTCTCAGGAAAATTGGGATCAACCTACCCCTGGACCCAGCAATACCACTCTTGGGAATATACCCAAGAGATGACCTATCATATGACAAAAGCATTTGTTCAACTATGTTCATAGCAGCATTATTTGTAATAGGCAGACTGTACTTTTTTTTGTATCTGAAAACTTACTGTGAACTGACACTCATCAGATCATCACCTGTATTTTTAAGTACAAATTACGTTCTTCATTCTCCTTCTTCATGTATAAAACTTTGGAAGCAACATTTTTAAATTATAAGAAGTGAATATCTAGCCATTTTGCATATTAATAGTTTTCCAGGATTATTTGTTTTGATTAGAAGTGTACCTTCTTTGTGCAGGATTATCAATATCACTGACTTAGTTTCTGTGGATTGATTTCTAAGCTGTTTACTGTATTCCAAAGCCAATATCTTTATGATTTTTTTACAATTTTTTGGTTAATGTAGCTCAATGCTAGGTCTTGGTATTGGGAGGGTGACTACTTGACTAACTTTTCTTATTTAATATTTTGTTGGCTAATATAATTCATTTGCAAATGCAGAAAAGATTTCAAAATATTATCTTCTATAATCTGGAATTGTCCTTAGTCATGTCATATATAGTTTTATTGAATACTAGCAAGCTTTTTAAACTAAAGTATAAAGTCTTAATTGTTACACTCAAATGTCTGAATACCTGTAACAAATCGCTGTTTTCTAATTGCTTAATTTCTGCTTTATTTTATTTTTTTACTATTTTTTTAATTAAATAATTAAGACTTTATAGATAATTAAAATTAAAATCAAATTGCTGATGAATATAGATAAAATTTTAAAATAAAAAGTTATTATCTTGAAGGGAATGAAAAACGTATTATAATAAAAGCCAGTAAATGAGAAAGAATGAAGCTCAAATACATACTCTTATTCTAAAAACTTGTAAACTAAATAAAGTAAAATCATTGTAAAAAACCGAATCAAACAAAAAGGCTAAAATATTTGTCTAAAATATTAATAAAATTGACAAGGTTTGGGGACTGAAAAAAAACCCGAAAGTATACTCAACTATAAAATTAAATAGTAATTCTAATCAATTATACTGTATATGAAAAAACTCTAGCGCTATGAAATATTGAATATTATTTATATTTACTTATATTTTCACATTTTTATGTGCTAATGATTAGCTATTGAGATAAAATATTATAAAAACTCTGCATTAGAATTATTAACTGTTCTTTAACATTTATTTTACACTATAGAAGAGCATATTAATTATTAATGATATTTTCCAGTCAGTACAACATAAAATAAACCACTAAAATAATAGTAAATATTCAAATAAGATGATCGATTTCTTTTAAACAATCTTTTATGGCACTTGTTGACACGCTCCAAAGAAACTTCTCAAGTGTAACAATGTAACAATAAACAACTTTTCTATCACAGGGAATATTTCCTACTGAAATAAACTCCAATGTGAGTTTTCAAAAGTCAGTTTAAAAACAGAACCTGAGCAAAACAGAGTAGCACAAGCTTGTGGTGTGCTCCCAGTGTTTAGGAAGTGGAGCCAATAAGTCAGGAGTTCAGGTCAACGTGGTAACTTAGGAGTATAAAATCAGTCTGGGCTACATGAGACCGTGTAAGAAAGGAAAAAAGGAAGGTAACAGGGAGGGAGGGAGAGAGGGAGAAAGGAAAGAAGAAAGAGGGTGGGAGGAGTGGAATGAGGGAGTGGCATAGATAAGAGAGAGAAGAGAGAGAGAGAGAGAGAGAGAGAGAGAGAGAGAGAGAGAGAGAGAGAGGAGAGAGTATAATGACAAGTTGAAAACTTAATTACTTCATGAAAGTGCTTTATGTTTTATATCATATATATTTCCAAAGTAGTAACTTTATTATTAAAAAAATGATCTAGGTCCATAATTTAATAAGTTGGAGAAAAGACAAATAAACACTAAATTAAAGATAAAGGTGTAGTTCTTATTCAATACAGTAATCCACAGAAATATGCACAGAAAATTTAAAAGACAGAAAACATTGCATAATGATAGATTGATGTATGAATTGTGATGCATTGTCAGATGGCTCAGTGGAAAGACACTTGCTGCCAAGCTGATGACATTGATTCCACCCCCTAAGTCCATGGAGGAAGGAAAGTGCAGATTACTGTCAGTTCTTCCTTTGACTTCCAGACATACATGATATGGCACACACAGTGCCTCCAAAACATATGCAGTTAGCAAAAAGTAATAAAAAATCTAGATGTTACCTTTTTTTTCTTGACTTAACAGAAAGAGATTACATAAAAAATTTAGGAATTGTTTCCTTTCTATCATAACTTATAGCTTTTCAAAGGAGATTTTCAAGTAAATAAAATGAGTGAATACAATTTTCATGATTTGAAAATTACTTTCTACATTTAATTTTGTTTATTATAAAATTATATTTCTTAATATGAAGTTGAATTTTCCTCCTGATTTCTCTTCTTTTGCCATTCAATTGTGTGTACTACACTTTATTTTTCCACAGTTTATATATTTACACCTTGTGTTGGCAGTTTACCTTTTCACTTGCATGATATCGGTGACTGCTCATATGACAAACTATGTCTCATTCTCCTTGCTATATTTGGATTAGTCATTAAGTGTTTAGCAAACCTGTTTAAGAACACAGTATCTTCTCAAATCACAACATCTTTCTAAAACATAAAATAGTAAAAAAAGTATTTCCAGTTTCTTGAAAATGAGGGCATATTTGACTACATAAGAGCTCTGTAATTACATTTTTATTTTACAATGTGATAGCTGTAGCAGCACTGTCATTTGGCATTGACTGCTACTATAATGAAATAAGATACCTGCCTAGTCTAATTTTTTTCTGCATGAGAATAATTCTTGCCTTCTTTCATGTGTCATTTATTTAAAAATGCTTGTCATTTTTAATTTTCATTGGCATAGAACATTAGTATTGATAACATATCATATGAGAGTATTACACATTCATTTTATGTTTAATGTTTCAATCAGGGTAAACACATTTATTTCTTGACAGGATCGTCATTTATTTACAGTGAATGCACAGCAAATCCTTTCTTTTGTTTTGAAAGTGGTCATACTCTCTATAATCATACTCTCAATTTCTTCAGTATCAGCGTCCACATTCCACATAGACATGAGATCATTCTATTCATTCTCTTTATGAATTTCCTTAATGAAAATGTATCACATTTCAAATAATCCAGGTAGTCAATTCACTTTGGTGTATATTTTGCCATTTATTGACAAATAGGTTAATAGATTAAATCAGCTCATTCTTTTAAACATTTTGTCCTAGACTGTATTTGCATAATATAGACTATTTTATCCACTAAGCTTGTTACTTGGATACACTAATGATCCTTCAGACATAATCTGTGACTGCCTGTCTGTCATCTTCTTACTGACTTCTTTTAGTCCATCCAGTCTTATTTGATCAGCTGCCATTGAACTTCATCAGTCTATTCCATCCACCTTGGTGTCTTATTTTAATTACTTTGTAATGGTACTGTGTTTTGTTTCACTTTGCTACTTCAATACTGTTGTCATGATGATGCTCCTAGAGTGATGTGTATCAACTACTGCTTAAAGTGGAGCTTGACTGTTTTATGTAATTAGCTTTCTTCCATTTTTGGACAAAATAGTATCCATCCAAAAACTGTCAGTGACCTCAAGATGATCCCCTGTGGTTACCTTATGTGTTGATTTTACCATTTCTTTGGTGTTTTTTGAATTTGTAAGCACTTTGTGGATCATCTAGTGAATACCTATGCCATCTCATCTCCAAGCTGGAATGTTTCCTTATTTTTTTTTATTATCAGTGAGGCGTATTACCTCATAATCCCAGCAGCTAGCATGCTGAGGCAGTAGTGTCTGTAATTCAAAGACAACTCAGCTACACAGAAAGACTCTGTTTCAAAACAAACTAAATAAATAAACATAAAAATGAAAATATTCTTAATATTCAGCTTTACTTCTGTGCAATAAACACTGATTTCTTCACTTCCTATTTATCTACTAATGATGAATTTTTAGACTTTGTTTAAAAATTAATATTAATTTTCTTCCTACAAGTAAACATTTTTTAATCCTACTTTGTCTTATCTTTTTTTGTTGGATGGCTGCATGTCCTACATGTTTTAATACTGTACAAACTATTATTTTTATTTGATTATCATTAAATGTACCTTAGAATATTCTTTAAAGTGATCCTTGAATTAATGGTTAAATCATTAAATATATATTGCTATTTCTTGTAAAAATCTTTTCAAGTTTGGCTGTGTAACATAATTACATGCGTTTTAGTAGCTTTTTTTCTAAGAGTTTTTTACAAAAAAGTCTGGCCCTGATTAACACCACATTTCATTTCTATGAAAACTTTAACATACTTAAGATTTCTCTTGTTTGGTGCTGATGGATGCTGATGAAAGCCATTGCTTTGCTTTACTGTCTTCTGTGGAAGCCTAACTGCAAAGGAAGCAGGAAAATACATTCAGCTTTTAGTCAAGTTGCAAGGGTCCATTTTCAAGTACAGCTTCTTGGAAAGCTTCCATTTTTCTTTTTTGAATAGGTGAGATGAATTGAACTGTACAAAATGTAAAATACATGAACATTATAATTCTTATTCGTTTCTCTTGGGATAGTCACTGTTCACAAATTAAACAGTATATAGCATTCAAGACACAAAAATATCATATATAGACTGCAAAGCTTTACGTGTGAGGAAAAATGTAGAAGTAAAGAAAATGTGTTTACTTTTTAGATTGCTGATTGGTTTTTAAATTTTTCCAAAATGAACATTTCTTTGGGGCTTCAATATTGATTCAAAAATAATGATTCTTTTTAAAGAGGCAGAGTTCCACAATAAAGCAGAATTAGCAACCACTGGTTATTAATATCACTTAATATCAATGGACTCAATTCACCTATAAAAAGACACAGGTTAAGAGAATGGATACAAAACAGGATCCAACATTCTGCTGATTACAAGAACAGACCTCAACCTCAAAGACAGACACTACCTCAGAGTAAAGGGTTGGGGAAACGCTTTCCAGTCAAATGGTCCAAAGAAACAAGTGGGTGTGGCTATACTAAATCTAACAAAATTGACTTCAAACTAAAATCAATCAGAAGAGATGGAGAAGGACACTTTATTCTCATAACAGGAACAATTCATCAGTAGGAAGTCTCAATCCTGAATATATATACCCCTAATATAAAAGCACCCACATATGTAAAAGAAACATTACTAGAACTCAAAGCACACATTAAACCCCACACACCAATAGTAGGAGATTTCAACACCCCTCTCTTACTAAAGAACAGGCCAACCAACCAGACAGAAACTTAACAGAGAAATAAGAGAACTAACAGATGTAATGAATCAAATGGACTTAACAGACCTCTATAGAACATTCCACCCAAAAGAAAAGCATATATCTTCTTCTCAGTATCTCATGGAACCTTCTCAAAAATTGATCACATAATTGGTAACAAAGCAAACGTCCACAGATACAAAATACTTGTAGTAACCACCCGTGTACTATCAGATCACCATGGAATAAAGTTAGAATTCAACAACAATTCTACTCCCAGAAAGCCTTCAAATTCATTAAAACTGAATAGTCAACTACTGAACCACCCCTGGGTCAAGGAAGAAATATAGAAAGAAATTAAAGTCTTCCTTGAATTCAACG
Source organism: Chionomys nivalis (assembly GCF_950005125.1). Taxonomy (NCBI): domain Eukaryota; kingdom Metazoa; phylum Chordata; class Mammalia; order Rodentia; family Cricetidae; genus Chionomys; species Chionomys nivalis. The sequence goes on along the minus strand of NC_080090.1, from coordinate 71,571,926 downwards.
AAAATAAAGACACAACATATCCAAACCTATGGGACACTATGAAAGTGGTGGTAAGAGAAAAGTTCATAGCACTAAGTGCCCACATAAAGAAAAGGAAGAAAGCTCACATTAGAGACTTAACAGCACACCTGAAAGCTCTAGAAAACACATAAGCAGACTCACCCAGGAGGAGTAGAAGACTGAAAATAATCAAACTGAGGGCTGAAATCAACAAAACAAAAACACAGAAAACAATACAAAGAATCAATGAAAAAGATCTGGTTCTTGGAGAAAATCAACAAGATTGACAAACCCCTATCAAAATAATCAAAAGGCAGAGAGAGAACACGCATATTAACAAGATCAGAAATTAAAAGGGGGACATAACAACAGACACTGAGGAAATTCAGATAATAATTAGTTCTTACTACACAAGCCTGTATGCCACAAAATTGGAAAATGTAAAAGAAATAGACATTCATTTTAGATAAGTACCATATACCAAAATTAAATCAAGACCAGGTGAAAAATTTAAATAGACTATAAGTGACAAGGAAATAGAAGCTGTCATCAAAAACCTCCCAACAACAACAACAAAAAAAAAAATCCCAGGACCAGAGGGTTTTAATGCAGAACTCTACCAGAACTTCCAAGAAGAGCTAATACCTATACTCCTTAATGTGTTTTACATAATAAAAACAGAAGAGTCATTGCCAAACTTTTTTTATGAAGCAATAGTTACCCTGATACCAAAAACATACAAAGACTCAAACAAGAAAGATATACAGACCAATCTCACTCATGTACATTGATGCAAAAATTCTAAATAAAACACTGTTTCTGTCTGGTTAACCTGTCCATTGGCAAGGGAGAGTGTTGAAGTCTCCTACTATTAGTATGTGGCTTTGGTGTGATTTAAGCTTTAGTAATGTTTCTTTGCGTATGTGGGTGCTCTTGTATTAGAGGCAAAGATGTTCAGGATTAAGACTTCATCTTGATGGATTGTTCCTATTATGAATATAATGTGTTCTCCTCCAACTCTTCTGATTGATTTTAGTTTGATATCAATTTTGTTTGGTATTAGGATAGCTACACCTGCTTGTTTCTTAGGTCCATTTTATTGGAAAACCTTTGCTCTGAGGTAATGTCTGTCTTTGAGGTTGAAGTGTGTTTTTTGTATGTAGCAAAAAGCTGGTCATATTTATTTTCTTAGCCTGTGTCTTTTTATAGGTGAATTGAGGACATTGATATTAAGCGATATCAACAACCAGTGGTTTTTTACTTCTTCTTTAAAGGTCTCCATCATTTTCATAAAATTACATTTAAAGTCATTTTCATCTGCTTCTTCTGTGTTAGAATGATCAAGTCTTCCTATTGTATGACCACTGAATTCTGGTATTACCCTGTTGCTTCTTAGATTGGATTGTTGGGTGAATATTTGAATTTTCACCTACCCATCTTTTCCTTCAGTTGATGCTGGTAGTGTCTTTGCATCTTGGTCCAATCCTTGCAGTGGCTGTCTATGTCTTGGGAACTGTTCTTGTTCTACTGGGTACTGTTACTGCCTGGGTCTCAGGGGTTTTGGAGCAGCCTACCTTCAGGAAACTCTCCTGATGACTATAGAAGCTGAGGCAGGTGGGAGAGGCGCCCTGGGTTTGATCCTAGAGCATGGGGTCTCCTTTCAGGTGGTTGGTCACTCACCTCTTGGTCCTCTCTGTGTAGTAGCAGGCTATGTTTCAGAGTTCCACTGAGGTTGCAGGGGGATAGGAGGGTTTGGGAGTGGGGTGGGATTTGTAGCTTGCAATTTCTAATGTTCCAGATGGGGGTAAGGGAGCAGCCTACCTTCGGGAAACTCTCCTGATGACTAGCTAGAGAAGCTGAGGCAGGTGGGGGAGGGGCCCAGGGTTTTGCCCCAGTATAGAGGACATAGAGAGTGAGGTGTTCCACTGGGTGGCTGATCACTTATCTCTTGGTCCTCTCTGTTTAGTAGCAGGTCATGTTTTAGTGTTACAATGAGGTTGTGGGGGATTGTTGACTTGGGGAGCAGGGTAGGACTTGTAGCTTGAAGGGTCCAGTAGTTTGAATGGGGGTAATCTACTTTACATCCTTTAATCACAACTTTTAAAATGGTGAATGGAAGATCAAACTTCAGAGATAGGGAATCCCTTGATATTAGAGCTAAAACACTATCCATTAGCCTTAAGTCCTACAATGTTACATTCCATAATGACTAAAATTTACTAATTTCAAGATAATTTTAGAGAGATTATTTATATAAACCCATATAAAATCATTTGAATTATATGTTAATATAATTTAATTTACTTCCACACTAAAAGTTGAGTTGTATTTACACATATTATATATACTGAATGAAGAACAAAATAACTAAGTGTGTTACATCCTTAAAAACAAAACAAAAAGTGCTATTAAGTATCTGTTAATTAACTGTGTCACTATTTACATAGCCCCATACCTTAATCAATATATTTTACTGGTTACACCAGAGGCATAAAAAGTGACAACATGTGAACAGTGTTATATGTTGATATTCTGGGGGGAAATATGTTATTTTTAAAAATGTTGACAATATTATCTGAATTTCTATTCACATTTTGAATATTATTGATTTCAAAATTTTACCTTTCCATTCATAGAATGCTGAGTTTAAGAGAGCTGCTTAACTTTGTTTTGGAAAACCAATTGAAGGCACGGTTCCAATAAAATGCAATGCAGGGGAAAGGGACCATGAGCAAAGTACATGATATTCCTGTGTAAAAATGAACAGCAAAGTCCCGTCTTTGCCATGAAGTAGAAAAAGGGAGAAAACAAAGACATTATCCCCTCAAAAAATAATGATATTGCTTGAGGATAGCTAAATAATGAACAAGAAATGAGCCTGCCAAACTTTCAAGAGGCAAGCCATGCTCATGTTCTCCCTCCTTCTGCTCCTCATTTGGACCTTGGGAGCTCATTCCGGTGCTCCAATGTGGGTCTCTGTCTCTATCTCCATCCATCACAAGATGAAGGTTCTACGGTGATATGCAAGATATTCATCAGTATGGCTATAGAATAGGGCCATTTCAGGTTCCCTATCTTCAGCTGCCCAAGGAACTAACTGGGAACATCGCCCTCAGCACCTGGGAGACCATCTAGGTTCAAGTCTCTTGCCAACCCTAAAATGGCTTCCTTAATTAAGAAATTTCTTCCGTGCTCCCATATCCACCCTTCCTTTATCCCAACCATCCCATTTCCCCAAGTTCTCCCCATCCTCCCCTTCTCACTTTTCTCTCCCCATCTCCCTTTACCCACATCCCACCTCACCCCCAAGATCTCAATTTTTTGCTCAGCAATCTTGTCTACTTCCAATATCCAGGAGGATAACTATATGTTTTTCTTTGGGTTCACCTTCGCATTTAGCTTCTTTAGGATCACAAATTATAGACTCAATGTCCTTTATTTATGGCCAGAAACCAATTATGAGTGAGTACAACCCATGTTCATCTTTTGGGGTCTGGGTTACCTCACTCAGGATCGTATTTTCTATTTCCATCCATTTGCATGCAAAATTCGAGAAGTCATTGTTTTTTACCGCTGAGTAGTACACTAATATGTATATATTCCACACTTTCTTCATCCATTCTTCCATTGAAAGACATCTAGGTTGTTTCCAGGTTCTGGATATTATAAATGATGCTGCTATGAACATAGTTGAACAGATGCTTTTGTAATATGATAGGGCATCTCTTGGGTATATGCCCAAGAGTGATATTGCTGGATCCTGAGGTAGGTTGATTCCCAATTTTGTGAGAAACTGCCACACTGATTTCCAAAGTGGTTGCACAAGTTTGAAGTCCCACCAGCAATGGATGAGTGTTCCTCTTATTCCACAACCTCTCCAGCAAAGGCTATCATTGGTGTTTTTGATTTTAGCCATCTGACAGGTGTGAGATGGTATCTCAAAGTTGTTTTGATTTGCATTTCCCTGATCACTAAGGAGGTTGAGCATGACCTTAAGTGTCTTTTGGCCATTTGTATTTCTTCTGTTGAGAATTCTCTGTTCAGTTCAGGGCCCCATTTTTTAATTGGGTTACTTAGCATTTTAATGTCTAGTTTCTTGAGTTCTTTATATATTTTGGAGATCAGACCTTTGTCAGTTGCAGGGTTGGTGGAGATCTTCTCCCAGTCAGTAGGTTGCCTTTTTGTCTTAGTGACAGTGTTGTTTGCTTTACAGAAGCTTCTCAGTTTCAGGAGGTCCCATTTATTCAATGTTGCCCTTAATGACTGTGCCGCTGGGGTTATACATAGGAAGTGATCTCTTGTGCCCATATGTTGTAGGGTACTTCCCACTTTCCCTTCTATCAGGTTCAGTGTGTTCAGATTGATATTGAGGTCTTTGATCCATTTGGACTTGAGTTTTGTGCATGGTGATAGATATGGGTCTATTTTCATTCTTCTACAGGTTGACATCCAGTTGTGCCGGCACCATTTGTTGTAGATGCTTTCTTTCTTCCATTGTATACTTTTAGCTCCTTTATCAAAAATGAGGTGTTCATAGGTTTGTGGGTTAAAATCCGGGTCTTCTATTCGATTCCATTGGTCGACTTCTCTGTGTTTATGCCAATACCACGCTGTTTTCATTACTGTAGCTCTGTAATAGAGTTTGAAGTTAGGGATGGTAATGCCTCCAGAAGTTCCTTTATTGTATAAAATTGTTTTGGCTATCCTGGGTTTTTTGTTTTTCCATATAAAGTTGATTATTATCCTCTCAAGATCTGTGAAGAATTTTGATGGGAACTTGATGGGGATTGCATTGAATCTATAAATTGCCTTTGGTAGAATTGCCATTTTTACTATAGTGATCCTCCCATTCCAAAAGCAAGGGAGATTCTTCCATTTCTGGTATCCTCTTCAATTTCTTTCTTCAAAGACTTAAAGTTCTTTTTTTTTTTTTTTTTTTTTTTTTTTTTTTTTTTTTTTTTTTTTTGGTTTTTGGAGACAGGGTTTCTCTGTGGTTTTGGAGCTAGCTCTTGTAGACCAGGCTGGTCTCGTACTCACAGAGATCTTCCTGCCTCTGCCTCCCAAGTGCTGTGATTAAAGGCATGTGCCACCACCGCCCGGCAAGACTTAAAGTTCTTGTCAAATAGATCTTTCACGTCCTTGGTTAGAGTTACCCCAAGATATTTTATGCTGTTTATGGCTATACTGAAAGGTGATGCTTCTCTGATTTCCCTCTCTGCTTCCTTATCCTTTGTGTATAGGAGAGCAACTGGAAGTCAGGACGGCGAGGAGTGCACCCACCCACATTGGGAGCTTGCCAAGGCCAGCTGGACTGGGACTGAAAAAGCATGGGATTAAACCGGAATCTCTGAACATGGCGGACAATGAGGGCTGCTGAGAAGCCAAGGACAATGGCACTGGGTTTTGATCCTACTTCATGTTCTGGCTTTGTTGGAGCCTAGCCAGTTTGGATGCTTACCTTCCTAGACCTGGATGGAGGGGGGAGGATCTTGGACTTTCCACAGGGCAGGGAACCCTGACTGCTCTTCAGACTGGAGAGGGAGGGGGAGAGCATTTGGGGGAGGGGGAGAGGAGTGAGAGGAGGGGGAGGGAAATGGGAGGCTGGGAGGAGGCAGAAATTTTTTTTCTCAATAAAAAAAAAAAGAAGCAAGCCATGATGCCTGGCAAAACCAGGAAAAATAATTGAGCGTTTCAGGAGGCATTTTTGTTTTTGCCTGACGTACATTGAAAAAATAAAGAGCATCCCACCTTCCTTTCATAAACTATGTTTTCTCCCATAATTATAATATGGATCTGAGTATCTATAACTTCGGAGTGTTCCCTTTCACCTTAAAACTTGCTTATCCTCATAAAGTAGCCTTCATATTTTTATTGTTGTTTAACCTTTAGAGAGTTATAAATTGGTACTTTTCTGTTTGTCAATAATAGTGCTGTAAGCCAGTCTGCTACTTGAAAATTTGTGGAACGCAAGCCTGAGAGGGATTTCAGTTAGGATTTATTTAGAATGGTGGCAGAGAAGGTTTCTTGGCAAAAGCCTTCTCAACCACCTCCCACTGCCCACACACAAAACAGCAAAGGAATTCGCTATCTGGAAGTAATACCAGTTTTCACAGAGTATCTTCTTATCCTTATTTGTTGTGAAAGAAGAGGAAACAAGATATTTATCCTGTTGAACGTGAGCCAGTTTCATCCATCTGTTTTCCTAACTAAATCTCTTTCAGATATTTTCTGTAAAATTTATCAATACCTTGGATTCATATTGAATTATATATAAATATTTTTCAATCTACATGTTTGCTCAGAGTCTTGAGACTCTACCATAGTAAAAAACAAAGTGTCAGAAATATGTCAGTAGTGTACATGAAGTTTTAATATGTGATCAAGTTTATCAGGTGTCTTCTTAACATTTTTCAACAATTTTTATTTTAAATAAATATAACCTTATAAAAGAAGGAAACTATTTTTTTCCTCATATTTTGGGTTGTTCTGGCTTAAAAATGTCAGTGCATATTAAATGTGGTGTCTGCTGATACACATTGTCAGAAATGAATGCCTGTGCATGAATGTGTTTTCATATCCTATTTGGTACGCTGATAACTCAGGGTGTCTGTGTTATCATCACTCTAATGTATCTGAGCCACTAAGATCAATAGGAACTTCAAATTAACCTGAAGTAGCTATTCAAAGAGAATATTGCTACAGATGTAAAAATGTGCATGTGGTTAAGACGGAGAAAAACCAGTCTCACTGAATTAGATTACACATACGCCTCTTAGAATTGCTTTATCAATATATGATATGTGGCAAAAATAGGTAAAATAAACAAAGAATCATCTCTTCTTCTCTACTTTCTGTCATTTCTTATTAATTTTAATGAAAATACTTTGATTCAGTACATCCTGTGGAGAGCAGGAAAACCATTTCCCCATAGATTGTTATTCTGTGGTTATTAAAGAGATGCTGGAGAAATACATTTTTCTAAGACATTGATTTTACTATTATTATAGCTCAGTGAGTGGAATGTGTAGAGCACAGCTTTGGTCAATGTAGTCAGGAACATGGAGATTGATGAAAGATTTAAGTATTTTTGAAAATGACTATAGGGATATCTTATAACTTCTTAAAAACAATGTCTTCATAAGATAAAATATTATATATTTCTTCCAAAAATCTTTAATAAATAAATAAATTATTAAAAAAATAAAAATATATATTATATATTTATGAGGTACAATGAATATGAAGCATATACAATATGATATTTTAATCTATTATAAATCTGTTGATAATTCTTGTAAAATCAATTAAGAATCTATTATTTTATCCTGTTTTATCTGCAATTAATACAAACTATAAAACCAAAGTTAACAAATTCTATATAAAATTCAAATTGTAGCAAATATTAGCAATTGAACTAAATAGGTATAAGGTGATAAGAAATATTACAGTGCAACCATGAAAAAGGAGTGTAATAAATTTAAATACAGAAAATAACCCAAAACGTCACTTCTACCACCTTGTAACTAAATAGTCAGAATCACATAGTCTACACTATATGCATATGTCTATACTACTGAACTTGACACTTGGCACCTTGTCACTAAATAGTCAGAATCACATAGTCTACACTATATGCATATGTCTACTCTACTGAACTAAGCACTTGGCACAGAATCAAAAACAGCTATACTACTTCATTTATTGAAGAAGAGAAATGTTTAGTAAATTAATGATATAAAATGATTTTTATTGTTAAATACACAAAGTCTCTATAGTGATTGAAAAGAAAGGGATAAATTTAACAACCTTCTGAAAAAGCTAACAAAATGGTCAAAGATGGTAAGTGTGTAAGTATATTAACTGCCTTGGAAGTTAAAGTAGAGAGTAAGTGATGACATGTCTGACTATAAATGGATAGATAAGTCACCCCCTCCAAGACTTATAGACTGTCAAAGAAGAGGGAGTGGAAAGAGCAGGAGCCACTGCTTAGGAAGATGTGCAACGAAATGATGTCTGCTGGACAAGACAGAACTGCTGTAACTCGTGACTTCATAGGAACTCTGCTGGTTTTCAGTAGAAGATCTACGCAACACTGGACCCATCAGCATTTATTCCTGGATTAGGGATGTGTCACCCCATATCTACTGAGGGGAATATTAACAGTTATTGGTTGTTGGAAAAGAAAGTATTATTTTCTTCAGTGTTGTGGCCACTGAATAGTGTTCTTTATTTACACCATCTGGGGTCAGGCAAGAAACTCAAATTAAACTCATGATTGTGTCAATCAATGAAATTAAAATCATTTTTAAAGAGTCTTAGAAACAAGCAAATGTAAACAAACTAAAGTAAGTTTGGGATTTTTTAGGGGAATAATGAGCTAAATAAGAAAATAAAATTCAAAAATGGAAAGCTTTTGTTCCATTCTTCTCACTAGATAAATTCTGTCAATAATATACTCTCTTGTCTATTCAAAAGGCATTACCAACACAGAAAATAGCTCATTTTAAGGCACTGTAAGATAGTTTTGCATTACCTGTTTTGATTGTGTCTGTGTGTTCATGTGTGTGTGTGTTCATGTTTGTCTGTGTGTCTATGGTGTGTGCACACATGCATGCGTTGAAAATAGTCTCTCTCCACACATGTTCCCTAATATGCTGATTACAGCTTTGAATGTTTGCCTAATCATTCAGCCAAATAATAGCAAGTTTCTAAAACCAAAATTTGCAATTATATAAGTTTGCCAGATAGTCGATAATAACTTATTATTTCTTTCGCAAATATTTCCAGAACTTAGAATGAAATGAACAAACAGAGACTAACAAAGCCGTACTTAATCGTTCTGTTAAGCCCATTTAACAAACTTGCAGGATAGGAACATTCTGAAAATCATTGGTTTCAAGCATTACCCTCAAAAAGCTCCACAACTCTTTTTTTCCTTCCTTTTACCCTAACGTGTGTCAAGCAAGAAACCTTGCTCAATAACACAAGCATGGCTCAAGAGTCATTTTCTCCACAGCTTTGACACTAACTGTATTTCAGGAGATTTTCATGGAGACTTTTGCCATCTCATCTACCTCTCTGAAAAATTCACATTGCAAATACATGCAGATTGAATTGCTGAAGCGTGACAGCTCATTATGATGAAGATAAGGACAAGTGTGAACAGTGAGTAGCAGAAAAATGACCTAACTGTTGGAATTCTATTGACAGCGTGTTAGCATTTCATCCTGAAACCCAACACCTTGATGGTAGTTAAAATTTATGGACTAGAATCACTTGCATATAATCTTACAAGTAAAACAAAATGTGTGGTTAGACTTCATCACATATATTCATTCTAGACGAAGGGAATGGCAAAACTGTTAGAGTCACATATGGTGGCTGGTTATTGCTTTGATTCTTCCTCCTGTGAAAACATATGCAAGTGATTGACACAACAGAGTGTACACAAGGGGTGGCCAAGAGCAAATGTGGAATTGCTCAAATGTAAATAACATTTCACAGTAGCAGCTACCAGGGAGGGATTTGGCTCCTATGGCCAGAATAAGGTGCACAGACATTTGGCTTTCTGTCTGACAGAAGACAAGAGAGAATTGGAGCAAACCAATCAGCCTGCGAGTTCCAATTAGCGACAATAACCAGAGTAAGAAGCAAATACAGGCGACATAGACCTCTACAAGTGAAACCTGAGAAAGATCAAAAGAATGCAAACAAATTAGTCTATTCTAATAACACCATGATACCATTTTACAGGTTTTGTAGGGTCTCATGTCTCAGCTAGTTCTCAGATGTATAACTGTTTATCTTATTTTACTGTAATAGAATATAGAAAATAGTTCAGATGTACTATATGCACACCTAAAACTTGGCTATTAATAAAAATATATATATTTTAGGCATAGGCAGCGGAAGCACCGGCACACAGGCAAGTCTGGGCGGCAGAGGCACCGGCGTGCAGGCAGGCCCGGGTGGTGGAGGCACTGGCAGTCAGGCCCAGGCGGCGGAGGCACCGGCAGGCAGGCCTAGGCGGCGGAAGCACAGGCGCACAGACAGTTCCAGGCAGTGGAGGCACCGGCAGGCAGGCCCGGGCAGCGGAGGCACTGGATGCAGGATAGTGCGGGCAAGAAACAGTGAAGCCCGCACTGAGAGCAGATTGCCCCGCTACAATTAAATCAAACCCAATAGATAGCATCGGTAAGAAGAGATGGGCAGACGCCAAGGCAAGAATTCACCCAACAATCTGAAAAACAACATGAAAACACCAGAACCCAATGATCTTACAACACAAGGACTTGAACACCCTAACACAGGAGAAGACGAAAAAACTGACTTTTTGAAAGCAATAGAGTCCCTTAAACAACATGTAAAAAACGCCCTCATAGAAATGGATGAGAAGTATAACAAAAAGTTTGAAGAAATGAGTAAATACGTAAATGATACCCTGGGAAGCCAAGAAAAAACGATCAAACAGGTAATGGAAACAGTCCAATAATTGAAAACTGAAATGGAAGCAAGGAAGAAAACACAAACTGAGGACCAGCTGGATATGGCAAATATAGGTCAACGAGCAGAGACTACAGAAACAAGCATAATCAATAGAATACAAGAGATAGAAGAAAGAATCTCAGATTCTGAAGACACCATAGAGAAAATAAACGGACTGATCAAAGAAAACACCAAAACCAACAAATTCTCATCACAAAACATTCAGGAAATATGGGACACAATAAAAAGACCAAACCTAAGAATAATAGGGATAGAAGAAGGAGAAGAGGTACAGCTCAAAGGTCCAGAAAACATTCTTAACAAAATTATGGAAGAAAACTTCCCCAACATAAAGAAAGATATTCCTCTGAATATTCAAGAAGCATACAGAACACCAAACAGACTGGACCAAAGAAAAACATCCCCTCGCCATATAATAAACAAAACACAAAATATACAGATTAAAGAAAGAATATTAAGAGCTGCAAAGGAAAAAGGCCAAGTAACTTATAAAGGTAAACCGATCAGACTTACACCTGACTTCTCTATGGAAACCATGAAAGCCAGAAGGTCCTGGATAGAGGTACTACAGAAACTAAGAGACCATGGATGCAAACCCAAACTACTATACCCAGCCAAGCTATCGTTCACTATCAATGGAGAAAACAAGACATTCCAGGATAAGAACAAATTTAAACAATACGTTGCCACAAATCCAGCCCTACAGAAAGTAATAGAAGGAAAATCACAACCCAAGAAATCCAACATTGCCAACACTGCCTACAATAACCCAGGCATCTAGCGACCCTTCAACGGCACAACTCAAAGAAGGGAGACACACAAACTCTTCTACCAAAAGCAGTAAGAATAACCGGAGTTAACAACCACTGGTCATTAATATCACTTAATATTAATGGTCTCAATTCACCAATAAAAAGGCACAGGCTAAGAGATTAGATACGAAAACAGGATCCAACAGTCTGCTGTTTGCAAGAAACTCATCTCAACCACAAAGAAAGGCATCTACTCAGAGTAAAGGGTTGGGAAAAGGTTTTTCAAGCAAATGGTCCTAAGAAAAAAGCAGGTGTGGCCATACTAATTTCTAACAAAACTGACTTCAAACTAAAATCAATCAGAAGAGATCGAGAGGGACACTTTATACTCATAACAGGAACGATTCAGCAGGATGAAGTCTCAATCCTGAATATCTATGCCCCTAATATAAAAGCACCCACTTACGTAAAAAAAATATTGCTAAAACTCAAGGCAGACATCAAATCACACACACACTAGTTGTAGGAGACTTCAACACACCTCTCTCACCAATGGATAGGTCAATCAGACAGAAAACTAATAGAGAATTAAGAGAATTGTTGGAGGTAATGAATCAAATGGACTTAACAGACATCTATAGAACACTCCATCCAAATAGGAAAGAATACCTTCTTCTCTGCAGCTCATGGAACCTTCTCGAAAATTGACCTCATACTTGGAAACACAGGAAACCTCCACAGATACAAAAACATATCAGTGTCCGCCTGTGTCTTATCAGATCACCACGGATTAAAGTTAGAAGCCACCAACAATGCTACCCCAGAAAGCTGACAAACTCATGGAAACTGAATAGTCAACTACTGAACCACACCTGGGTCAAGGAAGAAATTAAGAAAGAAATTAAAGTCTTCCTTGAATTTAATGAAAATAAAGAGACAACATACTCAAACCTATGGGACACGATGAAAGCAGTGCTAAGAGGAAAGTTCATAGTACTAAGTGCCCACTTAAAGAAAACGGAGAAAGCATACATTGGGGACTTAACAGCACACCTGAAAGCTCTAGAAAAAAAAGAAGCAGACGCGCCCCGGAGGAGTAGAATACTGGAAATAATCAAACTGAGGGCAGAAATCAACAAAATAGAAACACAGAAAACAGTCCAAAGAATCAATGAAACAAAAAGTTGGTTCTTGGAGAAAATCAACAAGATTGACAAACCCCTATCCAAACTAATTAAACGACAGAGAGAGAACACGCAAATAAATAAGATCAGAAATGTAAGGGGACATAACCACAGACACAGGGGAAATTCAGAGAATCATTAGATCTTACTACAAAAGCCTGTATGCCACAAAACTGGAAAATGCAAAAGAAATGGACACTTTTTTAGATAAGTACCATATACCAAACCTAAACCAAGACCAGGTAAACGATCTAAATAGACCTGTTAGTCGCGAAGAATTAGAAACAGTTATCAAAAATCTCCCTTCCAAAAAAAGCCCAGGACCAGATGGTTTCAATGCAGAATTCTACCAGAACTTCCAAGAAGAGCTAATACCTATACTTCTTAATGTATTTCACAATATAGAAACAGAAGAGTCATTGCCAAATTCCTTTTATGAAGCTACAGTTACCCTGATACCAAAACCACACAAAGACCCAACCAAGAAAGAGAATTACAGGCCTATCTCACTCATGAACATCGACGCAAAAATTCTCAGTTAAAATACTGGCAAACCGAACCCAAGAACACATTAGAAAAGTTATCCATTATGATCAAGTAGGCTTCATTCCAGAGATGCAGGGCTGGTTCAACATACGCAAATCTATCAATGTAATCAACCATATAAATAAACTGAAAGAAAAAAACCATATGATCATTTCATTAGATGCTGAAAAAGCATTCGACAAAATCCAACACTCCTTTATGATAAAGGTCTTGGAGAGATTAGGGATACAAGGGTCATACCTAAATATAATAAAAGCTATTTACAGCAAGCCGACAGCTAACATTAAATTAAATGGAGAAAAACTCAAAGCCATCCCACTAAAATCAGGAACACGACAAGGATGTCCACTCTCTCCATACCTCTTCAATATAGTGCTTGAAGTTCTAGCAATAGCAATAAGACAACATAAGGGGATCAAGGGGATACATATTGAAAAGGAAGAAGTTAAGCTTTCATTATTTGCAGATGATATGATAGTATACATAAGCGACCACAAAAACTCTACCAAAGAACTCCTACAGCAGATAGACACCTTTGGTAATGTGGCAGGTTACAAAATCAACTCCAAAAAATCAGTTGCCTTCCTATACAGTAAGGATAAGGAAGCAGAGACGGAAATCAGAGAAGCATCACCTTTCACGATAGCCACAAATAGCATAAAATACCTTGGTGTAACTCTGACCAAGGAAGTGAAAGATCTATTTGGCAAGAACTTTAAGTCTTTGAAGAAAGAAATTGAAGAGGACACCAGAAAATGGAAGGACCTCCCTTGCTCTTGGATTGGGAGGATCAACATAGTAAAAATGGCAATTCTACCAAAAGCAATTTATAGATTCAATGCAATCCCCATCAAAATCCCATCAAAATTCTTCACAGATCTGGAAAAGACAATAATCAACTTTATATGGAAAAACAAAAAACCCAGGATAGCCAAAACAATCTTATACAATAAAGGATCATCTGGAGGCATTACCATACCTGACTTCAAACTCTATTACAGAGCTACAGTACTGAAAACGGCTTGGTACTGGCATAAAAACAGAGAAGTCGACCAATGGAATAGAATAGAAGACCCTGACTTTAGCCCACAAACCTATGAACACCTGATTTTCGATAAAGGAGCTAAAAGTATACAATGGAAAAAAAGAGAGCATCTTCAACAAATTGTGCTGGCAAAACTGGAAGTCAATCTGTAGAAGAATGAAAATAGATCCATATCTATCACCATGCACAAAACTCAAGTCCAAATGGATTAAAGACCTCAATATCAGTCCAAACACACTGAACCTGATAGAAGAGAAAGTGGGAAGTACTCTACAACACCTGGGCACAGGAGAACACTTCCTACGTATAACCCCAGCAGCACAAACACTAAGGACATCATTGAATAAATGGGACCTCCTGAGACTGAGAAGCTTCTGTAAAGCAAAGGACACCGTCACTAAAACAGAAAGGCAACCCACTGACTTGGAGAAGATCTTCACCAACCCCGCAACTGACAAAGGTCTGATATCCAAAATATACAAAGAACTCAAGAAATTAGACCGTAAAAGTTTAATCAATCCAATTATAAAATGGGGCACTGAGCTGAACAGAGACTTTTCAACAGAAGAAGTTCAAATGGCCAAAAGACACTTAAGATCGTGCTCAACTTCCTTAGCAATCAGGGAAATGCAAATCAAGACAACATTAAGATACCATCTTACACCGGTCAGAATGGCTAAAATCAAAAACACCAATGATAGCCTCTGCTGGAGAGGTTGTGGAGAAAGGGGCACTCTCATCCATTGCTGGTGGGAATGCAAACTTGTGCAACCACTTTGGAAAGCAGTGTGGCGGTTTCTCAGGAAAGTTGGGTTCAACCTACCTCTCGACCCAGCAATACCACTATTGGGAATATACCCAAGAGATGCCCAAACATACAACAAAAGTATATGCTCAACTATGTTCATAGCAGCATTGTTTGTAATAGCCAGAACCTGGAAACAACCTAGATGTCCTTCAATGGAAGAATGGATGAAGAAAGTATGGAATATATACATATTAGAGTACTACTCAGCAGTGAAAAACAATGACTACTTGAATTTTGCATACAAATGGACGGAAATAGAAAACACTATCCTGAGTGAGGTAAGCCAGACCCAAAAAGAGGAACATGGGATGTACTCACTCATATTTGGTTTCTAGCCATAAATAAAGGACATTGAGACTATAATTCGTGATTCTAGAGAAGCTAAATAAGAAGGTGAACCCAAAGAAAAAACATATAAGCATCCCCCTGAATATTAACCTTCATCAGGCGATGAAAGAAGACAGAGACAGAGACCAACATTGGAGCACTGGACTGAAGTCTCACGATCCAAAGGAGGAGCAGAAGGAGAGTGAGCACGAGCAAGGAACTCAGGACTGCGAGGGGTGCACCCACACACTGAGGCAATGGGGATGTTCTATCGGGAACTCACCAAGGCCAGCTGGCCGGGGTCTGAAAATGCATGGGACAAAACCGGTCTCACTGAACATAATGGACAATGAGGACTACTGAGAACTGAAGAACAATGGCAATGGGTTCTTGATCCTATTGCACGTAATGGCTTTGTGGGACCCCATGTAGTTTGGATGCTCACCTTAATAGACCTGGATGGAGGTGGGTGGTCCTTGGACCTCCCACAGGGCAGAGAAACCTGCTTGCTCTTTGGGCTGAGGAGGAAGGAAGACTTGATTGGGGGAGGGGGAGGGAATGGGAGGTGGTGGCGGGGAAGAGGCAGAAATCTTTAATAATTAAATAAATTAATTAATAAATTAAAAAAAAGCAACACATATACAAAAATATATATATATATATTTTAATGACTATCAAAATCAGAAAATATCCTCTTCATTTTCATTTTGTACAAGTTCTTGGAATGGGCAGTTCCAACTTTTCCTTAAAAATGTAATCAAGTAATAAACACATGTCATTTATTATTGATATACTAGCTCAATTATATCAGAATTAATTTTAATATTTTAAGTTTAATTTCAGTTAGATCAACCTGAAACATGAAAAATATTCATTTGTATTTCTATGTCTCATTTTCATCTGCATTAAAATTATTATCACCGGGAATAAAATATTAAATAGTAGTAGGAGCAGGATATACTATATTGTAGCTTGAGTAACTTTATTATTTTTTTATATTATTTCAAGAAACATTACTTATCAATATGATACAATCATTTAAGTTTGAATATGCAAAATATATGGAAATAACCTTTTTAAATGGAGCAACTTCTTGATCTATGCATTCGACCTCTCCTGCCTGAAATTCTTGTTTGTGAAGCATCTACTGCAATCAATATATTGTAATCTTCAATAAATTCAAATTCTCTGGTGTTCAAAGGTAAAGTGATATTTTATGGGCTTGGGAGCAGTTCAGTGATATAGCCCTTGTTTGGCATGCCTTAGGCCTTAGGTTCCTCCTTGGTCACAGAGTAGATAAGATAGGAAAAGCTGAGAGGACAGGTGATAAGATGAGAAAAATGGTGCTGGCTGTGCCCCCTGGACCTCCTGAGTACACAAGCATTAGAGTAAACAAGGTTTTCACATAAGTGTACTGGGCAACTTGATGAAAATATGTTTCTAAACCAGATCATTTGTATTGCTACATTTAAATATTAGTGAATCATAGCAACAATAAAAATAAATATTTTTTGATGACCTTGTTAAATTATTAGAATGTAGCAGAGAAACTTAGTGCTACTTCAGTGAGGACACCTACATACATCTAAAACCAACTTTATAAGACTTGTTTGTAAAGATCTATGAAAAGATTGTTGTATGTATCAATTTAGAAATGTGTTTGTTTTAGATAACCCTAAAATGATAAAAATTAAATAAGCAAGTGTAATTATGCAAAGACTAAAAGAACATACGGAATGTAAGGAATCTTTCTATTTTCTAAATAACTTATTTTCTCATAGAAAATAGGAAAAAAAATGATGAAATCACTATTCTGGTGACTGAAAAAGAAAAATCAAGACCATTATTGCTGATATTGCTCTGAATGCTTAGTCCTTGAAATAATAAGCGGTTTCATCTTGGATTTTCTCCTCTGTACTTGCATCTCATGTAGAAATACTTTATAAAGCATATAGAGGAGCTTTCACGGCACAGATTGGAGCAACGTGTCATTATAGTCTTCTCACTGAATAGAATATTGTCAAAGCATTCTACTGTAGCCTATATGAGTCTTCATAAATAATGCCCCAGAAGAGTTTAGAAAGTTTATTAACATGGGCAATGTGACAATATGTCCCATATAATAAAATTCTTTGTTCTTGTCTCTCCAATACCATTTGAACATAATGCATGCTAAATTTCTAATAATCTGCCAGTAGTTCTTAGCCATTGGTCAGGATTTGACTACCTTGCTATGATTTAACTTCCACATTCCTCCTCAGCTGGATATTGTACTTTTCATTGTCTATTCTCGTGTGCCTTTTATGCCAAGGGATAATCTAAAAATTGCTTCCCTACAACTTCACAACAGTGTTTTCTCACATCTTATGAAATAGACTTTTTGCAGTACAGATCAAGGGAGCTGAGAGCTGGCCACCTGTTTCTTCAGGCTGCCTCACTGGATGTTCACAACCCAAGAGAGCACACACAAGATCTCCCCCTCCTCCTTTTAAGAGATTATATTTGCATACAGGAATCCATCTTCACAACCCAAGAGATCATGTATGACCTCTCTCTTCTTTTAAGAGATCACCTCCACAGATAAGAAGCCATGCCTTAAAGCTGGTAACCCAAAGCTATTGGCAGAATGACTTTCCACAATACTTCCCCTTTATGTCTAAATAAGAAGATTCTAATCCTACGTAAAAGTATTTACAATGCCGGGAGGTGGTGGCACACACCTTTAATCCCAACACCCGGAAAGCAGAGGCAAGCAGATCTCTGCAAGTTCAAGGCCTGACTGGTCTACAAAAGTTAGTTCCAGGACAGGCTCCAAAGCTACAGAGAAACCCTGTCTAAAAAAACAAACAAATAAGCAAACAAACAAAAAAAAAACTATTTACAATAAGAACAATTATCAAGTATTTTCCAGGAGAAAGAAAGGGTAATAAAGAGTAATAACATAAGCAAAATGGAACTACAACCAACAAGAAAAACATCAAGCAAGAAACATGTACTAAATGTCCAGGCTATAGGTAAGAGACAAATAACAAAACTATTCCAATAGCTGTCCTATCTTCAAGAGTCTAAGTCTTGCTGGGTGGTAGTGGTGCATGCCTTTAATCCCAGCACTCAGAAGGCAGAGGCAGGTGTAGATCTGTGAGTTAGAGGCCAGCCTGGCCTACAAGAGCTAGTTCTGGAAAAGGTTTCA
Organism: Chionomys nivalis; assembly: GCF_950005125.1. Lineage (NCBI taxonomy): Eukaryota > Metazoa > Chordata > Mammalia > Rodentia > Cricetidae > Chionomys > Chionomys nivalis. Next base: position 71,553,568 of record NC_080090.1, on the reverse strand, counting down.
AAGCTACAGAGAAACTCTGTCTCGACAAGCAAAAACAAACAAACAAACAAACAAACAAACAAACAAAAAGGAATCTAAGTATAAGTCTTGCACCTAATATGCTTTAGCTAAGATATAAGAGGACAGTGACTGTGACTGTTTAGTCTTCAACCCCATTAAGGACCTGAGAAGGAAAATAATATTACCTGAGTAGGCAGGAAGTTCAAGCAAGTGATTTCCAAAAGATGCAAGAAATGACAGAAACAGCTGGTTACCTGCACAGTCACCACAAATCTCTCTACAACATTGGTCAACCAGTTTTGGTTACAGGCTCAGAACATTTGACATATCATTTTCAGAAGCAGGACTATTCAAAAGACTGTCCTACCCTGTCACTTATCCTTGTATCCTGTTTGTCCAAATTGGACAGAGTGTTTACTGTCAGCAGCTGAGGCAAGGGCAGTTCTTTGCCCAGTATTTCAGATGTATCAAGAAGAAAACAAGCTCCATATGGAGTATCTTTGGTGTCCATCATTCTCTTGGGAGTAGATCAGTAATACCAGGAGTGGTTGTGTCTCACATCAACAGAATTCTAATTTTTAAAATGTTTAAATGCCATATCTCTAGGTCTATGAAGTGTTTGAAAATTATCTAGCCATCTGACATATATTTCTGTATTCCTAGAAAACCTAACTAACATGGTTATAAGAATGACAATCGTGAGTGATTATTAGCCTATAATACATAACAACCTAAAGAACTTAAATACTAAGGCTTCACATATAAAAATAAACAATCTGTAAAAAGATGTATAATATAAGGACAGTGACCTAGAATTTATGACATTATACAAAATATTTTCATCAGAGGTAGAAATACATAATGCAATATGACAAAATAGCCTTAATTTTTATCAATATACAAAATATCTTAAACAAAATATATTCTGCTGATAATGCACATGCATTATCCTTTCCTAATTATTCACAATTTCAGATTGAGTATGCAACACAAAATCTACTATCTTTTTCTCCATGGGTCATAGGACTATGCCACATAATCACTTATGCATTATAACATAAGAAGGTATGCAAAAATAATGAATCTGAACTTCATTCTAATAATACTGACATTAGCTATCCTGCATGGTAATTGTGTCCTTAAATCTGTAAAGAAAACATTTGTATAACTGTTCAAGGTCAAAATGAAGTTGATAGATGAGCGTTCTAAAGAATTCAATAGCTTATTTTTTTTGAACTCACCAAAATACACTTTCCTATTTCATACTATGACTAACAGGTTATATATTTCTTCTTTATCTTTCTGTCAGAGAGTGCTGGCATGTTTTCACTGGCGACCATATTTTCTTGGACATTATAAATAACATTTTTTGGTTAAAAGATGCCATAATAAATTTTACATTCAAAAGTACTTGTAAAATGAACCAAATTTTAATGCTAATGTCAATAGTCATATTATCACTATTTTCATTGTTCTATTTGTTATACATTGTAATTTAAATTTTGGAAGAAATTAGCTGATTAGATTGGCAAAAAAAATCTATGCTTATTAACTATGACTTATCCTGATCCATGGTCTTTAGGAAGTAAGTTTCTTTAGACAAATATTAACCTACAGAATTGTAATGCTAAGAAAAACACATGAGTCAGCTTTCTTCTTTAGCTTGGACATAGGAAAACACACACTTTAGAGAAAACAAGGACTATAGAATGCCTCATCCATGCCTTCAATCACAAGGAGGTATTTTACATTTTGACCTGCTTATCAGTTAATTTTCATCATGTAACAAGCAAACTATTCAAACATAATGCTATGCTATGACAACACTGATTTGCTATCACTTCTGTGAATCAGCTATTTGGCCTATTTCAACTGGAATGACCTACTGTGTTCTATTCTGTGATGGCTCCAGTCACTCTCATATTGTGGTCAGATACCAACAGAAGAAAAAGATAGGCTTTTCTATTGCTAATATGTCCTGTGAAGGAGTGATTGTTACCACAGATAAGAGAGTGAAGTGAAAATATCCCACTCATTAGAGCCTGTTAGTCTAAAGTGATAACAGTGCTCTCATAGGCAAAAAGTGAGGATCCTTCCCATTGCAAAACACTGTTTTGAGCTGTCCCTGTGCCATTTGTACAATGTATAATTTGTCAAAGCAAATCACATGGTAAAATAGTGATTTTTTTTAAAAAAAAAAGAACAATATTTACTATATATTAATGGGATTAACACAAAAATACTAAAAAAAATCCCCTTAAAAACTTGAAATTTGACTGGCCATTACACCATTTACTGCAACTTGTATTCTGCATCATGAACTACAGGGACCAGATTGCCTTGATTTGGATGTTAGTATCATGAGACATTGTTCACTTGACCTTGACAAGCTGCTAAATCTTTCTGTGTTGATTACCCAATTAATCAAAATATATTTTTATAATATCTCCCTGTAGGAAATGCATAAAGATCAAATGCAATTTTAAATAATTAGTTGAAGGATTTTTGGCATAGCAAGTTTATGATTATTATATGACCAATAAAGCTAACAATTTGTGTCAACTTTAATAGAAAACTATATTATCCAGTTCACACAGTCTGTTGCTAGTATAGAAACACATCACTGGATCTTTACATTTCCTCAACACTTTCAAAATGTTCAGATTCATTTGCTGTGTGATGCCATTCCTGAGGTGGAATAAATAAATGTGTGTTCATCACAGATAGGGAACTGATGACAGCCAAAGTAAGGATGCAATCTAAATTCTCCTTGTTGATCAAATAGTCTTGTTGGGGTTACAAGCAGGAATATGAGTGAGGTGTTATCAACACAAGCAAAATGACTCAAAGACAGTTGTAACACCAAAAACCACATCAATGGTGGATCGAACAACCTAGAGTATGCTGCACAACTTGTAAGTAACTCAACAAGTTATAGACTGTGCTTTCCAGTTATTTTAATTGGTCTGAACCTCCTCTAGCCAACTTAACTTGACTGGCAGTCTTCCCTGTAGCTTAACTGGTCTCTGTTTGTTGCATGCTGCTTGGGATGTTTGAGTCTCTTCTAGATGGCTCTGTTTGTTTGAATGTCCTTTAGTAGTTCCTACTGCTTGTAGGTTATGAGAGAGAGAGGAAATTATTGTATCTTGTCAGTATTGAGTAATTCCTGAAGCTGTGTTGTGTTTACATCCTGCCTCAATGAGCTTCCCATAGACAGAGTGGTCACCTCCCCTTAGAACATCTTGGTTTTCCTCCCTGAAAACATCCTGTGTTTCAATGAGCTACTTTACAAGGTGAAATTTTTAACCTCATAGGAAACTTCTACACATCATATTACTGTAAATTATTATCATTATTTCCAGTTCAACATGGAGGACAATAGAAAAAGGAGCTTTATCAGTTGTAGTCCCTGTTATCCTCAATTTTTCTTCAAGCACAGAAAATCTGCTTCTGGGTCCTTCATGCTTCTTATTTTTCTGTCTGGAGAACCTTTATTCAACTCTCACCAGGGCTTGTGTCATCGCATTCCAAGTACCTTTTACTTACCAAAGACATCCCAAGTCAATATGACTAAAAGAACTTCTACTAGTAATTTATATCCCCTCACTATGACATGAACCATTTTATATACTACCTGTGTGTTCTGCTCTCTGAAATATTTATTGCGGACATTCTTTACAGAAACTAAGCTCCACTGTACCACCCAGACAGGTATCTTATACCTACAAGAGTGCTTTCTATGTGATAGGCTTTATATTTAATATAGCTAATATTAATATATTTAAAATTTAATATAATAAAATATATTTAATAAACTTCTTAAAATTATTTCTACTATCCAGAACCTGATAACACCCTTGGATTTTATTACATATTTCCTCAACAAAAGAGCAAATTTGACCTAGTTTCACTGTTAGCTGGAATATTACAGAGATTCTTAGTTTCAATAAGCTCTTTTGAAAAAATTCAAAGACAAGAACTTAATATCAAACTGAAGTTGATGTTTAAAGATCCAAGGAAATTTGTAGCACAGAAAACAGAAAAAACCTAGTGGGCATGCTTGAAAGCAGTAATTCAGTTAGGTATCTATTATCTGTGCTAATGAAGAGAAGCAATGAGGCAGATGATCCATAACCGCAGTTAATGAAAAACTATTTGCATTTAGCTCTGTGATGCACCATCCTGTATCCTCAACTCGTAAACAGGTTATATTCCAAAGGTCATTTATAAATGGGTTATTTTGTACTCTCAATAAATTTCCTAGGAAACGATATAACTGATTTATAGTGTAAACAATGTTTAGTAACTAAAAAAGGAACAAACATTATACTCTTTGACTTGGAAATTGCTTTACAGATTTCGAGTAGAAATGTCTAGAAGCTAAGCCACAGTTTTATTTTTCCTATCCAATCAATCTCAAGCCAAGTTCCTGGGAACTTCAAATCATATATGGATGTGACAGGGTGTTGGGGCAGATTCTATAGGAGTAAAAGTATGTGGGTGGTATAAAAATCTTAACATTTTTCTGGGAGGTTTTGGGAAACTCCTTTGGAAGAAGAGGCAACAGAATGGACCTAAGGCAATCAATCAGAAGTGATTAAGGCTGTGGCACCAGCTTAGAATGCTGAATGCACTGAATTTCTGATGAATTGTAAAACTAGTAGTCCTGGGTGTTATTATTTTTTTATGCGGGGGTGTTGTTCGGGAGGGGGAGACACGAGACGCGCGGGGTTGGGGAAGGAGAGACGAGACACGCGGGGTCCCACGTGGGTAAACTTTAATGGGGGAGGGTAACATACAAGGAACGGGAGTGAAGAGACGAAAGGAAAAAGGGAGGGGAGAGAGTGAGAGGCGGGCGAGAGAGAGCGGGCGGGTTGGAACGCCCATTTTTAAAGGGCTCTGGGCATTTTGGGAAAAAGTGTCCTTGCGTGTGCGTAGTTTTCCATTGTACCACTGGGGTTTGTAGTCCGCTTTGTAGTCCGCTTGGAGACTGTATTTTCTGCGCACGCGTGGCCTTGTCTCCAAAGGAACAGCATTCCACCCTTTTGGTTTTATTAAAAAAAAATTGAGGGGGGGGTTGAGGGTCTTAACGGGTAGGGAATAGGGGCGTAGCCCGGTCTCTCATGACTGCTTCCTGCTGACTTTGGGCGTCGAGGGGTCCGGGGAGCGTCCGGTTGTCCTGATGTCATATCGATGTTTTGTCCGCTGGCATCAAGTGGCTGATTGAAGAAATCGCATCTGTCTGGAGATCGCATCTGCTTGGAGATTGTATTTGTCTGGCTCTTGAGTAGCTGGGTCACCGTTAGGATGCTGGAAAGCAAAAGTCGCATTAGTAGAGAGAAAAAAGTTAGAGGGGAGATTTGGGGTGGAGGGGGTTGGGGTGGGGGGAGGCTTTTAGGAGGCCAGGGGTTAAGAATAAGAATAAAAAAGGTAAATGATACTTATTCCGTTAATTGAATGATACTTATTCCGTTCTGTTTGTGTCTGCTTTGTCCAGGTGGGTCAGGCTGGTGTCTTGGAGCTTAAAGAAAATGTCTTAAAAGAAATAGATTTTAATCATATATTCCTTAACATTTTAGGGGTCACTGCTGCAGTCAGTGACAAACCTGTTATGTCAGGAACTTGGTTAAGCATTTGCTTATCACCTGAACCTCTTGGCTCTGTGTTTGATGATGATTCCTGTAGAGACAACTGGATGGTTATTTAGGAATTTAGAAAAGGGAGGGTGTATTAGCACAGGAGGAAAAAATGAAAAATGAGACCATTGTTTTCCTTAGGCTGGAGTAGAGGGGGTTGGACCTGTTGTCCTTTGGAACTTGAGGGAACATGGTCCCGTCTGAGTTACCGTGTAAGGAGGATTGTTCTGAGCTGTAGGGATGAACGGTTTCAGATGTGACAGGTGAATCCAGTGAGGAATTCCCTCGAGCTTGGCAGCTGTGGGAGTTAGAAGAATTACCCTGAGAGGACCCTGCCATTTAGGGGAAAGGGGTGAGGGACGTTGACCTGGAGGTGAGAATAAAACCTTATCTCCTATTTTAACCGGCGGTGGACATGTGTTAGCACATGGTTGAGGTAGTGAGTGATCCGTGAAGTCCCACAGCAGTGAACGTAGGTGGAAAAGGAGGGGAGTGAGCAGGTGATCAGGAAGGGGAGAGGTTCCCGATGGGAGGCCAGGGGTTAAAACTGGCCGCCCATACATGAGTTCAAAGGGTGAAATGAAAAGAGGGCCCTTGAGGCAGAAGCCTTACCCAGTCGAGGTGAAGTTCTTGTGACATCTTAACGAGAGCATCCTTTAAAGAGCGGTTAGTCCGTTCTACCTTACCTGAAGACTGGGGGTGGTATGGTATATGAAAATTCCAGGGGATTCCAAGTGCCCTAGACAGATTCTGAGAAATCTGGGAAGTAAACTCTGGGCCGTTATCTGACTGAAGAGAAGTTGGGAGCCCGAACCGCGGAACAATTTCTCGGAGGAGGATATCAGAAACTGTCTGGGCTCTCTTGTTAGAGGTGGGGAAAGCTTCAACCCACCCAGACATTGTATCCACCAACACCAGGAGATATTTAATTTTTTTAACTGTGGGCATATGAGTAAAATCCAGCTGCCAGTCAGTTCCCGGAAGGGAGCCCCTGGCTTGGTGAGTAGGGAAAGGAAAGCTACGATATTTGGTCCTGGGATCTGACTTTTGGCAGATCTCACAGGAGGCAGTGGTAGCCTTTAGGAACCTGATATCCTCAGGGAGTGAGCGAGGCGGCGGGCGGGAGTGGAGCCCAGAGGTGCTTTGGAAGATCGCGGCCGAGGGACGGGGCGGGAGGGGGATGGGGAAGAATCCGAAGACGTTTCCGACTGTCTGTACGTCCTGCGGTGGGGGCGGGTGGAAGCCTCCACCCCCCCATGCGACCTGTGGTGGGGGTGGGGAGAATTTTCCAGCCGCTCCCGGGATCGCTCCCGGGATCGGCGGGGGCGGGTGGAAGCCTCCACCCCCCCCTGCGACCTGCGGTGGGGGTGGGGAGAATTTTCCAGCCGCTCCCGGGATCGCTCCCGGGATCGGCGGGGGCGGGTGGAAGCCACATCGGAGGAACTGGGCGAAATCCCTGTAGATCCAGAACGGGAGCTTGTTGGGGAACTAGACGGAGAACGGTTAGGTGACCTGGAGGAGGATTTTCTGTGCCTAAAAGAAACTTTGGAGGAAAGGGGAATGGAAGAACCATCGTTAGATCTGGCAGAACGGGAAGGAGTAGCCCCGCGAGGCCGGGGAGGTGGAGGTTCGTCCGCGGGGTCCATAGCAGGAGCAGGAGGTTCCGGGTGGGGCGGCATTGCTAAGAACATGTGAGCAGGTGAGCACTGAGAGACAGTAGAAGGATTTGTTTTTAAAGCCATGTAAAAGAATGCCATAATATACATCATTTCTTTCCATTTAGCAGAACGGTGGCAAAAGTTAGCTAGTTCCCGTAGAATATCGGGGTCAAAAGACCCGCAAGATGGCCATTTAAAGTTCCCCTGTAGGCCGTAGGACGGCCACCTCTTAGAGCAAAGGCGGATGAGTGTAGATAATTTAACAGAAGGAATTAAGGCGTGGGGCTGTAGAGCTTCCAACAGCTGTCCCAGAGGAGAGGAAGGGGGAATTGGTTTTGAAGACTTAGCGCCCATGGCTAGAACCGTGAAAATATCCGCAGAAGGCACCCGAAGATGCCCCGAACACAGTTGCTCTGGACACAGGCGTCAGAGTACCCAGGGGACCGTGCTATGGGCTAGCTGACCCAGTCCTAGTTTGCGACGGGAGACGGGGGTCTAGGCTAGGAGGGGACAGTTACGCCCGAAGGCTGCCCGTTGCAGCCGAAGAACACCCAGGCCCTGTGAAAAGGCGTCCGATTTCACAGGGGGGGTGGTAGGACCTTGGCTGAGTCGAATTCAGCCAAGGTCGGGCCGCACCGTAGCGGCGGTCACGATGAAGAAGAAGAAAGAAAAGGAATGAAACAGAGGACAGAGAACCAAAAGCCCCGGGCTTTTGGGCGCGGATAAAAACAGGTCTAGCCTAGGGCGGAAGGTCGGGGGAAGAGGGGGGGTTAGCAACCACACCCAGGACACGCCAGAGGAAGCCGGGAGCTCGGCCGGCCTCCTCCAGGTGAGAGGGGATGGTTAGCCAGCCCAGGTAAACTCACGAATTAGCCGCTGACGGTTGGAGAGGGAGGGCCGTGTCGAGATGGCTGGAACACGTGGAGTGGTCGCAGGTCGTCCGGTTCTGACCTTGTCCCGGGGGAGGCCCCGAGCTCCAGGAGGCGCCAAAACCCAGAGCCGAGGCCTCAGGTGAGGGCCCCGGGGCGAGAAGGTACCCGAGTCACGGCACCAATGTTATTGTTTTTTTTATGCGGGGGTGTTGTTCGGGAGGGGGAGACACGAGACGCGCGGGGTTGGGGAAGGAGAGACGAGACACGCGGGGTCCCACGTGGGTAAACTTTAATGGGGGAGGGTAACATACAAGGAACGGGAGTGAAGAGACGAAAGGAAAAAGGGAGGGGAGAGAGTGAGAGGCGGGCGAGAGAGAGCGGGCGGGTTGGAACGCCCATTTTTAAAGGGCTCTGGGCATTTTGGGAAAAAGTGTCCTTGCGCGTGCGTAGTTTTCCATTGTACCACTGGGGTTTGTAGTCCGCTTTGTAGTCCGCTTGGAGACTGTATTTTCTGCGCACGCGTGGCCTTGTCTCCAAAGGAACAGCACTGGGGATATAACAGAGGTAGATAGTGTGAAAAAAAAAAAAGAGAGAGAGAGAGAGAGAGATAAGTGGAAATAGCACGTCTCAAAAAAAATACAATACAAATAGAATTCACACTGTAGGCAGGTGTATCTCTAAAACATGGGACATAGACACCATCAAACATGGTTAAAACAATGAACTGCAATGAGAGATGAAATATTTTAGTAATATAATGCTAAATGTTGACATGTCTAAAATCATATGTATTATGATTGCTTTAGGTGTTTTCCTTTTTATTTATTACTTTCAGGAAGGTTCGTGTGAGCATGTGCAGTCACAAGTAGAGGTTAGAAGACAACTTTCAGTAGTTAGGTCTGTCCTTTCCAGTTTGGAATTCGTGGATTGAATTCAGGTCATCAGGCTTGTGCAGGAAGCACTTTTACCTACTGGGACATCTTATTAGGTCCTGGTTAGCTTCTTTTGTATAAAAACAAATACAAATGAAATATTCAGAAAATTAATTTCAGAAAAATTTATTCCATCAACCACTAGTTTTCAAATATACAGAATTAGTAAAAACTATATTACAATTCAAGGAAGTGGGGCATGGATCAGAATTTAACAGCATGTTAAATTCCTCCAGATGCCCCAAATTTGTTTCTTAGCATCCATGTCCATTGGGTTAGAACTGCCTTTTGCCTGGTATTCTAGCTTTGGGGTAGGCAATAGCTTCAACTGGTATCCACAGCCACATGCCCATACCCACAACAAAGTAATAGATTTGTAAATCACAAAGACTGGTATCTTGGGTGGGGGAAGAACATATGTAAAAATGCAAGTTTTGTCAATGACCTATCTAGTTTAGACAGATAGGTGTCTGAGTAGCAAATATGGTACATTGAAAGTAGATAATGCTAAGCTACCTCATTAGTATTTGTTCCCTTTTTATACATGATTTCATTGATTGTTATGTTTCCTAGCTATATGCTAATTTTTTGAATATTTTTGTTCTCTTTTTCTTTTCTTGATTAGCTAATGATGTTCCCAACACAGATTCTAATATATTCTAAGTATAGTGGTTAGAAGAAATTTGACTGAATAGGTAATGTTTAAAAAAATGAAGGGGGTTAGAAAATCATTTTAAAGGTAATTGAGTGAAGAGCTTTATAGAAAACAGACCAGTTCAAATAAGTTATAAATAAGCCAGACCTAGGTCCTTGAAAGCTGTGGAACACCTATCAGAGGAGAGAGAGAAAGAGAGAGAGAGAGAGAGATACAGAGAGATACACAGAGAGAGATACACAGAGAGAGATACACAGAGAGAGATACAGAGAGAGTTCTGAGTAAAGAAATGGCAGTTATGACCTGGTTCATGCAATAAAACAATCTGAATATTTATTGAGAGAGAATGTTGAAATATGAATGGGAAAGTTGTAAAGTCCATTAGACAGCTGTTATAATAACCTCATTGTTAAATAACAGGGTCTTGAATCAGGGTAGTAACAATGGAAGTAATAAAAAGTGAGTTATCTAACTTTATAGGATGTGAGAAAGACACAAATCAAGACGTTCCAAGAATTTGAGTCTATACAACTGGAAAAATGTGATTCTTATCTGCAGAGATAAGGAGAACTTTGGGACAGGTGAATTTGGATGGATAGAAAATCAGAGACAGTTTCAGTAGGTAGAAAATGGACAAGCCTGGAATTCATGAGAAATAGAGGTCTCCCATGAGAAATAAAATTGAGAATCTTTAAAATTACAGGTAATATTTATAGCATCAAATCTAGATAAGATTGCTATATGTTATCATCAGTCATTCAAATTTATTGTTGGGAACAAAAATGAAACTTTTTGTTTATTTCTGTACATCTTGAAGATAAGAGAAACGTTTTGACAGTGAATTTAGCTTCAATAACCCTTGGCTTCTTACTCCTCTTACAGCTCCATTTTGGCTTACTTTTCACTTGTATGTTTATTTATTTGTTCCTGTTAGTAATATTAATGGTAAATACTAGCCTCATTGCCTATAGCCTGTCTATTGTTCGTGATTCACTCTGGTAAAATGAATTTAGAACAGAGTCCTGTTATCTGTTACTTTATGTTGAATTCAAATTCCTTTTTCATTCCAAGAGGAATTGCTTCATCTCTGTTTATAGTTGTAATTTGAACGCTAGAAAGAAACAAATCCTTCAAAGTCATTGACAGTTAATCTTCCTGGTAAAGGGAAAGGAATTCTGAGAACTGACTGCCTTCTATTCAGTTATTGATTGTGTGAGTCTCAGGAAACTGCCATAGTACTGTGGATGAGAGGTTGTCCTGCACAGCTTATGTACACTGCACACAATCCCCAAGTTTTAAACTTTGTTTAGCTTTTCTCAAAAGCACCAACAAAAAGTTGGGAAGAAGTTTTAAAGTATAATAAGGGTATGTTCTAATAAAGATCTTTCTAAGTTCTTTCATAACAAAACTGTGAGTTTTGGTTCCACACTTTAATTCCTATTTCTTACTTCCCTTCCGTACATGCTCCTTCCCATACCAATAATGTTGTTTCTTGACTTGTTTTTCTTCTAAGGTGTTTTATATGATTTTAGAATTTGGTGATTTGAAAATGACATCATATCCTGGTATACTGTCATGCTCTGATCAGTATGCTTCTGAGATCATTTATAAAAAGTGATTTCATATATTGGTAAGAAACTACTATAAGAATGACTGTAAAAATCACACAATCAGACACATACATGATAGAGAACTAGGAAAACCACTGTTGTGCTTCAATGACCTTACAACCTCGCATGGTAGCAGCTGATATAAATGCATCACCACCATGTCCAAAGGCTCAGAGCCAGGAGAATTGAGGCTTTGCTCAATAGCAGGACAAGATGGTATTTCATTCAAAAAGACACTGTGTTTTCCTTCCACTTTTGTTCTGTTGGAGGGAGCTTCCTCAGACTGCTGAGTGATGACTTCCCATTTTCATGAGGGTGATCGGTTTTCTCACTCTGGTGATTTAGACAGCTATCTTTTCTAGAAACACACTTTCAAGCACATTTTCAGACACTTTCAAACCTAATGCAGGGTATCCTTCAATTTAGCAGAGGTGACACAAAACAATAGGAAGTGTGTAGACAAATTTAAAAACAATTTTCTGGGATTTAAAATTCCTTTAAGTCTGCTTTCTAAATCTCTAAATACCACTAATATTCTACAATATAAAATAGGATTTATTATCATACTGGCATATAATTAAAATATCCAAATTATAGGTATTATTGCTTAGATTTTCAAAATGTGAATTTTGAATGCATTTATCCTCCAAAGAAGTGATCTTAAAGCAACTGATGTTTACTAATGATGTCATATAGTGAAAACTTAAATAGATAAAATATAGAATAGGGTTTTAATGTAATAAATTAACAGATATAACTGACAAAATTTTACCTAGAGTATTTTCAATGAAAATTGAATACAGTTTTAATAGTAGTGCTGTATTGGAATCTACTGAAATAATAAAGAACAGAATTTGTGTGCATATATGTATATTTATTTTAGTAGTATAAGAAGTTAAGATCTATTACACAGTTGAAAGTGCTCAAAAATAGCCAGAATACAGGTAGGGAATAGTGGAAAGAGTGTTAAATGAAGATTTGGAGACTGCTGATGCCAGTGAGCTATTTCTAGGGCCATAAAAACAGAAAACTTTCTTCTGACCTATGGGCTTCCCCTCTGAGATGTCTGCAGTAAATCGGTCACATTTACACTCATCTTCCTAAGCCAAAGCTCTGACAGATCAGAAAGCTAACACCTTGCGTGAACAGAGCAGTTCTGATGTCTAGATGCTTTTGATAATAACTTGGCACTTAACAACTTTGGCTCTTAACACAGGTTTATACATCTCAATGTTACTGGAGGAGGTGTGTGTTCTCCTGAAACCATAGTTTTGTTTTATTATTATTTTAGTGTTTCACATCTAAACGATTCAGGTGTGTCCTTACTTAGTGTGGTACTGTCATTAAGGGACTTGGCAGGGCCTTGTGGATCCCTTAGGAAAGAGAGATAGGATGAATCTCCCTGTGAATGTTTCTGTCTAACAGTATCAGGCTTTGACATAATTGCACTTGCTTCTGTCAATTTGTACAGTTCTGCCAGGGCAATGAATCTTATTCCATAATGTATTACCAAATTGATTTACTTTTCTTCTACATTAAAAAGAATTGTCCTTGGCTTAAAATTTTCTTTTTGAGCTTTTCTCTTTGCCTCTCCAATAATTGTCCAGATATTTTAGTGAATGCCAATTTTATTAATCATTGACTTCTTCTGCAATGCTTTCATTAACACTTTTGTTAGAAACTATAAAACAGAGAAGGCTCAACAAACAAAGTTGCCAGCTTTCAAGACTGAAGATCAGAGTTTGATCCCAAAGATCCAGATGATGGAAAGAGAGAATCAAATTCTCCATGTTCTTCTCTGACTTTCCCATATTTGCTTATGTATGCACAACGCTGTTCCCCAAGTCCACTCCACAAAATAGTAAATAAGCAAAAATATAAGTAAAAGAAATTTGAAATACTCACCCAATTAAAAATACAAAATCTATCTTTCCATTCTTTGATTCATTTTGCCCCACTGAATGCGGCCCTGTCCATGCTCCATCTCCAGATAATGTAAGGTTCATGGAGTTGCTTTCTATCTCTTGTCCTGATGGATTGCACGAAACTTGAATGCTGCTTGGGAGATAAGAGTTTTTTAGATAAAGAACATGATGCCAGTGTTCAAACCTGTAATATGTTTTCTTCGAAACATTGACAATGACATTTTCAATTTGTTTCAAGGGACAATTGTATCAAAATCATTTAAGAACTATTTGTTTGACCATCATTCTAGCAACAGCTATAGAAGATGTGATTTTCATACTTAACAAATCAGAATTTGAATTCTAGAAATATAATAATTTGTTAGATATTCATGGATCTGTGAATTTATCTTTTCTTTAAAACTTAACTTCTCTTTGGAGTTTTCATTACTCCCAAAAGAAAACAATAGTTCTTAAATTCCTCTGCACTGTCCCAAACATCTCTGTAACAGAGGTTTCTCTCTCACTCACCAGTTCCCAAATAAACACTCTGAAGCTTATATATATTAATTACAAACTGTTAGGCATATTTTCTCAGGCTTATTGTTAACTAGCTTTTACATATTAAATTAACCTATTACTAATTATATGAATCACCACATTACCATGACATGGCATTACCTCCCATCTTACTTCTCCAGTGGTTCCTTGTGTCTCCCTGACTCTGCCTTTTTCCCCCCTGTATCTTTGATTGGATTTCCTGCCTGGTTCTATTCTCCCTGGCTATTGACAAACTTCTTCATTAACAATTGTAGTAAAACATATTCATACTATACAGAAGAGTTCCCATCTCTCCTCTCAGTTCTGAGAAATAGCAATCTTCTGTTTCTATAGATTCACGCATTCTGGACATTTCACAGTAAAAGAATCAAACACTATGTGTTTCTTCATGTTGGCCATCATTTTTTTTCTTATTCCTTTCTTTTTTATTTATTAGATTAAAAAAAAATCCCAATCCAAATTCCCATTTCCTCTCCTCCTCCCATTTAATCTACACACCCTCCCACTCCACCTCGATCTAAGAGAGGGTAAGGCACATTGCTTTGTGGATCGTCCAAGGCCCTCCCTACTACATCTAGGCTGAGCAAGGTATACATCCAAAGAGAATAGGATCCCAAAAAATCAGTACATGCAGTAAAGATGAATTCTGGTGCCACTGAGAGTGGCCCCTCAGTCTTCCCCAATCATGCAACTGCCAATCACATTCAGAGGGACTAGTTTGGTCCTATGCTTGTTCCTTCCCAGTCCTGCTCCTATTAGCTCAGGTAAACTGTTTAGGTGGGTGAATCCATCGTGGTCTTGTCCTCTTTACTCATATTCTCAGTCCTTCCACTCTTCAAAAGGACCTTGGGGGCTCAATCCAGTGTTCCAATATGAGTTGCTTCTTCTGTTTCCATGTATTGTTGGATGAAGAAGGCTCTATGCTGATATTAAAGATATTCGTCAGTCTCACTACAGGGCAAGTCAAGATCAGGCACTCTCTCCTCTATTTATTAGGGTCTTAGGTTGGGTCATTCTCATGGATTACTGGGAATTTCTCTAGAGCCAGTTTTCTTGCTAACCCTATAATGGTTCCCCCAATCAAGATACCTCTTTCTTGCTCTCATATCTGTCCTTCCTACATCTCGACTACCCCATTCCTTCAAGTTCTCCTCAACCCTTCCCTTCTCCCCTCCTTTTCCCCTTCTTCTCTTCCTTCTCCCCACCCCTATGTGATCTTGTCTGTTTTCACTTTCCAGGTGGGTCTATATATATTTTTCATTGGGTTCACCTTATTACTTACCTTCTCTTGGATCATGAACTATAGGCTCAATGTCCTTTATTTATAGTTATGAGTGAGTAAATATCATATTCATCTTTTTGGGTCTGGGTTACCTCATTCAGGATAGGGATGTTTTCTATTTGCATTCATTTGCATGCAAAATTCAAGATGTCATTTTTTTTTCTACTGACTAGTACTCTAATGTTTAAATGTGCCACAATTTCTTTTTTCATTCTTCAGTTGAGGGGCATCTAGGTTGTTTCCAGGTTCTGGCTATTACAAATAATGCTGCTATGAACATAGCTAAACATATGCTTTTGTAGTATGATTGAGCATCTCAAGAGTAGTGTTGCTGGATCCTGAGGTAGGTTGATTCCCAATTTTGTGAGAAACTGCCATACTTATTTCCAAAGTGGTTGCACAAGTTTGCATTCCCACCAGCAATGGATGAGTGTTCCTCTTATTCCACATCCTCTTCAGCATAAGCTATCATTAGTGGTTTGATCATTCTGACAGGTGTAAGGTGGTATCTCAGATTTGTTTTGATTTGCATTTCCCTGATGGCTAAGGATGTTGAACATTTTCTTAAGTATCTTTTAGCCATTTGAGATTTTTCTGTTGAAAATTCTCTGTTTAGTTCAGTACCCTATTTTTTTACTTGGGTTATTTAGAATTTTGATGTCTAATTTTTTGGGCGCCACTCTGTTGTAATAAGAGCGGCGGGCTATGTTCCTGGCACCTGGCCGCCTGCACGGCTAACTTTATACCCAAATAAATTACATGGAAACTGTATTCTTTTAAACACTGCCTGGCACATTGCTTCCAACCTCTTATTGGCTAGTTCTTACATATTGATCTAACCCATTTCTAATATTCTGTGTAGCACCACGAGCTGGCTTACCAGGAAAGATCTTAATCTGCATCTGTCTGGAGTGAGAGAATCATGGTGACTCCTGACTCAGCTTCTTTCTCCCAGCATTCTGTTCTGTTTACTCCACCCACCTAAGGGTTGGGCTATCAAATGGGCCTAGGCAGTTTCTTTATTAATTAGCCAATGAAAGCAACAGATTAGAAAGAAATCACTCCCACATCAGAGTCCTTTATATATTTTGGAGATCAGTCCTTTGTCTGATATGGGGTTGGTGAAGATCTTTTCCCATTCAGTAGGCTGCCTTTTTGTCTATTGACTATGTCCTTTGATTTACAGTTGTAGTCTTCAATGCATGGGTAGAGGAGACTACTTCTTAAATATAACCCCTGTATTGATGAGGCAAGCAGGCCTGCTTTTCATCCAGCCCAGCTTCCACACAGCTAGCTTCACACCCAAAATAACAACACACAAATTGTATTTATTTAAATACTGCCTAGCCCATTAGTTCCAGCCTCTTATTGGCTAATTCTCACATCTTGCTTTAACCCATATTTAGTAATCTGTGTAGCACCACGAGATAGTAGCTTACCAGGAAAGATCCTAACCTGCGTCCATCTCGGGTCAGAGAACCATGGCATCTGCCTGACTCTGCTTTCTATCTCCCATAATCCTGTTCTGTCTTCCCCGCCTACCTATGTTCTGACCTATCAGGCCAAGTAGTTTTCTTTATTAATTAACCAATGAAAGCAACAGATAGATAGAAGACCCTCCTATTCAAACCTCAGTAGCACAGACAGTAAGAGCATCATGTATGACTTCTTATAATTAATATTATGTTTGTTAGTTCCATTCTTATTATAGTATGGATTACTATAATTTCATTTCTCTTCTGTTTGCCTATATTTTATTCATCCATTCTTTGGTTGATGAAATTTTAAACTAATACAATTACAGTTAATGTGTAGTTAATATTTGGTTATTATGAATAACACCCTGTTCATTTACAAATTTTTAACTATCTAAGTAAGGTATATAAGAGAAGATTTTGATATATAAATTTTGAATTTATAATCACAATCTTGTTACAAGTATTGACATTCTCAATCAGTTGCCCCATGGAGGGGTGTTTGTGGGTGATTGAGTATTTGTAGTGTGGGGGTATATGTTTATTCATGGTGAGAGCATTTGAGAGCTATTCTCAGCAAAAGTTATGCACTTAGTACATTTTATGAGCTATAGTCACCATCCTGTGCATTAGGTCCTGAGAAATTTTAACTAAAAGTCATGGATAGCATTGTTCTGGACTCCCATTTCCCCATCTTCTGATAACCACTCATTTATTCTATTTTAACATTAATGCAACTTGATTTTTAAGTCATACATATAAGCAAGATAGATTGTGTAGCATTTGTCTTTGGTTTATTTAATATGCATTTCAGAATTTCATGCACTTTCTAAGACCAAAGAATGTGTGCCTGTGCAATTACGACAGTGTGTACCATCATTGCTTTTTTTACCAATATTACACTGGATGTTTAGGTGGATTCCATATCTTAGCACCATGACTAATGCTTCCATGAATATAGGCAGTCATATATGTCTTTGCAATGCTGTTTTATTTTCTTTGTTGGTTTATCCCAGAAGTGGGATTTCTAGATAATATGATAGTTTTGCCCTTTTGAGGAAACTTTGATTTATTTTCCATAATAGCCATAGCAATTTACATTCCCACCAACACTAAGTCAGACATGACACTATTCTCAGAGGTATGGAATTTGGAGCTGCATTTAGAGAACCATCAAGAGAAGTTCCTCTGGTAAACTTGGCAGTAGATGTAGATATATAGATACTCAGTGAATATTTCCTAAAATGCAATTCCCTGAGAACTATGGGATTGCAAAATATAGATTCTTGTGCTCTATTTAAATTCTTATGTCTTAGACAAATGAGCAAAAATCAATAGCAGAAGAAAACATTAAATTTAATTGTTTAAAGTTATACTATGTATTATTTTAATTTAACTAGAATTTTACATTCCATTTGGGTTACAACTATATGAGGTAGAATGAAAAAGAAAAATAAGTGTAACAGAATATAATAATAGTAGTAGTAGTATTATATGCAAGAGTTGTTGAAGATACCAGCATCAGTCTGTCAATATCCGAAACAATAGACTTTAAAAATACTTTCATCAATTAAAAGGCTAAAACATCTTATGGGTTTGTGTCTTTCAGTGTTATTATTTTAAGCCCCTTATGATCTTGGATTATTTCTAAATTATATTTGCAGTATGTAATGTTACAATAATGATATGGGCACATTTTGAAAATAAATTTTTAGTCCTGATTGCATGCCACTTATTATTTATCATCTTTAAGTACAGTCCTTGGAACACCGAAGGCAGAGAGAACGTGACAGTTATGGTGCTAAAATACATGAATAAGTACACGTATCAACCAATATGAATTCTGACAAGTAAGGTGAGATGGATATTCTAATCAATATCATACTCTTCCAGGAAAAAGACTGATGACATTCTTATTTATCAATATAATTGGTTTAAGATTTATCTAAGCAGAGCTGAAAAAAATAGCTCAAGATTAAGAGAAGTGGCTGTTCTTGTAGAGGACCAGGTTTGTATTCTCAGTACACACATGATGTCTAACAACCATCCAAAAATGCATTAAGGAAAACTACCATGGCCACCAGATATGCATATAATGCATATACTAACATGTAGAGAATCACTCCTACACAGTTCCAACACATGAGATGGCTTTTTGGAACATATTCCCAGTGGTGAGATGCCTCACTCAGTCTTGGTGAAGGGGGATGATTTTGGTCCTGCCTCAATTTGATATGCCATACTTTGTTGACTCCCATGGGAGGTCTTATCCTCTCTGGATGGAGATGAAGGAGGGGTGGATGAGGAGTGGAAAGAGAGTGGGTGGAGGGAATGAGAGGAGAGGAGGGAGGGGAAACACTGGTTGGTATGTAAAATAAATTTAACTAAAATATTTATAAATGGAATCTAGAATGAATAATTAGCACCTTGTTGTCTGTAAATGTATATTAATGGAGGATTCACACATGGGATTCATGACAGAAAAGACCTGACCTGAATGTGGGTTACACCTTCCAAATAACTTGAGGCAAGAATGAGAACATATCTACAGTAGTCAAGGAGGAAACTATAAGCATTGCTCTGTCACTATTCAGGGTTAAATAATATGGAATTTTAGTTTATTTGATTTTTCTGTGTGGAGTCAACTCTAGTAACTCACCTGAATATGCCAAGTGTTTTGTGCATACTTGGAATGCTAAGACATTAGGATTACTTAACATGCAGACACCTGCTCCTTTTCTCTCTCCAGGGTGCAGAAGCCCTTTACTTGATAAGTCAAGTTCAGTGACATGAGCCAACACAATGAGACTCATTTTACAATGTATATACCAATATTCATTGGTTCCATTCCTTAAGAGAACCCTGCCTCTTCAAAAACTAGTAATATTCCAACTTCAACAGTCATAGGAAGGGTTAAAGGACAGTATCACAGTAGAACTGAGACATATGATAAAATAAAGAAAATTTCTTTCAAGATATATACATAATTGCCATTTTCCTATACATTAAATAATATTCTGAACAATGATTAAACTAAAGGAATAAAGATTTTAAAATTATTAATGCCTAAAAATGTATTTCTTCTAGAAGACTGCTTAACCTTGAATCCCTGTGTTAACATACCTAATATCACATAAAAACAGAAGATATGGTACATGCCGGCAATCCTAGCACTTAAGATATGGAAGTGTGAGGATAAAACATTCAAGGTTACCCTCAGCTATACAGAAAACTTTAGGTAAACCTGTGCTTTATGAGACTATCTAAAAATAAAAGAAAAAGAAAAATATCTTAAATATAAGCTTAATTCTTTGAGTTCTATAATTTTTCTTTTTACACAATCTGAGTATTTCTCCTGAAGGCATTTTTAAAACTTTTCATGAATTTGAAAAATATAAATGCAACATTTTAAGGAATTTTAAATTTATTTGAATTTTAATGTTATTTAATTCTATAAATTTTTCATACAGTGGATACTGATCATCTTCCTTACCCCTCTCATTCTCTTCCTGGGACTCCACAACTTTATGTCCTTTCTTTTCAGATAAAAAGAAACATCCTTCTCCCTCTATTATGGCAGGTTTACTGTATGAGGGAAAAATAAAAGAATAAATGGAATAATAATAATAATAATGAAGAAGAGGAAGAAGAAGAAGAAGAAGAAGAAGAAGAAGAAGAAGAAGAAGAAGAAGAAGAAGAAGAAGAAGAAGAAGAAGGAGAAAGAAAGAAAGAAAGAAAGAAAGAAAGAAAGAAAGAAAGAAAGGAAGAAAGAAAGAAAGGAAGAAGAGGAGGAGGAGGAGATGCAAACACACGCACAAACAAAAACTTTAAAAAATCCTAACAGCATGGACCCCATTTTTTGTTAGTTCACTACTCTGTTGCATAAGGCCTACCCTAGAGTATGATTGATGAAGGCAGTGTGTCTTTATTGAAGAAAACTGATTTTTACTGACCAGAACCTACTCATTACAAATATCTTTCTGGATTAGTACAGTATTTTCTGCTCGTTTTCCCTTATCCATGATAGAATTTGTTTGACTTGAACTTGTATGGAATGTGTAAATGCTGTCACAGTGTCTGTGATTTCATATGTTCATCAAACATGTTGTTTCTGGAAGATTCTCCTTCATTAGTGTCAACCAACACCTCTGGCTCTTAAAATCTACCTATTTCCTCTTCCTCACAGAGCCTTAAAGGGAATACATTATAATAATGACATCCCATCTAGAGCTACATGCTCTAAAGTTCCTCATTCTCTGCACATTATCTAGCTATGGGTCTCTGTTAATTACCATCTACTGCAATAAGCTTTTCATAGAAGCAGTTTACTGACTTATGAGTATAGCAACATATAATTAGGTGTTATTTTATTCCTATGGTCATTTAGAAGAATAATAGTTGTAGGTATGTTTTCTTCTAGGGTCCATGACTTATTGAGTCTCAGATTCTTAGCTTCATTAACAGTGTATGTATGGGTTCTATCTCATGGAGCAGACCTTAAATCCAATTAAACAAGTGTTGGTTCTACTATGACATCTGTGCCACTACTAACAAGGCAGTACATCTTGTAGGCAAGTCATTACTGTATATCACAGTGTTTGTAGCTGGCCAATACTGATGACTAGTTTTACCTTCTGGTAGCATGCACAGTACCTTCCAGCAAAATGTATGCTAGTCATTAAGGATGAAGTTGCTGCTTGAACAATGATTCAACTTCTTTTTAGCTATTAGGGAAATGCAAATTAAAACTACATTGAGATTTTATCTTACCGCAGTCAGAATGCTCAATATTAATAAAACAAATGACAACACATACTGGCAAGGATGTTGAGAAATGGAACTGTAGTGGTATATTATTTGTATTTTGATAAATAAATCTTGTCTGAAGTCCAGAGGCAAATCTAAAGTAACCAGAGGTTAGGCAATGGTGACACACACCTTTAATCCTAGGATTAGGGAGACAGAGTCTGATGCATCTCTGTGAATTCAAGGCTACACAAAATCAATGCAGAAATAAATCCAGGGGTTGGTGGCCTATACCTTTAATTCAATACTAGGGAGTCATACACCCTTAATCCCAGAAAAAAAAAAAACAAAACAAAACAAAAAAAAAAAAAAACAAAATGAGAGGAGAGAGAGAGATTGAGAGAAAGAGAATGTCTGCTTAGTTTGTACCCAGCCTTCATATAGGTTAGACTTCTTTGGTGGCTTGTTTGATTGCTTTGCTTTTCTGGTTTTGGGGTTGAACCCCAATTTCTGCCTCTGGATTTTTATTTGTGCTGCAGGGAATCATTTGTTTACTGCTGGTATTAGGGAAAAACTGGTACAGAACTGTGGATATCAAAGTGGATGTTCCTCAACAATAAAAATAAATCTACAACAGCATCTAGCTATATCACTCTTGGGCATATTTCCAATGGACTCTTCAAAATTATAGTCACAGGTGGAAAACAACCTAGATGTTCATCAACTGATGAACAGATAATAAAACTGTAACATATTTACACAATGGAATATTATTCAATTGTCTAAAACTAAATTATAAAATTTCTGGATACATAGATGGAGCAAGAAACAACCATCTTAAGTGAGGTGACCCAGAACTAGAAAGATAAATGTTTCTTTTATATGTAGATTTATTTATTTTAAGCTTTAGATGTATATACTTTAGTCCACAAAGCCTAGAAGACTAATAAGGAAATTTTCAAGGAAGAGAAAACAGATTATAGGGTTTAAAAGGGGGGCACTAGAATGTAGAATGATTAAATATGCTTTTTTTCCATGTTATATTTTTTGCTTCTTTGTCAAAAATCAGGTGTTTGTAGATGTGTGGATTAATATCTGGGTCTTTGATTCAGTTCCATTGGTCCTGCTATCTGTTTTTATGCAAAAACCAGGCTGTTTTCAGAATTGTAGCTCTGTAGTAGAGTTTGAAGTCAGGGATTGTGATGCCTCAATATATAATGATTAAATGTGGGTAATGATATGAGGATGTGGTGGTAGAGGAGGAGAAATGGGGCTGGGGGAGTAACAATCTAAAGACCATATTGAAACCTACTGATGTAGAAAAGTTCTAAAATCCATACATATGTAGAAGGAGTTTAAAAATGAATTAACATATAATTGGCAAGACAATACCCAAATAGATAGTATATACTCCCAAATAAAATAATTGGTCCTGGGAAAGGGTTACATCTTTTTGAGTCATTGTCTATAGAAGTTTCTTAGAGTCTTCCAAACAAAGAAGGCTATTGCCAAAGTTATTGGTCACCCCTCAACCTGATGGTAATACTCTATTTATTATGGATACTGAAACATAATGATAAACATATCTGCTCTAAAAGGACAGAAAGGTGTAATGAGTTAAAATTGTGCAATGTATATAAAAAATCTAGAACTTTAATAAAATTCTTCCTGGTTCATGTTTTTTGTTATTTAAAGTTTTCCAAAATAAACAATATGCACAAAATAACTTTATTTTCTTGGAAACAAGATTATGAAATATTTTTAGCTATTTTATTTGTTTTTACAAGATTTTTTGAAATTGAAGTGTATAATACATTATCTTTTCCTTTGTCCAGGCAAATCTTTTCAAGTACCTCTACTTTCTCTCTCAAATTAATTCCATCTTAATTTTTGCATGTTGTTAACACACAGAGACAAGCAAAACCTGCTCAGTCTGATTAATGTTGTTGATATATGTACATATACATATATACATACATATACATATATAATTTAAGGGTTGGTTACTTGATATTGGATAATCAATTTGGGACCTCTCTACTTGATATTGGATAATTAGTTTGGGACCTTTCCCCTGTGTAAGTCTATAGCTCTGACTCTCAGAATTATTAGTAGCTTATAGTTCTTGGTATAATGTTGAGGACCACTGAAATTCCCCTTTTCCATATTAGCATGTCTACTCTTTTCCTGTCTGGGTCAGGTTTAGGCAGTCATGTTGATAGGACTTCATGGATATAGCTGCTTTACCATGTCTAGGAGATGAAATTTTACATGGAAACTGAGTTTGTATGGTCAGAATATATGTAACTCTTCTCTGCTATGATCTCTTAGCCTTATGGACAAGAGTCTTGTTGTAGGTAGACCAGTTGAGGAGGGATGCCACATTACTAATAGTCACTTCTTAGCCTAAATCCTAAGCTAATGGCTTTATTTTCTCTTATAATGAAGCAACTTTTGGGAAGAAATATTTCATATATGAATATTACCAAAAGTTGCTGTCTGTTTAGTTTACCTTTTATAATTTCACTCTACTGCATACAAATATGCCAAAGATGTTGTTCTATCATAAAATTCATTAATTATTCTCAGGAAATATGGTCATATTTTTGTAAAAATTGGAATAGTATCAGTAATACATTCTATAGAAAAATTTTGATACAAGTCTCCCTAACAAAGATGCAAAGAGTAAATTGAATTCAAGATCACAATAAAAGATAGTTGACCATATCCATATTGGATAAATTCCAATGAATCAAGAATTAGTAAGACATGAAAATCAATAGATATAATTTATCATAAATTTAAATACTAATCAACAAATCATATGAGCATACCAATACGTGTAGAAAGGGATGTTGACAGAGCTCAATATTCCCTTATGAAAAAAGCACAGACAACCTAAAGATGGATGGAGCATACCTCAAAACAATACAGTTTTATATATAAGTAAGCCTGTAACAACATCATACTAAGTTGAGAAAAATTCAAAATGTTCTCATAAAGATCAATAACATGACAATTTTATCTATTTTCTCTAGCCCTATTTGAAATAGTGCTTGAAGTCTTAGCTAGTACTATTAAACAGGAGAAGGAAAAAAATGGATACAAATAGGAAAAGAAAACATGGTTCTGAGCATAAGATACACTAAAAACTCACCAGAAATCTCAGAGGTAATAATTTTACTGAAGTGTCAGAGTACAAAATTAATACACATAAATTAGTACCCTTCTTATATTTTTTAATTTTTATCTCATATATTACATCATGACTGTGCTTTCTCCCTTCTTCTCCCCAATCTATTTTCACACTATCCTCTCCCTGAGATCCACCATGCTCCATCTCCACTCTGAAAAGAGTGGACTTGAAGGGACATCCACCAAACATAGCATAACAAGCCTCCAAAAGACCGTGCACATACGATAACATCAAGGCTGGATGAAAGAGAAGGATCCCACAAGTAGACAAAAGAGTCAGAGACAGTCTCAGCTTCTACTGTTAGGAACCAGTCAAGAACACCAAAATACTCAGCCATAACATATATACAGAGGACCTAGATCAGTTCCATACAGGCTCCCTGATTTCTGAAAGCCTCCATGAGCCCCAGTCAGTTGATTCTGTGGGCCCTATTCTCCTGGTTTCACTGGCCTCTCTGATTCCCCTGAGTCTTCCTCCCCTCCTCTGCAACTACCATGCCACCTGTCAGACAATATGTGTCCACTGATACAATTGTAGCACAATAGATATGGGGTAACCATAACTGATTAGATCTGAGACCTTTGCTATAAGAGGAAACCATACCTAGTACTGTAAAAACAGGAAAAAACTGAGTAAGGTATAGGTCCCAGGGAAAACCTGTTATAGCTGTTTTGCTTAATTAACATTTCCAAAAAATTATATTCTAAATATCTATGCTTAGTCTAATAGACAAAGGCTACTCTCAGCCTTCATCTGAGAAGTCATTCTATGCTGCTAAGAGAGGCAAATGCAATAGACGTATGGTAGTAAAAGACAGTGATCATAAAGGGTGGCTGGGAAATTGTCATACCTCATAAGACATTAATAGTAGCCCATTTATAGTGCTAAAAACAAAAATGGATGTAAGAATGTAAGAAATTAAAAAATAGGAAGAGGGTTTGTAAAATGCCATCTTCTACCCACAATATGTGCTTTTGATCCTTGTTTCCCTAACAAAGTCAATTTATCCTGCCCAAGTAAAATCATGAGTTTCCCTCAGTTGTGTCTATAGGCATTGAATCTATTTAAGTCAGGCCTACTTGACAGTGTTCTGTGGAAGGGGAGCATGCTCAGGGGGCCCTAGCAATTATTCATGAACTATTGATAGCTAGCAGATTCTGGGAGAGGTGTAGATTTAGTATTCATTTATACCCCTACTGCTGAGCTCACCAGGCTCCCATATCTCATCCTATGATCATCACACCAAGGACCCTGGTTAAACTATGTGGTTTACAAAATTAAACAAGTCATGAGTAAGAAGCTATTTTTAAGGAAGAATGATGCTGACAGGGATGGGTGGAAGATAAGAAAGGAGAGGGAGACTAGCCAGAGTGTATTATATATTTTTTTCTGTTGTATTTTATTAGTTCTTTGAACACTACAAGACAATCATTCCTACCATGTGTTCTAATTATATCCATTCCCCTATAAAAGACTTCTCAAATGTAACTCCCTTCCCTCCCAACATTGGTTCCTTCCCCCCACCCCCAAAATATTGTCAATCTATATAGCCCAAATATACTTGGATATTTGTCCTTTCCCTGGAAAATAGTCAACACATTAGAGTTTAATTGAATGTTCCTTTGGGATAGCTTCTCTCCTAGGTCTGTGATCTACCTATCCGTTTGCTCTTGATCTGTTAACAGTGTCCAGTATGGGTTTTATCCTATAGAGTGAAATAAATGCAATCGAAAAATGCTTGGTTATTCCCACAACATCTCTACCACTATTTCACCAGTGGGTGTCTTCCGAGCCCAGTTGTTATTGTAGCTCATGGGGTTCATATTCATACCTGGATGGGACTGATGGTTATTTTTCTCCTCTAGTAGTGTTCATGGCACCTTCAAACAATATGAAAGCTAACCAGTAGGTGTGAAGTCTTAAGTTTAATATAAACTTTATTTATCCATGTGCTATGATTCAGGTATGTGGTATTTGCTGCAATAGGGTCCTATTAAAAAGTTTTAAAGGAAAAAAAAGGAGTATTTTCTGTTTGGGCATCATTGAGACCAACTGGCCAACAACTCAAACAAAAAAAA
The DNA here is from genome assembly GCF_950005125.1 of Chionomys nivalis. NCBI lineage: Eukaryota > Metazoa > Chordata > Mammalia > Rodentia > Cricetidae > Chionomys > Chionomys nivalis. The sequence continues at coordinate 71,526,963 of NC_080090.1, read as the reverse complement.
ATTAATCCATTCCCTGAATTTTACTTTTCATTTACTGGTATTTGATGTCCAATGGGGATATATTTTCAAAGAATAAAATTTTAAATTTAAAAATGTGAAAAATATAGGAACTATATACCAATTTTCTCCACTGTATTTCAGGATGGCAGGATTTAAGGATCATTGAGGATCTAAAATAAAACATGAGCTTTCAATGAGTCATCCTGGCCTTACACTTCATAGAGAAATTTTTCAGTAGCAGTGATAGAAGGAATCGGAGCAAAGCTCTGAACTTAGTGTTTGAACCACTGAAATGGTAAAATAGATCCACTTAAAATTCTGTTGCAAGAGTTTGTATGAAAGATGGAGTCTTTTTTTATGAGACATTCTGCCAAGACACTAAAAGTATACATAAATAGTTATTTGGAAAGCAATTTAAAATAAGGTAATTGAGTTTATTTGCTTTGTTTCATTTATAGGAAAACAGAATGTGTTTGCTATCAATTAGACCTCACTCAGGATTACGAAATTCCAAACTGGTGGTGAAAATTTTGTGTATTATTTCCAAGTGTACATGGTAAGCCAAGCTTCCAGGTCCAACCACATGTTTCAGGTCAAGCCTGTTCCTCTCCTTCTCAGAATGCCAGGCTCTTTTAAAGGGGAAGGCAGTGTGGATTGGTAGGAAGAGCACAGCTTTCAGAACAGCTTAACCCTGGAATTTATGTGAAAAAGCAAACTACTCAGTCTCATAATGCCTCTTATTCCTATCTGACTGCGTGAAATAATAGAATTTCTAATGGTCAGGATTTCTGTGATGATTAGAAGTTGTGGTGCATAAAATACACTCAGCAGGGGTACACCACAACTCCCATCTCTAATGTGGGATGGTCAAGACCTCTGCCTTCAATTATTGGTATTAAAATGCATTTAACCCTTTATTCTCATAGATTACGTAAAGCCTGGAGATTTGAGAAATCCTTGCAGATGAGAGAGGCATTATCTTGAGACACTAGGACAGAAACACAGATCAAAGGAATGAAAAGAATCTGACACCTGAATGACTCTATCAGGTCATTTAACTAATCAAAATTAAATTCAGTATCACTCAACTCCTTGACATATGAGTGATTAATGTTCCTTCACAGAAACCACATTGTATTAAATATTCAGTTACATTCAGCCAGAATTAGTCTTAGTAGAAGCCGCATTCTCAACTACTTTGGATTATTATGTGAGCAATAGGTACCTATAGATACCTATCTGATGCAGAGGATCAAGAACAGTGACAGCCACCACATGTGCTGTTATATTGCGTTTCTTGGTACTCAGTTTTAGATTTTTCAAGTCCTTCTTATAGACCCCTGAAAAGTCTTGCAAACTCTTGTATTTTTCTGCCTATTTAAGACTCCTCTATGTCATCACACCAGAATCTAAGCTACGTGATAGCAAGAGCCAAAACTGCTGTCTGCACCTCAGCTGAGACAGTACATATATCAAACACACTGTAACGGGATGAGTTCAATCTATAAATCAGAAATGACAATGAGTCTTGAGTGAGCAAACTGGTTCCAGAAGAAATTATTATGAATATTTTTATATCAGATCCTACTCAGGTTTCATAATGTATTTTACAGACATGGAAAATCGGTGGGATATGAAGACATTTTGGAAATATATTCCAAAACATTATGAATTTATTTATAAATCTGGGTGAAATAAAGTGAAGATTTTTAAGTATAATGCTTTCTAACTAGATAATTAGGGCTCTGCCTAGCACAGTTATGGGGAGGATTATGAAACTTTGCAGAAGCAAAGCACTTAGAGGTGCAGTGAGCACTCATGTGTGCTTGGCACTAATTACTATTCTGTGCCTTTAAACACTCAACCTTTATTTAGCTGCACAATGTCATGTGATAGCATCTCTCATCACTATGGTGCTCTTGGGGAAACCAGAGTTTCAAAAAATAAGACACTGTCTTAAAGACTAACTGATAACATGTTTTACATGTTTACATATATGTTCACACATGAGTGAAATCCATTACTACTCTATAAAGAGATGAGGTAAAAACAATGGGATACACACAATAGTGAAAAGACCAATTCACTCAAATGAAATGAATCTTCTCTGCAAATGTAATAAGTGAAATATTGGCACACCATCCATCTATCTGTTTATCTATCTATCTGTATATCTGTATATATGTGTATTGATATAAATCTAGTGTGTTGAACAAAAATATCTTGTTACTGCTCCTGTGTGATGTACACTTAAAGCTATTTCTTAGAGACATAACACCAATTAATTTATCAAAATTAATTGTTTAAATTAATTTAAATTTTAAATTAATTAAAATTTAATTAATTTAATTTTAAATTAAATAAATTGCTTATTTAATCTGTGTTAGTTTCTCCAACTTGACTAGCAACTGTGTGCACCTTTTGATATACCAAGATTAATTTTTGTTTTATAGTCAAGAGTTTGTGTCAGTTGAGTCAAATATAAGATTTGCTGATGTGATAAAATCCATAGCTGGTTAATTGCATCCAGTTTTTAAGTGAGAAGCCTCCTCTTTATAACCATCAGCATCATCATAGAGGGGCTAAGTGCAGTCTGAATGTTCTTATGCAGATCTATGGTGCCAAAACTGCTGACCTGGTTGTTCCTCCATCAGCTCAGACTGAACCCAAGATGAAGAAATAAAATAGAAATTTCGAGTCTTTATGTAAACATCCAGATGACATATTCTGCAAGGAAGGCAGTTTTGAATAATAAAAACTTTCATGCAGAATTCTCCATTTTATTGTGTACAAAAGAGTACTTCAAATATTATGCAAATGGGGATTGAATGTGCTTGCCCAGATGTAGCAGATTGTTTCGGATGACCCAGCCCTGAAATCTGCTATCATGAGTAAATGAAGGACTTTTTACAACTTTTCTAGGACTTTTCTCCAGGACCTAACTCTACAAGAATATTTATCAGTTATTAGGCAATTTCAGGGATTTTTGATTCACTAAATAACCTTTTTCATAAATGAGAATAACGCATCAATAGCTTTTTATAAACTACTACTCATAAGCTTTAAAAAATAAGAATTAACACACAATGTAATATTTGATTATTTGCATTACAAACAGAAGTGAAATACCATCAAGTTCAAACTCCTTTGAGAGCCTATTTTTGTAACTCAAAATGTAATATTCCTAGTCTCAAAATTAATGACATTAAAGCTACCTTTACCATATGCTAATTTTTAAAAAATTTCTCTTTACTCTTTTAACAAATACTCTTTACTTTTTTAACAAGTTCAATGTATGTTGTCATTCCACTCCTCATTCTCCTCCTTTACCTGATCATCCTTTTTTCTTCCCACCAAGCTTCCCTCAGACTTTTTGCATCTTATTTTTCAATGTGAATTTTTGACTGTTTCACACTTGTATAATAGATTTTATTCATGCTCACCCACAAGTTTCTCCCTCATTCCACTCTCTCATACAGAAACATTTCTTCTCCAAATCTAGCTCCTACTTTAATGTTTGTTCCATGTGTGTAACTGAGTTTAATTAGAATCACATGAGTGAGCCTGGGTGAGAAACTGCTTACTGAAAAAGTGGAACATTTATTGGGGGTTACACCACTGAAGAACCTGTAGCTATAGATTCAGGACTGAATACTCTCTTCTAGTTTCCATGGTACCCACATATGTCTCTCTCTCTCTCTCTCTCTCTCTCTCACACACACACACACACACACACACAAAAGAAATCTTTTTTTTTATGCAGATAGGTTTTTTATTTATTTTTTTGTGTGTGTTTCTTTTTTTTTTGAAAAAAAAATTTCCGCCTCCTCCCCGCCTCCCATTTCCCTCCCCGCCTCCCATTTCCCTCCCCCTCCTCCCGCCCCTCTCCCCCTCCCCCCACTCCGCTTCTCCTCCCTCTCCAGTCCCAAGAGCAGTCAGGGTTCCCTGCCCTGTGGAAAGTCCAAGGTCCTCCCCCCTCCATCCAGGTCTAGGAAGGTGAACATCCAAACTGGCTAGGCTCCCACAAAGTCAGAACATGAAGTAGGATCAAAACCCCGTGCCATTGTCCTTGGTTGTCCTATTTCAATGCAATTCTATTGTTTGATAAGATGGCACATGATTCTTCTGTATTTGATACCAAGTGTCAAGAAAAACTGACCAGTTCTTGTTACAAAGTCAGTTCTAAAATTCAGCATGTTTTGTCATCTGCTACTATATTTCCTAGGTAACCAGGTGGTTGTAGCATCAACCACCAACAATTAAGTCCTTGAAGATAAAAATTCTTCACCAACATGCGAGAAAATATGAAAACTGAAGTAACAGTCAAACACAGACAAGACAAATACGAGAAGACAAGTCATAAGCATAATCCAGGCCAGCTCCCCATTCCATCAAGCTGACACTGGGCCATACGGAAGATGGACGCTTAAAAAAAAAAAAAAACACACTAGTTCAGAATTGAGTTTTATAGAGGGTTATTTATTTAGGGGTAGACTTACAGATTATAGTTCTCTGCTCGAATGGGGAACAGCAACCGAGTCCTGCAGCCAGAAGAGAGGCAGTTCGGATGCTTTACATCAGCATATATAGTATCAGAGGCCATGCCGAAGTGGGCAGGTAACTTAAAGACTACTGGCTGTAGGAATTCCTGCAGCAGTGCACGGATTCACACACATAAATGAAGTAGTGAATCAGTACTAAAGGCATGGCACTAGTAACAAATATCTGTTTTCTCACTTGGAAAACTAAGTTTATACTAGTATAAGCCCCGTGAAACCTGGAAACAGACTAACAGTGGCCATTCATTACCTACAACTTCCAGTTGTACCACATGTCACTAAAATTGTGATTACAAGTTTCTCACTATGCCCAAGGCACCTTTTCCAGATGCTTTACACACGCACATGCGCACACACACACACACACACACACACACAGTGGGGGGGAGGGAGATAGGGAGAGATAGAGATAGAGAGACAGAGACAGAGGAGACTTATACATCACAGAAATCTTGTGCATTATTAATGTTTTCATTTTATGTGTAAAGAAAAAGAATCATTAGGAATCTTGGCAAAGTCAAGCAGTTTCATGGTGATAGGGGTAACATGAAAATTTCATTTTACATGATGTCAAAAATTCTTAAATGTGCTTAAATACCACAGTCTAAATAAGTCTAATGTAATCAGCTGGTATTTGTTCATTTCTAAATAAGGTATCTCATTGTGGATGAATAATGGCAAATTTCAAGCCATACAGAAAGAGCTAAGAGCTAGATCTTGGAACTCGTTGATCTCTGGAAGATGGAACCTACGCTTTGAGTTGTTGAAGCTGCCAACAAAATGTGTTCTGTTTTGTTCTGTTGGTAAATATCACCATGTTAAATATTCAGTCTTGTGGTCAAGAGTATAGTTTTTTAGTCAAATGAAGTATTAATCAAAAGCCTTGTATATGAATCTTGACAAACCATTAAAGGTTGGTGTAACCTTGTATGGAAGATCCTTTGTTTCTGAGTGCCTCAGATTTTTTGGCAGTACCCAGTAATCTCTCTACTTGAGAGTTCATAGGAAAGTTAAATGAGCTAATTATTGAGCTCTGAAAATAACAATGCATAAAATGCACTTAGTTTAAAATTTGGTTATTAGAATGATTTTTAAATTTCTTGTGTAATCAGTCATTAAGAACAATAATCATATATGTCAAAATTATATTGCATTTTCATATATATGATATATTAGAACATATGAAATTGTATATATATGAATATAATAACAATGAGTTTTCTTGGATGCAAGGAAACAATACTTGTACTTTAGATTATTAAATTCAAGAATTCAGTTAGTGTACCATAAATACTGGCGAGATATAAGTGTATGCAGGGATAGGATGCACCTCTTATTCTGTATATCCCAGATATACTACTACTTTGGTATTGATACAGATTTTCATTATTTTAGCTCCCCTCACCAGATAGCTCCAACTGGTCTTTGTTGATGTGACATTCTGTTTTTCAGATGTTTGAAGGTGGCTAATTTTCAAAAACCTTTCTTTACAAACATGCATGATCAATAACCTAAAATCAGTCCTAATATAACACCAATTGGTCTGGTCACCAGCATGTGTGGTTAGTTCTACCCCCTAAGTTCCAGCTTAGGTTAAATGTCCATTTCCCTGGGAAATCCCCAAAACTTGTAGATCAGCGTGGAGTCCATGTGTTTCCTGACAATGCATGCTGCGCTTATTTTAATTGTCATTAAATAGCAGTTTGCATAATCATTTGTCTCAGGCTCAACTCACTATGCACTGTGGGTTTCAGAAAGCGCAGTCATTGTCTGGAATACTTTTCTTTTTCTGTGCTTCACAGTTCAGGCAAGCCATAAATAGCCTGTTCAACATATATCATAGCTACACCTTGGAACCAAGCCTTTTCTTCATTCTTTTACAAAGTCTTAAATACAGTAGGAACTTTAAATGCTGGAAAAAAAAAAAAACAAAAAACGAAACTTTAGTAAAGAACTATGCAATACTTTTTATTTTTGTTTTTTGCTCATAATCTTTATAGTAATGGAAGTCTAGATAGCTTATCACCTTTGAGACTTCTTTTTTACAGTATCTGGTGATTTTAAAATAAAACTTCCAATAAAAACAAACACAATGTGAAATATAGTTTCTCTCTTGAGGAAGTTTATGCCATTACTCAGATCAATGACACAAAGGAAAAAAAAGAAGTCTTTTTCTATCAAAGTATTAATGACCTTTGGATTTGTGTTTTTAGGCTATTATGCAATTTTTTCAACTGATATTTAAACATCTGAATTATATTGGTTTAAGACATAATCAGTCATTTCTATATAATGATCCACAGACCAATTCTCAACCAGGAATCCCACAAGCACCACACTTGGGTGGGACTAAGGAATCCTATAATATATCCTGCTTTTAAGAGTGGACAACAGCAGTCAAAGAATAGAAAACACACTTAAAGTTCAGAACAGGTTGTTGTTTGAAGAAACACTTCAATCACCTTATCTACAAATGCATAGATCCCAGGGCTAAAAATAAAAAAGGCATCATGAAATTTGCAGGCAAATAGAGGGAACTAGTAAAAAAATAATCCTAAGTGAGGTAACCCAGACTCAGAAAGATAAATATAGTATATACTCACTTACATGTCCATCATAACCATTAAATAAATAGTAACCAGTCTAAACTCTGTAGTCACAAAGAGATGCAGTTTGGAGAAAGGGACTAATAGGGACATATGAATACCCTGGGAGGAGAAAATAAAAATAAATTTTATGGGTAGACTGGGGCCAGAGGTACAAGAATTGGAGAATCCATTACGGAGGGAGAGGAAAGATAGAGTTGAGGAAAGAAATATGAGAAGATAAAGCTGAATGGTATGGAAACCTAGTGCAGTGGAAACTTCCTAAAAGATATGAAGATGATGTTAAGGAGATCTCCTAATAATGGAAAGATGGAGTAGCAAATGGCCATTTCTTGTGACCAAACAAGACTTTCAGTACCAGGACTAGATTATACTCAACTAAATATAATTGACAAGGGAGTCCCATTGAAATCCCCATTGAGTTGGCAAGACAATGGATAGCACTCTACAAACTGACAACAGGGACCCATTGCTGAGGACAATGCCCATACAACTCTTTGAACATGGAAAACTGGAGTTGGTGTCTACATAGAGGTGTCACCCTTATTTTCTAGTGCCTTTGGTGCAATAAGGTACTCTGCAGTCTACTAAAAAAAAATGTGAACACCAACCCATCCACAAAACCTTTGATGTACAATCCGTCCCATATGCAAGAGACTCTAGGGTAATAGTGACACAAAGCTTGTGGTATTAGCCAACCAATGTCTGATTTAACTTAGGGCACATTCTATGAGATAAAGTACAACTGACACTGAGTGACCAAGAACCAGAGATTGGATAGCAAAGATACCTAAGATCATTGCCTTATTCAGTAATCTTTAGAGAAGCCTTCTCCTGCCACAGATGGGAAGAAGATGCAGAGACCCACAGTCAGGCATCACACATTCACACACACACCACACACACACACAGAGAGAGAGAGAGAGAGAGAGAGAGAGAGAGAGAGAGAGAGAGAGAGAGAGAGAGGATTAGTCATTGGAACACATAGCTCTAAATTGTACATCTCCATTAAATTCCTTCCCTCAGAGCTCAGATAAATTTGCAGAAGAGAAGAGAAAGCAGAAAGAGTATAAAAGCCAGAGTGCAGGGAGGACATCAGGAGAACAAAGTCTTCTGAATCAACTGAGCAAAGCTCATTGGAATTCACAGAGACTGAAGCAGGAAGCACAAAGATGACAGAGATGTGTACCACGTCCCTTGTCTATATATCAGAGATTTCAGCTTAGTATTTTATGAGACCCTGGAGAGTATGAATGAGTGGGTGTCTGATTCTTGTTCCTTCTCTTGGAACTCTTTTCCTTCTGTTGCATTGCCTGGTTCAGTCTCAAAGTTATGTTTTGTTCTATTTTATTTTATATGTTTTGTCATATTTTTTGTTATCACTTAAAAATCTGTTCTTTCTAATGAGAGATATAAAAGGAGTGGATCAAGAGGGGAGGAGAGGTGGTGGAGAACTGAGAGGAGTAAAGGTAGGGGAACTGTTACCAGGATATATTCTATGAGTAAGAATATATATTATATATATAAATATTATAAAAATCAAACCAACAAACAACAACATAAAGAAACCAAAAAGCTGAATAATCAAGATCAAGACAATATGCCTTGTCCAGAAACTAGACATTATTTTGGGGTCTGAGAAAAAGTTGTTTAACTGAAACACAAGACAATGACTTTAAAATTGCAATCATGAATATGTTCAAGGACCATAATATACTATAAATAAAAATATCAATGCCATTGCATGTATATATGTATTTTATATATAATTCCAAAGACTATGAACACACAGACAGCTGAATAAAGTAATCAAAACAGTTTAAGCCATGAAAGTAGAATTTAACATAAAATAGATTCCGTGAAGAAAACCAAAATGCAATAAAATTTGAAATAAAAACTCAGGATGTCAAACAAAAGCATCAGATATAAATTTCAACAATAGATTAAACGCTATGGAAGACAACCTTTCAGGTATAAAATAAAGAGAGATAGCATGGATAACTCAGTCAAGAAAAATGTTAAGTAGAAAAAAATTCAGGTACAAAACATCCAGGAAATATGAAATAGTATAAAAAGACCAAACTTACAAATAATAGGTATGGAGGAGAAAAAAACTCAGGCAAAAGATAAAGAAAATATTTTTAAACATTTATGACTAAAATCACAAAACAATTTTTCTCTATCCTAAAGAGAGATGCTTATCAAAGTACAAGAGAAATAGATAGGATCTGAAAAGAAGCTCCCCATAACATATTATAATCAAAACACTGAACATACAAAACAAAAAAGATATTAAAAACTACAAAGGAAAAGTAACATATAAATATAGGACCAATAGAATAAAACCAGAGTTTTTATGTTTCTAGTGTTTGTATGTATGTGTGTGTGTGTGATTGTATTATAACTACCACATTTCTCTCTTCCCTTTCTTCACTCCAAACCTTCACATATGCTCTTCCTAACATCCTTTGAACTCATGGACTCCTCTTTTATCAATTGTCATTGCTTGCATATATATATTTGTATATATAATCCCAAATATAACCTCTTGGAATTATAGAATGTTACTACATTTTCAGGACTAGCAATGTGACACTAAAGAATCAGTTGATATGTTGGTTCCTGGGAAGAGCTGCCTCTTGAGATCCCAGCTTTACACAGTTGCCTCTAGTTCTTTGTTTAGGATTGAGGCCTCATAGAATTTACCATATGCAGTTTGGCATGTTCTTTGGTATACTCCTTGTTTAACTCAGACTCGTATTTTCGTGGTCATGTTGATAATATTTTAAAGGAAAACTTCTGGTGTTTTAAGGAGATGAAATTTCACATAAATCTAATACTTTTGCTCTTACAATCTTTCTGTCCCCTCTTCTTTAATGTTCCCTGCACCTTAGATGTGGGAGTATTTTGTAGATGTATCTATTGGGAATCGGTTCCACAACACTGCATATTTTTTGATTGTGGTTTTCTGTAGTTCTTTCCATATGTTTCAAAGAGGACTTACCTTGATGTAGGGTGAGGTCACTGTTAATTGCCTTATAGTGTTATTAGAGATCATGTTGGTTTAGTAAATTAGTTGTTATAGATTCTTCTCTGATATGTGATGCCCCTCTGTATGCTGTGAATATCATTGGTTAATAAAGGAACTGTTTTAAGCCTATAGCAAAGCTATAGGGAAACAGAAATAGGTGGGGAAAAATAAATGGAATCCTGGGAGAAAGGAAGCAAAGTCAGAGAGAACCATGGAGCCACCTGAGACAGGCATGCTGAGACTTTGCTGGTAGGCCACGACCACGTGGTGATGCACAGATTAATGGAGATGGGTTAAATTAAAACGCAAGAGTTAGCAAATAAAAAGCTACAGCTAATAAGTCAAGCAGTGTTTTAGATAATATAGTTTCCTTGTGATTATTTCAGGACTGAACAGTCAGGAACCAACAAGCGGCCTCCTTCAACACTCCTCTAATAACTATGATATCACTAACACTGATTAGTTAGCTAGGTTTCTAGTACATGTATGGTAAAAATTTTTACTGAACCTTTCACGATAGCCACAAATAGCATAAAATATCTTGGGATAAATCTAACCAAGGAAGTGAAGGATCCATTTGACAAGAAATTTAAGTCTTTGAAGAAAGAAATTGAGGAGGATACCAGAAAATGGAAGGATCTCCCTTGCTCTTGTATTGGGAGGATCAACATAGTAAAAATGGCAATTCTACCAAAGGCAATTTATAGATTCAATGCAATCCCCATTAAAATCCCATCAAAATTCTTCACAGATCTTGAGAGGACATTAATTAACTTTATATGGAAAAGCAAAAAACCCAGGATAGCCAAAACAATCTTATATAATAAAGGATCGTCTGGAGGCATTACCATCCCTGACTTCAAACTCTATTACAGAGCTTCAGTATTGAAAACAGCTTGGTATTGGCATAAAAACAGAGAAGTCGATCAATGGAACCGAGTAGAAGACCCTGATTTTAACCCACAAACATATGAACACCTGATTTTTGATAAAAGAGCTAAAAGTATTCAATGGAAAAAAGAGAGCATCTTCAACAAATGGTGCTGGCAGAACTGGTTGTCAACCTGTAGAAGAATGAAAATAGACCCATATCTGTCGCCAAGCACAAAATTCAAGTCCAAATGGATTAAAGACCTCAATATCAGTCTGAACACACTGAACCTGATAGAAGAGAAAGTGGGAAGTACTCTACAACATATGGGTACAGGAGATCACTTCCTACGTATATCCCCAGCAGCACAGACATTAAGGACAACATTGAATAAATGGGACCTCCTGAAACTGAGAAGCTTCTATAAAGCAAAGGACACTGTCACTAAGACAAAAAGGCAACCCACTGACTGGGAGAAGATCTTCACTAACCCTGCAACAGACAAAGGTCTGATCTCCAAAATATATAAAGAACTCAAGAAACTAGACGTTAAAATGATAATTAACCCAATTAAAAAATGGGGCACTGATCTGAACAGAGAATTCTCAACAGAAGAAATTCAAATGGCCAAAAGACACTTAAGATCAGGCTCAACCTCCTTAGCGATCAGGGAAATGCAAATTAAAACAACTTTGAGATACCATCTTACACCTGTCAGAATGGCTAAAATCAAAAACACCAATGATAGCCTTTGCTGGAGAGGTTGTGGAGTAAGGGGCACACTCATCCATTGCTGGTAAGAATGCAAACTTGTGCAACCACTTTGGAAATCGGTGTGGCGATTTCTCAGGAAATTTGGGATCAACCTACCCCAAGATCCAGTAATATCACTGTTGGGAATATACCCAAGAGATGCCCTATCATATGACAAAAGTATCGGTTCAACTATGTTCATAGCAGCATTGTTTGTAATAGCCAGAACCTGGAAACAACCTAGATGCCCTTCAATGGAGGAATGGATGAAGAAAGTGTGGAATATATACATATTAGAGTACTATTCAGTGGTAAAAAACAATGACTTCTCGAATTTTGCATGCAAATGGATGGAAATAGAAAACACTATCCTGAGTGAGGTATCCCAGACCCAAAAAGAGGAACATGGGATGTACTCACTCATAATCGGTTTCTAGCCATAAATAAAGGACATTGAGCATATAATTTGTGATCCTAGAGAAGCTAAATAAGAAAGTGAACCCAAAGAAAATCGTATAGTCATCCGCCTGGGTAGGGGAAGTAGACAAGATTGCCATGCAAAAACTAGGAACTTGCGGGTGAGGTGGCATGGGACTAAGGGGAAATGGGGTGAGAAACGTGAGAAGGGGAGGATGGGAGGAGCTTGGGGGAATGGGATGGTTGTGATATAGGAAGGGTGGATACGGGAGCAGTGAAGTATATATCCTAACTAAGGGAGCCATCTTAGGGTTGGCAAGAGACTTGACTCTAGAGGGGCTCGCAGGTGTCCACGGAGATGTCCCCAGCTGGTACCTTGGGCAACTGAGGAGAGGGAACCTGAAATGACCCTATCCTATACTGATGAATATCTTACATATCACCTTAGAACCTTCATCTGGCGATGGATCGAGATAGAGACAGAGACCCAGTTTGGAGCAAAGGTCTGAGCTCTTAAGGTCCAAATGAGGAGCAGAAGGAGGGAGAACATGAGCAAGGAAGTCAGGACCACGAGGGGTGCACCCACCCACTGTGACAGTGGAACTGATCTATTGGGAGCCCACCAAGGCCAGCTGGACTAGGACTGAATAAGCATGGATTGAAACTGGACTCTCTGAACATGGCGGACAATGAAGGCTGATGAGAAGCCAAGGACAACGGCACTAGGTTTCGATCTTAATATATAACTGGCTTTGTGGGAGCTTAGCCTGTTTGGACGCTCACCTTCCTGGACCTAGATAGAAGGGGACCTTGGTCTTCCCACAGGGCAGGGAATTTGGACTGCTCTTCAGTATGGAGAGGGAGGGGGAATGGAGTGGGGGGAGGAGAAGAGGAGTGGGGTTAGGGGGAGGGGAGTGAGGGAGGGGGCAATATGTGGGAGAAGGGGGAGGGAAATGGGAAACGGGGAGCAGGTGGAAATTTTAATTAAAAATGAATAAAAATAAGTAAATAATTATAAAAAATCAAAAAAAATTACTGAGTAGATATTAAGACCAATAAGTGAACAGTTGATTATTGCCAAGTTGTAAATGCCTTATTGTATCCATTGTATCCATAAGGTTATTGTAGTATGCTGGCCATTGATAAGATTCATAGTTGGGTGAGACTATTGGTTGCTTCCTCCTTTTACAAGCTTGCACAGTGTCATGATACCATGAAAGCTAATCCTTGAGGTAAGGGATACATTCAATACCTGTCTATCTAACGGAGATTCTGAAAGGGAGAAGTGTCTGAACAGATGTTCTACAAGCTCTAAGAGATCAAATACTACTATATTCAGCAAAATTATCAATCACAATAACTGGAAAAATACAAATATACAAATTTAAACAATTTCTATCCTCCAATTCAGCTTTACAGAAGGTAAAATATACCAGAGAAGGTTAAATATACCAAAGAAGGATACTAGGAATAAATGATCTCAGAATATTTAGTCAAAAGAGTGGAGCAACAAGAAGCTCACACCACAAAAACAAAATAACAGGTATCAATAAACAGTGTTTATTGATAAGTTGCAAATTAATGATCTCAAATCACCAATAAAAGCATATAGACTCACAGATTAGATTAGAAAACAGAGTCCATCTTTCTGTTACAATCAAGAAACATAACTTACCATCCAAGACAGACATCACCTTATGATAAGAGGATAAAAACAAGTATTTTGAGAAATGGACTCAAAAAGCAAGCAGGTAGAGCTATTTTAGTAAGAAAAGTGAGATTTCAATTCATAAATATGAAAAGAGATACTAGAATATGAAGATCAGTAAATAAATTTAAAGTAAAATGATGATAAAGACAAGAATGAATAGTCAACATTAGCATCATACAACTATAAATGTGAACATTGAATATATATAGTGTGGTTTTGCAAAACATGTTAAAAGAAGCATTGTCAGTTGAACAAATGCCTTTTTAGTATGATAGAGCATTATTTAGATATATGCCCAAGAGTGGCATTGCTGGGTCCTGAGGTAGGTTGATTCCCATTTTTCTTAGAAACTGCCACACTGATTTCCAAGTTACACAAGTTTGCATTCCCACCATCAATGGATGAGTATTCCCCTCACTCCACATCCTCTCCAGCATTAGTTATTATTGGTGTTTTTGATCTTAGCCATTCTGACAGGTATATGGTATTCTTGGTATCATTCTATGGTATCAGAGTTGCTTTGATTTATATTTCCCCGATGGCTAAGAATGTTGAACATTTCCTTAAGTATCCTTTGGCCATCTGCAATTCTTCTGTTAAGAAAACTTTTTTCATAGCAGCATTATTTGTAATAGCCAGAACCTGGAAACAACCTAGATGCCCCTCAACCAAAGAATGGACAAAGAAAATGTGGTACATTTACACATTAGAGTACAACTCAGTGGTAAAAATAAATTACATCTTGAATTTTGCATGCAAATAAATGGAATTAGAAAACACTATTCTGAGTGAGGTAACTCAGACCTAAAAGATGAATATGGTATATAATCATTCATAAGTGGGTACTAGCTATAAACAAAGGACATTGAGCCTATAGTTCATGATCCTAGATAAGCTAAATAATAAGGTAAACCCTAAGGAAAACTTATATAGACCTACCTGAAAAGTAAAAACAGAGATCACCTAAAAAATTTGGGAGCATGGGGCTGGGAGGAGAAGAGAGGGTGGAAGGGGAGAGGAGGGGAAAAGAGGAGGGAGGGTTAAGGAGAACTTGAGGGAATGTGATAGTCGAGAAGAAAGAAGGACAGAGATGAAAGCAGGAAAGAAATATGCTGATTGAGGGAGCCATTATAGGATTAGCAAGAAATCCTCAGCCTATATAAAGTAGGGAGGGCCTTGAACGTTCACCAAAGCAATGTGCCCTACCCTCTCTGGGGATTAGATGGGGTGGGGTGGGAGTGTGTATTGAGGGACTGGGAGGAGGGGAGGGAGTGGGAACTTGGATTGGTTTGTATAATGAAAAAAGATAGTTTGTTTTCTCTTTTAAAAAAGCATTGTCAGTTCTATTTATAGGTAAAGGTAAAAAGGAAGAAACTTGTGACTAAGGGACAGAAGTATACCTGTTAGAATTATGTTCTGCACAACCTGTTGGAAGTGCATACCTATAACATCAGCAGTGGAAAGGCAGAGACAGAAAGTGTTTGTTGGTTCTACTGAATCAGTGAGATCCAGGCTCAAGGAGAGACCTTGTATCAAAAAATAAGGTTGTGGAATATTGAGGAAGCTATCCAACATTACTGTTGCTCAAAACACACTCACATTCCTGCATGCAATTAACATACTCAAACCTCATTACAACCATATATTTGGGGTACTATGTATTGATAAACACATGAAAATTATTTAATAACTTAAGAAAACTGATTGTGTTTATGCTGTTAAGAAGATATGAGGGAGAGTTGATAGAACATAAAAGGTGAGTTAGAAATTGAGTTTTACACAATCTTGCATGATTTAGGAGGGGAGATAAGAACTTTATCTGACTGTATATTTTATGGATTTTTTTATCTCCAAATACTCGGTAAGGCTTCAAAGCAGTTTTGGTAATTTTTCTTTCTCATATTTATTTTAAAAACGTAAAATTTCTTATACTACTATTCTTCAGTTATGAAATACATTCTCTAACTTTGTAGGATTCCTGAAGTGTTTTTGTTTGTTTTCTCAACTTCACACAAGATAATGAGGAGACAGAGAAAGCAGATGTGCCTGTGAGGTTCATTCTGCCTACTGTAAAAGGAGTGAAAATCTCTGTAGTGATCATGGAGTCTCATGTGTTCTGTGACCTTTTAGAAAACTCACTTATTAGCATTGAATGATAAAATCTAAAACTCTTCACAATCCCTTATAATACAATTATTTACTTGTTGACTGTAGAAATAAGACATAAAATAAATTACCAATATCACTGATGTTTTCTTTCTGTTTGGAAGATTAAGGACACATCTAAAAATGTATCTCTGATTTGCATTTTAGAAAGATTATTCTCTTAGCAAGATACAAATAAATAAGAAATGGCAGAAAATAAATAGGAAGTTGTCTTGACCAAGATAACTTAAAGAAGGAAGAATGTATTCAGGCTTATCGTTCCAGAAGTAGACTCCATAACACTAGGGAAAGCATGGCAGCAAGCATATTGAAATGGAAATTAAGAGATCACGTGTTCAACAACATACACAAGGTAGACTGTGAGTGGAAGAGGGATGAGTCTACAAACTCTCAACACTCTCACCTAGCAAAATACTTTCTCTAGCTAGATATCACCAGGTAACTTCATCGAAGACCATCACTTAATTTTTCAATACATGAGCCTAAATTCCTGGTCAAACACCATGTAAGTGATAGTCATGGTCTATGTAATGATATGAAATGAGATAATTAATTGGTGTAAGTAGCTTCAGAGGGTGGAAGATGTTCACTGTTTTCAGAAATCAAGATGAGTAGGATGTAGAATCACCAGCATAAATTATGCTACAGAAGGAGGTTCTCATGAGGGCACATTCTTCCTATTGCCTTTTCATAAGATAAGATACATCTCAATATTGCTAACTAACACAGCTTTTTGAAGGCGAAGGCATAAGTCACAAACAATCCCACGCTGGTTTGGAATTATGATTAATATAATGGATATTCATTTAAAGGGGAAAAAACTTACAGATCACCGTCCCAGACAATAGCTTTCTGCGCAATCAGGAAGGGAGTCTAGTCACCGGAAGTGGAGCAGGAAATAAGAGAGCGCAAGGAGGGAAGTGGCCGCTTTTTTAAAGGGAGAGAGACCATGCCCCAATGGGCTGGTATCTCAATGGCTATTGACTGGAGGAGTGGAAGGACCACCCGCAACAACTTTTAAAAACATAAAAAGAAGGTATTTATATTTACATATTCTTCTACAATATGTTGGCATGATGGGTCTCTCCTTCCTTTCCTAGTACCTTTTCTCATATTCATTGTTTCCTTTTTTTCCCTCTCCACCTTCTCATATTTTTCAATGTAATTAATTATATGAATCATGGAACTTAAATGATTTATAGCTAGTATTACTGGACTCATATTGCCTGATCATGACTGGCTTCAATATATTTTATGTTCATTGTCTAAGATATCTTGACTTCTTTAGTCTATAAAAATTACAAACTGTAAGGCAGTATATTTAATAATATGTTTTCTTTTTTCTGCAAAAATTAACTTTTATTTTTATGATTGTGCTTCAAGTTTGGAAAATATATATATTACATATATGTCTGTTTGTTTTACAAAGAAAAAAAGACCACCATTCTCCTACTCAGGTGGACTATAGAAAAATAGTAGGCTGTCAGAGCTCTTATTTCTGAAACAACATAAGAAGATAGTGTGGATAGAGACAAGTTTTCTTATTTGCATCTGATAAGAGTTAGCTTGGGAAGTTATAATATGAAGGGGTGACCCCTGACCTATCTGACTTGTCACAAATTTCCAGTGTCTTTACTCATTACAAGATTCCTGGCTCTTTACAGATAAAAACTAAACTGCAGAACCAAGGATGAATACAAACCATTGCTCTAAATAAATTGGAAAGGAAATCATCTGTCTACAGGTTTCGAGACACAATCGCAATGCCTGTCTCTAAAGTGGTCATTCACAAAGTGACTTTGTCAGGAACCAGCTTGTTTCAGGAAACAGGATCAGGAAGTTATTTAATGTGAAAGAAAATAATCACCTGTCCCCAATTGCACTTCAGTGTTAGAAGGAATGCTGGCTAATAGAATGCCACACTTCTGAGGTACTGCCTTCCTGTTTCAACATTTGAAAATTAAATTACTTATTGTGCTGAAACTTTATAATTATCAAGTACTCCACTCTCTCTAAGCCCAAGGCCTATTTCAGAATGCACAGGGAAGAAGACTAATTTCCAACAGGTGGTTTCATATGATGTTCTTATGGCTGAAGTTACAAAAGATCATTCAGATAGAAAACCCATAGTGGGTTCTCTTATCATTCAGAGCACAGACTCCATTCAAGCAGTGAAATAGGTTTCAAATTCATTTCTCAGCATTTCCAGGTGCATTTCTTTTGTAGTCTTATACAATTTTTGTATAGTGTTCTGCCCTCAACCCTCACACAGAGCTTTATTGATTCCATGACAAATAAGTCAGTCAGCTTGTAACTACCATGTTATTTGGAATTTCTCTTCAAGGTTTTCTAGACCATTCTCCTTTACAAATAGAGTCACTTTCTTATTATTTATTCTACTGAATACAACAAAAGTGGATTCAGAGAAAGTTATATTAGCTTTCCCAGGTGAGGAATAAAACTGACTTACGTTCTATGCCTGGTTCAGTTAGAGAGGAAAGTTTTTCACACATGAGATTTGTGTATCTTTCTGCTTGTTCATTGCTATTTCAATTTAAAGTTTCAGCAAATCATACTTATGAACATGATAAAATGTTTAAATATTGCTGTTTTGAATACATATGTGCTATCTTTAGATACCTCTAAAAATTTAAAAATATAAACTTGGTGACAGGATAATTAAAGATATAATTTCCCAACATCAATTTATAATTATAAAATGTTGACCCATATAACTGACCAAGTTTGAAAACTGCCCCAAAATCTACTCATAACCAATAGAATTGTTGGAAAGTAAATGAGCAAAACTAGAGTTACACAGAGATAAATAAGAAAACAGAACTGTCATGAAAGAAGAACAAATAAGACAACCTTTAGCAATAGGAAGTCTCAGCATTGAGTGAATACAATCTGTCTGTTTGACTTCAGTCTGTGCTGTGAGGAGCCATGAAGGTCAGTTGACATATAGATGTACGAGACAGGGTGGCCTAAAGAAACATACAGTGATGTTTATGTTTGCAGTCAGAAATGATGACAGCACTCACTCTGGTAAAAACACAATAGACTGATGAATCATGGTTCAGGATACCCAGGTTTTAAGATAGTGAAGAAATTACTAGTATTTAGACTATTTATGCTGCAAAAGAATATGAACCCCGAGGCCACGTAATCTCAGGAGGAATCTTAGCTATCGATACAGGTCAGAAGAATATATCAAAGTCATTATCTTAGTTTTTCTTCCTGTTTCTGTTATGTAACACCTTCATGAAACAGCAACACACAGGGGGAAAGTCTTTTTGGTGGGGAAGTCTAGGCAGCATGAACCTGTAGCATCTGGTCACATGACATCTAGTGTCAAAATAAGCAGTGAACACATGTGTCTTCTCTTTCTTTTCACAATTTGCATATTCTCAGATCTCAGTCAATAGGGCATCCTCCCACTTCCATTAACAGAATCAGGAAACATGTACCCCAAAAGCATGCTCCGAATTTCATTTCCCTGGTGATCCAATATTTTTGTTTCATTGACCTTTAGCACATAAAGCAATATATAATGACAGTTTTAAGATAAATTCAGAAGGATTTTTAATTTATCAGAATTTAGATTGAACTGAAGAAAAAGGCCCTAGGAGGTAATCAAAATAAATTTGTTATGCAATGGGTACAAAGATAGTGATTTAAACAGAGAAATAGCACATGAAGGACACAGTCTCTTCTGAGCCATCCAAAGTGGGCACCATGGAGAGATGAGTCAGGAAGTAGCATGGGAAGTATGAACTCTGTACTGGTCAACAGCTTGTGGTAGGTTTGTTTTGGTGGGCCAATAATCATGGTTGTGCTTTACACTATTAAATCAACATGATTTGATTTTATTACTATTTTAAATGCAAAACTGTGGAGCCTAGTCCCGGTGGATATATCTATAAATTAACTCTCCTACCTAAAGCTCAGGATCATGGAGAAAGAGAAGGCAGAAAAGGAGGCATCTCTTGGGGCCTGGAGAGATGACCCAGCTGTTAAGAGAGTTCAGTATTCTTAAGCAAGTCTGAGTTGAGTTCTTAGTACCATATCATGGCTAGTGTCTGTGATCTATGGATAGTTATATACATATGCACATACACATAGGCATACACATATGCACACATAAGTACATATACACATATACATATGTGTATATGCATGCTTTTGTATGCACATATATATACATGTGTATATAATGAGTATACACATGTACATATATACATTGCATATATTAACACACATATACGTATGTATATATACATACACAACAAATACAGATAGGCTTACATGGCATGGAAAATTAAAAATTCAAACTTAAATAAATGTATTAAAAACTGATGCTTTTGTTCACCAGCTCAATACCTCAGTAAAATTCTGTCAGAAATATTAATTAAATCCACAGGATACCAGTGTTGTCTATACAAAAAGGAAAGATTCTCTGCACACTTGGACACTCACTTGGAAAAGAATTTGAGGACCACTTATCTGACTCCATTCAATATACATATGGAAGTGTAAATCAGTACTCACAGTAGGAAAATGTCTTATACCACTGTGATAGAATGTTTGCAGCAACAAATATACTCACATAGGAACTTTACTTTGTTAAAAATGAGTCAGATCCAGCCTTTGGGAAACTGATTCAGCCTTTTCTGAGACTCCTCTACCCTCTCCCACACAGAGACCTCCGTCTTCTCCAAAGGGACCTGAAATTTAAGAGAATGGTATGATTTAAAACTTAGTTGCCACAGATAATGGTTCCCAAGCTTTCAGAATTTGGTGACCTGCCTTTTGGAACATACAGCATAACACTGTGGTCATAGAGAGGAGTCACTCTGAAAGTTGCAAAATAACCTCTATTTCATTTGATCCTTGCTCAATGACTTGTTTCTCTTGGTGTAGTTTAGCTGTGGGAAATGTTTCATGCACAGAGCAGCCTTCAGTAATATGGTCATCATCTAGTTTAGTTTTTATTTATGCCCATGTGGACCTCTGTGAAGCATCTTCCATCCAGCCTCTGTGGCACAAGCAAGTTAAGCCCTCTCAGTCAACATTTAGCGTCATTATCTTTCTCTCATATGGTCACTCCCAAGCAATAGCAGAAACACCCCAGACAACTGATTTTTGATGAGAGATTCTAGAGGAAATCTTTTACACTTTGCCTCCAATAATATTCTTAGGTTTTCCTCATTCACATTCATAGCAACACTGGTCTTATAATCACATTTATAGAGAGAAGCTACAGACCCACTAAGAATAAAATCAGGGATATATAAAGGAGATAGATAGCCTATCTGGCATACTTAGAAAGTGAAGGGGTTAATAAGTCAGTGAAACTGACAATTCATCCATCTCAAGGTTAGCAATGTCCTGAACAATACTAATAAAAGTACAATGAGTCAGTTATTTCATATCATATGGAAAATAATGTGGACTGTATCTTAAGAAAAATAAATGCTTTTTACCATCTGATAGTGCACTACCCAGGCTTCCTAGAAAAGCTGTTTGGTTAAAAATAAATAAATAGAGCTATGAAGAGCTAAAAACAAAATTTATTTTAAAAAGTTGTAGCAGGAGGAGAGATGGAATGTAAGTAGAATGGCAAAATGAGAGCAAGAGAAAACTAGGTCAAGATTAACAAGTGAAAATGAGTAGGGAAGTGTGAATGATTTTAGGGGCTTGAGAAAATTGAACATTCTAGGATAGGAATATGAAGGAATTGCAGGACTCCTGGGATCAACAAGAAGCAGCCAGAAATTGTTCTCTTATAAAATAATAACACAATCCACATAGGAGGATAGATTTGAGAAATACTATTTTTCATAAACAGTGCACTTTTCTTAAGAGGAATCACTGGTTGTCCAGTTAGAGAATTATGCAAATCCAGCGAAGAACTAGATCACTTTTATTACAGTGTGATTTGAGTAGGAGCATTTGTGGCTTATCTAACAAACTTAATAGAAGTATTCTTTAGAGTGTACCACCATTGAAATGCAAATTGCATTTGTAGTTAAGAAGATATAGACGTGAAGCTACTGTTTTACCCTCTAAGATAGAATGTGTTCCTAGCACCGGCTCTTACCCTCTTTGGAAACCACTTAGCCCAACTTCTGTTGAGATGAAATTCTTGTATCTTTCATTTTTGGTTTGTTTAAGATTATATATTGTTGTGGGGAACTGCGGGCTGTGTTCCTGCCACCCCAGCTCCCAGCCACCTGGCTAGCTTATGCCCCAAAATAACAACACACAAACTGTATTCTTATAAACACTGCTTGGCCCATTAGCTCTAGCCCTTACTGACTAATTCTCATATTCCGATCAACCCATCTCTAATAATCTGTGTAGCACCAGTCTTACCAGGAAAGATTCAGCATGTCTGACCTGGCGGCTTGCTTCATCGCATCTGGCTCTGAGAGGTGCTGCCCTGCATCTGAGCTCACTTCCTCTTCCTCCCAGCATTCTGTTCTGTTTACTCCACCCACCTATGTTCTAACCTATGAGGGCCAAGCAGTTTCTTTATTAATTAACCAATGACCTTCCTCCATCAATATATCAGTACTTTCCTTGATCCCTCTTTTTGATATATGTTTGCTGACATTTTCTTGAAGTTCCTGTTTGCCTGTATGATTTCTGGCCATGCAGCTACCCAAGGTAATTTGTGTTCATGCATTCACTTAAAAGTGTTGATACAGGACCTGTGACTTGTCAGGACCTGTTGTAATTAAAACTTATGCAATTGGAATATAACACACGTGGCCCCTGACATTATGTGATGAATGATCTATGTGGGAGACAGTTATCAATCAAATACCAAATGACTTTGTGGCAAAAGCGAGACATTTGAGGAAGCACAGCGGTGTAGAAAATTACTGTCTAGCATTTTAACTCCATCTAAGATAAAAAAAAAAAAAAGGTGGAAGATGTTGGTCATCCTGTGAATACCATAGAAAGAATGTCATGAATAAATATTATTTTGAAATATCAATATAGAAAATATGTCCTCTCTCTGAAAATTGCAAGCATGTGCAGTGGTCAAGACCTCCTGAATAGGATTCACTATCTTGTGGTTTGTGATACAAAATCATTCATAAAATCAAAAAAAAAAAATACAGGAACTTAAATCTTGAGAAAATCTATTTCCATACCAAATTTTAAATTTTTCAGTTACAATTAAATACACAGTTTTTTGACGAAGCCACAACATGCTGCCCCATATTGGACATGAATTAATGCGTGTTTTGCATTATAAGAGCCAGGCCTGTGGCACTGCAATGTACTTTTCCTCTCCTACAGATATCAAAGTGATGGCCAACAGGGTAACATATCTCATTAAGTCTGCAACTCCTACTAAGATCTCCCTAGACATAAAGTACATTATTCTCATATCTCTATTCTAATTGAAGTATCTTTTGATATTCTTATTTTATTTACTAACCCAAAACAGCAAAATTAAGAACAAACCAATTTTCTATTAGAACCATAAATAGTAAAATAGTTGTAATCTACATTCCACATAAGCTTGATACCCAGTGAATTAAGTAGTTTTCATTACAGTACTTCTGACTCATATACTGCTTTGTTCCCTGACCCTCTCCGCTCTGTGATTTTCTTTCTGAGTTTCCTTTGTACATATACCACATTCTGAATGTTTTTATTGCTAGGACCTACTGACCCCTGTTCTCCTTTCTCCTGATGTAGTTTTCTGAATGAAATTGCAAGGCTCTCTGTTATAGCAAGGGAGCCACTAGTATGTTCCTGGCCGCTTTGCCCCAAAATAATTACATGGAAACTGTATTAATTAAGTCATTGCTTGGCCCATTAGTTCTATCTTCTTATTGGCTAACTCTTACATATCAATTTAACCCATTTCTATTAATCTGTGTATCACTACGTGTCTGTGGTGAACCAGGTAAAGTTCCGTACGACCCTGGTAGGGCTACATGGCTTTGCTCTGACTCCACCCTTCTTTCTCCAAGTATTCAACTTAGCTTTTTCTGCCTAACTAAGTTCTACCTTGCTACAGGCCAAGCCAGTTCCTTTATTAACCAATGGTTTCACAGCATACAGAGGGGAATCCCACATCACTCTTTATTTGTATCTCTGCTGCATTGTTCTCAAGTTCTCTGTAAAGCATGCCCTGAAATGGACATCCCAGTGTCACCAGTCTTTCCTTGGTCACTTCTCACCATCTTTCAGAAATAATGCATTTTAAAATCTCCGAATTCAGAGTTCCCTTTTTGCATCAGCTTTCTATGACAAAGATTATCAAGGATCATTTTTATTGTTATGGCAGTGGGGAAAAAGAGGGTTTTGAAAGGGTCTCATGGAGCCCATTATGGGGGACTCTGACTTCAGGTCCACCTGCCCTTGGCTCTCAAGTGCTGAGATTACAGGTATACCATGCTTCATCCTGGTAAGATTTATCCTCAAACTGATACAATTTCACATCACCTGGTAGGAGGGGAATATCCACTAAAGAGCTGCTTGATCAGAATTGCCTGTTGTATGTTTGTTAGATACTGTCTTCATTGCTAATCATTACAGGAGGGCCCAGTCTACTGTGGGCAACACCATCTCTATGGAGGTGGCCCTATGCTGTAGAAGGATCCTTGCTGAGCCATCCAGAGAGCAAGCTAGTAGGCATACTTCACTCTCCATAACTTCTGCCTTAAATTCTCATCCTGATTTCCTTTGTCTATGGACTGTTAGCTGAAAGTATAAGCCAAAATAAAGTCTTCCCTCCTTTAAGTTGATTTGATCATGGTGTTTATCGTAGCAACAGAACACAAGCTAGCACATGATACCATGCCAAACTAAGACTTTGTTTTCTTATTAATATTCTTCTTCTATCACAGATTAATGCCTGCTACTTGTTTCTGATTTCTGCTTCTTTTCACATTTCTTTTAGGAAAAGATGTTTTGTCTCTTACTTCAACAGGCTTCCTCTATAAGACTAGGGAAAATGACTAGTAACACAATGTTTCTGTTTATCAACACCCAGGGCAAAACAAACTTCTCCCTGTCTATGTCCAATTGACAACCCACAGAGAAGAATCTAGTGAGCTGTGTTTGGGTCACATGCCTGACGTTGTTCTCTTAATTGTTGAAGATGAAATTATAAAAACCAGTGTAGATTATATGTTTGGTTCAGGGTTATATTGGAAGAGAATGAAAAAGTTAAACAAAATCAGTGGACAATGGTTCTCAACCACCTAGATCACTCATCTTATCCAGGAAAGCTAGAGTCTCATTCATGGGACTTTGGCTGCAGCCATTATCCTTGACATAATCTTCCCCTACCTTTAATTTATGCCACATTATTATTTCTTTCGCACGGTCTTTCAAATGTTGCTTAGACCCTAATCATAGTTGCCTTGGTAACCCACTTTCCTGGTCTGGAGCTGTCAGGAGCAATCCTTGACCTCTAGCTCTGTGATAGCCAGAGTGTTGACAGAACATAACCTCTATGTTGGTGGCCAGCTCTCCTCTCTTCATTACCTTTTGTGGTTAAGAATTTCTCTGAGGCTGCTTCGGGAAGTGAGCAACTTAACTTCCCTCGGTGATGAACGTTTGAGAAATTAGGATTGAAATGGTTTGACTATCATAAAATTTGAAGGAAACTTCAGTTTTATTGACCATATCTACAAATTAATTTTGCTCAAGAGTAATAAACAAAACAGCATGTATAATAGAGTACATAGATGACTAGTGAGTTCATATCCATTTATTAAAATTAAATCTCTACAACACTATTTTCAGCCACTGATATTACGTTTCTGGCTCCCAAATTTATCACCTTTTAGGTCAAACTGGCTGTTTCATTTATTTGGATTCTTCCCAAAGCTCTCCTGATATGTAGACATTTCATTTGCATACAAAAAGGCACACCGCATGGCTGGATAAACCAACCATCTGTCCTGGCAATTTATCTGGATTATTACTGAACTGCCCAAAACTATGTAAATATGTATTCCTAAAATTCCAATTGCTGCATTATCCATCTGCTTTACAGTCTTTCCTTTCAGTAACCCTGAGGAGACTGGCTCATTTGCTTTCCCATCTCCAGATATCTAAATGCACACACACACACACACACACACACACATTACAGGGAAGATAAAAAATGAAAGGGAGATATTCTTGTGCTGTTGGTAGTTACTACTGAAAGTCTAGACATGAAGTCATATCAGTTGGCCCAAAGCCTATGTCCACTTGTCAGACACAGCTGACACGTCCTTTATTGCTTTCTAGTTGAGTATCTATCAAAATTCATTTTTCCTAAATTCCTATTTTAAAATGTTTGCATTCTCTTCGACTGTTAGATTTCTTATTCTTGAATGCAGGCTGTCCAGTTTGGAACCTCACAGCTAAGGACAACAAAGGAAAATAAGCCATGTGGGTAGTTGTTAACATTAGAAGTAAATTAGCCATGAAGTCTTATAAGATGCGTGTTCAGTGTTTTGAAATTCAACTATTCCTACTTCTAAAGTCTTTAATTAAAAGATGTTAGATATTATTAAGCAATGTTGTATCCAATAGATCCCAAATATTTTTGTTATTTCATTCCTCTACGAGCTTTTTGGGCAAACTTAGGAACTACAATATAGTGGACACTCAGTATAGACTTTCAGGGACTCTGAAGATCAACAGCTTAAGTCCAAAATCTGACACTTCAACTACAGTTGTATTATCTTGGGAAAATCTGGTTACATTTTGACTTTAGTTACTCTTTTATGAAATATTTTCTTGTTTGTTTTGTTTGTTTGTGTTGACGGAATATCTCACACTACAGACCAAGTTGGCTTGGAGCTCATGCGGTAGCCCATGCTGATATAAAGATGAGAGTACTCCTTCTGCCTCAGCATCCTCCCTGAGGATTGAGCTTACGGCCTGAGTCACTCTTCCTAGAAAATAACATTTTTTTCAGAAAACATTCATCATCGTAAACAACTTAAAAACTATTTTTAGCTAAACATCCCTTGATATTGTTCCCCCTCCAAAAAAAAAAAAATAGAAAGCCCAACTGTCATGTCTACTCCATATGACATCATTCCATTTCCAATATTATTCCATATCTGCCCACACAAAAGCAATGCTTTCACCATTCTCTGACCCCACTGGTTTTACAAGCAAACCTACACTTGAAAAGTTTGCTAACTCATTTGATGAAAATATTAGCTTTGTTAGAATACTCTGCACCATAGTTAGAGTATTCTGCACCACAGTTTTGTCAAAGCCCACTGCACAACAGGAGCTCAGTGAATTCCCAATCATTTATTAAAACCCAATCAAGAGGACATCTGAGCAAACAATACTGGCAAACTACAATAGTTCCTCTTTCGGTCCTAAATTTATCACCCAGCTCAAATGTCACCCCCTCTATTGTTTCAAGTATCTCTTTTTAAATATGTCATGGCATTTAACTCTACTTTACCTAAAAATATTCCTTAATACTTTGCTGGTTTCCTTTTTTTTTTTTTTTGATACATAAAAACGTGTCACTATACATATTCCACTTACTGCTGAGGCATTCATCCTTTAAAAGGCACTCCATGGTATTTACTGAATGGGTGAACAAATGTTTCAATGAATGAATAGCTGCATAAGGGCAGAAATGCTCTCAAGAAATTGACCCTTGCAATATACTGAGAACCTGCCTTCATGAAATTCTAAAACATTCAGCCCAAAGACACAAAGCTACTTAGGCTGCCCTGGTGTTTCTTTCATACAGAGACAATGAATCATTCTGAATTACACTGCGGAAGACCTTCCAGCAAGTGCAAAATGCCCTAAAGGACACTCATCTTTCATTCTGCATTATATTTTTAAATGATAATTGTTGTCATAAATGTTCTTACCCGCGTTTCAGCTAGTAAGAAATTTTGGCTGCCTCAATAAAATGAAAGGTGCCAGATTGTTTACAGATGAATTAATCATGACATTATCTCTGGAACTTTTAAATTACATCAATTACTTTGCATTTAGCATCACAAATAACCTGCATATTAAACAAATGGAATCTTTTCTCCTATTAATAAAGATTAAATAGTTAACTACCACTACTTGAATAGCAATGTGACTGCAGTCAATGGCTCCCAGGACGGATAAGAAATCTTGGTCTGTCACAGAATGTATGCTGTCCTTTCAGAGACATCATCAATCTTTATGGAATTTGTGAACATTCATTTTCTTTAGGAGATCATCTCTGGATTGATTGTCACATTTAGATGTGGTCGGCTGCCTAAACTGAGAACTCTGGAGACCAAAGTGAAATAAGTCCACATTAAAGGATGCAGTGCTTAGACATCCTTGTGAAGCTGAAGACAAGACTGGTCATTTCATGTACAATTTAACTTCTCATACTCTTATAATATTTTAATTTAGTGATTGGTGTCTTTTGAACAGTGTCTTTTTGATGTCTGAATCAAGTCAAGGTAGTGCCTCAAAAAGTTATTTCAAGCAACTCCTATAAATTATACGTGACCATACAATAATGATTGGAATAGTAAAATAGATCAATTAAATGTTACTTTCGAAAGAAGTACTATTCAACTTAGCCTGTTCATTTGATTTTTGTTGCCTTTCATTATTCTAAAATAATAGCTAAATCATTAACCTTCCCCCGTAATATTTCTTCTATTGTGTGATGCTTAAACACAAAGGCACACCACAAAATGAGCAGTTGCAATATACAGCCAATGCATCTACTGCCATGTGTTTTCTTCTTTGTTAAATTTTGTTTTTTGTTTTTATTTTTATATGCAATGGAAGCTTAGTAATTATGATCCTTAGACACTAAATTTGTTCCAGCCTCCTTTTCTGCAAAGATGATAGACTTATTAGAGGCAAGCAAGCAAGAAAGAGAGAGTAACTGGCAGTCATACCACAACAGAACACCTGGACTTCTGGAAAGAAGTAACAAGCACAAGTCACAGTCACTAAGTCTTCCATCCTTCAGTAGTACAGCTTCACTAGTGATACTGACATTTTTGGGTGGGTCCAGAACTGGTTGTGACCTCTGTTTTCCTTTTATTCAGTCAGAGAAACTTTTTAAAAATGTCTTTCAAAAGGAGACAGTCATACTGATTTCACAGTGGCTGTGCCAGTTTACACTGTCACCAGCAAGGGAGGAACATTTCCTTTACTCACATCCTCTCCAGCGTAAGTTGTCATCAGTGTCTGTGATCTTGGCCATTCTGACAGGTGTAAAATGAAATCTCAGAGTTTTCTTTATTATTATTATTATTATTATTTTATTACTTTAAAAATACCAGTCCAAATTCCCATTTCCTCTCCTCCCCACTCCTGTCCCACTCCCCCTCCAATCTTAAGAGAGAGCCATGCACTCTGCCCTGTGGAAAGTCCAAGGCCCTCCCTACTACATCTAGTTTGAGCATGGTAAACATTCGAAGAGAATAAGATCCCAAGAAGCCAGTACATGCAGTAGAGACAAATCCCAGTGTCACTATCAGTGGCCCCTCAGTCTTTCGCAGCTATCAAACCCCTTCAGAGTTGACTCCCAGTCCAGTTGGAGTTGGCAAGCTCAAGCAAACTGTCTCAGTGGATGAACACCTCATGGTCTTAAATTTCTTGCTCATACTCTCACTCTGTCCACTCTTCAACTCGATTTTGGGGGCTCAGTCCAGTGCTCTGATGTAGGTAATAACCTCTGTTCCTATCTGTTGTTGGACGAAGGTTCTATGGTGGTATTTAAGATAATCATCAGTGTGACTACAGGGTAAGGCCAGTTCAGATACCCTCTCCTCTCTTGCTTAGGTTCTTAGCTGGGGTCATCCCTGTGGGTTCTTGGGCATTATTCTAGAGCCAGGTTTCTTGCTAACTCCATAATGGCTCCCTCAATCAAGATATCTCTTTCCTTGCTCTCATATCTGTCCTTCCTCCATCTTGTCTATCCCATCCCCTCAAGTTCTCCTCAACCCCGCCTTCTCCTCTTCCTTCTACCCCTGCCCACATGCCCCCAAATTTTTATCTGTTTCTAATTTCCAGGAGGGTTTATATATGTTTTTCTTTGGGTTCACCTTATTACTTAGATTCTCTAGGATCATGGGTTCAATGTTCATTGTTTATGCCTAGTATCCACTTATGAGTGAGTACATGCAATATTCATTTTGGGGGGTCTGGGTTACCTCACTCAGGATAGTGTTTTCTAATTCCATCCATTTGCATGCAAAATTCAAGATATTATATTTTGCCACTGAGTAGTACTCTAATGTGTAGATATACCATGCTATCTTTATCCATTCTTCCTTTGAGGGGCATCTAGGTTGTTTCCAGGTTCTGGCTATTACAAATAATGCTTCTATGAACATAGTTGAACAAATGCTTTTGTAGTATGATTGAGCATCTTTTGGGTATATTCCCAAGAGTGGTATTGCCAGATCCTGAGGTAGGTTGATTCCCATTTTTCTTAGAAACTGCCACACTGATTTCCAAGTTACATAAGTTTTCATTCCCACAAGCAATTGATGAGTGTACCCCTTGCTCTACATCTTATCCAGCATAATCTATCATTAGTGTTTTTAATCTTAGCCATTTTGACAGGAGTAAGATGGTATCTCAGAGTTTTTTTGATTTGCATTTCCCTGATAGCCAAGGAAGTTGAACATGTCCTTAAGTATCTTTTGGTCATTTGAAATTCTTCTGTTGAGAAATTTCTGTTTAGTTAAGAACACCACTTTTTAATTGGCATTTCATCAAGATTCAGAGTTGTATTTATTTGCATTTCCCTAATGGTTAAAGATGTTGAGCATTTCCCTAAATGTCTTTCAGACATTTTAGATTCATCTGTTGAGAGTTCTCTGCTTAGGTTTGTACCCCATATTTTTATTGGCTTATTTGTTCTTTTCATGATCAGTTTCTTGAGATCTTTGTATATTTTGGAGATCAGTCCTTTGTCCATGTAGGGTTGGTGAAAATCTTTTCTTATTCTGTAAGCTACTGTTTTGTCCTTTCGACCATGTCCTTTGCTTTACAGAAGCTTCTCAGTATCAGGAGAAAATTAGGGAACAATCTACCTGAAAACCCAGCAATACCACTTTTGGGTATATGCCCAAAAGATGCTTAATTATACCACCAGGATGCGTGTTCAGCTAAGTTCATAGTAGCATTATTTGTAATATCCAGAAACTGGAAACAACCTAAATACCCCTCAACTGAAGAATGGATAAAAAAGATGTGGTACATCTACACAATGGAGTAATACACAGCAGAAAAAAAAATCTTGAAATTTGAAGGCAAATAGATGGATCTAAAAAAACACCATATTGAGGGAGGTAACCCATACACACAAAGACAAATATAATAGGTACTCACTCATAAGTGGCTTTTAGACACAAAGAAAAGAAAAATCAGCCTATAGTTCATAACTGCAGAGAACCTAGACAACAAAGAGAACCCTAAGATTACATTCATAGATGTAATTCACATGGGAAGTAGAAAAAGACAAGATCTCCTAATTAAATTGGGAGCATAGAGAACATAAGAGAGAGTAAAAGTAGAAGAGGGATGAAAGGAGGGGCCAGAGAAAAACATATAGCTCAATAAAAACAATAGAAAAATAATCAAAGGTATAGGAATACATACTATATTTTAAAAAATGAGACAGTCATCTTTCTACACTTTCCCATCACACAGAGACTGAACCACAAATAATAGATCTAGTTCTCCTAGGACTTGACCATTACCACAATATTTTACAGCAACCCTAAAGATGCTGTCACCCCTCTAAATAGTGGAAACAGTCTAGACAACAAAAATACCCACATTCTCAAGAGGGCGGTTTGGTGGCTTTTGGTCATTTGGTGGGTTATAAATATTTTTCATCATTTGGTGGGGTTGGTTACAAAATGATATTGGTCATGGTCAGGAAAAAATACTAAACAAAGCAGGTTGCATTCAGGAGATTTTTGCTAAAAAGAGAAAGGTATGTATAGAAATAGTAGGATAAAAGTATAGATTATTGAATCTAATTTTAAACTAAAAAGAAATTAATCTCAAATATTTTACCTTGATATGGATTTTGTATATTGATGTAAATATAATATTAATTTTGTTTTAACATACTACATATATATTTCTACTCTTATTCAAGGTATTGTATTTATGTGACTCATTTTATTTTATTTTTTATTGATTTTTATTGAGCTCTACATTTTTCTCTGATCCCCTCCCTGTGTCTCCCCTCCCTCCTTTAGCCCTACCCCCAAGGTCCCCAAGCTCCCTGTTTACTCAGGAGATCTTGTCTTTTTTTACTTCCCATGTAAATTAGATCTATGAATGTCTCTCTTAGTGTCCTCATTGTTGTCTAAGTTCTCTGGGATTGTGATTTCTAGGCTGGTTTCCTTTGCTTTATGTTTAAAAACACTTATGAATGAGCATATGTGATAATTGTCTTTTTGTGTCTGGGTTACCTCACTCAAAATAATGTTTTCTAGCTCCATTCATTTTCCTGCAAAATTCAAGATCTCATTTTTTTTTCTTCCAGGTAGTATTCCATTGTCTAAATGTACCATATTTTCCTTATCCCTTCTTTAGTCTAGGGGCATTTAGGTTGTTTCCAGGTTCTACCTATGAGAAACAATGCTGCTACGAACACAGTTGTATGAAGCTCATTTTAAAAATGTAGTGCAAAGTTCTTTCCCTTAAAGGTTATTATTACAAACTGTTTAGGAGCTCATTTTAAAATGTAGTGCAAATATCGATCCCTTAAAGGTTATTATTACAAACTGTTACAAATTGTTTAGGATAATTAAGAAATATTGGTTAGTAGTTTGTCACTTATAGCCATATAAACTATGGTTTAAAGGTCAAACAGATACATTTTGGATAGATAAGTGGACTTCAAACACTTAAGAGACCTACAGAACATGGCATTTGAGATGTTTGATAACAAAAGGCTTTTCATGACAGTGAAACATGTTTGTTTGAGGCAGCACCAATAAATTCTGAGAATGTAAAGGGCATCAAAAACTTCCACTTGGAGTTTACTTTAATTTATGGCAAAGTTAGCCACTGGGCAAAGAAATCATACTTGCCTTGACTTCTTACAGTTTGCTTCCCAGATTAGACAAGCAAGACACATAAAAAATTACTGGTGACTTTGCCAAGACAAGGTAGGACAGTCCTTCAAAATTCCTGCTTCCCATAAAAGTCTATCTTCTAGGCTTGTAGGCCAAAGATGGATGCCCCAACATTACAGAAGAACCTTGTGTGAGTATATAGGCAGCCGTCTGTCTTTGTCATTTCTGAAGTTTTTGAAGTTGTTTGCTCTGAATGCCCTCCTGACTCAGGTACTATATATCCTTCTTAGGTCTCTGGTGGATGTTGAAGACTAGATAGTTAAACCATTTTCTTTTTTGGCTTTTTTTATTTAAACAATCTTTTTTTTTTTATTTTCCATACCAATCCTACTTCCCTCTCTCACTCCTCTTCTCACTGCCCCCACCTTCCCCTCACTCCACCTTCGATCTAATCCTCAGAACAGATGGGGCCTCCCATGGGGAGTCAACAAAGTCTGTCACATCACTTGAGGCAGGACCAAGACCCTCCCTACTGTATATAGACTAATCAAGGTATCCCTCATAGGCAATGGGTTCTGAAAAGCCAGTTGATGCACTAGTGATAAATAACAGATTTCACTGCAAGTGGCCCACAAACTGCCCAAACCACACAACCATCACCCACATACAGAGGGTTTAGTTTGGCACTATACAGGTTACATGGCTGTCAGTCAGGAGTCAGTAAGCTCCTAATAGCTCAAGTCTGACTTTTCTTCACTATTTCTATTGTAGTCATGGTTATTGCATATGAAAATAACACAAAATTTTGTGAATTTTAAGCCTGTTATCATTTTATTCCTTGCTTATAATTAAGATGTGGACTTCACAAAAGTTCCATTCTGTCATCATCTCAATTTTTCTTGTATGTGTGTACATGGCCCTACTTGGTTGTCAATTATCTAATTCTTTTCTCTATGCAATATACTCTTCTCTTACAAAATACAACCAAATAGATTGTGGTATCTGTCTCCATGAGCTCAACATCTGTAATCAGGATGAAAATTCCCTAATTCCATTCCTGACTTTTCTGGTCTATTATGTATATATGTAACTACCTACTCAAGAGGTCTATTAGATGTCTTTTACACAGCTCCAAAACCGACAGGCAAGCTGAAATCATGTCAGACAAGCCAGTTCTCTGGTGTCCTTTAGGCTGTAAGTTACATAGTCATCTGCACAGTTGCATAAATGAGAAATTTGCAGGGAATAACTTGCATGAAGCTCTGTAATCATTTAATGCCAATACCTGTTGATTCTAACTCAAAATGAATATTCAGTCTGGCCACTTGCCTGCTCCTGTATTAGCATCCAAATATATAACATTTATGTTCATAAATGAAACCATTGCCTAGTTCTCTTGATAATTTACAGCATCAATTTATGGATCAGTATTTTTTAATGAAAGAAAACAACACAATAAATTATGTGAAAGAAAAAAAGCAAACTAATAAATTATAGCAGAGTAACAAAGTACATAGGAGGAAGGCAAGATGACTCAGAAAGTAAAAGTTTGTTCTGTGCAATCCTGGTAACCCAAGTTCAATTTCTGGAAACCACAAAAAGTCAGGAGTAGAAAACTGATTCCCATAAAGTTGTTTTCTGGTCTCTAAGCATATGCCATGGTGGATTGCACCCTACACACACATGCACACACACACACACACACATGCGTTCTAGCACACACATACAAATATTCACACAGAGACTATTATAATAAATCAAAGATAAAAAGAAAAAGTTGTGCATATTTTTAAAGATTTTTCATTGAAATTTTATTTATATAAAAAATTTTATTTATATAGACACCTATGTATCTCTATGTGCAATACAGTTTCTATTCTGAATAATCATAAACAAAATAGAACACATTGTCCCAACTACTTAGCTCTCTTTTGTGTCTTTCTAATCTTTAAACTACTTAAAATTTTGCAGTAATAATCTTCAACAATTTCATATAGACTACATTATTTCCTTACTGTACTGGTAACTTATTTATTGCTGTGACCAAATATCCAAAATGAAGAAACTCATGGAAGGGGAAGTGTTAGAGCTCTTGGTTTATTGGGTGAAATTCACTACAGAGAGAAAGTCATGTGGAAGGAGTGTGAAGCTGCTTGCTCACATCCCCATAGACCAGGAAGCAATGCATTAACAAAACTCTATCAGGATCTAAAATCTTCAGACCTACCTGTCAAAGACCCACGTTTTCTAGCAGAGTTCTAGCTGCTAAGGGTAACACGCCTTTCAAAATCCATAAATATTGATGTGGGATACCCTTCGGTATATGTGTTGCTTTTATTAGTTGATGAATAAAGCTGTTTGGGCCAAACACTTAGCAAAGTAAAGCCAGGTGGGAAATGAGAGAGAGAGAGAGAGAGAGAGAGAGAGAGAGAGAGAGAGAGAGAGAGAGAGAGAGAGAGAAGGCAGAGTCAAGGAGACACTATGTAGCTGCAGAAGGAAAAAACCCGGAACCTTTCCAGTAAGCCACAGCCTCGTGGCAATACACAGATTAGTAGAATTGGGTTAATTAAAGAAAGTTGTAAGAGCTAGCTATAAATATGCCTGAGTCATTGCCTGAACAGTGTTGTACTTAATATAGTTTTTATGTGATTATTCTGGTCTACACAGCTGGGAAACAAACAAGCAGTCTCCACCTACAAAATCTCCCCAGAGTAGGGCAAATACATCCACATAAAATCTGAGAGAGTTCTGATAAGCTCTGCTTGCTGGCAGCGAGCAAAGATGTGGCTTCTTTCAGAGAAGACTTCCTGGCTCAGCATTAGCAGCAAAATCTGTGACTTCATTAAGAGATGGCTTCCTGGTTCATGCTGGCAGAATGAACTCTGGCTCTTTCCAGAGCCAATGTATTTCCTCTGGAAACACAATGTTCTTATTTACCTTTCCTCCATGAAACAGTTTTTCTTTGTTTTTCTGAAAGGCCATTGCTCTTCTCTCAGGTCTCTTTGCTGATTCTTCTCACATTTAAAACTAAAACTCACAATCAAGACACAGGCTCACTGTTACTCACTGTTACTCACTGATTCTCCTCTATTGTTTTGTTTTCATTGCAATCTAATGATAGCTTGGCATATCTACGTTTCTAATGTTGTTTTGTTTTGCTTTTTAAGTTCTTTCTTCAGTGTCTGCATTTCACAAGCTTGTAATTATCAAAAGCACATTTTCCCTAGCTGTTTTGTAAGGGACAAGAAAGGAATGTAGTAGAATTAACCAAGAATCTGTGGATTTCAGATGCCCTGTCCTGCTGATCTGCTTAGTTTCACTAGTGCTAAGCCACCACTGCTTCCAGAACACAGCCACAAGAACAGAGGGAAGGTCTATGACCAGGTTTCAGCACATACATCACCTCCTGAGCAAGATCCCAAAGGCCATCTGATTCCCAACTTCAGAAAAATTTTCAAGCACAAATAGCAGTTCACAGTCAGATTTGTCCCCGAAATTACCACTTCAATCATCAACAAGAATTAAAGATTCAAGCTTTATCAGTGAAAATGATGGTCATACAAAAAAAAACTACAGCAACTCTATTTTAGTTTTTAAAGTGAAAGTAGTAAGGGCTCAGAAAACTTATTTTCTCTGGTTTGACTTTTATCTATTCCAAAGGAAAAGAAATCAAAAATGATGCAAAAATTGATGGCCAATTAGGAAACAAAAAACTGCTTTAAGAAAAGCACCTCTGCTAGTCACACCTACCTTGGTTGTGATGAATAGGTTACCTTCTTTACAGAAACTATTTTCACCAGCTTAAAAATATTAATTATATTCCAATATGTCATGTGTGAGTGCTATCCTAAGCCAAAACAATTTTTTGAAGCTTGTACAAAAACATGTGTACATATATAAATTCTGGTCATTTGCTAAAATAGTTTTGTTATTTCTAAGATATAATCTTATGGTTAATTATGTTTGTACAGCATTGGAATTACAACTAACAAAGGACTTTTGATGTGTGTGAAAGCATGCCCAAGAAGCAGAGCTAGGTCAACATTAATAGTATTGTCATGATTTATTAAAGGAATGTACTAAGGGTTCATTAGAAATCTTCTATGCAACCTCTGTCATTAATCAACAGTTGTTAAGTATGTATATGTATCTCTTTTACTATAAAATAGTCTAAGAATGAGAAATCAGCCAGATTATACTAGATAGAGACTAACTGGACAGTTTGAATATTTATCTCGCATTTACACACTGTGTAACATTAAAAAGAAAAAATGATTGGATGACACAATGGCATATGGATAATTTTAAGATCGATTCCTAATACATGATGAGAGTGCACGCTTACAAAATTATTTTACACTGATTTATCTGCCAAAGTATTTTCAGATGGTCTACACCAACAAAATATCTTCTCTCTTTGCTGGCAAACTATTACCTTACATTTAAACCTGAATGTATGTTATGAACTGGTAACCATGTATACCAAGCCCAGATAGTCCAGCCTGTCCCAGATTACCTGGCCAGTTCCCGCAGGGAATAAAGATACTTTCTAGTGTTGTCCTTTTATATCTGCCTCCTTCTAGCTGCATTTCTTGTGTTGAACCCTTGACGTTGCAACCCCTTGAGTATAGAATGGAAAATGAGTCAGCTCACAAAGCAAGACAATATGCAAGTACTTTTCATGAACCTCATCATAGTGGAAATACATGATAAACTGTAACCTTCAAAACTATTAAAAGAGAAACAGCATGTAAGGGGACTAAAATTGTTGAGGTAATATTTTACAATTTTTTATACTATCTTGAGGTAAAATATGGAAATTTTAGAAAAAGTTATTCTGAGTGATGTCTCCAATGGAGTTCTGCACCTCTCCTCTTTCATTCATAAAAAATTCTATTCATTTATGTGTGGCCTGGCCAAGAGAAAATCAATTCACTCCAACTTAGGCCAATAAATCTTTAAAAATCCTTCCATTTGACAAAAGAAGTAACACTATATATTAAAAGGGATTTGTTTTGTATGTGCAATGTTTGTATAGAATAATCAAATTCCATTGAATAAGTGATTTCTCCACTTCAATCTTCACTTATACTTAAATTTATTCTCACAATCCTAAATATGTATCCATTTGAACAACTTTTGCAATTTGGCAAATACAAAGATTTGAGAAGCAGTATTAAGATTTAGGATCCTGTCCTCCATCATGATTATAGGCTCCATAATCAAACCCATGCACAAAATATAGTTAATAAACAGAATTATATACATGAAAATATTGGAAGTCTAAATGCACCTGTCTCATACTATTTCCCTCTTACAGCTAATGGTATAAAAATTCAGGATTAAAGATCAAAATCCATAAATTGCAAATAAATAATGTCCGGTTTTCCTCTTAATTTTTTTTCTGAAATGGCAAAGAATAACAGTACACTTGATCAATCTGTCATGCCTAAGGCTAAGAGCATGTTCCAAGGATGTGTATAGTCTTAATATTCTGCAAAAGCTCATTAATTTTCTCCACAAGTATTTGAGACTACAGCTATCACTGGGCTAATAAGCAAGGGAAATTTAGTAGACTAATTCAATTTTTATTTGAATGAAGAGAAAAAATAGAGCAGATTGGTAGTTCAGAGGTCTGTGAAATTCAAGCATGCCCAACTTAAGGATTTTTGTTGATGATGGTGCTAAAAAGAAAAAGGTGGTAACTCAGCAACATTTCCCAACGAAACTGTTATGATTAGAGCCTGAAGTCCCTGAGCTATATTCGGCTGTGATATATCTGAAGTTTAGAATAAGTAATTTTTGTCTGAGTTTGCAGCCTGGGAAATAAAAGTCTCAATGTTTAAGTAGAAGAAACGGGAGAAAAGCAAAAGAAGAGAAAGGCACGAGGGGAAAGACGGGTTTAAAGATGCATGAATCATCTCTTCTGAAATGTTGGCCTGGCATTAAAACCATTTTTTTTTTTTTTGATTTTTCGAAACAGGGTTTCTCTGTGCAATAGCCTGGCTGTCCTGGAACTCTCTCTGTAGACCGGGTTGGCCTTGAACTCACAGAGCTACACCTGCATTTCTACCCATACTTCTTTTCTGTTTTGATCACTTTCTCGCGTATCCAAGTGACTCTCTTGTTCTGATTAATGAAGTCCAATGCCTGTGTCAGATTTTAATCTCTAACCCATACAGAACACATAATTTAAAGACAGGCATGCAAAGCATAAATATCAGTCCCTATAAAATAATAGCATAATTTTAAGAAAAATGATTAAACTGGATTCTCACACAGAGGAAAATACCAAGAATACAAGATGACATAGCCCATAAGGTACTTATCGGGTCATTCAGTTCATTGCCTTTTGGTAACATTTAAGTGCTTTATCTCCATAGCACTCTATCGTGCCAATTCGGTCAGAGTTTCTTCCTATGTTCACCAAGCACTGCAGCCTCTCTCAGAGTCACCCTGTTGGTATTTATTTTTATTTGTTTGTTTCCACTGCAGTTACAATGCCCAGAAAGGCAGGGATGTCTTTTTGTAGAGGTAGTTGAAGGGCAATGATTAGTAAAAATGGACCAGAAGAAGTCTCATTAATATATACTTCTGGTGAATTAACTAGGTCAGAGGACTGACTTAAAAATTTAATTAACTGGCCGGGCGGTGGTGGCGCACGCCTTTAATCCCAGCACTTGGGAGGCAGAGGCAGGCGGATCTCTGTGAGTTCGAGACCAGCCTGGTCTACAATGCTAGTTCCAGGACAGGCTCCAAAGCTACAGAGAAACCCTGTCTCGAAAAACAAAAAAACAAAAAAAAAAAAAATTTAATTAACTGGCTAATCAGATGGACAGAAGATCAAGCTAGACATTTCAAAACCTTATAGAAAAAAAAAACAAATTAATTACCTCAGATTACAGTTTATCAAAGGCTACTGATACACATAATAGCTCGAGATCACCGAGCGCCAATGTTTTCATTATCCAAAGGACAGAGACCCTGTTCTCTATAACTCAAGCATTTGAAGACTATCTTTTTTTCTATGAAATAAATTATATTTGTTTAATAATGATTTATCACTTTTATTAACCAAATATATTTATAATTGCTAATCAGAATTTCTGATAGGTTATTTGTAATCAATTGTTGCATGGCAAAAATGTTAAGAAATTACCTCAGATTCTAAAACAGATTTTTACAGTAAAGGAAGGCTGCTGATTAAAAGAGCTTAATATCGGAGATATCTACATAAAAATTAAAATTATTTATAGAGACTTACATCTATATTTTAAATGGGGAATCCATAAATTCACCATCAAACTATTATCTTCCACAATTTAGTGAAGAGAGAAAAACATAAAAGGAAAGTAAGAATGGCTGCAAATTTCCTCTCGGGCTTTCTAATTATG
This sequence comes from Chionomys nivalis, assembly GCF_950005125.1. Classification (NCBI taxonomy): domain Eukaryota; kingdom Metazoa; phylum Chordata; class Mammalia; order Rodentia; family Cricetidae; genus Chionomys; species Chionomys nivalis. The sequence continues at coordinate 71,486,395 of NC_080090.1, read as the reverse complement.
TTTCATTCCTTCTTTAGAGCTGTGAAGAAAATTCAAGTGAGATAAAAATTGCCTCATCAGTTGCCTGATTGGAAGAACTAATTTAGACTGACTATGAATGTGTTCTCAAAGAACAAGAGATAACCTTGTAGCATGTTAGAGGTGTATATAGGATCTATTCTCTTTGAGGGACTTTTTTTTTTTTAAGCTATTTCATTTCTAGCATGCTCAGTTCTACATGAAAAGCTATTGTCTTAATATTTCCAGTCACATTCATTAACAGAACAGAAAATATTTTACTATTAATCACTACATTCTCCATAAAAAGGTAATGGACAAAATGCTTAATAACACACACACACACACACACACACACAAATCTTCAGGAATTAGTCCGTCCTCACTATGCAAGCAATGTTAAAATTTTGTTTGGTGTCATACCCACTGAAGACTACACCAAACAAAAAAAACAACAACAACAAAAAAAAACACATCCCTGTCAAGTTGAGCTTATACAGATATCTCCTATACAAGACATCGTGATGCCCCTTGCAATGCTGTGTTTCAAAGACCACTCTGTAGTAACTAATTAAGTCATGAGGGCCTTGAATCTGGAAACCAGACTAGGGCAGTGAGGGAATGAAGAAGGAATGATGGACACGTACAAAGAAAAGCTTAGGTCAGGTGGATTGGGCATATTCTGATGGAGTGTCACAAACCACCAAAACAACCCATACTTCAGCTTGTTTATTACTATTCTATATAACATGGTAAGGGAGAGCTAGTTAGTCTTTTTTTTTTTTTTTTTTTTTTTTGTTTTGTTTTGTTTTTTTCGAGACAGGGTTTCTCTGTGGCTTTGGAGCCTGTCCTGGAACTCGCTCTGTAGACCAGGCTGGTCTCGAACTCACAGAGATCCGCCTGCCTCTGCCTCTCAAGTGCTGGGATTAAAGGCGTGCGCCACCACCGCCCGGCTCGCTAGTTAGTCTTAGTAGGGTGTGGCTGTTGGTGAGCAGTTTCAGACTGTAAACAGCCAGAAAGCAAAAATTGCAGTTGCTAGTTTTTGTACACACTAGTTAATCTTTCATAAAGAGAAATGTTTTGCTTTTCCAAATATGGCCTGTGAAAAGACTTTGCCAAATTCCCATTGATCAATCCAATTCCTTGGCCCTTTATATGATTGGTTCATGTCAAATAATATGCATTCACTCAAAACTTCACTTGCTCCTTATAGTAAACAAAATGAATATAATACCCAGTATTAATTTCCATTTAGAAATTTTGAGTACACAATCAAGAATCATATTCATCAAAATTAAAGAAGTATCTTAGGAAGTAAAGACAATGTGGTGGATTATTCATTTGTTTTTATTGAAAAGGAATCAGAGCCGTATAATTTACAACTTCATACTAGGAATGGGGAGAGAGGGTGATTCAGCAGAAAAGGGAGGAAAAAAACATAATTAGGACAAAGAATGCTTGAAAATTCTATAGGTAAACATAACATTTTTTTCTTTTTATTGATTTTCATTGAGCTCTACATTTTTCTCTGCTCCCCTCCCCGCCTCTCCCCTCCCCTTCAACCCTCTTCCAAGGTCTCCAAGATCCCAATTGACTCAGGAGATTTTGTCTTTTTTCTACTTCCCATGAAGACTAGATCTATGTAAGTCTTTCTTAGGGTTCTCATTGTTGTCTACATTCTCTGGGGTGGTGATTTGTAGGCTTGTTTTCTTTGCTTTATGTTTAAAAACCACTTATGAGTGAGTACATGTGATAATTGTCTTTCTGTGTCTGGGTTACATCACTCAAAATAATGTTTCGTAGCTTCATTCATTTTCCTGTAAAATTCACGATGTCGTTATTTTTTCTGCTGTGTAGTACTCAATTGTGTAAATGTATCACATTTTTCTTATCCATTTTTCAGTTAAGGGGCTTTTAGGTTGTTTCCAGGTTCTGGCTATGACAAACAATGCTGCTATAAACATAGTTGAGCACATGTTCTTGTGGCACAATTGAGCATCCTTTGGTTATATACCCAAAAGTGGCATTACTGGGTCTTGAGGAAGGTTGTTTTCTAATTTTCTGAGAAATTGCCACACTGACATCCAAAGGGGCTGTACTAGTTTGCATTCCACCAGCATTGCAAGAGTAGGAACATAACATTTTATAAACTCACTTGAATACATATTTATAGTTAGATGATTGATAGAGATAGATAGATCGACAGACAGATAGACAGATGATAGATATGTTTGTATAAGTGTGCATATGTGTATATGTGTTCTATGTTTGTGTGTGTAATGAAACTTGTGTAATAATACTTCCTCAAAGATCAAAAGGATATTAGATTGAGAGTTCTTGTTTAAAAAGGCTGGGGGGTGGAGTGCTGTGGGACAATGGACTTTTATCCCATCATTTGTATTATTTTTAATAAAATGCTGATTGGCCAGTAGCCAGGCAGGAAGTGGAGGCAGGGCAAAGAGAATTCTGGGAAGACTAAAGCTTGAGTCTATAGTCATCACTGGGACACAGAGGAAGCCAGACACAGAGCAAGCAAGATGTGACTGCCTCATCAAAAAAGGTGTAAAGCCTCATGGCTAACACAGACAAGAATTATGGCCTAATATAAGTTATAACAGTTAATAAGAAGCTTGAGCTAATAGGCCAATCAGTTTATAATTAATGTAGGCCTCTGTGTATTTCTTTGAGACTGAATGACTGTGGCAGAAACCACAATGAAGAGTTTGTTTGTATAATAGGCAAGACTGGGAAGAAAAGTTCCATATTTCTTATTATCTTTTATAAAACATAATGTTGATCTGGTAAAAAGAAAAGCAAATCATTCAAATTGTCATGAATGTGTATGGGAGCAGAATAGCTATGTGGTATATTAGTCATAAATGGCTTAGCAGGATAAGGCTTATGTTGCAAGTTTACAGTTAAAGAAAGGCTTATGATCTCATCTTTTTCCAGAGATTCTAATGAGCAAGAAATTATTAGACACCAGTCATCATTATTTTTACTCAGAAAACACTAGAGGAACCTCCAGTAACCCAGAATATCAACTTGCACCTGAGCTACAGAAATAGGATGAATGAAGGAACAAACAATTATATTCAGGCATATTTGAACACTGTGTTTTGGGAGGAAATCTATAATATAGTTAGCAATGGAGTTAAATTGACTTATAGAAGGAAACTGTCCATTAGTAGTGGACTATTTCAGAGAATATATTCATACAATTTACAGAAAAGCACAAGGCAATTCACAATGCTGACCCTCTGCTTCAGTGAACATTCAGGAAGAAAAGAGAAATTCTGTCATTCTTTTTTTTCTTTTTTATTTAGTTCACTTGCTCTAAATAAAGGGGAAAAGGGAGAACTTAAAGCACCTTTAAAATGTAAAGAACCAGAAGAAATGGATTAATATAATCATAAAAGGTTAACTAAAAGTATTTTATGACTAAAGTGTATACTAAAATGTTTCTGTAAGTATGTACAAATAACAAATACAGAGATATAAATGCAAAAATAATCATAAGTGTTTTTATTTTTGGAAAGCACGTTATTACCTTTATTTAGGTATTTTAAACACATTGGTTAAGATATATTTCTTTGGAGCCTCTATTGATCCTGAATTTTTGTGATTGTATGAGTGGATACACAAATATAGTGAACTATATTTAACATATCCATAAAAAGCATGATAACATTAAATAATTAATGCTTGTCGGTTACTATGAGTGAATGCCATTTAAGTCAAATGTTATATTTGCAGTAACTAATGATAAGAAAGAAGGTGGGGCTGCCCAATTATGTAGGTTATTTGCTGATAGGTTTAAAGCACACCAATTTGTTTTTCTGGTATGTAAATACTTTTCCCTTCAAAAGGAAGACGGGCATTCATTATTTAAAAGAAGACATGCTTTAATGTGAGAGACGTTTGGGGTTCTGAAGTGATTCTAAATTCATTTATTAAGTATATACCCCAAAGTATTCCACAGACAAGGCATCAAGGAAGAAGACACAGTATTTCACAGTCATCTCCTGGTAGCTGTGAAATAAAGAAGGCTTGGTATATTTACTAGCACTCAAGACACTAATTTGAGGGTGGCACCACCCATGAGTGACTAACAGCTACAAAGATACAAAGTTATCATGTGTAAGGGTATTAGCTATCTTTATTCGAAGACCAAATACACAAAGATAAAAACATTAAAATGATTTATTTTAGTTTCCAGGTTGAGAGTAAAGTCTTTGATGGCAGGAGAGTCATATCAAATGATGCTGACATAACTGAAGTCAGCATGTAAAAGAATGCAAATAGATCCATATCTATCCCCATGAACAAAACTTAAGTGCAAATGGATCAAAGACCTCAACATAAATCCAGCCATACTCAACCTCATTGACAAGGAAGTGGGAAGTAGCTTTGAATGTATGGGCACAAGACACCACTTCCTAAATATAATATCAGGAATATAGACACTAACAACAAAAATTAATAAATGGGAGGGACCTCCTGAAACTGAGAATTTTCTGTAAGGCAGCAGACAAAGACACTGAGAAAAAAATGGCAGCCTACTGAATCCCATTCGAAAAGATGTTCACTAATCTCACATTGGAGAGAGGACTGATCTCCAAAATATATAAAGAAATCAAGAAACTAGACATCAAATTACCAATAATCCAATAAAATTGTGGTATAGATCTAAACAGAAAATTCTCAACAGAGGAATCTCAAACGGTCGAAAAAAAAAAAACACTTAAGGAATTCTTCAACATCCTTAGCCAAAAGGAAATGCAAATCAAATCTACTCTGAGATGCCATCTTACACCCACTAAAATAACTAAGATCAAAAATACCAATGATAGCTTATACTGAGAGGATGTGGACTAAGGGGAATACTCCTACATTGCTGGTGGGAGTGCAAACTTGTACAGCCACTTTGGATATCAGTTTGGTAGTTTCTCAGAAAGTCAATCTACCTCAGGACCCAGAAGTACCACACTTGGGTATATACCTAAAGGATGCATACTCATACAGCAAGGACATTTGCTCAACTGTGTTCATGGCAGCATTATTCATAGTAACCAGAACCTAGAAACAACCTAGATGCCTGTCAACTGAAGAATGAGTAAAGAAAATGTAGTACATTTACACAATGGAGTACTACTCAGTGGTAAAAAAAAATGACATCTCATGTTCTCCCTCCTTATGCTCCTCATTTGGACCTTAAGAGCTCAGACCGTTGCTCCAAATTGAGACTCTGTCTCTACCTCGATCCATCGCCAGATGAAGGTTTTAAGGTGATATGCAAGATATTCATCAGTATAGGATAGGGTCATTTCAGGTTCCCTCTCCTTAGTTGCCCAAGGTACCAGCTGGGGACATCTCCCTGGACACCTGCGAACCCCTCTAGAGTCAAGTTTCTTGCCAACCCTAAGATGGCTCCCTTAGATAGGATATATACTTCGCAGCTCCCATATCCTCCCTTCCTATATCCCAACCATCCCAATCCCCCGAGCTCCTCCCATCCTCCCCTTCTCATGTTTCTCATCCCATTTCCCCTTTGCCCCATGCTACCTCACCCGCAAGTTCCCAGTTTTTGCCCTGCAATCTTGTCTACTTCCCCTCTCCAGGCAGATGACTATATGATTTTCTTTGGGTTCACTTTCTTATTAAACTTCTCTAGGATCACAAATTATATGCTCAATGTCTTTTATTTATGGCTAGAAACCGATTATGAGTGAGTACATCCCATGTTCCTCTTTTTGGGTCTGGGATACCTCACCCAGGATAGTGTTTTCTATTTCCATCCATTTGCATGCAAAATTCGAGAAGTCATTGTTTTTTACCGCTGAGTAGTACTCTAATATGTATATATTCCGCACTTTCTTCATCCATTCCTCCATTGAAGGGCATCTAGGTTGTTTCCAGGTTTTGGCTATTACAAACAATGCTGCTATGAACATAGTTGAACAGATACTTTTGTCATTTGATGGGGCATCTCTTGGGTATATTCCCAATAGTGGTATTACTGGATCTTGGGGTAGGTTGATCCCAAATTTCCTGAGAAATCGCCACACTGATTTCCAAAGTGGTTGCACAAGTTTGCATTCCCACCAGCAATGAATGAGTGTGCCTCTTTCTCCACAACCTCTCCAGCAAAGGCTATCATTGGTGTTTTTGATTTTAGCCATTCTGACAGGTGTAAGATGGTATCTCAAAGTTGTTTTAATTTGCATTTCCCTTATCGCTAAGGAGGTTGAGCATGACCTTAAGTGTCTTTTGGCCATTTGACCACGAGGGATGCACCCACCCACTGTGACAGTGGAACTGATTTATTGGGAGCCCACCAAGGCCAGCTGGTCTGGGACTGAATAAGCAGGGGTTGAAACTGGACTCTCTGAGCATGGCGGACAATGAAGGCTGATGAGAAGCCAAGGACAATGGCACTAGGTTTCGATCCTAATACATGAACTGGCTTTGTGGGAGCTTAGCCTGTTTAGACGCTCACCTTCCTGGACATAGATAGAAGACCTTCGTCTTCCCGCAGGGCAGAGTATTTGGACTGCTCTTCAGTATCGAGAAGGAGGGGGAATGGGGTGGGGGGAGGAGAAGAGGAGTGGGGATAGGGGGAGGGGAGTGGGGGGAGGGGGCAATATTTGGGAGGAGGGGAGGGAAATGGGGAACGGGGAGCAGGTGGAAATTTTAATTAAAAAAGAATAAAAATAAAAAAAATGACATCTCAAAATTTACATGCAAATAAAATTTACGTACAAAACTAGAAAAAAATACTCTCCTGAATGAAGTGACACTTCTTCTGCTAAGCAAATTAATCCATTAGTTTTGGATTCAGTTTCTCTCAAGTTCTCAGGACAGAATAGAGTCAAATTAGTTCACAGAAACATACTATGAATGACCTTTAGAACAGTTCCTGATAGTCTTTATTTTCTGAAGCCTCGTGAATTTTATATATACTGCCCATATTTCTAATTTTAGTCTCCTGAACAGCACCAGAATATCTCACTAAACTTTGCTCCAATGCTAGCTTCTGTAACCCATATCTCTAAACTCTGCCACATCACTCTGACAAACCAGTTTCAAATTCCTCTCATGAACATGGTCATATTTATCAACAGCAGGCCCACTTCTGGTATCAATTTTCTGTATTACCATTTCATCTTATTGATAATAACGTGACCAAACACGTGATAAAAGCAACTCAAGAATGGAATAGGGTTTCGGCTCATAGCTTGAGGGTATATCATAGTAGGTATGGCATATAGGTGTGAAAGCACCTATGGTTTTATACATTCTGCATGCAGTAAGTATAGAGAAATGAATACTTGTTCTTAGCTTTATTTCTGCTTTTTATTCCATCTTGAACCTTAGCCCATGGGATGGTGTTACCTACATACAGAGTCAGTTTTTCTGTATCAACTAACCCAACCTAGAAATTTCCTTATGGACTTGGCCCAGAAGTTTATTTCCTGGTAAATGAAAATCCTGCCAACCGGACACCTAATTTTAACCATCACAATGGGTGTAGAGAAAGTAGTGATTAACTTAATTAAGAAAACTTACCCATAAAACTGGGATCAAGTCCCTCCATTTCCCAGTGGCATTCCAGAAATTGTTTCCTCATACTCGTCCCTGTCAGAGGTGAAGATTCTGTGTATTCATCAAGCATGGACTCAGAGTCACCAAAAATCAGTAGCCACAACAATAACATTCTTTTCCTTTTTCTTTCATTTGGGCCACTTGAGACCAAAGGGATGACTTTCCTCTGATGATTTATTATAGATTCATGTATTCTTAATATTACTTAACCATGAGTCTGTTTTCAGCAATGGCATAGGTACTGTCATTTGTGGCTACTTCTCATTAACAGAGAGATCAAAATTGTTGGAGAAATAGATACCCATCCTCTTGTCCTTCTTTCAATATGTGTTGGTTCATTTTATTGCAAATATTCCCCCTTTTCACCATATTCCCTGTTTTTAAATCACATTCTACTTAAGTGTGAGAAACTCAACATGAAATAGTTTTAGTCATAAGTCGATGTATTAACTTTGCAGAACTGAAAGGTAATTGAACAAATCTGACTTCAGGCCCAACAAATCCCATTGGCCAGAAACTCCTTGTCTCCCCCTGGCCAAGCTCTTGTTTTGCCTTTCATCCACTCCCTACAACTTAGCTCTTTTCTCGTCTGTATTGGCATCATTTCCAAACATTCTCTTTTGCAGAAGAAATGCATTAGATTCAGGTTTACGGATTGCCAGAAGCATGTTTTCTAACAAACCGTTGCAGCAGGGAGAGATGGTTGAAACTGATTATCAAAAACACTGAGCTTATTTACAGGCTCACGAACAATGCACCCACAGTGAAACAGAAAAGAAGAAAAGACAAATAACCTGTGGGTTTTATTACATCTTAAGTGATTAACAAGCTCTGCTTTTATGAATCCTAACTAAGTCTCAGATTATTCTTACTTTATGACAAAATTTCAGGCATATTAAAATTTACTCTAACATAGTGTTATTAAAAAAAAAACAAAAGGAAAACCTTCAGGGCACTTCTGAACATGCTTTTCTTCATTTTCAGGATACAGGAGGAATCATGAGCAACAGCAAGCAGTGGTGAAAGACAAAGAACAAAGAAAAGAGTGACTGTGCATTGGAATATATTATACCAAAAATTCAAAACACAACTATGATTCTGCACTTTGAATGGCTATATTTTTTTAAATTAATACAACTAAACTACTATAAAAGGAAGTACCACAACTGAAATAACTTAAAAAATAATACATATAATTATGCATAGGATTCATTCTTGAAAGAGGAAAATTACTCCCTTCTCTGAGAATTGCAAACATAAGGACTTCTGAGGAAATAGCAAAAAGTCATCTCAGGTTTATACTTCGGTATAAAATTAGTTTATATATATATATATATATATATATATATATATATATATACTCTCGATATATATGGAGTATACTTCAAGTAATTGTTGTCAACTCACATTGGAAGATGACCCTTGTGATCACTGCGTACTACAGAAGACATCAGGCAAAAATAGGACTAGGCTGACCATATAATAATCACAATTTAGACATCTCTCAGATAATGTAACATTATACACATACACAACAGACATTGTAAAAAAAAAATAGTAGATCCATGTGAACTTTTCTTCTAGCAAAGCTTTTCAGGCTGAAACCAAAGTAGAGAATATTTACAGAGGGATTTATCCAGACCTGAAGATGAAAGCATTTCACGAGAGAAGAATAATATACGAGAACTTAGGGGCTCATGAGTTATGTCAGAAAGGATTTCTTCTTTCCTATCTTAGTATCTCCTTCCACATAGAGAAGGCTGCACCAGCAAAACATTCCTTACTTCCTTTTGCTCAATTGCTCCTCTTCAAAGAGGAAGGGATAAATTAATAATTCTGTTCAGCCCCTTGTCTTTTATATATTTATATTTATGAGAGCAGCTCTGTAGCTACCTGCCTAAAGGGATACGTTGTATTCTTCTTTTCTTTCTTATGGCATAAAGCTTATAAGAGCATATTTTTTCCACTTTAGAAAACTGGTTTGAAGTTTGTGAGAATGGTAATTTAAATTCAAGGAAATGCTAAGATTGGGTACACTGAGAATTGAAGCTTTAAAACAAACACATTAAACAAAAATAATGAGAATAATGCATGTGGCAGAGCCTTGAGGAAGAGTTTTAAGTCTATTAAGGAAAGGCTTGTGGCCAGTTTGAATGGGTGGAGCTTGTAGTTCATCATGGCTGCATTCTTGTGATTGTTAAATTATAAATCTTGGATTATAAGCCACATAAGAGATCACTTTATTTCAAAGGTATGAAGCCATATTTCACTGGCCTGTATTTGAGAGAATATCTATGTTTCTAAAAGACAGTGTTAGTCTCTTAAGAACCGAAGCCTTCTAAACTGAGCACTTCTCAGGCATTACATTAACACTGACCAGATCTTCATTAGGCAGGTTAGTGCGCCATAATAAATGAGTTTGGAGGAGTTTAGATCTTATTGCTTTGGGGAGGAATACAACTTGCTATTTTATAACACAAGACAATTTTGTTCTGGGTAAACTAGAGGAATTTAATATGTACAACTACAAATCGCTAGTTCCAAGCCTCAGGGGATAATATTGGATAAGCAACGTCCAATATTTTTCTATATATCCAATAGAAAACAAATTGTCTTTAGCTTAGCCTCAAGAGTTGTAACATAATAAAACAATTGTGGAATGGACTTCAAAGTGATACAGTTATAATAGAAGGGCAAAGAGATATTGAATATCTACGTGGAAGAAAACTTCAAATGCTGTTCAATTAATTAAAACCTGAGGAAAAATCAATCAAATTAGAAATATTAACAGGGTATCCATAATAGCAATCAATAAGGGGGAGGATATACAGAAAATGGTTGGAAACTGACCTTTCAGAGGAGTATTTCCAACAAGAAAAAGTCATATTTGGGGGCCAACAAGATGGTTCAACCTGTAAGAACACTCAACAAGCCTAACTACTCAAGTGTGTTATCTGTGTTATCTGATACTAACATGGTAGAAAGAGAGAAACAACTCCTTCAAATTGTCTTCTGACCTCCACAGGCATGTGTGCATGGAAAAAATAAGCAAATAAATAGTAAAATACTTTTGTTGTTTTTGTTATTTTAAAGAATCATTTTGTAAAGTGTTTGGTTTACAAGCTCAAAGACCTAAATCCAATTCACAGAACACACATTTAATAAAAAGAAGAAATCATGGTGATTAAAGCTTGAAATCAATCCTGGGGAGGCAGAGACTGGTGGATTACTAGGGCTGGCCTGAGTGGACATCCAGGCTTCATTGGAGAGCTGTGGATAATTGAGAAACTATTTCTTAGAAAATAGGAAGACAGTTGTCCTCAGACCTTTACATGCACCTACATATACTTATATATTCATCTTTATGAACATACGTACATACACATATGAATTATTTGAACAATAAACAAATGTGAGTGAAAAATGCTGCATAAGATTGTTTAATTCCCATCCCCAGCAATGAACCTCATAAGGAAAAATGAAGTAGGGCTTATGAAAACAAACAATACAAATGACTAAAATCAAGATATAAGAGAAGCGTTCTCAGCAATCATAATAAAAGTTTAGACATATCATAAGGCAAATGTTCTGAGAGTGTTGTGCTGACTACCTGACTATATAAAGCGAATAAATTTCAAGAAATATAAAAAGTAAAGGTACTCAAGAAAATAAACTTATTCTATCTGAAGAAACTAAACTAATAATTAAATATATCCACAAATGAATTTCCAAACCCAGATGTTTTCAATGGTCAATATTAGCAAACATTTAAGAAAAAGTACTACCATAACTACTCTAAGAAAATAAAGAATTGAGGAATTACTTCATAGTTATGGGACCACCAATGCCCTAATATTGGTGCCCATAAGGACATCATAAGAAAAGAAATGGCACAGTCTGAAATACCATATGAACATACAAGTAGAAACCTTAGCAAAATATTAACAAACTGAAATGAGAAACACGTACTTATAAGATTGCATAAAATGATCAAGTGGTTATTCTCTTGGAGACGTAGTTTAAGTCAAACATCTAAAAGTAAATCAGTATCATCTATTATATAAATAAAGGAAAAAGTTCAGCCAGGTATTCAAGACTCTAATCATTGACTGTATTTGGGGTCAGGGGATGGCAGGACATAAACCTTGGCACAGTCTGAACTATGTTGAAAGAGCTTTTCTCAAAGGAAGAAACATACAGAAAAATAGTGATTATCTCTATAAACACAATCATACCAAAATATAAACTTATCTTTAGTCTTTATAGGAACTCTACAAGCTACAAACACAAAGAGTTTCCTTGAACTTGTTAAATCCATTTAGATGCTAGGGTGAGGACAAACACTAGAGTTAAAAAGAGTGTTTAGGCATCACTTTGAAGAGCAGGACCTATATCAGAAAGTGCTCGACTGTTCCCATGTTGTTCATGCCAGTATTCCACAACTAACCATGGCTTGCCATTTCAGTCATTGCCTCTCAGGGTTCATAGATAAGCAATACAAATAACTAATTTCACTCCCCATTGTGTGCAAATCATTTTCCAGCACTAAGAAAGCTATCTGGTGGGGATGAAATTTAAGTAATATCATCCTATTGTCATCTTCTTCTGTAATTCAATTATCTGGTGTCGTCAACAATAGAGTCTTGTTGTTGAGCTCTGGAGGAGAATAAGGAGCAGAGAATAAGGTACTGCAAAGTATTCATCCTTAAATGTTGGGAAGTAAGATGTTTTAACTGTTTGATTAGGGGAATGATTTTATTAGATAACATAAATATTTCAAGAAGTATTTTAATCTAGGAAAGTATGATCAGATTATAACCTTCAGAAAAATATGTGGTATGTGCAGTTAGTGCTGCATTTACATACTAGAGAATCAGTTCCCAAGATGCTTCTCTTGATACACACTTCCAGACATACCATTAAAAATGCAGTAGTAAAAAATGTCCATAATAAATTATTTCAAACACCACGAAGAAGTAATAGATTAAACAAGATTCATGAGACTTTGTTTTATTTGCTTTCTTTGATTTTATAATTCAGGCTGACTCAGATTCTTTAATATTAAAATCAGCAAAGTGAGTTTCACAAGTACACACATAATGTTGCATTATTCATCTCAATAAATAATAATATTAAAAAAGTGAGCATTCTATAGACTATAGTTAAAGAAATAATGCTGTTATATTCCACATCATAATATGGAAAACTTGGCTACTGTTTTAAAAACTAGTTCTTTCAATTACATGTTAGGGAACAAATTGGAAAACCTAGATGTATTATTGGGTATTTTTCAAAGTAAACCTTATGTTGTAGCTAAATATTCACCTAACACAAAACTATAATAAGGTAAACCTAAAATTCTAGCACCAAGAACTTGTACTTTCTAACAGAGAGTTTTCTTTTGTCCCATGGTACTTTCCTCACAAAGAATTTCTCTTAAAATGTCGGTCTTTAGAAATATAATATAGGTACCCACACAACCACCAAAAAACTGCTTTAACAGGGCAGTGGTGGTGCATACCTTCAATCCCAGCACTCAAGAGGCAGAGGCAGGTGGATCTCTGTGAAGTCAAGGCCAGCCTGGTATACAAGAGGTCGTGCCAGGACAGGGTTCGAAGCTACAGAGAAACCCTGTCTCAAAAAAAAATTTTAAAAATTGCTTTCTACAGTTAGTGGATAAACACTACCAAGAGATCGATTCTACATTTGACACAAACAAATTTATGCCATAATAAAAGAACTATCCTCAGTTGATAATACAAGCATCTTTAAAAATAAAAAAGACTGACTTTGAAATTGTCAAAATTGAATCTTAAAGTCCCTACAATCTATTGAGGAAACATTGCTTACTTTTTTGATTCATGCAGATTTCAGATAGCACAGCGTGGGCATTATGTCAGAAGATGGGACAGGAAGTACTGATCTTAAATTAGATTTAAGCCAAGACTTTTGAAAGAATGTTTGGTTAGCCCTGAGGTCCAAATCAAGACAGGACCATTTAGAACTTGTGGACACATTCAAAAACTTTACTCATCAAAATCACATTAGAATTTTAAATGAACTTGACCTTTTCTTCACATTAACCTTCTGTGTTTTGACACCTACTCCTAAGCTCAGTGTGGAATAGATGGGTCTTTGGAGAAGTTCCTGTAATGAGCAAACTAATTGTCTGATCAAGAGGGCAGTAAATCATAGTGTGATGATAATGACAATGCTAAAATAGTAGTGGTGCTGTCCTAGAGATGGGTGTGGAAAGTGGATGATTTCCATTTACATTGTTCTGGTCAAGGATGGTGGCTAACACTTACTGTTTTCTTTAATCTTGGCCCTGGGAAAGACTGATATTTCTCTTTCTTGTCAGTCATTGATTACCAGCAAATCTTCATCTAGGAACAAGGTCTTTTAATTTTCCAGCTGTTTATTTTGGCAAGTTGATTCGTGGTTCCATGGTATAAGTCTTGTTTAATCTACCATCTTGTTGTTGTCTCATAGACAGGTGATGTGGGATTCCCCTCTGAATTCTGTGAATACTATTGGTTAATAAAGAAACTGATTTGGACCTATAGCAGGACAGAATAGAGCTAGGCGGAGAAAACTAAACTGATTGCTGGGAAAAAGAAGTCAGAATTGTGGGAAGCCATAGAGCCCCACGAGAGGCAGATGCCAGAAACTTGGCAGTAAGCAACAGCCTCATGGAAATACACAAATTAGTAGAGATGGGTTCATTTAAGATATGATTTAGCCCAAAATAAGCTTAAGATATTGGCCAAACAGTATTGCAAATAGTATGGTTTCTGAGAGATTATTTTGGTTCTGGGCAGCCAGGAACAAAGAAGTGGCCCTCCTACAACAAACTGGCACCCAATATGGGGGCACAAACCCATGACTCTGGGATTAAGAGACTCATGCTCTACTGACTTACCTATGTTATAAGGGATCTGCTTGCTTGTCCTGGCTGCCCAGAAACGATATAACTACAAGAAACTGTATTAATTAAATCACAGCTTGGTCCATTAGCTCTAGCTTCTTATTGGCTAACTCTTACATATTAATTTAACCTATTTCTATTAATCTGTGCATTGCCATGTGGCTGTGGCTTACCAGCTAAAGTTTTGTCTGGCGTTGATGGGGTTACATGGCTTCTCTCTAACTCCATCCTTCTTTCTCCCATCATTCAGTTTAGTTTTCCCTACCCACCTCTATTCCCTATGCAGGCCCAAGATAGTTACTTTATTAACCAATGGTATTCACAACATAGAGAGGGGAATCCCACAACAGAGCTAGCCGAGCATTGCTAGGGTCAGCACTGCCCCACCCAGTCCAGCACAGCAGAGGCATGTTTGCTGACTCTGCAAGTTGAGCACACCACCCCAGTTCTAGGTATGCAGTGGGTCTATGTCATTAAAGTTAAAACCTTCCTTTTTATTTAAACAGAAAAGGGGAGGTGATGTGGGAATCCCCTGTGTATTCTGTGAATACCATTGTTAATAAAGAAACTGCTTTGGCCTGGCAGGGCCAAATAGAGGTCGGCAGGGAAAACTAAATTGAATTCTGGGAAAAAGAAGACAGGGTCAGAGATGCCATGTAACCACAAGAGGGGAAAGATACAGAGCTGCCAGCTCAAAAGGTGTCAGTAGGCCACAAGCCTTGTGGTAAAATATAAAGTAAAGGAAATGGGTTAATTCTAGATATATGAGCTAGCTAGTAACACACTTAAGTGATTGGCCAAGAAATTATTTAAATAATACATTTTCTGTGTGATTATTTCAGGGCTGAAAAACCATGAATGAACTAACAGCCATCCTACGACAGACAGTGTTTGCCTATCCTATATAAAAGACACTATATATATTTGTTGTTCTGGATCTCTGGCTCATAAAGCTTTATTCATCCTTGTTCACAAAGGTTTCCGAGCAATTGGTGTAGTGATGGCAAAGTGATTACACTAAATAGGCCTGGACAACCCCAGTCATCTATTCTCTGATTTTATCCAGTTTTGGTCTATGTGGCAGCATATATCTCATGCAAAAATGAGATGTAAAATACACATATGAATTCACAGAGACTGTCAGAGGATATGTAAGACCTGCAAAAGTTGAGTTAGATAAATTCCAGTATGAAAAAGGAAAAGAAGACAAATTCACACTACTAACCAAGGAACTAACTTTTGCAGTTGATAACTACTGAAAAGAGGAAAGTCAGTTTTATTCAGTGGCATGTCTTTGTGCACATAAATAACAATCCAGGGCAGGCACGATGCTCAGCAGTAGCTGGCCAACATAAAACAGACTCCATCATTGTTTGTGTGTGTGTGTGTGTGTATACAACTTCTGTTCTCTTTTAGTTTTTTGTCTTAAATAAAGAAAACAAATTTAGTTGCTTCGAGGGGTGGGGGAAGATAACTAGAGGATTTAGGGTAGGGTAAAGATCATGGTTAAAATATATTTCTTTAAAAATTAAAAAAAAACAAAAATGTAGAACAAAGCTCTTTGTTGGGAACATATAGAAGACACAGAAAAAGTAGAGAATTCAAGTTTGGGTCTGTTCTTGGCCAAATTTATCCAGGAGGAAGATGGTTTCCTTTCATTTCTTAATGTGGTACCAAAACAGACCAGCTCTGGAGACCAAGATCAACAGTTATCACTGACAGAAAGCCCCCAGATGACATAAGGCTAATAACATATACTACATTAGATCTATACCCTTTTCAGGCACAAATGTTTTCTGGAATTCACCTCCAACTTTCAATGTGGCTAGGAGCCTTAGATTCTATTCTGCAAACTGAAATAAGGCAGATAATAAAAGGATTACATAATAGAGACTACAAAGTATTTTTCTCTTTCTGCATTTGTGTACTATCACAGAGAACTTAATTTTGCATGAGTTATGTATTTATTGGAACATAGGGTTATCCTAAGCAATCAACAAGAATTTTGTTTCCACAGTAAAAATAATTGTCTGCTTAATGAAAAATAAATAGATAATATATTCACTGAAATTAATCTACAAGTTAAAAATAGAAAAGAAAACAGTCTGCAAGATTCTAATTTGCCATTAAAATCAGTTATGTAGGATTAGAGCTATTTCAAAACTATAACATTTTAATTTTGGATAACCAAGCTCCTGTTGAATATTTACTTAAAATAAAAGACAGTCTTAATGACATTTAAGTTAATTTCACATGCTTAAAATTTAACAAAAAAATCTCCTTGTTATTTTAATCCAGATATAATTGGTATGAAGACATAATTGCGATTTTAAATTAACTTGTCTTTTACCTTCAGGGACAACATAATGAAAGTAATTTTGCAGAAAACTGACCTTTTCTGTACTCTTCAGTAACATTTCCTCACCGAAAATGAAACAATATGCTTGAGTCAAGAATCTGTTTTCAGGGGCGAAAGATACGTGTTATTCACAAGAATTTCATAACCATTTTCCTGAGTTTATTTGTAATATAGATTGAAATGTATTTAATTCTTCTTTAAGTGATAATAACAGATTGAACATCAACATTTTAGTAACTTTCTCATAAGCAGAGTGTCAATATCCTAACCAAGATTTGGATAGAAACATAATCTTGTGATTGCTATTAATAGCCTAAATATACATTCTATTGCTTTAAATACAATTAATGAAATTGTTTAATTCTAGAATTTTATTATTGTGGTTTAATATACTTGACTAGACCTTAGTAGGCTGAGGATGTAACGAGTAGAGCTATATACTGGGAAGATGCATCCTCCCACTTCATGGTCTTCCTTGCAGACTACTATTCTAATTCTGATCACACATCCTATGGTATGTTTCAGGCTATAGCCTACTGAGTTATTATATGTCTTTGAATTGCCTCCTAAGGATACACTATAGCAGAGGCCCATAATTGTCTGAGATACTGTTGTATTGTATTTTTCCCAGAGTGGAAGAGATAGTTTAGTAGTTAAGAGTCACTGATTCTCATTGAGGTGGCTAGGGATCAGTTCACAGCACTCTTATTTGGCTTGCAACAATTTCTATCTCTAGTTCTAATTTCTGGTATACTCTTCTGGATCCTTTGATCACCAACACCCACACACCCACACCACCACACTTATACCAACAAACACAGACACACACACACACACGCAAACAGAGACAAAATATTTGTAAGAGACAAAAACATATGATATATATATATATACACATATATATGTACACACACACACACACACATATATATATATATATATATATATATATATATACATACATATGCTTCCTGTTAAAATATCACAATCTGCAGGGCAGTGGTGGCACATGTCTTTAACCCCAGCACTCTAGAGGCAGAGGCAGGCAGATCTCTGTGAGTCTGAGGCCATAACAAGTTCCAGGATGGTCAGTGTTACACAAAGAAACAATGTCTTAAAAAAAATAAAACAGCAGCAATAACAACAAAAACACAATCTGTAGCATAAGATAAGCTATGCTGTTATGTTCACTTTACATGTGATAAAAATATGTATTTATGAATCTGTGTGGCACACAGCAACTTTAGTCTCTTTGATTCTGCAGAAGCAAATTCACACTAACTGGAAAAAAGCATATGAATTCTTTTGAAGTAGAATACGGTAGGAAAAATAACAAAACCTTTGATGTTCAGAACTGTGACATTTCAGAGGGGTCCTGGCTGATTCAAAGAAGAATACGGATCTTGATATGAAGATATATCTAGATAAATTCAATCCAATCACACAAGCAGAGGAGCTTTCACATCTTGGTCAGAGAGAAAGTTCTGAAGACGCAAGTAGAGGTAGATGGATGTTGTACTACCGATTTCAAGATGAAAGGAAGGAGCCATGGGCTCAGCCATGAACAAGGCTTCAAAGACCATCAAGGCAAGGGAACGGATTTTTTCCAAGTCCTACTCATATCTTAAGTTTAAATTCTGAAGACCTATACAAAATTTCCAAACTAACTACATGTCTAAAATAATACACTGGTGGTATTGGTGTTTGGACAAATAGGTAACATGTTTCAGCAACAACAGAAAATTAATGAAAACTATATTTTAATCACTGCTTTTCTGCTATCACTCTTAGCTTGGACTTACTTTCTTACAGTTGAGCTGTATTTACTCACCTGCAGCATATAAAGTACACAACATTTTGAAATAAAGCCAACACTTAAAACTTTTAGGACACATAAAAACATTCTTCTAAAGAATAATGTTAATAAATAATAATAATAATAATGTTTTCTTAAGTATGACTTCACCAATTTTAATTTTAAAAAAATTACTTTAAAATTAACAACACACTCACTAAACTTTTAGATTTTCCTAGTGGTTATGAAACAGTTCTACCATCTGAAATTGTTGAAAAATATTATATCAAACATACAGGCATAACCTTTTATTCCAAAATAAATGTAGATTTTTTGCTTAGGACTTTCCTGTTTTTATATACCTGAAAATTTATTATTTTAAAAATGGCCTTTTCTTAGTTTTGATTTAATTATGCAAAGGAAATGCCATTTTTCTTATTCTTTGTTTTTTGGTACCAAGATTTGATCCCAAAGCCTCATGAAATATTTCTCCAGTATCTCTTTTTATAGCTCAATAGTGTTTAAATATTTGTCTATTCGTAATTATGCCTGTGGTAAGAGTGAATGCAAGTCCAAATTTCATATATAATTTTCTATTTAGGAAATGTCATTATCAAAATGGTGAAATCTCTATAAAAAAGAAATTATATGAACTACACATACACACATATACACATTACATTCATACTCTCGCATGAGGTTGTGGGGGAAAGTCTATAATTCCTTAGTCAAACCAAGCATTGTGTTGACAAGACTGTTCAATGTATTGAATTCCCACCATCTGTAATTAGTATATTATGAACACAAACAACAAAGATGTTAAACATCAGACAGTGTTGAATGAGGTGAGGAATATTGTAAAGAAACATAATTTTCTAATGTGAGCAAAAATGTACACTGAATGCAAACAGCACGCATTTTCAGATTAAACTATTAGCTTACTTTTTTTCTGAAGCCTTTCCCAGAACACACACAGAGAGAGAGAGAGAGAGAGAGAGAGAGAGAGGTTTTTGGGTGTGTGTGTGTGTGTAACATGTTAGCCTGATGCCCTGGTATCTGATTGGTCTGATTGGACATTTAGCACTGTGACATCACTATGCTTGAGGCCACACTTGAGGCCACACTTGAGGTGGCACAGAAAGGAGTCAGTCTGTCTCCTGACCCACACCTTCTTCACTGAGGTCTCTGGTAGACTTCTCTGCTGCTCAATTAAGAAATGTGTTACATTACGAATTTCCTTTTTCTTTAGTAAAAGGATAATCAAACATAGAACTTGAGAATAACAAATCAGGCTTAACATCTTAACCAGACGTGCTAAGAGGAGAGAAAGGACTAAGAGGCAGGTATTTACATTACACAAGCTTTAAAATAAATCTTAACTTTCATATCTAGACAGTCATTGGCTTAGTTGGTGTAGGGAACACTCCTCTAAATTTGTTGTTAACATATAGAAAATTTTATTTTCATTTATTTAAAAGTTAATCATATCTAGAATTACCCAAAATTAAAATTTCTAGTCAGCACAATCACTTTATTTCTGAAAGAAAACTGGAAATTATAGAACATAGAATCCAAGACAAAAACAATTGCCATTTATTTTATCCATTTTAGTATAACCCTCTCTTAAGAAAGAAAACAAAATTATAAAACTAAGATACTTGAGTGATGGCAAAAATTCAACAAAAGACCCTCATGTAGAGGGTGTCAATTTTTTTAAAATAAACACTTGGATAGTTGCGTGAGGCTCTTTCTGGGCAAGAGCGCTCTTAAGCCAATAACAAATGGCATGCTGGGCTCAGTATTCTTAAACAGTGGTTGGGGCCACTGACCATTTCAAGGGTATGTGACCCAGGAGCCCTTGGTGAATCAGAAAGAATGATTCTTATATTTATTCTGTGTTTGTAATCATTCAGTGGAAAGAGAGGGCTCAGGTCTTTTTCGTCAATGGCCCATTTGGTCTACCCTATAATCTAGCGAGGAATCATAATATCGTAATCCACTCTAATTTAAACTTCAAATCTAATACTGTAGTTCCTAGTTACTGGGAAAATAAAGGTTAATATTGTATTTAAATTGCTTGTATTCTGACTGGGGAGGTAGCTCACTGGAAAGTGCTTGTCTAACATGTAATAGGCCGCAGGTTTAATCCTCATCACACATTATTATTAATAATATTGTCAATAGTTATGCTATTTAACTAATAAAATTTAAAAAAATCTTTCTGGCAATATGAAATAAACTTTATGTTTTGAAGCGACAAAAATTAACTTTTGGAAATTAAGAAAAATTAAAAATTCTCCTGGTTCTCAGAGTAACTGTTGTCAGGATTGGGTCGTGTACAACTCTTCATGGATCAACATTACTCCCTAAACACCTAATTACCAACAACATTGCTACCAAGATAACAATGTGACTCTCATGTTGGCCTTCAAAACATGGTCTTACCTCACTAATATGGAAGGATTCCTTCTCCTGAAAAGCAATGGAAGTAAATCAAATGTCACTTCTAAAGGAATACGTATAATTGACAAAATCTTAGCTATTCTACGTGAATAGATCTTTTGAGGTCAATTGGGTAGATTATGTTACATAACTTAATTTGTTTCAGGCCCTAAATTTAGGTAGTCAAGGCAATGAAACTTGTTCACCTTTGTACCACAGAAAAAGGTTTCTAACCTATAAATAGAGATGGGATATTTCTTTGAAATGGAAGGTTAGGACATCTAGGCATATATTTGTCATAGTATTTGCATTCAGTTTCTGTTTGATTCTCATCTAAACTGCATAGTAATAAAGTTACATGGATCACAACTCAGTCATTTTAAAAGTTATCAGTCATTCTAATAATAAACAGTGTGATGGTGCCCTCCACAATCAAATTAAAAGTCAACAATAAAAATTAAAACTTAGCAGAAAAAAATAACGATGTCTCGAATTTTGCAGGCAAATAGATGGAGCTACAAAACATTATTTATTTTGTGTGAGGTAATCAGACACAGAAAGACAATTATCACATGTACTCACTCATAATATATTTTAAAGATAAAGCAAAGAAAACCAGTCTACAAATCACAATCCCAGAGGACTTAGACAACAATGAGGAAACTAAGAGAGACCTACATAGATCTAATGTACATGGGAAGTAGAAAAAGGCAAGATCTCCTGAGTAAAATGGGAGCATGGGGACCTTGGAGGAGACTTGGAGGGGGGAGGGTAGAGGCAGGGAGGGGACCAGAGAAAAATGTAGAGCTCAATAAAAATCAATAAAAAAATTAAAACCAAAATTAGAAAAGAAGACACCTAATTAATGATAGTATCTATTGATGTCCCTAGTTAGGTCATATCCATTATTATCTGTCTGTATAGTTCCCTCAAATCAGATCCCCTTTAGGAGCGATCTCTACAGGAATCTATTAGTATCTTTGTATCTATTTCCACTTGGTTAGCAACATGATATTTGTGCATCCTTCTTTGAAATACATTTCCTAAATTGCACATAGCTACATTTGTATAAGTAGAATTGATTTATCTAACCCGTATGCAACTTACGATAGACTCAATATAGCAAAAATTACATTGCAAATGAATTTAGCAAATAAATAATATAATTTCAAAACAGAAGAGTTTCCGAAGAAGTGTTCCTAGGAAATAGTATAAAAATATTAAATATTCATCAAATTACTCAATACTAGAAAAGTATTTAATGATCCAGGACATGAACTAATTCCATCTGTAACATATTATAGGCTCGCATGTATGCATGTCACTTTTCAGTAATTACCTGATCACTTTTTTGCATCAATGCTAAATATAAAAGACAAAAGTTTCCCTTTGTCCCTGGCTCATTGGGCTACCAGGTGTCCCTGTGTAGGAGCTGAGAAGTTTCATCTGGACAGGTGAGTGTGTGCTATCCAGGGGGCGGACTGTCCAGGAAGAGAGCACAACACCCTTTCCCCAGATCCTGCTGCAGGGCTTTCTTTCCTGCACATGCAACCCCCCCCCAAGCTTGCCTTGTCTGCAAGGTCCTTTGCTGAGGAACAGCTTCCTGCTCCTACACTAAGGCTACCTACTCAGAGTGGTGAGTGCCTGCCTAATGGGCAGGTCTCAAGAACCTCCGAAAGGGAGCGAAGGCACCTCCAGCTTGTGCTGCAGGGCCACCTGTGTTCTACTCGACACCACCCTACCCCCTGCCCCCCGCATTCGCCCTTTTGTCCACGGGTCATTGGACTACCAGGCGTCCATGTTTTGGTGTTGATGAGTCCATCTGGAAGGGAACGGTTCCTGCCCCTTCACTGAGGAGATACACCCAGAGAGTTAGTCACAGCAAAGACTGGACCAAGACACCAGGCCACTCCTGGCTCCATTTGAAGGAAGAGATGGGCAGGCACCAATGCAAGAATTCCTCCAACAACCTGAAAGGCAAAATGACATCACCAGAATCCAGGAATCCCGAAATAAGAAGAATTGTACACCCTATTCCAGAAGAATTAGAAGAATTCAACTCAAAAGCGAATTATATGAAAATAATAGAGGACCTTAAACAGGAGGTGAAAAACTGCCATAATCAATTAGAGATTACAAGCAAAAAGGTAGAGGAAATGAATAAATCTCTCAAAGATACCCAAGAAAACCAAGAGAAACAAGAAAAAGCAATCAAACAGCTAAGAGAAACGGTTCAAGACTTGAAGAATGAAGTGGAAGTAATAAAAAAAACACAAACTGAGGGAAGGAAGGAGATGGAAAATTTGGATAAATGAACAGGAACTACAGAGACAAGTACTACCAACAGATTACAAGAGATAGAAGAAAGAATCTCAGACACTGAAGATACCATAGAGAAGATAAACACACTGATCAAAGAAAACAGCAAAACCAACAAATTCTCATCACAAAACATTCAGGAAATATGGGACACAATAAAAAGACCAAACCTAAGAATAATAGGGATAGAAGAAGGAGAAGAAGTACAGCTCAATGGTCCAGAAAATATATTTAATAAAATTATAGAAGAAAACTTTCCCAACCTTAAGAAAGACATTCCTTTGAAGGTCCAAGAAGCATACAGAACACCGAATAGACTGGATCAAAAAAAAAATCTCCTCATCATATAATAATCAAAACACAAAACATAAGGAATAAAGAAAGAATATTAAGAGATGCAAAGGAAAAAGGTCAAGTTACCTATAAAGGTAAACCTATCAGACTTACACCTGACTTCTCTATGGAAACCATGAAAGCCAGAAGGTCCTGGATAGATGAACTGCAGAAATTAAGAGACCATGGATGAAAGTCCAGACTACCATACCCAGCCAAGCTTTCGTTCACTATAAATGGAGAAAACAAAATTTTCCAGGATAAAAACAAATTTAAATAATACGTAGCCACAAATCCAGCCTTACAGAAAGTAATTGAAGGAAAATCACAACCCAAGGAGTCCAACAATGCCCACAATAACTCAGACATCTAATGACCCTTCACCAGCACAACTTGAAGAAGGGAAACACACAAACTCTACTACCAAAAAAAAAGGAAAGAAAGAAAAAATGACCGTAGTTAACAACCACTGGTCATTAATATCACTTAATATCAATGGACTCAACTCACCTATAAAGAGGCACAGGCTAAGAGATTGGATACGAAAACAGGATCCAACATTCTGCTGTTTACAAGAAACACACCTCAACCACAAAGACAGACATCTACTCAGAGTAAAGGGCTGGGAAAAGGTTTATCAAGCAAACGGACCTAAGAAACAAGCAGGTGTGGCCATACTAATTTCTAACAAAGTTGACTTCAAACTAAAATCAATCAGAAGAGATGGAGAGGGACATTTTTTACTCATAACAGGAACAATTCATCAGGATGAAGTCTCAATCCTGAATATCTATGCCCCTAATATAAAAGCACCCACTTATGTAAAAGAAACATTACTAAAACTCAAGGCAGTCATCAAACCACACACACAAATAGTAGGAGATTTCAACACTCCTCTCTCACCAATGGACAGGTCAATCAGACAGAAACCTAACAGAGAAATAAGAGGATTAAGGGAGGTAATAAATCGGATGGACTTAACAGACATCTATAGAACATTCCACTCAATTAGGAAAGAATATACCTTCTTCTCTGCAGCTCATGGAACCTTCACGAAAATAGACCACATACTCGGTAACAAAGCAAACTTACACAGTTACAAAAAAATATTAGTAACCACCTGTGTCTTATCAGATCACCATGGATTAAAGTTAGAATTCAACAACAATGCTATCCCCAGAAAGCCTATGAACTCATGGAAACTGGACAGTCAACTACTGAACCACACCTGGATCAAGGAAGAAATAAAGAAAGAAATTAAAGTCTTTCTTGAATTCAATGAAAACGAAGACTCAACATACTCAAACCTATGGGACACTATGAAAGCAGTGCTAAGAGGAAAGTTCATAGCATTAAGTGCCCACTTAAAGAAAATGGAGAAAACACACATTGGGGATTTAACAGCCCATCTGAAAGCTCTAGAAAAAAAAGAAGCAGACTCACCTAGGAGAAGTAGAAGACTGGAAATAAACAAACTAAGGGCTGAAATCAACAAAATAGAAACACAGAAAACAATCCAAAGAATCAATGAAACAAAAAACTGGTTCTTGGAGAAAATCAACAAGATTGATAAGCCCCTATCCAAACTAATCAAACGACGGAGAGAGAATATGCAAATTAACAAGATCAGAAACGAAAAGGAAGACATAACCACAGACACAGAGGAAATTCAGAGAATCATTAGATCTTACTACAAAAGCCTGTATGCCACAAAATTGGAAAATGTAAAAGAAATGGACACTTTTTTAGATAAGTACCATATACCAAAGTTTTATTTTATTTATTTATTTATTTATTTATTTATTTATTTATTTATTTTGGTTTTTCGAGACAGGGTTTCTCTGTGGTTTTGGTTAAACCAGGACCAGGTGAACAATCTAAATAGACCTGTTAGTTGCGAAGAATTAGAAGTTGTTATAAAAAACCTCCCTACCAAAAAAAGTCCAGGTCCAGACGGCTTCAATGCAGAATTCTACCAGAACTTCCAAGAAGACCTAATACCTATATTCCTTAATGTATTTCAGAATATAGAAACAGAGAAGTCATTGCCAAATTCCTTTTATGAAGCTGCAGTTACTCTGATACCAAAACTACACAAAGACACAACCAAGAAAGAGAACTACAGGCCAATCTCACTCATGAACATCGATGCGAAAATTCTCAATAAATTACTGGCAAACCGAATGCAAGAACATATTAGAAAAATTATCCATTATGACCAAGTAGGCTTCATCCCAGAGATGCAGGGCTGGTTCAACATACGAAAATCTATCAATGTAATCCATCATATAAATAAACTGAAAGAAAAAACCATATGATCATTTCATTAGACGCTGAAAAAGCATTTGACAAAATTCAACATCCCTTTATGATAAAGGTCTTAGAGAGATTAGGTATACAAGGGTTTTACCTAACTATAATAAAAGCTTTTTATAGCAAGCCGACAGTTAACATCAAATTAAATGGAGAGAAACTCAAAGCTATTCCACTAAAATCAGGAACACGACAAGGCTGTCCACTCTCTCCATACCTCTTTAATATAGTGCTTGAAATTCTAGCGATAGCAATAAGACAACATAAGGGGATCAAAGGGATTCAAATTGGAAAGGAAGAAGTTAAACTTTCATTATTTGTAGACGATATGATAGTGTACATGAGCGACCCCAAAAACTCCAGGAAAGAACTCCTACAGCTGATAAACACTTTTAGTAATGTGGCAGGATACAAGATCAATTCCAAAAAATAAGTTGCCCTCCTATACACAAAGGATAAGGAAGCAGAGGGGGAAATCAGGGAAGCATCACCCTTCAGGATAGCCACAAATAGCATAAAATATCTTGGGGTAACTCTAACCAAGGAAGTGAAGGATCTATTTGACAAGAACTTTAAGTCTTTGAAGAAAGAAATTGAGGAGGATACCAGAAAATGGAAGGATCTCCCTTGCTCTTGGATTGGGAGGATCAACATAGTAAAAATGGCAATTCTACCAAGGGCAATTTATAGATTCAATGCAATCCCCATTAAAATCCCATCAAAATTCTTCACAGATCTTGAGAGGACATTAATCAACTTTATATGGAAAAACAAAAAACCCAGGATAGCCAAAACAATCTTATATAAAAGGATTGTCTGGAGGCATTACCATCCCTGACTTCAAACTCTATTACAGAGCTTTAGTATTGAAAACAGCTTGGTATTGGCATAAAAACAGAGAAGTCGATCAATGGAACTGAGCAAAAGACCCTGATTTTAACCCACAAACATATGAACACCTGATTTTTGATAAAGGAGCTAAAAGTATTCAATGGAAAAAAGAGAGCATCTTCAACAAATGGTGCTGGCAGAACTGGTTGTCAACCTGTAGAAGAATGAAAATAGATCCATATTTATCACCATGCACAAAACTCAAGTCCAAATGGATTAAAGACCTCAATATCAGTCTGAACACACTGAACCTGATAGAAGAAAAAGTGGGAAGTACTCTACAACATATGGGTACAGGAGATCACTTCCTACGTATATCCCCAGCAGCACAGACATTAAGGACAACATTGAATAAATGGGACCTCCTGAAACTGAGAAGCTTCTGTAAAGTAAAGCACACTGTCACTAAGACAAAAAGGCAACCCACTGACTGGGAGAAGATCTTCACCAACCCTGCAACAGACAAAGGTCTGATCTCCAAAATATATAAAGAACTCAAGAAACTAGACTTTAAAATGCTAATTAACCCAATTAAAAAATGGGGCACTGAACTGAACAGAGAATTCTGAATAGAAGAAATTCAAATGGCCAAAAGACACTTAAGATCATGCTCAACCTCCTTAGCGATCAGGGAAATGCAAATTAAAACAACTTTGAGATACCATCTTACACCTGTCAGAATGGCTAAAATCAAAAATACCAATGATAGCATTTGCTGGAGAGGTTGTGGAGTAAGGGACATACTCATCCATTGCTGGTGGGAATGCAAACTTGTGCAACCACTTTGGAAATCAGTGTGGCGATTTCTCAGGAAATTTGGGATCAACCTACCCCAAGATCCACTAATACCACTCTTGGGAATATACCCAAGAGAAGCCCTATCATATGACAAAAGTATCGGTTCAACTATGTTCATAGCAGCATTGTTTGTAATAGCCAGAACCTGGAAACAACCTAGATGCCCTTCAATGGAGGAATGGATGAAGAAAGTGTGGAATATATACATATTAGAGTACTATTCAGCGGTAAAAAAACAATGACTTCTCGAATTTTGCATGCAAATGGATGGAAATAGAAAACACTATCCTGAGTGAGGTATCCCAGACCCAAAAAGTGGAACATGGCATGTACTCACTCATAATTGGTTTCTAGCCATAAATAAAGGACATTGAGCATATAATTTGTGATCCTAGAGAAGCTAAATAAGAAAGTGAACCCAAAGAAATTCATATAGTCATCCGCCTGGATAGGGGTAGTAGACAAGATTGCCGGGCAAAAACTGGGAACTTGCGGGTGAGGTGGCATGGGGCTAAGGGGAAATGGGGTGAGAAACGTTATAAGGGGAGGATGGGAGGAGCTTGGGGGAATGGGATGGTTGGGATATAGGAAGGGTGGATACGGGAGCAGCGAAGTATATATCCTAACTAAGGGAGCCATCTTAGGGTGGCAAGAGACTTGACTCTAGAGGGGCTCGTGGGTGTCCACGGAGATGTCCCCACCTGGTACCTTGGGCAACTGAGGAGAGGGAACCTGAAATGACCCTATCCTATACTGATGAATATCTTACATATCACCTTAGAACCTTCATCTGGTGATGGATCGAGATAGAGACAGAGACCCAATTTGGAGCAACGGTCTGAGCTCTTAAGGTCCAAATGAGGAGCAGAAGGAGGGAGAACATGAGCAAGGAAGTCAGGACCACGAGGGGTGCACCCACCCACTGTGACAGTGGAACTGATCTATTGGGAGCCCACCAAGGCCAGCTGGACTGGGACTGAATAAGCATGGATTGAAACTGGACTCTCTGAACATGGCAGACAATGAAGGTTGATGAGAAGCCAAGGACAATGGCACTAGGTTTCGATCCTAATATATGAACTGGCTTTGTGGGAGCTTAGCCTGTTTGGATGCTCACCTTCCTGGACCTAGATAGAAGTGGGAGGACCTTGGTCTTCCCACAGGGCAGGGAATTTGGACTGCTCTTCAGTGTCGAGAGGGAGGGGGAATGGAGTGGGGGGAAGAGAAGAGGAGTAGGGATAGGGGAAAGGGCAATATGTGGGAGGAGGGGGAGGGAAACGGGGAGCAGGTGGAAATTTTAATTAAAAAACAATAAAACAAAAACAAAACAAAAAAAGAAAAAAGTAAATAAATAAATATAAAAGACAAAATAATTTTTATTGAGCTCTACATTTTTTCTCTGCTCCTCTCCTTGTCTCTCCTATTTTCTTCAACCCTCTCCCAAAGTCCCTAGGCTGCCAATTGGCTAAGATCTTGTGTCTTTCTACTACCGATGTAGATTAGATCTATGTATGTCCCTCTTAGGGTACTTATTGTGTTCTAGGTTCTCTGGGATTGTGATTTGTGGACTGATTTTCCTTGCTTTATGTTAAAAAGCCACTTATGAGGGAGACAATGTGATAATTTTCTTTCTGGGTCTGGGTTACCTCACTCAAAATAATGTTTTGTAGCTCTACCCATTTGCCTGCAAAATTCAAGAGGGCATTATTTTTTTCTGTTGTGTAGTACTCCATTGTGTAAATGTGCCACATTTTCTCTATCCATTCTTTGGTCAAAGGGTACTTAGGTTGTTTCCAGGTTCTGGATATGACAAACAATGCTGCTATGAACATAGTTGAGCACATAACTTTGTGGCATGGTTGAGCATGCTTTGGATATATACCCAAAAGTGGTATTACTGGATATTGATTGAGGAAGGTTGTTTCCTAATTTTCTGAGAATTCCCCACACTGAAATCCAAAGGAACTGTGCCAGCTTACACTCCCATCAGCAATGCAGTGGTGTTCCCTTTACCCTCAACCTCTCCAGCATAAGTTGTCATCAGTGTTTTTGATCTTGGCCATTCTTATAGGTGTAAGATGGAATCTCAGAGTTGTCTTGATTTGCATTTCTCTGATGACTAAAGATGTTGAACATTTCCTTGAGAGTCTTTCAACCATTTTAGATTCTTCTGTTGAGAGTTCTCTGTTTAGGTCTATACTCCATTTTTTTTATTGGATTATTTGTTCTTTTGGTGTACAATTTCTTGAGTTCTTTTTATATTTTAGAGATCAGACCTCTGTCTGATGTGGGGTTAGTGAAGTTCTTTTCCCATTCTGTAGGCTATCGTTTTGTCTTATTGACCATGTCCTTTAATTTTTTTGATAATGTATAAACTTAAATGATTTCTTTTCAGGCAGCTTCTAACTATCTCTATATAAAAAGCTAATAAAAAATAAACCTTTTAGAACCAGAATGAAGACTTGGCAGATGGCTGTGTTTGTTACCAAGCCTGATAACCTGCACCCAAGCAGTAGAAAAAGTAAATTGCCAAAAGTTGTTTTCTGATCATAACACTTATGCTGTGACATATGGGTGCCCACAGATCTCATGCACACATACACACACACACACGCACACACCACATCACATATACAATGCAATTTTAATTTTTGAGTATGTTTAAAAGTTGTAAAAACAGAGTCAGTTGGTGGTGGCACTTGCCTTTAATCCCAGAACTAAGGAGGCAGAGATAGGAAGATCTGTGAGTTCCAGGTCAATCTGGTCAACAAAGTGAGTTCTAAGACTGCCAGGTTACACAAAGAAATCATGTCTCAAAAACAAACAAACAAAATCAGTTTAAGTTTATTAGAGGAGTTTTTCATTGACTTGATGTGCTCATTTGTATATTGATTATATGTCAGTCAGATAATATTGAGAACAGTATACATATATTATAAAACTTTAACATTTCATATAACATATCATAATTAATATAAACTGAGCCTCCCATTTAATAAATAAGTAAAATGTTTAAAACAAGAAAATAAACACATAAGTACACACTAAATTTGTACAGCTTCAATGTAATTTAAAACTAATGCTACTGAAATATGTGAAGAAAACATATATTAATATAATTTGATCATTTATGTGTACTCCCACTGTGTCCACAGTCACTAAAATCTTGTTCTTTTGTATGTTTATGATATGAGAGAGAGAGAGAGAGAGAGAGAGAGAGAGAGAGATGCTAGTATGTAGACTAGTCTAGTGTCATACTTACTATGTAGGTAAGCTTAGAGTGAACTCAACTTCTGATCCTCCTACCTTCAGTTCACAAATGCTGGAATGGCAGGATGCAACAGAACCAAATACTAAAGCAAGCTAAACAAGCACTGGACCAACTGAGCTACATTTTACCTCCCTTATCTTCTTTTTAGAGGGAACATCTTTTGGGGGTAAGGCCAATTTGTTATTTAAGAAAAGCTAAAACATCCTTGCTAAAGCTTTCTCTGGTGCTAAAAGAAGCATGAAAGCCAATGCTTATTTTTATAATGGCATATTATTTGGGGTGTGAATGAATTTTCTTGGAAAGACATTTTAATCTTTCTTTGTTGACTAAAACAATCTCCAGTAGCAACTAGGAAACTCTGAAATTAAAAAACTGTCTTGATGCACTCATCAACTATGTATTAACATACAGTTTTACCATAAAGAACCTAATTTGATTGAGAAAAAATATTTAAAGCAAATTCTGTGATCCATGTATGAAATAGTCTCCATATGCATATATGTTTGAATACTTAGCTCCTAATTGGCAGTTATTTTTTGGAAGGTTGAGGGACCATTAGCAAAATGAATATCAGTTGAAGAGGTGTCTGCTTCTTGTTCTACTAAACTGTGAGGAGAGAGTTAATGTCCCACCACACATTGTGCCATATGGAGCCACCATCAGCACACTCTATCTGGGTGGACCAACAATTAATATAACATAATAAACATAATAAAATTATGCTGCAAATTTTGTTTATTATTTTGATATCCTTAGTCTCAGTTACTACATAGTCTTAATTACAAAAGAATTTACTTTTTTATCACAATAATATTTCATTATCAAAACTCTTAAATATGTGGAAAGTTCTATAGTATTGTAATATGTCCTAAAAAGGACTATATAAGATTCTAATATATCTGTAGGCAATTAATTTTAGACTTCAATTAAATTTACAATTTTAAATAAATAAACAGACTTACCATAGCTTTCCCAGTTCACAAATCAGACTTTGATCTGAGTGAACTACTTAAGCCCACAGAGTTAAAGTAGACTGTATTTCAGAAGTGTCTGTATTAGGAACTAGGAAGAGGATTGTACAAATGCTGATGGTATGGAATGCTAATTCTGGAGCCTATGCACTTTTAATTTGCAAAAATTGGAGCAACCTAGGGAATAACTTATTACAAGGACTTTGGATTCCTTAATGAACTTTTAAATGTTTGTTTACAAATCATTAGCCACTTAACAAATAGGCTGAAGGATTGGAAGACTCAGCAGTGAAGGAAAGAAAAGTCAGAAATTAATAGAAAATGGCTCCAAGTAGTCATTAAAATAAAATGTAGAGTATGAACATGTTTCATGAACAATTCATTGAGAAGAAATATGATGCAAATTATATAAGTAACACAACAAAAGTTTATATCTGACTTTCTAAACCATTTCTCTTCAAGCCACGTTGGCCAATACTTGGAGATAAGTAGATAAGTAGATTGTGATTTAGGATATATAGTTAAGCTAAATATTTTTAATAAAGTCTTTTCTCAAAAATCAAAAGGTAGGCTACTGGTGAGATAGCAGCTTATAGAGGTACTTAGAACACAACCCTGAAGAACCAGCATTGTAATGTTAAGGGATAAGGAAGGTGAAGAATTTCCATCTCTGATCTCTTTTTTTTTTTCCTCTGAGATGATCTCTGTCAAAACTAGTACTCTTACCAAATGGCCCAGCTCCTAGCGCCAGTACTGCAGGAAAGAGGAGTACAGTGTATACATTTGTGGGAGATTCCAACAACACTGGATGCTACCAACCCTATATTGCATATACTTGCACTTGCTATATTTCTCTTTCTATATTTATTTCTTCTCATAAGTGAAATTAGTCTAACAAAGTCTCATGCAGTTGAGGATTCTGGTACAACACAATGACTCCCAAATATAGCTTTGCAACAGACTTACACATATTCTTATTCATTTTTGAAAACAAGTATATTTAGTCATGTATCTTCTAAGAAATTGTGAATTATGGTGATGGGGAAATAAGTTGTCATTTCCAATAAAATTTTAATTTTATAAACCTTTCATTAAATCTAATAAACTTGTCTAGTTCTCTACTTGAGTCACTCGTGTCCTAATGGGGCAGCCTTAGTATTATACAACAACACCATGATGCCCAACTTTTTAAGTGAATGCTGGGAATTTAAACTTAGGTCTTCATGCTTGTATTATACTTTAACCACTTAAATCATCCCCTTATGAGTAATTTTTAATGTTGACTGGATAAAACAAACAGTGTACTAATACTTTCCTGGAAAATGATAGCCTCTGAAATCTTATGGATCATGGCCTGCTACTTGTCTAACCTAAGATCTTGTATTTGTTTTCTTGGTTCACTCTATCAGCAGTGATCAATGATTTCCTTCCTTCCACTCAAACATCTCCTCCAGACATAGGGTTTACACTGGCTATTCTTTGTGCTTAAAGCTCTCTTGCTTTAAGTATCTCCTCAGGTCTCTCCTTCAATCCCTTATATTTTCACTCTAACGTTGCTTTTCACCGAGGACTCTTCTGATCGGCCTATAGAAAATCCTATACCTGTATGATGTGCTTATTCTTATTTTGCATATCCTACTTTATATCATTATTTAATTATCTGTCACCTTTTCCAGTTTGGCTCTTCACTCAGTCTCCTAGTCCAGCAGAATAAAATTTCAATGAGTGAAAGTCACTTTCACATACAGCTGAATATCTAATCTCCGAAGCAAATGACTCAGCAGTAGGTTTTAGCTATATGGGTGATTTTGTTGGAAAATATTCCTTTTCTGAATACAGCATAAGAGAGCACAATCTCAGCTGTCAAAACCACTCTCTCCACACTTCTAGGGCCACTAGATCACTAGGTCAGACTCGGTCCTGAATATGCTTTGTGAACTAAATCTGAGGAGAAATAAAACTAAGTAAAAATAATATTAAATCTGAAAATAAATAAAACTAAACAATTCAACTATTGAGAATCTAGCACACATTATTGGGTTGACTCTTGAGCCTTGACTCCTAGTTCTTGTAATTAAGGTTCTCAAGCAAACAATTTTATCTTCTGGGTGTCTATGATACACCCTCAAACAAAGTACTGACCTACTTTTATAAATTCCCTCTAGATTCTAGATTCAAGAACCATTTCTTTCCACCTATCAGTGCTATGGATTTCCCTCTTTAAACCATTATATGAAAGCAGAGTAAGCTTGAAAAGGAAGGAGAGAGAAACGGAAGGGTGCCGCCCACCCTCAGTCTGTTATGCTCCCTCTGAGCATAGACACAGTTCATTATGACACTTGAATCTAGGTACTAATGTGACAAAGTGTGTGTGTGTGTATACATGTATGTGCATGTGTTTGTGTATATAGACAAGCACATGCATGCAGGCTTTCTTTTTCAGTATTACAATAAATCTCAAGGTCTTGCATGTGCTAGTTCTTCTCTGAGTACCACCAGGCACAAGTAACACAGTCTTTGAGAAGAGTATAAATTTTGAGGTTCATTATGTGTGCAGTGATTTTATAAATGTTGTCTTATTATCCTCATACGAGTACACCAGAAGCTAGTCTCTCTTTTGCTATTGAGGTTGATTCACAAATAGAGGAAAGACAAAGACATTAGGCATAAAAAGAAGCCGAGCCAGGAGCTGAAACTAGAAGTTTCTAGTTTCAATCACATGTTTTGTTTCCTATCTTTCCCATGTTGTAATTACTGTAAGCAGGTGCTAGGCAGTTCTGTTATTTGATTTGATGTATATAGTTGAATTTTCTTCCCCGGAGTGTTAATATCTCCGGGAAGAGAAAATACTTTATCTTTTTCTATTTTTCCCATACATCCCACAGAAAAAAATGACCACAATGTTTCAATGTTAAGACACCATTCATTATTCATTACCTAGAACAAGATGTTAGATAGCATATGGGTAAATACTATTAAACACACAACAAGCCACATCTTTTCATTTGTCTTGTTCACAATGTCTGTTCAGAAGCACTCCAACACAAAAATCCCTATCAACAACAGCATCCTGGCACCCTGGACCAAATAGGTATCATCAATCAATCAGTCAGTCCTGCTTTTATTACTCTATTGTATCTTATTTTTCAACATATTATTTTTAACTATGAGGAATGCTGAGTTTTTAAACTGAATGTGACGTGTGTATATGCCTAGGATAAAGAAAAATTCAAAGACTCTATCACTAGACATTAAAGACTTCATTTTGTCCTGAATGGAAAAACAGATTAATTCTAAGAACTTAGAAAATTTCCATCAGTAAACACATATTTCTAATTATCACCAACTTAAACTCAGTTAATTGGGTTGTCGCTAATTGATAAATGATTTTACTCTATTGATTGGCATTTTAAAACTAAAAATCACCACCCCACATTTTAATTATTGAATCTGAGTATGCACGAAGTGGACCTGGAAATCAATTCTCACCATTTTGACATTTCTTCTATCTGTCTCTCCAAATGCTTGGATTTAGTCTGACATCTTCTGCATGTCTGGGAAGTTGAACATTTAAAACTGAAAGTTTCATTTTGGAGAATTCAGTTTGGATGTTGGATATAGCCTGCTGCAAAGCTTTTTGGAGTGTCTCACATGTCTGTCATGTACAATTTAGTCAGCAGAGAACTGTAATATGGAAAAATATCAAAAGTGAATGTTTTAGAGAAATAATACCTTTTATGAACAACTCAAATTGCCTGTCCTTGAGGCTTTTTATCAATATGGCATGTCAAACCACTTCAATATTCACTGACCTTTCAAAGTTTTCAGTTCTGACTCTTTTAGGAAGCTCTCAAAATTATGTAATGCTCTGTGCTACATTTTACCTTTTGTGCTTATAATTCATATGAATCATGCTGATTGCACTTTATTTTCCTTTTATCTGTTTCCAAGTAACGGAGTATTTCAAACTTAACTGTTTGAGGAAAAACCTCAAAACACATCACTTATTTGGAAGGACAAGCAATAGATTATTGTCCTCTGTGAATTTACTCTAATTCTCATTTGCCTGTTTAGTGTGAGTTTGGAAGGGTTTTGTTT
Organism: Chionomys nivalis; assembly: GCF_950005125.1. NCBI lineage: Eukaryota > Metazoa > Chordata > Mammalia > Rodentia > Cricetidae > Chionomys > Chionomys nivalis. The sequence continues at coordinate 71,450,275 of NC_080090.1, read as the reverse complement.
AGATTTTTTTGTTTTGTTTTGTTTTGTTTTTTGAGAAGACATATCAGAGAAGCCCAGCATCTTTTCATCTGCATAAATATTTCATTACCAAAGATGAACTCAGTTTGAGGATACTTTGCTATGTATGAAATAGGCTCAATTAATTGCGCACCAATTAATCTGTAGTTTTGAGAAATCACTGTTAGTTACAACACGTTGCTTCTTCGATGAGAAGAATATGTGTGTGACATTTGCTGTCGGCGTACCTCCATAAGGACATGCATCATTGTACATTTAGCAGCACCAGAAAAATGATACATTTTAAAGCAATTCTGTAATGTGGCACTATAAATGCCTTCAGGTGTCTGTACTTGGGAAGACTCAGTTACTACAGATGATTTCTTGGCATACAGCACCCCCTACCTTCAGTAAATGAAAATATATATGTGAAAGAAAGCTTTGGTGCAGTTTTGCTGGTGTGTGATCATTCGAATTATTCTCTTATGACTTCTTCATTCAACATAAACAAAAAAAATAAAAATAAAAAAAACAAAAAACAAAAGTTAAAACTTTGAAACTAAAGAAGAGAAAAAGAAAATACCAGGAAACCAAGACAAGAGAAAATTTAAAAGAAATGTAGACAAAGGGTGTGCATGCTTTGTGTATCTTTCCTACATGCTTGGCATGTAGTTGGGCTGCAAAGTTTAATATTTTTTAAATGCCTGCAGAGCTGACTTAGTGAACAAGAGCACTTTTATTTGAAAGAATGATGATACAGGAATCCCAGTTTAAATCTCCAGCATGCACGTTAGAAGCTGTGTGTGGCTGCATGTGCCTGTTACCCTAGCATTGAGGCACAGACACAAGCAGACCCCAAGAGCTCACTGGCCAACCAGTAGTCCAAACAGTGAGATTTTGGTTTAGTGAGAGATCCTGGCCCTTGGCAATAGGAAAAAACTAACAGAAAAATATCCCCAGCATCTTGTACTGACCCTGTATCAACACATACAAACATATTTGCCCATACACTCACATGCATATAAAACACACAAATATACCATTATAAATATCACACACACACACACACACACAGAGACACACACAGATGACTACAATCAGAATTTGTAATCATGGTTCCTCTTTGTAGACTTCCACATTAGTGTCTACATTCATTGATATGATTGCCTTAGTTTCCCTGTCTACCCTGGAGTACAGACAGCTGCACTTGGTAACTGTAGATAAAAGTATATGAGATTGTTTTTAAAATCAAAGTTTTAAGGAGTAAAAATTAATGACAACACTCAATATAATGTCAAGGAGACTGCAAAATGGGAGCAATATGTAAGAATGTAACAATCTTACTGTTGCTTCAATTTAAAGGCAGATTTCAAGATTCTAGAAGGAAGAAAAAGAAATGTGTGGAATTTGACGAGGGATTGAAATACATGAATTACCAGTAATAACCGTATAATCACCTACATGTGGTAAGATTAAGTTCTCTATCATTCCTACTTTTAATAGTACAGAGAGGTAATGTTCTCTGGCGACCTTTCCCTAACTGAGGGTACACTGGAGGGCTAGGACGACAGAGCTGGAGTAACAGGACAAAGTATGGCCATTGCCCATAATTTGTAGCATCTTGTAGGATTCTGCTTAAGAGGACACACAGAAGCCAGTGTTAAGTTACAGAGGTAGATATAGAGAGCCATCTCTCATTCTCTCAAGAATCAGGACACATTCCTTCTTATCTTGCAGTCTCTTCTCAAAACAATGTCAACAAACAAGCCTTGAGTTGTAGCTAGGCTTCAATCAGCACCTTAATGACTTCTAACAAGTGGGCTATATCCCATGATATACAACTCTGTCCCCTTGCTGTCAAGCAGAAAACTGTAAGGTGGTAGATATCCCTCACGTTCTCTGTAATTGAAGGCTGCCTCTTTCTCTTTCTGAACCCTGGAATGCTGCTTATGGTATGATGCTATAATTACCCTAGCATCCTGGGAAATTAAGGGAATAGAAGGCTCTTTCTCTTAGGATCCCCATTAGACTATCCATTGCAGCTGCCTCTTCTAATCAGCCCTTCCTTGGGTGTTAAGGTTTGCTCACCCAGCACAGACTACAAGTCTCTATAAAGCTCATCCAAAGGGCAGTTCACCTAAGATTCTTTTTATGGACTATTATATTATCTTTTAGGGGTTAAAACAGCATATCCAGTGTGGAAACAAGAAGCAGACAGGAAACCGGCAAAATACTAAACATGTGCTTGAAATATGAAGTGGGTGCATGTTTGAAGAAATTGTAGCTCTTTAACACCATAGTGGTTTTTTTTTGTTTTGTTTTGTTTTTTGTTTTTTTGTGTGTGTGGCTTTCTCTGCAACATTCAGTCATTAGTCCTGCTTTGTAATCCCATGCAGCCATTTCTAACCAGAGAGTTTGACATTATCACTAGTAAGAAACAGTCATATGGAAATCAGTAATAGCCTGTGTATAATAACTGTGAATATTTTCAGCAGTGCTGCTTGCTTAGTAGTTTCAAAATAATTCAAATAATGCTTCACCAAATATACATTTCAATGCCACTTACACTGTTGACTTTTTTTATACTGGACTAGTTTATCTAGCTTCCTACTTAAATGCTAGCCTTACTCTGTTGTCTGTCCTTGTGACACGGTGGATATTTTATCTATGTATGACTTTTGTTCTTATAATTAGTCATCATTCTGAATTACTAACCCCTAGCACTGATGCTGTGCAATTATTTCTTCCAAAGTATCCACTCCCTCAGAAATAAGCGAAGTTCATAACATTCAGTAAGCTAAAGAAACTTAGAATGCACAGACAACTCATGAAATTTACAATGCGTGGAAGGCTTAGAGAGCTACAAAACTTCCACTGTCTTTTTTATAGTTACAAAAGGAGAAACAATTGCTGGATAGAAAAGACTCCAGAGGAACTGCCTACAAGTTGGACAGAGAACTGCGGAACATAATCATCATGAGTTGCCATCATGCTGGGATGGACTTTCCAATGATATTGTTACATTTTAATAACATATTCTTATAAGTAGAAATAATAAAGTCATTGGTTCATTAGCTACACTTAAGAGGAATCATTATTTCATAGAACATTGGTGTTGTCTCTATGGTAAATAGAAATTTGCTCAAAACTCCCCAGGAAAGGACTCATAGCACCTACATTAGAAAATACCTAAAGTGGTGCCTACATAATCTACATGTAGCTTTAGGGTTTGTTGTTGTTTGTGTTTTACTTTCTACCTCCCTATCAGGGGGTTTCTTTTTACACATCTCTATTTACACTATGGCTAGGTAAGAAATGACTTGAATTCTAACACTAATGAAAAGCTAGTGATGAGAAAAAAGGTCATTTTGAAGCTAAATGTTAATATCAGCCTTTCTCATTATGGAGCACATTAGGTTGTCTAAACTTTTATCTAAGATGTTTATTATTATTAGTTATGCAAAAAACAGTGCACAGTTAAATTCATTTCATTGTATGAGACAGTAAATCATTCAACAAAAATGATTCCTGCCTAACATTAAAAACATACTTAACTTGAGATTCATTAGTCATAATGAATGTGGGTTTTGTCCCATGTAAATTTTAAAAAATATGTTCATATTTCACAAGTTGAACAACTGTCCACATTCAAGATAGAGACTGAAATGCAGTGCCTGGCAGTTTAGACAATGAAGATGGGAAAGGATTGCACGTTTACTGTTTAGTCTGCTGAAGGTAAACAGAAATCATTTACTTTAAAAGACTTGATTATCACCATATTTCAATGTATATTAGGATTTATAAACATGAGTTAGTTGCCATTATTTGTTCACTCCTGCCTGCTCGATGAATAGTGATGCATGATACACATCTCAAAACTTCGACAAATGAGACTTTTGGAGGTCATGGGACTCAGGTTTCTGGTATATGGAGCGATTAGTCACACTTTCTCTTTCTAAACAGAATTGTAGGTCAATTTCAAAGCCAATACTGACTCTGTGAGTCTGATTTCACCCTGATAGAAGGAGAGATATTCTCGCAACTTTCTAGGGCAAAGAATTCAAAACTAGTGAATTTACTTATTTAATACAGAGGAACCTTGAAACAAGTGGGAATATGTGTTGGCAGAGGGTGAAATAAGAATTTCTTCGGTAATGACAGGCACTGTGAGAGAAAGGCAATGTTCAGTCTGTGTGGAGGTCTTGGAGCTTTGCTTTGATCATGGCCACACTTAGGGGCATGGAGAGGAGCAGGTTACATCCGCCATGTACAGATGAAGGGACTGAGAAATTGATGATTAGAATTTATTCTATCAGTTTGCAGGAGAAAAGGCCATAACTACTTTGGAGATTACAATCTTCACTGTCTGTTTTCCTAAATAAAATACAATGGGGGCAAAATAAAAAACCAAACTTCTTGTAAAGAGAAAACAATGCAGGATGTTAAAATTTTCTTTGCATGGATATAATAATTCATTTTCTTAGAAAGAAATAACAAATTCAGACCAACATTTTTCCAGTTTTATAAGATGCATGTATCCTTGACAAGTAAGAATTAAGTATACTTAAGGGATACACTGTGATTTTATAAATAAATTATTTTCCTAATCAAGTTAATGAACATATTTGTTGCTTTTAGGTAGATAAGGCATTAGGAAATAAGAAGAGACTGATTCTCAAATGGATGTCACAAAACATACAACACCAACAGTGCAGCAAGCAATGTCCATTCTAGTTTTCATTTCTGTGAACTGAACTCTGCTAGAGATAGCAGCATATCACTGACTTGAGGCTGCACCCAAGCTTATGGAGTTGGTGTGACTCAGCAGAAAGAAATCACTTACCTGAGTTGAGGTTGAAGACAAACTGCACTGAAAGTTTCCTGCTGCTGACAGGGCATGAGTTATGAAAGTGCTCTGGTAAGAAAGACACCTCTAGCACCTGGAGAGATAGGTCCATGGTTAAAAGCACTGACTGCTCTTCCAGAGGACCCACTCCAGTTACAGACACCCTCATACAGACATGTGTGAAGGCTAAACGTCATTGAGATTGAGCATAAAATAAAAATAATAAAAAGGGAGACTTTTGAATTTGGGGGGAAGGTGTGTTTAGGGATTAGTTTTCTTTGGTGGGGCACAGGATAATAATGCATGCATTTCTTAAACTATCAAAATTATTGAAACATTTTGCTTCCTACTTGAATATAATTTGAATACAACTAGATCCATATATAGTAAAATATATTTGAAAATACTTTGCTTAATTTTAGAGCATAAGAAGAATATTTTGACATTAAGACCCAAAGAAAACCACTAGCTGGGAGGAGGACCAGCAAAGTTGCTGCTGTTGCAAGTCACTGACACACTCTGCCATCATCAGAAATAATGGTGTTTCATTCCCTCATATTTCCCACTCTGCCATCATCGGAAATTATGGTGTTCCATTCCCTCATATTTCCCACCTAATCACCACTATGTCCTCTTCTGTAGCAGAGCTTTGTCAGGAAGAGGAAACATATTTTGCACAAAGAGGCTCCAACTTCCTTTTTATTTTATCTCTGTGAAGTCTCAGTAAAGAGAGAAGGAAAGTGTTACCATGGATACAGTGATAAGCAAGCATAAAGAGTAGGATCAGTGAAGTGGAAATGAGAAGAACTCAGGGATGGAGGAACAAGCATCTTCCAGTCTGTGATCATCAAGTGTGAGACTGGAGCCTCTGTAAAATACATTCTCGGCTTCAGAAAAGCAGGTGTCACAAGGTTCAGCAAAAAGACTTCTGTACTCCAGCAGCAATGTTAGCCATGTCTCTGACCTGTCTGTTTCACAATCCTACTGAAGTTGCAAGAATGGAAAGTTTTAAATAGGCAAAACCTACTAAGATGGAGGAAATATAGAGAAGACAGCAGTAACAAACTTAGAAAAGCTGCTCTAACTGGAGCAGCAGAAGAAATAAAGCTGACCAAACAAAAACAATCAAAATCCAAACACTAAATCAGAACACGAAAAAGAGGGGAGACCCATGCCAGTTGATAGACTAATTTCAGGAGATTCAGAAACTCAGAAAACTAAGTATCTCATGTTTCCTTAGGAAGGAACATCAAACTACTAAGGATTAAGGGAACGAGGTTAGGAAATTCAATTAGCCCTTTCCCACTTATTGATTAACTGATCATCTGTTCCTAATTCAGCATATGATAAGTCTTAAGTCTCCAGGGAGCTTAAAATTCAAGTACTGCCAGGTAATGGTGGCACACGTCTTTAATGCCAGCACACAGAGGCAGAAGTAGATGGGTCTAATTCAGGGCCAAGAGTAGCTTATTTGAACTATTAAAGATTGCTAGATGTTGTTATACTCACTGGGAACATGGCTCCAAAATATCTCCCAATCTATCTTCTTTAGATGTGTCTCTTCCCAGTAGCTATGAAAAGAACAGCATTCTTTTCCCTACACCAAAGTGATCACTTAGGTCTAGTAATGAAATCTGAGTTATTTCTTTCCAACCATTACTTGTCACAAGATTGGGCTCGGTCCAATGCTGATAGCAGGTACCATCTCTTAAAGAAGACCTCTACAACTAGGGCAATTACATCATGGTTAGGGTACCACTTTTCAACTTGACAGTTTGTTCAAGTTCCATTCTCATTCCCAACTTGATTCTGAATAAAATGGTCTACTGAGTACAAAAAGGGACTTCTGAACTACCTAGCTTAGTTTGCAAATAGAGAGTTCCCTTGCAACCTGTTGGAGGAGGCTGATTGTTTGTCCTGGCCAACCGGCTAGCCTAGCCCTGAAATAACCACATGGAAATTGTATTAATTAATTCACTGTTTGACCCATTAGCTCTAGCCTCTTATTGGCTAACTTTCACATTTTGATTTAACCCATTTCTCTTAATCTGTATATCACTGTTGTCGGCGTTTTCTGTCCTGCCCAGTTCCTGCAATCCTTAAGTCCCAAGGAAATCACACAGAGGTCTACATTAATCATAAACTGATTGTCCCACTAGCTCAGGCTTCTTCTTAACTCTTATAAATTATATTAGCCTATTATTCTTATCGGTGTTAGCCACATGGCTCAGTACCTTTTTCAGCAAGGCAGTCACATCTTGCTTTTTCTGTGGCAGGTCAGGGCTGCAGAGGAATGGGCTTCTTCCTTTACAGAATTCTCCTGTTTTCATTTACCCACCTCTACTTCCTGACTGATTGTCCTGCCTTTACTTCCTGCCTGGCTAGTGGCCAATGAACATTTATTTAAAGTATAATTGACAGGATACAGACCAAGGTCCCACACCATATCTCCATGTGGCAGTAGTTTACCGGTAAAGATTCAGCATGTCTGACTCTGGTGGCAGCTCCATAGTGTCTCCTCACTCTGTCTTCTTCTTTTCAGCATTGTTTAATTTCCCCCACCTACTTAAGTTCTGCTCTGTCTACAGGCCCAAAGCAGTTTCTTTAATTAACCAATGAAAGCAACACAAAAACAGAAGGACCTCCTATACCACCAATGCAGAAAGAGCAGGATGGGCTAGTTCCTTTAATCTGTGGTGGCTGGTCCTGAGTGGTTCAAGTTCCTGTACTAGATTGAGGAGAAGTTACAGCAAAGTTAGTCCTGTTCAGACCTAAGGAAATATACATATGAACAACACTAAGTGCACTCTGTCTGCCTTCTCCCTTGCCCTCTATCTCTCCCTCCCTCTCTGCCCCCTCTTTGTGTGTGTGTGTGTGTGTGTGTGTACATATGTTTGTATACCAATAGTGACACATAAACTAGACATTGAAAAGTAGGGAACACAAATCCTGGAACAAAAGTAGTATTCCCTCAAATGATGATGAAAGGCCATAAGAGAATAGCAAGAGCATTTTAAGCAGAGACCCAATGAGGAAAAGAGGGACTAACGTAGATATTTCATCATTTCCCCCAAGTTCTCAGCCATTGTGGATCTTGTAATTTTTGAAGGAGCAATAATGAAATGTTTGTTTGTGTGCATGTGCTATTGTGTGCATGTGAGTGTGGTGGAGAAAGAGAGAGAGAAAGAGAGAGAGAGAGAGAGAGGTAAAAAAGTGAAAGTGAAGGCATACATAAGGGAGGAAGAGGGAGATACAAAGAGAAAGCTTGAGAGGGGGAAGGAGGGAGGGAGAAAGAGAGGGAGAGTGAGAAGAGTACATCCAATGGAAGATGCTGAAAAATAGTGATAGCTATAAAATATAACCATTAACTTTAAGAAAATCAGAAAATGCAATATAATAATAGAAAAATATTCAGTGTAAATTGTGTATTCATAAGCAAATAAATAATCCCTAGTGTTGGTTTAAGTAAACATTTTCATATAGTAGTATTGGAAGGAAAAAAAATAGGAGTGGCACATATAAAGAATTTTAGACCCCTTTCTTATAATAAAAAGTCAATGTATAATGTCTAAAAGGAGTGACAAATTATCTGAGAACACTTATGAATTCATACTAGCATCAAAATGTCATATAAAACAGCCAAAAGAATCCAAAGTTGCCTCTTCTGGATAGGAGACTCCAGACTGAGGGAGTACTGAGCATGAAACCAGTGTCTAAACAGGTGTGCTGGAGCCAAGTCAGATCCTGCTTGTAGAGTCATCTATGCATATCTATGCATATCTATGCATATCTCTTCCATTCTCCCTCATCAGTGATATCAATCTCCTGGGCTTGAAATTGGTCATGTGGGAGAATATTGAGGAGGAATTCAGAAAATGGTGTACGATGAGCGTTCTCCACCTCTGGTGAGCTGGTGGTTGATCATTTCTAAGTACTCCATTGACCATATGTCAAGGCTACTTGTCTTTCATCCACAAACTCAGAAACCATGTGTAACTCAGTCAACAATGAATAATAAATAGCTTCCTAATAGCAAACCATTCCAGGAAATGTTTTTATTATCCTGGGTCTTAAGAATATTGATAACCTAAAAGGGCATAAGACTATAAAAGTTATGTTAATATGATCACAAATTACTCTAATGAGGAAGAAAAAGAAAGCACTTAAATTTATGCAGATGGCAAGAGCTTTGTGAATAACTAAAAATTTTTAATGATCTATGGAATTGTACCTAAGAATGCTATAAGACAATATATGATTTTAAAAGGAGCCACAATATCAAGAAAATAAAGATTAAAATTAATATAAGCTTATTTAATATTTTAATTATAGCACAAATGTTTTAAAAGTGTTAATAAAGAAGATCAGTAGAAGAAAGGTAGGAACTATCATCTATCTATCATTCTCTCTCCCCCTCCCTCCATTCTTGTTTATTATGTTTATTATAATATCTTTCTTAAACATTCCAGCCCCATTTGCCTAGGTTGGCACCACCAACAGTGAAAGGTACCTTCCATCATCAGTTAGTAAAAAATAAAATGTCTAACAGATAAGACTATAAGACAGTCTCATCAAAACACCTCAATATTTGAGTGTCTCTCCTCCCAAGTGACTCTTGATTGTGTCAGTTTTGATAGCTGAAGTTAACTATGACACTTGCCCTGTGACCTCACTTTTTCCTCCCCTTTTTATTAAAAATAGATTATTTTCTCATGTAATATATCCTGATTACAGTTTCTCTTTACTCTACTCCTCCCAATTCCTCCCTACCATCACATCTATTTAGATCTATTCCCTTTCTGTCTTTCATTAGAAAAGAACAGGCTCTTTTTGAGAAAATAGTGAAGGCTAATACAGGAGAAGGATTCAAAAGACTTTTCATCTTCTTGTTACAGCAAGAAAAGGTTAGAATTCAACTTGGGAAATATTCATCTCAACATATTTTAGCTGTGGAGATATTGGGTGAAACTTTGATGTCCAACTAAACCACATGAGAAGGGGCAGAGGTGTCTCTAAGAAATATGGAGCCAGAGAAAAAATATCTTTTCTAATCATTTGACTAACACATTCCTTTATATAATTATCTTCCTACAAGTCTCAAATAACATAGACTTTATTAGGTGGTCTTCCATATGGACCATCTCACTTAATTAGCATGTAACTTTTGGTAAATACCCTATTTGATAGTGATTCTACAGCAACCAAACACTAAGATGATCAAAGGGCAAACAAATGAAATTTTATGCCTGGTGGGGGTCAATTCTGTATTCTGTCAATTACGTTTTAAGTAAATGCTGATTGGTCAGGCAGGAAGTACAGGTGGGTCAACCAGAGAGGAAGTAGAGGTGGGGCAATGAGAACAGGAGTATTCTGGGAAGCAGGAAACTCTCTCCGCTAGTCCTGCCCAGATCATGGAAGAAGCAAGATGTAATCTACCCAGCTGAGAAAGGTACTGAGCCATGTGGCTAATGTAGGTAAGAACAATGGGTTAATATAAGCTACAAGAGTTAACAAGAAGCCTGAGCTAATGGGTCAATCAGTTTTATAACTTATGGAGATCTCTGTGTGATTTTCTTTGGGGCTTGCTGGTTGTGGGGTATCAGGTGGGACAGAAACCCCAACAAGCAGGCCCTTCATGTTACATATGCCTAATTAAGGAGAGAAAGAATCTAATAAACAATAAATATAAAATATTAAGATAATTTGTTTGATTTCAGAATGCAAAATCCTCATTAATGAACTTAAATACATACATCCTTCTTGTCACAAAGCTTAAACATCATTTACCATGTTTATAATATTCAATTCTTACTTCTGTCTTTTTTCTATGAAAATCCTCTTCCAGAGAAAATTGTCATGCTTACCAACATTAGTAATAGTACTCTGCTTTTCTGTAAAATAATATTTTAAATCATTGCTTTCCCATGTAATGAGCTTAATGAGGAAATGCTAAAAATTACAATCAAAGAGAACATATTATTCTTGTCATCACAATTTAAGTCAATTATGCAGTGTTTCTAAAATGAAGTCTCATAGACTGGAACTATGAATAAGTCAGATATATCTGTCTGACGGAGTTCTATAAGAGCTACTGTATAATGAAGAAACACTAGTTCAAACAAGGATAAGGCACTCTCCCATTTCTAAGATCTATTTTTGTATGTACTGCTTTTGCTTACTGTACCATTTAAAATTTTTGTTGATTTGCCTGCAAATTATGTACACAGTAACTTGAAACTTTTCTCCAATGAAATTTTCTTACCATAACTTCAAAGCATAAAAGGGATAATTTCCATTTCTAGGAACTGTGTATGCCTTGGATCTTCTACAAGAGAGCTGGTAAGGCATGGAGAATAGAAAGAAACTCAGCAAGCAGAAAAATCTCTGGATTTTTGGGTTACCAATACACTGTGATTTAACATGTGAAAGCATTTGTCATAAAACAAGAGGCTTTATGAGGAGAAGGAAGTAATAGCTCTGGCTAAATTTCTTAAGATACAGCTGCTATATGCTTACCCCAAAAAGAAATTAAGCCACTGTGTTCCCTGTGGAGCAGAACTATGAAATACAAGCATTACCCTTGAGTTGCTCATAATCTACCTTCTTAAAATATTAGAAAATGGTGATTAGTCAACATGAATAAGATAAAGAAAGCAGATATAAAAGGGAAAAGTCTCATAAGTAGAATTTTGTGTTGATGAGAACCAATTGCTAAGATTGATCAAAATGATCTTAATCACTCTTGTGAGTCACCCCCAACTGATTCTAATCTCTTTAGGATATTGAGAATATTATCGGCAGAGGAAATGGCTTTATCTTTCCAAGGAACGCAATTATATTACTAAATGTTTTTTGGAAACATTTAGTTCATTAAGAGGGAGACAAAGACAAATATCACTGGCCTGAAATTGTTAGTTCAGAATCACATGGTGTGAAATTGAAAACATGCATTGACTGAAAATTATAAATATGCCAGCTACTGAGTGGAAAACATTATGTGATTTTAAAATTGTACTTTCTGCTGACTTTAATGGGACATTAGGAAATGATGTCACAACTGTCCACAGTGTTGTAGTATACTTCATGTGCTTCCATTATAAATGTTCCACATTATACGGTGAGTAAGCAATGCCTGATGACAGATGTGAAGACACAGATGGGAAGCCAACGTAAGCTGCTGTTTACCGGAAACAATAAAACATAAAAAGAACAGCAGGATTTCTGAATGAAAAAGACAAACCAGTCACTACTTCCATTTCCCCAGTCACTGTAGGAGCTCCCCTCCCACTAGCTATGTAAACTTCAATGATGTGCTCAATCTAAGTCTCAGATTTCTTGTCTATAAAATAAAAACAAGCACTTCTGAATCGTGACTTTTGATGAGACTAAAATAGGCGGGAGAGCATGTGACATGATATACGAAACATTAGACACTGTTATTTTTCTATCTCCCCTTTAAGTAACCATTTTGATTTTAGAATTTAACAATGCAAATAGGCATATAGTATTGTTTGATAGAGATCAGTAATCCTTATCAGCTTCCTACAAGTTGTAATGATGAGAATTGAATAGAAAAGAGTTATATCTAGCAATTTTGCAATTAAGAGAGCAGAGGGTCTCTCTAAGAGTAGTAAAAATCACAATGGTTCTTTACTAGTCAGCATAATACATAAACCTGCTTTCCTAATGTATGCATTCTATTTCTAGAAATGACTATTTGTTGTTTCTTGCATTTATTAAATCTACGAGCCTTCACAGAAAAAAATTCACATACACTTATTCTCAAAATCATTTGACAGTAGTTACATTCTTTTTCAATCTTACCAGATATCAGAATAATTGCACCACCCAAAATGTCCAAGTCCGATTCTCTGGCAGACGTGACTTGGTAAATCTGGATTGATGTCAGTCATCTATGATTAGAGCTAGGAGATTATCCTGGATGATCTAGGTGGGCCCAGTTTAATCATGATAATATAGAGGAGGAAAGCAGGACTAAGGGATGTACAGACCAGATAAGCCTTTGCTTACTTAAGAGATGAAAATGAATGAGTCAACCACCTCAGCTGGAAATGACAAGGAAACAGATTTTTCTGTGAGCATCCAACAGATAATTCAGTACCACTGTACCTTTATTTATTTATTTATGTTTTTTATTTTTTGGTGAGACAATTTCACCTTCTGATAAAAAAAAAAGACAATTTATTTGTGTTGCTAAGGCAACTAAATGTGTAAAAAATGTATTATAACAGGAGTAGTAAACTAACATGCAAACCCTCTTCTAAGTATTTTCGTGTATTTCATGACTTTCATTAAATCATTTTCATTAAACAGCCTATAGCTTTAGGTTAGTATCATTTATCATTACTATTTCATTCTTATGACTAGTCAGAAACAAAACAAAGCAAAGTTTAACCTGACAAAGACAACAAGAAGTCAATCAAAAATTTGTATTTTACATTTTGTCTATGGAGTCATCATTTCTTTTAAAAAAAATTATTTATTCTTTTCATGGGCCAGGAGTGGCTGCTATAGTATGTGTATGGAAGTTAGAGGAAAACCTTCTGGAGACAGTCTTCTTTAACCACATAAATCCTGGGAATTGAAGTAAGATCAACAGGCTTGGCAGCAGGAGTCTTTATCCACTGACCCATGTGGCTCACAACAAGTCATCATTTGTAAACACCACAAACAGTGCCATACGCTTAGTAGATTGTCCACTGAGCCATTGATAGTTCTTGAATGCCAACAGGATTGAAAATGTTATTATTATAAACCATCAGAAAATAGATTTCCCTTGATTCAGTAGAGATAGATCAGCAGTTTAGAACATTTACTCTTTTTGCAGAGGACCTGGGTTTGCTTCACAATACCTAAATGACAGTTCACATGCCTCTGGAACTCTGATACCAGGGATTCACTACTTCTTTTTACGTCCATGGGTTTCTGTATGCATATGGTACATATTCTCAAACATGCGCAAACATAAAAATAATTAAGTAATTTGCCTCACCTTAAAGATTATTTTAAAGGCTGAGGTACATCAGTGACAATGTAAAATAGTTTTAGAATAAATTAATCCCCAAGTAAAGTAATTGTATGCTATATTACCTACTGGGGAAGGAAAAGGCTAAATTTAGGGAGAAAAGAAAATATACCGTATTGCTCTTGTAGCCAGTTTCTGTCTCATGATCATACCACCCCTCTTAAAAATATTTTCAAAAATTATATGAAATACAAAGAAAATGAAGAAATAAACCTTATCAAATGACAGGCCAAGTGGAAACCAATCATGGAAAGAAAAAGTGACATCATCAGCCACGAACCTTCACTTCCTGTATCTCATCGTCTGTCAGCTGACACTTTAGAACATTTGTTCCAATTCAGTGTGAGAAATCTAAGTGAAGATGCTGAACATTTGTAAGCACTTTTGTTCTAGCTGATACATTCATTACTCAGTACAACCGCAACAAATAGTAGACGAGGATGGGCCATTCCTTTCGTATTACTTTCTCCATTCTTGATGATCTCTTACTTCTCTACTCCAATTCCCAATGACTATTCCTGTCTTTGGAAAAGATGAACTTGCTTCCTTAATGTATGAAGTTCCAGGGCTATTTAAGTAAAATCTAAAAGTGTCATTCACCCACCCATGTTACAAATTTTACAGCACTATTGAAGGAAATTTCTTTTACATTTGGCAAGTGAGCTGAAATCAAGAAATAAGAAATCGTATCCGAACCAAAAATTAGCTTTAGGTTTTACACCAGGGGTTTAAACTCCCAAGAGACGGCAGAAACAGCTTGCTGCTAGTGAGCTAACTCAATTATTCGTTCGAGGACACTGCATGCTAAATGGAGACAAGCTCACTGTGCCGGTGAACTTAAATGCCACCATCCCTCACTGGACAACGGCGAGGTGTTTCTCCTCTGCCTGTGAAAGTTTTATTAAAACCATTTCTCTGCACAGCAAGTCAGTGACAGGTGCTAACCAAGTCAGTTGGCAAACATTATTATTTTTTAGATAGGACACTTTGAAATGGCAGTTTCATAATAACCGAGAAGTGAATAAAATACCCAGTGCAAGCGCTACACTAAGTTATGAAGTAATAAAATGTAGCATGATTGAAATATTCTCTCAACCACCCTTTGTTATTGGTACCCTTTCCAAACTGACATTCACACACACACACACACACACACACACACACACAGGCACACAAGCAGACCAAATCCTAATTTCTTGTACTTTCTAACTCTAGCCTAAGGACAGCCGCTTTCAGGAAAGTAGTTCAGACACCTAACGTGACAATGTCTTGTATAGTAATTACAAGATGACTAATTTGTAATTCTTTATGATGATTGTGTTTTACTCTGAAGAAAAAGTAGAAGTTCCAAATGAATGTTTATATTATACATGATTTCTGAAATAGGAGGTGGATCTCTTTGAGGCAGGCCTTACTGTGACTCTAAAATCAAACATCATTTACTTTCAAAGCAAATAAAACTGAGTCCACAGAAGCTGCATTTGTAAGAGTGGTTTTCTTGTCAGACCCAGGGAGTCAGTGTAGGTTATGAGTAGGACTGGGTGTGATAGATTAGTGGAAGAAGGCCACTTTGGCAGGTTGAGGCCAAGGGCAGGGCACTACAAAGTCACACCATGCTCGGAAGAGTGTTCTACTTAGTGGCTGTAGTAGCTACAGTATCACACCTCGGCTGCTGCTGCTGAAGTGCCCTACTAGATCCAGAGAATAGGGTAGTGTAAATGCCTGAATGCTGACCCTGAGTAACTACAAATATGTTAACTATATCACATTCTTACTTTTATCAGCAAGGTGTTATGTAGACAATCCAAAGACAAATAAAATTTTCCATGAGGAAGGTTGAAGGGAACATTTTTGTAAAGTTTTTGTAGCCCAACAAACCTCTCCGCAGACACAATAATCCAAATCAGACCAAATCAAACCGAACTAGAAAAAGCCCTGGTTTAATGGATGCCAACACTTGAGCGTGGGGGGTGGGGCTTCAGTCCTGAGAGACAAGATGGAAAGGAAGTCCATAGAGACCAAGGCAAGTCCCAGAGAAGGGGGCCTGGAATAGAAAGTTCCACCCAAACATTCTAGACTCCCCTGACACATGTATGCCAGAGGCTGAGATGATGCTTCCAACCAATTTTAATGGGAGTAAATATAACGAAGATCCGTTTAAGATGAGAAGTGTTCTCAGATGCGAACATTCGCAAGTATTTGAATTTATTTTTCTAACATAATATTTTTATTGCTTTTTTGGGGGAATTTTTCATCATGCACCCCAAACCCATTCACTTCTCAGCCCTTCTACCCCTCACCCTTGTAACATGCCCTTCAAAAGAAAATTAAAAATTAAATAAAAAAACAAACAAACAAGCAAAACCTCGCATCTTGCTGACATATCTGGGCAATAGCCTGCTGCTCCTCTATCGATCACAGCCTTCTGTCATACCAGTCAAAGCTCTTACTGTACTTGGACCACTCTACTCCTCCATCTTTCCTGCCTCTCCTTCACATAGTCATTTGTCTTGATGGCTTTGGGTGTTGTGGTATGTCATGCAGAATACCCCTTTGCCCAAACAGCTTTCATTGCAAATAGGCCTCCTTAGTCTGGTTCAAGGCCTCTTGCTTATGCTACACCATTGATAACTGGTCACTCATAAGGAAGCTGCTCAGATATCCTACTGCTGCCCAGAGTCATGGAGATCCTGTGCTGTGGTTTTATAGGACTGGCCCCTTCACATGCTCCAACAACTCATAGATGGGATCGGATCTGGTTGGGCCAACTCAGGGACCTGGATCTGGGTCTGGGTAGTAGCTAACTTCGTCAGTCCCTGTCTCCACTGAGGCCCTCACCTTCCTTCCACAACCCTCAATGACCCCATGCCCCTTGGGGCCAGGCCAGCATTCCCACAGCACAAAATGGACAGAATCAACAGCTCTCCAGCGCCCATACCACGAGGGGTGGGATGTGTTTGAATTTAAAGTCACCTGTAACCGAGCACATAATTCTTCACTTTCTAAATAGATGCAAGATAGACCAACATCCTATACCTGAGCAAAGTCTGTTGCTTATTGATATTTTCAAGCCAAAATAAGTCTATTTTTAAATTAAATTTTGTCTTCATTTTGACTCAGAAATCCTCATTTTCAACTATTTCATTTCCATGTTAATTGGATGGGACATAATGGCAAGAGAAAACACAAAGCCTGTGTGTTTTACACGTTCTTTTATTTAAAAAAAAAATCCTTACAAAAAGTCCTTATTAGGCTATAGCTTGGTTTCTTAAAGGCTTAATTTATTTCAGGCTGAGAGTTTAAAAACACCTATTTTAAATTATCTCTGTAAGAATAGGAATTGATTTTCCAATATAGGTGTTGCTTACTCTGGGGAATAGACACAGTCTAGAAAGAGATTGCAATAAATGCCTTTTTGTAGTTCTCGGATTTTATTTCCCTCTTCACAATCCTAATAAATATGGGGAACATTCAGGAAAATAGGGACATGAGAAGAAAACAACTTATACTTAGCTTTCCTCAAAAACACAAAAAAATTTAAATGGTAACTTTCAATGGACAGTTATGGAAGTGAACTAAAGGGCTAAAATGGTACTTTAAATTTTAAAGACTGATATTAAAATATAACTAAAGTGGAAATAAAATATGTATAAAACAGTAGCTTACAATGGGTTTTCTGTGTTCAATTTATCCCAGCAATCTTTCTAAAAGATCTTAAATCCAAGCTTCACTCAATCAACATCATCATTAAAATCTAAAGACTTAGGTTAATATGTAACTAAAATGGAAAGTTTTAAAAGAAAAAAAATAGTTAATGAGTTTTCTGATGAACCAAGGGTCGTGTGTGCAAATTATCGCACACATAGTTCTGAAAGATCTCTAGCTCCAAGCTTCACTTAATGTTTATCAAAAACTAAATAGCAATGTGCATTATTCCTTTCTTTTTCCAAGAATTTGGAGAGATTTTTGCTTAAGACCTTTTTAAAAAATACAGGTTAACTAGACCACAGAAGAGTATAATTGAAAGGAGGGAGTCAAGGTGCCCTTTTGGGGTATGTTTAGTGTTCTTAGTTTCATTAATAAAAGAATTTAAGAAAGGACTCAGTGGAATCTCTAGGACATTTTTATTGACATTTAAAAGAAAGCTCATAGGGCAAGCAGCTGCCCAGAGAAAGGAGACAAAGAAAAAGAAAAATCTGGGTCAATTGAATTTATTATATATGAGATTCGCCACATAGCAAATGAGTAGCCATCTTGTTGGGAAAAGCACTTTAAAGAAAAAGTAAAAAATGGCCAAAGTACAAGAGAAAGTAAGTTTAAGCTCTGGACAGAATCGGAAGGAAATAGACAGAAGAGAAAGAAGGAGAATACTTAGAGCTTTCTGCATGAGGATCATAAAGATAGGAAAACCCAAAATATTGATGAATCTGGAGGGATCACTCAAGGGGTCGGTTTCTGGAAAGGAACACACATTACCTCACTTAAGGGCTAATTTTCCTCCTATCTTTTTAGCATGGTCTTGATAAACCTGCCTTCCTAGGTCATCTCACCTTCCTAAGGGGTGGGCCCTAGTCAGATAATTTACTTGTGTAACTGGAATGTTAGATAACCACCCAGGTCAGATATTACATTCTTTTGACCAGTGGAAATAGTTTTCTCCTAATGAACTTTCACTGCTAGTATGACATAATTATTTTTAAATAATGGAATTAATTAACCAAAGACAAATTATGCACAATTAAAGATTAAAAATTAGAAACATAACATTAATCATTACTAATATTACAAGTGAAAAATCTTTATTAGACATACAGCTAATTATATTGTTTAATTTGTTTTGTTTAGGATGATTATTTCAGGTACCAGTTCTTAAAGTATCCAATAATAACTAAGTCATTGAGTCAGTACTAAAGCCAATTCAAGTGATATTAAGAATAAAAATCTTTGAGAATAGGTGTTTAGTGTAATGGTCAGAGTTGATTGTTTGTTGGGTAAGACTGAGGCTGTTGGTCCAGTTTTGAGAACCAGAAATTAAAAAGAAAGAAAGAATGAATGGAAATTTGGTGTTTTTGTCCGAACAAACTAGCCATGCATGTGAACCATATGAGTTAAAATTAGGGTTGTAATATATGCCATTTTCTGACAAAAAAAAAAAAAATGGAAATAGGTCAGAAGGAAACTCCATTTCCCCAAATACTGGCAGTTAGACAAAAACAAGCATTCCTGAGGAATTTATGAAGTCAGTTCCCATCTGCCAAAATGAACTATTTTCCATACCACTGGAAAGAAGAACAAATGGCTTTCTGTGCTGCCTATTAGCACACCAAAGCACCTGCTGCCTCCAGGTTCCCTCAGTATCAAAAGTAATTGGTGAAATTGCTGTCATTCATACTCGAATGTTACCTGGTTTGTGATCATTATGTCGGTCTTGTTTGCTCAATCATGTTATTGAAATTTCATCAATGTGCAGCTTCCCTGTATGTCTAGAAGACACTACTTCATGGTTGATGTCCCAGTACTCTGACTCTTAGACTTTCTTCCCCCTCTTCCAGCAAGTTTCCTACCTTAGATGTAGTAGGCCTATGTTGACGATGTACATATGAATTGAAGCTGGGCTCCTCACAGCTATTTATTTTCTGTATTTTGACGAGCCTTGTGTGTCTCTGTAATAGCCTATATCTGTTGAAAAATAAGAAGCTTCAGAGAAACCCTGTCTCAAAAAACCAAAAAAAAAAAAAAAAAAAAAAAGGTTCATGGGTGAGGGGGTGAGGAGTGAGTTACAGTTATCTCTAGGTATGAGGATGGGTACTTAGAATACAGGTAGAAATTATGATAGTTTAGGAAAATGGCAGTAATAAGATCTCATTGTTAATCACAAAGATGGGCAGAGGAAAAACCACTGACCCAAATCATCCTGACCAACTTAATTAAAATAAGCTATTAATTAAGCAAGCATTTTTATTTGTGAACATGGGCTGCCACGCCCTAAAGTGGGGTTCAAGAACGTGTGGAAGACAAGATTTTTATAGGTCAGGGGTAGGAGGTTTCCAGATGGGGGATCTGGAGGCCAAGATGGGTGGAATTATAGGAACAGAACATAAGCATACAGGTTAGTCATAATAAACTCCTGAAACAAAGAGTTGGTTGAAATTGGTCATAACAATGATAGTTATAACAAAGTAGCTAAAGCAACCCTTTTAAAACAAGGATAGAGTTGCAAGATGGTTAACTAACATTTGAAACAAAGACATGATTGTCCTTACTGGCACAAACAGTAGAGAGCCATTTGTATGTAATTAAGGCTACAGGTGGGACATAGCCCAATGCTGAGACATAGATTTAATCATAAACAGAATGAACCTAGTTGGTCTTTACTATAAGATGTCTTTTAAACCTAAAATTGAAGCAGGCTGCTCCTTCACTTCTCTAGTTTCTTTGATCTCTGCAGCCATGGGTGGTTGGGTAGGTTTTCAAGTCATATATCTCTTTCATTCCATGTAGACTATTTAAACTTTGGTGTGTGTTTAAGTCTTTAATTTTTCCCACTCTACCTATCACTATGTTAGAGAAATATGCATAGTAAAACTAGTAAACATTAAAAGATTAAGGAAAAATAATGGTAGGTTTATGACTATGGTTAATGAACTAAGTAAATTAATCAGCTAACTATGCATGAAAAAGGTTCATCATTAAAACATACATAAATGTTGCTCAAATTGAAATGCTTGGATTAATTTGCATCATTATCTGAAATACAGTTTCCGAGGCTGCATAGTTTGAAATATAAAGTCCAAAACTGTCTGTAATTCTATTGAGTGAGAATCAAATCCCTGAGCGACAGAACTAGAAAGGAGCATTGATTGATACTGCAAGGAGTCCTTCTTCCTAAGTAAGCAATCTTTTATAAATTAAATTATCAAAAAGAGACTATTTTATAATGTGATTATTATTTAATTTCTTAACTGACAATTTGCAAAGGAAAAATTTTCTGCCTTTGATCTTTGACTGCAGAAATTGTATCTTTTGAATCAAATAGTTTTAACTAGATATTGAACTTTTGTCTATCTTCTCACTATTTTTGAGGGGGGAGATAATTGACAAAGAGCCTTATTATATAGCTCTGGCTACCCTGGAACTCAATATACAGACCAGCAGGGAGGGTCTTGTACTCACGGAGTTCTGTCTACCTCTGCCTCTAGTGCTCGCATTAAGAACAAACACCATGCCTGATTCTACCTGTTGTCTTTTAATTCTTATCTAAAGTTTACATTTTTTTCTTTGGGAGACAGAATAACTGTAGTACTGGTTTCTACTAAACAGTATCCCCATAATTTATAAGACAGGATGTTGCTGACTCTAACCCAGCAGTACACAGCAAAATTGATTCTGGAAGGTGGATTAATCAAAACACTCTGCTAAGACATGAAAACCTAAGATTGTCTTTTACTAACATTCAATAGAACACATTGCTATATACTAAGAATTGATAGCTCAAAAGCCAGTAGACATCGCAGACAGTGCTAAAGTGGTTCATGAATTTGAAATGACAACAGATGCTTGGAAAAGGAAAGCTGGTTGGATTTTGATTGAACATGCTAATTTTCAAAAAGAACGGTTCCTGGCTCAACGTTATACAGTGCAACCTGTTAAGGCCATTTGGAAATCACAGGGGCTGGTGATAAAATAATATTGAGCTCAATTATCCATTACCAGAGGAAGCAAAGCCAGCATCCCTTCGCAGAGTTATTTGAATTTACAATACAAAAGGGAAGTCACTGGATGACTCAGAAGACAAGTGCCTCCATTCTGAGGGAGCCATTGGGGTGAATAAGTGATGGAATTTGGGGACATATTCCTGCTAATTTGGTTTTGCTTGGAGATTGAAGTTTGAATTTCCACCACTTGAGAAAAGAGAGTTAAACAAGCAACCTCTGTCCTTAAGGCAAGATTAAATTGAATTCTTTATCATGGGGATCCATAACGGATAAGATTAAGAATTCTCTCATCAGTCTGATAACTTTAGAAAATATTTAAGTGGAGGGTTTCCTGAGAGAATTGAGTGACTTTAGGTCCAAATTCTGTTTAGCTACAGAAAACTAAGTCCAAAAACCCCTGACTTTCAAGACTGATTTATAAGCTGAGAGTAGTCCTCAACTGACCTCTGCTTAGGCCTTTCGAATTTTTTCCGCAAAGACACTGCAAAAGGAGCTGAGTCATGTACCCAGAACTGTGCTGTAAGGGCTGCCTTTTAGACTCTTGTTAGTTACCTGGTTATCTCTTCTCTTTAAATTAATACCTTAAGGTTCTTCCAAGGGTACGGCTTTACTTAAACATTAACATCAGCCAGGACTGAGATCAGCATAATATGGATGAATTCATTTATTATAGAACCAAGTTGAGAGTTTCAGAAAATGCAAGAGTAAAAATAAATGGTACTTAAAATGTCACAAGAAAACAAGATTAATGAAAAAAAAGTGAGGAGGCATATGCTGATTTAAATAAATAGAAGGAGTCATTGTTATGTTGCTGTTGTGGTTTTTTTTTTTAATCTTACATTTTTGTGCAGTAGAAGGACACTTTCTCACCCAGTTCATAGTTTGGGAGTCCTCAGTCAATGCATTGCCTTCGTACCCCCGTGTCTCTCACTCAGGGAGATTTGAAGCATGGCAATCGCTTGCAAAGATACAAGGAAGCCATAAGTTTATAACTTGTTCCTTATGAGGCTTTTCTTATTTTTATACCACTTAGTACATAGTTCAACATGTGGAAAGATATATTGATAAGTGAATTTAGAAGTGTATATTTTCCGTTTGTCTTAAACTATATCATAGTGTCAGGATAAAGATATTGAAAAAAACAAATCATTCTTTTTTTCAGGTATCATAGTTCTAAATTAGAACTCATTCCCTTCTTTCCATACATTATCTTATTCATGTCATTTTCCTTGAAATATAATTAAAATACCCTTTATCAAGGCTAAAATGTGGATTTTGGGTTTTGAGCTTAAGAATACTATATTCTGACCGACTAGCAGTCAGAAAGTTCAGAAAAAAACTAAAGAATTTCATCCCCTGCTCTGGATCCAGCTTAAAGCACCGCCTACAGAGGAGCTTAAGGGGGCTTTGCTGGAAACACCGTGGACTTTTCAAGCTTTTTAATGGGTAGCTCAGTTGCCATTCTAGTACAGAACATATGTACTTCTAACAGTGGTGGCTGGCTGCTCCATAATTGGCTGGTGAGATAGCAAAGGTCACATGTATCAATCAAGGCTGCAGACAGTTTAGACATGTATCCATTGGAAAGGTGAGACTGCAGTATCATTCAAAGATTTCTATAGTTTTCTTTAAAAAAATACAGTGGCGGAAATTGGAGATGAGATGTATTTGATTCTGTCATTTCTTATTCCATTTAATAAGAGAATGTAGTTTCTTTCACTTTAAAAGTCAACATGATTTTTGTCACTAATTTAAGGCAGTCCTGCCATTTTCTAAGTTAACTAGAGAATTGCAAGAGCAAGTGGTTATCAATCTCCTAACTCCTTAGTGCCACAGGCATACACAATCAAGACCAACTGAAAGTGATTAAAATCTGAGGTGTCCTTTTCTCTGACTTTTCAGCACTTCCCACTTGCCTTTAGCTCTTTGTGCAGGGATGAGGCTGTACGGTCTTTTCCCCATCCACATAAATGGTCAGCTCTGAAAACACGCATACGAGTAACATTGTATGGATTGAACAAATTGTACTTAGGTTTTGGGAGTGTGCATGTGTGTGGGGGCACATATGCATATATTAAATATGTATATATATGATTATTGTATACATTATACATATATGTAACAATTAATGAAAAAGAGTCCATTAATTTGGAAAAAGAACAAGGAAAAATATATAGGAGAGATAAGAGGGAGAAAGGGGGAATGACTGAAGTATACTCTCAAATAATATTTAAATGCTTAAATGTAACTTAAAAATATATATGACTACATAAACATATATATGTGTGTGTGTATATATATATATACACATATATAGATATTTATGGATGGATTTATATATAGATACAGATAACAATTTTTGAAGAAGATTCCATGAGTTTGAAAGAGAGTAATGACGGAAGGTATGGGATAATTATATTTTAACTTCAAAATAAAGAATATATATCTTTTCTTTTTAAAGATTTTTTTTATTAAACATATGTTTGTGTGTGAGAGTCTGTGGATGAGTACAGTTGATCTCAGATTTGTTTGAGTTCTCTGGAACTAGGTTTACCAGATGGTTTTGAGCCACTAGTTGTGTGTCTGGCGTTTAGGTTAAAGTGAGCACTGTTTAAGTAGTTTGGGCTCTTTACCACTGAGTCATCTCAGTAATGGCACTTTCTTTTACAAAACAAAAGCACAATAAAAAATATAACAAAGTTTTTATAGTAGAAACATGTTTTCATTTAGTGGATTTCTATAAGTTCTTGCTGTCAGTTCATTAAAATTGGAAAACCAGCTAGCACCTGTACTAACTACGTTGTGATTGTGTATGCCCTCCTACTTCCAGGAATACATTCATTCTTGCTTTAGGAAGATGCAGGCTTTAAGCTGAAGTCACTCTGTACGTTAAAAATATAATATTTAAAATAAAATTAACTCTAGATGAAAGAAAAAAATTTGTAACTTCTTCTAAACTGAGAGCCATTTCTTAAGACTTCCTGTTGTAGGGTGTATGATACATTTCAATAGATGGATTCCAGAACAGGTCACTACATTCATAAGAAACAGCCTGGAGAGTGGGTTAATACATTTTGGATCTGAGGCACTTGTTTATCCCTTGGAAGATCTGCCAGTCATTGTCAATAGCATAGCATAAGGCAATGCAAATTCTTCATGAATTTCTATGTGTTCCTTCATATAAGTCTTCCACAGTCTGAATATGCTCTGTAGTATCTCCTGGAACATCCTGGACAATGCTTATGGTAACTTATAGGTACTGCCACGTACATATTCTTTTAAGAGATTTTAAGACACTTTTGTTTTTCAGTAAACAGTGGAGATAAGAAAGGGTGATAACTGAGAGCAAATTTCACAATGATGATCAGAAAGAATGAAAGGTAAGATAAAAAGGGCCAACCCCTTGTGGTTCTGACTTCCTTGCTCATATTCTCCCTCCTTCTGCTCTTCAACTGGACTTTGGGAGCTCAGTCCAGGGCTCCAATGTGGGTCTCTTTCTCTATCTCCATCCATCGCCAGATGAACGTTCTATGGTGATATTCAAGATATTCATCAGTGTGACTATGGGACAAGGCCAGTTCAGGCACCCTCTCCTCCACCGCCCAGGGTCCTAGTTGGGGTCATCCCCATGGACTCCTGGGAACCCCTCCAGAGCCAAGCCTCTTGCCAACACCAAAACGGCTCCCTCGATTAAGGTATCTTCTTCACTGCTCCCATATCCGTCCTTCCTCCATCTCACCCATCCCACTCTTCCAAGCTTTCCCCAACCCTCCCCTTCTTCCCTATCTCTCCCCCTCCCCCATTCCCCCAACCCCACCCCAACCCCCATGCTCCCAACTTTTGCCTGGTAATCTTGTTTGCTTCCAATTTCCAGGAGGATCTATATATGTTTTTCTTTGGGTTCACCTTATTACTTAGCTTGTCTAGGATCGCAAATTACTGGCTCAATGTCCTTTGTTTATGACTAGAATCCACTAATGAGTGAGTACATACCTTATTCATATTTTTGGTCTGGGTTATCTCACTCAGGTTAGTGTTTTCTACTTCCATCCATTTGTATGTAAAATTCAAGATGTCATTGTTTTCCACCACTGAGTAGAACTCTAATGTGTATATGTGCCACACTTTCTTTATCCATTCTTCCATTGAAGGACACTTAGGTTGTTTCCAGGTTCTGCCTATTACAAATAGTGCTGTTATGAACACAGTTGAACAAATGCTCTTGTAGTATCATTGGGCATCTCTTGGGTATATTCCCAAGAGTGGTATTGCTGGATCCTGAGGTAGGTTGACTCCCAATTTTCTGAGAAACCAGCATGCTAATTTCCAAAATGGTTGCACAAGTTTGCATTCCCACTAGCGATGGATGAGTGTTCCCCTTACTCCACATCCTCTCCAGCATAAGCTATCATTGGTGTTTTTGATTTTAGCCATTCTGACAGGTATAAGATGGTATCTCAAAGTTGTTTTGATTTGCATTTCCCTGATAGCTAGGGAAGTTGAACCTGTACTGATTTTTGACAAAGAAGCTAAAATTATACAATGGAAGAAAGAAAGCATCTTGCTGGCATACCTGGATGTCAACCTGTAGAAGAATTAAAATAGATCCATATCTATCACCATGCACAAAACTCAAGTCCAAATGGATTAAAGACCTCAATATAAATCCTACCACACTGAACCTGATAGAAGAGAAAGTGGGAAGTAGCCTGCAATGCATGGGCACAGGAGACCAATTCCTACGTATAACCCCAGTAGCACCGACAATAAGAGCAACACTGAATAAATGGGACCTCCTGAAACTGAGAAGCTTCTGTAAAACAAAGGACACCATCAATAAGACAAAAAGGCAACCTACTGAATTCGAGAATATCTTCACCAGCCCCACATCAGACAAAGGTCTGATCTCCAAAATGCATAAAGAACTCAAGAAACTAGACATTAAAATTTTAAATAACCCAATTAAAAAATAAGGTACTGAACTGAACAGAGAATTCTCAACAGAAGAATTTCAAATAGTCAACAGATAGTTAAGGACATTTTCATTTTCTTTTCTTAATATTAAGTAGCAACAACACAGTGTGAAGTGGTATTGGGTAACCCTGTCTGAGGGGCCAAAGCACGATGGCAGAGGCCCAGGTATTTTCAGCAGTGGTCAAATGCTGGAAATCTTACCCAGTAATTGATGAATGACCCTGTAAAAACAGAAGCAAGCAAACAAAACCTGAAACTAAAGCAAAGCAAAAGTCTATATTAGTTTCTTTACCCTAAGCTACCTTGTGCATAATTATAATGTGAATATGTTTTTTATGTTTATTCATTTTAAACTAACAAGACAGTATTGATTTAGTATACATGTTATTTTTAACAACTGTTTCAATTCCATTTTGTCTTTTTTTATAGAAGACATTTGACACCTTGCAACAAAAAATACTTCTCCTCAAAGCTAACAGTGTAAAGGGACAGAAAGAATTCATCCCACTAAAAATTATAAATATCTATAGTTCGTGTTCAGCAATGCTCAGCCTCATAACAAAATAACATTTAACCGAGTTACTGACTGAAAACAGGTTTATCTCAAGGGCAAACGCATTCGTCAACAGACAGATATCTTGGCTCTTTCCAGTGACAAAAAGGATTCCTTTGAGGCAACGAGTTCATGCTGAGTGATTTCCAATTAACCCATTTCAATAAATGAATGTTTTTCTCAATTCACAGGAGAGCTAGCCTTTCATGTCAGGATTTCTTCTCACAAGGTTCTTGGTAGATTTTGTCCCATTGTAAGTAGCCTTTTTTAGCCTTTGAATCTGTTTACACGTGAAATTATATAGATTCAAAGGTCAATTACTGAGTCCTGAGAAATAATTAGAGAGGTATACAGCTTCAAATGACAAAATTATGTCAAAAATTAATGGGGAGATAATAAATTTGAATAAAATATTTCAAAAGGCTGGATTTTTTTTATCAATAAATCATTCTGTTTAAGAAGAAAACACCAAGTCCCTCTGAAAAACATAATGAGCCAAGGCACAAAAAATCACTAAAAGAAGAAACATGAGCTGATAGTGAAAATTAATTTTAAATCTGAATGATTATTGAATGTAGTTTTTAGAAAGCCACAAACATGATATTGCTTATTTATTAAAGAGCAAAAACAAAGTCTCAGTAGTTTAAAACCATAATGGTTTACTAGATTTATCAATCTATTATGCATGCTTCAGGTGAGACATCTAGTCAGCACTGTTAGTGCCTAAAGCACAGAAGGCAGTAGATTAGAGCCTGTGGGACTCCACCAGCCATGACAGGAACAGAAAGAGAAGTCTTTGCTATCCCTGTGTCTGTGTAGAAATGTTCAGACTCAGAGGTGACACTCTGAGTCAAGTCTCATTAGGCAGAAGTGGTCAAATAAGCCAGCCCATTACTGTCCTCTGATTTTAGTTATGCATTTATTTCATCTTATCCTGTCCATTGCCTGTAACCTTCCTTTCCCCCTCTTTCCCAAGATCGATTCCATGAGGATACGACAGCACAGGCACTTTCAGGTTTGTTCATATCTGCACCCTCAGCACCAAGAACAGAGACTCACTAGAAGTACCAATACAGATGGCTTGAGCCCACAATCTACATACACAGGGCACTGAAGCACGAGCATCACTCCTGTGAGGCCATCCTATGCTAAGAAACAACCAAGCCCCCCCCCAAAAAAAAACAAGGAATGTATAATTTAAAGTTCTTTCAACACTCTAAAATACAATAAATATGATTTTCAGTGTCTAGTAAAATAAAATATTCTGTTTGTATATATAGTTTGTGCACTAGAAATTTAGATTAATATTTCTAGAAGATTATTTAACAATCTGTAATAAGATTGCTGAAAAGGTGGGTTATCCTGTAAGAGCCTGTCCTTAGGATGGGATCTAAGTCTTCTACTCAGTAGCAGCAGTTCGTACATCATACTAGAGATAATCTCCTGCTATTGCAACACATAAACAATTACAGTCTTATCTTGGAACCAGAGTCCTTGTTAAGAAGAAGAAAAAGAAGAAGAGGAGGAGGAGGAGGAAGAAGAGTAAGAAAAGGAGGAGGAGAAGAAGAAGGAGGAGGAGGAGGAGGAGGAGGAGGAGGAGGAGGAGGAGGAGGAAGAAGAAGAAGAAGAAGAAGAAGAAGAAGAAGAAGAAGAAGAAGAAGAAGAAGAAGAAGAAGAAGAAGAAGAAGAAGAAGAAGAAGAAGCTGCTTCAACAATTGTGATATGTGGGCATTTTCATTGTGGAATTCCATTACAGTTAACATAAATTGTTACAATTTGCTGACAAATGGAGCTTTTGACTGAGCCAAAAATTGTCTTAGTCACTTCTGTTTTCACGACAAAATACCCGGATGAAAGCAACGTAAGGAAAGCAGGGCTTGTTTTGGATCACATTTCCAAGTTACGGTTCACCATGGCAGGAAAGTTATGGTAACTGGCTACATTACATCCACATTCAGGGAGCAGAAGGAGATGAATGTGTGTGCTGAGATCATTGTTTCCTTTTTCAACAGTTCAGATTCCTGACCAAGCACATTAGTTCCTGTCCTTTTGCTATGAGGAGATACCGTGAACAAGTCAACTTATAAAGGAAAGTCTTTAATGGAGCTTTATTTACAGTTTTCAGAGTATTAGGCTATGATCATCACATCTGGGAGCATGGCAACAGGGAGGCATGATGCTGGAGCAATAGCTGAGAACTTACATCTTTTACACAAGATGGAGGAGGAGAGAAGGGAAGAGTGGGCCAGGCTTTGACCTTCGAAATCCTAAAGTGCACCCCTAGTGACACCTCCAAGAAGCCACGTCCCTAATCCTTCCTAAACACTCTAATAACTGGTAATCAAATTTACAAACATGAGTCTGTGGAGTCCATACCCATTGAAACCACCACACCATGGGAAGGTACCAATCACAATGTACAAGAATCTACTGTTTAATGAATGAATAAAAATAATTGTCATTTCCTTCCCACTTAACTTCTATCAATCCTTTTTCTTGGGAAATTATAAATTCTTGTCTTCTAGTATTTAATTTTATTTATCTAATACTCTAAAATATTAGAATGTGGCTCCATCTAACCATAATTTTATACCCATTCTTCAATATCCTTCCTTTTCCCTTCTTAGGGGATATTGATTATATAAAAACACACAGGTTTCTGACTCTACTTATTATTCAATAATTTCTTCTCTATATACATTTTTTGTAATATGATATATAATATTACCATACAGACTTGAAATTTATAAATGAATGTTAAAATTTTTGGATAAATGGTACATTTCTGACAATTAAACTTAAAAAATTACACGAGCTTATTCAAGGCAAGAGGAGATAAAGAAGCCACTGAAAGAGAGAGAATTAATTTGTAACCAGCAATTATGAAAATAAATTTCTGAAAGAAGTCATTTGGGAAATTGTTCTGATAAACAACTGAGAATCACCTAAACTTAACTATTTGTGATTACACATCCAAGAATGGTTCTTTTGAACAAATGTAGTTACTAACAGTTTTCTAAGCAAAGGAGACTGCTGTGCATCTATTGATGTTAGTCAAACAGATTTAAAGGGTACATTTTGTGTCTGCTTGACCAGTTTAAAGAGTTCAGCAATGAATAATTGTTGACTTGATAAAATAAAGTTTATTTAGGGATGATAAACTAAACTTTAATTTATAAAGTGGCTCTGAGAAGAGAAAGTCTTTGTAAATGTGTGCACTCAATGGCCCATCAATAACTGTGGCCTCTTTGCTTCCTTTACCTTGATTTCAGTCCCAGTTAAGAGTCTAAGAATAATATAAGATGCCTAGAGAAATGCGAACACGCCTTTCTAACAAAGTTCTTTATTAATCTTTTTTTAAAACTTTAAGTCAACTATTTATATTTTTGTCATAAGTTTATTCTACATGGTATGTATCCCCTAGCAACTTTTTCAGAAACATAGTTTAGATCATCAGTAGAAATATTTCAATAATTAAGAGCTAAAGAAAAATCATATTCCTTATACTTTGGAAGCGTCAAGAGTTGACAGTGAGACACATATGAAGCAAAAGATGACACATACCAAGTCTAGATAGAAATATGGGCTAGCTTAAGTGTGTGAGTTAGCTAGTAACAAGCCTGAGCTCTCGCCCAACATTTATAATTAGTATTAAGCCTCTGAGTTGGTTGTTTGGGACTGAGCCATCAGGACATAAACCATCTGATTACACTAAGCCTCCTGTCAAGACCCAGGAAAGGGACTTGAGGAGGGTGTTACTGGATGGACTTCTTTGATCTTCTTTAGAATATAACCACATTAAATAACTCTTCTTTTTCTGCATCTCACTATTACCTGTCTCTTTAATTGGCATATTGAAGATGGTGTCCCAACCTAACTTGGGTTTCCAGAAACTCTGTTAACAGTGTTAAATACTTGGAATGTTGAAGACCGGTCACACAGAATACAAATAATATGATAGAAACTTGTTTGTTATGACAAGCAGATGAGTAGAACATGAGAAACAACATGAGGACTAATTTATTCAGATGGTTAGGCAGCAGACTGGGTAAGTTCTAAGGTATTAAAAAAGGGAACCAGATAGAACTGTAGAAAGGACAAGGGAGGTTAGATCAGTGAAGTCTCAAAAGCAGAGAATTACCCTGTTAATAAACAAAAGCTAAAAATGAGGACAGTCAAGCAGTAATTAAACAAACATTGGAAGTTTTGGGCATTGCAACATTGTGTCTGTTATTCCAGGTGTGCATAGGAAGTTATGTGGTGTTAGCAAGAGAGATTTACAGGGAGGGTAGTTGGCGTGCTCCTTGAGGATGCAACAGGACGTGCTAGGGCTTCTGTGCAGTAATTTCACTGCTGCTGTTGCTGCCTGCAGAGAATGAGATGGGTGAAATGGGTATCACAGCAGAGCAGACAAAGTGAGAGTTACTGGGAAAATAGTGGCTGTTGTGGCGAACAGTTATCCAAAGATGTAGGGTGCTCAGAGATAACTGTTAAGTAAATTTCAGAATGAAGATGTAGAAGAAATCTGGATAGAATTTTTAGCATGAAGATGTTGAGGGATGTTTGTTCATGCTGTGTCAAGTTGTATCACTGTGATTTGTTTCATAAAGAGCTGAATGGCCAATAGGTAGGCATGAGAGGATAGGCAGTACTTCCAGGAAAAGAGAACCTCCCAGGGAGGATCTAAATGCCAACAAGATGCAAAGCAAGTCCAACATACAGAATGGAAGAGAGATAAAAAAAACCACGTGGTAGGACATAGATTATTAGAAACTGGTTAAGTCATAAGATCTAGCTGAGAACAAGCCTAAGCTAAAGACTAAGCTTTTATAATTAGTAATAAATCTCCATGTCATTATCTCGGGGTCTGGAGATCAAGAAAGTCCAATTAGAAAGACCTACTACATGCAGCAATGCTCAGTCATCCTAGTTTATAGACTGAGATGAAGTTTTATAGTAATGATTACCCAGCCTGCATGCTGCTAAGTGTTCTGTCAAAGAAGCTCCATAAATTGATCGTAGATTTCTTGCAGAAACTCAAACAACCCCTGGATTCTTTATCCATATAAAAGTGGTGTAGAAAGTTTTGCTTCCATAGACTATTACCCCAGAATATAAATGTCCTCATTGATAACTGAACTAGAAGAATGATTATTGATCTGGATATTTATATTAAAGATGTTGAAGCAGGACAGAAACAAAGAGAATCAAGTTACAGTACTGAAATTTCATAGGATATAATATAACTTGCACATGAGCCTTGTGTGAAATGACATAAAGTGTGTTCATGTTCTCCTACATATTAGAAGCTTTGCACTAAGGAGAATTGATGCTTAGCCCTGGAATGAAAATTACGAACCACTAAATTCCTCAAATTATGTTGTGCTTGGTCTTTTTAATGGGCAGTGTGATATTCACAGTTCATTAACCAAGTGGTTATTTGGGTTTTGTTTTTTTTTTCCCCTGTGTGCATGTATCTAGAATTATATTTTAAGAACAATTAAACATTTCAAAGTTTTAACTCAAAGTATAACATCATTTGCAAATAAATAAAAAATGAATAACCCAAATCAAAATTTGTTAGGGAAAGGTGTGTCTCAAGGTCAGTTACAGTATAATCAGAAGAGAAATAAAAGTGCAATCTTCCTCCTCTCATTTTTAAGTTAGAGAAGCTTCCTTTGCACATTTTATCTGATCATTTGCACACCTCAGCGCTTCCTTCTAAAGTCCTCAATTTTGTTTTTAAAACTTCTTCATTTTTACATAAGCTTCAGTTCAATTTTAGCTCACCAAGATTTTCTGAAACAATAGCCATATAATGATTTGGTTTTATTTTCAAGTTAATTACATCACTATATCAAACATCAAATTATCTGGCAAAAGTACAAGGAGCCATTTCAGGTGATTAAAAAGAAAGATGGCTTCTGGAATAAAAGTGTGATTGTAATTTATCCTTGAGAAAAGAAAGAACAGTATATAACGCAGCATGCTCAACAACAGTTTATCATTTATAAAAGAGAACTGGGAAGGGGAATGACATAATGCATCTATAGGAAAAATACACCATTTTTATTAAGTGAGCTGTCCCAGTCAAGGGATGAGATCAAGGCCATTGTTTTCCTTATTCTAAATAAAATGAAATAAGAACAATCCAATATACAACTTTATTTTGGTAATATTAGAAGAATAAAGAAAAAAGAAAATGAATTTATTATTGTACTTAAATTGAACCTATGCTCAATCCACTCAAAATATATATATATGAACTTGCCAGAAAGTGGCTAGCCAGAGGGAGTGGGAAAGAGGCAGGCACTGTATTTCTCAGGTATGCAAACATCCCCTAACCTATAACACATCGTTTATCACAAAAGGCAACAGGGATAGTGTCAGACAACAAGACAAAACAGCTGTAAATTTCCCAAAATTCCAAGGAGAATTACGTCTAAATCATCTGCCTGAGAAAATTTCCATGGAATAATTTATATTTATGTAAACAGTTGTTCAGAAACATAACACAGATGGAAACTGATTAAAAAAATTGTGACACCCAAAAAATTTCCCTTGAAATTTAATTTTCACTGATTTTTTTTAGTTATAAATATCTGTACGTGTATATATAATTATTGGATTTAGTGTCAGGCACAGCATTTCATAGATCATAATAGGACTTTCTTTCAAAATATAAAAACTTATCATTTTCTTTTAAATTGTCTATTTTATGAAATTGGTATGGGAGTATCTTCTTTCATTTCAAGACAGTTTCCATGAATTCCCTCATATTACTTCTGAATGTTATGTTCGCTTCACCAAGTATTTACAAATTGTACTTAATCTTGTCTTCAAGATATTATATTTGATAGCCATTCATTTTATAAAATGAACATTCTGTCTATGTTAGCCACAGGCTGAGGATATAGTCAATAATTAAGACCAGCCCTGTCCTCATTGAGTAGATAAGAGATGAACTGGAATTCGAAAACATGTAAGCTCCTCCAGGACCTTAGGGAAGAATTTCAGAAGCTCCTCAGAGTAAGTTACCAAGCCCTGAAACAGAGGAATACAGCACCTTGATATTTTAAAGAATTGTTTGCACTTAGTAAGGGAAGACACAGGAATAGCATTGGGGCAGCAGAAACAATTTACATATTAATCCAGGGAGAGGGTGTTCCTTTGTTTCAGGGAAGCAGAAGAAGAGATGGTGACAAGCTTTGGAAATTGGGGTATAGTTTGAAAGGAAAGTTGACAGGATTTGAGAATATACAGCATGTGGTCCACAAAGGATAAAGAATTGAAAGAATTCTTTCATTGACTAAAACAAGGACTTATGGGAAAAACTAACATTTTTCCTGCTTCTGCATACCTGCAGACAGCAACACGGGTTAAAGGATAATTGAATAGTAACCGTATTTTGGAAATTAAAGTTATTGAATTACTTTAATCTTTCCAATGCTTATTTACATTTCAAAGGAATATTATAATGCCTCTATGAAGGCCCTCTCTTCTGACCATGGAGATTGCCCTGCTTTAGGAGGTTAATGTTTCGCTTCCTCGCTCTGCAGCAGTGGAGGCAGTTGGGCAGCAGTCCCTTTACTGCTCTCTATTCTCTAACTTCGGGCATTCTCTCCTGTGGTTGGCCCTCTGTGCATGCCCTGTGACCGCTGCCTGGATAGCTTTGCTCTAAGGGAAGGGGTGTGCAGATGAGCCCATGCTGTCACAGTCTGTCCTTTTTGTTCTCTCAGGATGAAAGAAATAAACTCATGAGTTAAAAACGTACCAAGCCCGTAGGTAGGACATAAGAATCAGTGATTATTAATATGCATTTCCTTCAGAAAGCTTTCTTCCTAGCTTTCCTTCCAAAGCTTTTTGCTTTGAGTAGTAGTTCAATAGTTTATGTCTTTGGGTTATTTTAAGTTTACATTCTATACTTACTTTGAACCTTTCACCTTGGTAAAAAGCAGACCATTTATAAAATTTAAATTTAAATGTTAGCAATGCTAAAGGCATGTAATAAAAAGCAGCAGGCTTTGGGAGACAGCATGTAGCTCAGTGGTAAAGCATTCAACTAACATGCTTGAGGCCTGGGATTGATACCCTTGATACCCAGCAGTGAAACACCACACACACACACACACACCACAGTTCCCTAACTTCTAACTTCATCTCCATTCAGCTAGTCAGACTAATTTTTCCAATTCTTTTATTTTTGAAAGTATAATATAGTTGCATTGTTCTCCACTCACTTTTCTTCTTTCAAACCCTCCTACATTGTCCTCCTTGCTCTCTTTTAATGTATGAGGTTTTATTCTTTTCTTTTTAGGTTTTTCACCTTTTGACTGTTGTGGGGCCCACCACCCAGTTTCCAAATAAATCACCCACAAAGACTTATTCTTAGTTAGGAATGCCCGGCCTTAGCTTGGCTTGTTTCTAGCCAGCTTTCCTTAACTTGAATTATCCTGACTACCTTTGGCCTCTGGGCTTTTTCTTTGTCTTCCTTCTTCTTACTCTGTGCCTGGCTGTGTAGCTGGACCCTAGTGTCCTCCTCTCCTTGTTCTTATTGTTTCTTCTCTTCCTCATTTCTCCTTCTATTAGTACTCTCTATGTGGTAGCCCCGCCTATCCTTGCTCCTACCTCGCTACTGGGCATTCAGCTCTTTATTAGATCAGCAGGTGATTTATACAGGCAAGGCATCAAAGCTTCACAGAGTTAAACAAATGCAGCATTAACAAGAGCAACACATCTTTACATCATCAGACAAATGTACCACAGCATGAACAAAAGTAACACCCCTTAATTAATATTCTGCAATACTCTTTCATATGTATGCCCCCTGTTTTCATTAGTTGTTCTATATATGTATGCATTTGTACATGCATCTACATCCTACCACCCGGGGCTAGTGCAGTCTAGGGCAGACTCTATAACTACTACTATACTAAGCAACCTATTTCCTAACTGTATTCTAAACATTTGTTCTTACACCTACAGATATATGTAGTCCTAACACCTCATATCCACTCTTTCAAGTGATATCTACTAAGTTCCTAATACAGCAACAGTGTTTCCAACCATTATCTCATATCCCTTTCACCTTCTTTCAAAGTCTTCTCAATGTAGTTATAGTATAATTTTAATGAAAAAGTTCTTAATTCATAATTGTCCTATAAATTATTTCTCAGAATGATCCTTGAAGCTGTACACTTCTGACCCACATGTTTTACCATTCCTCTGTGATGGATGACTAGCGAGCTCAGTGTCCCAAGTCTTCACTTGTACTAATGCATTTCCTAGAGTGCTTACTGCCTCCTCTACCTCCGTTCTAAATCCTTTCGTGGTATCTGAAGAAATCATCTATGAAAGGGAAACTGACTCTTGGAGTATCGCATCCTCACTTACCTTCAAATTTCATGTGGGTTCTTGGGCTTCTCCTTTGCGAAGCTGGAAAGGGCTTTCACTTTTGTTCTCTGAGCTCTATTGTGGTGGATGGTGCTTTTCTATCTAGAAGCCTGTAAAGTCCCATGACTGTCCAGCATCGCATTCACTGTACTGGATAAAGGTCGTGCCACTTATCCCGGTAACTCTTAATCTTATTTTCTTATACTGTTACATGGTGACTTTCTTTGTTCTGTGTGCCGTTTGTAGAACTCATTTTATTTGTGTGCTACACTTTTGCTCAGCTTTCTGGTCTGTTTTTGTACTTAGTGTTGTTTTATTTTTTTCTCTCTACTGTTTTTTATTACTTCGTTGCTATTCTTTTTTTGTTAAATCCCCTGTGAGGTTTGCTCAAATTTACTATCCAAACATTTATTTCAAGATTCTCTTATTGAAATTTCCAAGCAATTTTTTTCTCTAATTTGTCAACTACAGTTGATCCTATAAAACAAGATAATATGTATATTATTTTTATATATCATTTTATATATCATTTAAAATCTATTATCCTCAAAATAACTCCAAGCCTCAGAGGTTTTGATATCTCTCTCTTTCTTCCTCTCTCTCTTCCCCTCCAAATAATTCTTTAAAGCAATAGTTGAACATTTGGAGCACACTATCCAGTGAGATGGCACAGTAGCTAAAGGCTTTCATTGAGATGACTGAATTACAGTCATGGTCAATGAGTTGGCTCAGTGGCTAAAGGATCTTGTCACCATGACTCATGACCTGGAGTTTAATACTCATGACCAACACTAGTGAAGTTCTCTCACTAGGAGAGAACCAAATGCTACCTGTCCCCTGACTTCCCTGTATGTAGGCATGCACACATGCCCAAAACAGAAGATGAATGTATACATTTTAAAGGGGAAAGAATTCTAATGCTGCACAGAGGAAGAATTAGATCTAAGTAGGTTTGTGTTTGTAACCATTCCTCCTTATTTCAGTTCTTTCCTCTTATACTCTCCTTTGGAGACATAGTGGCAACAAGCTGTGGGGAGGTGAGGAGGTTCTTTTCGTTGTTGTTGTTGCTTTTGGCTTGTTTGTTTCCTTTTTTATCTCTCATCCTGTTTTTCTGAGATTCCAGAAGCTGTTGAGATTCAAATTCAGTCCAGTCACAGAAGCAGCTCCATTCAACTCCTTGCTTTGCCATAGTGACTGTTTTAAAAGATCATAGCTCCTCATTGCACTCCTTCCTTCAAATGAGTGTGAACTTACATCTGTTTATAATTGCCTCAACAGAGCCAACCATACAAACATGAACAAAGTGACAAAAAAACACATATTGGCATTTTAAATTAACATTAAAAATCTTCAAAGAGGTTTGTTTTTACATTAAGACACCTTCTTTAAGTGATGATGAAAATGTGAAAGTGGGGCCCAGGCCTCTTCTGGGCTTCTGCATGCCTTTCTTATTGCTCAAATATTTCCTTTTGAAACACACTGTGGGCAACTAAAATATGAATTTGAGTTATATTAGTTTTTCATAACTAATTTTGCACTTAATATTTGGTGTTTATTTCAATTGATGTTGACTTAATTGCTAGGTATACCCATTAATGCTTTCATCTTTTAACTAATAGCACTATGTCTTCCTTTACATGATGGCATGTAGAATGTAACTCTTATATTCATATATAAAAGTGTTTGTTCCTCCCTAGGGAAGACTTTCTCTTTCATGTGCAGCATCCTTTAAATTTTTTAAATTAATTTATTTATTTCTTTATTAAAGATTTCTGCCTCCTCCCCGCCACCACCTCCCATTTCCCTCCCCCTCCCCCAATAAAGTCCCCCTCCCTCGTCAGCCCGAAGAGCAATCAGGGTTCCCTGCCCTGGGGAAGTCCAAGGACTACCCACCTCCATCCAGGTCTAGTAAGGTGAGCATCCAAACTGCCTAGGCTCCCACAAAGCCAGTACGTGCAGTAGGATCAAACAGAGAATTCTCAACAAAAGAAGTTCAAATGGCCAAAAGACACTTAAGGTCATGCTCAACTTCCTTAGCGATCAGGGAAATGCAAATCAAGACAACTTTAAGATACCATCTTACACCTGTCAGAATGGCTAAAATCAAAAATACCAATGATAGCCTTTGCTGGAGAGGTTGTGGAGAAAGGGGTACACTCATCCATTGCTGGTGGGAATGCAAACTTGTGTAACCACTTTGGAAAGCAGTATGGCGGTTTCTCAGGAAATTTGGGATCAACCTACCCCTGGACCCAGAAATACCACTCTTGGGAATATACCCAAAAGATGCCCTATCATACAACAAAAGTATATGCTCAACTATGTTCATAGCAGCATTGTTTGTAATAGCCAGAACCGGGAAACAACCTAGATGCCCTTCAATGGAAGAATGGATGAAGAAAGTATGGAATATAAACATATTAGAGTACTACTCAGCAGTAAAAAACAATGACTTCTTGAATTTTGCATGCAAATGGACGGAAATAGAAAACACTATCCTGAATGAGGTAAGCCAGACCCAAAAAGAGGAACATGGGATGTACTCACTCATATTTGGTTTCTAGCCATAAATAAAGGACATTGAGCCTATAATTCGTGATCCTAGAGAAGCTAAATAAGAAGGTGAACCCAAAGAAAAACATACAGACATCCTCCTGAATATTAACCTTCATCAGGCAATGAAAGCATCCTTTAAATTGCCTGTAGTTCAGTGTTTAGGGATGAGGCCTTTTTGCCTCCTCTTCTTCTTCTGTCCATTACCATGTCTGCTGTTATCCTTCTTGCCTCATGTGTGAGCAGTCATGTTGATGAGACTCTATGGGTTTAGTTTCTGACATTCCTAGGCACAGACTGTCATGACAGACTCACTACTCGTCTGACTTCAAATCTTTCTCCTCTCTCTTTTACAATAACCCCTGAGCCTTAGGTGCAGGAATTATATTGTAGATGTATCTATTAGCTATCTAATACCTAACAGTCAGCCCTGAAAACATAAGTAAAATTATACAGACTGACGAGAGAGAGAGAGAGAGAGAGAGAGAGAGAGAGAGAGAGAGAGAGAGAGAGAGAGAGAGACTATATATAAACAATTGATGAATAAAAAAATTATGATATGGGATATCCTTCTGTATATATGTGTTGCTTTTATTGGATAATGAATAAAGCTGTTTTGGCCAATGGCTTGGCAGAGTACAGCCAAGAGGGAAATCCGAACAGAGATATATAGAGAGTAGGTAGAGTCAGAAAGATGGTATGTAGCTACCATAGGAGAATGACATTCTAGAACCTAAGGAACCTGATGGTAAGCCACAACCTTGTGGCAATGCAAAGATTAATAAAAATATGTTAATTCAAGATGTAAGTGCTAGCTAGAAATATGCCTGAGTCATCGGCCAAACAGTGTTGAAATTATTATAGTTTCTGTATGATTATTCAGATCTGAGTGGCCGGGAAATGACTAAACAGACTCTGCCTATAAGATTATGAATTGGAAAAAGAGTAATGTGGGGTATATGACATGAGAGTGTTTGAAGGAGGAAAGTAAAGAAGCCGATAATAAAATTATATTATGAAAGCTGAAAAATAATAAAAATATTTGGCTGGATATAAATTGTTGTCCGTCATTTTCTCAAAACATTCATTATCCCTTGGCGTCTTCCCCACCCTGCTATTGTGGTGCAACTGTATGAAGCAAACAGGACACTCTGATTCAGGCTGCTCTGCATGTCACTGAGGATTGTTTCATTTGTGTATTTGTTTGCTTGTTTTGCCTTCACCGACAATACTAAGACCAGACAAGAGGATTTCCTATAATAGGCGTATTTCTTTTTTAAATTCAAGAATGGTTCAAGTTTATAAAGACGAGGTTAACAGAGTAATTAGAGATCTAGCTTCATTGCTTTATTTTCAGTTCCACTTCCTATTGCCAGGCCAAAGTAAGTAGAGCTAAGAACAACTGAGCATGTGAAGAAGAAACCATATGGAAAAAGAGGGGTGGCTTTCTTTCCTCTTCTTTTAAAAATTCCTGCATCAAAACACTTAAAGTGTCCTTAGCCTGATAGACTTTCTGAACTACCTTGTAGGCAGAGACTGCTTATTTGTTTCCCAACTGCCCAGACCTGAATTATAACACAGAAACTACATTAATTAGAACACTGTTTGGCCAATAGCTTAGGCATATGTCTAGCTAACTCCTACATCTTAAATTAACCCATTTCTATTAATCTGTGAATCACCGTGAGGCTGTAGCCTACCAGTAAGTTTCTGGTTGGCAGCTACATGACATCTCCCTGACTCCACCTACTTTCTCTATGTATCTCTGTTCAGATTTCCTGCCTCGCTTTATTCTGCCCTGCCATAGGCCCAAAGCAGATTCCTTATTAACTAATGGTAATAAAACATATTTCCAGCATAGAGAGGGGAATCCCATATCACTACCTTACAGTGCAAAAAGTCCAGTCAATGCCCCTGTGTTGAGTTCTTTAAGATAACTATTACAATAAAATTCATGAGTCCTCTCCAGAATGCATTCTGAAATGAATTTCCCAATGTAATAGTTAAAAGGTAGTTCATCAGAAGATGACAGACTACCATCAGAGTCTGACACCTCACCAGTGGCCAAGCTGTCCTAGTGAACTGGACAGAAAGAACTGATTTCCTTCCTTTGATCTCTCTGCTTCGAACCACATCAGGACACAGTAATAGTACTTCTGTTGCATAAGGATGCCACAAGAATGCCCTCAATGGATGGAAAAAAAAAACATAGGGAAATAAATGTCTTCTTTTTATACAACACTCAGACCTAAGTATATCTTTACATGAAGACTGAGGAATCAGGACAGACACTTCCATAAAACCAGGTGCTGAAGTCACACGGAGACAACAGTTGATTATCAAGTAAATTGTACTTCAGTCCAGTTACTGCCCATCCACTCAACATGAGCTCCAAAGCTCCATCACCTACAAAGCATTAATTTTTAAAAAATTTTCAAAGAAAACTTAAAATAACAAAATAAATGGAAGTTTGAAAAACCTAAGCTTGTGACCATATTAGAAATATATTTACCCTATACAGTTACTATGATTAGATATTACATTTCATAAAGAAATCACGGATTATATAAATATAAAGAAAAACTATTGAAGAACAATAATAAAAACTAGAGAATCCAAAAGCTAAATATAACTTACTTAAAGACTACACAGTATTTGATGCTAGGCAAGCTACTGCATTTTCCCTAGGGAATTTGAAAATGAGATGTTCACTTAATAAAAATATGATATTTCAAAACTGATTAAAGTTAATGCCACCATCATAGACGTGTCAAATAAAATATCAAAAATTGTGTAATTCTTTACTCCTTGTTTTATTTTCTTGTAAGTTTTATGTGTATTAATTATTTGTCGATAAGTGTGAATCTTAGCAAATGTGAATTTTTTCACTATAATATTCATCATTTTGCAAGTATAGTATATAAATAATCTTAATAAGTAAAAATCATCCCAGTGGAAGGAGAATTTATCTCAGCAGACAGTATAAAACAAATAAATTTCTGTATACCCTGAATATTTAAATAAATGCATGAAAAATTCTGGAGCTATAAATTCTACAATCTGGAGTAAAAAATTCATTATATTGCTTTAAGAATTCCAATGTCTGTCCAACCTTCATACACACAAAGCTATTTTTGGTTATATGGTAAAAGTTATGTGTCCAAGGACTGTAAAAGCGAGTCATGTTCTGTGAGCAATACTTTTGAGTGTTACTGTGGGTCTTTGATTCAGAGGCATGAACATGCATTTCAAATGGATATTTTCATCAACCCAAGTGCTTAGCTAGGTCAATGTTTGCATAATAGTTTCAGCAACTAAAATACTGGAGCAAAGAGTGAATATCAAAACATCCAACACAATCTATAAAGAAAAATCATTAACAGAAGAATTCTATGTGCTATAAAGAACTTTCATATTTGGATCTATAAGCCATTTATTTTTCATCAAAAAATAGACCATTGCTTAATACTATGACATTACTTCATATTGGCTATGTGATTTTTAGCTTTATTTGGTATATTTTAATACAATTTGGGGTGATAATGCTTTTTATTCTTTTGTTTGAAAACAAAAGCAGAAGATCACAATTTTAATTCACAGTAAGACATTTATTCATGTATTTATTTATTTTGCTTGGTTTTTCGAGACAGGGCTTCTCTGTGTAACTGAGCCCTGAAACTCATTTTGTTAACCAGGCTGGATTCTAACTCACTGAGATCCACATGACTCTCCCTGCCAAGATCTGGGATTAAAGGCATGTACCACCAGTGCCTGGTTAAGATATTTATATAAATTTTTGATTTATAGCCACCACAAGGGATATGATTTATGAATTTAAAGCATCAGCTCTCAACCTATGGGTCGTGAACTCTCTGGGGGGTTGAACGACCCTTCACAGGGGTCACATATAAGATATCCTGCATATTGGATATTTACATTACAATTCACAATAGTAGCAAAATCACAATTGTGAAGTAACACCAAAAATAATCTTATGGTGGGTGGGCAGTCAGCTCAACAAGAAGAACTGTATTAAAGGGCCATAACATTAGAAAGGAACCACTGGTCTAAAGAATAAAAATAAGCCCAACTTCACAATAGCTTAAAAGAAATTGGCAGAATTTGACAGGAAACCTGAGAAGGGTATTTTCTACTCAAGACCAACAAAGGGAGCCCATGGATTCTCAAA
Source organism: Chionomys nivalis (assembly GCF_950005125.1). NCBI lineage: Eukaryota > Metazoa > Chordata > Mammalia > Rodentia > Cricetidae > Chionomys > Chionomys nivalis. Next base: position 71,407,009 of record NC_080090.1, on the reverse strand, counting down.
CCCTAGAGACAATGTTTCCAAAGTGAATCTAATGTAGCAGTCAAAAGCTTCTACATAAAAGTCAAGGTTTTTTCTGGAAAAAAACAAAACAAAACAAACAAACAAAAAACCTCTTGTTACTATAAGAGTATGAGTTTCCATGTGGGTTTTCAATTATATTGTATATGGCTGTTTTGTGCTAGGAAAGTGAACTCCAATAACTGCAATATAGAGTAAATATGGCCCAAAAAGAGAGTTTTTGTTTTTATATAAATGTTGATAACCTTTGCATTATGGAAATTATAGTAGAATATACTTGTCATCTTTGTGCTGAAAGTTTATTAAGTATGACTCATAAAGCATTATCCAAAAGTCTTTAAAAACTGATAAATTGGATACAATAGTGGAAGAATTTTGGTTACTCAAAATACACGAGCTATGACATAAAATTTGTGTGCTATGAAAAAATATCTTTATCCATGTTATTAAAAAGTGGTTGAGAAGTAGAACAAAAAGAATATGCACTGGTCAAACAATGGTGGTGCATGCCTTTAATCCCAGCACTTAGGAAACAGAGGCAGGTATGTCTCAGTAAAGTTCAAGGCCAGTCTGGTCTAGAAGCGAGTTCCAGGACAGCCAGAACACAGAGAAACCCTGTATCAAAAATCTAAAAAAAAAAAAAAAAAAAAAAAGGAATATATATTAAAACCAAAATAACAGTAAAATGAGATGTAAATCAGAAAATATAAAGACAGAGTATGAGCTGAAACTCTAAAAGGAACTGAAAATGTGAAAACCATGTATATATGTGAAAAGTCTGTGAGTACTGTGTCATGAGAAAATAAACCGAGATTTAACAGTCACAATGCTGAGGATTTAAAGGAACACTCGGCAAATCCTCAAATATAATAAAAACTAGCCAGACTGATAGTAATCTCTTAGGCACTCCTGGGGAAAAGATAATTGAGAAAAATTCTCCTGAAAAACAGTTGTGTATTGTTGCCAAATTTGAAATAATACAATCCATTTTTGTCAATAAGTCAATTCTGAAATATGCACATAAAACAAAAGCAAAAAAAGACATGCACAAAATTGTATACAATAGCATTTAATACACAACAAGAAAAATAACACACATAGACACAAACTAAATACAAAAACCTTGGATTGCAGAGCAAGCACATAATGGAATATGAACCTAAAAGAAATAAATGGACCCATTCTGCATGCATAAATAGTAAGCAAAGTGAGCATAATAACAATTGAAATAAATGATACCCCACAGAGTTAATTCAATATAGTTTAATTCACATAAATTCTAAACATAGGAAAACACTCATTCCAGTGCCCAGATTGTGAGGAGATGTTTGAATGGACAAAGGAGGAGCCTTGATTTAGCTGGTGGCTCATTGAATTTATAATATTTAGATATTGTATTTCTTTTCAGACACGGGAAGTTAAAACACAATAGACAATTTATGCTGTTTGTTGTGATTCAGTAAACTAATTTTTCTTATAGACTAAAACTCCTCACTTAAAATTTTTTGGACAGACTAGAGTTTGTTTCATTATCAGCTTCCTTTCTGGAGATCTAGGAAATGTACCCTCTCTCTCCAGGTTTACAGAAATGCAGAAGCAGAAGACGGCAATAGTATTTAGAGAAAGTTCAGAGACCCCTCCCTGAGGCTCTGGAGCTAATACAACATGGATCTCGCTATAGGAGAAGCATGAAACTCTTTTGACATTCTTATTAAGCAGTATCATTAGAATAGAGTTTATGTTCAATAAATATGACCCAAAGGTACAGTTTACTCTCCAAATGGTCTATTTCAAAATATCTATTCCTTATTTTAATATTCTTGTTATATCTTTTTACAATTGTATTAAAGTTATGAGAAAAGTAAATTGGTTTCTAGATTAATTAAATACAAGGGGTTTAATTTGAGGTTCCTAGTAAGTGCTTAGTAGGATACAAAAACTAGTATACATTGTTAACAAGTAAATTTAATGTAGTACAGAAAATTGGAAACAAGTCCAATGAAAGAAAAATGAGTTTTTAAGTTTAAATTTTTTATTATAACCAGGAGTGTGAAATATTTTAGTGAAAGTTGTTAGAAAGCTTTCTAATGTAACCATATTTAGGCTGAAAAAAATCTTTGAAGTCATTATGTAATCAATTAAAGTTATATAACAACTGAGATACTGTATGCTACTTCCCACTATTAAATAATTACATAATTAATAAAATTAGGAAAGACTTTAGATATCTAAAGTAATAAAATTTCAGTGAAAATATATTTCATAATTTTTAATGTTGAAGAGATGACACAGTGTATTCTATTAATTGTAAAGAAAGATAAGGGAATAAAATGGAATACCAAGTTACTATTAAGGAAAATTTATGAGATTTTTGTGCCTTTTATTTGTGCTTTTAATGTTTTAGAAATGCTCATAAAATGAACTTTTGTATTTTATATTGAGTATTTCTGAAGCAACAAATTCAGGGAGCCAATTGCTCCATTTTATTTGGAAAATTCCATTGATGATATAGCAAGGAATTATATAGTACATTCGACTATTTCACCAAAACAAAGAAGGAAAAGAAGACAAAACCCAATAAAATCTTGAATTAAAAACACTACCATATGGAGAAATGGTGCTCCCCATAATTTCTGGTGCCAGGCATGGGAAACCTTCTTAGGTATTAGTCAGAGAAGGACAATATGAGTTACTGCTAGTGCATTTTATTGCCTCCCAGAAAGTGAAGGGAAGACCCTTTTGATAAAGACATGATTTGACATGGGACTTGAGAAATCGAGCTAGAACTTACTTGCAAGCCTCCTTCCTGAAGACTGCCTCTCATGGTATTAGTAAGTTCTATGCACTCTGCCAAGACAGAAAAACAACCTGTAGTTCTTCCCAGCTGCAATATTTATGAACAATAATAATGATGGACGGGGGGGATATCAAAACAGTGCAATAGTTGCACTTTTATCCTCAGGGTAGCCATAATTGTTTAATTAGGTTTAGACTGGGACAATAGGAGCAAATTCATGTCATTAACAGTAACCCCAATCAAATACTCATGACTGGAGAGGTAATAGACCTTAGAGGAAAACCTACTACCTCCATTTTCCTAAACAGTTATACTTCATAATTGTATTCTAAGAACTTATCCTCAAAATCACACTGTGTAGTGCACAAGTCTTGTCCAAAAAGCTTCTTTTTACAACAAATGGAGACTATCATTGCTGTGGAATAATGTGTTCTTGTACACTGTATAGATTTGTCACTAATATTGATTTAATAGAATGCTGATTGACCAGTAGCCAATCAAGAAGTATAGGCAGGGCAATCAGACTAGGAGACTTCTGGGAAAAGGAAAAGAAAGTGGCAGTCAACAGGCAGACACAGGGGAAAAAAATAAGAATGTCACATTGAGAAAAGGGGAGACAGAAACTTCTTTCTACATATCATAGTTTGACCATGGATGGTCAAACTGAATTGAAAAAGCTACTGTGTGATACCCAACCCAAATGATGTACCTACAACACAATTATTACACATAAGGCTCAGGGGAATCTTCGAAATGGAGGTGGAAAGATTATAAGAACAAGAGAACTAGGATACCTGCTGCTAAATAGAGTGTTACAGCCCTTAGAAGGAGACCGGACTCATGAAATCTTAGCAACATGGTGCCTGAACAAGACCACTTTAATGATACTACCAACTGACAAAGTAACATGGACAGGTGAGATTCCACACAGTCGCACACCTAGACAAAGAACATATATATATATATATATATAATTTTTTAAAAGATCATGAGGTGCTGGGAGGGACACTGGAAAGCTGGGCAGATAGTGGGAAAGACTAAAGCAAATACATTGTTCATGGATGGTATTCTAAAAAAATGCTAAAGCTTGAAATTTTAGAACTGAATTCTTCATTATTCTCTTGCTGCTCCAAAGACAGACACCTAATCACGCAAGGCATGTGGGTTTCAAAGAAAGCTAAAGAATAGCATATGAATGAGTCTTTAAATACCCACTGGTGTTTAAAAAAGAACCCAGCCCAGGTAGCAAGTAGTCAGGAAGCCAAGACTTCCTTTCTTTTTATAATTTTTCAAAGATTTTTAATTGAAGACAGGTAGTAGTGTCACACACCTTTAAACCCACCATTCAGGAGGCAGAGGCAGATCTCTGTAAATTCAAGGCCAGTCTAGTCTACAAAGCAAATTTCAGGAGAGTCAGGAATACACAGAGACACTGTCATATATATATGTGATATTTTTTACATACAGTATATTCTGTTCACAGTTTCTTCTACCCTATCTCCTCTCGAGTCTTCCCCATCTCCATACCTACACAATAACACATTTTCTTTATTTTCCCCTTTAGAAGACGAACAGGCAAAGAAAAAAATAAAAGCAGAATTTTAAAAAAAGTCCAACAAACACACACACACTTCATAAAAACTCATAACATACATATCATAATACACAAGTAAAAGAGCAGAAACTTAAAAATAACTAAACAAAATCATATGAGACATAAAATCTACAAAAATACCATTAAGTTTATTTTGTGTTGACCATCTGCTGCTGGGCATGAGGCCTACGCTTCCGTGTGGTTTATAAACCCAGTGAGACTCCACTGGAAAAAACTAAATTTTCTTCTGCCAGTGGTTGTCAGTTAGAGATAGTTTCTGGGTTAGGAATGAGGGCTTTGTTTGCCTGCTCCTCTCAGTGTTGGGATCCCATCTGTCTTAAACCTCCACATGCCTGTTGCATGCTGCCACAGGCTCTGTAAATTCGAATGTGCACCTGTTCTGTTTTATCTGGAAGACACTGTTTGCCTGGTGTCACTCATTCCATCTGGCTCTCACAATCGTTCTCCCGATTCTTCTGCACAGTTTTGAGCCTCAAGGGGAGGCATTTGCTGAAGAAATCCCATTTAGGACTGAAAGTTCCAAAGTCTGAGCCTTCCTTGCAAACATATAAAGATGATGCAAACATTAGTAAGATGATGATCAGTAGCACAGTGGATGTCTGCAGAACAGGGAATCAAGCCTGTCTGCAAAACCCTGTCTCTATCCCAGCTACCCACAGTAGCAAATCCATATCTTGTGTTTTAAAAATATTTTATTAATACTTTGGGAGTTTCATATAATGTATTTTAAACTTATTTACACCCCATTCTCCAGTTATTCCCAAAACCACACTCTTCTATCCTGTCTTCCATTCCCTCTCAGCTTTGAGGCTTCTTTTTAAAATCACATGCATCTGTTAGTATGATGTAGGTTTTGTGTGTGTGCATGTGTGTATGTGTGTGCATGAGAGAGAGACAGATAGACAGAAAAACAAAGAAATTATAGTCATGTATATACAATAGTGCATATAAAAAATGAGAGAAAAGATTGAGAAGTTGATCCTCACTTTGCACTTGTTTGAGATAGTGTCTCTCTTTTGTTTTTCAGCACTGCTTACATTAAACTAGCTGGCCTAACTAAAAGCTTTCAGGGATTTTACTGTATCTATTTCTATCTCCATGTGAGAGTGTTGAAGATAACAGATATGAGCTATAACACTAGCGAGTATGATTTTCATGTGGTTTCAGGGGATTCAAACCTAGGTCTGCATGCTTTCATAGCGAGTGCTTTTACTCATTTAGCTACTCTCCCGCATATTTAAAAACAGGAATATTTAATGCTAATTTTATTAAGGTACAATATACATACAGTAAAATTTTTAGGTATGATTTCCTAAAACTAAATGCAAAACCAAAATAAATAAGATACGTACACTGTAAATATTGGTTGTCCTCAACCTCGTATTCCCTGGAGTCTCTTGAAAATGGCAACTTGATTTGTGTTTATCTACAATATATCTTAGTCAATGGCTAGTTTTGCCTTTTTCAGAATATCACACAAATGAAAGTATATTACATAGCCATTTGATCTGATGTCTGTCACTTAGCGTAATCCATTTGAGAATCATATACATATTTGCTTTTATCAGTAACAGCTCCATTTTACTGTGGAGCAACATTCCATTTTAATAGACATGCAAATGTTTATCGACTCATTCGTGCATCAGAAGTCATTTGTCTCCAGCTTTCGGCAATAATTAGTAGAGCCAGTATCCACACTGCACAGATTTGTGTGTGGACATGTTTCAGTTCTGTTTCATGCATATCTGAGAGTGTAGTTTCTGTAGCAGAGAATATTTATCTCCAAAAGAAAGTACAAACAGTTTTCTAAAGAAACTCTGCCATTTTCTAATCCTGCTAGCAATTTAAACTTGTGTATATTTTTACACAGTATTCCCAGGCCCTAGTTTGCTTTCTCTCGCTGTGGAAGTAACTGTGAGGAAAAAACTCAAGGTAGAAAGGGTTGATTTGTTTTATATCTCCCAATCATAGCCAATCATTGAGAGAAGCCAAGGCAGGGTCATAAGAAAGGCAGAAGCCTGGAGGTAGGAACTGAAGCACAGAGCATAGAAAATGCTGCTTAGTGGTTTTCTCTCATGTTTTTCTCAGTGTGCTTTCTTATTACATCACAAGACTATCTGCTAAGTGGTGGCCCTGCCTAGAATGGGCTGAGTACTTCCACATCAATCAATAATCAAGGAAATTTCTCAAAAACATACTTACAGTTTTAGGTTTATCATTCAAGTCACTGGTTCATTCCCATTTCATATTCTGCACAATATAGCTGGAATTTCATATTTCAATTTCATATGACCAATTGCTCCTGCTTTCTCTTTGGAAAAGATGGTTATATGTACACTGAATGTCTTCTGCACCTTTGGTAGAGTTCAATCCACGATGTCTGTGAGAGTTCCTGATTGCTTGCATGGATATTTTCTCAGTAGTATTAAACTCTCATAATTGTTGTAAAAGCTCTTAGATTCAAGTAGGCTGTCTAATCCACATTTGTTCGTCTGTCAGAGTTGTTTGGGCTACTCAGATTTCTACAGCTTCCCATATACATTTTACAATTAGCTTGATAATTACTATTAAAAATCCCTTTGAAATTTTCACTGAGAGAACAGTAAATCTAAGAATAATTTGCAGATGGTGTCTTTTTATTGACTTTTCTAAACCAGAAACATGTGGTAGTTCTCAGTTAAGTGTTCTTTAGTTTCAGCTATTAGTGATTGTCTCATGGTGACAGCAAACAGTCTCAGCATCTTCCAACTGAAGAAGAAAATCCAAAGGCTTTCACAATTAATTGTATTAATTATTTCACAGGAATTCTCCAGATGCCAAAGTAATGGTTCAGCAGTAAAGAGCAATTGATGCTCTTCCAGAGGACATATTTTTACTTTCCAGTACCCATATTGGACAGCTCATAACTTCCTGTGACTTCAGTTCCAGAGGATCCATTACTAAACTTACTTTTGGCATCTGAGGGTGCAGATGCACATACATACACGTGCAGAAAAGGTGGCAGGTAAAACACAAATAATTAAATGAATCCACAGGAGTTTTTCTGACTTTTTTATGATCCTTTGAGATTTTTATTTTTCAAATGAGTTGGATTATTGTGCATTTCTTATGTTTATAGAAAAAGTTAATTCAGAAAGTACAATGTGTTAAGTAAGGTTTCTGTATACTTCCCCCTACACCTTTTCCTGTAATCACATTTTGCTTTAATGTGTTTCTTATGCTTGACTAATGACAAAGCATTAATACACTGCTGATTAAAGAAAGGCTAGAGCTTAAGGTTCACACTGTTGTATATGGTTCTTTGGATTTTCACAGATATATAAGGCATGTGATAAATCTTCAGAACAGTTTTGCTTTCCTAAACATCCACTACATTTACATCAACAGTCCCTTCCTGTCCCTAAAATCCTAGAAAACTTGAGCCTTCTAAACATTTGCTTGCTGTGGGATAATACTCTTGTACACCTTAAAGATTTGTCACTCATAAAAGCTGATTGTCCAGTAAGTGGGGTGAGCAGACTAGGAAAATTCTGGAAGGAGGACAGGTAAAGAGTCCTTCACCGACAGATATAGAGGAAGTAAGATGAGAATGCCATACTGAGGAAAGGTACCAAGCCGTGTGGCTAAACATAGGTAGGAATTATGAGTTAATGGTATTTCGGTTTGGTTTGGTTTTGATTTGTTTTTGTTTTTGTTGTTGTTGTTTTCTAACGCTGAATCAGGAAGACCTCTTTAGGAGGAGCTGCCAGTAAACAGAGCACATCCGAAAAAAAAAAAAATACTGGCTACCTAGAAGCCGTGCTTAACTCTATTCTTTTGTGTCCAGAATTCCTTTCCATGCTTTCTCAGGTTTTACGTGGATGTAGTTGACCACAGTGCCCACTGCTGTTGTCAGAAGTTGCTTATTCATTTGCCAGCTGCCCAGACCTAAAAATATCACACAGAAACTGTATTAATGAATACACTGCTTGACCTATTAGCTTATGCATATTTCTGGCTAGCTCTCACATCTTAAATTAACCCATTTCTATTAATCTGTAGATCGCCATATGGTTGTGGCCTATGGGTAAGGTTCCAGGGGGTGTCTGTTTCCTGCAGCAGTTACATGGCCTCTCTCTGACTCCATCTTCTTTCCTCATCTATCTTCTTGGAATTCTTACATTGATCTATTCTGTTAAGCAATTGGCCAAAATAGCTTTATTCATTAACCAATAAAAGCAACACATATGCATATACCAATTTTTGGTCACTTCTGGCCTTGGATAATATGGATGAAATTGTAACAAACATTTGACAACAAAACTTTCAATCATGATAGAGAAACTATGGCATCCTGTAATAAAAAAAAGAAATTTTGATAATACCTGTCTACAACTCCAGTCTGCCAGAAGGTGCTAGAAGGAAAACTCTAACCTGTAAAGGATAACCACACCTAAGAAAACATCTTTTCCTTCACCATAGGCTGCCATTGTCACTCTTAGTGCTTGGTGTGATTGGTTTTCAGTTCAACAATTTGTCTCCTGTTCCAATGCACTCAAGGCAATTCCACACTTTCTCTTCTATCAGAATCAGCGTATCTGGCCTTATGTTTGGGTCTTTAAGTTTTGTGCAGGATGATAGACATGAATCTATTTGCATTCTTCTATATGCTGACATACAGTTAGACTATGTTGGAGATAGTTTCTTTTTTCCACTGTATAACTTTGACTTCTTTGTCAAAAATCAAGTGTCTGTAGGTATATGGATTTTCTTCTGTATCATTCATTCAATTCCATTCATCAATCTGTCTGTTTTCATGCCAATGCTATGCTGTTTTTGTAACTATTTCTCTGTAGTACAGCTTGAAGTCAGGAATAGTGTTAACTCAAAAAGATCCTCTAATTTCTTCTTCTTTTTCTTCTTCTTCTTTCTCTTCCTCTTCTTTTCCTTCTTCTTCATCTTTTTCTTTTGTACAGAATTGCTTTAACTATTCTGAAATTTTTGAGTTTTTTTAATATGAATTTGAATATTGTTCTTTCAACGTCTGTCAAGAATTGTGTTGTGATTTTGATGAGATGTTTCTTTGAATCTGTAGAATGCTTTTGTTAAGATGGCCATTTTTACTATATTAATCCTGCTGATTGATGAGCATGAGATTTCTTTCCATCTTCTTATATCTTTTCCAATTCTATTTCTTCAAAGACTGAAAGTTCATGTCATATAGGATTTCCATTTGCTTGGGTAGAATTACCACAAGATACTTTATATTATTTGTGGCAATAGCAAAGTATGGTGTTCCCTGACTACCTTTTCAGCCCATTTATAATTTGTATATTAGAGGACTACTAATTTTTTAAAGTTAATTTTGTGTCCATTTATTTCATTGAAGGGCTTTATCAGAAGAGTTTCCGGATAGAAATTTTGGAGTCACTTATGTATATTATCCTATCATCTGCAAATAGTGATACTTTGACTTCTTCCTTACCATTTTCTGTTCCATTGAACTTAAGTTTTCTTACTGTTCTAGCTAAAACTTGAATTACTACATTGAATTGATAATGAGAGAGTAGACAGCCTTATCTTATTCATGATTTTTGTGGGATTTCTTTAAATTTCTATTCATTTATTTTGATGTTTGTTATTGACTAGTCACAAATTGGTTTTATTGTATTTAGGTATGCCCCTTGTATCCTTATCTCTCATGAAGGCTTTTTGGATTTTATCAAAGGCTTTTTCAGCATCTAAAGAGATGATCATATGGGTCTTTTTTAGTTTATTTTTTAATATGGCGAATTACATTGACAGATTTTCATATGTTGAAACATCTCTGCATCTCTAAAATAAAGCCTACTTGATCATGGGTGATGATCTTTTTGATGTATTCTTTGATTCAGTTTGCAAGTATTTTATTGAGTATTTTTGCATCTATGTTCATGAGGGAAATTGGTCTGTCATTCTTTGTTGGGTCTTTTTGTGTTTTGGCTATCATTTCATTAGCTGTAGAAAAAGCCTTTGACAAAATCCAGCTTCTCTTGAGATAAAAAAAAATCCTGAAGCGATTAAGAATACAGGGGAACATACCTCAACAAAACAAAAGCAGTTTCTAGAAAGTCCATAGCTAACATCGAATTAAATATAGAGAAAGTCAAAGCAATCTCACTAAAATCAGGAACAAGAAAATAATGTCCATTCCTATTCAATATAATACTTGAATTCTTAGCTAAAGCAATAAGACAACTGGTGGAAGTAAAGGGGATACAAACTGGTAAGTAAAAAGTTTATGGTACACACAAGTGACCCTACACATCCCACCAGGACATTCCCACATTTGATAAATCCTTTCAGCAAAATACACTCACAAAATCAGTAGACCTCCTATATAGAAACGGCAAATGGACCAATAAAGAAATTAGGAAAAGAATCTTTTGAGAATAACCTCAAATAATATAAAATATCTTGGAGTAACTCTAACCAAGCAGTGAAAGACTAAATGATAAATAGTAAAACATTTAAGAATTGAAGAAAATGCCAGAGGACAGAAAGATCTTCCATGCTCATGGATCAATAGAATGAATACAGAAAAAAAAGAGAGGAAAGAAAAGAAAAGAATGGCCATTCTACCAAAAGCAATCCACAGGATCAATGCAATCTCCATCAAAATTACAGCACAATTGTTTGCAAACATTGAAGGGACAGTTTTCAGCTTTATATAGAAGTACACAAAGAGAGAGATAAAAGGAAAAATAAAAGTTAGGTAAAACAATCCCTTACCATAAAATAATTATGGCAGTTATCATTATTCCTAATTTCAAGTTGTCCTACAGAGGTATGATAATGAAAACAGCACAGCATAGTATTTATGCAAAATAGACATGGTGGTCATCAGAACTGAACTGAAGACCCAGACATAAATCCACATATCTAAAGACATATATTTTTGATAAAGAAGCAAGAAACACATAATGGTGGGGGGTGAAAGGAACATCTCACCATATGGTACTGGTCAGATTGTACATCTCCATGCAGAAAAATCCAAATAGATCCATACTCATCAACCAGCACAAAACAATTCCAATTCGATCAGAAATTATAACATAAAAACAGATAAATCAGAACCTAATAGAAAAGAAAGTAGGGAATAGCCTTGAACTCATTGGTACAAGAAAAGAATTTCTGAAGAGAATACAAGATAGGCACTAAAATTAACATTCAATAATGAGATGTAATATAACTGTTAAGCTTCTTTATGGAAAAGGACACTGTCATTTGGACAATACAGAAGCCTACATAATAGAAAAAGATTTTTTTTTACCAACTATTCATCCAATAGGGGACTAATATCCAAAATTTATAAAGAACTCTAAACTATATATCAATAAAACAAATAACCCAAATTAAAATGGGGTATAGGTCAGGTGGTGGTGATTCACACTTTTAATCCCAGCACTTGGGAGGCAGATCTCTGTGGCTTTTAGGCCAACCTTGTCTACAGAGTTAGTTCCAGGACAGCCAGGAATGTTACAAATAAGAACACTCTCTTGAAAAAACAAAAACAAACAATCAAATACATAAATAAAAATGATGGGGTGAAGAACTAGAAAAATTCTCAAAAGAAGAAAATCAAATAGCTAAGAAACTCTTAAAGAAATGTTAAACCTCTAAAGACATCAGGGAAAAGCAAATCAAAACTACTTTAATATTCTATCTTAGACATGCCAGAATAGTTAAGATCAGTAACACAAGTTACAGCTCATGCTGGCAAGGATATGGAGCAAGGGGAGCACTCCTTGATTGCTGGTGTGAATGCCAACTTGTAAGCTACTATGGAAATCAATATAGAAGTTGTTCCTCAGGGAGATGAGGATTCATTTACCTCAAATGTCAGTTACACATTCTTGGCCATATCCTTGACCAAAAGTTGCTTCATACTACAACAGAGACACTTGATCAACCATATTCAGTGTTGTTCTTTTTATAAGAGCCAGAAATTGGAAACAACCTAGAGGTTTCTCAACATAACAAACAGGGGTACATTTAAGCAATTAAATATTACCCAGCTATTTAAAAATTATTAAATTCACAGGAAAATGATGCAACTAAAAAAAAATCTGGAGTGTGGTGACCCAGATGAAGAAAAACATTTTTTTTCATTTTTTAATTTATGTATTTGCTTATATGTGGATATTAGCTGTTAAGTCAATGATAGTGAAGCTACAATACACAGAAGTACAGAGGTTAGGCAAATATTAAGGAGTTAGATATTGGGGCAGACAGATCTCCTCAGATAATGGATATAGATTAAAAGCTATAGACGGATGTGGGTATTAGAGTGGAATAGGAGGATCAACTGGGAGGAAGTAGGAGATGAGGGAAGAAATATGAGGATAGACAACTAAAATTCATGGCCATTTGAGGGGTATTGTCAAAATTTAATACAATAAAAGCCTCATACAATATATACATATATGAAGGCAATCTAAATAAAGGCAGAGTTAGATCTCCAACTGGCCATCTTGCCATCAAATAAATCTTATAATACCAGCATGGAATTATATCTATTATAGATGTTTAGCAAAGATGTCGATAGGAACATCCAAAAAACACAGGCTATTGCCAAGACTGTACATTACTCTCCACAAACTTACAGGCAAGACCCATTGGTAAAGACAACACCTATAGAACTAATTGAACATGGAGAAGTTAAGCTGATGCCTACATAGAGCCTTCACCCCTACATGATATGGTCTTTGGTATAGGAATGTACTCTGCACAGCACTAAAGGTGAAATGCAAACACCAATCCATCCACAAAGTCTTTATCTACAATGATGCCTATATAATGTGCTAGGGCAATAGTAGCACAAAGCTTGAAGGAGTTGACTATAGACACACTCAACAAGATATAATACATATTTGATGCTGTTTGGATGACCAAGAATCTGAGACTAGATAGCCCATGCACATAGAGTAAAACCAAGTACTAAATTCTAAATCAACAACAACAGAAAAAAAAAGGAAATCATAGCAATAAAATGACTACCTATGAAATTCTGCTGTACTCAGACACAGCACCTTGTTCAGCCATTATCAGAGAAGATTTCTCCTGCAGTAGATAGGAATACAGACAACCAGAGACAAGCATCATACAGAGAGTGAGAGACCTTGAAACACTTAGCCCTAAGCAGTATATTGTAGGCAGAAACTGCTCACTCGTTCCCAGCCACCCAGATCCAAAATAATCATTAAAAAATGTATGAGTTACAACACTCCTTGGCCAATAGCTTTTCCTTCTTATTAACTAACTTTTAAGTCTTAAATTAACTCATTTCTATTATTTTATGTTTTACCATGAGGTTGTGGCCTACCAGTAAAATTTTGGCATCTGTCTCCTTCAGCAACTTCATAGCATCTATCAGACTTTGCCTTATTTTCTCTATCTCAGCTTGGAATTCCCACCTTGCTCTATTTTACCCTGCCATAGGCCAAAGCAGCTTCTTTATTCATTAACCAATAAAAGCAACACATATACAAAAGGACTTCCCACACGATTGGGAAGCAAATAAGAGGTCTCTGCTTACAAAATGGCACCCATATGTTTGGGGCTAACCCACGTGACCAACCACACACTTTGGGTCAGGGTGCTTGTATTCCCACTCACGTTAGGAAGAAAGACCTCTGAATGAGACACAGTGTATCTTAAAAAAAGTATGTACACTTGGGAAAGAAAGGAAAAATAATATAGGTAGGTATAAAAAGAAGTAGATGGTTTTAAAAATAAAACAAAGTATTTAAAGAGATAGTAAAAGTAATATAAAAGATACAGAAGTAATAGATTAAAGGAATAAAGAGAGTAAAAAAGAAATAAGTAACATAAAGATGGAATATACACAGGGAGTTTGGATTATGTATATTATTGTGTTTTCTTTGAATTTTTTGACTGCAGAGAGACATTTGATTCTGGGGGTTGTTAAATTAAACCTACATGAGGGTACTTGAGTTCAAAATTTGGGTCTAAGGATATGTTACTTTGGAAAAGAGGTTCTGCTTTTGTTTCCATAGATGAAAACCTTTGAATTCCTTCCAGGCTAATATGGTTTGATGGAACAAGATCCCTGAAAGGTTTTGTGAACCATAGAACTAGTTCACCCAACAAAAAGCAGAAAGCACTTTGGAGAGACTATGACCAAATTCCCAAATATTGTTTATAAATGTTTGTTTACATTTAAAGGGGAATATGCTATAGAGATTAATACTTTTCATTGTAGGAATCTTGGTTTATTGATACAAATTTAAGGCCAATTTTATTATATGTATATTTCTGCTCTTGATTAAGATATTATGTCTGTGTAGCTCATTTAAAAATGGCTTGTATAATTAAGAAATACAGTCATGTATAATACTCAAACTGTAGTCATATTTATTAGTTTTTTTCGATGTACAGAGATATATTTCTGATGGATATGTATTCTTCAACTGTTTCAAAAATTAACAGAATATGACATTTAAAATATTTTAAGAACTAAGAACTTTCTATGATAATGAGATTCATCTGTTCCTGGAAGCACCAATCTACTTCAAGAGGATGATGGACATTGAAGAAGCTCCTTATGGAGTTTGTTACCCATTTGGGCAAGAAACGGCTCTCGCCTGAACTGCTTGATGGTATATTGTATAAACTGGACATACAAGACCCACAGAAAAATGACTGCTGAATTTACCTAAAGGTGAGACAGTTTTTTTAGGGTTCCTACTTCATGAAAAAACTGCCAATATAATCAGAACTATCTTTGAAATTTCCTGTTTTGTGGCAAAGTCTGCCAGTTATTATGGGTGTGTAGGATGCCCCAATGTTACAGAAGAACTTTGGGTGACTGTCCAGGCAACAATATGTCTCTGTCAATTCTCAATTTTTTTTCTTGCTCTGTCTATAATGTTTGTGTTTTGCCTGGATCAGGTTCTAGTCCTCTTCCTCTCCTAACTCACCATGCTGCACAATGCACCAAATGGTGTATTTTCAGTGAAAAGGAAAAGGTCCCTTTGTCCCTTCGACAGGTAAGCCATCCTTTCCTCCTTTGGAAAGATCCCTCAGTCCCTTTCATGGGTAAGCACCGGGACCCCCTTCCTCTCTCTCTCTCTCTCTCTCTCTTTTTTTTTTTTTTTTGTATGTTGTCTGTTGGGTTTGTCTGCCTGTCCAGTTAGGAAGGCACAAAATGGGTAATGTCTACTTCCCCCATTGAAAATTTAGATCTGGGCCTCCCATTAGTAGAGGAGGAGGCCAACAAGTTTCAAAATTGA
This sequence comes from Chionomys nivalis, assembly GCF_950005125.1. Lineage (NCBI taxonomy): Eukaryota > Metazoa > Chordata > Mammalia > Rodentia > Cricetidae > Chionomys > Chionomys nivalis. Next base: position 71,391,306 of record NC_080090.1, on the reverse strand, counting down.
CGCCCCGTCAGGTGCATTAGAGATACCATGATTGCAACAAGGGAGCCATTCACCGTACCATTTCTACAGTACCAAGAAATCTCTGGGGCTTAGACATCCTGGAGAATATGGGTGCTGTCCTAACTATTGATGACAGAGTTTTCTTTGATAACTTTAAGGCCCATGAAAATTCAGGCTTGGCAAATCACAATCCTACACTTAAGTCGTAACACCCATTCTAAGGGCCACTGTCCCTCAGAAATCCACCATGACTGAGCCTCCTAGTCCCATTCCATTGACATGGCTCCCAAATCAAGATATCTGGGTGAAACAGGGGCCTATAATTGACCCAAATTTGTCAATACTAAAGGAACTTGTTACAGATCTGCTAAAGATGGGGCACAGAGAACTAACTAAAAGTAAACATGATAGCCCCATATTTCTTATTCCAAAGAGATCAGGATGCTACCGCCTCCTGCAAGATCTCTATACAGTTAATGATCAAATAGAAAAAATGGGGTCCATGCACCCAGGCCTCCACACTCTAGTGTTAATCTTTTATCTTATTATATTTTAGTTTTAGATAGTAATGGTTGCTATTTTCAAATTGCCATACCACCACAGGATAAAGATTGTTTTGCCTTCACTGTATGGAAGCCTAATTGGCATAAGCCTGCCAAAAGATGTCAATGAACTATGTTACCTCAGGAATGAAAAATAGCCTCACAATCTGCCAGTTACACATTTCTCGGGCCTTGGTGCATATTCCCAAGGACATCCTCTTAATCCATTACATGGATTAGATGTAGTCTATCTGCAAAGGACTGCTGAAAAAAATGTTAAAAGATCTTGCATCATTACATCTGATGGTGGTTCCAGGAAGGTTCAAATGGTAGCCCCCCCTTTGCCTTTTTAGGATTTTTCCACTGCTATGCAGGCTCATCCCCTTTCCTTTAAATTAGAAATGAAGGAATTGTACTTATTATCAAAATTAAAACAATTAGTTAATTGGCTTAAGCCCTTTTAGCCAATTCCCTATCGAGAGAAGAGGCACCTCTTTTCTATGTTAGAGGAGCCCACTAGCCCATCCATCAAAGTTAGGTTTACTTATGAGGCAAGAGATCAACTACAAAAAGAGGCAGTGACCATTTTAGCTAACTCCAGCCTGCAATGTCACAACCTTTAGAAGCCCTTGTTGGTAGTGATCCTCTGGACACCCGACGGGGGAGGGGGTCGGGGTGAAGTGTTATAGTAATTTGGGCCCCTATTATTAATACATCAAGCAGACTCTGATCTGTGCAAAATCACCTTTAAGTTTGATCAATCCTTCCAATATGGCCTTAGGGCATGGAAGCTGGCATGGAGAACATATGGACCAGAGCCAGGTAAACTTGTCTTCCCCTTTTCTTTAAAGAATAACCAGTCCCTCTGGGCAAACTCTATCTCCTTACAGGAAATGGTTGCAGGATTCACAAGAACTATTGACAATCACTTACCAAAAACTAAGACCTTAGCAGGGCTCTCTACACTTCCAATAAAGATACGCCCTCACACTGTCCCTCCAGTCCAATCCCTCATGGTGTCCTGGTCTTTTCAGATTCCAATAAAAACAGATATGATGCTCTTATCCAGCATCCTAACTCCAAATCTGTTACATATGCTATATGTAACCCTGGTTCTATGCAATTGGATGAGCTATTGGCCCTCCTCAATGTTCTAGTGGAGCGCCAGATTGAGCTCATTAACATTTTTTTTTTTTTTCTGACAGACAGAATGCTGGACAGGTAGTTCATGTGCTGTCCTTTGCTGGAGTCAAAGCCTCACTCACCCCTATTACTAGCACTATGCTGCTCATACAGGATATCTTAAATCAGAGGACTGAGCCCCTGTACTTGTCACATATCAGATCTCACTCCTAATTACCCGAAATATTAACTTGAAGAAATGAAGTCGCAGAAACAATCATATTAACAGGCAGTATGAATCTCCTGGAGCAAACCAGGGCTCTTCACCAGAAATGTCATCTATCTCCACAGCATTACATAAACTTCTTCCAAAATTACCAGTTTCCCGGTGTAATCATTTGTCCTGTACGTGTGTCACTTGTGCCCTTCTTTCTCCCTTAGGACCACTTCAATGCACAGAGGTTAATCCCAGGGGTTTTCTGCCTAACACCATCTGGCAGATGGATGTTATGTTATGAACTATGCCCCCTTCGGCAATCTTAAATATGTTCATGTGATACCTGTTCCTCCTTTGTTTATGCCCTTGTCCTTTCTGGAGAGAAAGTTGTCAATGCTATTAAGGCCCTTAAGTCAGCCATGGTCAGCCATGGTAGTTATGGGGGTATCTTGAGCACATAGATTGATAATGACCCTGCCTATGTTTTTAAACAATTCAGTGACCTTCTGTGCTCTTGGAAGATTTCCTATATAACACTGGCATACACAGAGCAATTCACAGGGGCAAGCCCTTGTGGAGAGGAGCAACAGAGTTCTTATGTTGGTCAGGACTATCTCATTAGAGGCTAGGAGATATCCTCATTTGGCCTAGACAGAGGTTCTTTTCCATATGAACTTTCTCAGTTTTGATTACAAGGGGCTCAGCTCAGTTTACAGGCACTGGACATCCCTGCCAAGAAACACACCCCTGCCCCTAGTGAGATGGAGAGTTCTTATCTCCCTCCAATGGCAGCCTGAAACACTCTGCTAATCCATGGAAGAGGGTATGCTTGTGTTTTCCCTCATATTGCCACAATTCCAATATGGGCCCTGCTTCCACCAAGAAGGGACTAACCCAGGATGGGTAACGCATATACTCCCCTTTCTTCCTCTCATTGCCCCACTAACAAATCGATTTTTTAAGGGCAAAGGTTATACCCTTTGTCGCCTCAGTTCTCTGGGGTTTTTTTTGTTTGTTTGTTTGTTTGTTTGTTTTTTAAAGTTTGGCAAAATCTAAAAAGACTTTCGGATCTCTCCTGGATGCTCACAAATGAATTAATTGATGGAGTGGTACTGTTAATCCTTATTCTCTTTAAATGTCTCCTGCAGCAGATCCAACATCAGCAGACATCAACTAAGGCAACTCTTAAGGTGCTAATGGCTCCTAAGTATCCTTTCCACAGTCCTCCACAGGAGATTATGCATGCCTGGTTATTTGTAACTCAAAAGGCTACAGACTACTGCCCCCCCCCACACACACACCAGGGCAGCTTTCCAGGAATGAATGTTTTATTGAGGGCTAGCAGTCAATGAGGGGTTAGAGCTTGTTGAGCAGGCCAATTTAAGACAGATACAGTCCAGTTGTTGAGCTCTCCTGAGGCGGGATCAACAAGGTCTGAGCAAAGATTTCTGGCTCCTGATGAGTGTCCCCTGTAATAAATAAAAAAAAGTGTGGATATGTAGGAAGATAAGGCCTACCAGGCCAAAAAGAACCAACTTGGTGTCTGCCTGGCACTGTCAGTGGTCCTTAACATGCCTAACCAATAAGGAGTGACCAAGATGTGTTTCCTGAGTGCCTAGCAATGAGCATTGTTAGAGGTCCTGATTGTTCCTAGCCAATGAGACACAAGCCTCTATGCTTGCCTAACTTTTTACTTGTTTGAAGGGTTCCTCTTTTAACTGTATTTCCTCTCATTGTCCCATCATTTCCTAAATGAATTATTGCCATTCTTCAGTCATTATTCCTGAATAGTACCGAAATAGGTCATTCACATGGTATTCTATGTGAATTTTGCTGTATTCAAAAATATTTTCACACACAAGCTATTGGAATCTTGAAGAGGTTTAAGCATATACTTCCATTTAATCATGTGAACTCAAGTAAATCAATTTTTTTTATATACTCTACTTTCTGCCATTTGTTTTTCTTCTTTGAATCTTTGTGGCATTCCCATTGATTTACCCTATGATTCTCTTGATTTTTTCTATTTTTGTAGTTTTACATCATGATTTGAAAAATCCCTTTTGTTCTTGTTCTTCTAACCCACCAACAATAAGTGAGTATTCTATTTTGTCTCATTTTTACCAGTCTTCTTACATAGTTATATATTTTTTATTTGCTCTCTCTTCTCCATTGACTCCATGTTGTTGAGTACTTAAAATATTTCCATTTCTCTATGTACCTCTTTTGAAGTATAACACTCTTTCACTGTCCTTGAGATTTTAGAGACTAGGGGAAAGACTTTCAGCAGACCTGTGAATGATGCTAGCACAAACATTCTCTGCCCTTCAGCCATTTTGAATAACTGTTCAGGTTCCAATCTGCTATTGTACTTTGAACCCAGGACTGCCATTTACCTATGGTCTCTAAAAAGAGTGTAAAAGACACAAACCAAACTTAACACCTCCTATATGTTGGAGGATCAGAAAGTTCAGGTACACTCCAGAAGGTTAGTACTTACCTACCAATTAAAAGATCTCCAGATCTCTATGAATCCAATTCTGACAGCTATAACAGGGCAGGTTCACAGACTCTTGCTGGCCGGCTCAGTGCAAATTCATAGCTCTCTCTCAGACTGAATGAGCAATGGCCTACTTACCACCACACTGCCTGCTGATGCCCATAGCAACTGGGACATTGGGGAAAAAAATTGTTCATTTGAGAATGGAGAATAGAACCAATTACTTTTTCTTCTTTTGAAAACAAAATTTCCATAGAACTTTTTCTTTGTTCATCACAAACAACAACAAAACAGAGTATCCTAAACAATCACAACTCAAATAACTTTAAAACAAGAAACACATTAGCATCTTTATTACAAATGTAATTGGTTTTCTTTTCTTTCTCTTCATGAGGATAGGGTCACTAGCTAAAATACACCACTGTAAAATCTGCAATTTAGATTTCATTTCATGCTGCATTGTAGAAATAGTTTACATAAATAGCTACCATTAATCATTTAAAACAAAGGTTAAATGTAAATTAGGATTTAACTGTTTTTTATTATTGTGGTTTGCTGTAGCACAAAAATGAATGTGCTTTAAAGTAAAATATTTTTAATCAAAGACTGATAACTCACAAAAAATAATTTTCCCTGAAAGAATTCTATAAGATCAGAAGCAGCATTTGAAGCTGAAGTACATTCATGCTCCCATGGCAATTTTAATTATGTCATTACGTAATTCTGAAATCTCTTCTCAGGACTCTTACTTGCTGGGGTTCAGTAATTATGTGAAATGAAGTTTGTAGAAAGTGTTTTATCTGATGGCTGCTGTTTGTTGAAGAGTGCTGAAAAGCTTCTCAGTTTTTTCGATAAAAGATAGTATTAATAAAGAATAAACATCAGTATGCTACTAAAGACTACTCAAATGCTACTAGTTTTGCTTCAGAGAGAAGAGATAAGTATCTGGATATTCAATTTGATTCAGTGGGTTATAAATTATTTATTAATTCATTAGGAAGCACCTTAAATAATTGATCAGTTTTAGAATCATTTTAAACTATTGCTCTTAAGCAATTACAGTTAAAATATATTTGCTCTTTCATTTACTTTTATGCATTATCCTTACAGCTTTCAGATGACATTATGACAAGTTAAGACAACTATTTTTTAGAAACTATGTTAAATAACCTGATATTTTATTATCTTTAATAAGGTTCAAATAAAAACATAAATACTGTGACATAAATTAAAATGACGTAAACTAAGATTTTGATTATTTGCAAAAGCAAAAGCAATCTGTGTTTACTTTAGAAAAACAATCTGTGTTTACTTCAGAAATGTAGGTCAGTAGGTCAGCAACTACTTTCTTTACAGAGTTTGCTGTGAATATAACACCCTCTTTTCTGAATTCCTACAACAAACAAGTTACTGATTCATCTGGGTGTTATTACATCTCTTAGCTTATATACATTTTTGAGAAATAAATTTCAAAAACTGAAGTTCCAATAGGAAGATTTTTAGAAAATCGCAGTAGGCTCTTACAATGTTTAAGAGGGATATTTTTCAATATTTGTGCAAGCATTTTTACAAATCAGCATTATACTATTTATTTAGAAACAAGTTAGTTCAGCTGTAAATTTCAAGTACATATTGCAAAATTCAAATAATAGTTCCTAATAAACTATTTTGACAGATTTGCCTTCATCTGATTTCAAGATCATGTCATAGAAGATTGGATGCTTATGAAAATACAGCAGCTTGAAATTCGTTCAATTCTACATAACTCATACTTAAGTGATGTACTGCACAGTACTGAAGGTTCTCTTTAAGAAGGATCTGCCATGAAAGTAAGTACACTCTTTCCTTCTGATGAAGTAATTAGGAACACGTTGGTATGTTTAAATGAAGGCAGATTACTCAACCCAGTGTTTTAGAGAGCAGAAGTATGTTCATCAAGTTCCAGAAATTATTTCACAGGCTTTCATAGCAATTAGCTTTCTTAAATAAATTTTATCAATAGAAATTAGAGTTAGGATTTAGGCCACCAAAACAAACCCCAAACACAATATGACTCAAATTTGATCCCTTGCAGTTTAATCTTTGTGCAGATCACAGATTTCTCTCATTCTCCAATGAACAGATGCATGGTGCATAACAAGTACACAGGGGAAAACCTGGTAAATTAATTTACATCTGAGAACAAATGCCACACAAAGAACATTTTGGTTCTATCCTAAAAGGACAAACATCAGCCCTTGAAGAGCATATGTGGTAGGCATTATGGCTCCTTGGCACTAATCCATAATCTATCTACAGCAGTCACCATTTCAAAAATTTATGAGGACCTGGAAAGCACAGAAGGGCTAAAAAAGTCACTTGAGTTCTGCTGATTAGCATACTCATTAAGCCTAATCAATAATTGATGAACCACTTGTAGAAAGCATATGGATAAAATTACATCTCGGCTTAAACCATTCAGAAAAAAACCTAAATATTTTACCCCTTTGTTTGCTGAGTAAACATGGTATCAAATCTGGTTCTAAAATAGATGAAAGAACTCAGGCTTCAATTTCTACATGGGTCAAAATAAAGAAGTATGATATATTATTAATGCTTGGCAGTCATTTATTATAACAGCTATTGATATATAAAATTAATTGAGTTTATAATAATTAATTTTTCAAATACCCCTAAGTACTGCATGAGAAAAATTTTTGTTTGGACATATTTTTTGTCCTTGGAGATCATTTAATTACATTTTCTCCTTCCCTTTTATCCCTCCAAACCCTCCCATATATCTCTTCCTCCTCTGCTTTAAATGCATGCCCTCTTTTTCATCAATTGTTACTGCATACATACATACACACACATACATAAATACATACATATTCCTAAATATAAGCTACTGACTCCATATAATGTTAATTTTGAGGAAAGAATGCTACATTGAATTTGTCTATCTTGTCCATTGTATTTTAGAGTACTTGCTCCCTTCAGTGCATAGTAAATTCACACTTCCTGTAGGTATATGACTATGAATTCAGAGTACGCTTAAAAATAAGCATTAAAGGTTTATATCTACAAAAGCACCAAGAAGGCATTACAGAATCTGGACACATCACCCCACATTCTACTGTTATTTACTTTTAATATTTATATGGTATTCTTGTCATAAATGATGAACTTATTTTAATGCAAAGTTCATGTCTCATTCTAATTTTAAATATCTTTCAGTATCTCCTCCAAAACACTACATTTTATTTAATTATGATCTATACTTATGCTCCTTTTGAGGTGTAACAATATCTAAGACTCTTTCTTGTTTTTAATGTTCTTTATAGATTTAAAACACATTGGAATTTTGTTGTGTTATCTTCATGCAATATTTCCATGATTTTTGCTCATTATAGCCTAGGTTTGTAGAAGATCATAGAGGTTCGGAATATTTTCATCAGAGTATATATAGGTACATTTGTTCACTACAGCTTATTCTTGTTGTAATAACCTTGATTATCTGATTAGGCAGTATTTTCCATGTTTTCTACTCTGATGCTTTCTGTTAGTTCCATTTAGCATAATGTACCCTTTGAAGGCAATGAGCTGTGTGCAGTCAATACTTCATTATTGTAGCGCTTACTTCATCTGTTTAAGTGTTGGAATTACTTTGGGTGGAAAACGTGACTATTCATTCTCTTTCACTCATCTTTTTGTATATTAGTTACTTAACTGCTTACATAAACATAGGTTTGTGAGTATTTATTTCATACTCTTGAGTTATAATACAGCTTTGCTTATTGTGTTGCTCAAATTATTACATTTTTAGCCATTGAGAGACATTCCAGTTCTGCATAGCTGTAAAACATACAGACCCTTATGTGATGTTTTGAGTTATTTCTCAAAGAATTTCTGTTTTGTTTGTTTATTTTGGAATGCAATTAAAGACCAATATCTGTGTCCTAGGTCTGATCTCTACTACTGGGGTGTAATTGCTTCTAAAATATTTTAGCTAAAGTGTAAGTAAACACACACACACATATATATCATATATATAATCAGAATAATACCTGTATCTATATGTACTTCTATATATAATCGCCCATATCCCCATTAAGTTAATATGAGTTCCTTTTAATAATTCTAGCTCTTATTAATGTAGCTGATTCTAGACCATCACTCTCATTTTTCTGAATCATCCTGTTCCATCAGTAAGATCTTTAGTTCCTACAATTCTTCTCTTGCTTAAGAACATGCTTGTCCTTCCAATTTGTGGTGATTATAATTAACACCTTAAAAATGTTCATATACATGTTTCTGAAGAAATGCAATTTTTCTAGCTGTTTAGGTATCTGCAAGTGTATTTGTTAGACTTATTTGTGGAAGCTAGTTTTTTTCATGGCTTTGAAATGCTATCTCATGTTGTTTCAATTAGGATTTTCCTTAGGAAAATTGGAAGTAGTATGTTTTCATATGTGCTTTTCATTTATGGACAACCTTGTTGGTGAGATGTCTAGTCATGATGCACATTCAAGATTAGTTTTTCATCTTATAATCATTGAATTTAAAAATTGTTTGTATGTTTTGACTAAATGTCTCTAATCAGATGTATTTTAATTAAATTTCTCTCATTCTTTGATTTGTAAATTTCATTTCAGCAATTTAGAAATGTCAAATTTTTTATGTACTTTTATTTTGATAATTCATATAAAACTCATCACCAAATCCAAGATCATGTAGATTTCTGTAATATTTTTTCCTCCAGAAATTTTATTTTAGAAGTTTTAGAACTATTATGCATTTGAATTGACATAGTCTATGTTTGCTCCATAATAAAAAATAGGTCACCAGGGTACCCTGTCTCTTGATCCTGTCAGAGACCTAAGATAGAACAAAACACAATTGGCCAAAAAACTTTAAAAAATGCCAATGGAATGATTCCTAATGATATTCTTCTATACTCACAGATTGGTACTTAGCCCAACTGTTTTCAGAGAGGTTTTACTCAGCAACTGATGGAAACAAAAGCAGAGACCCACAGCCAACCATTAAGTAGAGATCAGGGAGTCCTGTGGAACAGGGGGAGAAAGGGCTATAGGAACTAGTGGGGTCAAGAAACACAGAGAATCAACTAAGCTGAACCATAGAGGATTACAGAAACTAAACAACTGGGGAGCCTGGCTAGGACCGAGCTAGTTACTCTGCATATATGTTACAATTGTGAAACTTGGTATTCTTTAGAGACTCCTAACAGTGAGAGCAGGGGCTGCCGCTGTCTCTGTTGCCTGCATTTGTAACCTATTCCTCCAGATTGCCTCCTTCATCCTCCAGAGAAGAGGAGGTGCTTGGTCTCACTACAATTTGATGTATCATGACTGGCTGATATCTTTGGATAGCCACCCATTTTCTGAAGAAAAACAGAGGAGGAGTCCATGGAGACGGGGTGGTAGTGGGGACTTGGAGGTAAGGAGGGAGGAGAAACTCTGGTTAGGATGTAAAAACAAAAAAAAATAAATAAAAATAAAAGCAAAAGTTTTGTTTGCTATTGCTTCTTTCTGTGTTTCTGTGCTGTCTTTTCCATTGACTTACTTCTTCCTTTTCCAGCTCAAGTTCACTCTAGCATGTGATTCCATCTTTGCGCTGGTTGTGCTGTTCTGCTAGCTAACGAACATTTTCTGCTGCCAGTGCACTTCACCTTGATTCTTATTTTTTTTTTTGTAGATTTTATTTAATTTAATTTTATGAGTATTGTTTTGTCTGCATTCAGGCCTGCATGAAGGTGTTGGATCCCCTGGAACTGTAGTTAGAAACAGTTGTGAGCTGTCATGTGAGTCCTTGGAATTGAACCCAGGTTCTCTGGAAGAGCAGACAGTGTTCTTAACTACTGAGTCATCTCTCCAGTCACTGCTACCTTGAATCGTACAGTCTTACATTGGTCCTTGAGATTAAGTATCGTGATTCCTTTCACTTTGTTCTCCATATTTCTTTGGCCAGTTCTGCCAGCTTATCATGTAAAGTTTAGAATCCATATAATCTTTACAACCATAATAATAGTAATATTATAATAGAATTTTATAATTTTAATATGAATTATCCCAAAATCCAAGAAAGTGAAACTATACAAGAAATAAATAAAAACTATGCAGGAGAATTATAGAATAAATAAGTTAAATTTTATAAAATAAACAAGAAGACACGCAGTTCCTGGCATTCAAAATGAGAAACTTGAACTGGAGAAAACATCCAAGTAGAAGACACTTTGAAATTTCTATTTTCTTCTATCTCCATAAAAGTGATTTTTAAAATGTCATCACACTTCACTTTTTATCAAATCTCTGTAGCTAAATTAAAAAGTCAGATTTGACAAAAGAAGACATGATAAGATTTTCAAAGAAACAGAACCAATTTTCTTTAGAATAAGACCATTCCACAAAGCAGAGCTTATTTCTCATATACAGAAGCAGTCTTTGACAAAGACTGCAAAATGTGGTGTTCTTTACAAAAATAATTAAACTGGTTATTGGGATCTTCAATATTGAAGTGCAAAAACCATTATTTAAGGCTATTAATCATAAAATAAATATCATCAAATTGATCTACTATGCAATCAATTGTACTTTTAAGAAATAAGTTGAAAGAAAGTTAAAGTCACAATTCATTCAGGATGTAAAGTAAACATCACCATGATCAGAGAGCCTAGAACGATGTGCTTTGGACAATGCATAGTCTTCCATCGCATATGACATTTATCTATGAGTTATTTATTGCTTATTGTCTTTGTTAGTGTTTCTGGTACTGTGAAGAGATACCATGACCATGGCAACTATTGTAAAGGAAAACATTTAATCGCGGCTGAATTACAGTTTCAGATGTCTAGTCCATTATCATCATGGTGGGAAATATGGCAGTGTTCAGGCAGACATGGAGCTGAAGAAGAAGCTGAGTGTTCTACAGTATGTTGATCTGTAGATGGCAGAAGGAGACTGTGTGCCAGTCTGGGTATAGCTTGAGCAAATGATACCTAAAAGCCTGCTCCCACAGGGACGTGCTTCCTCTAACAAGGCCACAACTACTCCAACAAGGCCAAACCTTCCGATAGTACAATTCCCTATGGGCCAACCATCTAAACACAAAGAGTCTATGGGGGCTGCAACTATTCAAACCTCCACACTTATGATTCTTATTGATTATTATTTCAGGAATTAGATATCATTGCATGTATTATTTAATAATTTGAGAAGCAAAATGAGAAGCTAATGGCTACCAGGGGAGCGTACTCATTTTTCTTTTATGCTGCAGCCACTAGCAGATTGCTCATAGTCCAGTAGATAGCCAATCATCAATATTTATAGAGCAGCACTTATAGAATCAAAGGGCTATAAAAAATAGGCAAATAAAAAAAATAAGGGGACATGAAATCAACAAGAGTATGTGTTAGAGAAGGGTTTCCAGAGAAGACTGAATGGGAAAATAAGAGGGGATATGAATAAAATTCATTTTATCCCCATATAAAACTCTCAAAAATATGAAAGTATTATGTTTTTAAAATCCAGAATAAGAATCTGAAATTTGGCTATGTGCTGAGTATCAGTAGATGAAGGTAGAAAATATATGTGTGTCTAATACACACTGTTGATGTACCCACTTACATCAGATCTTAAAAGTTAAGCAGGACTGGGCCTGGTTAGTACTTGAATTGTACAAAACATAAGTACTATAAATCAATGCTATCAGTAAATAATGTAAAAATATGTCTATTTGTGCTTATTCTTGTTTCAAGAAGGTATTAAAATTGTATCAAATTGAGGAGATCTATAAATCTATAGATCTATAAATCTATCAACTAAGGTAGTGAGTGGTATGGAATGAATTACTTTAAGACATTAGGAAAGTGAGATTTCTTGAGAGTTTCTTAGAGAGGTGGGGTAGGAAAGCAGAGGTCAGCAGTAGGGTACTGAGAACATTAGTTAAGGACCATTGGGCCAATTGCATCAACTACCTAATAAATGATTCCCCCCATGTTTTCTGACCTTCATGAGATATGGAATTTTTTTAAAGAAAACTATTTATTTATTTATTTACTATTTTTCCATTCAAAAATTTACACTTCCTCCCCTCCTCCCATTCCCCCCTCCCCCGCTCCTCCACTCCCTCTCCTCCCTCCCTCTCCCTCCTTAAGAGAGGGCAGGGAATCCTGCCCTGTGGGAAGTCCAAGGCCCTCCCTCCTACATCTAGGCCTAGGAAGCTGTGCCTCCAAATAGACTAGGGTCCTAAAAAGTCAGTACATGCAGTAGAAAGAAGTCCCAGTGCCTTTATCAATGGCTTCACTTGTCAGAATGGCTAAAATCAAAAACACCAGAGATATGGAATTTTTATAGCAGAAAATTCCAAATTTATTTATAAAATTATTAATTGGCAATTGTAACTACTAACAATGGCCACCTTACAAACGGCAAGATATCAAAAAGACAAAATGTTGTAAGGACCGGTGAGCTAAGTTCCTGGCACCCGGCCGCCCGCATGGCTAGCTTTATACCAGAAATAATTACACGGAAACTGTATTCTTTTAAACACTGCCTGGCCCATTAGTTCCAGCCTCTTATTGGCTAGCTCTTACATATTGATCTAACCCATTTCTAATATTCTGTGTAGCACCACGAGTTGGCTTACCAGGAAAGATCTTAACCTGCATCTGTCTAGAGTGGGAGAATCATGGTGACTGCCTGACTTGGCTTCTTTCTCCCAGCATTCTGTTCTGTCTACTCCGCCCACCTAAGGGTTGGCCTATCAAATGGGCCAAGGCAGTTTCTTTATTAATTAACCAATGAAAGCAACAGATTAAAAAGAAATCACTCCCACATCAACAAAATGCTTTAAAACCTAAGACTAGATTCATCCTAGAAATGGGAAGAGGTGAGCCAAGATAAGGTATAATTTCTGTTGATTTCAACTTATTCATTAACAAATGACAGAACACGAATTTCTACCAGGTATAGAAAAATTAAAATAAAGAAATTAATGGCTTACACTTTGCCAATGAGAGAGTGGCTGTTCATGTAAATAGGTGTAGCCTTTAAGTTGTATGGATTTTTCCCTAGTTTTCCTTAAAGAAATGCATGGTAAATTATACAATTGTATGAGGGTTTCTTGATGGTGAAACAGCACCATGATAGTACAAGATAAGTGTTATGTGAGCTTTTCTTTTTTTCTCATAAAGTATTCATGCATTTATAAACTAAATAGCCATGCATTTTCTGAAAGCAAGCATTGTTTTTCATCTTGTAACTCAATATGTAACTAAGAACATTTTACTCCCGACCAGAATATGAAAAAGATAAATACATGTTTATTGGTTTCCTCTGACTTTATTTTTCTACAAAGTGTCTTTCAAAACCCAGTCAGTTTTTCTGTGATATTTTAAGCATACTGTGACCTTTGGCAAATTCTCAGGCAGTGTAGTTTTTCCAATAATGTGTCTCAAATTTTTCATCGTATTTTGAGCATTGACATTTGTTTACTGTGTACTTCTTCTTTCAGAAAGTCTTGTTTAGAGAGAAAATATGGTACTAATGTGTTGATACTTTTTAATATTTTTTTTAATTTTTTAAAATTTTTATTCATTTTTAAAATAAAAAAGTTATTTTATTTATTTGGAGATAAGGTTTAATGTAGCCTAAGGAGGCTTAGAATTTGCAATGTAGTGGAGGATGGCCTTGGTCTATTGTTCCTCATAGCAGCAACATATAGATGAATGAACCATTTGCAGGTATGAACTATTCTATCTAGTTTATGCAGTGCTGAACACCAAATAGGGTTTTCTGCATACCTGGCATGTACTCTCCTGATAAGCAACAGCCTTAGCCTTTGGAGCTCCTTTCTTTGGAAGAGAAGTCAGATACTTCAGGCTAATTTTTATATTCTAATGTAAGCACAAACTTTTTTTTGTTATTGGTTTTCAATTTACTTTTACCAAAATTTCATTAGCTTTTGCCACATATTTTTAAATATCATGCACATTACACTTTCAAGTATCTATTTTCATGTATAATTCTAATGATTCCTTTAGAATTGTAAAACTCCACATACATTCCTAGTACTAGAAAATGTACAGTTATGGGTGGGAAGTAAATATATTCATCTTACAATCTGCTAGAGAAATTCAACAAAAACATTAATAGAGAAAGTCCTAGCTACAAAAGGATAGAGTAAAGACTGCATCACAATTCCAGAGAAATGGCAAAAGCACCATGACAATCATGTAACCAAAAAGACCTCCATAAATATCTGACAGATTCTTGCTAGTGAAGCATAGGATACAAGTTCTTCAGGATCCTGGAGAACTGTACACATATTTGAAAAGATTTGCTTTTGTGGAGCTGCCAAACATAATGTTTAGTTTGGGATGGATTTGCAATTTCTCATAAGCTTCTAAAACTTCTTTTGAGCTTCTGTTTAGTAGCTACAGAGGGTCTTGGCATACTTTCACTATTACTGAAAACACCATGAAAAGATTTTCAAAGTGACCAAACATTTTCACAGGAAGACAATTGCCCTAATTACAGATTTTGGTGCTCAAAGTGAGGAAGGATTATTTAGACAACATTTAGAGCAGAAAATAAACTTTCATTTTGCAACTTTGAAAGAATCTTTGTGGGACATTATTTTTCTAGGTAGTGTTGTAAGTATTGGGAAACACCCATGAAGACAGGTTACTTGTCTTTATGGGAATTCATCTCAACAGAGAGAATGCAAAAAAAAAAAAAAAAAAGACTATCCCTTGTTTCTATGAATGTTACATATTACACAAATGACATCTAGTGGTAGAAACTATGGAAAAATTAGACATGATGCAAATGGTACCATTCTGAAAATGCTATTAAATTTGTTTATAGAGCTTAACAAATTGAAACTGTAAAGCTATTTTAATATTTTGAACACATAGTCCAAATTTAGTATTACAATGAGTAATTTAAGATTTAGTAATTAGTAATGAGAAAAACAATAAATATATGTACACACCAAAAATTAATTTCTTGCAAATTAACAAGAAAATGTGGAATGTGCAATAATGTAAAGAAATAAAAACTAGTTCATAATAAGAGATTGTATATTGGCCTAATGGAATATTGTGCAGCGATTACCACTGTGCTATATAAAATTAGAGTGTGTCCCAATAATTCATTAAATGAAAAAGTGGAATATATAACATATGAACTCATATAGTATGCTTTTATTTCACTGCTCTTATTTTCTAATGTGTTATGTTGCATAAACATTATCTCCTTAAGGCATTTTGAAATACAAGTTTCTGTGTTTCAGAGATACAAACATATTAATTTATAATTTAATGAGGATTTTGTTTCTTTTTTAGAAAATTTATTTAATGGACCCTTTGATCATCCATGGAGCAAGCATGTATGTAGGAAGAAAAACTAAAATGAATCCATGAAGATAGCTGTAAATAATTCAGTCAGAGGAATCATATCTTTCCACATAATGCATTTTAGCATAGTATGCCTTTTTAATGAGAGACCTGTCTCTGCAGAAACTGTCTTTGAGTGGTGTGGGAGGTCCTTCTGTCTATGTGTTGCTTTTAATGGTTAATTAATAAAGAAATTGCTTGGCCTATAGCATGGGAGGAGAAAGGCAGAGTTAGGGAGATGCCATGGAGCCACTGCCTGAGATAGAAATGCTGAAACTTTGCTGGTAGGCCATGACCTCGTGGTCATGCATAGATTAATGGAGATGGGTTTAATTAAGATGTAAGAGTTAGCCAATAGAAAACTAGAGCTAATGGGCCAAGCAGTGATTTAATTAATATAGTTTTTGTGTGATTATCTCAGGTCTATGCTAGGTGGACATCCAGGAACCAAGTGGCCCCTTCTCTTGTAGGAGCTATGGGCTGCATTCCTGCCACCCGGCTCCCGGCCGCCTTGCTAGCTTATGCCCCGAAATAATTACCCAGAAACTGTATTCATATAAACAATGCTTGGCCCATTTCTATTAATGTGTGTAGCACCATGAGGTGGTGACTCACCAGGGAGATTCTAGCCTGTGTCCATCTTGGGTCAGAGCTTCATCGTGTCTGCCCTGGATAGGAGCAGCATGACATCTGTCTGAGGCATCTTACCTCACTGACTTCTTCCTCCCAGCATTATGTTCTGTTTACTCCACCCACCTATGTTCTAACCTAGCAGGCCAAGCAGTTTCTTTATTAATTAACCAATGAAATCAACAGATTGATATATGACACTCCCACATCATTCTTCTTCCAACAAATTAGCACCAACATGGGTAAGTACATCCACATTAAAACCTGAGAAAGCTTGAAAATGAATTCTAGGCACGAAACTACAGCTCCTTTGAGGTTTTCCTGATTTAGTGGTAGCAAATAGCAAAAATACATTTGGAAATGCTGGCTTCCTGGGCCATGCTGCCAGACAAACTTTGACTCCTTCAGGCAAAAGGTATGGCTACAGAGCATTTGAATGGGGTTTGTAAGCAGACTGCTGCAGCTTGCTCGTTGGCATTTGTGGACAGGCTGTGTGCCTGGAAGTGGGGCAGTGTGCATGGCTTTTTAAAGAGAAGCAGTGGCTTTGCCATGTTAAATTATGTGGAGCAAGCAGAAAGTACCATATATACCATAGTAATGGTGCAGCTTAAGTTTCAGACTGGGCTGGCAAGCAGAAAGTACCATATATACCATAGTAATGGCACAGTTTAAATTTTAAGAAGTGCTTAGCATTTTAAAAAGCACTCCTAGACAGTAGAGAATTACAGATATGCAATAAAGGCAAATCCAGATGAGTCATAGTGCTGGATAAATGTATGCAGAATTGAAAGAGAGAAGAAAAGGAATATAGAGAGTTATGGAAAGAAAAATAAGCCACATAAAAATGAAAAATTCACAGAGTCTTGATTACGTGTATTATTCTGTTATCTTTTAATTTTTTTCTGTGAGCTAAGTGCAGAGAAACATTTCATTGTATGGGCTGCTAAGTTAAACCAACATATATTTTAAAGGGATATTGATTTTAAATATGGATATATGTTGCTTTGGAAAAGAGGTTCTTCTTTTGCCTCTACAGAGGATTCATTGCAGGCTAATATTGTTTGATGAAACAAGACCCCTGAAAGGTCATTGTGTACACCCCTCAAAAAATTTCTTTGCTCAATAAACAGCAAGAAGAAGTTTGGACAGAACTATGCCCACATTCCCAAATATTGTCAATAAATGTTTCTTTACAGTTAAAGGGGGTATGCTATAGATATGAATATTTTGCATTGGCACAGATCATGGTTTATTGATACAAATTTTAGGTCAATTATATATATATTATATATATATATTATATATATATTATATATAATATATATAATAAAGGTCATATATATATATATATATATATATATATCTGCTCCTGATTAAGGTATGGTGTTTGTGTAGTTCATTTAAAATATAATGTATAATTAAGAAATACAGGTTCATAAATAATCATCTATAATAGTCAAGGTTGTAGTCATATTAGCTAGGTTTTCTAGATGTGCAGAGACATATTTCGGTTAGATAGGTATTCTTCAAATCTTTCAGAGACTATCAGAATATGCCATTTAAAATGTTTTAAGAGCTGGGCGGTGGTGGCGTACGCCTTTAATCCCAGCACTCGGGAGGCAGAAGCAGGCAGATCTCTGTGAGTTCAAGACCAGCCTGGTCTACAAGAGCTAGTTCCAGAACGGGCTCCAAAACCACAGAGAAACCCTGTCTCGAAAAACCAAAAATAAATACATAAATAAAATAAAATAAATAAAATAAAATGTTTTAAGAACTTAGGACTTTTCATGACAGTGAAACACATCTGCTTCTGGCAGCACCAGTTGCTTTAAGAAAAAGATGGGCATCAAAAAGTCTCCTTATGGAGTTGATTGGCCATTTGGGCAAGAAACTTCTCTTCCCTGGACTGCCTAACTGGATATGTAGGACCCACAGAGAAATGACTACTGAACTAACCTAAAGGTGAGACAGTCTTTCAGGGTTTCTACTTCATGAAAGAGTCTGCTAGACATTCTGCAGGACACAGAAAAAAGTGACTAACAAACTGCTGATATAGGCAAAACTGTCTTTGAAATTTCCTGCTTTGTGGAAAAGTCTGCTGGATTCTATCGGCCTGTAGCTTGAAGATGGATTCCCCGATGCTACAGAAGAACTTTGGGTGACTGTCCAGGCAGTGAGATGTCTCTGCCAATTCTAGAGTTTTGAAAGTTGCTTACAATAAACTTCCTGTTTACTTAGGTAATATTATAGCCTTCTGGCGTCTTTGATGGAGTTGAAGAATAGATAGATATAGTTTTTCTTAGTTACGATAAAAAATAAAGTAGATACAAATATTGTAACTGTGGCTTAAATTATGATGTAAGAGCTAGCCAATAAAAAGCTAGAGCTATTGGGCCAAGCAGTGATGTAATAATTATAGTTTCTGTGTGATTATTTTAGGTCTAAGATAGCCAGGTGGCCTGGAACTATGTGGCCCCTTCCTTCAACATTTAAGGGTTTTATTCTTACTCTCAGGTTAGAATTAGATGGCCTTGCTGCACATTTCTTCTTCTGCAAAGCTGTGCCCTCTTCTCAGTAGTAGCTTTCAAGACATGAAGAGAGGAATCAGAAGATCCTGAAGAAGTATATATGGGACTGATCTTCTCTGATATTCAAAAGATGAGATGTGGCATTAAGTAAGATGGCACAGAACACCTCAGTCAATACTGAATTGTCATAGATGATAATATTTATATCTATTTTTGAGTTATGACCCTTCCCCAAACTCATCAGCTTCAAACAACATCAGCATATTTTGGCTGACAATTCTTCAGATGAGCTGAAGTTTGTTGACCTAGGTTGAGTGTCACCATGAGAATAACTATGCTTCAGAATCCAAAATCCCAGGAAGTACTGCTTCCTACTGCAGAATCATCTGGAGATACATTAGTCCTCAAGTTTATCATTCTCCAGAGGACCAGGTGGTGTTGCTCACACCTTTAACCCCAGCACTTGGGATGTAGAAACAGCAGATGTCAGTGAGTTTGAGACCAGTCTGGTCTACAAAGTGAGTACCAGGACAGCCAAGACTGTTACAGAGAGAAATCCTGCCTCAAACAACAAAAACAACAACAACAACAACAAAAACCCAAAGAGACAGAGAGAGAGAGAGAGAGAGAGAGAGAGAGAGAGAGAGAGAGAGAGAGAAGAGCTTCTGTAACTGAGAACACCAAGAAGGTACATAATTAAGTCAGCAAAAATGTTATAAATTTATTTTTTCTCTTGTGTTGCACATCAAATATCATATATAATGCTTGGATATTTCCAGTGCCTTTGTATGAAAGCATTTTTTACATATTGTACTGAACTAAAGCATTAAATTACTAAAAGTATAGTAGCTTACTAATTTAATATTCCACTAATATGTTTAAGACCATACTAAATACATGAAAATAATCATATCTAAATTATGTAATTTATAATGTGTTACTTGTAAAAAAAGATACAAATTTCCATAGAGGGTACAGGTGGGGAATCTAAGGTTTCACTTTGCTATGGAAATGTGAATTTTTAGTGGTTTTATTGGCTGTTTGTTTGTTTGTTTGTTTGTTTGAAGAAGGAATCCTTAACTCACAACATTCACTTATCTTACAACCACTTTCTGCCATAAATAGGATTGTACAGAATGTCTGTGCTAGTTTTTGTTGGTTTTTACATGAACTGGAGTCACATGAGAAGATGAAACCTCAGTTGAAGAAGTGAGACCAATATTTGGTCATGTTTGTGATGCATTTTCTTGATTAATGATTGATGTAAGAAGGTTCAGTTCAATGTGAATGATGCTACTGCTGGGCAGGTGGTCTTGGGCTGTGTAAGAAAGGAAGATGAACAAACCAAGGAGAGTCAGACCATAAATAGTATTCCTTCATGGTTTATGCATTAGTTCATGATTGAGTTTCTGCTCTGACTTCTCTCACTCATCCACTCTGATTATGATGTATAAACCAAATAAATCCTACTGCATTGAAAATAGTCATGGTGTTTATTATAGTAGTCTAAAGGAAACTAGGACAGAAAATAGAAAGTTGTCGTGATATATATACCTGACCACATTATTTTGTGGGAGCATTGTGGAAGTTTTTGGAACTTTGGGTTGGACATATCATTGAGAGCCTAGAAACTGATGAGCTGATATTATAAAGTGGGGAAAATAAGAATGTTGAGAGAGGTGCAGATGATTCCCCTCTTGGGAAGTCTCAGAGAGAAACAAAACTTTTGTCAGGTCTGTTTACATGGTATTTTGGATTAAAAAGCCACAAATGTGAAACTTATGCTTTCCTGAGATAATTGATGCTTTAACTGGATTTGACTGATTGAGGTGAAATCTTTTGGGAAGTATTTCTTCAGGGTCGGCACATAGAAGTTGTATCCCAGTGGGGGGCAAGACTGCATCTCATGATGGCAGTCAAACTCAGTAACATAAAAACTTCTCTGCATGATAGGGTTTTTTTTTTCATCATGAAAGGTGAAGAATTGAGGGAGTCATGGTGGAGAGAAGCTGAAATTTAACAGCACAAGGCAGGGTCAGGATTTGGCAAAGAGGACGGAAGATCATTGGTGAAGGTGCACTCCCAGTTGCAGTGGAAACCCTCACCTATTGGAGTTGCTATGACTATGGAGTGACCAATAAGAGCAGTACCACATATGGAGTGAAGCTCCTCAAATGCTAAAAATGGCAGACCCAGAAACATAGGGATACGCAAGCCCTTTGGAAGTAGATGGTGAATGAGTTTTAGACATTAGACAGTGATTTGTGTACAGTGTTGGATTTTGTTTTTGCTTTAATCTTTTTTTTTGTAACTGTCTTGGTTATTCCCTCTTAAAATAAGAAGTATATGACTTATTTGGGATTTTACAGAACTCTAGTTATGAGGCAAGGTATTTTGAAAAAATTTTGAATTTTAAGTGTCTGAATGCATTTAAAAAATAGGAATTTTGATTTTATACTATGATTTATTTTGTGATATTAACTTGAGATCTTACTTTCCTTGGAAAACTAAGAAAGGGAAACTTACAGTTTAACTGTGATACATTTGTATGTCAGGTTGTCAAGGGGACAAATATTCTGGTTAGCTTTCGTCAACTTCACACAAACTAGACTCTACTGACAGAAGGGAAATACAATTGAGGAATTGCCTCTCTCAGATCAGATTTCTCATGACATGTTAGTGGAGCACTTTGTTAATGATAAATATGAGCAGACTGTGGGCAGTGTCAACCCTTTGCAGTCCTGGGTGGCATAAGAAAGCAGGCTGAGAGCAAGCCAGTAAGCAACATTCTTCTTCCATTCTCCGAGCCAGGTCCTGCCTGAATTTCTGCCCTGACTTTCAACGACTATAAACCATAAGTTAAATAAACCCCTTTTCAACAAGTCACTTTTAGTCAGAATGTTTTTTTTTTCATGGTAAAAGAAGAAACTCAGATAACGACAACTCAACTGAAAATGTTAATGTTATCACAGATGTACTTAAGCTTATAGATGTAAAATTTGTACTTGGAATTAAGCACTCAAAATGCCACTAAAATTTAAAAAATGATAACAAAAACAACAACAAAATTCTCTGCTAAAATATGAATAGGAGATATTACTCTTGAGTCTTTAAAGCAATTGTTTCTTGCTTTCCTTGTCTTCCTATGGCTTAGGAATTTAGAACAGGACTTCCTTGATTGTGGCATTGTGTGGTGGGTATGAAGTTGGATGAGCCATCATCATTTGG
Organism: Chionomys nivalis; assembly: GCF_950005125.1. NCBI lineage: Eukaryota > Metazoa > Chordata > Mammalia > Rodentia > Cricetidae > Chionomys > Chionomys nivalis. The sequence goes on along the minus strand of NC_080090.1, from coordinate 71,369,141 downwards.
CATATTCACCAGAGTGCAGTATCATTCAGTGTATCACTGCAAGTGCATACAAAATTTCAACCACAATACCAATGGGATATATATATAATTATATATATATATAAATATATAATTTTTGCCTTTCCATTTGCCTTAGTCTGTTAGGTATTCTAGAATGAAATATTGAGGAATAGATAACTTTGATTCAATAGAAATACATCATCAGTTGTGGAGGCAGAAGTAAAAAACCAAGGATGACTGAGTATCTCATTGCAGGTCTGTTTCCTTATTTTCTATCAGTGCCTTTTTCTCTTTTGTCATAGGACAGTGAAAGAGTCATGCTCTCTTAGACTTATGTTGGTGGAATATTAACTTCACTGGTGAAGGTTCTGCCTTTGTCACCTAGCCAACAACAAAATGTCCTACTTCACAACGCAATCAACCTGGGAGCTTCGCGTTCCTCATATGGCAGGAAAAAAGAAAATGGTCAGTTCATAATACCATTTTTCTGTTTATATATTATGATGACCACATGACAGAATTGCAAATTAACCTAGAAAATTGGGTCACTGTTTTGTTATGAAGCATGGTGCTAAAGATGCAGAGGTTAAAATGTCATTATATATTCTAAATGGATGAGTGCCTTCAGTGTTGCTCATGGTGACCCATTCACTCAGTTTTGCTTTTATACCATTCTTTTTAACATTTTCTAGCTTTAACTGAAGCTCATATTATGATTTGTAAAGGACCTTTTGCTACTTATCACAATGCTGCAAATGAATTTGAAAGAAAAAGCAGATTTTCAATGCATAAAGAAATTTCCATGTATAACATGGAGAACGTAAAAAAAAGTCAAATATTATGATCTGGCTGTTATCCATTATCACCAAGGAATGAAATGCTTGTGAAAGATGATTTAATTTTTCAGAGAGTTATTGATTCATATCTAAAAATGAATAGCTGTTTTCTTCCTTGATGATGAATTACAATGTGATGAACAGTGTCAGATAAAGGAGGAATATTAGGCATATATTGATGCCACTAGAAATTATCTGTTCTGTTACAAAAGCTCCCAATATTCTACTGAAAAGACAATACTACAGTAAGTTTACCCTGAATTAATAAGTACATTTGATACATACACATTTAGATACAGTGGTTTTCATAGTGTATAGCTATTAAAATTTTAAGTTCTTGAAGTATACTAATTTCTCCTTACTTTCTGCAATATTTTGTGTATTCAGCTCTTCCTAGTGCTATACATGTAATTTCATGACAATACTTGGAAATATTTGTAGAAATTGTAAAACACGCATTAGTGTCCTAGTCAGGGTTACTATTCCTGTGACAAAACATCATGACCAGAAGCAAGTTGGGGTGAAAAAAAGTTTATTTGGCCTACTTTTCTGCATCACAGTTCAACATCAAAGAAAGCCAGAACAGGTACTGAAGCAGGACAGGAACTTGGAAGCAGGAGCTGATGCAGACACAGTGGAGGGGCACTGCTTACTGGTTTGCTACCAATGTCTACCTCAGCCTCCTTTCACATAGAACCCAGGACCAACAGTCCAAGAATGAAACTACACACAATGGGTTGCCCTTTCCCCCATTGATCACTAATCAAGAAAATGCGCTACAGGTTTCCTACAGTCTTATCTTATGAAAGCATTTTTTAATGGAGGTTCCCTCTTCTCTGATGACTCTATTTTCTATCAGTTGACGTAAATAGTCTAGAAGAATAAGTGTTCTTTAAAACTGAATTGAGAAAACTGTCAAATATCTAACATGGATGAGAAAACACTTTAAAGATGAGAAGACATGTTTAAATAATTAGAAATGTTAAATCATAAAGACAATCAAAAGAGTCCTCATAGATAATCATATGAGTTTATAGTTCCTAATTATAAATTAAGTACTCTCTAGGGGTCTATTTTCCTGTTGTTTGGTTTCCCTTAAAGACAATAATCCCTAGCTCACAATTAACAAAAAGTCAAATTTCTCTTTTTAAATAAGATTTAAATTGTGTTTGTGTGTGTGTGTGTGTGCGCGCATGTGTGTATGTGTTTTGTCTGTCTGTATGTACATGTATCTGGAACTTATTGAAGCCAACAAAGAGTGTCAGACGCAATGGAGCTAGATGTACAGATAGTTATGAGCTGCTATCTAGGTGCTAGGTACTGAGCCCAGTTTCTCTATAAGAGAAAACAGTGTTCTTAATCACAAAGCCATTGTTCCAGATCCCTGACAGTTTTGAATTACATAAATGTATCTCTTGTAATACTAAATGTAGTTAGGAGTTTCTCTAAAATATTAAATCTGGAACTATGCAAATATAAGTCAAATTTGTTAGGAAAAAAATTATTATTAGAGAGTGAGATTTTAAGTCACTATGATGTGATCATTGGGTGATAAATTGTGTTTCTGCTATTCACAGTTTATTTAATAAAAAGCTAATGTAATTTCATACATTGTTTGAACTTCCTCTTTGAATTCATTTGACAAACATTGTTTGTGGCAGGGCTCCCAAACAATTATGAGGATCCAGAATTAAATTGTGGACCATAACAGACAGTGTTGAGGATAGTGCTAATACTATATCATGGTGCAATATCTTAATACAATTAGTGCTGACTCACTCTGGAAGTGAGAGTAGAAAAACACTAGTTTATAAAGTGAAATAATGTCAGTAGCACATGCACAAGAACATATAAGATGATTCAGATCTGAGAAATAAGCCTCATTAAAAAAACGTCGTGGGAATAATTAGAGTGTGGTAGAACTGAGGACCAAGGAATTGACACAAAGGGCACTCTAAGAGAAGTATCAAATGGGAAGAACTTGGCACACACACTAAGGTTTGTATCAAATAAGCATAGAACCAGGGCATGCTATGCAATAATATGGGAGGATCCATTACATTGGTCTTTATGGAACAGGCTATGTAATTCTATAAGTATTTAATAGCAACACCTAACTGTCAGGATGATATAAATGAGGAAATGAAAAGATGGTTTGAATTTGAGTGCTCTCTCAGACAGTGGAGAACAGAGATGGTCACAATACAAACAGAAGATATTTCTGATGTCTACTGTAGTACATAAACAGTTGCATATACATAGGGACCTAAGGAGTGGAATGCCTCAAAGACAACTCCTGTTTCTGATCTAAATAGCCAAACAGAGAATGGCTGCAATAAATATAAGAAAGGCCAAATTAGAGGCTTTGTTATTAATTCTTATTATTTTAATATTTATTATTCACTTATAAGCTTATTATTACATGTGAAATCTTTATAAACTAGGTAGATAGAGAGTGGAAAGTTAACTATATACCTAGGAGAAGAGGGAAATGTTTCAAATATGTTATAACAGTTCAGTTATTCAACAATAACAGCACCAAAAGACTTTTATTCTAGACACTATTTTGTCATTTGGTATATATTCAAGAATGAATAAGAGGACCAATATAACCAATCTTGGGAGTTTTAACAGACATGAGAGGCAGTCATAAATGAAAGTACAACCATATTCCTTCAGTCCAAACTTAATTGACAGTTTGATCAAAAACTGTTCTGATTGGTTATTAAAGTATATTTTTTTAAAAGAGTTATCATTGAAATAATTAAAGTAGGCTGAAGGAAATGTGTATACATCTTACTAATAAATATACTTTTAAGGTTTCAGTTAGCCTATCCCTACAGTCAGCAGTGTCTGCTTTCCAGTAGCAGGCAGACAACTATACAAGCACCTCATGGAGCACTGAAGTAAAATAAAGAGTATGTATGAAGGTTTTACTTCGGAAATTGGGAAAGAGAAATGGGCAGAAGAATGCAAAGATTAAAAAACAAGGTATTTTTTTCTTTAATTTTTCTCAACTACAGTACATTATTTCACTGTCTATTTGAGTGAGAAAAATATAAAGAAATAAGGCAATAAAAACATTGCTAACTTATTATCTGTTGCTTTTATGATATTCTAAATATGCACAATTAATGATGAAGATATATATAATGAAATGTTGATTGCATGAAATGCATATTCTCCCTATTTTCCTTTTGAATAGTTTGAGCTATGATGCTTTTTGGTTTAGCATTTTAAGTTTCATTAATTTTAGAATAAAGTCATGCTTCATTTTTGACAATTAAGTACAATATTACTGGAAGGGAGAGAGAACTCTGAATTGGACTCAAAGGAGAAATCTTCTTTAAAGGTCACCCTTATTAAATGGCATGACAGTTTGATCATGTCGTTCCTGCTCAATACCCCAGACTATTCTCCACACAGTGGCTGAAGAGATGCTTCATAAAATGAAAGTCAGAACGTGTTGTTCTTCTACCTAGCATCCTGCTAAGCCTGTTCATTTCCCTCTGAATAAAAGCCAAAGGTTTTGTAATCAAAATACACTGGCTCTGTTTGCCCACCTCCCACTTCTCTGGAATATCACCCTTTCCCTTCCAATTCTACTGCAACCATCCTAGTCCTCTTGTTCTTTCAGAAATGTCAAGCTTTCCCAATCACAACACCTTTGTGCCATTTCTTTCCTGAATATTGAGTCTCCAACCCAGGCACTCAGAGGTCAATGTCCTCATTTTAAAGTCTCTGATAGAAATTATAGCCTCTCAATGAAACTTTCATTGATAATTTTTTTAACCACTAAAGTACTGCTCTACTGATAAAACTTTGCTCATATTTCTTCTATAATATCCCTTTCTTCCTCATATTTATCAACCACAAACTTTATGTACACTATTTATATCATTTACCGGTTCCTGTATTCTGCAGTGAGAAACTGCTCCAAGTTCTTATGGGTATTTCTCTGTCATACTTGCTTCTGCCTTCTGAACAGCATTCCATTAATAGAAAATGATTAATAAAAATAGTGAAATGAATAAACACTGTTTGCATTTCATTTTCCTAGAAGCTTCCTAAAAGGACAAACGGAAGTAAATAATGCTTCTACCAATAGGCATTTAGAAAGAGACACATGCCTTTCAGCTTCTAACTGGGTTGTAGAGTCCAGAAAGCGGCATAGTCTTTATCACACAAGAAATAACACAAAAATCCAAAAATTTTTAAAAGGAGTAAAGAAAAATAAGCCACGTAAAAAAGGAAAATACTACAGAGAGTCTGGGTTATGTGTATTATTATGCTTTCTTTGAAGTTTTTGACTGTGAAGGAGCTAAGTACAAAGAGACATTTCATTGTACAGGCTGCTAAGCTAAAACAACATATATATCTTAAATGTGTCTTAACTTCAAAATATGGGTCTAAGGATATGTTGTTTTGGAAAAGAGGTTCTGCTTTTGTTTCCACAGAAGATGAGAACCTATGAATTTTTTTCAGACTAATGTGGTTTGATGGGCCGAGATCCCTGAAAGGTCACTGTAAACAACCCCTGGTGTAGGAGGTCCTTCTACATTTGTGTTGATTTTCTTTGTTGAATAAAGAAGCTGCCTTGGCTTTTTGTTAGGGCAGCCCTTAGGTGGGTGGAGTAGACAGAACAGAATTCTGGGAGAAGGAAGGCAGGCAGAGAGCCACCTGCCATGAAGCTGCAAAGTCAGACATGCTGAATCTTTCCCAGTAAGCCACGACCCCATGGTGACACACAGATTATTAGTAATGGGTTGAATCAAGATGTGAGAGTTAGCCAAGAAGAGGATAGAACTAATGGGCCAGGGAGTGATTTAATTAATACAATTTCCATGTGGTTATTTCGGGGGTTAAGCTAGCCTGGTGGTGGGATGCGGCCTGCACCTTTTACTACACCTCCCAAAATTACTTTACCCAACAAAAAGCAAGAAGTAGTTTGGATAAAATGACACCCAAATTTCCTAAATGATTGTTTATAAATGTCTGTTTATATTTAAAGGGATAGGCTGTGAATATTTGCATTGGTATGAACCTTGCTTTACTGATGCAAAGTTAAAGTCAATCTTGTTATATGTATGTTTGTGCTCTTGATTAGGGTATTATGATTATGCAGTTCATTTGAAAATATAACGTAAACTTAAGAATATAGGTTAATAGATAATCATCTATAATAGTCAAGTGTGTAGTCATATTAGTTAGGTTTTCTAGATATATAGAAATATATTTCAGTTAGATAAGTATTCTTCAAATATTTCAGAGACCTTCATAATATGGAATTTAAAATATTTTAAGAACTTAGTACTTCTTATGACAATAAGACACATCTGCTCCTGGCAGCACCAACTACTTCAAGAGGATAATGGGCACTGAAGAGTCTATTTATGGAGTTTGTTAGCCATTTGAGCAAGACACTGCTCTTGCCTGGACTGCTTGATGGTATGCTGTATGAACTGAACATGCAGGACCCACAGAAAAATGTCTGATGAACTTGCCTAAAGATGAAATTGTCTTTTGGGGTTCCTGCTATATGAATGAGTCTGCCAGATATTCTTCAGGGCACAGAAGAAAGCAACTGATTAAACTTTCATTACAAATCAGAACAGTTCTTCAAATTTCACACTTCATGGAAAAGTATGCTGAATACTATGGGCGTGTGGGCTGAAGATTGGATGCTCCAACAATACAGAAGAACTTTGGGTGACTGTCCAGGCAGCAAGATGTCTCTGTTAATTCTAAAGTTTTAGAAGTTACTTATAATGCACTTCCTGTTTACTTAGGTAATATTATGTCCTTCTGGGGTATTTGATGGAGTTGAAGAATAGATAGTTATAGTTTTTGTTAGTTCTGATAAAAGATAAAGTAAATATAAATATTTTAACTATAATTCTTTCTTGATAACTATTTTGTTATATGTAATTTTACTATGTTAAAGTTAAAACCTTCCTTTTATTTAATCAGGAAAAGAGAGGTGATGTGGGATTCCCCTCTGAATGCTGTGATTACCATTGATTAATAAAGAAACTGCTTTTGGGCTTGTAGCAGGGCAGAACAGAGGTAGGTGGGGAAAACTAAAGTGAATGTTGGAAGAAAGAAGGCAGGGTCAGGAAAAGGCCATGAAGCCCTGCCAGAAAAATACGCCAGTGAGCCACAACCTCATGGTGATATACAGATTAATGGAGATGGGTTAATTTAAGATATGAGTTAGCCAGAAATATGCCTAAGCTATTGGCCCAACACTATTGCAAATAATATAGTTTCTGTGTGTTTATTGTGGGACTGGACAGAACAGAAACACCCTATTACATATTTTCATTTCTGTGGAGAAATCCAGAGCAATACCAATATCTTAGAATAATTTAGGAGTCTCTTGGATAACCCTGACCAAAAATTAAAGAGGTATTCTTGGGCTCACAAAGACTCACAAAACCACAAAGCTAACAGCCATAGTATATACACAGAGGGCCTGGCGAGACTCCTAAATGGGGACAGGTATAGCTGTTATCATTCATAATGTGGGTGACTTGAGGCAAATAGAACAAGGGTCTATGGGGGATGATCCAAGCCATGCAGGTCCCCTTGCTGGGCGGGAGACAGACAGATATGCCATGAAGAGAAAGCTTGGGTATAGACTTTATTTAGTGGGTTATAAAGCGGGAAGGAGGAAGGGGAGAAGTGGGGAGATGAGAGAGTCAAAAACTGTCTCTATAGAAGAAGGATGGACAGAGAGAGAGCATGCTGGAGAAAGGGAGGAAGATCTGTGGTGGGGGGAAGAAAAAGGGGGATTGATAGTGGGCAAGGCTTATTTCTTAAAGGGACAGGTTACCTAGGTGACAGACCAGGCCAGCAGATTGCAACATTTTTGCCTTTTTCTTATAATAAAATGGTGGAGAGTTAGGAATAGCAGGTTGAGGATATTGGGTTGGCAGGTTTTTAAGACAGCCTCCTGTTTATTTGTGGGCATCAAATTCTTTCTTGGAGGGGCCTGAGAAAGAAAGGCACTGGTCACATTCTGGGGTAGCTGGTCACTTTACTCCTGTCCAGGATTTGTGGTGTGGAACTAGCAAGATATTTGGCAGAGCAGAGGAGAAAGTTAAGTTTAGGAAGGAAAAAAATATATATTAGGACTAGGTAATTGAGAGAGGTGTATCTGACGTCTTTAATTGACGTCCTTCAATTCACCTCCCTGGAAAGTCACAAGAATTTTTTAACTTTGTTAAAACGTAAGTTTTAGACCCATACATTGTATAAACAGCAGCATATTTATATGAGAATGACTGTGACAGATGTTTTTGACAATGAAAAGTACATTTAGAGAACAACCAAAGAAAATTTAAAATCTTGATCTTGTAGAAGTGGTAGTACTCTGCCAGAGTTAGATTAATAGTGTATCAGCATGTTATTGATAATGTTAAGACTGTGGAAGGCAATGTGAGAGAGAAATTTGATAACTTGCACTTGTCCTCACACCTTTATAACTTGTAGGTACATACCTTAATAATTTTCATTTGTATATCTTAAATTATCTTTTATTTAGAACATGTTAAGAAGTTGTATTGAAATTAGTTTGGTGAGGTTGTCCTTTGAAACTGACAAAACCTTTCAGCTGTCAAACTGCATCAGAGAACTTTGAGAGGGATAAAATTTTGCTTGAGTTATAGATATAAAATATTACAGAGAATTTGTTTGATTGACTACCTAGAACCACTCCTTAGGGTCCCCCATAGTCGTCAAGGGCAAGGGCATCAGGACTGTATTTATCTTCTGCTGTTAGAAGCAGGACTTTACAGGCTTTAGAAGATCCTCTGGATTAGGAAATCTGTAAGAAGAAAAGCCTACCTTTTCCTGAACTGCTAGATAGTCAATTCCATTTTATTCTTTGTCCACATCTGGAGATCTTCACTTTAGATGAAAGGCAGTTATGCCCAGGGTTTTTACTTGATGAAGCAAACTGCAGATGGGCATTATTCTGTGCCTGTTTTTCCTCTGTATCTTTGGAGGAAATGGGATGCTGCTGGTAGAAGTCAATCTGTCTCTCTGTTATGAAAAGTCTTTCAATAATTATTTTAATGCCATACTCCCCAGATCTCTGAACACTTAAGGGTTGTCTATAAGGTATGAATAAGTTATGATTACAGTATGGAATCTGCCTGGAGAACTGGATCCTAGCTTGACTGTACTGGTTTTAGCTTAACAGGTGAGATTTATACTTGTGAAAGACAAAGAAGAAAAAACTGTTTGCAATAGAAGTTTACAATAGTGCAAAACAGCTTAATATATTATAAGCAGGGTTGGATCACATATACAATATTTTTGTAAGAGGTTTAAAAGTACATACCAGTTTAAAATATGAGATTTATTGCTTTCTTAGTCTGAATGAGGCACAATGAACAGACTATTTAAAGCACTTATCAGTAAGTGTATGTACATTTACACACAATTGATTTTAATTTCTGCATAAAATTAAGTGAAAAGTGAGAAAGAGAAAGGTGGCTTTTTTATTGGAAAAGTAGAGTCATTGCAGGTTAGGAGATGCACTTCAGGTGGGTCTCTGTTTTTAATGAGTGCCTCAGCAGGCCATGCTGTGGTAAACCATTAGGCACATACACCAAATGCAATAGAGCATAAAAGTAATTTTTTAAAAGTATAGTTGATGGCTTAAAGGTAGCTGGTGGCAGATCATGTAGCTGGGGGTAGCCAAGCCACAGCCAGGTTGCAGTTGCCTATTAGCAGGCTGTTGCAGGCTGCCTGCACTGTTTGACTAGGGGTGGCCCTCATGTGAAGAACCTGCTACACAGTCACTCTTTGGCTAGGGGCAGAACCTCATGAGTCTGTGGCTCCTCCCTTTCTTAAAATCAAACAAAATGGTGGCAGTCTCATGTTGCACAGAGAAACCACATTTTCAGAGCCACTATGGGAATTTTAAACAGATGCAAAAAACAAGGGAGACCTAGAGGCCATTTAGAACATACACTTAAAACAGAATCACATCCATGGAGCCTCACCGCTCACACATATTTCATACATGAAATTAACAGGAAAATTATTCAGCTCTGCCAGATGCCACAGGGAGCAAGGACTGGAACTGGAAACAGCTGCCTGGCAGATCCAACTAGTCTTGCCAGTTCCTGCAGAACCAGTGGTACTGGTGGCAGAGACAGAATAGGAAGAATTAGAGTGAGAAAAGGAGCATTTACAGTTGAGGGCACTGCCCAGTGAAAGGAAAAGCAGACGGGCATGGGATGCCAGCCAGCCAGAGTTAAGCATGGCTGAATAGAAACTTTTCATTCTGCCTGTTTGCTGATAGAAGTTAGAAAGCTGCCACTTTATGTTGTTATTTAAGGGGTACATAGGCCATTTGTTAGTGCAAAGGCTGGTAAGGTTAGGAATCTGTAAGCAAGGCATTATGCTTGTAGGTTTTAGGGTCTCTAAAAGACAGCCCCTGGGGTGGAGGAGTTGGACAGACAGTTTTAGGTCTATTCCCCATAGCCAAGAACAAGATACGAGAGATACAAGATCCAATGGCTGCCTGCAACCATCTTCGACCCAGAGCAATTTTCCAGATAGGTCAGGCCACCTTCAAGCTTGGCAACTCAAAGGTTAGGGACTAAGTCCTCTCCAAGTGACAGTGAAACTACAGTCCAAGACATGAGAAACAAGATCCCAGTCCTCAGCCCTGGGGAATCACCAGAGATGGATGTCAACAAAGGCTGACTTGGAGAAGGGGACTTTACCTTACCATTTGTAGTGATGGAGCAGGCACAGGAAGTTGGAAAGTGGTCCAGGTCCAGGGTCCCCACATGCTCTCAACTGGCTTGCCCATGGGTGGGAGGGAATATGGAAAGAGCCTGGCTGAGTTACGCACCAATGTTATCATTCATAATGCAGGGTGACCGGAGGCCAGTCCTATGAAGGGTGGTGGTGGCAGTTAAACGAAGGAAATGAGGAGGATCCCCTGGCAGGTGGGAGATCATGGCAGGTGAGAGAGTGACAGATATACCATGCTGAGGGAACTTGGGTATAATAGAGTTTATTTAGTGAGTTTTGGAGAGGGAGGGAAGGAGGGAAAGGAAAGGGGAGGACAGGGGTGGGTAGGGAGAGGAGAGAAGAGAGAGTGAGGCAAAAGCTACCTTTCTAGAAAAGGGTGGAGGGAGGGAGGGAGAGAGAGAGAGAGAGAGAGAGAGAGAGAGAGAGAGAGAGCCAGAGCCACTTGAAAGGTGGAATGGAGGTGGGAGATCTACTTGTCTTGGCGGGGTGGGGTGATTGACTGTGGGCTGGGCTTGTTTGTTAAAGGGACAGGGTACCTAGGTGACAGGCCAGGCCAGCAGATTGCAATAGTAACAGTGGCGGCAGGTGTACCAGTGGGAGTGGGACTCTTTTCACCTGCTCTTGAGACTCTTTTCCTCCTATTGGGTTGGTTTGTCCTATTTGGCTGACCTCTCCAGAGGCCTGCTCTTTTCTGAAGAGAAAATGGAGTCTGGGTGAGGGGCAGCTAGGACATGTGGGGGGAGGGAAAATGTGGTTGAGATATATTATATGAGAGAAGAGTCTGTTTTTATTCTTTTTCAAAAAGGAAGAAAGGTTTTCTTATGCTTGGTATTAGAGAGATTGCTAGATTATTTTGTTTGCTTGCTCCAAGAAGAATAATATCAACCTAGATGTCATATAGTAATATATTTTTACCATTTTTTAAATTCAAAAGCTACTTAATTTCAGCAAAATTCTTATGCTTCTTCCTTCAGAGTTTCAAATTTTAAACACAATAGATTTTTCAAAGTTTCAGTATTACATTTTACATAATGAAACATCTTTGTGTTGACACTTTATACAACATGTGTCTAAGCATTCTTAGATATCTTTATATACCACAACACACTGACATAAAGCAGTAAAAATATAAAATCTGAAGCATCTGATAAAGCTGAAATATTTACTTAGAAAGTGGCCAATATTAACTGCTGAAAATAAACAGCTTACTTAACAATAAGGTAAAGACATCTTCTTGTCAGTTTATCATTCACTGACTGCACTTCCTTCCCTAGCTTTTTATCCATTGTCTGTGCGCGCGCGCACACACACACACACACACACACACATCTCTTCATTTTGCTCCTGTTGCTCTGGGTTGTTGGCAAGTCACTTTCTAAGTGGTCCAGTCCCTTTCTAATTTTTCACTTACCTCTCAGGACATGACATTCTTTGACAATTCCTGCTTGTGTTAAATGATATGTCTTTCAAAAGAAAAATAACACTCTATCTCCTATCACAGAGAGAAGACTAAGTTTTAAAAGGCAATAGGAATTTAGATTATAACTACTGCATATGTGAGGAATTTGTGTTTGTATGATTCCATACTCTGTTCACAAGTATGTACTGAAGGATTTGTATTCCAGGAGGTAATTTTCAAATGGGTTTGACAGAGTGTATGAAAAGGATAGAAATTTTTGATTTAGCATTCTCTTTATCTTGACAATTTATTAGCAAGTCTTAGCATTTCAAGATCGGATGGATTTACTTTCTTAGCACATTTCATTCAGCTATACACTTTTTCTCACCCATTCTCAGTCTGGTATGCTGCCTTCTGAAATAACTGCATTCTCTTCTTGGCTGTAAGTGAGGCTAATTAAGAAAAATAATTCAAAACAAGAGAGTTAATTGGTAACATGATGTGAAAGTTGTATATACATTGGTTTCATTTCTGCCATGATTTAGTCTGAACAAAGCAAAAGTATAAAATACTATAATGTGTAATATCAGAAATCCCTTAATTTTAAAGGATTTATTTATATATATTATAAATATATAAATATATTTATTTATTTATAAGATACACTTAAATTTTAGCACCAACCTGATGACAGCAAACTAGCTAGATTATAGGTATGATGACTGAGATAGTCATAGTTCATATGAATACAGTTAGATGAAGCTGGAGGATTAGTCAGGTATTTCTACCTTCTCAATTGCCCATACATTTTTAACAGAAATTAACTTTGATCACACAATTTGCAGATATTTACTTACCCTTATGGTTTTATGTAGTTAAAATGCTACAGAATGCACTACTAATGCAGGTGTCTAACTGAATAGCTTTGGCACGTGACAATGCTGTTGGCAGAATCACAAACTTTCTAGTTCCAAGGTTCTGATTACTCTAGTATCTTCTTAGCACCTGGTGTTGCCCTTTAGTGGTTTGTATGAGAGTTTATGTTGATGTCTCTTCTGCTGTTCCCACACACACTGAAAAATCTGTTTGATTGCCTTGTGTTCTCTTGTGCCCTGGGAGCCTAGGCAGTGTCAGAACTAAAGGAAAGACTTAGTGAACGTTTACAAGTAAATAAATAAATATATTCAGAGTCTTCACTTTTAGTGACAAGTAATAAAATCACAACTTATATTTTACTGTTGTTTATTTTTCTTTGTAACATCTACTTAAGCTTTGCCATCCTCTCTGGTTGACATCATTTCTGAGATGAACCACTTTCATCTGGATTTAGAAAATGCTCTGGTTTTATAGGGTTTTATTTTGTTGAAAATGGAACTACGCAATTGGTCATTTTTGTCTGTGTGGCCCAAGATCTTCAGAATATTTCTTAAGACTATTCCTCAGATTCTAAGCCTTATTTTAGTAAGCTATCCATTTTTGAAAGAGTGTTATTACAAAACCATATTTAACATATCATTGATGAGTGAGCATAAGAAGTAAAGTTTCTAAACTACTGTTGTTTGAATAAGAGAAACATACTTGGGTATAGAATGAGTTTTCATAATATTTAGAAGTAGAATTAATAGTAAATGGAGGATTGTTGAGATAGGTAGCTTTGTGTCAAGGTTTATCAAATATTAGCATTTTTACATCTATTTTTTCCCACTGGAGCTGGCTCTTCTTCTGCTCACATTACTGAAGTCTGAGTTGGTTTCTTTTCTTTTTTTTATTAATTAATTAATTTATTTATTTAATTATTAAAAATTTCTGCCTCTTCCCCGCCACCACCTCCCATTCCCCTCCCTGCCCCAATCAAGTCTTCCTCCCTCCTCAGCCCAAAAAGCAATCAGGTTTCCCTGCCTGTGGGAGGTCCAAGGACCACCCACCTCCGTCCAGGTCTAGTAAGGTGAGCATCCAAACTACCCAGGCTCCCACAAAGCCATTACGTGCAATAGGATCAAAAACCCATTGCCATTGTTCTTCAGTTCTCAGTAGTCCTCATTGCCTGCTATGTTCAGCGAGTCCGGTTTTGCCCCATGCTTTTTCTGATCCAGGCCAGCTGGCCTTGGTGAGTTCCCGATAGAACATCCCCATTGCCTCAGTCTGTGGGTGCACCCCTCGCGGTCCTGAGTTCCTTGCTCGTGCTCTCTCTCCTTCTGCTCCTCCTTTGGATCGTGAGACTTCAGTCCAGTGCTCCAATGTTGGTCTCTGTCTCTGTCTTCTTTCATCGCCTGATGAAGGTTAATATTCAGGAGGATGCTTATATGTTTTTCTTTGGGTTCACCTTCTTATTTAGCAAAAGACACTTAAGATCGTGCTCAACTTCCTTAGCAATCAGGGAAATGCAAATCAAGACAACATTAAGATACCATCTTACACCTGTCAGAATGGCTAAAATCAAAAACACCAATGATAGCCTCTGCTGGAGAGGTTGTGGAGAAAGGGGCACACTCATCCATTGCTGGTGGGAATGCAAACTTGTGCAACCACTTTGGAAAGCAGTGTGGCGGTTTCTCAGGAAAGTCGGGTTCAACCTACCTCTCGACCCAGCAATACCACTATTGGGAATATACCCAAGAGATGCCCTAACATACAACAAAAGTATATGCTCAACTATGTTCATAGCAGCATTGTTTGTAATAGCCAGAACCTGGAAACAACCTAGATGCCCTTCAATGGAAGAATGGATGAAGAAAGTATGGAATATAAACATATTAGAGTACTACTCAGCAGTAAAAAACAATGACTTCTTGAATTTTGCATACAAATGGACAGAAATTGAAAACACTATCCTGAGTGAGTTAAGCCAGACCCAAAAAGAGGAACGTGGGATGTACTCACTCATATTTGGTTTCTAGCCATAAATAAAGGACATTGAGACTATAATTCCTGATTCTGAGTTGGTTTCTTTTAGTCTCAGATGGATCCAGCACATTCTTTTAACAACATGTAGGACTTTTATTCCTGGAGAGGCAAAACTCTATCCTTAACTATTCAAATGAAAAAGCTCCTAAAGATAAGAGCAAAATAGATGTCAGCAGAGTCTAAGGACCATGAGAGATGATGGAACCAGAATGGTTAACAAAGACAGAGCTGGAATTTGATTAACTTGAATGATTTTTGATACATGCTCCCAACAGAGAGAAAAATAGAAAATTGAAGTGATGGGTATGTCAATGTGCTTGATGAAAGATCCTAGCACAATGTATACATGGGTTGAAATATCGTAATGAAGCACATAAATGTACAATGTGTGTGAACATATTTGTGCACATAACATAGCTATATGTGTGCTTTATTTTTTGTGTGTCATTGAGTTAATTCCAAAGAATGAGTAAAATCTTAGATGAATATATATATCACTCCTTATCAAGAGCTACTGTATTACAGGAGGTGATTTTCAAATGGGTTTGATAGTGTATATGAAAAGGATAGAAAATTTTGATTTAGCATTCTTTATATTTTGATAATTTATTAGCAAGACTTAAAACTAAGTAAAGAAGATCATTAAATTCAAAATATACAGCACAAAAAGAAATGTGTCAGGGCATTTTGAAAACCGTGTTTTTCACTCTTGATTATTTTTATATTTTGGATTAAATAAAATAGATATTAAGCATGACTTTATGAATGAATTATTTTCAAAATAACTTTATATAATCATAGAAATAAGTGATGTCTCACTCAATGACTTCTCATCAAGATGCAAAATAACTAGTGTGCAGTGTCACAAACTAAAAACAAATGTTTCTGTAATTCCCCAGCCAGATCTCGGCTGGCACTAAAAAGAAATGACAGCATAGTTTCTTATCTCTAACTGTTGCTGAATTCTGTTCATGATGCCTTTCTCTGTTTTATTGAGCAGACCTGGACAATCTTGATTCAATTTGCTTTAATCAGAAGATTTCTAAAATGCTTCTGGTTAGTATTTGGTTTGAATGAACCCAATTTATTAAAAATGTTAGATGTTTCCACTTAGCATAGCCTGAATAGCTAAGAGGGAAATGATGGCACAAGCATAAAATGGCATAATAAATCAATGAACAACCTTTTCCTTCTAAACATTCCCAAGGTTAGTTTCCATCTTAATAGAATTGCTGATCTGTCAACTGATCAAGTGTAGATACGCTTGTGGCCTGTCTCAATAAAAAGAAGGATGCCAAGAATAATGAGAAATAACCCCTTTGAGTATTGTCTAAAACATTTTTTTTGGTTTCCTGTTTATGCTTTGTGTGCATTGAAAAAAAAATCTTTTCCCTTCTTCAGAGTAAAATTTCGATTGATCAAAAATGAAAAGGACTTAGCTTGAACACATTTTTAAGTGTTGTGGAACAACAGCCCATTGTGGTAAATAATAATTTCAGATTTGACTTTAGATTTTAATGAAGACAAAACCATTTGATTAGAATCTCTCAATTTTTCAGGGGTCAATAAAAAGTCACCAGTATTTGAGGCATTTTTTAAAGGTTTCTTTTGAAGAAAATATATACTAATGATGCATAGATCATTAGTGACCTCAAGAACGTCTTTGTGTATTTCATACACTGAAGAAAAGAGAAACAGAGGCCATCTTTAGAATCATGAATCAACTCCACACTATCAATTTTATTTTTACAAATACCAAGCATTTTGAAGTTCCCTCAGACAATGGCAATGACAGTTACATGACAGCTCTCATTTCATGTTTGGAAAAGAAAAAAAGCCTCTAACGGGGATAAGAAAATCATATCACCTAGAATAAAACCTCTAGTAAGCAATATGGTGTTTCAACTAGTTTTGAAACTGTTTCTACACAAAGTAGATGCAAAACATATCTATCCTGCTTATCTTGTATAATGAAAATGTGTCTGCACTGACATCACATAGATTTTGCTGAATAAACTCCAATTTCAATATAAATTATTGGACTAAACATTCCTCTACCTCTAGGAGAATCATCTATTCATGAAAGAACTCCAAACCTAGAACCTGATGAGAATCACATGAATCCCTGCCAACCTTTTGGAGGCACGCAGGTCACTTTACCAGCAAAAGTGTTGAAATTTGTCTTATGAATGTCTAAGTCAGCCTTTCGATTTCACTCTTGTTGAGCAAATGTTTAGACGCCCTATGGAAGAACTTTAATAAGTCATATTGACAGCTTCACTCAGTCAGGTACAGGTTGGAGCACTGATTTATGCATCAATGATTGACCATTCAGATTTGACAAACCATTTAGAACTTTATGCCAGTAATTTGTTTGGATATGTACCCCGTTATGCTAAAGTGCAATAAAGAACACTCCAAACTTTAATTTCCATAGATCATTAGGATATCCAATAGCTTCTTTTAATTCAATTAATTTTGAATTTTTATTATTATTATTTTGATATTTTGACATAGGGTTTCTTTGTGTAGCTTTGGTGCCTGTCCTGGATCTAGCTTTTGTAGACTAGGCTGTCCTCGAACTCACAATGATTTGCCTGCCTCTGCCTCCCGAGTGCTGGAATAAAGGCATGCACCATCACCATCCACCTCAATTTTGAATAATTTTACCATAAAACTTTACAAAGGCATTTAGTGTACGAGTTCATAATCAATAAGCACAAACACACAAAACTGTGTGAGTGCACATCTTTATGAACATCAGTTTAAGAAAAATAGCTATAGCAACCTTCTCTTTACCTCCTGCAGATAGGCAGAAAAATGTTCTAATGAAACTTTCAGCTTTGTGGATTTAAAATGTCATTCAGACTTTCTTGTCATTTAACTTCTAACCCTTCTCCCTTTTTTCTCTCTTCCTTCATTTTTTCCTTCTTTCCTTTTCTCTTACTTTCCCCGTTCTTTTTTCTTTCTTTTGGAGACATTGTCTCAGTATGCAGTATGTAGCCAGTATCACTTGAATCAATGACCCTCCTAAACATCTGAATATTGGGATTACAGTGTGCACTATCCATTTATTACTGTTTAGTGGCTGTGCGGTTTGTATCTCTACTGCTACATTCAACCCCGCAAACTTGTACACTGCATTTCACATATTACAGATACAAATCCCTACTTTCCACCATAAAGATTTGAATACATATGAGAGAAGAGAAGAAAAATGAAGAGATAGTGAGAGGGTTACTTCCTACCAACACAGCTCCATCACGCACCATTGTCTAGAAATGAAGTGGGCAGCAGCTAAATATTGTTATAGCAAAATAAATCATTTACCAGTAAAACATCAAAGACTAAAACCCTTAAAATAAGGTAACATCATTAGTTTGTACATGTGCCTTGCTATTTAAAGTGGGAAGATGGTCAAACACTATACAGTATAATGTTGTTCCCTTATAGACATTTCTTCTGAATTGTAGAAAAGAAAAAAAAAACAACATAAACAAAGCTATTCTTCTTTTGAAATAGAAGCATTTTATATTGACTATTGAATAGTAAATTGATTGTACACTTAAACCTGAAAAGTGAAAAAAGAAAACTAGGAAGAAGAGAGCCACCTGCAACCCATCACCTCAGACACAATGCTACACTGTGACCTTATGAACTAACTTGGTTTAATAGAGCCCTATGAGTACTGTAGGACTAGCCATTTTTAAATTGATATGCATTTTCCACACGAAATAAAAATACTGTTATAAGGTACATATGTATATACGAAATACCCAGTCTACTCTGAATTGCTGTGTATTATAAATTATGCCCGTTACCCTGATAATGTATAACATCTGTGTTTAAATAATTTAGTTTGAAGCAAAATATATCTCTTTATTTTATATAGTTGTCACTGGTGTGTGTGTGTGTGAGAGAGAGAGAGAGAGAGGTGAGAGAGATACAGAGACAGAGAGAGAGAAAGAGAGAGAGAGAGAAATTAGTTAAGTATTCTTTGTGATTATTGCCTTGTATTCAGTATTTTATGTTGGCTTATGAAAGTTCATTAAATATTAAACCAATTTAATCTTTGTAAAACTTTGATGTTTCCAAAATCATGATTTTGACTCATTATACCCTGTGAATGAGTACATTTTATTGCTTTGAGCTTACAGTTCTGATGTGCAGAAACTTTGGTTAAAATACCATTTAAAACATTGAGTTGTCTAATCTCTACAGTTGGGATTCTGAAGGTGTGATCAGAGTCACAGCTCCTCCAAATGATTAGGGAAGGTAAGGATTCAGTGTCAAACTAGAGAAGTGTCCAATACTTGAAAGTCAATATTAACAAAAGCAGGGACTGAAATTTGTTACTACACGGCACATAAAATGAAATTATCTTCATAATAAAACTGGGAGCAGTTGGCAAGCCCCAGAGTAATAGCTGTCTGCACAGTGTAGTTGGGAATGAATGTGGTTGTCACCGGACCTGCCTATTCTGCTCACATTCCTGGAGTCTGAGTTGGTTTTTCTTAGACTCAGATGGACCCAGCACATTTTTTTTTTAACAACATGTAGGACTTTTATTCCTGGAGAAGCAAAACTCTATCCTTAACTATTCAAATGAAGAGTTCAGCTCCTAAAGATAGAGTGAAATAGAAGTTAGCAGAGTCTGAGGAGCATGAGAGATGATGGAACTGGAACAGTTAACAAAGACAGAATTGGAATTTGATTAACTTAAATGACTTAATACATGCTCACAACAGAGAGAAAAATAGAAAATTGAAGTGATGGGTATGTCGATGTCCTTGATGAGATAGCACAATGTATACATAGCTTGAAATATCATAATGAAGCACATAAATGTACAAAGTGTGTGGATATATATGCACATAACATAGTTATATGTGTGCTTTATTTTTTGTGTGTCATTGAGTTAGTTCCATAGGATGAGTAAAATCTTAAATGAATATATATCTTTCTTTATGGAGAGCTACTGAGTACCAGCCTCAGCACTCTCTCAGAGGCCAGAATAGGACTTCTAAGATAAGCAAAGATTGTCCTGGGAACGAGATCTGAGGCGGGGAACAAACTGACCTAGGCACATTTTTCTGCAAGTTTTTATTCCTTAGGGGAAAGATGAGCATAAGGACATAAGGCATAAAGGGACATAAAAGGTAAGGGTAAGAGAAAAGGGGTGATCTCCACAAAGCTTAAGTTTATATAGGCATACAGACAAGTTAACAATCTCATAGGCTGTAACAATAGTATCAAGGATGCATTTTCAAAGTCACAGGAAACCGGGTAGATCCCATAAGAAGGCACCTTATGTTTCAGAGGGGGTGTGGCTGTGAAGTTCCCCTCCTGCTAGGAACACAGCCTTGGTATCTATACTGACCTGTGGGCTTGACTTGCATTATCAACTAGCTGGTTGAGTTAAAGGGAATCTTTTCTGGGGACCTGCTTTTGATGACAAGAGGATGCCCAAGTGAGAATTTTTCTCTCTATAGCTAGTTTTAGCAACTCAGGCCTTTTTCCTGCATAAACAGTTAATATCCTGGGCTATGATCCTATGTTAGTTGAAACCAAGGTAAAGGGTAATACAGAATATGAGTAGCCTGTTAAGTCTGAGCAGAAGGCCAGGGGATTACACCTGAGTCTGCTGTTAGAGGAGACATACTGCCTCCTGTATCAGGCTCCTTTTTTTTTTTTTATTCTTTTTTAATTAAAATTTCCAACTGCTCCCCGTTTCCCATTTCCCTCCCCCTCCTCCCACATATTGCCCCCTCCCCCCGCTCCCCTCCCCTATCCCCACTCCAATGACTTCTGTCAGTAAAGAAACTTTGTGGGTGACTGTTTTATGTCGATTTTGGCTGTGAGAACAAAGGCTTGACAGAGTTCTTTTCAAGCCATGACTTCATGGTGTTTGGTGTCAGGGGTTGATGGGTGGGGGTTAGGAGGGTAAATGGGGGGAGATCCAGTTGCCCTACAGAAAAAGCTGGTTTACACACTGCTGGGATACTATAGAAAGGAGAAATGCCATGATTTCACAAAATTTTTACAGAATTGATAGTGACTTATCCAAAGAGCAGATGAGCCTGTAATCCTGCATAAAATGGGCCCGTACAAGTGGAGTGTATGTATCCACTTTCTGTGAATTAGTTCAGTAGATCTCTCAGCTGTACATTTACTGTATGATACTTGTAGCTTCAACAACTCCTGCTAGCTAGAAGATACTTGGACAGTTGCCTCACCATGCAGTAGGAGAAAAGCTGCAGACCACCTACCTTCAGGTGACAACACAGGAATATTATTCAGTTTCTATGATCTTCTTTATCCATGTGTCGACCCTTGGTGGATTCTGTAAGATTTGTAAAACAAATATTAATTATTTAGACATAATTGACACTTAAAGAAGTTTTAACTTTTTAAAATTATTTTTATTGAACTATATTGTTTCTCTACTCCCCTCCCTTCATTCCACTTTTTCTATCCTCTCCCATGATCCACATGCTCCCAATTTACTGAGGAGATCTCTTTTTCTACTTCCCATGTAGATTAGATCCATGTGTATCTCTCATAGGGTCCTCTTTGTTGTCTAGGTTCTCTGGGACTGTGAATTGTAGGCTGGTTTTTCTTTGCTTTGTGTCTAAAAGCCAATTATGAGTAAGTACATATGATATTTGTCTTTCTGGGTCTGGGTTACCTCACTCAATATTATGTGTTCTAGATCTATTTATTTGCCTGCAGATTTTAAAATGTCATTAATTTTTTTTTCTGCTGTGTAGTACTCATTGTGTAAATGTACTACATCTTCTTTATCCACTCTTTTGTTGAGGGACATTTAGGTTGTTTCCAGGTTCTGGGTATTACAAATAATGCTGCTATGAACATAGCTGAGCAAATGTCTTTGTGGTATGACTGAGCATCCTTTGAATATATACCCAAATGTTGGGGGAGTCTGCTTGTTTGTATTCCACCCATTCAGACTCCAGAAATAATCACAAAGAAATCTGTATCAAGTGCAATACTATTTGGCCAATAGCTTAAGTGTGTTTCTGGCTAACTCTTATACCTTAAATTAACCCATCTCCCTTAATCTGTGTTTCACCACATAACTGTGGCTAACTGGGTAAAGTTCTCTCTGGCATCTAGCATCTGTCTCTGGCAGGGCTACATGGCTTTTCTCTGACCCTGCCTTATTTCTCCCAGCATTCAGTTTAGTTCCTCCTCCCACAGCCTTGCTCTATTCTGCCCTAACACAGGCCAAAGCAGCTTCTTTATTCATTAATCAATAAAATAATCACATATATGGAGGAACTTCCCACACCACCAGAAAGTGATATTGCTGGGTCTTTTTATTTATTTATTTATTTATTTATTTATTTATTTTTATTCTTTTTTATTAAAATTTTCACCTGCTCCCCGTTTCCCATTTCCCTCCCCCTCCTCCCACATATTGCCCCCTCCCCCACTCCCCTCCCCCTATCCCCACTCCTCTTCTCCTCCCTCCACTCCATTCCCCCTCCCTCTCCATACTGAAGAACAGTCCAAATTCCCTGCCCTGTGGGAAGACCAAGGTCCTCCCACTTCTATCTAGGTCCAGGAAGGTGAGCATCCAAACAGGCTAAGCTCCCACAAAGCCAGTTCATGTATTAGGATCGAAACCTAGTGCCATTGTCCTTGGCTTCTCATCAGCCTTCATTGTCTGCCATGTTCAGAGAGTCCAGCTTCAACCCATGCTTATTCAGTCCAGCTGGCCTTGGTGGGCTCCCAATAGATCAGTTCCACTGTCACAGTGGGTGGGTGCACCCCTCATGGTCCTGACTTCCTTGCTCATGTTCTTCCTCCTTCTGCTCCTCATTTGGACCTTAAGAGCTCAGACCTTTGCTCCAAATTGGGTCTCTGTCTCTATCTCGATCCATCGCCAGATGACGGTTCTAAGGTGATATGCAAGATATTTATCAGTATAGGATAGGGTCATTTCAGGTTCCCTCTCCTCAGTTGCCCAAGGTACCAGCTGGGGACATCTCCCTGGACACCTGCGAGCCCCTCTAGAGTCAAGTCTCTTGCCAACCCTAAGATGGCTCCCTTAGTTAGGATATATACTTCACTGCTCCCGTATCCACCCTTCCTATATCCCAACCATCCCATTCCTCCATGCTCCTCCCATCCTCCCCTTCTCACGTTTCTCACCCCATTTCCCCTTAGCCCCATGCCACCTCGCCCTCAAGTTTCCAGTTTTTGCCCGGCAATCTTGTCTACTACCCCTATCCAGGTGGATGACTATACGATTTTCTTTGGGTTCACTTTCTTATTTACAGCAAGCCGACAGCTAACATCAAATTAAATAGAGAGAAACTCAAAGCTATTCTACTAAAATCAGGAACATGACAAGGCTGTCCACTCTCTCCATACCTCTTTAATATAGTGCTTGAAATTCTAGCGATAGCAATAAGACAACATAAGGGGATCAAAGGGATTCAAATTGGAAAGGAAGAAGTTAAACTTTCATTGTTTGCTGGGTCTTGGGGACGGTTGTTTCCTAATTTTCTGAGAAGTTGCCATACTGATTTCCAAAGCAGCTGTACCAGTTTACACTTCTACCAGCAATGGAGGAATGTTCCCTTTAACCCACATCCTCTCCAGTATGAGTTATCATCAGTGTTTTTGATCTTGGACATTCTGACAGGTATAAGATGGAATCTCAGAGTTGTTTTGATTTGTATTTCTCTGATGGCTAAAGATTTTGAGCATTTCCTTAAGTGTCTTTCAGTCATTTTAAATTCAAGATATTTTATCTTAACTCAAAAAGTAGATGTTACAATAAAATCAGAGATATGAAGCAGTTTTGGAAAGTGTGAAACTGAGGTCATGAAAAGGTCATGGAATTCTTTCCTGATGTCACAGCTTCCACCATGTAAAGGTTGGCCCCTAAGAAACTTGATTTGTTATAGGGCTTTGTAACTCCTCTGTGTGCTTTCACTGTATGTTTGCTAGAGGATATTTTCCTTGAAGCAAATTTGTGTTTAATAATTTTGAAGTATAGACATTATTAAGTGTTGAGAAGTTATGCTATTTCATATTCAAATGTGATCTGATTTTTTTATAGGTGGAGAGCTTTTGCTTGGAAAAACAGCATTCCACATCATAAATTATTCAAGAGGCAACTCCACTGCCTTGCATGTTTCTTTGTAAATGTTCTTTTCCCTCAACTGTGCAGGCTGCTACTAGCTTTAGATTTATATTTTACTTCAGATAAAGTATGCAAAAATCTCAATATTATATAATGCAATGCACTTTTCATTGGGTAGATACTTTTAAAATGTCTTGACCTTTCCAATTACAATATATAATATTCCCTAGAAAATGTATAGTTTCTACAAGTAGGAAAACATAAGGGCCTTTGAATTTGAGTACTGAATGGTTAACTAGACTACCTCACTAGCACGTACTCTTTATTCAGACTTAACAGGTTATTTTAAAATGGAGCCTAGAAAAGATCATGAAATATCTTGATACATTTAAGAGATGGAAACTGTGATTTTGCTAATGTTAATATGTATTATGTCTATATGGTTAAAAAAAAACAGGACAAATACAAAAAGACAAAGAGAGAGCTGGAGATGTGAATCAGTGAGCAAAGGAGACTCCTGTCCAAACAGGAGGACCAGAATTCAAATCCCTGACAACCGTGAAACCTTAACCTCAGAAATGGCAATTGGCAGTGACAGAGAGACAAAATAATCATGCAGACCAGCTGGCTGTAGTTCCAGTTTCAGTGCAAGGCTTTGTCTGAAAGGAATGAAACAGAGTGATGAGAAGAGCACTCAGTTTCCTTTACTGGCTTCCATGTGTACAGCCACAACCCCAAAAAACATACATAAGCATATACTATACACATAAAAGAAAAACAACAATTTGGATAGTGAAAAGAAACAAATCTTTTATGTCATATTTTAAACAAGTTTTCACTGCTTTATATTTTATTTTATAATTTTTTTTTCTGGGGATACACTCAATCGATGTAGTACTGGATATGAGAGAGTTCACAAGGCAGACCAGGCTGCCTCTAATTTACTGAGATCCTCCTGCCTCTGCCTTCCTAGTGCTGGAATTAAAGGCATGCATCACTACTCCCAACCCTACATTTATTTTAAAAGTCAGTGTAAAGCATGAGGTTGATATAAAGATTAATACATTTGCAATTAACTACTATCTACAATTTGAGGGATTTAATAATGTAAAGAATAAGGAAGCAAAATTTCTAAATATTAATTAACTAATTAAAAAATTGACACAGATTCTACCTACAAAGATATTTTCTCGCTGAAGAATCTCTTCTTGAAATATCCTTTCAAATTTTGGAGTAAAGCAGAAATGAAAAAACTAAAATCCCACTTCAGAAACACGGTACAAGTTGCTGAAATTATGATTCAGTGACAGAAATAAATGCATCTAAAAATGTGTGAGTATAATTATGTACCACAGGTAGTAAATGTCATGTTATGTTTCAGTGATTTTATGGATATCAAACTCATCTGTATGCTATTTCTAATAGCAGTTTTATGACCAAACTAATAAATATAGGAAACTGTTCTTATTTTAATAATACATGGTTTCTTATGGTGGTAGTTTATTTTGGCTAATGTAAAATTATAAATCTGAAGGCGAAGGTTAAAGCAAGCCTTGAAAAATAATTTAAAATATGGGATGAAATCCTTGTCCTAGATCTTCCTAAAGTCATTTTTCCATTTTTTGAAAGTATACTTCGGGGGCTTCTTTTCCACTTCAAAGTTAAAGCCATTAAACTTACTGTTCCATGTAATAAATTAATAAACAAGAATAGATTAACCAAATGATATGGAGCATTACCTTCGTGCAGTTCCTCTTGCCGTTATCTCGTTCATTGTTGTTTCTCTCTTGGGACCTGGTGAAAAGTTCTATTTAAATTTAGATTGAATAAAGTGCTCAGTAAGACATTTCAGGATCCCAAAAGAGTGGTATGTGAGAGAGAGGGAAAAAATGGACTCTCCCTCCTCTGCCCATAATGCATCAGCATATGGGTAGCTTTGTTGATTATGGCTACTAGGTTAACACAGGCAGTGGTTGAGCTCCCAGTAGAGCTGAGAAAGCAACCCAGAAATTATTTCACTCAATGACAGCTATCTCTTGTACCTCAGTGAACTCTAAGACTGACCTTCCTTGTGAACCACTGTCTTTAAACTTGAGGATATTGTGCACATTTGTTATTTGCTACGGAGTGAAAAAGCAACAGGCAGCAATCACTATGTAGCTTTCTGTTGAGTTGAAAGCTCTTCCTGGGGCACTAGTTATACTGTGACTCCCACCAGGATGCTTTTTGCACAATGAGGTCAATCCTTGCTGTCTACAGCTAAGGTAAGTTCTAACATCAAACCAAAAGCCAATGATACCAAGACAATACACATAAATTCAGAAAATTCCAGCTCCATTAACACAGGTTATTATGTATGTTAGGCAACAATATGACCACTTTGACAGGACAATGATATCATATAGAATAATAATTCTATTGCTACTTTGTTTTCTTTTTTTTTTTTTTTTACTTTGTTTTCTATAGATGAGATGTGACTTATAAAATAGTAGAATTAGGAAAGTCTGATGAAGTTAGACTCAGTTTGTTTGTGTCAATAAAATGTCTAAAAAGTCTTTACAAGTGAATCTTCTAGAAAACATCTAAACTAAAAATAATCTTCATGTGCAATTCAAACAACCATCATGAGATTGAGATTTTTTTGTGCATATTTCTTTGCATCCATAGACAGGCAAAGTCTCTTTCAATCATGTTTTCTTTCTTGTGACAATCATTGGGCTCAGTCAAATTTCTAACCTTTTTTCATGAGTAAATACTACCAAAAAATTTAACTGGCCCACAGAAATAAAATCTCTCTTGTATTATTAGGTACAAAACCAGCATCTTCTTATTCCATTCTATTCAGAGGTACTCAGTCCTTGACAAGGAATTTGCATATGAAAGATAAGCCCAAATGTGTGTCTTACTTTCTTAATTTTGCTAGTTGTTATAAAAACTGTTCTTGATCACTTGCTGAAGGAATATTTATGGAGTACCTACAACAGAGAGACATCATTTCAGTACTGAGGGGGAGAAATAGTATATAAATATATAGGATTTCAGCACGCAAAAGGTTTAGCCAAGACACTCAACCTTTCTAATGCTGCCATCCTTTAAAACAGTTTCTCATGTTTTACTGACGCCCAACCATAAAACTATTTTTGGTGATACTTCAAAACTCTAATTTTGCTGCTGTTAAGAATTATACTAGCCGGGCGGTGGTGGTGCACGCCTTTAATCCCAGCACTCGGGAGGCAGAGGCAGGCGGATCTCTGTGAGTTCGAAGCCAGCCTGGTCTACAAGAGCTAGTTCCAGGACAGGCTCCAAAGCCACAGAGAAACCCTGTCTCGAAAAGCCAAATTTTTTAAAGGGTTTGGGACTTACAGGTTAAGAAGCACTGTTCTGGAGTCAAGATGAAGAAAAAAAATTCCATGAGAAATTAAAATATCATTAGTGATAAATTGTAATTGAGATGGGATGATAAAGTAGCAAGGTCCTGACATACGGGATGCCTTGAATAAACTCTCACTGAAGAGAAGAGTTCAAACATGACATATGTTCTTTATCAGGTCTTCTGTTGAGGTACCTCTAGGTGGTTTCTGTTTTCTGGATATTACAAATAATGCAATGAATATGGTGGAGCAAGTGTCTCTGCAATAGGATGGAATTTCCCATTGGTACATGTCCAAGATTGGAATAGCTGAGTGTGTAAGTATATTCCTTTATCTCACATTATCAGGAGAAGGAGCTGTCATTTTTATTGATCTTAGCCATTGTGATGAGTGTAAGATAGACTCTCAAAGTAGATTTAATTTGCATTTCCCTGACGTCTAAGGGTGTTAAATATTTCTTTAAGTGATTCTCAGATATTTGTCTTTCTTCCTTTGAGAATTTTCTGGTCAGATATGTATCCCAGTTTTTAACATTGCGTTATTTATTTTATTGATGTTTACATTTTGAGTTCTTTATGTAGCTTGGATATTAGGCCTCTGTTTAATGTGTAATTTGCAAACATTCTTTTCCATTCTGTAAGCTGCCAATTTGAATTATGGTGTTTGTTGTTATACAGAAGCTTTCCAGTTTCATGAGGACCCATTTATTAAATATTGATCTTACACCTGTGCTAAGTGTTCACTTCAGAAACCTTTTCTGTGACTATGAGGTCAAGGCTATACCCCACTTTCTTTTCTAACAGGCTCAGTGTGTCTGGTTTTATGTTGACCCATTTGATCCATTTGAAGTTGAGTTTTGTGCCAGGTTGGTATGGGAAGTCCTTCTGTATACGTGTTGCTTTTAATGGTTAATGAATAAAGCTGTTTCAGCCAGTGGCTTAACAGAATAGAACAAGGCAGGAATTCTAAGCAGAGAAAGAGGAGAAAGTAGATGGAGACAGTGAGATGCCACGTAGCTGCTTCAGTAGACAGATGTCGGATGCTGGATAGAACCTTACTGGTAGGCCACAACCACATGGCAATACACAGATTCATAGAAATTGGTTAATTTAAGATATAAGAGCTAGTTAGGAATACACTGGAGCCATTAGCCAAACAGTGTTGCAATTAATATCATTTCAGTGTGATTATTTCAGGTCTGGGCAACTGAGAAATGGACAAGCAGTGTCCCTCCACAGACTGGCACACCAACATGGGGTAGCTAAATCCACAAAAAAAAACTGAGAGAGCTTAGAAAGGAATTCTAGACACAAAAATACAGCGTTTAGTGCAGCTTCATAATAACCAGCATTTTTTTTTCAAATGGGCTCTGTTTGCTGGAGGCAAACAGGGGTGCCATGGCACCTTTAAGAGAGGTCTTCCGGATTCAGCAGTAACAGCATAAAAACAACACAGTTTCAAAATGGCAGCTTCTTGGTTTGTGCTGTTGGCATGAACTCTAATGCTTTCAGGTGGCTGTGAACTTAAATGAGGTCTATGAGTAGCATGTTTCAAATTGCTTAATGATGAAATAGACCCACTGCAACCCTGGATTTGGGGTGGAGAGAATGGCTCTCAAGGGCAGTGAACATGTCTTTGCCATGTTGGACTTAGTAGAGTAAGCATGCAGTTCAACCTAGCCACACCCTCCAAGCATTTTAAAATAAAAAGTGCTCCTGGTCAAAAAAAAATATTACAGATATGCAATAAAGACAACTTCAGATAGAAAAGACCTCTAAATAAGTCATAGTATTGGGTAAATGTACATAGGCTTGGAAAGAGAAGAAAAGAACATAGACCATTATAAAAGAATTAAATGTTTTTTTAAAAAATAAAACAAAGTCTTTAAAGATGCAGAGTATAGACAGTCATAGATTAAAGGAGTAAAGAAAAATAAGACAGGTAAAGATGGAAAATATACAGAGAGGCTGGATTATATATACTATTGTATTTTCTTTGAATTTTTTTTTAATGTGAATGTGCTAAGTTCCAAGAGATATTTCATTGTATGGGCTGCTAAGCTAAACCAACATATATATTTTAAAGCAGTATTGACTTCAAAATTTGGGTCTAAGGATATGTTGCTTTGGAAAAGAGTTTCTGCTTTTGTTTTCACAGGTGATGAGAACCTGTGGGTTCCTTACAGACTAATGTGGTTTGATCAAACAAGACCCCCTGAAAAGTCTCTGTAAACCACTAAAATTACTTCACCCCAAATCAGCAGGAAATAGCCCAGAAAACTACACGCACACTCCTAAAAAATGGGTTATGGCTATTTGTCTTTGTTTAGAGGGTTGGTTACAAGTTCTTATACATAATGGTTAGGGAAAAAGGCAAATAAAGAAGATTAGATTCAGAGTTCTTATTTTGAAAAGAAAAAAGGGGGGTGCTATGGGACAATGGTCTTATACCCTGTAAAGATTTGTCACTTGTATTGTTTTAGTAAAATGCAGATTTGCCAGTAGCCAGACAGGAAGTATAGGCAGGCCAAACAGAATAAGAGATGTCTGGGAAGAGGAAAGGCTCAGCCTACAGTCATCACCCAGATGCAGAGGATGCAAGAGGAGAATGCCTCACTGATAAAAAGTACAAGCCACATGGCTAGCACAGACAAGAATTATAGGTTAATTTAAGATGTAAAAGTTAGTTAATATGAAGTGTAAGATAATAGGCCAACCAGTTTATAAATAATGCAAACCTCTGTGTGTTTCTTTGGGACTGAATGACTATGGGACTGGGTGGGACAGAAACCTCTGTCAACACCAGGTAATATTATAAATATATTTGCATTCTTCCACATGCCACCATCAGTTTGACCAGCACAATTTGCTGAAAATAGTATCTTTTTTTCCAGTGTGTCTTTCTGCCTTCTTTATCAAAACTCAGGTGTTCATAGGTATGTGCATGTGTGTGTGTTTGTCATCAAAATAATATGCCCCATTAAAATTCTTGTCATTTTAATTTCTGTCTGTTTAATATTTCTGTTCTAATTTTGTCAGCCAAAATGAATGATGCTTCTCCATTTGAGGATGTCTACAATACTAACGATGAACATAATAAAACTGCCAGTGATTACTTCTTTAGTAGCTATTGGGATGGCTTCATAAATCCATCCAAATTATGTAGATAAATAAATTGGTACAATACGTAATTCAACCAGAGACCCAAGTCTATGGAGTTTCTTGAACTCTAACTACCATGATACTAATTCCAGGTGAAGAAATAATATTTTCATTAAATATTCGTTGGGCAGTTGACCACCTACGTAAGCAGGAAAGAAATTTTGATGCCTATCTTGAACCATATGCAAGCGATAGTTAAGAATGGATCATATATAAAATTGATTGGTTTAAAAAATGGGGCAAAGGTTAAATATCTTCATAATCTGATGAGACAAGCAATTTACTGCAGGATACCACAGGTAGTAACAACAAATAAAACTTCTATAAAACGATATTATGAAAATACTGTTCAATCAAAGACAGTGTTAAAAGAAAAGCAAGACCACAAAGTAGAAGAAAGCAATTGTGATACCAAGATCAACTAAATCTGGACTGCATACATCACTTAGAAGTTAAGAAAAATGATACACATCATTTCTTAAAACTCTAAAAACCTCATAGAAGAACATCAGAAAAAGTAATTAAAATAGCCAATTGATATAAGAATATGAGAAAACTTCCACCCTTCTAATAAAAATTATTATTAACCCTGTATGCAGGGACCTATAGAAATGGCTCAGATGTCTATAAAGCACCTGCCCAGCAAGCAGATTCTCCTGAGTTATGATCCACAGGGCCAATTCAGAAGGCCAGTATTGAGATGTGCTTCCATAACCCTGGTGCTAGGGAGACAAAACAGTAGGTTCTTGCAGTTTGCTGACCAGTTAGACTAATCAACTGAAGAGCTTCAGGCTTCATGCCAACCCCTTCACATAGAACAAGGTTTAGAGTGAAAGAAAGTCAACCAGTATTACTCTAGACTTCACACACACATTCACATGGACATAAACACACTTTCACACATACATGACACTAAAAACTAATAAAAAGAAAAATTTTAAATTTGCATGCAATAGTACCACATAAACATTAAACTGAATAAAACTTAAAATGACACAAAGTCCAGATCATCATTAAAGATGCTGAATAAGAAGTGTCATCACTGTGTGTGAATGTGGAAAACATTTGGCTATTTTTTCTAAAGCAGAGCACATATAACACATATATAATATATATATGTATATATATATACATATATATATATTGACTTGAAACAGGAAATTTTATAACTTTTTATTTTCTCCAAAGTCATAAATATATAATGTAATTATAGGTATGAATCATGGTGTTCATATTCCCTTAAAAAACAAAAATCGGAAACAATTGCCTATTTACAGTGGAAAGAATGAAATCTGATGCTTTCAGGTAATGGAATACTAAACAACAGAGGTCAGAACTTTTGAGGCATTGATGGTGTAAGTCATGTTTATATGATTTGCAATATAAAAAGAACTCTTTTAAATTAAAACATTACAAATGTATCTACCCACACAGAATATACTACTCAGACTTGTATGTGTACCACAAACCTAAAGCACTCTATATCTTGAAAAGAAATACTATTCTTTGTTAATATTGTAATATGTATTAACAAAGCACATAACACTGTAGACTAATAACATAAAAAGGGTTGAGATGGAGGTAGCAGACATTAAAAATAGAGCACATTTAGAATTGTTCAAATGTGCATTAGTGTACGGGACTCAGTATGCTATATACATACATGTAACAGTAGTAACCCAGAACAGTCATCTTATGTACTCACTCATAAGTGGTTTTTAAACATAAAGCAAAGAAAACCAGCTTACAAATCACAATCCCAGAGAACCTAGACAACAATGAGGACCCTAAGAGAGACATACATGGATCTACTCTACATGGGAAGTAGAAAAAGACAAGATCTCTTGCATAAATTAGGAGCATGGGGAACATGGGAGAGGATTAAAGGGGAGAGAAGAGGAATCAGGGAGCAGAGAAAAATGTATAGTTCAATAAAATCAATAAAAAAATCAATTAAAAGCAGTTTAAAAGATTGTGAGTTTGAGGATAACTTACTGCTGTTACTATGTAAGTAGGTATAGTGTTAAATCGACTTCTAGTAGCTCTTATATTCTTTCCGCCTCATTCGGCCAACTATGAATCACAGCATTAACTTGTTTACTGCAAAGAGGAGTGAACAGTTTATAACACAGAAACACAAACTGTGTCCTCAGCTCAGAAGAATATTCACAAGATATGGTATTTTCTTGTGGAGATGAGATTAGAATTGTATTTTCCTTATTATTGTTATTTATTTGATTACTCATTTCTTCTGTGCATACATCCTTATGTTTATATGCTCGGTCCATACATCTCCATTTTTGTTTGTTTTTCTACATGTCTTTATATTTGTATGCTCTGTCTATACATCTTTTTTTATTTGTTCTGTTCATACATCCTCAGATATTTTTTTTGTTCTGTTCATACATCCTTAAATAGAATTTGATTTCCAGAAGAGAACAAAGAATACTTTTAAATTTTTTTTTTGTATTAAGTATGCTAGGCTAAGTTTGCCATGAATGCTGTAATTTGGACTAATGTCATACTGAATGGGCTTGGAGATACTTAGAGAATACTGCTACTATCCACAGCTGTGGGAGTGCTCTATAAATACACTGCTGCAGGTCTCTCAGCATAAGATTCCAGCCTCAAAGAGATCTAAGGCTTTACTGTATCAAAGGTATCACACTGACATTGTCACCACTATTCATTTATAAGCATCATAAGCCCCTGGGGGTGATGGATGACTTCCCTCTCTTGGTGATAAAAAAAGTTGACATTGCTTTATCATCTCCTCAAGGTTAAAAATCAATGATTTACCTGTGAAAACATCTGTTTGTAAGCGTGTCTCTGCTTCTCTCGGGAACCATATTTACATGCTGAGTTTTAAGCATATCAATATGAGAAGCTTAAGGTTCATTTGGCCCATTTTCTTTTTAAAGATGCCAGAATGGCTCTCTGTGAGGAAGCGATGTCAGCCTACATTAATGTATTTGATCCATTCGTAATGAGAATGAATCCTCTCTATGGGTTCACCTTCTTATTTAGCTTCTCTAGAATCACGAATTATAGGCTCGATGTCCTTTATTTATGGCTAGAAACCAAATATGAGTGAGCACATCCCATGTTCCTCTTTTTGGGTCTGGCTTACCTCACTCAAGATAGTGTTTTCTATTTCCGTCCATTTGCATGCAAAATGCAAGAAGTCATTGTTTTGTACTGCTGAGTAGTACTCTGATATGTATATATTCCATACTTTCTTCATCCATTCTTCCATTGAAGGGCATCTAGGTTGTTTCCAGGTTCTGGCTATTACAAACAATGCTGCTATTAACATAGTTGAGCATGTATTTTTGTTGTATGATAAGGCATCTCTTGGATATATTCCCAGGAGTGGTATTGCTGGGACCAGAGGTAGTTTGATCCCTAATTTCTTGAGAAACCACCACACTGCTTTCCAAAGTGGTTGCACAAGTTTGCATTCCCACCAGCAATGGATGAGTGTACCCCTTTCTCCACAACCTCTCCAGCAAAGGCTATCATTGGTGTTTTTTATTTTAGCCATTCTGACAGGTGTAAGATGGTATCTTAAAGTTGTCTTGATTTGCATTTCCCTGATAGCTAAGGAAGTTGAGCATGACCTTAAGTGTCATTTGGCCATTTGAACTTCTTTTGTTGAGAATTCTCTGTTCAGCTCAGTGCCCCATTTCATAATTGGGTTGATTGGCCTTTTACGGTCTAGTTTCATCCTCCTTAATATTAAACTTCATCAGGTGATGAAAGGAGACAGAGACAGAGACCCACATTGGAACACCGGACTGAAATCTCAAGGTCCAGATCAGGAGCAGAAGGAGAGAGAGCACGAGCAAGGAACTCAGGACTGCGAGGGGTGCATCCACACACTGAGACAATGGGGATGTTCTGTGGGGAACTCACCAAGGCCAGCTGGCCTGGGTCAGAAAAAGCATGGGATAAAACCGGACTCGCTGAACATAGCGGACATTGAGGACTACTGAGAACTCAAGAACAATGGCAATAGGTTTTTGATCCTACTGCATGTACTGGCTTTGTGGGAGCCTAGGCAGTTTGGATGCTCACCTTACTAGACAGGGATGGAGGTGGGTGGTCTTTGGACTTCCCACAGGGCAGGGAACCCTGATTGCTCTTAGGGCTGACGAGGGAGGGGGACTTGATCGGGGGAGGGGGAGGGAAATGGGAGGTGGTGGTGGGGAGGAGGCAGAAATCTTTAATAAATAAATAAATAAATTTAAAAAAAATAAAAAGAGATTTATTTCAAGCTAAAAACAAAAAAGATTTCCGCTCTAAAAATTAATGACTATTAATGACTAGTATCTCTCAGCTAGGGGACTGGAAATATGAGTGTTGATTTCGGATCACATGATGGATATAGAGTAAATGCCTATCAAGGGAATTCATATACAGAAAACGTTGGGTTGTGTGCAAGAAGCAAGTGAAGGCCTGAATGGACGTGGATAATTTGGCATGGGCTTGGTTATGTCAAAGGCTCAATGCCTTAGACACACAGAGTGGCAAAACCTTTCCTGAATGAAGAACACAGGGATGGCAAAATATTCCTCTACATATCCACTGCAAGTGTTGATAATGTCCACAGAAAATGTCTAAGCTAGTTTTCTCTCCCCAAAGATTTTGGCCTGAAGGCTGCTTCCTTACAGAGACTGCTCCTATGAGAAAAACTGAACTTGCCTCCTTGCTCAGTTGTATGTAGCAGCACCTATACACCCAAATCCTTTTCAACTGTATATAACAAACACTAAGCTTCAAGGGATGCTGTGTCTT
This sequence comes from Chionomys nivalis, assembly GCF_950005125.1. NCBI lineage: Eukaryota > Metazoa > Chordata > Mammalia > Rodentia > Cricetidae > Chionomys > Chionomys nivalis. Next base: position 71,333,778 of record NC_080090.1, on the reverse strand, counting down.
CTCCATTTAAAAGCCCAGCCAACCAGCTCCACTTAATACAGATAGATGGATAGATAGATGATAGATAGATAGATAGATAGATAGATAGATAGATAGATAGATAGATCAGTGTATCTGTATTTTTTCCATTCCTTTTCATCCCCTGTTAAGTCAACCCCTGGCACTATTCAAGCAAGTAGCAGTTGTGTTAATTTGGTGATTTGTGAAAAAACTTATGGGAAAAATGGATATTATTCCATTGAAAGAGATGAGGGTTTTCCGATTGGGGTGATTCAGTTCTATTCCCCCTTAATATCATAAAATAATGATATTCCTTTGATCTTGGAATTTCCATTGCCCATGCTACTTCAGTCCTACCATCTTGGTATTCTCATTGACTCCCCTTGTTTACATTAATATTTACCTTCAGCAAGTGATACATCTGAGAAAAATGCCAAGAAACAAACTTCTGGTCACCATCCTACTGCTAACAAGTCATTTCATCTTCTTGTAGATTACTACTGGCACCCAGGGTCATGTCATTAAAATATGTCATTATACCATATTAAATTTACTTCACTTCTAGCTCTCCAATGACTTCCTGTTTCACTTGGTGAAAAATCTAAGTTCTTACTCTGCCACTCAATATAGGAGCAGTGCATACCCATTTATTACACGGCAATGTTGTTGAGAAGGAAAAACCCATGACTTCTATGATGTATTTAAATGTTCACTTTCTTCTTTGTGTCATTTGAATTCTGTTTTGGCAAGACTTCTTTAGGTTTTTAGGTTTACCTAAATAAAATGTACTAGACTTTACTGAGAAGATTAACCATGTTTAAAGATCATTATTTCATTAATATTTTACACTATACAGAATTAAGAATCATAGGGAAAATCCTAGAAAAAAATCTAACTTTGCAGTTGCTCGGGACCTTATGCTTGTAAACAGGGGAAGATACTTGTTTATTTCTGCTCACCAAGATGGCTTAGAAAAACAACAGTGTACTTTCAGGAACACTTATATTTAATGACAGATTTTAAAATGGTTTTAGAATAATCCAAATATACTATAGTTTACATTTAACCCTTGCCTAGAAATAAAGCCCTTATTATCATTCGGGGCATGATGTTTAAGATGGTGACCTCTTGTGCATATTGGTTGTAATTCCACCTCCAATACTTTCAGATTTTACTTTAGCCACACTATTTAATTGCAAGATCCTTCTGTTTCTTCTTCAAGAATATGATTAATAATACAAATTTCACTATGCTAAGGATTTTCAAATAAGACAGATGTGTGGAACATATATTTAAAGACAGCAGCAAATATTATCTAACTTCATACTAGGTGCATTTATTCCCACCCAAAATTCAAAATTTAAGTACATTAGGCAAAGAGCAGGTGAGTTTCTTTGTGGTTAGCTTTTTCTAGAAACCAGTATAAGATCAGTTTCTTTGCTGTTAGATTTTGCTATAAACCACTGTAGGATTTAAATGTTTGTGAATTATCCAGTTATTCAGTAAAGGAAAATATCCATTCAGCAGCATGAAACCATCTACTTCATTAATTCATCAGCACCATTTCCATGTCAATGTGGCTTGGATGGAAGAATAGGCTTTTCTGGGGGGTTGACCAGAAGCTCACCCTATTCCAAAGATGTAAATAAAAGGAAAGATTCCTCCTCATAAAAGAGAGGACGAATGAGAAGTATAGTATGCAGGCTCAAGCAGGGCACCATTGGTTGCATCTAGAAGCTAGTGTGGTGCAGATGGCCAGTCATCCCTCTTGACAGGCAAGAGAACAAAGGAACTCACCAGTAATCACCAGTCATTGCTAATGCCGTGCTCTTACATGATGGAAACACATTTGGTACTCCCAATATGACTCGGAAAAGAAAAAAAAAAAAAAAAAAGAAAAAAAAAAAAAACAGGATCATGGGGCCACAGAGCTTCCTCAGGCAGAATCACAGAACTAGCTAATGAGACATTCCATTTCACAATGAAGGTTGGTGCCAAAGAGCTTTGGCCAAGGTACTGGCAGCATCTGCTGGCTTTTGAGACAAGGTACAGAGAGGAGGAATCAAGGTCAACATATAAGTGATATTTGTAAGTTCCTGTACAATGTGTAGTTCTTCCAGTTAGGAACTGAAAAATATTCTTAAAACAATGTCATAGAAAAGGATACTTAAAGATGATTTTGATTTTAGAATCCCTGTAAGAAATAACTAGGGAGTCTATTACAATTATAGAAGTAAAGGGAAAATAAACAGAGAGAGTAAAATAATAATGCATGTTTCCAAAGACATTTAGTGCTATCCCAATTTCTTATGTAGTGATAAATTTTATTACCCAATAATTCTTATTTATGAAAATATTTGTATTTTAACAGTCCCAATGAGATGGAACTTTTTGTTTTTATGTCGGTCCACGGAGCAGTAGAGGCCACTGTACTCATATAACATATTAAGCCGGCCATCACTTGCACATCAAACTCTAATAAATTTCTGCATTTTGAGATTTAAAACAAATGCAATGTCCTGAAGGTTAGAGCAAATTCAAGTCTTAAATTTTTTTCAAGGGTGAGTCTGTTTCTGGGTAACTTATGAAGAAGAGTCTCAAGCAAACATGAGCAGTATTATTTATGATAATCTCTTTGAGATTTATGTCTATTAATTCAGCTCTGAAAGTAGAAGAAGTAGTGTTATCAGTTACAAAAGTCACAGTAATGATAACAGTATGTTAGGTGTGGTACAAAATTAAAGGAAAATAAAAGGATAGATATTATAATATGGAGGTGGCCAATTTATGAGTCCCAGTTTTCTTTCTTCCATGACGAACTAGAGTTAAAAAAGCAGTTAAAGTTATAGAAATGCACATGTTTTCTGAATACTAAAGTCCAGATGCATGGAAAGGACAGTGGGACACAACCTAAGCAAACAAATGAAGATAGAATTTAAGTTCAGAGTAATACAATGATACTGTGGCTCCCAATATATTTTTAAGTATAATTGTATACAAAGAAATCTGTGCATGTTCAGCATAACCAATTCAATTGAGAAAAATCTTCCACATCCTTGAGAGGCTTCCTTGAGCTTTTGTGTATTTTGTGTATTATTTTATAGAAAGTGTGCACAACATGAGATTCATCCCTTTTAAACATCTAACTGCATGATGCTACATTGTCTATGGGTACTGAACAATACAGCAAATCTTTAGAAGGTATTCTTGAATAACTCAGACTTTCCACACAGTGTGCAGCAACTCTCATTTAACTGTCTCTCCAACTCTTGGCAGTCATTCTTATATATCCTTTGCTTCTTGCCAGTTTGACAGTTTTAGGAACCTATCATAGAGGAATCATGAAGTATCTGTCCTGTAACAATTTACTTCACTTAGCACATTGCCTTCTAATTTTATCTATGGCATCAAAAAAAGAAGAAGAAATTCCTTTTTTGATACAAAATAATAATCTATTGATTTAAATAGCACATTTTCTTTATATATTCATCATACATATTCATATGTATATGTACGTGTTTGCATTGTTTTTATGTATTGGATATTGAGAATAATATTGAAATTAAGATGAGAATGTAATTTTCTTCAAAATCCTGATTCCAGTTTTTAATTGTACACATATGAAAAGCCATATATAATACCTCCACTTCTAACATCATCCTCAATTATGACAATATAATTTATACCTAAATCCATGAACAAGACTTCCCATTTACATTAGTTATTTTCTGCATATTAAGTAAAGTACAATCAGAACAATTTGCAGGAAGAGACATGAAATTTTTCCAAACTGGAAAAAAATAGAAAATTGAATCTGATTGACATGTAAACATCAGTTCATATATATTTATGGATAATGAACTACTCAGAAAACAAATTCAGACAATTACAATTTCAATATTGCAAATGAGAATATGGAGGACTATATTTATTACCAGGAAGTAAAATACTTGCACACTGAAAACAAAAACAACAAATATTGCTGAAAAAATCAAAGGAAAAATAAACGGAAAGATAAATATTCATGGATTGATAAATTACTCAGAGTAATTAACTGATTCCGCCTCTTCAAAGCATTCCAAAAAGGTGTACTTTTAGAAACACCAAATCACTTTTAACATTCACAAGGAATCAGCAAATACATAAAAAGTAAAAGCAATCTTAAAATGGAACAAAGCTGGAATTGTGAAAATTCCTAATTTATGGAGTATTCTGTTGTACTTTATATAAAATAATATATATCACAATCTTGAAATCTATTTATGTTTTTACTCACTTGGTTTTCTTACCTATGATCTCAAATGTCCTTCAGTCATAGTAGTCTACAAATATAAAACAAGATAAATTTATCAGAAAATACATAGGAAGCAATCCCAAAGTGAGATGATTTCCAGTCTTTTCCACAAAGTGTTTTATGAAAGATTGACTGACAGGGGATCACCAATGGCAGGAAATTTGACAAGGCATTCAAATCAGAGAACAAATAGACACTTTGTAATATAAAGTCATGAACTTTGAGTCTATGAGACAATGATACAACACCTGTAGTTTCCTTAGATTCTGTCCTTCCAGACTGCAACTGTTTATGCACTTGTTTCTCCACTTGTTATCATCACTTGGCAGACATGCACATTGCTGGAATATAGCAAATCTCAAAATAAAATATAAAAAACATTGAAATCCAACTATTAAAAAAACTGGTGGCTAAAAGAGGCAATGGTGTGGTAAATAAAAAACACGTTAATTGAAATGCAATACATTTATATAAAGTCTAATAACAATAGTAACTCAAATCATCGCATAAAAATGAGAATTCCAGGGTGCAAAGATGGCTCAACAGTTAATGGTTATTTCCACTTTTGAAAATGACACAGGCTCTGCTCCCAGCATCCACATCAAACAGCACACAACTGCCTGTGGTGACTCCAGGATGTCTCTCTGGCTCTGCTTTTTTCCTCCCAGAATTCAGTTCCGTCTTCCCCACCTACCTAAGTTCTGCCCTATCACCAAACCAAGGCAATTTCTTTATTTATTATCAAAAGCAACACATAGACAGAAGGACCTCCTAAACCATTTCCTCTTTTCTCTTTAAACAAAAAGGAAGGCTTTAACTTTAACATAGCGAAACTACATATAACAGGTATCAAGCAAGAACTACAGTTACAATATTTATATCTACTTATCTTGCTTATAACTAAGGAAAACTATAACTATAAATTCTCTAGCTCCATTAAAGACTTCAGAAGGATATATTACCTAAGAAAACAGGAAGTATATTGTAAGCAACTTCTAAAACTCTAAAAATGGCAGAGACATCTCACTGCCTGGATAGTCATCCAAAGCTTTTTATACCATTGGGGCATCCATCTTCAGCCTACAGGCCCATAGTATCCAGCAGACTTTTTCATGAAGCAGTAAATTTTAAAGACAGTATTGTTTATACAATAACCCAAATGAGAAAGGGGAAAACCTTCAAAAGTTTCAAGATAAAATTGTCACCTGAATTAGCTAACCTATAAGAACATGAAAAATGAGAAATACTTGTGTACTTAATTAAAAGATAATTACATCGCTTAACTCCTATTTTTAGCAATAGAACTGTATATCCTATTTTTGACATTTAATATAAATGTATTCATCAGACTCTGACTATAGCAACATCAATTCTGGTTACAATTTTAAACTTTATATATATAGTTTTTTTAACCTTAGCTAATCTGTATAATTATAACACCCACGCAGGATGAATGAAAATGTCCTTGGGCACAAGTGGCAGGTTATACAGAGAAAGAGAAAACAAAAAGTCCAAAAATACTTTTGAATTTACAAAACCTGAGTATTTTTGCAATTTGATTTACCTTTCCAAATTGCCATCATTTGTGCTTTTTTGTGGGTTATTTTTAAATTCCTTTGCAATCAGCTAGGCATCTTAATATAAGGATATTAATACAAAGTTTTCTGAGGATAAAACTCCTATTAACTAGTTCTAATCCCCTAGTGAGGTATTTAAATTTATTTTCGTCGATTGTGTTTGATGTTCATTTAGTCATCTTCCTGTGGCTGGCTTTCTTTTGGCAAAGGGGAGACTACAAAGGCTTATCAGTTCCTATGGCACACTTTATGTTGAGTATATGTCCTGCATGCATCTTAATACTACTCTTTAAATTCTTGTACTTTACAAAAGATCTTTTAAAGAATCTGGGTTCATATTTTCATTAACAATTTTATTTTCTCTGTGGACTGTCTACTGAAGCTAAATGTTTTCCTTGGAGCTTAATCTGTTCAATTCTGAAGCTATATTATTAATTAGTTACAGTAGGGATATAAGACATACACAAGAACATCAGTGGTTTTCATAGTAGCCATGTCCAAACTGCATCTGTATAACCAAGCCAATACAAGCAGACAAGGACATCCCTGTTTATTATATTTCAGCTTAAATCAGTTACATTTTCATTTCTTTATTTATAAAATATTCAGCATTTTGGGGAATCTTTCTTTTACAATATCTTAATCTTTTGAATAGTGTAAAAACAGACTTATAGACAATTTTCATATGTTAGCCTGTGATTCACAAAAAGAGAAAATTACATTGGGTTTCATGATAATTGCTTGCGTTATGTTTTAGCATATCAAACCCATGCATTTTAAATAACTTGTCCTGGAATCTTATAGCTAGTAGTGAGTTAATTTGACCATAAATCAATACAGAAATACTGAACTCATCAGGTAGTTTCACTTTACTATGTCCACAGTGTCTAACAAAGCACATTGATACCAGATAGATGTGTAGTATAAGTTTTGGGCTTGAATACCTGTAAGTTATCTACTGACAATGTGATGTATACATACTAGAAAATACGAAGAGCCACATATCAACCAAGACTATCATAGGAGTAATATGATCTCTTCATATCAGAGATTCTTGAAGAGCTAAAAATTCTCTTCATTGAAATAGTCTCTTCTAAAATGTAAACACTTTTATTGGAAGAATTTTTTTTTTTTAGCCAATGACAGTCCTATGAACCTTCCAATGACTTAACAATAACTAAGTTTATCATAAAAGTTTATACCTGACATAAAAATTCCTTCTGAAAAATATCTTTCTTGTTATTATATTCAGTATTAAAAACTGGGATTAGCTGAAATACAGAGGGAGACTTGGGCAGGGGATATTTGTGCTTGGAGACCATGAACTTCTAATGAAGACCTAGCAGAATTTCAGGGTAAAGCAATGTCTAAATCAGTGATTGAAAATCTTAATCTTGGAAAGGGTTTTCTGTGGGAGAAAAGCACACAGTACTACTAGGTCAAAAGAACAATATCAAGGCAAATATTTGGATAATTCATAGGTAGGAATCATCATGTTTGTTTGGACACAATTTGCTGATGCTATCAGATCTTATTAAATTTGCTATTATTCTTTATTAGAATATTAACTATGTTCCTCTGTTTAGAGATCAATCAGTTCTGAGAATTATTGCAACACACTGTCAAATCACCCAAGACTCTTCTAACCTAACTTAGTAGAAATCAAGGTCTACCTATACTTCCAAGTTCTATTTTAGATTTACCTGTAGTAAATTTATCTGTAGTAAATTTACCTGGAGCAAATAGTTGGTTAGGTGACAATAAGTTTTGGGTGATTTTACAGTATGTTCTCCTTCTTAGGAAGGATTGATGCTTACACAGACAGATATACTTTGTTGTAAATATAAGCTTAAAGAATTTTAAAAGTCTCAGGGAAATGGCTGTTTCTTCATTTTTTATCAAATTATAGCACCTACGATGTTTCCAGGTACCTAGATGGGTCACAAGCATATAATTTTATTGTTAAAAATTAGTCCATAGAGCCTTGTAAAACCTCAGACAACTGAAAACGGGTCACAATTAGATCATAAACTAACCATGCAAAGGTCATTGAGGGACGGTCATTAAAGGATAGTTATAAACTATGGAACTGAATGAAGGTAAACATTCATACAATGTGTGAATAATAAACACCTGCATGTGTGTTTATTTCTAAAATACATGAATAATCATGAACATCTTATAAAAATTTTGGAGAAATTGTACTTCAAGAATTGCAAGTAATTTAAGAATCAAAGATAAAAGTTAAAGTGTTAAAATATGATTTCTTAATGTGACATTTGGGATAAGAATTTGTGTTCAGTTGTATTAAAATAGTGGAATTTCTTCTAAATATTTATAACTCAGAAAGAAAGGAAATCTTTCCATAATATTTTCTTGTAAATCAGAACTTAAACTGCAAATAATGATATTTGTTATAGAAATAATTGTTCCTTTAATAGAAAATTGTCAGTTATTATCAAAGATATTTTAATTCATTAAACTCAGTAGAACAAACTTCGCAGTTAATACTTCCTCAGAGGAGACCTCTTCACGGGTTATAGGAAGTCCCTCATGTCATTTAGATATTCGTTTATGACAGATAATAAGTCATTAGTTTTTATCAAGGTTGAAAGATAGACATATATAAGAGTGAAGTCTGACTAAAAGCCAACATCCAGGTGAAACATTAAATATGAAAAGTGTTAACCAGCAATAAAAAAGAGGTCTTGTCGTGCCTCAGTTCAATAAAATGTTTATGACACAGTTATTAGCTCCTCTAAAATACTGCAAGAAAAGAAATATGGCTTGTTCTTTCAAAAAGATTTTGACATTGATTCCTCATCAAAACTTAAAAATTGCAAAGACTATCAAGTTTACAAACAGAATGTTAGACAATCATTATGCGAACATACTAAATCTTACACAGAAATTTAATGCTGAGGTTAGATTACTAGTTATGAAAATTTGTTTATTACAGTAAAGGTTTATATCTACACAATTAAGCAGCATACCAAAAGTAACCACAAAATAAAAATGGTGTTGGGTCATATTACTATAGTTTAGTATAGCTTTTTTAATTGCTTTGTGTTGAATTGTGTTTCAACTCTTAATGTAATTATAGGATATGTAAATGATTTGTGTCTTAATTAATGTATTTTAGTGATCTGGATAGTATTAACTTCATCAGCTTGGTCATAATTGCCCCCCTTTAATGTCTCAGTTTCTTAAAATCCATATAATACAAGACTTTGTAATACTATGTGACTTGCTAAACATATTTTGAATGCTGATCCTATAAGAATTCCCAGTAGGATAATACTCTCAACTCTCTATATAAGCATAGTCTTGTTTATTTGCTTTCTGTCTTGCCAAACAGTTTTAGAGAAAATTTGAAACTTCTTAAGTAAGATAGTATAATTAAACTGTTCATACATGTGGTCATGTTATGATTCTGTCACCAAGCAGGGCTCTGATGGTGCACATCTTTAATTCCAGTACTCAAGAGGCAGAGGTAGGCAGATCTCTGCGAGTTCCAGGCCAGGCTTGCCTACAACAGCTAGTGCCAGGACAGGCTCCAAAGCTACAGAGAAATCCTGTCTTGAATAACAACAAAAGAAAAGAAAAGAAAAGAAATTCATTCAGCAGTGTGGCTGATTTAGTTAAAATCAGAAAGGCCTTTTCCAAAAATGATTTAAGTGGTTAACTGGATCTGTATCCTGAGCTAATCTCACCATCCATTAAAGCATATTTTATGAAGTTATTCCATAACCCAATCCATTTAAAATATTTATAATTTTCTTTCTTAAAATAATATATAAAATTTTATGTTCTTCATTATGGTTGATCTGTCATATGATATTCATGGAAAGGCTAAGACCACATCATTCTAATCAATTCTAAAAATAATTTCAGTGGTATTCTTGATATCAAAATATCAGGAGTATCTAGATTAATGTGAAAAATGCATATAGAGAAAACTATGGGAGAAGGAAAATTAGAAGAGTGTAAAGATGGTGATAAAAATACTGAAAGAAAACAAAAACTTTTCTATCCATTTTCGTGATAATTTTTCATCTCTTATGATAGGAAGAGAAAGGTTAGATTAGGAAGGATGGAACAGAAGTGCTGTACAGTGGTGGTGCACACCTTTAATCTCAGCACTTGGGAAGCAGAGGCAGACAGATCTCTGAGTTTGAGTACAACCTAGTGAGTTCCAGGGCATCCAGTTCTACCCAGAGAAACTTAGCCTTGAAAAAACTGGAAAAAAAAACATGAATCAGAAGTAACACTATAATATAGAAAATATCATGCATGCCCATAGACTGGAAATCCTTGCCACTTTAAAAGGTGAGTGAGACAATTGTAGTCTATTGTTAGCAGTTAACAGTTCATTTTTTACAAAAGCCTCCTAGAGTTCTACAAGGTAAATTGACCTTTGTCTTCATGAGATCAAGCCTGAGGGTTACAGCCCAATGATATAACAGTGGGAGGGGCAACAACAAAAACAAATATTACATAAATGTTGTTCAAAATAAAGACTATTTACATCAGACTATAGGACAGTGCAGTTGAATAATGTCTTATAGAAAAAAATAAGCCTTATTGTTTACTTATACTCTATTCCTGAAAAGAGTGACTTAATTGTTCCAGCAATTTGATCTTTATCCATTAGATAAACTCAAGAGTTTACAAATGTATTATTAGAAAAACTCTAGAGAGATAAGTAGACAAACCAACGGTGAGGTACAAGTGTTATAAGAGGCAGGCTATTAGTCCTGACTGCCCAGAACCAAAATAACCACACAGAAACTGTATTGATTAAATCACTACTTGGACCATTAACTCTAACTTCTTATCAGCTAACTCACACAACTTAATTTAACCCATTTCAAGTATTCTGTGCATTGCCACATGGCTGTGGCTTACCAGCTAAATTTCTGTCTGGCTCCAGTTGGTCTAAATGGCTTTTCTCTGACTCTGCCTTCTTTTCCCCAGCATTCAGCCTAGCTTTCCCAACCCAACTGTACTATTTTGCCTTTCACAGGCCAAGAGAGTTTCTTTTTTTTATATAACTGTATGTATATTTAATTTTCACATACAAAGCTTTGCTGATGACCAGGTCTTTCAAGTAAGAAAGATTTTCTCATCACAGATGGGATAGAGTGAAGAACATAATATAGACAATTCCAATGCATCTTGACTTAAAATATGAGCAAAGAGATATCTCCCCTACTACAATGTCCACACTACTACACTTCTAGGCTTGGAACACTATGAGATGATTCCTAGTGCTTTTTCTTTTCTTTTCTTTTCTATTAATTTATTTATTAAAGATTTCTGCCTCCTCCCTGCCACCGCCTCCCATTTCCCTCCCCCTAGCCCAATCAACTCCCCCTCCCTCAGCAGCCCAAAGAACAGTCAGGGTTCCCTGCCTTGTGGGAAGTCCAAGGATCTCCCACCTCCTTCCAGGTATAGTAAGGAGAGCATCCAAGCAGCTTAGGCTCACACAAAACCAGTACGTGCAGTAGGATCAAAACCCAGTGCCATTGTTCTTGACTTCTCAGCAGCCCTCATTGTTTGCTATGTTCAGCGAGTTCAGTTCATGCTTTTTTTTAAGACCCAGTCCAGCTGGCCTTGAGAGTTTCTTTATTAACCAATGACATTCATAGCATACATAGGGGGATCCTGTAGAAATTAGCTCAGTTCAGGAAATAAACAGGCTAGCTAGAAGACAAAAGATATTTTTATTTATTTTAAAGGAAAAACTCATGAAAACAGGAATGAGAAGTCTAAGCTCAGCTGTGCAATGAGAGAACCACACAGAGAGTGCTGGGCCATGCACCCATTTTTCTCAGGGTCCCAGCAAGCCACACCCTAACTTGATCCCACCTCTTACAGATAATTGGTTAACCACACTTCCCCATCACCTCCTTCTTTTGTCTAAACAAGAATGATCCAAACCCAATACAAAACTATATATAATAGGAACAGTTATCAAGTATAGAATTACAGCCAACATAAACAATATTAAGCAAGGAACACATGATAAATGTTTTAATGAACATTTTATTTCAAAGAGTTTAAGCTTTGCATCAGAAATGAGCTTGGCTAAATCATAAGAGGAAGGTAACTATGACTATCTAATCTTTAACCCCATCAAAGGCCAGAGAAGGAAGATAATATTACTTGAGTTGAGCAGGAAGTGCAATCAAGCAGCCTGCAAAGTGAGCAGTATATGATGGAGACAATTGGCCACCTGAACAATCACCCAAAGTCTCATTTGCAATGTTAAAGCAAACAACTTTGGCTAAGGCCTAGAGTAACTCACCATTTTCAGAGGCAGGGAATTTTTTCCCAAACTGTCTTATCCTGTTTTGGCAACGTTTTGCAGTCCTTTTCCTTGTGTCCTATTTATCCAGTCCAGATACCATATACTTTGTTAATGATTGAGGCATGGACAGTTTCTTGCCTAAAGGCCAATTATGCCAAGAAGAAAACAAACTCCAAGTAGAGTGTCTTCAGTGATCAACAGTCTCTCGGGAATAGATTGGTGCTGTCAGGAGCAATCATATCTTTTGTCAACAGAACCCTAAGTTATTTAAATGCCATATTTTATAGATCCTTGAAGTGGTTGAAGATTACCTATCCAGGCAGAATACAATCTCTATGCTTCTAAAGAGCCTAATTAATCTGACTATATGTATAACAAACATGAACAACTTTTGACCTCAAGTGTTTAATATCTGTATAACTTAAAGACTAAGACTTCATATTAAATAATCTATAAGGAAATGTGCATCAAAGGGGGACAATCACTTCAAAATGTAAACAATGTATAAGTATCTTGTTCAGAGGTAAGAACAATATATAATGCAATATAAAAATATATCCTAAAAGTTGTGTCAATACACAAAATGTCATAAACAGAGATAGAAACATGAATGTACACAATCTGACAGAATAACTTTGCATAGATGTACAAATATTGTAAACAGAAATAACAAATATAATTTGAACTTGTATCAATATACAAAAAACTATACTGATATAAATTATCCATAAATAATAGCTCACAAGTATTTACTCTATTACCCACCATTATTAATCCTTTTTTTTTACTGAAGTTTTTGATTCATCCTCCACATATATTTCATCATCCAGACCAGCATTGTTTTTTACAATAGGAACTGATTTTTTTTTTTTTAATTTTCCTGGTGAGGCACATTCTCCACAGTACCACTTTCTTCATGAGTGCTTGTGAGAGGTCTCCCAAGGAGTTTCTCGATGGTATCAGATTGCCTTGTCTGTCTTTTGTTGACCTACATTAATTGGTCCAACATAGTACATGGTATAAGTAAAAAGGCTATTGAACTCCTGGACAGTTAAATTATCCATCATTTTGCTGGATATATCTTATATCTTAAATTATAAGTTTTACCTGTGGTTGAGTTTGAGCTGGAGTAGGTGCAATAACTGTTACCTGGCAGTAAGGTGTCACGGTGCACTTGGAGCCACGTGGCTGCTTTGAATCTGGTTCTAGCATTAAATGTTTAAAGATATGTTCAGATTAAAAACAGTTATTTAGTGTAAATCACAGACAATGTGCTCCATGGAGGTCTCTGACTGGTTGTAGGCCACACAAGCACTAGAATAGGAACATACAATGACAAACAGAGGAATCTGTGGAAGCCCAAGGGGAGCTCGCATCTCGTCTGAGTTTCCACAGTGTGGAAAAACTGGACACAGAGCCATTCCAAGTCCTCTGGCACCTTAGCACTTTGTGACTGCATGACTCTGAAGCGTTTAGTGAGGAAATGTGAAGGACCACAGCTAGCAGCTACTCAGGGCCACTGCATCTGCATGGGAATTCTAAACACAAATGAATGGTGGAACTGCGTGGATCCTGTATCAATGGGGCATCCATCTTCAGCCTCCAGGAGACTTTTCCACAAAGCAGGAAATTTCAAAGACAGTTCCACTTATATTGGCAGTTTTCAGTCACTTTCTTCTGTGTCCTGCAGAATGTCTTGCAGAATCTTTCATGAAGCTGGAACACCAAAGAATCCTCTCACCTTTAAGTAATTTCAGCAGTCATTTTTATGTAGGTCCTGCATGTCCAGTTCATACAACATAAAATCAAGCAGTCCAGGCAACTTTCTTGCCCAACTTACTAATAAACTCCATAACGAGCCTCTCTGATGTCCATATTCCTCCAGAAGTAGATTGGTGCTGCCTGGAGTATATGTATCTCACTGTCATTAAAAGTCTTAATATCTTAAAACATTTTAAATGCCATATTCTGAAGGTCTCTGAATAATTTGAAGAATCCTATCTAACTGAAATATGTCTCTATATATCTAGAAAACCTAACATGATTACACAATTTACTACTATAGATGATTATCTATTAACCTATATCTTAATTATACATTACATTTTTAAATGAGCTACACAAACAGAATACCTTAAACAAGAGCAGAAATATATATATTGACCAAAAATTTGTATCAGTAGAGTGAGATCTATGCCAATACAAGTCTCTATAGCATATGCCACTTTAAATGTAAAGAAACATTTATAAATAATATTTGGGAATTTGGGCATAGTTCTCTCCAAACTGCTTCCTGCTTTTTATTGGGTGAAGTAATTTTTGGGATTGTTCACAGTGACCTTTCATGGGGTCTTGATCCATCAAACTACATTAGTTTGGAAGGATTCCACTGGTTCTCATCTTCTGTGAAAACAAAAGAACCTTTTTTTTTCAAAGCAACATATCCATAGACTCAAACTCTGAATTCAAGAAACCTTTAAAACATATATGTTGGTTTATCTTAGCAGTCCCCAGAATCAAATGTCTCTCTGTAGTCAACAAATTCAAAGAAAGCACAATAATAAACATAATCCAGATTCTCTGTGTATATTTCATCTTCATGTGGTTTATTTTTTTATTCTTATTAATTTTTCTACAGGTTTACTCTGTATCTTTAAAGACTGTTTTATTTTTATTTTTTATAAATCATTTACTTTCTTTTATAACTCTCTATACTCTTTTTCTTCTCTCTTCCAAGCCTTCATACATTTATCCAACACTGTGACTCATTTAGAGGTCTTTTTCATCTGAGTCTGTCATTATTGTGTGTCTGTAATCCTTTTCTGACCAGGACTGCTTTTTAAAATGCCTCCTGGCTATGGGAAATAGACAAGATTGCTGGGCAAAAAATTGGAATCTTGGGGGTAAGGTAGGATGGGGGTAAGGGGAGATGGAGAGAGGAAAGTGTGAAGGAGAGGATGAGGGGAACTTGAGGAAACAGGATGATTGGGGATATAGGAAGGTTGGATAGGGGAGCAGGGAAACTCATATCTTAGTTAAGGGAGCCACCTAAGGGTTGGCAAGAGACTTGAACTTGGAGTGGCTACCAGATGCCCAGGGCAATGTCCCCAGTTAGTTCCTTGGGCACCTGAGGATAGGGAACCTGAAATGAACCTATCCTATAGCCATACTGATGAATATCTTGCATATCACCATAGAACCTTCATCTAGCGATGGATGGAGATAGAGACAGAGACCCACACTGGAGCACTGGACTGAGCTCCCAAGGTCCTAATGAGGAACAGAAGGAGGGAGAACATGTACAACGAAGTCAGGACCACGAGGGGTGCACCCACCCACTGAGACAGTCGGACCGATCTATTGGGAGCTCACCAAGGCCAGCTGGACTGTGACTGAAAAAGCATGGGATAAAACCGGACTCTCTGAACATGGCAGACAATGAGAGCTGACAAGAGGCCAAGGACAATGGCACGGGGTGTTGATCCTACTTCAGGTTCTGGCTTTGTGGGAGCCTAGACAGTTTGGATGTTCAACTTCCTAGATCTGGATGGAGGGGGGAGGACCTTGGACTTTCCACAGGGCAGGGAACCCTGACTGCTCTTGGAGCTGGAGAGGGAGGAGAAGAGAAGTGGGGGGAGGGGGAGAGGGGCAGGAGGAGGGGAAGGGAAATGGGAGGCGGGGAGGAGGCGGAAATTTTTTTTTTCAATAAAAAAAAACTCTTAAAGAAAAAAAATGCTAAGCCACGGCCTGACAAGTATGAAGGCTGCTTTGCCATTTGACTTCTCCCAGTCCAACATGGTGGAGTGGAGGTCTGTTAAGTGAAAACCATGCTCACAGCCCCACTTTCAGGCACAGAGCAGGTCTATGTTGCCATTAAGCAAGTTGTAGCACTCTGCTCACAAACCCCATTTAAATGCTCTATAGCCGGACCTCTTCTTGAAAGAGTCAGAGCTATTCAGCTGGTGAACCAGGAAGCTACCATTTATATAGAAATTGCAGTTTTTATTGAACTTCTCTTAAAGCATCCATAGTGCCCCTGCTAGCTGTGAGCCCATCTAGAAAAAAATGTGTGGCTACCAAGAAACTATAGTAAACTCTATTCTTTTGTGTCTAGAATTTCTTTTCCAGCTCTCTCAGGTTTTAAGTGGATTTAGTTGGCCACGTTGGCAAGCCAATTCGTTGTAAGGGGCTGATTGTTCGAAAATCAGCAAATGCAGTGCATGTATACATGCTATGTAATAGTGCAAACAAATCATGGAAACTGGACATTTGATATTATGGTGGAGAGGAAGCAGAGCTGCAATTAACTGGACCCTTTGATCTCCCACAAACAGAGTAATTACACCCAGTAAAGACATAGTGTGAATTGTGCATCGCTCTGTTGCACTATAGTTGCATGTCATACCACAGGACAAAAGATGATTTTACAATAAATCATAGTTGAAATCATTTTCTGCCACTATTGAATTTGATAATACCCCTTCATCTACTATATAGCAGCTGCTTAGACCCTGCTGTTTCTTTGTTCAGGTTAAAATCAGTACTTTCGATCCATGTTGTTTCTTTCTTCTGTGCTCATGGACTGGTTATATCCTAGCACTTTGTTGGTGCTGCTTTTCAGCTTTGATTATGATTCTTAAGAAGAGCTCATGGGAGGCATTGATATCACAAACTGAAATTTGTTCTTCATTTAAGATTCTCTGCCATAGCTTACAGAGCTTCAGTACTTCCTAGGGCTTTTTAATTTGGTTTAAAGCTACATATCACAGTGACACATTACATTCTAAGTCTTCCCAAGGACATATGGTACACACACTTATTTATTTATTACTCTTTTTCTGATTATGGTTAGTAAGGAACAACTCTAATTAAGGATGGCTCTTTGATCCCTTGAAGAATATTGTATTGAGGGAGTTTATTATAGCTGTTAAAAAGAAGCTGTAAAGACACCGATCCTAATAAAACATATTTGGTTAAACATTAGGGCAGTTCTTCACTAGCTGTTAATACTTGTTTTCCCCATAAAGTTATTATTGGATATCAGATTTCATAAGATATGACCTGTTTAATAAAACAAAGGTTCTAATTATGAAGACATTTGACAACGTCATTATTTCTGAAATAAGGAATGAAAGTGATGATCTAACTACATACACTAATAATGAATTTTTATCTTTCCATGTGCCAAATAAAGCCAGCTCATTTTATTGAAATTGTTGAAAATGGCAGAACTTATGTGTTATGATTATCTTTAATTGTAAATTAGTAGAAACTAGAGTAAGATGGGAAGAACTTCTGTGAGAGAATACCTAAAGATAAGAGAATAGGAATAAGATACTCCAAGAAAATGAACCTTAGAAGAAACATGATGTTGCCATTTTAATAGCTAATAATGTAGAACTCAAACAAAAACTAATCAGAAGAGATGGGAAAGGATACTAAATATTGATCAAAGAAATATCCACCAAGATGACATTCATCCTCTTAACATCTATGTAGGCATGTAAACTTGTACAGCTACTATGGAAATCAATATCAAAGCTCCTGGGAATTGATTTACCTCACAGTCACACTTTACTACTCTTGAGCATATACCCAAAAAAAGCTCCCCTTGTTCCACAACTGATGCCTGATTTGACATGAGACTCTTCCATGAGAAGGAGCTTATAACATTTCTTGAGTAACCAAGAACCAGAGACTAGATAGTTCATAGACCTATGGTAAAACTGAGTACTTCTGGTTTAAAAGAAAAAAATCATCAAGAATCTATTTCTCATGATATGCTGTGATATTCGTAGATCAGTGTTTTATTCAGTTATCCTCAGAGAGGCTCCTCTTGCAGCAGATGTGAACAGATGCAGAGACCAAAAGCCAGACATTATGCAGAGAGTGAGTCTAAGTTGGAGGTCTCAATCAAATCCTCCTCCTCTGAGCTCAGGGAAGCTAAAGAAAGAGGAGGCACAGAGCATAAGACCCAGAGGAAATGTAAGCCAGCAGGAGAACAAGACCCTCTGAATCTACTAAGCAAGGGAGACATGAGCTCAGAAACTGAAGCAGCAAGCACAGGGCCTATAGGGGTCTGCAACCGTTTCTTTGAGTATAGAGGATACCTATTAGCTTAGCATTTTTATGGGACTCCTGAGGATGGGTCTCTGATTCTTTTTTTTTTTTTTTTTTCACTAAATTACTACTTCGTTTATTTCAGTGAGAGTTTGCATACATTTCTTAGAGTATATGTTAATTCATTTAGTATTTTATATGTGTTATGCTAGTTAATGGTATTAGTTCTTTTTTTTTTTTTTTTCTTGCTGATTTTTTCTTTTACCTGCTCTTGAGACTCTTTTCATGCTGTTGGGTGGCCATCTCCAAATTCAATATGATAGTTTTTACTTCAATTTTTTATATTTTATTTTGTCATGTTTGGTTGTTATCACTTAGAAAACAATCATTTTCTATTGAGAGTTAGAAAGGAAGTAAATTTGGAAGGAAGGAGAAGTGGGGAGGAACTGAGAGGAGTAGAGAGAAGGGAAACTATAATAAGGATATGTTGTATGAGAAAAGAATCTATCTTCAATTAAAAAAATTAAAATCCAACTAATTTCTGATATTAGATTTAGATCTTAGACACACAATACTTTAAACAGTTCTAGATTGTGAGAAACTTGATAAATTGTCTTTGTGTCACCAGAATTATGTGCCTGATGCCTTACAAGTGTTCACTAAAATTGGTAAAGTATATGATATGTATGTATTGAATATGAGCATCCTGTTATTTGATATACTTTGTAAATACAAAAGAGTAACATAATGCTGCATTTCAAAATTCAGAGAGATTTGGTTAAGTACTCCACTTTTCAAATAAGTCATACTTATCAAAACCGATAGAGGAATCATTTAGGGAAAGAATTCCTATGGGATAAAGAGCAACACTGGTCTAAGTTTCACAACTGTAAAATTGCCTACAAACTGACATAAGTCCTTCTGCAAACCACTCAAATCGCAGCGTGCAAATTACCCATGACTCAATGTATGGCCATCTCTAAGCCAATCTGGACCATCTGTTACTTTGCTTCCATTAAACTATTTAAGATAAAAATTCTAATTTGGTATCTTTATGAGGTCATTTGCTCATTTTTTTTTTTTATGTATTAACCAAGGATCACATTCTGTCATGGGTACTAGGGTTGGATGCTGAACATTTCACACTGAAAAATTCTACCCTTGTTCTAAGGAAGATTCCACTTTAGTAGAGACGTGTAGTGGATCCCAGATCAGTATTTTAGTTACTATGATAATTCTCAGAAGATGAAGAGGTCCCTTAATCTCTGCAAGCTGCTTTTCTTAGATATCAAACAAAGATTATCTTTGAATAATAACAGCAATTTTATTATCTTGAAATGTCAATTATGTTTAGGGGGAAGTTTAATAACTATTTTAACAAAGGAATTATTTTCCTCTTTGACAGTCATATATCATCAAACATTAAAGTATTCAGTTCTTCAATACAGCACAGTATCAAAAATTTATATTTATGTAGTCTGAAAATTGAAATTAATATATATTTAATGAGTCAATAATCTGCTAAAATAAGAATTTTTAAGCTATATAATAAACTGTACCAAAGCTGTTTTCCCACCTATTAGAAAAATTGATGTCATCAAATAATGAGTTTGAGGCTAGCCTGAGAGATTTTGAAAGCTCCTGTCTAAAAATAAATGTTTTTAATGTGTGGGTAGAGGACTGTATGTTAGAATGATTTCCTAGGGTGTGAAAGCTGCTGAGATTCATCCTTTAAACCACACATAAAGTTTCTTAAGAAGTCCTATGTGACCTCTATGTCAACACCAAGGAGTGTTTTCCATATGCATATCTCTATGTGTATTTCAAACACATAAATGAATGTAGCACTCCTCTTTTTTCTTGAGCAAGATAACTACCATAGCTGAGAGAATTTCCAATTAAATACAAGGGAAGATTGTCAACATTGAAGTCACACTAAGATATCCAGCAATAATCCTTCCTTTCATGACAGAAGTACAGTAAAATATATTAAAATATATTATCTGGCACAAATATCACCACATACAGTTACATAGCATATGTAATAATCAGAAATAAGTGATGTCATTATTGTTTCTGTCTGTCATCCCCTTTCTCACTCTTTCTAGCATGACAACAACACATTATCACCAAGAGGCAGCACAGTTTCTAATAACAGTTCTCTCTAAATGATTTCTTTTCCATTATTTTCTGTTTAATTTTATTTCTGAAACTAATAACAATATTATATTAATGTACTCTATTATTCTCTGACCAAACTATACGTGGCAGAACAAACGACAAATGTTGCTTAGAGTAGGTAGGGTCTGCTTGCCAGGAGGACAATGCACTTCAGGGATTCAAGCTTTGGCTTGAAGGTGTATCCTCTGGCATTCTAGGTTTTGCACCAAATAACTTTATCTTGTTACAAGTTAAATTTCCAATGAGAAAATATGAGGGTGCTCATTTGCTATATGTAGTGGGGAATTAAAGAAGTGAGAATATCATTTGGAACAAGTTAAAATAAAAGAAATTATATTTGCATTCCCCATGTCATTTTATCTATTTTTAAATTTTTTCTTATTTGAAATTTTATGTCACCATTCCCTCAGGCAATAACTACTCAGGGACTTTAGCCTGTCCAAGACAATCTTGGTCCTCTGACTGTTCCCATCTGCCCAAGCAACTCCTGCATTAACAGGCAATACATCTCCTGAAAGTTTAAGTCACTATTTACACAGATCAGTTATAATGGCTATGTGACAGGCCTGGTGCTATGCCCTAGACAGAATATTCCCAGATGTACTGCATGAAATTGACATTTTCAAGCTTCTTCAGCGGGTTATAAAGATTTTATATAAATGGAAATTTCCCATTTCTTAAGTGACATTCTAAATGCTATAACCAGATTCTGCAGGTGCCAGATGAGAACTTTTTTCATTCTGTCTTGTGAAATGAGGAATTATGTCAAAATGGATCCCTAATTTTAGTGTTACTATTCAGTTCATTAAAAGTAATTCTCCACTGATTCAATATGAACATAACTAAATTTATGAACTTTCTTCCATCTCTTTTTTTATTATTTATTATAAATTTTACTATTTATTATCAACCACCCAAAATGTCATATGTAGATTAAATTAATTGGAGAAAGTATCTTTATTTGTGACTAAAATATGAACTAAACAATAAAAACATAAATTCTAGCAATTATATGCTTTCATCCAAACTAAGCGAGATTTATTTTATTTCCACTTGCAACCCTTGATGAAGGGAAACCTAACTCTCAGAATAAAATATGAACGTCCTTTCCATTATGTGGTTTAACAACAAAATCACTGCATATTTGATTCTCAGCGTTTTTGCTTCTCACAGAAGCACTTCTGAACAGGTTTTGTGGCAATGCCTGCTTCCCATGGAAACCCATAACTAATTTATGCAAAAGCATTTGCCTCTTCACCTATTAAAAAAATCAAATTAATTTTCTTGGAGATTTGAATCTGTAAAAGGAGGATATTGGACTTCAGATATATTAAAGAAAGAATGAGAGAAAGTATGCCTATACGTTGCAATTATTGAGGTCAGCAGAGTCACACAGTATCTGCACTGCATATAGCCTGGAAAACCAGCTGTCTGCTGTCTATGTTATGAACTTCAAACATCAGTTCAATATTCACTTTTACTCTCACTATTTAACAGAATAAAATCTAATTGATAAGCACCAGTATTGATGACTCTCAGGGACAAAATCTTACTTATTTCTTCTGAGAGTTATTATTCACCTGACATATCTAGAGAAAGAGCTAATCATAAAGACTTCTGATGTTTCAATATGTAAGATCTCTTAGAGTTATTTGGTGTTTGCTTTAATAACACTCCACTGTACAAATATCAATAGCACTTTCTAGACCTTTAAATCTGAAACATACTTTGTCTGCTGCTCTATCAAATTTTCTTTCTACCACTAATATATTGTGACATATATAAGGAAATTTAAAGTCAATGATTTTATCCACTCCTTGTTTTGTACAAATTACATGCTACATTTTTAATTTTAGAAAATGTATTCTATATGTATTGATTTTCTGCCTACAAATATGTCCGTACATCACAGACATGTGTCTGGTGCTCATAGAGACCAGAAGATGATTCTAGATCCTTGGAACTGGAGTCACAGACAGTGTTAATTTCCCTGTCGGTGTCAGGGAAACAAAGTCTGATCCTGTAGAGGATCCTGTAGAGGAGTAAGAAGTGCTCTTCACCTCTGAGTAATCTCTCCAGTCCAACCCAATGGTTTAATAATTTTGTGGATTATGACTGAGCTTGAATTTACAAACATTTGTTTAAACTCTGGAAATAATGGAAACATGTAACCAATACATAGTGACTCATTCTTGTAATTCCCAAACTAGGGGAACTGAAGCAAGAAGATCGCAAATTCTGTTTTTTTTTTGTTTGTTTGTTTGTTTGTTTTTGTTTTTTTTTTTTTTTTTTTTTGGTTTTTCGAGACAGGGTTTCTCTGTGGCTTTGGAGCCTGTCCTGGAACTAGCTCTGTAGACCAGGCTGGTCTCGAACTCACAGAGATCCGCTTGCCTCTGCCTCCCAAGTGCTGGGATTAAAGGCGTGCGCCACCACCGCCCGGCTAGCAAATTCTATGCAATCCTGGATTATAGCATAAAACCTTGCTTCCAAATGAAACAAAGGGATAAACTAACAAAATATGTTTATAAAGGACCAAAAGAGGGCTGCCTGTTTGTTTTGGCCACCTGCCCGGCAAGCTTAGCCCAAAAATAACCACACAGAAACTGTATTAATTAAATCATTGCTTGGCCCATTTGTTCTAGCCTCTTATTGGCTAAGTCTCACATCTTGATTTAACCCATTTCTATTAATATGTATATTGCCACATGGCAGTGACTTACCAGGAAAGATTTCAACCAGTGGTCATCGCAGGTGGGTGATCCATGGCTTCTCCCAGACTCTGCCTTTCTTCCTCCAAGAATTCAGTTCTGTCTTCTCTGCCTACCTAAGTTCTGCCCTATCAAAAGGCCAAGGCAGTTTCTTTATTCACTAACCAATGAAAGCAACACATAAACAGAAGGATCTCCTACACCAGCTCTTAACCTCTGAGTCTCTCTCCAGTCCCACCCAATGGTTTAATAATTTTGTGGATCATGACTGAGCTTGAATTTACATATGTTTATTTAAACTCTGGAAATAATTGAAACATGTAACCAATACATGATGACTCATTCCTGTAATCCCCAAACTAGGGAAACTGAAGCAGGAAGATCACAAATTCTATGCCATCCTGGATAAAACTTGTTTCCAAATGAAACAAAGGGATAAACCCACAAAATATGTTTATAAAGTACCAAGGGTAGCCAAAGCCATCACGGACAAGAAGAATATCAGACAACCAGGAAGGATATTACCACACATGATTTCAGCTTACACTTCATGCTGTTGTTACAAAAACAGTATGGCACTGGCACATGAACAAACACACAGTTCTAAGCCCATGAAATGACAGCAATCCTATTTTTCACAAAGAATCTAAAAATATACAGATAGGGTCCCACACTATTTAAAAGAAAAAGGATGGTTTTCTCAAGCAACAGCATCTTCAACAACTGGTACTGTGAAACTGAATTTCAACATGCAGAAAAACAAACCTAGATCCTTAGCTCTCACCCTTAACTCTCACTGTACAAACTGGTATAGGAGGTTCTTCTCTTTGTTTTGCTTTCACTGGTTGAATAAAGAGACTGTCTTGGCCTTTTGATAGGGCAGCTCTTAGGTGGGTGGAGTAGACAGAACAGGATACTGGGAAGAAGGGAAGTGTGGCAGATGCCATGTTTTCCTGCCCGAGACAGACCCTGGTTAGACTCATGCCAGTAAGCCACAGTGATACACGTTAATGGAGATGGGTTAAATTAATATACGATGGTTAGCCAATAAGAGGCTAGAAATAATGGGTCAGGCAGTAATCTACTTAATACAATTTCCGTGTCATTATTTTGGAGGTTAAGCTAGCTGGGCGACGGGATGTGGGCCCGAGCTCCTCTTATTACAACAAACTCAACTCAAAATGGAGCAAGAACCTCAACATTGAACTTGTTATACTGAAACTGCTAAAATAAGAAGTACTCTTGCACTAATAGGACTCCTGGTAGTCTAGGAAATAAGACAAATGAGATATCATGAAACCAAAAGGCTTCTGTATAGCAAAGAAAACTTTTTTTTTTTTTTTTTTTTTTTTTTGTGCCACAGCAACGTTTACTGAGAACGGGGAGGGGATCAGTCCTTCTTGGCCGCCGCCTTCCTCATGGCAGCCAGCACATTGCTCAGCTCCTCCTGCTTCCTCTTGGCGCGTATGTGCGTGCCCACCTGCTTCTTGATGAACTTGAGCGAGCACTTGTCCTTGGACACCTTGAGCAGCTTCTCGGCGCGCCGCTCATAGGGCACGAAGCCACACACCTCCCGGATCATGTCCCGCACGAACTTGGTGTGCTTTGTTTTTTTGTTAGTTTAGCCTTTCTTCCTTTTTTTTTTCTATTTATTTATTTATTTATTTATTTATTTAAGATTTCTGCCTCCTCCCCGCCACCACCTCCCATTTCCCTCCCCCTCCCCTGATCAAGTCCCCCTCCCTCGTCAGCCCTAAGAGCAATCAGGGTTCCCTGCCCTGTGGGAAGTCCAAGGACCACCCACCTCCATCCAGGTCTAGTAAGGTGAGCATCCAAACTGCCTAGGCTTCCACAAAGCCAGTATGTGCAGTAGGATCAAAAACCCATTACCATTGTTCTTGAGTTCTCAGTCCTGAGTGAGGTAAGCCAGACCCAAAAAGAGGAACAGGGGATGTACTCACTCATATTTGGTTTCTAGCCATAAATAAAGGACATTGAGCCTATAATTCGTGATCCTAGAGAAGCTAAATAAGAAGGTGAACCCAAAGAAAAACATATAGGCATCCTCCTGAATATTAACCTTCATCAGGCGATGAAAAGAGACAGAGACCCACATTGGAGCACCGGACTGAAATCTCAATGTCCAAATCAGGAGCAGAAGAAGAGAGAGCACGAGCAAGGAACTCAGGACCGCGAGGGGTGCACCCAAACACTGAGACAATGGGGATGTTCTATCAGGAACTTACCAAGGCCAGCTGGCCTGGGTCTGAAAAAGCATGGGATAAAACCGGACTCGCTGGCTTACGTTCTTCGTCACCTTGTGGCCCTTGTTGAGGCCCACGGCCATGGGATAGCGCAGGGCCATGGCTGCTCCTCTCCGATGGCGGCTACAACAGGCAAAAAAAAAACTCTTAAATGAGTGAAAAGATAGCTCACAGAACAGGAAAAAATCATTGTCAGCTATTAATCCTACAAAAGATTTGAGACTAGAGAATACAAAGAACTTAAAACAAAATATCAAATAAATTGATTTTAAAATGAGTTATTAACTGAAGAGAATGGTCTAAAAAGAAGAAACACAAATTATTAGCAAGCACTTAAAAATCACCCACATCTTCAACCATTAGGAAAATTCTGGTTAAAACTACTTTAAGATTACATGTCAGCCACATCAGAATGGCCATCATCACAAACACAAATAATAACAAATGCTAGATGTGGAGAAAACAGAACTTTCATACACTGATTCCGGGAGTATAAACTAGTGATTTGGAAACTAGTCCAGATGTTTCTCAAAAACCAAAAATGTAACTACCATGTGACTGAGGTATAGAAAGACTGGGCATATATCCCAAGTATTCTGCTTCTTAATACAGAGATATTTTCATATACAAGTCACCCAGGCCCAGGACAGCAAATTTCACAAGTTCTTTCTCATGTGTGGATTGTACGTTCTAATCTTCTGTTTTGTGTATTTAATTTGGAGGAAATAAAAAAAGAGTTGGAGGGGGATGTCTTTGGGATAATGGACAGGAGAAAATATATTAAATGAAAGAATGGGAATACTGAGGGAATGGGATTGGTGAACAGAGTAATAAGGGAATGGGGAAGAGTCAGTCATACAATGTTTGTGAAAAGGTTGTTTGGAAACCCATGATGTTTCTAACCAAGTAAAAAATATGAAAGTGGTTATTATAACAGATGTGATATAAAGTAGAAGGGAGAAATAGTGTAGGCTCAAGGGTGCTAGGTTAGCAAAGAGGAGAAAGGAGGGAGTAGGATCACGTTATGAAGAAATTTTATTAAAATGTGCCAGTTTATGATCTTATAAAGATATAATTTTAAAAGGGAGTTTGAATACAGGTATCACACAAAAATTCTACTCCCATAAGACATAATTATTAAATGAAAAATACAATGCTAAGCATTGGGTCATATGAGTTATTGATCAATGAGATATTGGGGATCACCAAAAACAACACAGGCTATTGTTTTTGCACTTAATTGCCCACCAAAGACGGACTGAATACGCCACATACTTTGGTTGGAAGACATGGAGAAATCAATCTCAAACTGAGGATTAAACTCTCTTCTGTTGCCTAGCTTTCAAAACCTGGAAGGTATTATGCAGGAAGGCGGGAAAAAAGAAGATATGATAGTCTTCCAAAACACTGAACTTGCATGATCTTTCCAGACAAGATATTCACACCAATGCAAAAGTGTTATGACCATTACAGAGTAACAATCAGCTTTATCAGTGAATCTGGGGTCTGCTTCACAGAAATGAATTCATGTCTGATGCTTTAAACTCTATTTAAAAAAAAATGAGTATTGAACTCGTATGCTCTGGGGAAGAAACTGCTGTTATTTTACTGTTGTTATATTGTCAAACTATTTTTTAAGTATTTTCATTTATATCACTACACCAATTATACCTATAGATTGGTGTGGCTGTCAGCCTTAGGCAGATAATCTTCTGTTTGCAGTGGCTAATGATTGTTATACAGACTTCTTACTGCTCCATAAGAGAACGAGTGACAATGCAAGCGCAGCTGTAGATGGGATATTATATCAATGGCCTTCCCCCAGTTCACGGCTCAGAAAACAGAAAGAGATGGCAGGAGGAATGTAACAGCCTGGAGAGGAGAAGGAATCATATAAAATGCTGTCTTCTGGCCATGCCATGGATGTGACCCATATAAACTCTCAGCAGCTGTGGCTACCTGGCTGTACAATTTAAAAATGTCATCTTGGATGAGAGAGGGCTACAGATGCCCCAAACCTAGTCAATGCACTTTTGACAGTTGATGACTACCTGATGACAGGGAGTGAAAATCATTTTTTCCTTACTTTTCTTTTCTCCTTTTTTTTTATGTTTTATTTTTTTTTTTAAAGATTTCCTTTTGAGAACCTTACTTACCACGCCTGATGAGCTTCCTAGTAGCTTGTCCATGTGTACCATCTCCACAGTCCCAGGACTAGCTCTAGTTATAGTCTGGTGAGTTTCCCAAGAACCTCACCCATCCCCGCCATTGCTATCTCTGTACTCCCAAGTCTAGCTGCAATAGCTCAGTAGCCCAGCTTGGTGAGTTCCATAGAACTTCATTCACATGATTTGTCTCTATACTAGCTCTAGTGTGTATCTCATGCAGCCAGCCAGTCTATGGCAAGCTACAATGTTACATCAAACAACTGGTAAATGAAGTTCATATGCCCAGGTAATATCCCAAAATGATGAACAGTATGAAAGACAGTGTATAACTCACAAACCTATTAGTCTTATAAAAATGTCCTCCAATGAGTGTTAACTAGGTGAACCCAGGACAGAGAATTTAAATGTCAAAGCATTCAAAGAGTCTAAACAAGACAAGAATAAACAACTCAATGAACTGAAAAAGTATGGGAATAAACTTCTGAGTAAAGCCAAAGAAAGCACAAATATGCAAATAAATGAAATGATGATGACAAGTTGAGATTTGAAAATCAAATTTACTAATGAGATAGAAATCATTAGGGAAACAAGATGAAAAACTCAGTAACCCAACACGAAAATCCAGAGGAAAGCCTTACCAGATAAGGGACCAAATAGAAGACAGAATACTAGGACTCAAAAAGGAAAAAAAAATAGACGACTTGATCAAAGAATATATTTTAAAATATCAGCACAAAGAAAGAACATTCAGGAAATTTGGAGCACACAAAAGCCCATATCTATGAAGTACAGGCATTTAAGAAAAAGAATTCAGAATCAGTATCATAGACAAGATGTTCTACAAGAATACAAGATTTAATTTTAATGATATTTGTGTGTATTTTTGTGTGCACTCATGTGCAGGTGCCAACAGAGGCCAAAAGAGGGTTCCAATAATGTGAGCTGGCGTTCCATGAAGTTATAGGCTACTTAACATGGGTGCCGGGAACCAAAATTCCATTCTTTAAAAGAGCAGTTGATGCTCTTAACCAGTGAGTCATCTCTCTAGCCATGAAAGAGTGCCATTTTCTTATGGTATGCAGTCACTGACATGTTGATTATCTTAGATAGGATTTCTATTGATGTAAAGAGACATCATGATCATAGCAAATCTTATAAGAAAAAACATTTAATTGGAAGAGGGGAGAGCTTTTAATATTAGAGATTTAATCCGTATCATCCTGTTGTTTCATGGCAGGTATGCTGCATACATGCGGCAGGACAAGGAGCTGAGAATGGAAAAGGAGGTATACCTTGGTGCCATAGGCAACAGGAAGTATTTGAGACACTGGGCACTGGGCATATCTTGAGCATAGGAGACCTCAAGGCCTACCCCTACAGTGACAAATTTCCTCCAACAAGGTTGCACTTACTCCAACAAAGTCACTCTTCAAAAGTCCTATCAGTCTTAACAATGTTTTAAAGTTCAAAGTCTCATTTGAGATTCATGTAAACCTCTATAAAATAAAAATAAAATTTAGATCATATACTTTAAACATAGAATGACACAAGATATATATTACGATTCCAAAGTAGAGGTAAGGGAGCATAGTAAGGAAGTACTGGACCAAAGTAAGACTAAAAACCAGTTGGGCAAACTCCAAACTCTGCATCTCCTTGTCTGATGTCAAACACTCTTCAAATCTTCAACTCCTTTTAGTTTTGCCCTTATTCTTCACCAAAATATCACAAGAGCAATTTCACAGTAAAATTCTTCTCCTTTGAAACCTCTTGAGCTAGGACCCCACAGTTCAAATCACATCCAGCACCCCATCTCCCATGTTCCTACTAAGATGGCCCATTAAGCAGTGCTTAAAGGTTTCCACTGCATTCCTAACCCAAACTCCCAAAGTCCTTACTGCTCCACACAAAAT
Organism: Chionomys nivalis; assembly: GCF_950005125.1. Lineage (NCBI taxonomy): Eukaryota > Metazoa > Chordata > Mammalia > Rodentia > Cricetidae > Chionomys > Chionomys nivalis. The sequence goes on along the minus strand of NC_080090.1, from coordinate 71,304,300 downwards.
CACCAACCAGCCTGTCACAGCAATACCACAGGCCCCTGGGATCACATTTTGTCTTAGTTAGGGGTTCTGTTGCTATAAAGAGACACCAACAACTCTTGTAACAAAAAAATATTTAATTGGGGAGCTTACAATTTCAGAGGTTCAGTCCATTATCATTATGGCAGGATGTAGAAGCATGCAGGTAAACATGGTGCTAGAAAAGGAGCTGAGAATGGAGAAGGAGCTACATCTTAGTCACACAGGCAACAGGAAGTGGTCTGAGACAGTCAGCATACTTTGAGCACAGGAGACCATAAAGCTCACCCCCACAGTGGCACACTTCCTCCAGCAAGACTACAACTACTCCAATAAGTCACACTTCCCAATAACACCACTACCTAGGAGCTTGTGGGGGCCAATGATTTCCAGACTACCACATTGCCCATGTCTCGGTGGATGGTACCATACCAATGTGTATATGGTAACCACTAATTGGACCGAGTGCTTTCCTATAAAAAGTGGAGGGACGTCTTGAAGTTTGAGGAGGAATGTTTGGGAGAGTTTGAAGAAAATACGGAGAGTACTGAGGTGCGGTTATAAACAAGACACGTTGCATACACCTCTGGAATTTTAAAGAAAGAGTAAAATAATTTGAAAAAAAACCCAGAAAGTCATCCCAACTCCCCTGTTCCTCTTCCTTGTGTCCCTGTATGGGAGTCAATGAGAACCTGTTCAAACACAATGGTAGTTAGGGTTTGGTCCCTAGGTATGCACTATTGCTAGGCTTTAGAGTCTTCAAGAGGTAAGGTCAAGCAGAAGGTCTTTACAACACTGGGATGAGCCTGTAAAGGGCACTGTGGTGTATGTATAATAACTCATTCTCTTTACTCACTAGCTGATGGTTAAGCAAATTTTGGCCACACTGTGCTCCTGACATGATATACTGCCTCATGACAAGCCTAAAGCGAAGAGACCATTGGAAGAGACTAATAATCCATGATTACTCACAGACTGAACTCGTCAATCTGTGCACCATAGTGAATGTGGTTTTGTTGGTTGGTTGGTTTTCCTTCTGAATATCTATAAAATATCAAGTGCTTTAAAGGCACACCTTATGAAAAGTACTCAAATTTTAACTTCATGTCAAGGAAGAAAATATTTTTCTAAAGTCTCTGTATTATCTACTTCTGGATTGCTGGTGAAGAAGAAAATGAAAAGAACCTGTTATATAAGCCGGGCGGTGGTGGCGCACGCCATTAATCCCAGCACTCGGAAGGCAGAGGCAGGCGGATCTCGTTGAGTTCGAGGCCAGCCTGGTCTACAAGAGCTAGTTCCAGGATAGGAACCAAAAGCTACGGAGAAATCCTGCCTCGAAAAAGTCCAAAAAAAAAAAAAAAAAAAGAATCTGTTATATAAACAGTTATATTTAAGACTTCTTTAGATGTTCTACTGCACTTATGTAACAGTGATCTACGGTTCTCAGAAACTTCATCAAATACAGCACTGGGAAGAGCACAGAGAATGCAGACAAGTGTGTTGGAAGGGAGGTGGCTATAGCTTAGGAACTCTGAGAGCAGCTAGTAAGCATATCATGTCTAGTTTTTCAAATGGACAAAAGGAAATCATCCCCAATAAGGTAGTGAAAAAGTGGAAAGCTCAATGCAGGGACAAAACAAAAAAAAAACAAAAACAAAAAAAAACAACCACTACTAATTTCAATTGCAGAAACAATTAGCTTTGGAAACCTCTTTTCCAGGGAGAGAAAACATAAGGAGACTTGAAAATGCTAAGTTACAAAGGGATATTTATTTCCATGAAATGTACAATTTAAGTCCTAGTAGTTATTTGACTCCTAAAAGAGTTGCTGTGCCCCCAGACTACCTGGGGCCAAGCAGCCCTCCACAGAGCACATTTTCCTGTACACGCTCCAAATGTGGTCATTAGAAAGAACTGGCAAAATGGAGTAGAATCGAAAATGGACAAACAGTTCCTCTAGAGAGCAGAATAGGAACTACCCCAAGGACATTTTGCACTGCCAACATTTACTCAGCAGGATTCCCTATTACTGTGGGCAAGTACTGTTCCATGTTCCCCTTTATTCTACTTTCCAGATGAGCTCTCTAAATGAAGTTATTCTGCTCATTTCCCATCATTATTTAATGTATATAGAGAGGGACCAAATAATGTCTCTATTAGTGTTTTAGGTCATCAAAATACAAGAAACTACATATTGACTTAATGAAGAGAATCAATCATCACCCAGAGATCTGACACTTAATATTAAGTGGATGTGGTTTTGTTCTCAACTGTAGTTGTCCCTGTGTGGATTCTACATGTGAAAGAAAGAGAGTATCCACAGAAATCGTTAGAGTTTGGAGACTAGTTGTGTAAGTATCCATCTCTTTTTCAATAATGGAAATCATTAGGGGCTGTTATTTATATCATCAAATCTCTCATTTATACATCCAGACTTTCTTGTTGTTCTGTCTAAACAAACCACAAAGTTTTAACTAATGGACTATGAGCCAAAATAATGATACTGTTTCGTGGATATGACTATCCAACACCAGCCAAGTTTGTTTATGCTTTCCTGACCACTTTTCATCTCTGTTGAATGAGAGATAATATGCACAGTAGCAGCCAGCTGAGTGTCTAAAATTGATGTTTTAAGTAAGGATGGCAGACACCCTACCTTCCCTGAAGTTAACACCTCTATATTGTGACATGAGACAAATGTACCTTAATCTCTGTATCTTGCATGCAACATATAACCTATTGTGTATACTGGTCTTCTGCACTTTGTAATAATCATTTGCTTCCCAAATCAAAATATAAAACAACTAATAGTTCCAAAATAACTGCCTCATTAGAAAACAGAGGAAGAAGAGACATTGAAATATCATCACAGGGTGCGTGCAAATGTATCTGTCAAGTGTGTAAGGCATATACAGAGGTGGTCCTGTGAGAGTATATCGTTTCATGAAGTGTTAGCAATCTTTGTAGAAGTTCACTGATGTACACTCAATGACAAAATCTCTGGAAGTGTGTCTCAGACTCTGTACCCATTGTTAAGTATCACATGACTATTCTTATAGATGTTGTTGCTCTCCACATATGTTATTAAAGTAATTCTAAGGCATAGTATTTTTAACATTATAGGCTTCAAGCATATTTTTGGAACACTCCAGGTACCTACCTACATTCTGCACGTCTGTTACCATTGAAGAATAACAGCCTATGAGTGGAAGTCTACTCTTTGGAAATGTCATCTGTACCATTAAAAAGTTGCTGTACACATCACTGGCTAACAGACCACAGTGTCATACATTGTGAGAGTGCTACAAAGTGAATCAACTGCTTCTTCTTTTTCTCTTCCTTTTCCTTCTTCTTCCTCTTCTTCATAAGCATTTGAGTTTGCTATTTCTCTAGATAAAGCATGGAAATTAAGATCTTTTCCCCATTTTCTAATGAACCTAGGGATTAATAGAATTTCTTCTGAAACTGCTTTCTTTTGCCATTGCAGTGTTTTATGTTCTGAGAGCTTTGTTTACTTTTCCTCCGGCTTCATGTATTTTAATGGGAATTTGGGAGTTTGTTAGTTTATTGTCTGGCTTCTCTGGTTTAATGGAAGATTCACTGAGGAGAAAGACCTCGGCTGGCTCTTTTAAACACTGACTCCAAATGGAACAGAAACTGATAGAATAACTCTTCAGCAAATGGGTAAGACTGGTTATCTCTATAACAAAATAACCAAGATGAGAGTTTCCTTTGCACAACCTTTCTACCTGCCCCTGAAATGACCCCCCTTCCAGTCCATTCCAGCTAAGACTATCAAGCAAAGGGGGATGGGATGTATAACCTGAATTGCCTACCTCCTAAGACCAGGCAAAATTACCGGTGGAGGGATTGGTACACCAATTCAGTTACATAACCTTCGACCTACAGTCTGTCTGGCATATGTGATGTGCTGGGGCAAAAATGATACATAGATTATGGAAGTGGCCAACCATTGACCTGTGCAGTCTGAGACCCATACCATGAGAGTGAGCCCACCCCTGACACTGCCTAAAGTCTGAATCACCCAGACATGGCACACAACTAAACATGACTGACAAGAAAAATGGCAATGTAATGTTGCCTAACAATATTCTGGTATACTCACAGAGTGGTGCCTAGCCCAATAGTTGTTAGAGAGGCACCATCCAGCAACTGATGGAAACAGATGCAGAGATTCTCAGCCCGATATTAAACTGAGCTTGGGAGGAAAAATTATAGGAGTCAGGGGTGGGTGGGGGGTTAAGAACATCACAAGAAAACCCACAGAATCAACTAATTGGGCCTCATAGGAGCTCAAAAAGACTGAACTAAAAAGCAGGAAGCCTGCATGAGACTGACTTAGAATCTCTGCTTATATGTGACAGTGTGTAACTTCTTTTGGGACTCCTAACAGTGGGAGTATGGGCTATCTCTGACTCTACTGCTGGCTTTTGGGACCCTACTCTTCATACTGGGTTGCTTTGTCTTAACACAAAGCAAGGTGCTTAGTCTTATTACAACTTGGTATGCCACTGTTGATATCCATGGGATACCTGTTCCTTTCTGAATAGAATCAGAGGCGGCATGGATGGAAGTGGGAGACATGGGAGGTATGAAAAGACAGGAGGGAGGGGAAACTGTAATTAAATGTAAAATAAACAAACAAATATATAAATACATGGGAAGAATGGATGTGTTAAATGACTTGAGGATTACTAGAGAGATGGCTCAGAAGTTGAAAAACCCTTGTTGCTCTTGCAGCCACAGCTAGCTCCCAGAACTGTGTTCCTTCTGAATTCCACAGGAACCTGCAAGTATGTCAAGCGCATACCCACACAATGCAAAGCATTTTAAGCCCTAGGTATTCTGTGTGTATTTGCCCTGTGTTACCATCACATACATCATAAATAAAGTTTAGTGAACACAACAATTTTTCAGAACACTGGAGTGTTGAAATTGTTTTTACTGTTAGAAGCATAGTCATTGTCTTATCTAAAACAATAGAATTATCCACATTGATGAAATTTAGCATATAGTTCCTCATTATTATTTTCTTCTCTTATTTTCCTCTAAAACATTTAGGTGATATTATTTAAGACCGTTTCCAACCTTGCAAAGCAAAATGGGATATTATGTTGGTTTCAGGTTTTTATTACTTAGCACGAATAAAATTCCTTGGATCTAACCTCAAAACTACCTTATACTAGCTTAGAGTATAGACATAGTGACCCAATGTTAGTCACTTTTAGACCAATTTTGTGTCTATCTGTTCTGTAAGCCATTTCTACAACTAGAACTACAAATGAACTAATAGTCCTTCCAGGAATTCTCTATGGGTTAATAGAGACTGCTTTTTCAGATGGATAAAGGAAGTAAGCTTAAAGCTAATGAATCTTCAAAGAAATATTTCCCATACCACTGTGTCTTAGCTAACATTTAAAATATTAAGTTCAAAGACCACTCATGCTCAGGACAGAGAGCAGCATTTTCTACCAAAGAAAGAAATACTATGGTATGATCGAACCTTTGCAGTAATGTTAATCTTCATCTTTGTCAAATCAAGTCATCTACTCACAATACAATTGGGATAGTGTAGCTACTCAAATACACATTAAATTATGAAAGAGTTCAGCCCATGTACTTTAATAATGGTCTTTTGTTTTAAACTTCCCCAATGGTCTTAAAAAAAAAAAAAAAAACTTCCTTCAATTTTTAACACTTTTAATCAACTACCCAAGCATTAAATAAAACACTTACTTAATTAAAAAACAAACTAATATACATATCCTCTGAAAGATCAGATGCATCCAGATTTGTGTTACCAAAAATTATCTCTTCCTGTTACACAGAGGTTCTTTCCTTGGTGGCATCCAAACAGGTCCAGTTTTCACTCATGAGGTGCAGGATCAAACAGACCTGAAGGGAGAAAAGCAAAAAGCAAGTTTTAAACAATAAGAGAAACACAGGTGGGAACAAAGCACAGAGAAGCAACTCAGAGCTGTTTCTGGGGAGCACTCTTCTCTCTCCCTACCATTTTCTTGCCTGCTTTTCATAGTTCCGCACACTAAAGTCTCAACAGACCTCCTAGAGTTTTGAAGTAGGCAGCCAGTAATCAGATAACTGCTGTTAGAATAGAGGTAAGACGAAATCTGAGGTGAACTAAAATGAATCTGCTGTTTACACACATTTCCCAAACTGATTAAGTAAAAGTAACTGGGAAAGAACTGGGGAAAGTTAGAAAACATAAGCCTGAGAATGTAAATATAGCAATACCACTATCATAAGAACTTATGTCTAGAAGGTGGGTTTGGTATTAATTTTAACACTCTGTACCTTTATGTATTATTCTCATTTTAATTAAAACTCATTGTTAAAAAAAAAAAGGAAACAGAAGACTAGAACAAAGTTGAGGAAATTTAGGTTTATACACTGATGTTTGCTGAGATCTTTGGTCTGGAATGACTCCTTGAACTTAGTGGTAGTCAGTAGCTTCTGTTGTAGACAGACCACAGTGCCTTTTAAGCATCTCGTTGAAGCTTGTAGGGAAATAGACTCTTCAGGTACACTGTCCTTGTCTATAACCTTTTGTTTCTTCTCATGAAGTGCTCTAGCTGGTATCTGCAGGTTCTCATTCAGCACTGACCTCATGACAAATTACTGGCTTCGTAGAATTTGTTTGGAGCACTCCAGCATTCTGTCTCTCTGCCCTACTCTTATTTTCTCTTTAGCCCCAGGCTTTCAGTACGCACGGTTTGTCTATCAAAACCTGCTCTCAAAAGGTGAGCGCAAGCATAATCATAGTAAAGAACATCTGACCTTGCTTCAATATGAGTTATTTATAGGAACTCTGAATTTAAATGTACTACAGTCAAACACGCAAAAATTGTACTAAAAGCTCTACAGTAGAACTTCAGTGTTCACCAGACTTAACCCTTATTCTCTCAGGTCTGTCACCCATTGACCACCAACTTCTCTTTTCACATTAGTAGAAAATGCAGCGTCCGTGTATTTGTGTCTGTAGGAACTGGATTGTGTGTGGTTGTGTATGATTGTGAATGCATGCGTATGTTCACTTGGATGATATGGCACATGAGAGATATGCACCTGTCTATATGTTTTACTCTGAATGTTAAGAAAGGAGCCCTTGGACATTTGCCATTATGCAGTGTGAGTCACCATGTAAATAAAGCCATTTCTGCTTTCATTTACATCTTGAAAAAAGTGAAGAAAATATTTATGTAAGTATTTTTTGCAGTCAGAAAAATATTGAAAGATAAAGGGAAAATGTTTATAATATTAGAGTTTACTTTTTCACGTTTTCCTTCAACTCTTCTAAGACATCCTGATATTTTACTTTATATCACCAGATTATAACCAAGAATACACACAACAGTTTTTTCATCTACTATTCTTACTGTAAGTTAAACACATTCCTTTAGTTACAAATGCTTGGGAAGAGATATCTGTTCCACACATTTCAAGGGGAAAAATACCTCTGGATCATTTTAGCCACATTTGAAATACCTAGTTTGTCTGTTGCATAAGGAGGAGATTTGCAGAATAGTTCCTGCCAGTCTCAACCTTCTCTGCAGAGGAAGCCCCCAGTAAATGTGTCACCAAGTGATTTCTATTTGCTGCGCGTGATCGGAGGCTTTATCAGCAAGAGGAGCACTGGAAATGCTGATACAACTGTCAGAGACGAAGGAATGTCAAAGAAATCCTCAGAAGCTAAGTGAGGGCCTGGCAGCTCTGTCAGCTTAGCATTACCCTGGAAAATAAAAAGAGGCTCAGTCTGCAGCATGTTTATGATTTTTGTATTAGATGTCACAAGCAGCTCAATTCCTTCCCAAATATGAGAGCTCTATTGAGAGGTAGGTTTTCAAACTGTAGCCAGTAACCTCTGATATTCAAAACAGATGTACAAATGGGCAGAAAGCACACAGACAGAGGTTGGGAACAAAACTACTAATATTTAAATCTGTGAAATTTCAGTAACCACCTGAGATTCCTTGAGAAAATGATTGACACCGATCAGTATAGAAAGCGGTTTGCTTCATACAGGTCTTGTTCAGGAAGCATGATCACACACACACACACACACACACACACACACATATATTCAGATAATTATCCTTATACAGGTTTTTGGTAAATGGTTGGAAAATAACATTGAATCATAGTATATTTTCTTTGAATTATCTACCTAGTATCACTGTTGTTCATGAGTACATGTGTCTTCCTTACAGTCACCAGCCAGCTTTTGTTTGTTGTTTTCTGCTATTCTTGTTCCTGAAATGTGGTACCTTTACTCTGCATGTTTTTAGTGGAAGTTCTTTAGTAATTATGAATATTGAAGTAAATAGACATGTTTTAGTGAATATCTCCCATATGCCACAAATTCTTGTAAGCATTTTAAGTCATCTTTTTAAAATTTTTCTCATATGAAGATCACCCATCATAATCTTTATTCTGTTAAAGCAAAGTTGTCTTGGTTGTCCTATCATGGGGGAGCTTACAGTTCAGGGCTTGGATTCCAGTCTAAGGCCACCAGGTCCAGACTTCAGCCTGATCCTTGTAGAATGATGTTAAAGGAGCAGGAGCTTGTGTTGGAGAGATCCGAACAAGGCATCAGAGTGCCACCCAGCGATGCAGTCATGTAATAGCAGTTAGTTATCCAGAAGACTGGGGAACTGCAAACTAACCATACTAAAAATTCTATTAAAAATGCCCTAGGGACAGGGTAGTGTAACATATGGACTTGTACTTGGGAACATTGGGAAACTGGGCTATCAACAGAGGCATTAAAATATTGAGTGAAAAACACTTTACTTTTTTCTGAAGTAATAACAGGGCATTGGTCAAACATGACTAGAGATACCTTTAAAATCTAGGCTTCTTTGCTTTGTCAAAAATTGTTAACATTAAAAGAATGCGTATAAAAAGTTATCAGTTGATGTTCTAGGTACTTGCTCAAATGAACTGTGATACTATGAGCTTTCTTCTCTCTGTGATTCTTGGCTGCAGGCAGGACATTGAGTAATAGGTTTCATTTTCTCATCAAAAGCTTCATTAGCACGACTTGGCATTAGACTCTGGAATGAAATTAGAACATATTGATTAGCGGTTAATAGGTGGAAGCAAGTGGATCAATGGGAAGCAAGCCTGTGCGACAGTAGGACAAAGTGGGGAAAGCCTGATATCCTGAGGCATTTCGTAGGCAGACTGTGCTTGATAGCTGCCAGTGCATGACTGTTCACCAGTGGAGAAGCTGTTTTTCTTCTCTCCACAATCTGGAAGAAGTTGTTTCTTTAGACAAAAAGCCCATCTCATCCGCATATCCTCATTCTATATGTTTATATCAGGCAATACACAAAGTGATACTCAGAAAAAGCTCGGAGTCTCCTAAAAGTCTATCAACATCAGCGGTGGTGGGGTATTTCTCAATGTGTATTCAGTACCTTAGAGAGATATGGTTAAACTGTCAGACCAGAAAGATCTTCCCAGAGGATGTAAACATAATGGCAAGGGCTGAAACAAAGCAGTCAATCCTGAAAAATTCAAAAATTTAAAATCATAAATTTTCTTTGTTATTAGTTTTATGGCCTTGTTCTGGTAAAATATCCATTATGGCATAAGTGACATAGTACTAATACATCCTAAGAATCTTAAAGAGGATAAGTAACTGCAAACCTCAGTTTCACTACAATACTACAATAGATTGTATATTCCCATTACCATACTGTTTTTTGGGTTTTTGTTTTGTTTTTTGTTTGTTTGTTTGTCTTGTTTTTCAAGATAGGGTTTCTCTGTGTAACAGTCCTAACTGTCCGGGACCTAGCTCTTTTAAAACAGGCTGGCCTTGAACTTATGGAGATTGTTGAGTTCTAGGATTGAAGGTTTGCACCACACCGCCTGGCACCATACTGTTTTTACTCACCTACTACAAGCCACACTTTAGTTATCTGTAATACTTCACATTGAACACAACACTCTACTATTACTGTATCTGAGGAAGTCATTATCAATAATTCATCTTTTTATTGTCCAATCTATAATAACAGCTATATTTAGAAAGTATCCTGGTCTATTAAAATGGTCCCTATTTGATGTAAATGCCCAAAGAGATAATCAGTGCCTCTTGGAAATCAATTCCTAAATAGTTAGTTCTTGTATCTGCATTTGTGTTTTCAGGAATATAGCAAGCATATAAGTGTCCGACACAGCAGATGTAATCTCCAGAAAAATGTGCTTGGTTTATCTTGTCAAAATGGTGTTAGGTTTAATGTAAATAAAAGAACTGAAGCTCAGAGAAGATAAGTAGCTTAACTATGGTCATCCATTACTAAGTAGAGAAATCAACATCTAACAGTCTCCAATACAGCAAGTGAATTGACACATCATAGGTGGACAGTCTACAGACACTGAAAACAAAACAATCACAATTTACAGATAATGACGGAGACAAAACAAGGAAAATAAAGCTAAGATAATGGGGCTGGTTGTTGAAAATCTGATATAAGATTAAATTAAAATAAAGAGAATTTAGAGAAACCTACATCTAACACGTCAACAAGTCTCCAACTTTAACCCATTAACTAAATAAAGAAATCAAAAGGAAAAGTTTTGGTCTATAACATTTCTACTACAAAAGCATTAGAATCGTTGTAGCATATTGTGCTCTGCGTGTAACAGTCCTTACCATTCATTCAGAGCATCTTTGATTGATAAGCCACAAAAGAACTTCAATGTGTTAGTTATCCTCTTGACATTGATCCCTCACAGTAGGAAGAAACTTGGGAGAGTCATTTGGTCCACCCTGAGATTCCACCACTCCTTTCTGTGATAACCTCCCAGAAGGACATGAACTACTTCCCTAGATACATGCTGTCTCAAGAAGTGCTTGAGTATTCAGGGGGTGGAAGAGACAACCGAAGGACAACTCCATCTATGCAGGTAAAGTACAATCATTACTCAAGTGAGGGAGAAGCTTTTCTATGCCCTAGCTGTTTGAGAAGATACACACTCTACTGTAAGTAACCTTTGACATGTACTCTGATAGAAAACTCTACATCATCCTTGGTGAACTTATTGGTTCACCAAACTAGGCTTGGATGAAATTATTCCTTTAGTCTCTTGTTTGTGCTGTATATGGGATGATAAGGCTCTTGTGTATGTATCCCCAAGAAAAGCTAAAGGAACAGAGATATACCTATATTTACTGTACCTGGGAAATTTGTTCCCGATCTGTACAAAAAAATACTCTTAAAATGTTTCTACATGGAATATTTAATACAATTTTTAAACTAAAATATAAAAATTATTAGTAGAAAATGAGGAAAACATAAAAGACTGACCTAAAAATGTTAAGTTAAATTTTTGTTCCAGAGATGAAATATTATCAGCATAAAAGTTGGTGTAACTGAATATTTAAGGCATGCTAACATACAACAGACACAAGCACATATATTTGCAGCCCAAATTTAACAACGCATCCTGCCTTTTTATCCGCTATATCTGTCAGATTTACTTTCATGATACTGAATTGTCTAAACAGCAGATTATAAATTTTTATATACAGATGGGTTTCAGATAGGTAGAAAAAGATAGGACATTTGATATTCTCACGTTAATTTCCTTTAAAGTTGTTCTTTGTGCCCATTTGTTTCTTTAATAAATATGTTTTCCTATTGACACCTGGTAAATTTATTTTTAATTTTTTATTGTACTTATTATTATTTTTATTGTATTTATTATTATTGTGTGTGTTTTGCATGCACATAGGTGTAGGCACACATGCCATTATCATATATGTGGAGATCAGAAAACAACTTTCAAGAGTGGAATCTGTCTTTCCATTATTGGTTCTGATGATGCATTTCCGATTGTCAGGCTTGAGAAACAAGCCCTTTTATTCACTGAACAACTTTGCCAGCCTGACAATTCATTTTTAAGACCATGTTTTTTAAATGTAAGATAAATATTCTTATAAAACATCCAAAAAGAGAGTTAGTACATAGATCAGGATTTTAATGACTTTTCAGAACATTTTTTTTGTTGTTGAAATAAAAAGAAGTAATAAGGAAGGGAGGGAAGGATGGAAAGAGGGATAGCGAGGGGTGCACCCACCCACTGAGACAATGGGTCTGATCTATTGCGAGCTCATCAAGGCCAGCTGGACTGTGACTGAAAAAGCATGGGATAAAACCGGACTCTCTGAACATGGCGGACAATGAGAGCTGATGAGAGGCCAAGGACAATGGCACGGGGTTTTGATCCTACTTCATGTTCTGGCTTTGTGGGAGCCTAGACAGTTTGGATGTTCACCTTCCTAGACCTGGATGGAGTGGGGAGGACCTTAGACTTTCCACAGGGCAGGGAACCCTGACTGCTCTTGGGGCTGCAGAGGGAGGAGAAGAGGAGTGGGGGGAGGGGGAGAGGGGCAGGAGGAGGGGGAGGGAAATGGGAGGCGGGGAGGAGGCGGAAATTTTTTTTTTCAATAAAAAATAAATAAATAAATAAAGTTTTAGCAGGCAAATAACACACCTATTTTCTTTCTTTCTCTCTCTCCCTCTTTCTTTCTTTCTTCCTTCTTCTTTGTGGTTTTTAAAGATAGGGTTTCTCTGTTTAATAACTTTGGCTGTCCTGGAACTCTCTTTGTAGACCAGGCTGGACTCAAACTCACAAAGATCCACCTGCCTCTATCTTCTAAGTGCTGGGATTATAGGTGTGCACTTGCCTTCTGTCCCACACCTATTTTTAATATTTCATCATGAGCAGGGAATGGGATTTGGAAGCCCCACCCTATCTGGATAGCCATTAGCAGCTAATGAGCTCTGGCAAAGAGAGGGGAGTCATTTTCTTTAGTGGCCTTAGCTACTGGTTGGCAATCTATGTGCATTCAAGCAACCATAATTAAGCTCAGTGGGTCACAAGAAACAAAACCATAAAGCTAGGAGGTGAATTTATTAAAAAAGAAGAGGATCAAGGTGGATGAGAGGGGGACATAAGAGAAAAGTGGGGGATTTTTGTGATGAAAATGTATTATATACGTGTATGAAATTGTCAAACAATAAAAAAAATTGATTGTATAGAAAAAAAAGTATACAGAAGAGATAGAGAGGTGAAGATGAGACGAACACAGATAGATACATTATATTATGCTAATTCTAAACAGTCTTTTGTCTAGCCTAACTTTATTTTGAGTTATGAGTGTTGAAAATAGCAAACCATTCTCAGAACCTAATCGCTCAGAGAAAGGAAAATTCCTAGTTTCTGGCCAAGCTCTCTATATACAGCAGGAGGATTATAAACATCACACAAAACGAAATAACAGCAGCAGAAACTGCCTTTCAGCCTATCTCTGAGAAACAAACATGCTAATTTGCAGTCTTCCCGCACACATGCCTGCCTCATTATAATCCACTCTCCACAAGGAGGCAGCCCAAATGTAAACCTCTGCTTAAAATGCATTCAGACAATCCCATCCCTCTCAGCATAAAGACCTGTCCTTAGCACAGCCTGTAATTAGAGGGACTAGAGCTCCAGTTGCCACCTGTTGTTCTGTGTAATCATCTGAAGTACTTCCATTTCACTCTCAGAAATGAGCCAGTTTAGACAATAAATTACACGGTTAGCTCTCCAAGCTCTGCTTTTTCTGCTGCTCTACCTTCCCTAGCCTACATCCCCCCCCAGGCATTGGATTTGGGGTTCTGAAACATACCATCCTACTAGGAAGGAACTCTTTCAGCTGTCTCTTCCTTCCTTACACCCTATTCGGCATCGGAAGTTAGCACCATGCTGCTTTTCCATCAGACAATCCATTCATTTTTCCACGAGACAGTGTCAGTGCTCAGTGCTTACTCTCCTCTCCCGACTTTACAAAGATCTCCATTTATCAAAGGTGATATGACATTCATTGACAAGGCTATTTGATTAATGACCACATATCCTATTTGATTATACACTTCAGCTTGTTCTGTTATTATTGTTCACTTGTTTTGCAAATCATTGTACCTGGTACCCATAATTGTGCTTGTCCCATAATCAGCCCTTGACAATTACTGATTGAAGTAGTAATTGAAGGAGCCACATAAACCTTTTTCTCAAGAGAACATGTGAAAATGTTTACACTTTAGTGTGCCTCCCTCAAAATTAAACTTGCCATGTTCTTTCATGAAAAAATGATCATAGTCTTTTGTGACACTCTTTTGTGAGGTTGTCAATGAAGTCTGCTGCTTTCCTCTGCACCTTATCTTGCTATTTGCTATATAAATTTTCTTATCACTATGTCTTTCTTTAGAACATTGAATATATTTATAATCCAAATAGCAAGCTCGTTCTACTTTTAAAGATGATTCATATTTTCCTCAAGTTATCATAGCTAGAGGAGACAGTGATTGTGTGTTATGCTATGTCTTTTAAAACATCTTGGTTTCATATATACATATAAATATACATATATATGCATATATATTGTATGTGAGTAATTTAATAATTGTTCCAAGTTTTATTTTTTGTTGGTCCTGTGTCCCCAGATGTTTTTACAGTTCCTTTTTGCAAAGAGTATCTTGAGCATTTGGTTTTACTTTCTATGCCCCATTTTTTAATGGTGTTGGGAGTCTCGGTTAGTCAAAACTTGCTTCAATCACCCCCGCCCAGAATCCTTTGTGGTAGTTTAAATTTTTATCTTTACTTGAAGTTTCCAATTTACGACACATTCTGTCTTATGTAGATTACTTGAAACTGGTCAGTGAAAATCTAAAATCATGGTACCACTAAAAATAGAATAAGAATAACCAACAGGTACTAGTCACTTCCAGTGTGTCACACAGTAACTCAGTGCTGTATCAGAAGGACAATAAAAAGTGCAAAATGTAACAAAGCGTTCTAAAGCAATTAGCTTGGAACAAAGAAAAGTCGTTATGAAAACACAGGCTCTATGCCTAGAGGGAAAGATGCCAAGTCCTAGGTTCAGGGAGAGAAATAAGAAAAGTGAATGATTTCAAGTACAGTCTGCACTTCAATTTCATGCTCCGTTTCAGGATGGTTAATGTTTGGCCTGTAACATTAATATTCTTTAATAGACACTCTGGACACTCGTATTGGATGACGACAATAAACAGATGCTCCACCGCGGCATCCATCTCCAGAACAAAGCTCCCAGAGCTGAAATTCTGACCTCGCGGGATAAAGCCCAGCACATGAAGTATATTTCGACTTCTTTGCACTATGGCTTCAAAGTTGTCTCCAAATCTTTCTCAGCCTCAGAGCTGAGAATAGCCTTGAGGAATTTAAAGTCTAAGGAATCCTTAACCTGAATGAGGGAAAGACACAGCCTGTGTATTCCAGAACATAGAATCCTGGCTTTATAAATCATGACTAAATAAATCTGACTGCGAGTCCATCTACATTCAAACATTTCCTTGAGATAACAAGCAACCTGCGACAAATATATGAAGAATTAAAATATACATAACTTAATAAATTGTTTTACCATATGGTTTTCTTAGTTTTTCTTAGTTATGTGTAAATACGCAACTGTTACCAACTTAATCACCTCTTCTTTTGATGAAAGCCTTAGGAACAATTCACTTTGAGGTTTTGACCAAATAGTTTTACTCAATAAAAATATCGCAGCTGCTTTTTATTAGTTTAGTGTTGCAAGATAAAAATAAAAGGTGAAATCAGGACTAGATATCGATCTCACAATTAATTAAGTCCTATCCTGAAGTTAGTATCTCTCTAATTAATGGTGTGCATGCTAATAAAGGAAAATGTCCCTTGCAATAGATATGTCTTTGAATTTTCTACATTTTCCATGAAGAGAAGTAACTACTGAAAGTGAAATTTCTTCATTCTTGGCTTCAAGAATTATTCCTTAATTTAAACCTTAAAACCAGAACAACTTTTGTCTTCATTTAAGTTGCATATACTCGATAGACTGTCAGTAACCACAGAGATAATTTTAATTGTACCTCCCCTTTGCTTTTTCTTATAATATGAACCTGAAACTTTTCCTTATTTCTCTGATACTTCACTCATATTTATTTATCTTATTATCGTTAATGCTTAAACCATCACTGTTTCAAACCTGCTACCTAGGATATGTTACATTTAAAGTAAACGCTATACACCTTGTCAGTGAGCTGGAAAAAGACTCATCATAAAGACATGGGCTTTGTACATGTACAAAGGTTCAAAAGTCCCGTGGTCTGCAATATGCTAAATGGAGACAATTCCTCACCTTTTTGTTCTACTTAGGGCTTACTACTTTGTGTGGTTCTCTAGCTGACCATATTTGACAAACTGTCTATCTGACCATATTGGCAGTGTTTGTTTTCTGAGTAATTTGAGTGTTAATATCTTTCAAAAACATCTTTATAGACACAGAAAGAAATAATTTTAACCCTATATGTATTCATTTAACCCTATGTGTAGTGATCCTATAGTTCAGGCATATGAAATTAAAATATGACATATGAAACTAACCATCGCTATATACTGTGTTGAAAATGTTCTAAACTTGCTGTTTCATATAATTTTAAAATAAAAATGTTATATTAATATTTAATAAACATTTTGACTACTTTCATTTCTTTTTCACACTCCCTATTTCTTTTTCTATTTTCATTTTTATTAGTTCTTTGAGAATTTCATATAATGCATTTCTTCCTATCCACTATTCCATCCACTTCTTCCATACCCATGCTCCCTTCCCTATCCACCCTAATTTGTGACCTCATTTATGCCACCCTTATATTCTTGGAGGTGTAATGTTCACAGCAGGGTAGTCAGCTGAGAGCCACAGCACTAAAGAAAATTAACTCTCCCTCTTTTGGTAGTTATTAACTGACAATAATTTGGATGAAACTCTGTCCCTATCACCCTTCTTCATGCTGAAATATTCTTTTTCTAAGCTTAAGGAGGTCTTATGTATGCTATCTCAACTGTTGTGATTTATATGTGCAATTTCCATGCTATGTTTAAAAACACTTTTCTTTTAATTGTTTAGCATCTATAGTTTTTGTAATCACTCTGCCACCTATTCTGCAACAAATCCTGAGCCTTTGGAGGAGGAGGTGTGCTGCAGATCTCTAATTAAGGTATGGCTTTCTGCTGTTTCTTATTCTATGCTTCTCAACTAGTTTTGGGTTTCTGTGTTAATTTCTATCTACTGCAAAAGGAAGGTTCTCTGATGAGGGTTGACCAATATATTAATATTTGGGTAATATATATCCTCTTTAGAGTCAGTTTAATATTATGTCTGTTTAGTAAACTATCATTAGTTTCTCCCCTCAGTCCTATGACCTACATTTACATCTATAAGAAACTTACCATAAAACATACAAATAGAAGATCCTATTAATTTTAGTTGATTATCTGACATACTCTGAATATCACTCATCTACTTTTTCTTTGGTTTTCCTAGACAGGGTTTTTCTGTGTAGTACTGGCTGTCCTGGAACTCTCTCTGTAGACCAGGCTTGGCTGAAATTCAGAAATATGCCTCTTTCTGCCTCCCGAGTGATGGGATTAAAGGTGTGCCACCACTGCCCAGTTTCATTTACTTTTCATAGACAAAGCAGAGATGGTTTGTACTTTTCTTGTTAAATCTAAAACAAACTTAGTTTGAGTTTAGTTGAATCCCTTAAATTAGCCTCAAGATATAGAATCTTGCAACACTTGGCTTTCCTTAATAATGAGGATCATTGATTGTGAGAATAATAGGTGAGTTTTCAGTTAAGGTTGAGAAGTGACACACAAAATGAACACAGTACATTTTCTCCATCTGTGCAATACCGATGACAGTCCAAATAACCCACATTACTTCCAGTTTCCAAACCAGTTCATTTTATCATAAAAATTGGCACAAATATAAATTTCAGCACACAGAGATATGAATATTTAAGAATCCAGTGTAATTGTTCAGATTTTTTGTTCATCAAGTTCAGTTTATTCTGGATCCCAGGTTTCCAATGGTTGTGTAGCTTACTTCAAAGCAACACATTATTTTTTAATAGTAGTTTAACAGAACTTCACCAAAATTAACTAAATGACAAATTGCTTATTGGTTATTATTCAAAACTACAGATATGATGTAGATGTTATAGTAATTGTGTTATTTTATGATTTGGTAGAAAATCTTTGAATAAATATGGTTACAAAAGTTTTTTTGTTTTTTTAATGTTTGATTTATTATTTATTGTGTGTACAGTGTTCTGTCTGCGTGTATACCTGCAGGCCAGAAGAGGGCACCTGATCTCATTACAGATGGTTTGTGAGCCACCATGTGGTTGCTGGGAATTGAACTCAGGACCTTTGGAAGAACAGTCTGTGATCTTAACCTCTGAGCCATCTCTCCAGCCCAAGTTTTTTGGTTTTGTTGTTTGTTTGTTTTTATCTAATTCAGGGCAGATTTTGTTCATCTCATTGTTTAAATTTGACTAGTTTACCTCTGTGTTTCATAATATTCCATGACCTTCAGAGAAGTTTATATAGTTCTATCTAAACAGTTAGGCTTTAAAACAGAAAAGTATCAGCTACTAGATATAGTTATTTTCCCCAACATCAGGATATCTGTGACTGTAACTCCTAAGCTTGGCATCTTTCTTCCTTTGTTTTCTCTTACTCATTGCCATATTGGGTGTATATGAGTCTGTCTGGTTTCTCAGTTGATAGTCTCAAATATTAAATAGTCCGTATAGCAGATATATGGATCAGTATTTTATATACATAGTCTTTCTTTCTGAAGATTTTATATAATCCTATGCTATCCTTGCAATTATTCACTCCTATTGATTGGAACTAGCACAGTAAATGTTTGATTTGACCAAATTTTCAGAGATTAATACATGCAATATAGAAAATAAATAAATAAATAATATCTTAGGTACCACAGATACCAGAGAGCAATGATATCTGTGAACGTTGTATTAAGGCTGTCAAGAAAAATAAAGTCAATAAATACCAAACACATATACACAATCACATACACACACACACAGATACAACCACATGCACACACATACATTCACACAAAAATACAATGTCATAATGTGGTTTTATTTTTTCAACTACTATTTATTGTGTCTTTAAAATATAATAAACATTTGTATTAATACCTATTTCTTATTATTTAGTTATCAGAAATACACTAAAAATTGGTATTTTTATCATCATGAAATGGAACCACATAGTTAAATTTCCATAAATAATGTAGTCAGTCCTCTGATATAACTTGGTGTGATGACTTTTAGTTATGGAACACTTTCTTGACATTATGTGATACTCTTTTTACCTATCAGCTTACACATGTTACATAAATTCAACATTAATTCAAGTTTCTAAGTCTTAAAGAAAAAAATACAATTATCTATATTCTAAAATAAATTTATAAATACATGATCATTTCTAATGAATACAGCTGAAACCAATACCAAAATGACAGAAAGAGAAAACAGCAATTCCAGCGTGAGTTTATTGATCTTGGAAGACAGACATTTTATATTCTTATTGAGATTTCCCAAATTCTGTACACCAAGAAGTTCTTAATTAGCTCTCTTTCTTCAGCCAACAGTAAAAGCATAAAAGCCTTTTGGGTCCTATGGTGCTGCAGCTTCATTGTGAATTCATCCTCTTCTTTTCTACTCACTGACTTGATTCCGCACAAGGGTAAAATCCTTCCTGATCACAATATAAATACTTTGCAATGTCATTAGAATAACAAATTTGAAAAACAACATGAATGAACAAGTGATGATAAAACATTCCTTAAAGGCAGGTGTGGTGGCACACAGCTGCAATTCAAGGTGCTAGGGAGATTCAAGGTTACCTCAGGCTACACTGCAAGACCTTGTGTAAATCAATGAACAAATAAGAAATTCGCCATTCACTAAAGGCTTATCAGAGGGCACATCTCTGGAGAAGTCTCATTCTCCCTCCTTATATAAGACAGGACACGGCGTGTAAAGGATGATTGCTTCATAGGAAAACTTGTGATCTGAATGGAAAGAAAAAACATTGAATACACCTGGTAAAGCAGTTTCTCAATTAGAGAAATGTTAGCATGGCTATACTCAGGTGTGTGCACACACATACTAATAACATTGTTACCAGAAATAATAAAAAAATAATAAATTCTAAGTCTGTGTCTTGAAACATACAAGTAAAACAGTTTGTGTTAAAACTAAGAGACAAAAATAAAATAGGGCATCATGCTGAATGAATGAGAACAAGAGAGTTGGAAGTATTTTCTTCAAAAAGGTCAGGTCAAAGTTTGACTAAATAAAGTTCTAGCTCCTACCAAAATTATAGTGACTCAAGGCAGGAGCTACTTGCCTTCTATGAACTCCAAAACTCAATGGGTCTTCACTGTTCTCTGAATGTTGATTTAGGAGGGAAAAAAAATAAGCTTATGATTTCTGGCAATGTAACTAATAATTTGCAGCTATTCAATTATTGGAACAAATTGACAAGAAACATTAAATGTCTCTATTACCAGTAAAAGTGAGAAAATATGAGAAAAATGTCATCCTGGAGCAGATCAATCACTTATGCATTCCAGTAAGTGGTCTCTCAAGATGTTACATTGAAGATCTCTAATTTTCTTTGACAAGCTGACATGTAACATTTATTGATTAATTTATCTAAACTAATCTATATATTTCAACAACACCACATTTCTGGGAAAAGGCTTTCATATGTTTATAATCACTTTCAAGGGTGAAAGGAAACCTCTATTCCTGTAATTGCAGATCAAATGAAGAGATCTGAAGTGTCTGTGTACACATCTTTCAGAATGTTTTAACTTCAATCATCTTCACTACAGCTTTTATGTTCTGAGGTTGGAGCCCTCTTTTTGTGTGAATGTCATTAAATGGAAGCTGGTCAACCCCATTTCATCTGCAACTCAATTGAAAAGTCTGTCTTTTAAAACAGTGATCACTTACAGGAACTATGCTAAATGTATTTTAAAATTCCTTTTGAAATAAAAGTATCTTTTAAAACTCAGGAAAATAGCATGACTAGAAAAAGACCAAGGTGGAGATATATATATATATATATGCCCAGATTAGTCTTGTTTTTAAAATACTGGATAAGAAGCTAAGTAAAAGTTGTTGTGGATTGAGTCACTGGGATAGAGGAGGCCATTTGCTCATACGAATTATCTCTTTACTGAGGAATTATTTCACCTATATGTAATGTTGTCTTTTCAGATACTTCAGTTTTGTGCATACAGTTTCCCAGTTTGTTCAGGTGTCTAAGTGAAAACATACTGTAAACAGCTAAGAAACATTGTATGTGACTATAATATCAATGACACTACATGTGTCAATATTGATTCTAACTGTTGTCAAGTGTGGTAATTTTATATTTCCTTTTCCCAATTAAACTACCACTTTGACAGTAGATTTTTTTCAGGTGACAGTTAACGGCATCAGCAGAGATAATTGAGTGTCCAGTATATTTTAACACTGAGTATGTTTCTTAAATAAGTTTGAAAAAATAACTGAGATGAATTAAGCAAACACAATGCTTATTTATCCAAAACAGAATAAAACTGAATAATTAAACAATTACTTGAAATACCAATCCAAGGCACCAAGTGGTCACAAGATATTGTGATTAAGATTTTAGTTCATAGAAGAGAAAAAGAATCAATTATTTTCATAACTTCATAGAAAAATTATTATAGGTTCTGCAATATGTCTCAGAGTTTAAGAGTATTTGCCATGGAAACCTATGGGTCAAAGTTCAAATCCCCACATCGGAAAAAAAACAGCTACAACTAGCCCTCAAGCTAGGGGAAGGGGTAAAGTTCTGGAGGATCATTGGGATGTCCTGGTTGTAAGGTTTACTAAGAAGCACTACCTCAAGAAAATAAATCAGAGCGTGACAGAGTAGGACATCCTGAGTTCACTATGTGCACAGGGTTGCACAAACCCACAGGATCTCACACAAACAGAAAGCATTGTGTAACTTCAACTCTTCTTTCACTGTGATGTCGCCATAGTTAATCTGGGGACACACCAGAGCTCTGACAAAACAATCCAAAAAAACTAGAGATTTTTTTATACTTGCTTTTTGATAAAATGTGAGAGATACAGTAATTCCAAAAAATAGCTACTGTTATTAAAAGCCTTTCAGACATTATTCTTAATTGGATCAAGAATGGTTTTGGTTCATTTAGCTAGAAAGGAAATCATAAGAATGTTTAATTATGGGTTAATATATTCAACAAGTATGTTGTCGATTATATGTCAATAACCTGAAGGAGAAAACTCTCAGACAACTTCACAAGAGTTTTGTTTACAGTATCAAATTATTTGAAAAACAATCTTCAAGTGATAATAAATTGTTTAAATATCTGTATTTAGCTAAACTCTTTGCAGCATTAAATTATATCTATAAATTGTTTATAGATATAATTGGAAGATAATATAAAGACTATGAAAAAATTTATTTATGTTTTACAATATCTCCACAACTATAATAGATGAAGAAAGCAGTTAAGTATTATGAATACATAATAAAAATGTGTTAGAACCTAATGAGTTAGATCCAAAAATTTAAAGGAAAATATTTAAACCTAAGAAATGAAATTTTGTTATCTCTTAGAAATTTACTTAATGAGGTGTTCCACTGTTTTCTACAACATCTAGGTTTTCAGAAATGTTCCTCTTGTGTGTACCATATGGCCATCACTGAAACAGGGACACAGTGATACAATGGTAAACAGAGCTAGAGTCCGGAAGTCAGGCACACGAACCGGGAGGAAGGGGTTAAGGATTTCATAAGAAACACAGGAAGTGCAAAGAGGAGGAATCAAAACTGGAACAAAATTTAATTTTAATACATAGATGCTATGTGGATGTCTTCGTATTCAGAAAACATAGTGAAAGCTAATGACTTTTCCTGACTGAAGAAAATCAAAGAGATCCACCTATCATGTACACAGATGTAAACATCTTACAAAAAGTACTTTATTCCTTCAGAAAAAACTAAAATCCAGCTGAAAAATGTAGACGAGATCTAGTAGTGATCACCCCAATGATGAGATTCCAGTCTCAGGTCTGCATGGTGACTACATGTGTCCTACATAAATCACTTGACAAAAAGACAAATACCTAGATAAATCACTCCAGATATCATCATAGGTATTAGATCCCCGAGGGATAATAGAACTAAATCTCTTTATTTTCTAAAAGGAGCAAGACAGACCTAGAAAATGTCAGTAAGTATAGTTTTGTGCGAAAAGCTAAACCAGAAAAAATATTTAGAATTTTTTCCAGCAACATTCTATTTTGAATAAATTTGATCTTAGCTTATCTTAAATGGCATGTAACTGAATCTTTTCCTAATTAGATCCATGTGAAAAGTATGATAAGCCTTTCAGGGGTATATAGAGGTAAATTTGTGGGATTGTTCTAATACCAATTGGGAGAGCATTTGAGTTTTTCTTTTTAATATTAAGGAATATTTTCTAAAATACTGAACACATAAAATGGGAGAATCTAGATTGTGAACAGAGGTTTTTCTAATGCCACCAATAAAGTAATATTTTAAATTCAAGTATGTAACAAATTTTAACATGTAGTTGTCCTAGTTAGGGTTTTTATTACTGTGAAGAGAAAACATGACCATGGAAACTCTTATAAAGAAAGATCATTTAATTTGGATTTGCTTACATTATTAGAGTTTTAGTCCATTATCATCATGGTGGGACACGAAGGTATACAGGCAGACATGCTGCTGTGTACATCTAGATCAGAAATCAAGAGGAAGTGAACTGAGATACTGAGTGTGATTTGAGCATATAAGACCTCAAAGCCAGCTTCCATGGTGGCACACTTGCTCCTGCAAGGCCATACCTACTCCAACAAAAACCACAAGTGCTGTTCCCTATGAGCTTATGGAGACTAATTAATTTCAAGCTACCATTGTAATTATTTATAAAAAAAGATTATAACTTTTTGATGTTTTAAAATGCTTATCTATAACAAATACAAGATAAGTAGGAAATACAAAGATTACATTTATTCTGTGTGTATAAGGAGAAATAATTAAAATGTAGTTAGTGATTCTACTGTTTTAGTTAAATAGTAGTTTTAGTTCTTTGCCAAGACCTATGACTTTACTAACCCTGGGAGACTTGCTAGATATCAAGTACCAGGCATGATTTTCCTCTTGCTGAAAAGGTCATAAAGATTTGATGGTTTCCTCCAAGGCTTTTTTTTTTTTTGCCACTATTGCATCCCTAGGGTTTGAACAAACCAAATTTTGTGGACTGAATTAAAAATCCCCAAAATATATCCAATTTTGTAAGCTAGTGTTGTAAGTTTCTTCTATAGAAAATAAACATTCATTAAAAACACCAATTAACACGTGAAGAAGCTGACAAGGCAAACATCAGTTTATTGACATCTCTTGCGAGGAACAAATGAGACTAAGTTTAGAGAAATTGGTATCTAAACAGTTAAGTTTAGAAAATGTAGTTTACAAAGTGGAAGAGAACACATAGGGAGAAAATAAAATTATTAGGTATCTCAATGAAAACGGAATGTGCAGTTAATAAGGGGAAACAAAGAACATGTATCTATTTGAAAGTAGTTTCTCACCTTGTCTGCAGAGAAAGCAGTGGGGGCTTTCACATTACGAACAAGGAGTGGAAGTACTAGCTTAAAAAGACAAAGGAAGCTCAGAAATATTGTTTAAAAACAAACAGCAGGACAAAATAATTATTGCTCAGAAGCTCAAGGTAGCAAGTAGTAAACAGAAACATTCGTGTTTTCTCTCTGTCCTTTCTTGTCACCCTTTCATGTCATACCCTGCTGCGGTGCAAGGATCACAGACACACTATCAGTGGCAGTCACTGAGTGCCTGTATCTTGCGCACCTGTGGAGGACTATCATCCATGTCAGCATTTTAGACTTGTTATGAAATAATGCTAAGTGTCAGCCTTGGGTTTCTGGGCTTCCTGCCAAATTCTAACTTGACATTCTCTTCCTAAAGAAGCAACTAAGATTCATCTGCAGCCCCTGACCTTGTTACTTTACTTAATTTTCTTCTTCAGTTTTTTTGAACATAAGCAGGCATACCCTGCTCACACACACACACACACACACACACACACACACACAATGAAAGAGACAGAGACAACTTTTACAATAACTGAATATATTGTTTTTTTTCTTTACTGAAAGTTTTAAAATTTTAATTACAGCATTACATCTCTTTACATTCATAATGAATTCTATCCCTCAGAGGGTGAAATATGTGTGTGTGCATGTGCATAGATAGATAGATAGATAGATAGATAGATAGATAGATAGATAGATAGATAGATAGACAGATAGAGAGACACAGAGGGGGGAAGGGAAGGAGAGATGTAGAAAGAAAGAGAAAGGGGGGGGGAGAAGGGAGGGAGGAGAGAGAGTGCAAAATTTTTGAAAATCTTCTTAAATGAAGCATACTTTCCACCACAATCCATCACTATCTCTTACCACCTAGGATCCTTAAGTGTCATTATACAAGCCTTCCTTTATGATATGTTTTATTCAGAAAATACAAATGAAATAATTGATAATAAATTGAGAATTGTTTGCTGTCCAGAAACAAGCCCAATGCACTAAAATCTTGTTCCTTCAACTAATCAGTAGGTAAAATGTGTTCATTTAAAATTAATGTTTTTTTTCAAGTTTTCTGTCTTTGTTTCTGGTATATAAAATGTAAACAAAATAAGTAGCAACCAGAAAAATGCTGCAGTTATTGTTTAGTACAAATACACATAGACAACTTTGCAAGGTTGAGTGACACAGGCAAGGTCACTGTGTATGTGGAGTTGTCAGAGCTCAATTAATGATTATATAATGCTCCCTTCTACTGTGAGCTAAGGCAACAAAATCTCATAATGTGAAACTGGGCAAGCACTCCAAGTTCTTAAGTTGACATTTCCTCTCAAGTAAATAAAAAATTTACAGCTACTTCAGAAAAGGGTTTCTAAAGGGTTGATGCATGATGTTGATGCAAACTGAAGGATATCCTGGAATTTCAGAAAAATATTTGCAATTATTAAATTATCAACAAAGGTGAGATGAGAAAAATAATCAGTAAAACCATGCTTCTTTTTGTTTTCATGTATATTTGAAATTTTCAGTTATGAAATGGGAATAATTAATTCATAAAAAAATTAAAAATAAATTTCTGCATGGTGATAGAACAAAAATAATAATAAAACATTTTATTATGATTCAAGATATTAAGTCAAATTTAAATGACAGGTTTTGAACACCAGTGAGCAATGTCAACACAGTCAAATAAACAGAATGACTCTGGAGTCAAAATAAATTACTCAGAGTCAAATTCCAGCTTTACCATTTCCCTTCCCTTCTGATGTGTCTATTCCTTCATCTTTAAAATCAGCACCACCATATGTCAATTCATATGTTACAAAGCTTTATAAGATAATATTCCAGAGGACCAATAATACTAGGTACACAAGATAAATATCATAAAGTGGTTAGCATTTATAGCAATACTACTACAACTCAACATTTAGAAAACATCTCAGGAGAAGAGATGGAGGAAGTAGAGTGAGAACAGAGGGAGGATGGGAATATGTATGAAGAAAGAAAACAGATAGAAAAGTAAGACACATTCTGAGAATTGTTAGTGCTTCTTAGTAAGGGATTTTATTTCTGTGACAAAAACACCATGATCAAAGAGCAAGCTGCAGAGAAAAGGGTTTATTAGACTTACACTTCAGCATTCTTGCTCATCACTGAAGGATGTCAGGATTGGAACTTAAAGAAGGCAGATCCTGGGAGCAGGAGCTGATGCAGGGGTCTTGGAGGGGAGATGCTTACTGGCTTGATTCACCTTGCTTGCTCAGCCCACCTTCATATAGAACCCAGGACCAGCAGCCCAGTGATGGCACCACCCACTGTAGGCTGGTCCCTCCTCCATTGATCACTAATTTAGGAAATTAGTGCCTAAACTAAGGCTCCTTCCTCTTCAATGACTCCACCTTATGTCAATTGATACACAAAATCAGCCAGTACAGTATACATAAGTGTTTTTTATTTTAAAAAACAAACAAACCTGTATTCCTGTTTAAAGAAACTGCAAGTAGATGTAGTAAAAAATGGTGGGGTAATATTATAGGTTTCTGTAAATTACAGGGATTCTACGTGACATTTTCTCTCTCTATGAACTTATTCACTATACTAAAACTTCTCTCTATGAACTTATTCACTATACTAAAACTTCAGAAAAAAAATAATACCTATCTTGAGGGAGTACTCTGAGGATTAGACACATTAATTCATGCAAAATACTTGGAAGAGGAATTGATGCATGGTAAATATTCAGCAAATGATATTCAAGGGTACGTTTTTAATGCAGTGTGACAATATTGTACATAAACCGCTATGTCTACAGACTTCTGTTCAATTAATTAGCATCTGTCAACCCATAATATGATCTAAATCTAATTTGTATAAAATCACTAACTTGGCATATCTATTCTCCTGCCAGAGAAAACCTGGCTAATGTTAAAAGTTAATCTAAAATGTATAGTAATATACATACAATATGTAAAACTTTGACTGCAAAAACAAACGTGTATATGCAGAAATATATTAGAACTTCAAGATGATAGAGAAATCTATTTATTTTCTCATTGAGTTATTTCTACCTTGAATTAAAGATTTTGTATAATCATTTAAAAATATTGGGGAACTAAGACCCAGTGTGCATTCTATGCAGCATGTAGGTAAGCATTCATTCTTTAGCTATTTATTTATAATAAAATGTTTCGCAGACATGCTTATTAAATTTAGCTCCATGATATGCCTTTATAACTCAGAAAGAAAAAGTTCTGTATGCAATCCTTCTAAAGTTTCGCTTTTCTTTTTTTCTTTTCTTTCTTTGTCTTCCTACTTTTCCCAAGTTATATAGTTTAAAATATTGCTACATGGTGATTTTGCAAAGTAGATAACATTATGAAGTTTCGTAGTTCTATCAACGTGAATCCACTAGTGTTGAAATCCTGTTTGTGTCAGGCTCTGTATAGGACATCATTAAGCGAGAGAGTGTGCAACTTGGGATAAACTTCTAGTAGTAATAATGTAAGAATTGAGTCCCAACAAGTAATGGAGACTTCCTAGGCTGTGCAATAATTGAGCTGTTATATTTGGAAGAGAACTGTTTCAATATTGATAAACTATGGAAAAGAAATAGCAGCTGACATAATTTGGAAGACTGATAGGTTCAAATTCATAGGTACTTCTTTTCTGTGTGTGCTGAAGAATGCCCTTTGCTTTGCTGCTGAAATGATTAAAACAGATAATGTAAAAGTAATATAAACAAGTGGATAGAGATTGTTGTAAAACTGGAGGAAAATGTAATGTAGGGGAAAAGAAATATAAATAGGTAGAAATCTCTAGTAGAGATTGATCGTGAAATGGGGAAAATGGGCTAAGTGTCAGCAAGAGAGCAGAGACATGCTAATTCAGAAAAGACTTTACAAGCAAGGCCAATCGATTGTTTTGATATGCACAGTAGAGAAGAAGGTAGAGACCAGCTGCTCAAAAGGAAATCACCAAAGACTTTGCAGGTCTTTCTGCCCTCTTCAGGAGCTGAAGGTGAATAAAGAAAAATACTTAAACAGAAACTCCAAAAAGCCAATTCATGCATCAGGGATAGATCCTGGTCCCACTGCCAGGGTCCCCAGCTATGCTAATTCCCTATGTTGATGCAGGAGGGAGGGGGTTGTTTCTGCCTCAACTTAATGTGCCAGGTTTTATTGACTCCCCATGGGAGTCCCTACCCTTTCTGAGTAATGGATGAGGGGACATAGGTTGAGAAGGAGGGAAAAACAGGATGAGTAGAGGGAGAGTGAATGGTAGTTTGTATATAAAATGAATAGAAAATTTAAAATAAAAATATAAAATAATATTAAAAAAAAAAAACAGAAACTGTAGTCCCCAAAGCATACATAAGAACAAGTAAGAATGTCCATCAAGGAAAAAAGAACTCCAATTATAATCTGTAAGGAGAAAAAAGAGAGCCATATTTGACACAAAAGTAAAAAGAAAACAGTTTCAGAGAAGAAATATTCAAAGATTACAATATCACAACAGCTCAAGTACAAGACAGTGTTTATCAAACTCATGACTTTTACTTTTTATGTGTCTGTAGTATTAACTAGAAAATTACAGTGAAATAAATATGGCTCAGTAATTTGAGAAAATGGCAAGTAAGAAACTAGAATGTGATGATGAGCAATTTTCATTTGTTAAATATTAAAAGAAAAGATATGTTGATATTAAAAGATTATAGAGACGTTCAAGATACATATGTGAATTAGGTGTTCTTATATTTGAGGAGATGGGAGTGTTGGAAACAACATGAAACAATCTTGTCAAAACAAAAAATGTTCTAGATAACATTAAGTAGACAACAAAATTTTATTTGATGTTATTATTAGTTACAGTCCAGAACTCACTCTGACTTAAATTCCACGGAACAAAGCACTGAAGAGCGTTGAAAGCCTAGGCCAACTGTCAAAGGGATTTAGACAAAGAGACAGTCATTACCTTATGTCATCATGGCAGGAAGTTGTTCTATTTATTATTTTAAGTATGCAGACACAAGAACAGTGCTGCATGTGTGGAGACAGAAGCATGGATCTTGAACTTGAGTCATTTGGTCCTCTCCTTCCGCTGTGTCAGTTCCTGGGATTGACCTCAGGCTGCTTTATCTGAGGAGCCCATCTCCACCCAGGAGAATCTTACAAACTTGTAGCAAGCAATCTCCCACAGGCTCTATTCTCCATAAACGTTGGAAAATGACAGCACCTCCACATGTTCTCACCACAAAAATAAAAGAAACTATTTATAATTTCAAGCAAAACTTTTTTTAATGGGAGGGGTAGATATTAAAAGCCTGAAATAAAAGGGAGAACTATTTCTAAGATTTTGCAATATCTGGTGACCTCTTAAGTCCATATTGGTCTTTCTATAAACCTAGCTCTTATAATAAGGGAGGATTATAGGTAGCTGGTGTCATGAGAAGGCTGGCATTAAAGCGCTGTCAGGCAAGCCTTCAGTACGTAGAAAAGGCTGGGGTGGATATTAGTAAGTCTATGGGGTGAGATATGTGGTTGAAGAATTCAAGCCTAAGACTTTCAATTCCTTGAATAAAGTAGGCGGTCAAAGAAATGCAATGATAGTCTGACAGTGTGACATGGGGTAGGTAGGAAGCAGAAGCAAAGGTCAAGACTTACAGGGAGCAGGGGAAAAGGAGCTAATAAAACTATGACCTTTTGAAACATAAAAATGCCTTATAGCAAGAGAAGCAAGGCATTTCAAATGAAGGCATTACCGTTGAGCCCAGCAGCCTTTGTAAAGGGCCCCCTTGTGATTTTTGGTTTTCTCTTTTCCTTCTCCCACTTAAAATCATAAGCCTGTAACATAAATTATATATTTATTCATCTTTGTGTTAATGATGGTTTTGAGTTCATCTCGTTTTTAAAGTTCAGTGTTGAACCTGCTATAAAGATTTCCGGGCAGATTGACTCCTCTGTGTATGGAATATGAAAAAGAAGCATCGAATTTTCGTCCCAACTTTTCTGAACTTTGGTTATTACAGCAAGGTCTGGGATGCTCATTTCCCTGATTCTTTTCATAGAGCATTAGCTTTAAAATAACATCAGAGTCCCTATCTAGCTGTTTTCACATTTTATTTTCTTCTATCACCAGCCAATGAATTGTTCAGCTTCCTAGTCTTTCTTTTGGGATTCTACTTCCATTGACAATAAGAGTTATTAAGATCGGTATAGTTGATTTTTATCCTTGCTTAGATCTGTTTGCATCCCTTGGGTAAGCTTTCTGTGCACAATTCCAATTACTTTATTTCTATGCTGTCCCGTCTTTGTACCAAAATTTGGTTTTGTTCATTGTTATCCCCATATAATGGATTCCTGAATTACTTTTTATTTTCTTGTCATGGTTACTTGCCAGTCTCCCCCACACTTTTATGAACTGATATTAACAATCTATTTGCAAGTTTTGAATACAGTCTTCGTCTTTGGAGGAATTTTATCATTCTTTGTTCTCCCATCTTGGAGATTTCCATAACAGCTATCTTTCAGATAATGTTTTATTCATATATAAAATTGCATTTCATAAAGTTAGATTTCCATGCCCTTATTTATAAAAATACTATAATTACAAACTCAAGATTTCCTTCTTTGAATTATGATTCATTCATATAAGGAAGAGAATCGATTAGGTAATTACAAAAGACCTTGTATATCCTTGAAAACTCCATGGTTTAACATGGATTTAAACTCTGTCTTGAAATCTAAATCACAGCTCTTTTTCTGAGTCAAGTCTATAAAGGAGAGTGTATAGTGAGTTTCTAACCACCTAAGAAATTGGAGCTATGTCAGTCATAAATGAGCCCTCCCCATTGGCCTGCTTTGTTATAATCTCTCCATAACTACCGTGAAACTCAAATTATGACTGCAATTTATTTTTGGAATAATAAAAATTAGCTTTGCCTTTATGAGACTTCAGCAACTGCACAAGCAAGGTTCCTGAGCTATAAGTGACGAGTTCTAGGGCATTCTACCTATTGAGGGGCCATCAAGGCAAACTGAGTGGGAATCTGCAGACCTTAAAGGGCAAGAGTTACTTGAAAGGGCCTACTGAGGCCCTTTAAGCAGTCAGTCTAGAGCTATCTCTACTATTAAGTTATAGGTAAGAATCTTTATTATAACATTGACTTCAATGTTCTCATAGCAATTAAATTTTCAACCCAGGGTTATGAGACTTGAAAGCAGATCATCTCTTTGGGAAGTTAAATCATTTTCCTCTGAGAATGAAAGACAGGTATATACAGGTTTTCTATTTGTAAAGAACACTTGTGGGGGATGAATGAGATAATTTTTAATGTACTAAGTTTCTGTTGGAGTTGTAATTCTCACATTAATAACCGGGGAACTACTGCACCAAAAGTTGAAAGGGAATATTACTGCATGAGAGAATTTTTAAAGCAATTTCTGCAGTTAAACACATTAAAGTCCATGTAATAAGAAATGTATCAGAAACTGGAAGGCTATTGGTACTGCTAACATTCACATAAGCATTTCTAACTTTCTGAATGTAAGATGTTCTGGACAAAAGGCAGCACCTAAAATAACAGGTCAACAGAATTTAATGTAGAAATAGACACTTTTGAAGAAAGTTTTCTTTCTCATTTTGTTTTGTTTGTTTTTATTTCCTTGAACAAGAGAAGTTCTGCAGTGAGCAATCTTCTTGGCCTGACAATGTTGTTTAATAAAGATCATTAAAATCGATATTGAGTGGTAGAGACACCAGTCGTGAAATATTCATTATCCAATTCCAATATGTGACAGTGGAGAATGTTAATGGTGTCCAATATTGAGATTCATAATTTAAAAAGAATGCTGATACTGTTTACATATATAAATTTCAGTGGTTCCCAATATTTCATCAGTTTTTCATACATTATACACAAAGTCCTTTTGTTAGCATAAAAGTTGACTAAAGGAGCAAGTATCAACTTACCATCAAAATATGAAAATCAATTAGTGATTTACTTATTATATTAAGAAAATAAAACTTTCTAATGTTTTCTCACCCTCCATTTTGCACTTCCTGGTATCCTTCCTTGGGTAGAGGCATCATTCAAAGCTTATATAGTAAGTTTTCAAGGGCTGAAGAGATGACTTTTTGCCTCGCAAATGTAAGTTCTCAGAACCCAGGTAAAGTCGGGCACACATGCGCATGTCTAAATCCCTCCGCTTCTAGTTTGGGGACATGAAGATGGATTCCTGGATGCTGGTAAGCCAGATAGCCTGGCACATACAGCAGCAAACAATAAATAGTGCCTTGTCTTGAATAAGAAATAAGGACAACACAAACTTGTCCTCTGCCTTCCACATGTGTGCTGTAACACATATATCATACATATCCATATCTGTTTTCCTCTCTCTCTCTCTCTTCTCTCTCTCTCTCTCTCTCTCTCTCACACACACACACACATACACACAACACACACACACACAAACCCCACATGTGCATTCAACTTTTCAAAAGAAACTTGTTTAAAACATCTGTCAATATATGAAATAATATATGGTGACAATTTTATTACATATACAATGGCCATACAAGGATCTGTAAATAGATCTGAGAATCACTCTCAATTGCTTAGTCATTTCAGAGAATGACTAAGCAAATGCTGCCCGCACACTGTCCTCATTTTACAATGGCTTCACTACTGAAGACAGGTTTCTCACATACTGTGACATATTCTAATAGTCATTTCTTCCCCCTGCCTATGAGGATTTCCTGATTTTGTTTTGCCTAAAGGTCATAGAGAGAGGGTGTGTATTGGGAAAAGAGATTGTTGAAATGAAGGTGTGTCTTTTTCAACTTGAAGTACCCAGGGTAGAGATACACATGATTTGTCCATAATCAACCTAAGACAGAACACCTTTAACCTGGGTCACATTTCCATAAGAGTACACAGTTTCAAATGTGTGCTCAAGCAATGTTTTAAGGATGTTTTCTGTCTTTCTTCCCATTTCCTTAGCCTTGTCCCTATCTCCAAAAAGGAACTCTGCTGCTTCCGTTATTTAAATGTATGCAAGCTACACACTGCACTGGACTTCAAGCACCCTTAACAGCTACATGGGGTCAGATAAGACATTTAAAAATTTAGTTGGAGGAGCTTCTTCCACTCTTATGTGAAACATTATCTTGACTCTGAACTGCCTGTCTTGCCTGTGACATGTCTGGTGACTTGCTCAGCTGTCATCAGGCAGCATCCTTCCTCTGAGCCTTTGGAGGATGTGCTGCAGTGCAATTTCACTCCATCTCCTTGTTCCTTCCTCTCTTCAGCTGTCAAGCAGTTGCCACTGACAAATCTTATTGTCATCTTGGAGAATTCATTGTTGGAAAGCACTAAATAGCTTGCCAGCAATGGACCAAACACTCTACACTCATCATTTTAAGATTCACAGGGAGAGCTAATAGCTGCTCTTTCAGAAAGGTCTCTCCTAAGGTTCCACTGGTCAAGCCAATACGCACTCTAAATTGTCACACTATGCTGACATTGTCCCAAGCCCTGAAGACACAAACAAAGATGAAATCAAAACAGTACCATGCTCTAAATTTGAAGAGTGAAGCTTTGAAATTGCCTTTGTAAATAAGCACAGACTGAAGACAAAATCTTTTTATACTTGAATTTCAGTTTCCCGTTTCTCTAACTGATACTACTTTACAGATATTCCAGATTTAACACAAAAATTAATCTAGTCAACAGTAAGATTCACTCCTGGTTTGTAATTTTAATTTAAATCTAAAGCAATTGGTGATTCCACACATTGTCTTTCTGGCATTAATTCTGTTTGTTAATAATCTTAAAATTCTAAGTTGGCATCTGTCCTTCCTAATCACCAAGAATTTTTCCATAAGCTTTCTTTCTTTCTCTTGATAAGAGAATGTATTTCACAACTAAGGAGGCAAATACTAAAGTTTTTTTTTTGTTGTTGTTGTTGTTTTTGAATATGTCTTCTGTGAGTTCGAGACCAGCCTGGTCTACAAGAGCTAGTTCCAGGACAGGCTCCAAAACCACAGAGAAAACCTGTCTCGAAAAACCAAAAAAAAAAAAAAAAAAAAAAAAAAAAAAAAAAAAAAAGAAAGAAAAAAAGAAAATGAAATCCAAATCCTTAAGTAAAACATTAAATCCAAATCCTTAAGTAAAACATTACAAATATTATATATGCTTCTGATTACCTGGTAACACTCCCAGTTCTCATGTCTAATAATATCATTCTTAATGAAAAGTAGTTTTCAGAGATTGAAGTGATATGTGACTAAGTAATGAGTATTTTTAAAATATATGTATCTAAGACATGTATCTAAATGGTAGAATACACAAAAAATCATATGTGAAGTTCTTGGTTCAATTTACACACACACACACACACACACAGTTAATACCTTTAGTGCACTGCAGATACATTTGTTTTTATTTCATGTCATTTGAATTTTCTAAAATATGCAGATTAGTCTCATAAGCTCATATGCACTGAAGTATATATTTCATTATATTGTCTGATAATTAAAATTTCCTGGGCTGTTATTCAATTTCCATATAAGATAACTAAGCAGATGTAATAGTAACTGAGAAATTTCATCTAAATAATTGATTCAAGCTATTGCATACCCAGTATGCTCACCATTAGCTCATCATTTGAATAGAATACATTATTCAAAAAAAACCCTTATAACAATAATGAAGTTGATAAGTTGACTGTTGATGTCAGAGTAATAATCAAAGTTTCTAATAGTATTGATTTGCATCAACATAAGCATGGAGTAGTAAGGAGACGCATCATGTCAGAAATATCATGAATCAGAGTTACATTGGAGCCTGTCTTGGGAAGACAAATGAGAAAGCCTATGTAGTTCACGTCCAGTGTAAAAATTTTAGTGCAAAAGAAAGTTACAAATTTCATTTGGTACATTTCCCATTCATTTAAATAACCTACATTCATTTTAATTCCTTTCTCTCCCCAGTAAAGGCATTGTTCTCTCCTCAGCTCATCTCCCATGTTTTAGGTACACTAATTTATACATAGCACAAAAGAGAGTGGTTTATGTTTCTTGGTTGGTTTGTGTGTGCATGTGTATATTTTATGAGTGTGTATATGTATGTTTGAGTGTGTACTTGTGCATATGTGTGTTTTGTGTTCTGTATGGCTATAGCGTGTGTTTACGTTGTGTTTATGAATGTGTGTGACTATTCTTAACTAGTAATCTATTCTATGTCAGGGCACACACAAAAATGTGAGCCTAGTCTACCTTGTCCGAAGATAGAAAGTTTGAGCTTATTTTTGCTCTCTCAAAGTTGTTGATAACAAGTGTGGCTACAAAACAAGATATCCTGATATAGGGTGTGGTTACTTGGTGTTTTGGACATCAAGATGGCCCATACAGGTAGATCTGCTCTACGCTAACCAAAGAATTCAAACACACTTTTGCTCCTTCTTTTGAAATAGGCAGTTTGACATAAAAAGTGGTGGCCTACTTGGTCTAAGATGTGTTCACTGCCCAAACAGCAAATACTTTTATCAAGAAATAATGGTTTGATATCTTAAGTATTGAAGCAAGTGACTGTTTTGGTTGTTCTTTTTATCATGTTAAAGTAGTCTTTTGCCTTCTTCCCCCTTTTTGTATTGGGTATAAAAATGTAAGGAGAATAAATGCAAGTGAATTAAATATGCAGAAGGCACTGCGTTTCCCTCCTGACACTATCCTATGTCTCTGTGTTTCTTTCTTATTTCTGTTCCTCATATTATTCCTAACCCTGGAATGTTCAAACCCACCATGACTAGGAACACAGTAGAAGCCCACCCAAAATAGTGGTTCATGACAATTCAAGAGATGAAGAACTAATACGTTTTCAAATTATTTTCATAAACTTGCTTACTACCTATACTAAACCTAAAAAGAACATAAAAATAAATTATGATAAAGCTAGCCTATAGTTAAATAAAATGTAGTTAGAGAAAATATTTTTTAAAATTCTGTGTATGCATCATACAATTGATACAACTTACCAAGATGAATTCATGGTAGATTTCAAAGCTGAATTTGCTGAGTACATAATAGAACTAAGAGGAAAAGATAAATACACATATAAATAAGTGAGTAAAGAATACTAGATCAATTTCAACACTAGAGATGGTATAGTTCTCTATGAGTTGTTGATCAGGAAGGCCCCATAGACCCCAAGACAAAATAAATTATTGTCATTGTTCATGGTTTTTCACCACAACTGGATGTTAAGATTCTGTTGCTGAAGATACACATTTCAGTTACAAAACATAGAAATTTAGCTAGAACTAAATTGGAAATGCATCCCCAATGGCTATATTTCATGGTGCCACTATGTACTTTGCAGTTTGCTGAGAGAGAAAAGTCATCAACAACCTTACCAGTTATATACTCAGCATGTTAAAATTCCAGACTGCTAGGGTAGAGATACGCACTGGGGCAATATGGGCAAGGCAGTTATGTGTATAAGCAAGTGCTTCCTGATTAGGTTTGAGACTAGCTCCACAAGAGGGAATTCATGCCTGTATTATATTCTCATCAAAAGCCCATGTCTGGAGAAGTCTTCAGTCCTAGGGTAGGACCTACAAATGTTTTGCTAAATAGATTTGTTGTTGTCAAACTGCTCTCTAAATATTTATGATTTCCTCATAGATTAGTGTCACTCTCAACCTTAGTAATCAAAGTTTCTTTTCGCACTGAACAACAGTGAATGCAGAGACATAATGGATCAAAGTACTGGGAATAAATGACTTTCAGAGCTCAGCTCTAAGTAGGACATCTATATGACCTTCTGCGGGGCACACAATGCATTCTAGAAGATGGAGTAGGTAGAATGTGAGAACTGGATGATGGAAAGGAATGACTATGAAAATGCTGAACTAGTACTTCATTTTATATGCAAAACACATTGCATAGCATATGTTTAAGTAAATCCTAGGATTAGTTGCTTTTTGAATGTTGCATTCCCTGGTGGACCAGGACAGCATGGCAGGGAGAGGAGCCCATGCAAACCCAGGAGACCATGTGTTCCTTCTCTGGGCAGGCACCTAAATAACCTGTGGGAGTGGTTCTGACTCTTTCCAGGGAGGGATCAGCACTTGGCAGGCTGGGAGTTGGAGTCCAGACCAAGGAAACTCCCAAGCTAGGGGTTGGTGTGAGGATTCCAATCAACCGAGACTTCTCGGATATAGGGGTGTCAGAGGGTTGGGGTCTCAGTTACAATAAAACATCAAGACTCCAATGGTTGAGGTCCCTGAGATGCAGATAAGAGGTCCCATCAGTTCTGTGGAGGCTCAAACAAATTGACTTGTAAGAAATAGATTATATTACCTCTTTACTCATTGAACCTGAAAACTCCCTTTAAAATAATAAAATACCCATCTCTGACCCTCATTGGTTGGCTGAGAACCTGTGAGCATTCTTCGATGAAGAGAGCACTTCAGTGTGCACAGCAATGAGCCATATCATTTGTTACTTAATGGCCCATAGAGCATAAACTCAGAGAGTTACCAGAGGAGTGGGAAACATAAGCAAGAATCATTTATTCACTGAAAGAATATACACAAAACATAGTATATTGTTTGAGACATATGTATTCTATATGCCATTGCATTCATCAAGGTTTTGAAAAGACTGTCATTGTTAAAAAAAAAAAAGTCTTGATGGTTTTTGAAAAATAAACATTCTACTTCTCCATAGCATATACATCATTTTCATGGAGTTATTGCAGGTGGGTGTTCTTCTTCAGTAATATATAGTAGATACATATTTGAGCAAAATAGAGGAATCCATTAATGCTTACATAGTTAAAAATACAAGTGATAAATCAAAGGAAAAAATGAATAATCAATGTTTCTGTACCTTACCACTTTATACTCACAATGAGAGGGGTTTTATTGTTGGATGCTTATAACTGTAGTACATCACCCTTTCACTTGAGTGCCATTTGCTCTTCCACAGAGGCTAATGGGAATTAGTATTCTACCTGCTGGGATAAACCGCTTATATTCAGCCAGCAAAATCAGTTAAACTGGAGACTTGATGTGGAATTTGTTGATATAGTCATAATTACAATAAGATCAGAGTAACATATTTTAACCATTTGTTAGTATAGAAGACACATGTTGTGCCTCAGTTGCCACTGAGACACTCTTGATTGTGAATGTCAGGAACATTTGTGAAATTTCCTTTGCTTTCTTGATACACATCAGGTACAATTTCACCTTTTTCATATAAGCTATTTTTCTATGATATAATAATTTCTATGATACATAATAATAATAATAATAATCATTGAGAGCCTAAATACTCACATGGAGAGCCTACACAATTACAGAAAGTTAATGCAGACTTTCCACAGCCTCCAGGCCTAGAAACCAAGCCCACAGTCTCTGCATTGATGTGTTCTTGAGGGTCAGATGTGGTAGCTTCTTGGAAGCTGCTAACTTCTCTTTTTCATTTCAGACACAATGATATTCAAGAAGTGTCAACAATATCCCCAAACCAATTATATCAGGAAGTTTAATATTTGATAGTGTGTAGTAAGGAGGCCACTTGTTCATTTTCCAGGTACCCAGATTTCCGAAATAACCACACAGAAGCTGTATTAATTAAATCACTGCTTGGCCAATTACATAAGCATATTGCTTGCTAGCTTTTACATCTAGAATTAATCCACTCCATTACTTTATATTTTACCAGGAGGTTTGTGGCCTACCAGCAAGGTTTCAGCATGTTTATCTCTGGCAACAACTCCATGACTTGTCTTTGACTCCACCTCCTTTCTCCCAGCATTCAGCTTAGTTTTCCCTGCCTAACTAAGTCCTACCTTGCTATAGGCCAAGCTAGTTTCTTTATTCATTAACTGATAAAAGCAACATATAGACAGAAGGACCTCCCACACCAATAGTGTGTCTCCAACTTCCTCCAGCCAGTAATCCCCAATCATAACACACATGTAACCTTCTCACTCCTCTGCTATGAAGTCCTTATGCTCCTATGTACTTTTAGTCACTGCAAAATTCTAGAACCAGCAGGTTATAAGTAGAAAGTCTTCTGTTGTTCTCCTTTTGGCAACCATTTTTTGGAGAACACACCCATAGATTACCTGCACACACTATTATTTGAAATACTATCATTGTTACTGTGGCTTATTTATAAAGTCAATTACAACTAAAAATAATTCAGGGGGGAAAGTACTTGAAATTTTTGTTCTTACAGAACATTTTATGATGAAATCTATGAATTCTATTAATTAGAATCATGTAGAGAAACAGAATCAGAGAAAGAGGGAGAGAGAGAGAGAGAGGCAAAAGGAAAGACATATGGGAAAGTAAGGCAGACGGGTAAGGAGAGAGTTGGACATACTTTCATCATAATGAGTTGGAGATCCAGGTACTTCTATGTCACAGCTCCAGCTAAAGGCTGTCATGCCGAAGATCCAGGAAGACACATGTTGCAATTAGAGTAGGATGTGAGGAAAGCAGCAACCCACCCAAAATCAAGAAGATTGAATTCTTTCTCAGAATTTTGTTCAGTTCAAGCTTTCAATTACTAAGAACAACAACAGTAAAGAGGATACTCAGCTTTACTGGAATAACTCAGAAAAATTCCACACAGTAACACCTTGATAAAAACATGTAAATGAATATTTGACCAACTGGCAAGACTGTGGTCCACTTAAGTTTGCAATTGGGAATCATTTTACTGTTATATTCCATTAGTAGAATAGTAGTGGCAGGTTTCCTGTAGGCCCATGATCTATCTAGTCTCAAGTTCTTGACCATATTAGCCAGGTCAAGTCTGGGATCCGTCTCATGGAGAGGCCCTTAAATCTAATCATAAACAGAGTGATTATTCCCATAACATTTGTGCTGCTACTGCAACAGCATGTCTGTCATGCAAGTTTCTGTCTGTAGGAAGGAGCATGTGGAGTATCTGAGAGGAATTGGAGAAGGTGAAAGAATATGACAAAAATATTATTATATAAAATTAATAAAAGTTTGTAAAATGAAAAATAAGTATAGAACACACTTAAGTGGAGAATAAGTGGAGAATGTAGTTTAAAAAATAAATCAGAGCTTAAAAATTTCTGCTTATTTTATAAATAATATTTATTTTATGTAAGTTTCTAAAATCATCTTCAAACAAAGACATTCACAGTATCCATAATGATCTCTACTGCCTTCAAAGGTCTGTTAGTTCCATACAATATACAGTTATCAGCATGACACATGGGGATATCCAAGAAATAAAAACCATGAGTTGTTGCTTCAGCTGGACCAGAATGTACTTTGCAAGCTGTGGTCCTGCTGCTTGGTTCTTGTAAAGTGCATTTGTGGGAAATGCTTCTCTTGAGCAACTTAAGGTTGGCATGTCTCTAATGTCCTTTGCAATTCAAAGGTGTAAAAATACCCTTTATATTATGAAACTATTATAGTATCTTATGTAAGAGAAGGACTAATTACTTTCAAATTACCTCCTTCACTGTTATTACATTTTAGTTTCCAAGATTTTCTTAGGTCAGGTATAATGATCCTCATCATGTGAACAGGAGTTTGGCACAGACTGAAGAGACTTGCCTGAAGTCAAAAGGTTTCTCTGTTTCTGGGCAGTGAGAGCTGGATTAGA
Source organism: Chionomys nivalis (assembly GCF_950005125.1). Taxonomy (NCBI): domain Eukaryota; kingdom Metazoa; phylum Chordata; class Mammalia; order Rodentia; family Cricetidae; genus Chionomys; species Chionomys nivalis. The sequence continues at coordinate 71,263,000 of NC_080090.1, read as the reverse complement.
ACTGATATTCAAAGATACCCAGGAAAATGTTCTTACCCTTAATTATAACATTTCCATGGCACTTATTCATTAATATTGTTCCACACATTACTTTAAAATGAATCTGATTAGTTGTTTCTGAAGTCCAGTGAGAAAAATTACTTTTAACCTCCTAAGACCAGCTTTGAGAAAAAGCTCTTTGAACATTCTGTGACCCCAAATTAATTACACGCTTCTGAGAACTTTGTGCTTCTGTTTCCTTATTCATAAAGTGAGTATTAAAAATAGGTCCATGGTCTCTTTTCTAAAATTCTAGCAGCCAGGTACATTTTTCAGTTGACGATGTATTATGCTAAAGTAATATACTTCATGTTTGTGTGTTATATCATAGTTACAATACTCATGAACTACAGGATTTATTTTTTACTAAACATGTATTGCATTGAGTGGATTTCATCATAAACTCTTTTTGCCTAAAATCAATGCCACTCCGATTTCTTTCCATTAAATAAATTTAATCTCTTTAAACAAATGCACACTGCTTTCAGTTTTCAGAGAGGTTTTTGAATGTCAGATTTGTAACTATGAAGATTGTATCTACTTCATGGGACTATCATAAATATACAAAGTGATAAACATGTCAGAACACAGAATATCTAACATATTATATAATTATTATTGTTTTTAATAAATATCATTATGCTATAACATCATAAAATTTTGAAAAGACTAAAATTACATAGTCCTCTTTATTCTTAATTATTCTTGATGACTCCTATATTTCCAGCTACTACACTATGAGAAAACATGAGTTGTCTCAATTAGATCCAAAGACCATTCTCCTTACACCTCTAAGTCTGAAGATATAATGATATGAACCTCTTACCAATGAGTTGAAAGCTAAGACAAGGAGTTGGTGCACAAGGTAGTGAAGGTGCAGAGTAAAGATAGCAACATGAAAATGCATACAATATAATAAGTTGAGTCATTGGCAGCAAGCATTTTAGAATCTTTGCAATTCTTTTGAAATTCTGAACAATTATTTCGATTCTATGATGCACTGAACTACCAAATATCCTCCTACAATTAAAATAATATGCTTTATTTAAGCCAGTGATAGGTTGTTTCTGTTCTTTATGAACCACAAAGTGAGTCTTTTGTAATACAGTAGGTCAAATAGAAATAAAATGCCTCAAGACAATAAAAGAAGCCAAGCAATACTATGAAAATGATGCCTCAAAAATTAAGACAATGCTTTAAAAGATGCTAGACATTCACTGTTCATGTGAAAGACTATGACTTGAAAATGCAGAATCCAGGGTCATTTAATCAATAGTTACAAATATTTCTAAGTACACACATGTATGTTCCAAAAACTATGCCTATGTCAATAGGGATTGCATGTGAGTTCTGAGACTAGAGATGATATGATGTTCCCTCTTAAGCACTTAACAAACATGTATATATTTTTCTATTTAAAAAATTTATGAAATGTTGTATTCATATTGCTTTTATTCACAAAATAGTCTTCAATTTAGTAGTTAAGCATATGAGAAATTCAAATAGTCAGATCTTCAAAGTACTAACTTTATGATTAAAAAGTCATAGAATGAGTGGGAGAGCTGTTATTCTAAGCATCTTCATTGTCTGCGCACATTTAGATGAACATCCCACAAAGGTAGCGCTCTCAATAAATTAGATTCTTAAGTGACTTGTTCTTGAAACAAATATTCTGAAAATATGATAATTATTTCAATTACATTTCTTTTTTTCTCCTCAATTAGGAAATAAAGCCCACAATGTCTAAGGTAATTGTCATGCTGAAAAGGTATGTGATTCCAATTATGTACACAGTACTGTGCAATGAACTGGGCCCTTTATCTCCTGCAATTGCCTTCTGAAAATACAAAATACACTGTTTGAATTGATAAGAGATGAGTTCAAATACTTGTGCTGATTTTTGCAACACACGCCTGTGTCCTAGAAAACTAATAGGAAGGCTAATAATTAATTTCTCAAAGTATGAAGATGAAAGAATAAAATTGACTAAGAAAAATAGATGAAGTTCACACTAGCTAAAATAAAACATTTTTCCTAGTGAGCTTTCTAAGCTGTTTCTTAATACAGGTTAATGATGCCATAACACCCAATTTATTAAAAATAATGAACATGTATCATTATTGAGATTCCCTTAAAGCTAAAATAATTCTACTTCATTTTATGATATTTCAAAAGATATGAGCCAGGTAATTCATTAGAATAACAGAGTAAGAAATTGTTATAAATTGGCTCTTGACTCCTTACCTATCTCAAAAATACTCATAACTATTCAAATATCTAAAACCTTTGTCTCTATAATTTTTAAAGAGCAGAACATTTTAGTGATACAATTTATTAGATATAAGTGATGAAATTTTTATTATAAAAATATAAGAAATCTTTTAACAATAGACTTTATTCTTATTTCTTAAACTCATATGCAGAAATTCATAATGTTTGTTTCCTAAAGACACCAAAATATTTATTTTTAATTTTCTGATCCACTCTTTTTTAAAATTTTTGTTATTTAGAGATTTTCATATATCAGTACTTTGTTATATTAGTTCCACCCTGCCCATACTTTCCCATATACCTGCCATGCTCTCCAACTCCCTCTAAAATTCATGGGTCTTCTTATTATTAGTATTATTATTATTATTATTTAAAAGGGAATGGTGGAAGTGAGCTATGTAACCGGAGGTTTCTCTCCCACTCGCCAGTTCCTAAATAACCACTCTGAGGCTTAATATTAATTGCAAACTGTTTGGCCTATTAGCTCAGGCTAATTATTAACTAGCTCTTACATCTTAAATTAACCCATTTCTATTAGTTTCATACATGTATGAATGTATATGACCTACTGAGTCCACTTATGAGTATATGTTGAGAGCTGACTAGGGTAGTCCTCCTCAGGAGGTAGTCCTTGAAGAAACTGATTCTCCATCTCTGAGCAGCCATTTACAGACAGCTTTTTATATAGGGGTGGAACCTAGCAAAATTTATGTCACTTATATTGGTTCATTCACTGGTGTTGTTATTATGCAGGTGTTTCATACTATTGTAATTTCATGGGTTCAATCTTTGTTGTGTCTAGAAGACACTGTCTACCAATGGTCACCTTGATCCTCTGACTTTTCTAATCTTTTTGCCACCTGTTCTTTGATTCATCCTGATCCTTAGGTGCAGGGGTTTCATTATAGATCTTTCAATTGAGCTTGGCCACTTTAGGGTCACTTATACTTTGCATGTTAAAGTAAAGAAAAAGAAGAGGTGGTGAACTTAAAGGGAATAGTGGCAGTGAGCTATGTAACCGGAGGTTTCTCTCTCACTCTCCAGTTCCTAAATAACCACTCTGAGGCTTAATATTAATTGCAAACTGTTTGGCCTATTAGCTCAGGCTAATTATTAACTAGTTCTTACATCTTACATTAACCCATTTCTACTAGTTTATATTTTATCACAAGAATCATGGCTTGTTACCTTACATATCACTTTTCTGGTAACTGCCGGTGTCTCCCAGACTCTGCCTTCTTTTCCCCTGTATCTTTGCTTGGATTGCCAGACTTTTTCTATCTGCCTGGCTATTGGTCAAATCAGTTTATTAATCAATGATGATAAAATATATTCACAGCATAGAAAAGTGTGTCACACATCAGAGATACATGTTGTGAATCTCTGTAATAGTCTGTATGTGTTTTTTAAAAAAGGTTGTGATAAGAGCTATTAACTCTCTGTGGGTATAAGAATAAGTATTTATAGACTCAGTGGCCCCTATCCATGGCTAGAAACCAATTATGAGTGAGCACATCCCATGTTCTTCTTTTTGGGTCTGGGTTACCTCACTCAGGATCGTATTTTCTATTTCCATCCATTTGCATGCAAAATTCGAGAAGTCATTGTTTTTTACCGCTGAATAGTACTCTAATGTGTATATATTCCACACTTTCTTCATCCATTCTTCCATTGAAGGGCATCTAGGTTGCTTCCAGGTTCTGGCTGTTACAAATAATGCAGCTATGAACATAGTTGGACAAATGCTTTTGTCATATGATAGGCATCTCTTGGGTATATTCCCAAGAGTGGTATTGCTGGGTCCAGGGGTAGGTTGATCCCAATTTTTCTGAGAAAGCGCCACACTGATTTCCAAAGTGGTTGCACAAGTTTGCAGTCCCACCAGCAATGGATGAGGGTACCCCTTTCTCCACAACCTCTCCAGCAAAGGCTATCCTTGGTGTTTTTGATTTTAGCCATTCTGACAGGTGTAAGATGATATCTCAAAGTTGTTTTGATTTGCATTTCTCTGATCGCTAAGGAGGTTGAGCATGACCTTAAGTATCTTTTGGCCATTTTAACTTCTTCTGTTGAGAATTCTCTGTTCAGTTCAGTGCCCCATTTTTTAATTGGGTTAATTATCCCTTTGAAGTCTAGTTTCTTGAGTTCTTTATATATTTTGGAGATCAGACCTTTGCCACTGAGTCTATAATTTGTGATCCTAAAGAAGCTAAACAAGAGGGTAAACCCAAGGAAAAACATATAGATATCCTCCCAGCTATGGGAAATAGACAAGATTGATGGGCAAAAAATTGGAATCTTGGGGGTGGGGTGGGATGGGGATGAGGGGTGATGGGGAGAGAAAAGTGTGAAGGAGAAGATGAGGGGAACTGGGGGAATCGGGGTGATTGGGGAGAAAGGAAGGTTGGATAGGGGAGCAGGGAAACTCATACCTTAGGTAAGGGAGCCACCTATGGTTGGCAAGAGACTTGAACTTGGAATGGCTACCAGATGCCCAGGGCAATGTCCCCAGTTAGTTCATTGGGGCACCTGAGGATAGGGAACCTGAAATGAACCTATCCTATAATCATACTGATGAATATCTTGCATATCGCCATAGAACCTTCATCTAGCGATGGATGGAGATAGAGACAGAGACCCACACTGGAGCACTGGACTGAGCTCCCAAGGTTATAATGAGGAGCAGAAAAAGAGAGAACATGAACAAGGAAGTTAGGACCATGAGGGGTGCACCCAACCACTGAGACAGTGTGGCCGATCTATTGGGAGCTCACCAAGGCCAACTGGACTGCTACTGAAAAAACATGGGATAAAACCGGACTCTCTGAATGTGGCGGACAATGAGAGCTGACGAGAGGCCAAGGAGAATGGCACAGGAACTTTCATCTGGCGATAGATCGAGAGAGAGACAGAGACCCAATTTGGAGCAACGGTCTGAGCTCTTAAGGTCCAAATGAGGAGCAGAAGGAGGGAGAACATGAGCAAGGAAATCAGGACCACGAGGGGTGCACCCACCCACTGTGACAGTGGAACTGACCTATTGGGAGCTCTCCAAGGCCAGCTGGACTGGGACTGAATAAGCATGGGTTGAAACTGGACTCTCTGAGCATGGCGGACAATGAAGGCTGATGAGAAGCCAAGGACAATGGCACTAGGTTTCGATCCTAATACATGACCTGGCTTTGTGGGAGCTTAGCCTGTTTGGATGCTCACCTTCCTGGGCCTGGATGGAAGTGGGAGGACCTTGGTCTTCCTGTAGGGCAGGGAATTTGGACTGCTCTTCAGTATCGAGAGGGAGGGGGAATGGACTGGGGGGAGGAGAAGAGGAGTGGGGATGGGGGAGGGGAGTGAGGGAGAGGACAATATGTGGGAGGAGGGGGAGGGAAATGGGAAACGGGGAGCAGTTGGAAATTTTAATTAAAAAAATAAAAAAATAAACTTTCAAAAAAAAGAATAAGTATTTATTGTACAGGTAGAATTTATATTGGTTTAGGAAAATGACAATAGTAAGTTCTCTGAGGTCTGTGACTTCTCCAACCCAAAGTATTTGGTAAAATTTACCAAATTAGACATTCATTCCACTTCTTGAGCAGCCTTACTCTAAACAAAGGCATTGGTTACCCCCATGATAAAATTGCTACTGTTGAACCACTGGAGATATATGTTCTGGCTGGTCATGACTGTGGTTCACAGGCTTTGAAGATAGGCAGGACTATTGATTATTTTTCTCTCTTGGCTGTTCCAAAGCACCTTCAGATACTGTAAGATCTAGTTTTTACGGAGGAGGCTGCCATTCCAGTTCTAGATCAAGTCATCCAAGCCCTATATCTGGAACGTATGTTACCTTCAGTAATGGGCTTTTACCTTCAAATTCTGAGAGGCAACTAAGGGCAAAAGCAATAGCATATATTATTTTGAAAGCCTCTTGGGCCCTGCTGACCAACAACTCTGAAAGAAGTTTCCCATGTCTAGCAAAAGGGTTTAATTAGATGTTCTATGGTTCTTGCAGGGAGCATTATCACTTCATGTGGTATAGCTCTATTTCAAATGTGTGTTTGTGTGTTAAGTATGCTTAAAAAGTAAAGTTTCTCTATGGTGTTTTTAAAAACTTTTATTTTATTAACACCCTTTTTTTCCATGCCCTCTTTCCAGTTAAAATCCCCACATTTTGCCAGTGTTCTTCTTTATGATACAAAGCCACTATGCTCTGTTATTTTATATTTTGTTGATTTACTTTGTCTCTATATTACTTCTCTTCTCAATCATCAAACTATTAAAATATTTTTCCCTAGTGCTGGGTTTTGAGCTGGGTTCCCTTGTGTTAGGTCAATGCTTTGTTCACATTAATACTTAAGTCTTTTCCTTTGATTCTGATTTTTGATTTTATCTTAATCTAATAAGCATCATTTTAGGAGGAACACCCACTTGTTTGTCCTAGCCATGCAGAACTGAAATAACCACACAGAAATTGTATTAATTAAATCACTGCTTGACTCATTAACTCTAACTTCTTAATGGCTAACTCTCACATCTTAATTTAATCAATTTCCATTAATCTGTATCACCACAAGGTCATGGCCTACCAGCAAAGTTTTGGCATGTCTTCAGCAGCCACAGCTTCATGGTGTCTGGCTCTAACTCCACCCTTCTTTCTTCCAGCATTCAGTTCCATCTTCCCCACCTACCTATGTTCTGTCCTATCAACAGGCCAAGGCAGTTTCTTTATTCATTAACCAAGAAAAGAAACACACAGACAGAAGGACCTCGAACTCCATTTCCCCTTTTCTGTTTTAAAATGGAAGGTTTTAACTTTAACATGGTAAAATTCTAGCAAGAATTACAGTTACAATATTTATATCTACTTTATCTTTTATCATAACTAAGAAAAACTATAACTGTAACTATAGTTCTTCAACTCTATCAAGACTCCAGAAGGATATAATATTGCTTAAGTAATCAAGAACTGCATTGTAAGCACTTCCAAAATTCTAGAAATGACAGAGACATCTCATTGCCTGGAGAGTCACTCAAAGTTGTTTTGTATCATTGGGGAATTCATCTTCAGCCTACAGGCCCAAAGTATACTGCAGACATTTTCATGAAGCAGGAAATTACAAAGACAGTTCAGTCACTTTCTTCTGAATCCTGCAGAATGTCTTGCAGACTCTTTCATGAAGCAAGAACCCAAAGGATCATCTCACCTTTAGACAAATTCAGCACCAATTTCTCTGTTGGTCCTGCATGTCCAGTTCATCAAGTAATGCAGGCAAGAGTTGTTTCTTGCAAAAATGGCTAACTATCTCCCTAAGGAGCCTCTTCGATGCCCATCTTCCTTTTGAAGCAACTAGTGCTGCCAGGAACAGATGTTCCTCACTGTCATAAAAAGTCTTAAGTTTTTAAACATTTTAAAATGTATTCTGACAGTCTCTGAAAGATTTGAAGAATACCTATCTAACTGTAATATATCTCTATACATCTAGAAAATCTAACTAACATGACTACAAGCTTGACTATTATTGATGGTTATTTATTAATTCATATTTCTTAACACTATACACTACATTTTTAAATGAGCTACACAAACACAATACCTTAATCAAGATCAGAAATATACATATAGCAAGACTGACCTTAAATTTGCATCCATAATTTGTAAAAATTAAAAGGGTTTCAATTGAAATTGTCACTTGTTTCTCTTACCCTTTTGTTACATCAATAGACAGTGTGTATGCCAATATCAATATAAAATATATTTATTGTCTTAAAATTGAGGAGAAAATATAAATACAGTGAAATGGAGATCAATGGAAATGACTCTAAAATAAACAAATTATTCCATAATCTATTCCACTATAACTTTATAGATCTCACCAGAATCTGTAGTAAATATAGTATCACAAGAAGGATTGCTTATTAATACAATGAAACACACACACACAGCACACACAGACCCTACAGGATCTTGCACAAGCTGATAAAAAAACAATATGGATAGTAAAAGAAATATCAATTTGGTGAAGAACTTTTATTGAGTTTAATTTATCTACACTTTGCTGAATGAATTAATTTATAATTTAGAAAGAATAAAAACTCATACAATTTTATTTAGTATTTCTTTTGAAGATACTTGATCTTATAATTTACTTAAAGGAAAGTCCTTGTGTATATTCTTCACAAATGAAACTAATTGCCATCTAGCTAATACTATCATTAGCATCTATTTCAGACAGATAATGTTTGTTTTTATTAAATAGCAAATTTCTTAAAGATATATATGTATTAGTTTCACAAATATACATAAATATACATATATAAATCAGTTTTGACAATTGGTTTTTTTTAATTAGACCATGAACTTCTACCAGAAATACTAACTTTGAGTAGCAAGGATAAAATGACTGTTGCTGAATAATTGTTTCAAATAATAAAGTAGCTGGTTGAGTAATACTCTGAGATTTGAGAAATATTTTGTTATCTTGATTCATAGAAGGTACAAGCCTGAATAGCAATGGTGTTTGGTACTTGTTTCAGTTGATGCTGAGCTTAAAATGTAAATTTATGCAGCAATTAGAGGATCATTTGTGTAGAAACACAGCAAATTTCAGATAATATGAAATTGCTACAAGCTCTTAGACAGGGTGAGAACCTTACAGGCTCATTATAAACTGTGAGATGAAGTGTTATGTTTTCATAGGCATTCTCTATTAATGTTGACGGGATGAGACAACTATTTATTATCCTTGTTAACTATATCAAGATTCATCCTTTCTTCATCACAACCTCATCTTGGTATAATTAAAATTTTGTCTTTGCAAACTTTAATCCTTGGTATACTATTATTAACCAAATTAGAAGTTCATAATTTAAGCTGGAGAAGTGGGGATTTAGCTGTTTTCTATCACTTTATTTTTTAATTGTTATTGTGCTCCTAAATGTGACAGATTCATAGCATTTGGATATTCCAGCAAAGTGATCAAAATATATCTTAGTATTAATTCTAAATAATAGTGTGCTGTAAGATAGTGAATACGTGCTTTCTATAGAACAATTCCTTTGTGATTTTATAAATAAGATTTCCCAGAAGAAAGAATCCTGGTACAAATAACAGTCTTTATAAAACTGGACTGGATCTAAAAAAAGCATGGGATAAAACCGGACTCGCTGAACATAGCAGACAATGAGGGCTGCTGAGAAGTCAAAAACAATGGCACTGGGTTTTGATCCTACTGCACGTACTGGCTTTGTGGGAGCCTAGGTTGTTTGGATGCTCACCTTACTAGACCTGGAAGGAGGTGGGAGATCCTTGGACTTCCCACAAGACAGTGAACCCTCACTGCTATTCAGGCTGCTGAGGGAGGGGGAGTTGATTGGGGTAGGGGGAGGAAATGGGAGGCGGTGGAGGGGAAGAGGCAGAAATCTATAATAAATAAATAAATGAATGAATGAATAAATAAATAAATAAAAGAAAATGATGCTGTGGGAAGTATGGTCTGAGAATTGACCAATGCACTCCAGTGCAAGATCAATGCACATTTAAGAGTTTCTCCTCAAAAAACTACTCAATTTGGAATTTCTGAGACATATAATGAGTATCAACTTTTTATTTTCTCTTACTAAATTTTAATGCCGATGTTTCAGTGGGTTAGAGAAAAAACACTGATACTTTAAGTTGGCCAGATATCTTTGTTTAAAAAGGTGTCGGGCAAATTATTTAATGATGAAATTATGCTAAAAACAATACCCTTTTGGTAATAACAGTGTAATATTTCAACAGTAAAAAAGACATATGTACTATTTAAGTGACTTTTAAGATACTGATACATAAATCTTGAAGTTAGTGGACTCAGATGAATTACTCTAGTTTCAGATTTTCTCCTGTCCTCCTCGCTCTTACTTCCTCCTTCCACCTCCATCCTTCTCTTCTGATCCTCCCTCCTTCCCTTTCTCCCTCCCTCATCCTGTCTTCCTTCATCATTCCTCCCTTGTTATGTAACTTAAGTTAGTATTTTGACCATTTGCTCTCTCATAGACAACAAAGTTCACATTTATTAATAGTCTCAGTTATGACAACTGTTTTCATGTCATGAGTCTAACAAAATGATTCTGGATTAATCAGTTCAATGAGTGAAATTTATTCAGAGTTCTAGAAACAGTTCTCTGTTATTTTGTGAAGGCTTAGCTATGGAGACACATACCATGTGTGAAAATGCTTCTCTATCACCCACTAGAACAGAGAGGATCATCAATATTACTCAAAAAAAAAAAAAAGCCCGTATGTCAACACAAAACCCGCCTAGGCATGTAATGTGACTATCAGTCCCCATCCACCATCTAAAACAACAAATATTTATCAAGCCCTAAGTAATATCACATAAAACCATTAATTTTGATTATTCATCTACTTACTGAATTTTATATTTTTCCTATTTATAGAAAAATGATTATCACGAAAACATAACTTCAAGAGACCAAGTAAAATAGTAAGACTAATAGAAGAAGGTTAAGTCATGGGAATGTGGTAAAAATGTATAGTACATATGTGTGAAACTGTCAAAAATAAGTTAAAAATAGAAATTTCATTAGGTGCTTGTCAGTTCCCAAATTTATGGGAACCACTATAGCATAAAGTTTCTTACTCACAGGTATACATATTTGTCAAATACATAATCTCTCTTTCTAGCCTGCATGAGGCCATAGGTTCAATCCTTAGTCCCACACTCCCAAATAAAGGAAGCATCACGATCATAGTCAGTCTCAAGACTTTGGGAAGCATTGCACCTTTTCTCATCCAGAATTCCTTCTTTATGATTTTTTTTAAAAAAATCTGAATATAAAATTTCTTCTGCAGCATTATTACAAGTTTCAGACTTACTTTCTGACGGGGGGGAGAAAGAAGAAAGAAAAAAGAAAAGATCTTTCTAAGAATGTTTAAATAGCTGTCGTCACTGACTATAAAGGTTAATACTCAGCATCATGAATGCACTGTCAGTTATGTAACAGAATTGTTATATTTCTCTCTTTGGAATTGACTTTTAATTGTATGCATGTGCACGTGTATGTGTATTTATGCACGTGTATGTGTATTTATGCACATGTATACATGAGGGCAGGTGCCCAATGAGATTAAAATTAAGTTGTTGTGGGGGCATCTATTCCTCTGGAGCTGAAGTTACAGGCAACCCTGAGCCACCTCTGGGAACCAAACTCTGGATTTCTACTACAGTGAAAAGTGTTCTTAAAAGCCGGGCGATGGTGGCGCACGCCTTTAATCCCAGCACTCGGGAGGCAGAGGCAGGCGGATCTCTGTGAGTTCGAGACCAGCCTGGTCTACAAGAGCTAGTTCCAGGACAGGCTCCAAAGCCACAGAGAAACCCTGTCTCGAAAAACCAAAAAAAAAAAAAAAAAAGTGTTCTTAACAGTTGTGTCAACTCTCCAATCTGACCTGTGTTTCTTTGTAGTATGACATGTCATGCCAAATTGACAACTTTTTATTATTTACCCAAATTTCACCTTTCTTAGTAATGCACCTCTTTCTTGTCTGTAAGTCTTAATGGAAAAGTGTTATTAATTGCTTTTCCTTTTTGTGAAATGCAAAATGGAATTTGTTTTCATATCATACATTAGCCACTGATAAGAATCATTCTTCTGTTTATTTGCTATACCACCATTGTGCCGTGGCTATCTCTAGTTTTATGATACCTATTTTCATATAATTCTCCAAATACCTGCATTGCATATATAAAATTTTTAAAGCTGCATTAAATTATGCTAAAATTTTTGTCATATTCATAATTCAAATATGTATTACTAATTTCCTCTTAGTTGTAACATTAAAGTCTGATTCATTCTTTCTTTCTATTGTTTCTGGATGTCCCACAATATTGAAACCAAATCTGTTTTGCATGGTTCTATCTCTGGGAAAATGTATTTGTTAGGCAAGGTCTCTGTGTAGACCTTAGGGAAAGTCCAGAGCTGTCCAAAGTGTGGCTCTCACAGCCAATCATCATTTCCCAAAGTTACCAGAAACACTGTACACTTTCTGAAGGCAGAGCCCATTCCTTTTCACATTCTCCGCAATCTCACCTCTTCCCCGTCTCGCTCACAAAACAGCTCTCTTGTCCTATTTTTGTCTTTCCCTTTTCAGTGTTTACGGTTCTTTCTTGCAGAAAATCCCCTAGTCTCATCAACTGTTATAGTCTAAGCCCTTGCTTCCAATTTTGTTTTCTTCACATAATTTTCTGTTTCAGTGGATTCTCTGCACATCTGTGAAAGAAGTCTCAGAAGAACCATAACAATGAACTCCAACAGATCTGTATGAATTCAGATATTAGGTACCTGGGCTGGGGGCAAGATGTTCACCATTCAACATTGTACTGAAGTCCTCAATGGTGAGAAGTTCACAAAAAAAAGATGTCATAACTATAGGGGAAACAGAAGGCCATTAAAAGGTAGTCCATAAGAAGGCAGCATTGTCCAGGTTAGTAGAGTCCACACAATGTATGGACAGAGAATTAGAACATTGCTTTCCCTAAACATTAGTTCCAGATATACGAGACAAAGTCTTAGAATATGGGACAAATTAATTTTTTTCCTGTCATTGTCCATGAAAAAAAAAAAGAACAATTCTAAGAGCTAGAGAAAATGAATGTTTCCCCATCAAGTGTGCATAAGAGAGTCAAAATAAGGATGGATTCTCAGAAAATGAGCGTAGATGTGGCTTCTCTCACAAGATGTCTGTGTATGTGTGTGTGTTATATAAGGTATATATATATATACCATATATATGTATGTGTGTATGCATATATATACATGATTAGTGGACAAGGAGTTCCTATGCTTTTGAATAAAATATATGAAAACAGAAAACCATCTATAATCCCCAGAAAAGTCCTCCCACTCTATATACAATCTGAGCCTGCTATCCACAGCTATGGTAACAAAACAAGAAGAAACTCATATTACAGATTTTTCTTGCACTATGAAGTTAGAGAAAATTCAGAAGTTTAGAAAATTGTTGGCATTCAAAAGAAGCTTAATATTTTAACATGTTCAAAGCACAAGAATGAATTGGAAGAAGACTGTAAGACAGGGCTAGGTAGTTCCTAGGGAAATGATTTCCCTCCTATTGTCATCAACAAATGCTTAGCTTTAGGACAATCTCATTCATGCCAAGAAAATGTTGAATAAAACTCGAGCAAAGCCCATAGAAACAGATGCCATGAACATATATCTTTCCTAATATCAATTAGTGGAAAAGTGAATGGAATGAGAACTGGACCTGTCTCTGAGTACCTCTTGATCTTGAAGAGCATACTATGTGGATAAAAGGGAGATATTTTAATTACATCAGAGTTTTCTGCAGATAGAGATGTAAAGGTTAGTAATCCTAAACTTACTAAGGTGTCTTCTGGGTTTGTACGTGCTCTTTGCTTTCATCACTGAGAAATCTAAATGTGTTTATGAGGTTTGCCAAAGTCTCACAGTAGCAGATGTCCAACATAATTATAATTACATTTCCCCAGAGTATCAGCAAGCATCCATCATCCTAACAGGAGCATCTTAGAAAAGAACACCAACTATAAGACTGAGCATTTTCCAATCCTGAGGGTGTCCCTTCAGGATTAAATCTCTGGATGGACAATACGATGATCACAGTAGTTGATATTTGTTATCTATTCCCAGAAAAGGGTGACAAATAAATCTGATGGGTGTTTTGCGTTAAGAATTATGGATGAGCTAAAAGCAAGTGGATGGTTGTGAATTAAGACTGTGCAATACAAACTCTGGGTGCTCAAGCAAAGCTCTGGAAAATGGCTTCAAAGCACAATACTTGTCTCAAACAGAGTATCCATCTTGCTCTCCTGGTGAAGACATCTTAGCATAATAAAAAGCTAATGATGAGGAGAATGGCCCTGGCCCTTGGCCTATGAAAATAAATTGGAATCATTGTGAAAGGTGAACTTTCCTGTAAGCCTGCCACGCAGTGGATAATGACTTTTTCTTCAGACCTGGGCACTGTTACTTCCCGAGGCTCATGAACTGAGCTCTCTTCACTTACGTGGAAGGTTTTAGTATTGCTGTAGTATTTTTTCATGTTTGCTTTGTTAGAAGTAATTCTTTCTCTCCAAGTGGCAGGTGACTGTGCATATGATTTTGTTTTCAGCATCTCAAGAATATGTCCATTAATCAGTGTGACCCTAAATAGTCATAACACCAAACTCTGTGCAGTGTTGGGAAACTCCTCTTAGGGCTTATGGATGGAAATCTAAAGGTAATGTGGTAGTTTATACACAGAAATAACCAAGACTGCTCTGTTCACACTTTCAGTGCACTAGGACTTCTCTTTTCACACCTATAGTGTTATAAGAGCTTAGTGAAAGTAATCGGTTGAATATTCACAAGTAGGATGCAGTTGCTATAAGAGATCATAGTAGGACTACAGGATTAAAGGTAAAGAGCCCATAAAATAGATGGAGCAGTAAAGAACTCAGAAAGGAAGGAAAGGAAATTAGCAATACAGATTTTGCTTGACTAAGAATGTGGCTGACAATAGCTAGTATGTGTTTGAAATACTTTTCTATTTTGGTGTTTATGTCTGAAACTCAAACTGACTTCAAAAGATATGACCTTTTAGAAATTTACTGCATCTAGTCTTTGGTATCATGTTAAAAATTTTATGCTAATTTTTGGCATCCATTTATGATTAGCTTTACATTGTATGAACATAATGTTATAAAGGATGATATATTGGTTGACCACGTCATTTTGGTGAGATCAAAGCATTAGAGGCTATATTGTTTAGATTACTTGAGGTAGGAGACATCCTACTCTAAGTAACACCTATCCCTGTCCTGTGGTCTTAGACCTTATATACAGTAGAAAGAGACTTGAGCTCAAATATTTATATTCTTCTGTGCTTTCTGACTCTGGTCAGCTATCATAAGCTGCAGCTCCTGTGACTTCTGTACCATGCTGGACTATAACCATAAAATGAGAGCCTCTGTAAACCCTTTCTCTCTTAAGTTGTTTTTACAGGATATTTTATTACAAAAACAGGAAAAGTAACTAAAACAGACGATTTACAATGAGTCTGTGGTATATATCAGATGGAAAAGTGAGAGTTCTCTGAACTCTTTGTAAGAGAAAAACAATGAGGAAAAAAATGGATCCATAAGGAGGAAACCGGATACATGGGAATTAACTGGATACTGGACATAAGAAGTGTGTCAGCTCACAAGTTCAAGTAACCAGCTACACATTACATTAATAAAAAATAATAAAACTTGGAGGAAGAATAAGTGGAGCAGGGATAGGGAAAACCATGAACTTGGCTTAGCTCGTGATGATTTTGGAAAAGTACTGATATATCCAGAGATTTTAGTAGACTCTCGAAAGTATACTCCGATGATTCAAAGTAAGTATCTATTTGGTGGAAGTTGGTAATATTGAAAAGATTTGATTACTTAGGCAATGGCTTGGTTACTCTTCTTTAAATAGGAAAAACATCCAGAAGGATTCTTACACAAAAACTCCCATGAGTTAACTTGATGGAGAGTCTTGTGAGAACAAAATTACATCTGCCACACAAAGGAGAAATAACATAAAGGGCACTGTAAGCGAAAGACAAACAAGTTCCACTAACTTTATTCAGGCTCTTTCAGCAGAGAGAGTACTTGAGAGCAGAGTGGTTTTCCTTTAAACTTTTACAGAGAGGCAGAAGAGTGACTAAGGATGGATTGTATGTGGCCTTGGATTCTGCAGCATGAAAATCAACAAAAGATAATGTCACTGAGATCAAGAGAGGATAAACATTAAGAGTAAAAGGGTACTTGTCAGTTAAATCAAGGCAAAGGAGACACAGCTGACTGTTTCTCCCTCAACAGAAAGAACAGTGAGGTTACAATGAAGAGTTTGAGGATGGCTACCAAACAATTCAGATGCCATATGGTATACACTAGTGAAATATGAACAGAGTTACATTCTTTCATAATTGTATAGAGTAAATCTTATAAAAACAATGTGCCAGAAATAAAAGATATGCCCATGATTTAGAGGTAGAAATAAAGTAATGAATGTAAAAGACAGCATTATTATTCTATTGTCACAAATTAAAAATTTATACTAATGTAACAACATTTTGGTAAGTGATAGAACCACACATATGAAATTGATGATAGAAAAATTAAGATATCTAAGAGATAGTAAAGGCAAAATAAAGATCATGGAAAATAATCTGATTAAATAAGTACACATCTAAATAGATAATAATCTTTTTTGAAATTGATGCAATTTATTATGAGTTTAAAATAGGTTAATATTTTGGTGAATAGAACTAATGTAAAGAGGAGACAATTAAGCATGAAAATGCTGATCTCTGAGGGAGAAGACACAGAACACATTACAGGCAGAAGTGTAGCACACACTTGTGCCTTGGGTGCTAAGATTATCCTTGACTACTATGCAGGAGTCATACTAATATGCCCCATTGACACAGGATGTGGAAAACACAGTGTTCAGAAGAGCAAGAGGCTGCAAGTGACAGGCTTATTTCAACACTGAAAGATCCCCAGGGTTATAAGTGATTTATAAAAGATATTTGACAAACATAATGAAATTACTAATGTCCCAAGAAGGCTTGGTTCTCATAAGTGAACTTCGAGATAGTCTGTGTCTAGGGAAATATTCCTGTAACCAGCAGCATCATAATAGAAGAGAACATGATCTCAGGTCAAACAGGAAATTCTATATTAGCTTCTCATTATACAATTTGAGCAGAAATATAAACAAAGGCTGTTGATATTATCTAGGAAGGCTCTTGCTAATTATATATATGTATATATGTGTGTGTGTATGTTCGTATGTATGTATATATACTTTGATAATTCCATACAGTGTGTTTTGATTATATTCTCATATCCCCCACTCTGCCTCCCCTCACACCCAATACAGTGTCCATTTTTGCTTTGTTTTTGAAAAGCATCAAAAGCAACGTGAACTGCCTAAATATTCTTGGAAGTTTGGCCTTTCAGTGTAGTGTGGTCAACTTATCAGGGGTTCTACTCTGTTACTAATTTTAAATCACCTTAACATTTTAAAATTGCAAATTTCAGGTAAAAATTGCTCAAAATATATCATCTTTTGTCTTTTCTGTACTTCAATTCTTCTGACTAGTGTGGATGTATACACATTGTGTCTGTGGTGCATACATATCTGTGTACATGTATTCAATGTATGTATATATGTGAGTGTGTGCTTGCTGTGTGTGCATGTTGCATGTGTAGTGGTTGAGAGGATGATGTTACATGTCTTCCTTTTCTGCTCTCTACATTCCTTCTGAAACACAATCTCTGGCTGCATAGTGATCACATTTTCATGGCTAGACAGAATCCAGATGTTTTCATATACCTAGTGCTAGGGTTACAGACAGCTGCCTGCAAAACTGACTTTTCCAAGGGTGCTGAGTCCTGAACTTTGCTTGTAGAGAAAGCACTTTACTTAGTGTTGCTCCCCTAAGTCCCACTTTTGGTATTCACATTTCTTCAAATTCTATAATCCACTATGATCTGAATGTTGCATTTTATGTAAATTGTTTGTTTGTTCTGTTTTGCTTTGCTTAATGCTTGCCTAATCTTGTCTACTTTATCCATTATAACATATTTTTCATTGATATTAGGAGAAAATCAAATATCTACAAAAGAATATTAAATATATTTTCTTTTTTTGTTTTTATATATTTTACATACCAACTGCAATTTCCTTACCCTCTCTCCTCTCCTTCTACTCCTTCCCACCACTTCCCCCTATCCTCCATCTCCATTCAGTAGGGTAAGACCTCCCATGAGAATCAACAAAGCATGGCACATTAAGCTGAGGCAGGACCAAGCTCTTCCCCTCTGCATTAAGGTCGAACAAGGCATCCCACCATAAGGAATAGATTCCAATGAGCCAACTCAAGCATCAGGAACAGGTCCTGGTCCCAGTGCTTGGGGTCCTACAAAAGACTAAACTACCTATTGTCACCCAGATGCAGGGGAGCCAAGATTGGTCCCTTTCTGGCTCCCTAGCTATCAATCCAGAGTCCTTGAACTCCCATAAGCTAAGGACTGCTGTCTCTGTGGGTTTGCCCATCTCATCCTCCACCCTTTCTTCATCTGAACTCCTGGAGCTTGGCCCAGTTTTTGGCTATAAATCTCTGCATCTGCTTCTATTAAGTACTGAATGAAGGCTCTATTATGACAACTAGGGCAGTCACCAAGATGATCACAGGGGAAGGCAAGTTCAGGGACACTTTCCACTACTACGAGGAGTCTTAGCTGGGGTCACCCTTTTCCCAGAAACCTCCCTGGCACCAGGTTACTCCCTAACCACATAATACCCCCCTCTATCAAAGTACTTCCCCATAACTCTCTGTTGAACAAAGGCTGCTTGTTGGTTCCTGGCTGCTCAGCCCAGAAATAATCACACAGAAACTATATTATTTAAATCAATGCTTGGCCCATTAGATCTAGCCTCTTATTACCTAACTCTTACATATTAACTGAACCCAATTCTATTAATCTATGTATCATCATGTGGCAGTGTCTTACCAGGTAAAGTTCCATCATCTATCTCCAGTGGGGCTACATGGCTTCTCTCTGACTCTGTACTTCTTTCCCCAACATTCAGTTTAGTTTTCCCTGCGCTACATCCAAAACAGTTTCTTTATTCATTAATGGCAATCACAGCATACTGAGGGAAATTCCACATCACCTCCCCTTTTCTGTTTAAATAAAAAGGAAGGCTTTAAATTTAACATGGTAAAATTACATATAACAAAACAGGTGTCAAGCAAGAATTGCAGTTACAATATTTATATCTACTTTATCTTTTATCATAATTAAAAAAAGCTATATTTACTTTCTATCTGTTCTTTAACTACATCAAAGATTCTAGGATATAATATTACCTAAGTAAACAGGAAGTGCATTGTAAGCAACTTTCAAAACTCTAGAAATGACAGAGACATATTGCTGCTTGGACAGTCACCCAAGTTCTTCTGTACCCTAGGGCATCCATCTTCAGCCTACAGGCCCATAGCTTCCAACAGATTTTTCCATGAAGAAGGAAATTTCAAAGACAGCTCCACCTATATTGGCAGTTTGTCAATAATTTTCTTCTGTGTCCTGCAGAATGGCTAGCAAGCTCTTTCATGAAGCAAAAGCCCTGAAGGACAATCTCACCTTTAGGCAAGTTCAGCAGTCATTTTTCTGTGGGTCCTGCATATCCAGTTCATAAAGAAGACCAGGAAAAAGCAGTTTCTTTCCCAAATGGCTAACCAACTCCATAAGGAGCCTCTTCAATGTCCATCTTCCTCTTGAAGTAGACTGGTGCTAACAGAAGCATATGTGTCTGTCTTATTGTCATGAAAAATCCTAAGTTCTTAAACATTTTAAATGTCATATTGTGTAGTCTCTGAAAGGTTTGAAGAATGCCTATCCATCTGAAATCCAACTCTGTACATCCATAAAACCTAAATATCATGACTACAAGCTTGACTATTATAGATGACAATCTATTACATTACGTTTTAATTACATTACACAAACACAATACCTTAATCAATAGCAGAAATATATATACTTTATATTATATATTTATATTTATATTTCAATATATATACATATATACTGAAAATCAGGCTATTTCTTACTTTTATATGCTATCCTGTACACACACACACACACACACACACACACACACACCAGGATCCATATCCTAGTCTACAACTTCAGAAGAATTCTGTTTTATCTGAGATGAGGCCAGATCAAGGGATCCCAGGTCAAAAGACTAGAAAGGAAAAAGCAACCAAGGAACAAAGCACCAATCCAACAAAGACAAATGACAAACACAGAAATCAACACACAGATCTATAACCATCTCAAATCTAGATGCCTAAATACTAGTGTAAGAACAAAATCATTCACAGACAGGGCAATATGGCATCATCAGATCCAAGCTATTCCACAACACCAAGACCTGAGCAACTCAACACAGTTGAAGCACAAGAAAATGACCTTGAAATCAACTTTATGAACATGATAAAGGTCATTAAAGAGGTTTTGAAAAAGATCCCTTAAAGAAAGTAAGGAAAAGATGAACAAAAATTTGGAAGAAATCAATAAATCCCTAAAATAAAGCCACGAAAAGACAAATCTACAGAAACAGAACATCTAGCATACTGAACTTGTAAAGATCAAGGGTTCACTTTGGCTCATGCTTTCAAAGACTTCAACCCATCACTGAACAGTTTTGTTTCAATGTCTTAAGGCACAGTAGACTACCATAGAACAGAGGTCATAATGGAAAGACAAATGCTTTACTCTGGAACAAAAATTAAAATAAAAGAACAAAACAGAGAAAGGCAGGTGGCAGGGGTTGGGTGGGGTGGGGTAGGGAAGTGAAATTAGGGCAAAAGAGAGGGAGGAGAGATACACAAGGTATAACTATGAAAGCCACATCCCTAGTGACATACTTATACCAACCAAGCCACAGCATATGGTATCACACATTAACCAGTAACTCTAGCCTCAATCAACTTTTAATAATACCACCAAGCCTCCAAAACATGAATATATGAAAGGAAAGTCTTTATCCAAATCATTGTTGTCATCCTTAAGAATGGAAATGAATGCATAATTAACATATAAATGCATATCAATTAATTCAATATACAAAAAAGTTTATACACATAAATTTAATAAAAATTAAAGGAGAAATATAAGAAATATCAAAAAATAACACAGTGGGTTAAGCTTAATCATAATGATTAATTACATTTTTAAAAACTACTAAAGAAGACAATAATCACGCTTCTTGTTTTCCCTAGAGAAATAGTGGCATAAACTACAGAACCAGTGCATACATTTTATTTTTTTATCATTTCAAACACATATGTTTATTTTGTTTGCTTTTGAAAAAAGGTCTCATGTTACTCAAATTGGTCTCAAATTCAAGCAAGCCTTGCCTTGAATTCTGAACCTCTGGCCTCTGTCTCTGAAAGTCTGGGTCTATGGGGTACACTACCATGCCTGGCTTCTTGCATGCATTTCATCAGGTCAGTTTATATGCACTCCTTACTTCCTTTTTGTGTTGTACCTGTTTTACTATTCTTTGAGGTAGATTTGCTTTCCCTGCCTCTTATACTTCTTTCCCTCTACTTTTCCTGGGCTAGTGAAGTTCTCCTTAGTCAACTATTACTTCTTTCATTAAAGCTTGAGGTTGAAAACTTTATTTACTTAAAACAATTTATGCACCAGTTTTCTGTTTACAACTGTTTTTAATATTTAATATATTTATCATCTAATGTGTTTTAATTGAAGTAGAATTACATTCCTTCCCCAAGTCAAATTTGTAAGTTACATGTCATTTATTTTCTTAATCCTCTGTGGTTCAATGTTCTTATATAAAAATTTTACGCTTTAAGCATTCTCTGGAACTCTTAACATTGTAGGCTTTTATTGGTCCCAGGACAAATTTTATTCTGTTGTCAATATCATACTTAAGAAATATTCTTTTCCTGTATTTTATTGATATATATTTAATGATTAAAATCCACATATGTAAGGCATACAATGTGATGGTTTCTTCTGTGTATGCATCTTGAATTAATGACCACAACTCCAGAAGATAATAGCACTTATCATCCTTCACAATTTCCTTTGTTCTTCATGTTTGTGATTACAGTGAATTATCACAGCAAATTTCAAGTAAATAATACATTATTAACTTGACAAACACACTCCATATTGTTTGTGAGCTCCCAACATGTATTAATCTTATAAACTAACAATTCAGTTTCATAGCCTTTTCTTTCATTTTCTTTTGTATGTGTGGAATGCATACACAAATACACATCTGTTTGCACAGATGTGGCCACAAGTTATGTATGAAATTGAGTGTGTGTGTGTGTGTGTGTGTGTGTGTGTGTGTGTGTGTGTGTTTGGAGAGAGAGAGAAGAGAGAGAGAGAGAGAGAGAGAGAGAGAGAGAGAGAGAGAGAGAGAGAGAGAGAGAGAGAGTCAAGTATTGCCAATATGGCTCTCCTTGCCATTGAACTTGCCCTTGGGAGATTCTCTGACTACCTTCCAAAGCTAGAGTTACAGGGAGGCTGCCATGCACACCCAGTATGCTGCTTATGTGAGAAGCACTTTTACCACTGAGTTCACTTTCCAGACAAACATATTTCTCTCTCTCTCTCTCTCTCTCTCTCTCTCTCTCTCTCTCTCTCTCTCTCTCCCCCCTCCCTCCCTCCCTCCTTCCCTTCCTCCCTTCCCCTCTCTCTCACACACACCACACACACACACACACACACACACACACATCTTTTAAGTATTTTAAAGATGTTTTTCTGCATGAGTGTTTGGCCTGCATGTATCTCTGTGTACCACTGGCCCTTAGAGATAAGAAAAGATCATCAGATCCTCTAGAACTGAAGGAACAGATACTGTAAGACATCATGTGTGCTGGAAATAAAACCCAGCTTCTCTGGAAGAGCAGTCAGTGCTCTAAACCACTGATCAATCTCTCCACACCTTTCTTGTGTGGGTTGGGTTTTTTGTTGGGGGGAGGAGTCTCACCAAGGCAAGATTTGTACTTGTCCTATAGGATGAACTCCAGATTCTTTTATCTCTGTATGCCAGGTGTTTAAACAACAGTTGTGCATATGCCACCATGGTGGGTTAACAAGAACTTTTTTTTATTAATGTTAAAGTTTTATGACAAAGAACTTGCAAATAAAAAATGCAGTGTTTACTAAGTTTTAAAGTTTCCCTGTAATAAATCAATGGAAACAACACAAATAAAAATAGACTTATAATTATATATAATTATTCAACTTAAAGATATAAATTTTTGCATTCATATTTAAGTCTATAGACATGCCATATAATAAGAATAAGGGAAATACTATTATGATGTGTCATAACTAAGAAGTCTGAGAAGTTAAGAATGGATTGCAACTCTAAAAATCAGATAATGGTGTACTTTTTTGGTTACTAACTCCATTGATCTACACATTTTACTGTTTTTCTTCTAAGTTATAGAAAAGGAACATTTATATCTCTATTTGGGATATTAATAAAGGACGGCTTGTTATTTGTAACCAGGACGGTTGTTGGATTTCAGACCTATTTCAATAGCTTAAACAATTCAGCAAGCCTGAATTATGCTAGAAAAAAAATGCTTAAGAACAGAGCTCATGTTCAGGATGAACTGTTTCTTCCATTTTCTTGTCAACAAAAGTCATATTATCTTCAGAAATTAAATATTTGAACAAAAGGAACAAAAAAGTGTTCCTTTGGTATAAAGTTAAAGATTATGATATTCAAAAATGCATGGTGGTATGCAATGTCTTTTCATCATAGCTTACTCGGGTGCTTTTATTCAGAAAGAGCATCTATAGTATGCTGTAAACTGAAACATTATGAAGATGTGAAAACAAAAGAATTGTGATATTCTACAATGGAAGGAAAACAAGCCCATCTGGGGAAAAGTAGTAAAAAATACTCTCCAAATGAAATTATTTTCATTTCTTAATATTTAGATTATGTGATTTTAAAGTTCTAATAATATTTGAAACAAATGAAATCACTAGATTAAAAAAGTTGTGAGCAAAAAAAAAGTTGTGAGCATAAAATTAATGACAAACATTCCTCTGAAAATATGAATATTTTTGTTCTTGAAACTTTGCAAAATCTATAGATATTAATGAAAAACACCTCCATTAAATCCTTGTAGCATGCTGACTTAATGGCGTAGATGCAAAAGCAAAGTTCGGCTTGCTGAGAAGTGCGACAGTCAGGGTAATTAGATTTCTTAACTCCGGGATGTATTTCATCTTGAGATCTTTTCTCTGAATTAGGATTTGAGCTTCTGCTGAATGTAAATTATCTTTTACAGTGCATCAATTTATTTTCATCACAGCTGACTCTATCTGAACCCAATCCTGCAGAAGCTGGTAATTATTTAAAGATTTTTTTTCAGAAAATCTTTGTTAAAAACTGGCAAGTCCTCTTTAGAAAACTTAAGATTTTCTTTTAATGAAAAAATAACAATAAAAACTAATTTAAATTATTTTTGAAGTTTAGTTCTCTGGTCCATTTAAAATAAGTGCAGACAGTCTAAGCTTTCTCTTACTTTTTTATGGGCAGTTTAGTTTCTTCTTAGAATCAGTCTTATTGGGCTCTATGCCTCTCTTAGAATAACTTGAGAAGACCAAAGAATCAATGTATAAATGTTATTTAGTCCTATTTTGATTTAAAATTTTAATGTATCAAGATATTTGTCAACCTGACAATTATTATGGAATATGAGTAAAATCAATTATAAAGAATAAAAGTTATGTTAGTATAAAATTGGAATCTATAGAGATTTTGGGTGTCCTGACAATTTATTAAATATCCTTTCTATCCAATTTAAGCTGTCTGCCATCATGTCCTTGAGAAAGAACACTCACACTCACCTGTCATACATAGCCTTTGTCTTCTTGCTTACGGATAAGGAATATTTCTTCAGTTAGCCAAGTCACGGCTCTGTAGCTGTTCATCTATTTCTCAATCCCAAACACCAACACACATGCACAAATACAAACACCTATTAAATTTTAGTCAGGAAATAGGGTATGGGTGCAAGGCTAAACAGTTTATGACAAGACAGTCGCAGTCAAATTTTGACTTTTAAATGATCAATCTGTGTGATTTTAACAAAGTTTAATACCCTTGTCTATTAAAGGAAATTAACATTCACAGCTCATTGTTGTGTTTTGAGTCTGTGGATCAGTTATGATTTTGCATGTTAAGTAGAAGCAGCACTCAATAAATGTCGGTACTGGAAGTTAATGTTATTGTTTTCTACCACATATGTCATGAAATAGCATTCTTTCACCTTGTTGCATACTTTGTATAGATGTTTCATTTGTAGTAATATACAATGATATGGATAATTTTTCAAAGGGAAGAAAGACAGTCCTTGCAGCAATAACGAGAATAAAATGAAGGTCTTATGATAGAATATGGAGCTATTTAGGTAGCTGTTGTCTGTTTCCTTGTAGATCTCTCTTCTTTGGAGTATGTCTTCAAAAAAATCTTGTACGATAGAGAATGGTTAACTATGGGGACAGAGGGTGGGAACTGAAAATGAACAAATTCCCTGTTTTATTATTTACATTTCTCTCCATGTATTTGTTAATGTTGTTATTCTCTACTTCTACTTCTTTCTTAACTATAATTAAAACATATATAAATGTTAGCTGAGGTTTCTATCCCACCAGGTTCCACATCTGTTTAGTCTCAAATAAACACACAGAGAACTACATTAATCATAAACTGATTGGCCTAGTATCTCAGGCTTATATTAGCCCATAATTCTTGTCTGGGTTAGCTACGTGGCATGGTACCTTTTTCGGCGAGGTAGTCACATCTTGCTTGTTCTGTGTCTGGCTTCCTCTGTGTCTGGGTCATGACTGCAGACTGAAACTTTCCTTTTCCCATAATTCTCTTTGCCATGCCTCTACTTCCTACCTCGTTGCTGTAGCCCTGCCTATGCTTCCTGCCTGGCTACAGCCAATTAGCATTTTATTAAAAATAATACAAGTGGCAAGATAAAAGACCATTGTCCCACAGCATGAAAGTTTTCTATAAATATTCTCTCCTGTAAAACCAAAGTACTGTCTATGCCATGGACAAGCATGCTGATTGGCAAAGAATTACAAATCACTCATAGAAACACAAAAGTGAGGAGTGCAACATCATCTAGTCACCTCTCCTGGATGAACAGATTCCTCTGTTCATGGCCAGACTGATGTGGTCAGGACTTGACTGGGTAAGAATTTTCAGTGTATTTGAAAAGCTACATTACTTAAGGCCACATGGTGCCAACGTGATGCACCTGAAGCTACTCTTCAGAGGAAACCTCAGCTCTGGGCTCTGAGGAGCCACTGCTGTCTGGAAAAAACAGCTCACCAACTCTGCCAAGGACCAAAAGATTAAGTGACATTCAACACTGTGATGAAACAGATTGCTATCAGGAGAGTAAAGCAGTATCTGATAGAACCAACCTCAGTAAGATTGTTTTGAGAATTTTTGCTGGTTTTATCATATCAGTTCTATATAATGAAGGATTTCATTAACATTGGATGAAAGATTCTAATGTGTAGTTGTATGACCAAAATATAATTCAGTATTTGTTATCATGTTGTGCTTTAATGACATCAGTCTTAGAATTTAACTGTGGCTTCTTTAATGTGTCTTATTTTAAAAGAGTTTATAGTATAAAAATTATGAACATTTTTAAATACCAAATCAGGGCTTTTAATGAAAAATGTAAATAAATAAGATAGTTTTTATGTTGCTCTCCTCTTGTAAATACAATGGAACCTGAAAAACAAGAACAGGTCCTCTTCCATAAACAAAGAAAAAGAAGAATTTGGACTGCTCTCCAGTATCGAGAGGGAGGGGGAATGGTGTGGGGGAAGGAGAAGAGGAGTGGGGATAGGGGGAGGGGACTGGGGGGAGGGGGCAATATTTGGGAGGAGGGGAGGGAAATGGGAAACGGGGAACAGGTGGAAATTTTAATTAAAAAAGAATAAAAAAAATGAAAAAAAAAGAAGAAACAAAAATTTCAATAAGAATTTCAGTAAATATCCTGAAATCAGGTTTTCCAAGTCCCAGTATATTATGAATACATGCTAGAAGTATAATGCCCTAATAAAACCTATCCATTGATCCTTTGATCATTGTCCTACTAAAAACCTTAGCAACATGGAGGGAGTTAGTGTGAGAATTAAAAATTTCCCTGAAAATATTTTAATGTAACAAACAAAAATCAGTATGAAAACAATGACATTATTGATAATACAAAAACCAAAGATCAATATCAAATTAAAGAAAATCTTAGTGAGATCAAATTTCTGTGTGAGACAGAATCATAAGAATAATGGTGACTAGCTAAGCAGGGGTGTTGGTAACAAGATACTGTTCACAGTGTGTTAATGTTAGTCCTAAAATCCCTAACATCAAAGCCAAGACTTGTTATCTCACAGAATTATTTAGGGCTTCTGACACATATAAATATATCTCTGGTCTTATATATTTGTGTTGTGTGTGTTATATATTTATGTTGCATGTATGCATTATGTATATGTGTGTGGTCCAAACACAGCATCTCAATGATTTTCTACCTGTGTTCCTGTTGATCAACAAGTACAAAGTTACAGTTAGGGGAACATAGCTCTGGTCTACTATGAACACTACAGTGAGTAAAGATAATAATTCACTGTACATTTAAAACAACAAGAGGGGTGGAGAGGGGGCCTAGCAATTAAGAGCACTAGTTGCTCTTCCAGAGGACCTAGGTTTCATTCCCAGTACCCATTTGACAGTGGCAACCACTTGTATCTCCAGTATAAGAAAATCTGACACCCTCTTCTGGCACTTACAGGAAACTTAGGTGGTCCAGAGACTTACATACATGCAGATAAAACACCTATACACATAAAATAAAATGATTATTTGTATTACAATTAATAAAAACTCAGAGACAAAAATTGGGGTTCAACCTGAAGGGAAAAGCAAAACAGCCAGCCACTGACTCTTACCTCTTTCTCAGGTTGAAATGGCGATCCTGCCTCCAGAAATCTCAGAATGAGACTGTATCTGAAAACTGTCTCCTATTCTTATATTCCTCTCCAGTGCTGGGATCAAAAGCAAGCACCACTACCACCAGATTTCTATGACAAACTAGTGTGGCTACTGAGATTAAAGGTGTGTGCCACCACTGCCAGGTCTGTAAGGCTAATCAGTGTGGCCATGTACTTCTCTGAACATCAGGCAAGCTTTATTTATTAAACTACAAATTAAATATCACTACAATAATTTAAGAATTATTTTAAATTAAATAAGTAAAACACAAGATTTTTAATGTTTTATAATAAATATATGATAAATTTTTGAGGAGACTGATACATTTAATCTGATTTAAGCATTACAAGCATGCATCAAAGAATACCATGATGCTCCATTAATATGCAGAAATTTTTGGCATTTTATGTAACAGTTAAAAATAAATTTAAACAATAAAATTTGACCTGGTAAGATGGCTTAGTGGGTAAAGGCGCTTGTCACTAACCCTGACCACCTGAGTTCAATCAGTGATACCATTGTGGTGGATAAAGAACAAACTGCAGAAAATTATATTCAGACTCTAGGCAGCCCCCCACTCCAGTATACATGCACACAAAAACTTTTAAAATATATATTAAAAAGTCATCAATATACTTAATATTAACCAATATAAAACATTGATTATTTCATTTATTCAATTTATTACTAAGATATTCCCCTAAGACAAAGCTAAAAATATAAACCAAATGAAATTATATATAAATGAAGTTCTGGGACCCTCTAACTTAGTCATCATAATACATACACAGACATGTGCTTATCATTGAAAAATAGTCAGTCTTGCTTAAATAAATAAGAAATAATCAAGCATTGGAGATAACACAGGCACACTCTGTAGGAGCGAGAGTGGAGTAGGCCAAGTCAAGTAGCATGAAACAATAAAATATGGAGTAGAAGCAAGGACAAGTTTGACCACATGATCCCCATAGGAATCTTCTAGTGTGCACCATGCTCATCATTTTGCTGGCTTACTAAAAGCACAGCAGAGATGCTAACAAAACTGAAACTCCATCTTCTTTCACTGCATAAGCCTAATTGGACACTGTCTAAAATCATATTCCTAATTCAGACTCTGCAGAGTCATGAGGAATGAAGAGGTCTCTCCTGAGTAGTTATTAGCCCATTTCAGCCAAGTCTACTGAGGCCCAGTTTCTATAGGAACAGCCAAACTTCAAAGCAGGAAGGAATGGATATTAGACTGTCTGACTGACAGCTCTGAAGCAGAGCTGAAGGAGACATTAACTGCATAAGAGAAAACCCTCCGTTAAAGCTTTTCTGGCAGCTCAGAAGTTTGAGTACTTGCTGACTACCACGTCAGCTACAGTTGAGCAAGATGGCTGTGAAGTCGATGAAAGCGTGGCAGACTTTTCTCAAGCTGCTGAAAATGTCAGCCTGAGGGGAGAGAATCGGTGTCATTATTGAGATGGCCCATCCAAATGGGCAGTTGGTTCCTGTGCTGCTGTTCTGTAAAATGGAGGCTTAAGTGGGTTTCCTGGAAACTTCTCTGACACTGTGGATGTCTGTTTCACTTCATGGCCATGGGCCTAAACATTGAGGCCCATCAGCTCCAAGTGCTGCTTGAACTTAACTTCAGGAAGTGAGGATGGAGGCTGACAAACCCAGGGGGATAGATGTTTGGTCACCATTTGTGAGGAATTTGTGGACTTTCAAGATAAAACTGAAATGATGCTATAAGAAAAGAAGATTCAGAAGCTATAAATTTTATGCTAGTTAGGAAGTTGAACCTCGGGGCAGGTGGCTTTAGTCACAGGCTTCTGACTATTTTTTCCTCTCTAGGTTCAGATTAGTTGAGAGAATGGCACAGGATCCAGTTCACCTTTGTAAGGACAGAGGTCACTACTTCCCTGAAAGCATGGCTTTATATGAAAATTGCACGCTATCTTTACACATAGCAAGGCTACAAGATGTGTATTTACTTCTCTTGAATGCAATGCAGAGGTAGAGCACTTGAAAATCTGCTGCACCTCCCAAAGTCTTATCTCCAGCAGCAAATAAATAAAAAAATATTTTAAATGAACAAATGGCTAATAGTAAACCTTTCAGACTTAAAGCAAACAAGTTTTAAAATAAAGAAAATCAAAACATTAGAAGTTTGAAAAATGAAATAAACTTCTGCAAATAAATCAACATACATAATAGAAATTTCCCAAAGATCCAAGATTAAAAGGAAAACAAAAGCGTATCCCCAGACACAACTACTGATGAACACATGAACTCACAGATGGTGATAGCAGGTAGCAGGTACAGGACCTGCACAACTTCAGCACATCACAAATAAGTCACAGCAAAGAGGAGGTGCAGTGGTCACCATGCTCTACACCTCACCAAGAAGCTATTTGCAAGTGATTCCTGCTGGCAGAAGGAAAATCACCTTCCTTCAATGGAGTGAGACAGGGTATACCAACAACATTCCTTGGCAGACCTCATGGAGAAATGTAGTTGACCAACATACAACAAGTGCATGTGTTTGAATGTGTGTGTCCTTTCTAAAAAGTTATATATTTAGTTTTTGAAATTGCACTATAATTAAACCATCTCCCCTCTCCTATCCTTCCACCAGACCATCCCATATACTCTTTGTTTTTCAAATTCATGGCTTCTTCATTAACGGTTCACACACAACACACACACACGATACCTGAAAATAAAGATATCTCTAAAAGAGTGTATAAATCAAAAGGCAGTGTTTTGAATAAAATTCAAGAAAATAACAAAAACTTCAAGATGTTAAATATTCAAGATATTAGAGCAAAATATGTGAAGCAAATATTACCAAAAATATAGAAAGAGAACCATAGCTATGATAGCTTGAGAAATATGGAAGAGGTCAAATATCCAAGTTCATTATAGACAAAAAACTGGAAACTTAGAAAATAAAGATCAGCAAAAGTCAAGGTTCAAGAAGAAAATGAGAAAACATGAAACTCTTTGAATGTTAATAAACATAACCTCATAATTTCATAAATATGATAGACCATAGATTTTGTAGATGTCACTGTCAAAGGAATGTGTGATCTAAAGCTTCATAACCAAAAACAGATTTTCATGATCTGGAAATGGAAGACTTGAAGTATCATTAGGGTATCTCAGTAAGAAGGAAAACACTGAAATCTGTTTTAAGTTATGAGTTTTATATGCCTTCCCTAAAGTCATTTTAATATATAGAACTTTCTGCTATATTTACAAATTACATTGAAGGTCTGATATGTTTGTGCAGAAGCCACCAGATGAGAGGCACAGAAAAGAGAACCAGACGTTTTAATGTGTTGTGTGCATGTATTAAACTAGCAAAGACATAGTTAATAAAAATGTATTCTAAAGAGGCGATGTCCTCATGGGATTCCATCAAGTCAATATATAAATTTAGGAGGCCTCAAAGATAATTTAATAAAAAATTGCACTTCTACTTTTGAGAAAACATAGCTGTATAAATACATGAAGTTAGGAAAATTCCCAAGTAAATGGTAACTTAGCATATATTTCAACCAGGACATATACATATAAGCAATATTATATAAACTCAGTAGGTTATATTTGGGGATATATATTTATGTATAAACACATAGATGCATGCGACAACAATTGCTTTAAAAATAGGCCATGAATTTGAAAGAAAACTGGGAGGATTATGGGAGGCCATTGAGGAAGGAAAGAGAAGAGTAAAATGTTGTAATTAAAATGCAATTCAAAAATAAACAAAAGAGTGGAGAATATTCTTTAAAATTCCTATGAAATTTATTACAAAGCATGAAAAACACATATGAAATTTAAATGTTTATTATTAGTAGAACAAAATGAATTTATAACCCATAATTCTATATAGGATGCTGTAGAAAATGAAAAGTATAAAAATGATTTACAAAAATGTAGAACCATAGATGCCAAGAAACTAGGCAATAGGAAAGAAGGATGAATAACTGAAATGCAGGAAATTCTGTTGCAAGGTAAGTCCAAGAGAACAACACAGACACTCTTAAAGCTAAATAGAAAGTTTGTATTGCTAGCTGACTGCTGCACAGGGAACTTCACCAAATAATGCAGCCTCAAGCCTCACTGTTCTTTTTGTTTTATGTACAAAAAGCACTTGCTAACTGGCTGAACAGTTAGCAAGAAGCAGAACTACAGAAGCCAGAAAGAAAGTTTATTACATTTAGGGACATTTGTGAATTCTGGAACTATAGACTAGGTCTTGATGGATTAGGTCTTTGTTTTCATTTTGGCAAGTGTTGGGGCCTATATGATGGATTTTAAGGTCAGAATGGTGCTTCCCACATGGTGTCAGTTGTGCTAAGATCTAGGCCCTGTTACATTCCCAACTGGTCCTTTGGGCATGAATAAATTATAAATTCATCAAGGAACAGAGGGTTTATATTGTAACTCCCTACCATTAACAATTTAGCAGAATTTACTCTGTTTTACACAGTTAAGTAGGTAGCTGGTCCTATAGTGAGGGCTAGAAGCAAAGGAATAATGGCCCACCCACTGCTGGAATTAGAGCAGTCAGCCAGGATTACCAGGACAACAAGGACTGACACCAGCTGTAAGATTTTTGATGAGTTTTTTCATTTGATTGGTGGGTTTGATTTTAAGGTTATTTTTCTTTACTTTTTCATGTAATTCTTTTTCCTCCTTTTCTTGAAAATATATGTGTATTTTTTTCCTAATATATCCTGATTATGGTTTACTCTACCTCTTCTCCTCACAATTTCTGCCCACCTCCCTTCCCATCCAGATCCAATCCCTTTCTATATCTCATTGGAAAGTAAATAGACTTGTAAGGGATAATGATATGATGATATGATATGATATATAATAAAACTAACACATAAGAATTAGACAAAAGAAAACAGACGTTAAAGAGCCCAAGAGAAGGTACAAGAATCGTTCACATATTGAGCAATCCCATAAAAACACTAAACTGGTTGTCACAATATGTACACAGAGAACCAGATTCAGAACTGTGCAAGCCCTGTGCATTATGCTTCAGTCTCTGTAAGTTAATGTGAGTTTTGATCATGCTGATTTAGAGTGTCTTATTTTCTTGATGTCCTCCAATCCCATTGACTCTTAAAATTTTTAGCCTCCTCTTCTGTGGGTTTCCCTGCACTCTAGGAGGAAGGATTTGATAAAAATATATCATATAGAGCTGAGTGTCCCACTGTACCCTCACTGTCCTCATAGTGTCTGGTTGTACTCTCTATATTTGTCCCTGATGACTAAGCAAGACATTAATCTATAAGTCACTGGAAGTCACTTTATTGTTATGTTCTTTTAGTAGGACAGTAGTATTTGGTTTTACGCTAGGTCCCTTGGCTGTCTAGTTGTGGACTAGGAGTTCAATCACATCAGAGATGGTTGGTTACTCCTCAAGTTTCATGCCACTATTGCCCTAGCATAATTTGAAAGCAGGACAGCATTATAAATCAAGGGTTTATGGATGGATTTGTGTTTACATTTCTTTTTTGGTATCATGCAGATCATTTTTGACCATACTAAACCTTTTTAAAATTATCTCTGACTGGTCAGCATAAAAGCAATGAGTTTTTTTTTTCAGCGCCATACAGAGACTTCCATGTTTCATAATGATGAGATAAAATCCTCTTTAATTTTTGAATAACAACCTTAGTTAAGGAGTCTAATTTGTCTTTTAGATGGGAAACAGAATGTCCAGGAAGCCTAGGTCTGTGTCTTTATAAGAACTGAGTTTTTTTTTAAGTTCTTATTCCACATAATTAGGGCTGAGATCTGAAAGTCTATTACAATTCTTTTGGGCAGTGGAACTGTATAAGATTTCTGCCCATGAGGGGGCTTTCTCTTCACTAGCCTTTTTAGAACTTACAGTGGGGCTGCAATGAAATACCTGTCCACTTCTAGTTAACTCTGGCATATCATGCAGAGTCATTCATAAAGCAGTCAAGAGTTCATTCTTCTCCTTTAATAAGTTGTAGATTACTACCCAAATGATCAGAGTTATGTGTTAGAAAGACCCACCAAAGCAGAAAGACAAGGCATACTGGAAATCTGAGCCACATACTAGCACTGCTTAATCATTCCTTCTGAGCCAGTTCAATCCTAGGTTCTTATATACCATTTCCATTTTTATAGCAGAATGCTGCTATGCACATTCAATTTTATAGTTGAGTAGACCATATAATATTCAGTTCATAATGGGCAATCAGGAGTGCATAGTCACTTTGTGCTCTAGTGGCAAACCAAGACCTGATTTATCATGAGCAAAAATTATGGTCAGAAGATATGGTGGCCTTCTACAGTTCCGTAGGAATCTGGGTTATTCTTATAATATTAAAGTTTATGATATAACATTTATCACAGACATTTGGAGCTTCTGGATCATAGGTCCCAAGTATCAGAATAACAGTTACACCCTGTATCTCATATAGACCCATTTCCTGCTTTGAGACATATGAAAGGTAGTAGTCTCAGGGAACATTTAGAAGATTAACTAGAGTTACCTGATAAATGTGATGGTTTGTTTTTTCTTCAAATACAAAGAGAAGCATGACCCATTCTATTTCTGTTCTATTTTTTTCATGGGTAACTCCAAAACATCAGATTATGTCTCTTTTTGGAAGACTTCTCCACGTGATGCTACTGCAGAACTTCTGTCCCATTGGTCTATTCCCACAGCCACAGTCACTGCCACTGCCACTGTAGATGCCCTGACTTGCTGGGAAAGCAAGCAGCATCCTGAGAGCACCATTTTCTTTTAAATCCACATCACATTTGCTCCACTTATCCTCAGTGGATCAGGTACTAACTTTAAACTCTTAAGAAGTTAAGTGTATAACGTCATAAGGCAAGGATTTTGTAATTGGTTAACTCTCTTATTACTAATCTAATGTTTTCTGAAATGACTCTTTTTCTTCCTCTACTCTGTTGATTGACTAATGTTTGTGCTTCAAGGTCATCTAAAGAAAATGTCTGAAAAATTTTCTTCAACTTGTCTCCAGCAACAGACTGACTTTCCCCATATTCCCAGCCAAACCTCTAGGAAATCACATAACATGCGTTATTGTTTTTCTTGTAACTACAGGCTTGTTTAAACTTGTGCGTAAAAATGCAAATGATCTGTCCCAAATCGTTGTTAAGAATATCCATTTCCTGTCAATGCTCTGAACTTGTGCTTAAAAACAGCCTGATACTTAGAAGAGTACCAATGGCAGGAAACGCTGAACAGAAATTAGTCACCATGTAACACCGTGGAGAGTAAAGGGCACTGTCTTAGCATGGAATGATATGACAAGATATCCCAGAATGGGTGGCTTAGACTGGGAATCTCAGTGCCAAAGCCTCAGCAGATCTGGTGTCTGTAAAGGATACTCCTTTGGGCTTAAATATAGGCCTCTTACTTTTCCATACTCACATAGCAAATATAAGGTTCTTTTCCTGTCACTTTCCTGTAAGGATACATATTCCATCATAAACTAATTTAACTCTAATTACATGCCTAAGATCCCTAAATATCATCCTACCAGAGAATATATTTTGGAATTAAAAATTTTAGAAGGACACATGCATTCAGTTCATGAAATATATATAAGTATATGAATATATGAGTATATGAGACATTTCCCTTTGTACCAGCTAAAATTGCTCATGGCTTTGTTTTTAAAACAACTACAAATTCCAAGAGTCCATAGGAGTCTTCTTTCACCTAGACATTTGCCTAAGGTAAGTCTCTATCTTTTGTTCTCTGATCTGCCCCAGTCCAAGTTCTGTTGCCCATCCTTGCCTACAGATTGAGCACTGATCCTAAGATAAGCATGCCAAGTCTGTCTATACCTGCTATGATGACTTTGTAGATGATTATGGCTGGGCAAAAATATAATTCAGTAACCCCCATCTTAGTTAGGGTTTCTATTGCTGTAAAGAGATGTCATGATCACGGCAACTGTTACAAAATAAAACATTTAACTGGGACTAGCTTACATTCTCAGAAGCTTAGTCCATTATCATCATGGTGGTAACCATGGATGCATATAGGCAGATATGGTGCTGAAGAAGGAGCTGAGAGTTCTGCATCCTTATCCACAGGCAGCAGGAAATGAACTGTGTCACATTTGGTGTAGCTTGAGCAAAGAAGACCTCAAAGCCAACCCCCTTAGTTCCTCTTACAAGGCTACACCTACTTCAACAAAGCCATACTTCCTAATAGTGACACAATAGCGGAGAGGGTGTCTGAAAGGGCCTTCCACTTTAATCAGATTAGTGACTACCACAATTGTCATCACCATAGATTATCTACATCCAGTAACTGATGGAAGCAATTGCAGTGACCCACAGCTAAGCACTGGGCTAAGCTCCTGGAGTTCAATGAAGAGAGGGAGTAGGGATCAAAGGAACAAAGGGGATCAAAATCATGATGGAAAAACCACAGAGACAGTTAATGTGAGCTAGTGGGAGCTCAATGACTCTGGCCTGCATGTACCCGAACTAGCCTGCTCTGAATGTGGGTAACAGTTATATGACTTGATGTGTTGAAGGGGGTTACCTGGCAGTGGCACCAGAACTTATCCCAGGGGTATGAACTGGGTTTTTTTTTTTTTTTTGATCAAGGTGGGATACCTTGATCAGCCTTGATACAGGGGTGAGGAACTTGGTCCTGGGTATGCCAGACCTTGTTGACTCTTCAAGGAAGGCTTTATTCCCTATGAGGAGTGGCTGAAGGGGTACAAAAGGGAAATGACTTGGGGTGTTGGAAGGGAAGAGAGGAGGATCTGAGGTTTGTATATAAAATAAAACTATAGATAAGTAACATGTTCATGTTTGTAGTAGATTATGAATTTGTAGATAGCGTGTGCTTAAGCAGCATTTAGCTGTACTTCTTCGGAAATCATCTGGAAAGTCTATAGAGAGGGAAGGAGATAATTTGATGCAGGAAGGTCATTTGTCAATAAACAAACTGCCTTGGCCCATTTGATAGGCTACCCCTTAGGTGGGTGGAGTGAACAGAATAGAATGCTGGGAGGAAGAGGAAGTGAGCTCAGGCTCGACAGCTCTGCTCTCTGGAGCAGACGCCATGCTCCCCTCTCCCCAGCAGATGCGATGAAGCTCTGACCCAGGATGGACGTAGGCTAGAATCTTCCCGGTAAGCGCTCCTTGGGGTGCTACATACATGAACAGAAATGGGCCAAGCAGTGTTTAAAAGAATAGAGTTTGTGTGTCGTTATTTTGGGGCATAAGCTAGCCAGGCAACCATAAACTGGGCTGTGGGAAGAGGCCCACAGCCCCTACTACAGATGGCGCCCACGTGGATAACTGCATCCACAGAAAGCCTGAGAAAGCTTGGGAAAGAATAGAGTAAAGCGTGTTTTCTCGGTAGCAACAATTTCTCGGGTCTGCTCTGCTTGCTAGTGGCAAGCAAGCGCTCTCATCTAAGAGAGGCTTCCTGACTCAGCTTCAGCTGCAGAACCCTGCAGCTCATTAAGAGGTCCTGCCACGAAACACTTAAAAGGTATTGATAAAAGCTGACTGCATACTTGTTTGTTTTCAGACGTAGCAGGAAAAAAGTTGTGCTGTTTTAAAACTCTGGCATTCTGGTCCATCCTGCCAGGGCAAACTCTGACTGTTTGAGGCAGGAGGGCTGACTACAGAGAGAGGACTTGAATGTTGTCTGTGAATATAGTATTGCAGCTTGTTTGCTGGCAAGGACCTTGAAACGCCACAGAGTTGTGGTGATAAACATGGCTACAGCCAGTACCTCAGCCATGAGGCTGGAAAGCTAAGGAATGGCTGGATCCAGTCGTCGAAGCCACGGCTTTCATCCTACTGATATTGCTTGGTAAATTAAAGACTCATGTGGTCAGAAAAAGAGAGATATACAGTAAAAGAAAGATTCAAAGTCAAAGAAAATGTTTAAATGATTTACAGTGTGTTTAAAAATATATGCAGGCTGAAAGTTAAAGTTCTTAAAAGTAAAATAAGGAAGAAAGAGAGTAGTTGGGTGTGGTAGTACACACCTTTAATCCCAACACTTAGGAGACAGAGGGAGATTGACCTCTGTGACTTCAAGGTGTGGTAGCACACGCCTTTAATCCCAATGCCTGGGAGGCAGAGACAGACAGATCTCTGAGAGTTCAAGGACAGCCTGGTCTAAAGAGTTATTCCAGGACAAAGATATACAGAAAATATAAAACAAAAGTAAAAATAAACAAAATAGAGTTAAAATAAAGCCGCACAAAGATGGAAAGTACACAGAAAATCTTGATACTGTATGCTATTATGCTCTCTTTAAATTGTTTGAATGCTGAGGAAAGAGCAACATCTGCTAAAAGATATTTGTTTATAAATGCTGCTAAACTAATCCAAGATAGATATTTTCAAAATACCTTGACTTCAGAATTTGGATCTAAGGATATGATACTTTGGAAAAGAGTTTCTTCTTTTGTTTTCACAGAAGATGAGACACTGTGGATTGCTTCTTTGATCACGATATGGTATGATAGACCACGTCCTCCTGAAGGGTTGCTGTGAACACCTTCAAAAAATTACTTTGCTCAACTGCCGACTGAGAGGAACCTAGCACACAGGTTATACCATGAAAGATCTGATTAACAGCGCCCCCATTCAGCAGGAAGCAGTTTGGAGAGAAATAACTGCGCCCATATTCCCAAATATTGTTTATAAATGTTCTTTTACATTTAAAGGGGGAGATGATATAGATGTGAATAATTTGCATTGATATGAATCTTGGTTTACTGATATTAATTTAAGGTCAATTTTATTATATGTATATGTATTTCTGATATTGATTAAGGTATTGTGATTGTGTAGTTCACTTAAAAATGTAATGTGTATAGGTTGTTAATGGATAATTATCAATAATAGTCAAGTTTGTAGTCATGTTAGTTAGATTTTCTAGATGTGCATGCATATATTTCAGATAGGCATTCATCATATCTTTCAAAGGCTAGAAAATATGGTATTTTAAATGTTTTAATAACTTAGGGTTTTTCATGACAATGAGACACTCTGCTCCTGGCAGCACCAATCTACTTCAAGAAGGAGATGGGCATCGAAGAGGATCCTTATGGAGTTTGATAGCCATTTGGGCAAGAAACTGCTCTTGCCTGGACTATTTTATAAACTGGACACAAATAACCCGCAGAGAGAGGACTGCTGAACTTGCCTAAAGGTGAGATGATCTTTCGGGGTTCCTGATTCATGAAAGAGTCTGCGAGACATTCTGCAGGACACAGCAGATAGTGACTGAACTGCCTTTAAATTTCCTGCTTCATGGAAATGTCTGCTGGAAACTATGGGCCTTTAGGCCGAAGATGGATGCCCCAACGGTACAGAGGAACTTTGGGTGACTGTCCAGGCAGTGAGATGTCTCTGTCATTTCTAGAGTTTAGAAGTTGCTTACTTTTTGTTTGCTTAGGTAATATTGTATTCTTCTGGAGTCTTTGATGGAGTTTAATAATAGATAGATAGTTATAGTTATAGTTTTCCTTAGTTATGATAAAGATAAAATAGATGTAAATATTGTAATTTTTACTTGATAACTGTTTTGTTATATGTAATTTTGCTATGTTAATGTTAAAGCCTTCCTTTTTTTTTTTTTTTTTTGTTTAAACAGAAAAAAGGGAAATGATGCAGGAAGGTCATTTGTCAATAAACAAACTGCCTTGGCCCATTTGATAGGCTACCCCTTAGGTGGGTGGAGTGAACAGAATAGAATGCTGGGAGGAAGAGGAAGTGAGCTCAGACTCGACAGCTCTGCTCTCTGGAGCAGACGCCATGCTCCCCTCTCCCCAGCAGATGCGATGAAGCTCTGACCCAGGATGGACGTAGGCTAGAATCTTCCCGGTAAGCGCTCCTTGGGGTGCTACATACATGAACAGAAATGGGCCAAGCAGTGTTTAAAAGAATAGAGTTTGTGTGTCGTTATTTTGGGGCATAAGCTAGCCAGGCAACCATAAACCGGGCTGTGGGAAGAGGCCCACAGCCCCTACTACAATAATTAGTATAAATTATGCTTTGTATGCTATGTGGTTGCTAGGCTTAAGCTAATCAGTCATTGATGGTTTGCACCTTAGCAAGGGTCACTAACTTATGCAGGCCACAAAGGTACTATTTACTAGCTTAATACTCTGTAGTCCTTAAAGCTAAAAAGTAATAAAAGATCAACAAAGACAACTTCCCTTACTCATCTTTCATATTAAATTAGACATTTTACCATCACCCCAGGCAAATATAACACAATAAAATGCTAATACTTGGCATTTTAAAAAGATTTTAATTTTGACATGTCCAGAACTATTCTATAAAACAATATTTGTCAATAACATTAGTAAATTTTGTGGAAATACTATTTTAAAATAATAAAATACTTATACTTTATTGAGGTACAACTGGCACAGAAGAAATTTCATATACTTGATGTATACATCCTGATGAGTTTGGACATGTACATATGTCATGAAACGTCATCACACTGAAGGTAATAAGTAACTATTTCTTCACTTCCCCAAATTTGCTAGTTTTCATGTGTACTTTAATGTTCATGTTTTTATCACAGGATCAACTAAACATCAATAAAGTTAAAATATTTACCTTGACACCATTTTCTTGACATATGTTAAATTTCACAGTGTTGTATTACTCAATATAGATGTTAGGACAGAAGATCTCTAGGGCGCACGCATCTCCCACAGCTAAAACATTGAACACAGTTGGCAATACACACACACAGTTGGAAAAATAATCTTTTGATTAATGAATGATTTTTCAACTTGGAAATATCCTTGGTGGTTTCATATTTATCAGAAGTTAATTACTCAATAGATCGTTTGAATATAGCTCAAAGGTTCATTCAAAAATATGTTTCATGTATTTATACATCTTGTTTTCTTAGAATTTTTCCCATTGGATTTATACAAATCATAGGTAAAGAGATCCTCGCATGATAGTAGAACATGAACAACTGGGAAACTTTAATTTCATTTAATTTAAATTATAACAACCTAGTGTGACCTTGTGGCTATTGTGATGACACAGCAAGTACAGGATATGAATGAAAATAAAGTATGACTTGCAGTAATAGCCCACCTGTATACAAACTTGCTGTTTGGTCCTAGAATGTAGATTTTCTGGTGTAAAGGACAGGGCTGGGGCTCTTCAGAAATGCCCATGGTCTGAACTCATTTCAGAGAAGCCAGCCCATACCCTTTATCTGCTTCCTGTTTTTGTTACTCGTGAATCTCTACAAGAAACACTAAACGCATTCTGTCCACTAAAAAGTACATTTTCTATAGTAGCGTCCATAT
This sequence comes from Chionomys nivalis, assembly GCF_950005125.1. Lineage (NCBI taxonomy): Eukaryota > Metazoa > Chordata > Mammalia > Rodentia > Cricetidae > Chionomys > Chionomys nivalis. The sequence goes on along the minus strand of NC_080090.1, from coordinate 71,221,667 downwards.
GCATTAGATCCCTATGTCTGAGAAAACTAAATAGTACTTTATATAATATTTTTCCCAACAGCAGATTTATAAAGCTTATAAATGGTGGATTCTTTATAAAAAGTCATGTATGCTTTAATTTTTATTAGGTTTACTTGTTTACTGTGAGCAATTGAATATGTAGCATGACACTGCAGAAAATGTATTCTCTTTCTACCTTGTAGGAACCAGGGATTGAACTCAGGTCATTGGGTTTGGCAGCAAGCCCTTTTCCTCACGGAACCATCTCATTAGTCCACTCTTTCTTTTCCTCTTTTTTTTTAATTCAAAAGCAAAAACATGATTTGACTCTTCTATTTCAAAAAAAGTATGTTGGTTTGTCAAACAGGAGTATGCTTCTATTCTTTAATAATAGAATAATAAATTCTAAGTATTAATAATCCTTGAAGGTTTACTAACTTGAGGCAAAACCTTTGCTCATGAAAGCTGCTCTGATAGTAATTATTGTTAAATGCTATTGTTCTCACTCCATGCCCGCGCCAGCTGTTACTGAGACTATACTGAGTTTTCAGGTGCATCAAACATATAAAGAACAACCAAGAACCAAGGGCAAGTGTTAACCGAAAGACAGCTGTGTCAAATAATTCTAGCACTACATCAATGGTGCATGATTATAAATAGCTATTTGTGAGTTTCCTAGACCTTTAAATCTGAGAGCTGTGTACGTACTGGAAAACTTAGGAATATTAAACACTTATATTTTAAAGTCCCCTGATGTTTAAAATGCAAACATTTTGCAGTATTATGATTGTACCTATAAAATTAATTTGACGATTAAACAGTCAGATTTAGCAAAGTAATGTCAAGCACAAATCAGAAATGTTCCCATTTACCTTCTAAATTGGTTCTTCACTAAGCAACATAGGAAGTTTGACAAACAAGCAGAACAATGTAAAGCCAATAGGAATACTTGACCTTCTACTTCTTACATGATTGGTTGTATCAACGTGTTCCTTTTAAATGTACAATGCTTAAAGAGAAGAGAATACAAAGAAAACCGGAGATCAATAATTAGAGAAGTTACTAATAGGACAATTAGGTTTGCAGCTGGTAAGAATTAACAAGCAGATTTTGTCTTTCTAAATAATCATTCTTTGGAATTGGGGGGAAAGTATTAGAACAAGCTTGAGTTTCCACAGCAGATGACCAGCTCCTTGTTTTTCAAGGATGCTATCTCCCTCATAGTTAAATACTTTGGATGGGACAGGTATGCCTGCTGCCCCTTTGCCGTTCTACTCTCCTCCGTGCTAGAGATTCCCTTCTCATTATCCAGCTGTGTTTTCTCCCTCAGAGGTCACTTTCTACTGCTATGGGGAATGATACCAATCTGCTTTCTTCAGACCTGTGTTGGAAACAATCATACCCCTCATCTCCAGTATGTTTCCCTTATGGTTCTTACACTGAAACACCATTCTGAGTCGTTTTGATTCTCTCTGTCCACCAAAATGTGAATCGTAATTTACAAATGTGGAACTGTTGCACTGCATTTATTTTAAAGCCCTCTTTGCAAAGGTCTTGTCTGAGTAAGAAGTAATATGCTTTATGAAAAGGGCCATTGGTCAGTTTTGGATTCATAGCTGAGTCTCTGGACTTCTTCAGCAAGACAAAAATCATACCAAGTTGGCTCCAACTGAAGGGAAAAATGATTTTCTACTAGACTCACTCTTTTTTAAGACATTGGGTAGTAGGCCTTGCCAACGAGACCTTATTGTGAGGTAAACAAAGTCTAAACTAAACAAGGAGGTCTGGATATATGAGAGGAAGTGAAATTAAACAGATCAGTACTCAAGGTAGCACAGGATGGTAGCTTGATTGAGGATCATATGTTTGCACCATGACTTGTAGACCCATCACTGAGTTAAATTATCTGGGATTCAGTTTCCTCATTATCAACTCATTATTATCCAATGGTGTGATCATAATACCTCTGAGGAATGGGGAAAACATATCACAAAGGCTCGGCAACTAAGTACATGCCCTGTTTAGCTTGCAGAAAACATTTCTGTTCCCAGCACGCACAATGGGCAGCTTACAACTTTCTGTAACTCCAACTCCAGGAAATCTGACACTCTATTTTGATCTCTGGAGGCACTGAACTCACATGAGCATATACCCACACATAGATACAGCAGAATAGAAAATTCCCACTAGAAATGTGACACAAAGCAAGAGAAAGAGCACAGACTACAGAAAGAGGGCAGCCAATACAGGTAGCTATGGGATTTTCCTTAGAGGAGGGCGCTGAAAGGGGAAAACTCATCTGACAGGCTCACCTCTATGTTATCCAGTAGAGGACCATGAACTCAGGTTGGAACACTTTGTCTACAAATGGACTATGATGATTCCTTCTTGCCATCATATACAAAATCTTATAAAAATACTTTTATAACATATATTTATTTATTTCTCTCTCTCCATTCCTCTGTGTGTGTGTGTGTGTGTGTGTGTGTGTGTGTGTGTGTGTGTGTGTTAGTCTGTGTACCAAGGCATTCATTTGGAAGTCAGAGGATGATTTGAGAAAATCTGTTTCTCTTTCCACATGTTGGATATAAACATCAAAGTATGGTCATTGTGTCAGGTGCAAATATCTTCACTCACTGAGCTGTCTTCATTGGCCTGTGCCATCATTTTAAATTCAAAGAGGTTGAGAGAGAATAGGAGAAGAGAGGAGAGGGGAGGGGAGGGAAGTAGAAGGGAGGGGAGGGAAGGGAAGGAAAAGGGAAGGAGAAAAGCATCCTGGCAAGCATGGATCAAGAATATTTTAACTTTCTTATTTGACTTTGGTCTAATTAAGTTATTCCTTTTTTTATTTTGAATAGATTGATGAATCTTATTTCTCCCTAACAGATTTCTGCCTTTACCTATAATGATGAGCATTTAGTAGACTACTCAAAATTCGCAGCAGACTAGTTTGTGTTACTTCTAGAAATATAATGTCAAGTTCATACTCTGAGCCTCTCAGAAGTCCCAATTTTTTATTTATTTTACATTTGGCCAGGCCCTTTCTATGCCCAAATTGACCAATTTCCTAGGGTCTCAGTCTATGTTCTAGAGACTGTTGCTTCCTTTTTGGATACTTCCTTAAGAGTCACGGTATTGTCATTTGCAGTTAGGTTTATCTTTCCTGTGTGTTTTTCAAAGCTGTTATTTATTTACTTTTTTTAACCTACTGAGTCCTATTAGCTCTGTGCATATGTGTATGAATATAGGGTTATCCACTGGGACATGCTGAACCTACCAGTATTTCCACAGTCAAAGAAAACTTACTCTCCTCCCCCTAGCAGCCATCAACTGTCAGTAGCTTGTCACCTAGGAAAGGGTCTCAGGAGCCTCTCTCATCTGCACACTAGAATTTTTAAGAAATTGGGAGAGAAATGTAGTGGAAAACCTGGGGCATGCTAGAGGTGGGAGTCTGGATATGATCAAAAGTCATCATATGTATATGTGAAATTTCAAAGAATAAAAGAATCCTTCATATTTTTATGGGTATACACATTGTTAGAAACAGCTTGTAGAAAAGAATGGAAATAACATGGATTATGATTTAAACACAGCACAGAGGAACATCCAAGAGGTGGTCCATAACCAGTCCTTACCAGGTAGTACATTAACTGGATCGCTAACTTGATTACTACTTTTCACTTATAAACTCACATAGACATGGTGATACTTTTCAAAGTTAAGTAGCTTAGGTGGAAACAGAGAGAGAGGGAGAGAAAGAGAGGCAGAGCAAGAAGAGAGGGGGCGGGAGAGAGAACTGCAAGAGTGTGAACATCATTATTAATGTTCAGTTCATACATGTTAATTCACAAATGATATATATATATACATATACATACATACATACATACAGTACTTGGGTACGATATATTATTATTTTCCTTTATCCACAAACTTCAGCATTTCACTGACCCAACATAAAACATTCTAGCTCAGTTATTGAAATTTATATCAGCTTCACTAAATAAACAGTGAAAGTATCTTTTAACATTTCACTATAGATATACCATGCAATTTGCCCCACAGTTTTATGCTTTCAAAGATATGAATATATGGAGAGAGTTTACTTTGCTAAAACTTCTATATATGTGAATTTAAAGTATCTACACATTTAATTTTCAAAGATGTTCAGTAGTCATTTATACTTCTTCCGAGGGAGGACAAGTGAAAACCCTAATTAAAGCCAAATATACCACTCCATATGCTAGACATCTGTAGTTTGTACTTTTTATATAAATTTATCTATAGTCAAAATAGCCAAGATCCATGTGATAATTAATAAGTTTTGTCCAGACATTCACATATTTCTACTCAATATTCTTAAAATATGTCAATGACTAAAGTAGATTAATATTTTTCCATTTTAAATTCATACACCTATTTACAATTTTAGTAGTTAATTATAAATTAATATAAACAGTTTAGTGAACTTCTTTTACACGAAAAATAGAATTGTGAGATAATCTTAACCCCATTAGTTTAATGACAACCGAAGCAATATATGCTCAACTATATAACAAAAATTTAGCTTTATTCTAATTAACTTCAAAAGGCATTCATACATATTTTGAGTTCCAGAGTCTTATGTCTAGAAGAAGTGATTAAAAAATACTTAACAAGTATGAGGAAATGGAAAGCATTTTTTTTCCAAATCAAAACAGTCATACAACCATTTTCTATTTCTGTACATAAGGAGCTTATACGCTGCCACTCTGCCCGAACAATGGGTAAAACGTCTAACAGAACTGAAAAGAAGAAAAAAAAAAAAAAAAAAAAAAAAAACAAGGCTCTATTTAGATCCACAAGAGGAGTGAGGATACAGCAGTCTCAGCTCTCAAGCAGAGAGAGATGGATGGGGATAGAAGGGATTCATGGCTTATCAGAACAGACACAGGAAGTGCTATCCACCACAGAAACCAGTGCTGAGACAAGAAACCCTAAACTGTAACCGACACATCTCTGACGATTTACCATGGTCATGCCAGAGGGATAAATCTCTAAGAATACTTGTCTTGAAAACACATATATTAAAATTATAAACACAAAAAAAAGATTAGGATGGATCCTGTCAAGGAAGACACATAAACCTGTGAAGGGCTTCTTATTTTAAAAAAACAAACAGAAACCGCTAAGGGAACCAAGCTTTGGGAGTAGGTAAATTGTAGTGAATTTGAATAAACTGTCATGGTCACAGTGGGCGGGTGCACGCCTCGCGGTCCTGACTTCCTTGCTCATGTTCTCCCTCCTTCTGCTCCTCATTTGGACCTTGGGAGCTCAGTCCGGTGCTCCAGTGTGGGTCTCTGCCTCTATCTCCATCCATCGCCAGATGAAGGTTCTAAGGTGATATGCAAGATATTCATCAGTATGGCTCTAGGATAGGGTCATTTCAGATTCCCTCTCCTCATTTGCCCAAGGTACTAGTGGGAGCCTAGCCTGTTTGGATGCTCACCTTCCTGGACCTGGATAGAAGTGGGAGGACCTTGGACTTCCCGCAGGGCAGGGAATCTGGACTGCTCTTCAGTCTCAAGAGAGAGGGGGGATGGGGTGGGGGGAGGGGGAGAGGAGTAGGGAGAGGGGGAGGGAAATGGGAAACAGGGAGGAGGTGGAAATTTTTTTCAACAACAAAAAATAATAGATAGATAGATAGATAGATAGATAGATAGATAGATAGATAGATAGATAGAAGATAGATAGATGATATAGATAGATAGATAGATAGATAGATAGATAGATAGATAGATAGATAGATAGAAGATAGATAGATAGATAGAAGATAGATAGATAGATAGATAGATAGATAGATAGATAGATAGATAGATAGATAGATAAAAAAAACTGTCATGGTCTTCTCCAGGAATTTGCAGAGTTTCTCACAGTTTGTATCTGACAAAAGCTCTCTTACAGGTTGTGCTTGCAGGGGACTGTCAGGGCACACATGAGGACACAGTGCCCTTAGCAAAGCCTGTTCTAGAAACTCTAACTAGAATCTTACCTGCTGCATAGTTTTGAGAGCTTACTTGACTTGGGAGAAGAAAAAATCCAACTCTAGCTACTCTTGTATTCCACATAGCAAAAAGGAAGTCATCATTTCATCTCTCTTTTGTCACAAGTACAATTCTTCACAGTCCAACAGAAGTTAAACACAGGTGGGCTGCTCTCCAACTCACTGCATGAGTCCATAACTATCCTAACAGCAAAAACAGCTGAAGAAATTAAAATAAGAAACAATTTTACAAAAGTCCATACTGATATCTGAAATAAAAGAGTTACAAACCATCAACAAATTCTTAGTAATTTGAGTCGAAACAATCACAAACAGACCCCTGGTGAGTTGTTTTGTGATTCTGAAGTTTATTCTGATGGGCAAAAATCACTAATGCAGCATTGAATTGAAATGAGGCTAGAATACTAATGTGACCTCATTTCTGACTTATTATGAAGCTATAATAACCAAAAATTGGAGACCCAAGCAGAACAAACAAGCACAGTGCTAGAAATACCCCATGGCGGCATAGTTCTTTTGACAAAAACCAATGGCAATACAGGGACAAAGATAGTCATAACAGTCATTCAAAGAGGTGTTATCAGCGTCCAATTATGATAGACACAGATCCTACATCTACCAGAAAAAGGAAAAATTTTAAACTGTACGGAGATAACCTAAAAGAAAACCTATATCATTTGACTATAGGGAAAAGAGTAATTTAGGTATAAAGTCAAAGGCCTAGGACATAAAAGAAATAATTAATGAAAGTTGTCACTAAAATAAGAAAGTTTTGTTAATTATTTCTTTTATGTCCTAGGCCTTTGACTTTATACCTAAATTACTCTTTTCCCTATAGTCAAATGATATAGGTTTTCTTTTAGGTTATCTCCGTACAGTTTAAAATTTTTCCTTTTTCTGGTAGATGTAGGATCTGTGTCTATCATAATTGGACGCTGATAACACCTCTTTGAATGACTGTTATGACTATCTTTGAGATACCATCTTACACCTGTCAGAATGGCTAAAATCAAAAACACCAATGATAGCCTTTGCTGGCGAGGTTGTGGAGAAAGAGGCACACTCATTCATTGCTGGTGGGAATGCAAACTTGTGCAACCACTTTGGAAATCAGTGTGGCGATTTCTCAGGAAATTTGGGATCAACCTACCCCAAGATCCAGTAATACCACTATTGGGAATATACCCAAGAGATGCCCCATCAAATGACAAAAGTATCTGTTCAACTATGTTCATAGCAGCATTGTTTGTTATAGCCAAAACCTGGAAACAACCTAGATGCCCTTCAATGGAGGAATGGATGAAGAAAGTGTGGAATATATACATATTAGAGTACTACTCAGCAGTAAAAAACAATGACTTCTCTAATTTTGCGTGCAAATGGATGGAAATAGAAAACACTATCCTGAGTGAGGTATCCCAGACCCAAAAAGAGGAACATGGGATGTACTCACTCATAATCGGTTCCTAGCCATAAATAAAAGACATTAAGCATATAATGTGTGATCCTATAGAAGTTAAATAAGAAAGTGAACCCAAAGAAAATCATATAGTCATCCGCATGGAGAGGGGGAAGTAGACAAGATTGCAGGGCAAAAACTGGGAACTTGCGGGTGAGGTGGCATGGGGCTAAGGGGAAATGGGATGAGAAACATGAGAAGGGGAGGATGGGAGGAGCTCGGGGGATTGGGATGGTTGGGATATAGGAAGGATGGATACGGGAGCAGCGAAGTATATATCCTATCTAAGGGAGCCATCTTAGGGTTGCCAAGAGACTTGACTCTTGAGGGGTTTGCAGGTGTCCAGGAATATGTTCCCAGCTGGTACCTTGGGCAACTAAGGAGAGGGAACCTGAAATGACCCTATCCTATACTGATGAATATCTTGCATATCACCTTAGAACCTTCATCTGGCGATGGATCGAGGTAGAGACAGAGTCTCAATTTGGAGCAACGGTCTGAGCTCTTAAGGTCCAAATGAGGAGCAGAAGGAGGGAGAACATGAGCAAAAAATCAGGACCACGAGGGATGCACCCACCCACTGTGACAGTGGAACTGATTTATTGGGAGCCCACCAAGGCCAGCTGGTCTGGGACTGAATAAGCATGGGTTGATTCCGGACTCTCTGAGCATGGCGGTCAATGAAGGCTGATGAGAAGCCAAGGACCATGGCACTAGGTTTCGATCCTAATACATGAACTGGCTTTGTGGGAGCTTAGCCTGTTTGGATGCTCACCTTTCTGGACGTAGATAGAAGGACCTTGGTCTTCCCGCAGGGCAGGGAATTTGGACTGCTCTTCAGTATCGAGAGGGAGGGGGAATGGAGTGGGGGGAGGAGAAGAGGAGTGGGGATAGGGGGAGGGAAGTGGGGGGAGGGGGCAATATTTGGGAGGAGGGGAGGGAAATGGGAAACGGGGAGCAGGTGGAAATTTTAATTAAAAAAGAATAAAAAAAAAAGAAAAAAAAAAAAAGAAAGTTTTGCACTTTTGAAGACTAGGTCCAAAGAATGAAAAGATCAATCAAAGACTGGGAGTTCTTATCCGTAAAAGGACCAATTGATAAAGAAATATTGCCCACCATGAAACTTGTATGATTATGGGTTTCTCCTTTTACTGACTCTCTTGATATTTTGCATGTTTCTCAGACTCAAGATTGTTTTTCTCAAGCATTGCATTATTCACAATTGCCTAAATTTGGAATCACTAACCCAAACAATAGAAATATTATGTACTAAAAAGAAATTAAATGCCAAGTGAAATTAAATAAATATATGTAAGAGAAAGAAGCCAGTCAAAGTCTACATAATTTCAATTACATGATATTCTAGGGAAAGCAAAACTTTGAGACAGTTAAAAAAAAAACAGATTAGGGGCTAGTTTGGGATCAATGGAATAGAGCCTCCTAACCTAATTATTAGGACAAAGGAAATATTCTATATTATTCTGGAATGTTGGGCACATAACTCCACAACTGTACACATCTGTGAAATTCCCAGCACCAAGACTAAACTATGGACTACGGGTGACACTAGTGTGTCAGGTCAGGCTCATCACTTACAGTAAATATTGGCTCTGAGTGAGCGCTTAACAGTGAAGGTGGCAATGTTTGAGGTAGGCTACCTGGAAAATCTCTCTACCTACCTCTCATGTTTTCTGTTGGCTAAATTTATTCTAAAACACAGTATTATCGACCCTTCCCATTCACCCTATCCTATTCCCCCAGTTCTGGTAGCCACTAGTACATGCTCGGCTTCCACTAGACCAATTATTTAGAATTCTCCTTGTGAGAGAGATAATGGGTACAGTGCTGAAGTGGGGAGAAAGACTGGATGTACTCTGACGCCCCATGGTAAATAACACCAGCACTAATGCATTGTAAACTTCAATTACCTAAGAGAGGGGATTTTAAAAGCATTCTAATAAGGACATGATAAATATTTGAAATAAAGGATTGATCATAACCCAGATTTGATCATTACCCAGTGTATGCTAGTATTAAAATACTAAACAGTATCTACTTAAATGTACAGATACAAAATAGCCATTGAATAAAAAATGAATAGTAGTTAAAATAAAATTAATTTAAAACTAAAACCCTTAAAAGTAAAACCTTTTTAAAATCCCACTTAAACCTAGCCTCTCCTGGCATAATCTTGTTTTGCTAATGTATACTTCAGAACGTTTTCTATTTTTATACCCATTGATATGCTTTCAACACTCCCACCCAATCTCATCAAACACACAGTAAATTGATGGTTACTTATTTAAATAAGGCACATGCAATATATAAATAAACTTCCACCCTTACAAGCCGCCGCATACAGTATCTACTTGGGCACACATGTCATACTGGGTGCCCATTTTGATCACTTTAGACACTCTATTTGCCAGCTGTTGAATGACACCTTCTTTCTTCTCAAAGTCGGTTCTGTTTGCTTTCTACAGCCATTTGCTTCCATCTGGGCTATGTTCCCACAGTGTCTACTTTGTATTTCTAACTACAGCTGGTTCAAATCTCTACAGGGATTTCAGTCGAGTCATTTGGGGCTTATACTTATGCACCTCTCTCAGCAAGTACAGTGAGACTGGATATCTTGAAAGCCTTTTTAATCCTTGTTTTCAGTTCACTATCATTTCCACCAACTGACAGTCCCCATGTCAGGGGCAGGCATGTGGAGCACATTAGCCCTGGGCCTATCTCTGCATGATAAAATACTTTTTTTCAGTCTTTCTTTTTTTTTTTTTTTTTTTTTTTTTTTTTTTTTAGACAGTGAAAACACAATGTCTAGAAAGAGAAAGGAAGTTGAGTAGTGAAAGTTGGTGTGGGCTTTCATGTCCAACTATCCTAAGTTCCTTAAAGCACTGCTCTATAACATCATAAAATTTCCTCCATCCAGTATAGAACAGATGACAAAAGGGGTCATGAACTCACTTCCCACAAAGGCTTTGTTTTTGAAAAATAGAGATATTTTAACCCAATGTCTTCTTCATGGATATCCAATAAATTTGAGTCAGACTTGTGACTCAGGGATAAAATTCATAATAATCAATGAAACAGAGCCTAAAATAAATGATTAGACCAATTTAATGAATAGAATCACTGAGCTTCATTCCTAATAAAGTGATGATGCTAACAGATCTGAATTCAGGATTTTATAGGAATTAACTGGGAGAGTTTAAAGAATATTTTCACCACACTGTTTAGCTTTTATACTTCGTAAAAATTTAACAACTATTATTTTTATTAGATTCATGTTTACAAATATCTAAATTAATTCAATTGCAAAACAGCACACATTTTATTGTGGAAAAGTAGCAAAAATAGGAACTACTCTAGAAAAACAGATGTTACATAATAGGTTTACATGATAGGTTTTGGAGAGAGTATTACTCTTTCCAAAAAATCAAAGATTTTTACATTTAATGCATATTTTATTGGAGGCTTTGAACCATGACCTTTTTTTAGCAGATAAAAATAATTTCTCACTTTCTCCCCATCAACACGCTTTTTAAATTCTATAGCAGTGTGGTCAAGGAGCACAATACATGGGATCCAAATATCTGGTTTAAGCTACTGGGTTGAGCAGCAAACAATGAATGTACTTATTTATATATGTACATATACACATGTGCATACACATATTTACATTTATTCTATGCACATCACACATATTGAAAAACATATGCCATCACCTAGCTACAGTACAATACACTTCAGCTTCCACTCTTTTACATTTCCAAGTCCTTCTTCCAACAGAGAAAATCAGCCTTCCATTGTCTTTAATATATTTGTTTATTTGCACTGTCCTATTCTATGTGGACAAAGAGCAAACCTTACCAGGAAGACATGATACTCAGCCCCTTCCCTCTTACAGCCTACACCTCAGCCAGACTATAATGGTTCCCTACACAAATATCCTCTTAGATTCAATATATGCATCTTAGTGCCATCTTTTATATCTTCTCCTTGAGAAGGTGATGAGATCTGTATGCTCTTTCCCCAGAAAATGTATATAAATAGGTCTGTATCAAATTTATAAAATTTAAAGACTATAACACCAGCTATATAAAATTAAGCAATGTCCTTACTTCTTGAGAGACTCATTTTTAATATGCACATCTGTGGTGATAATGATAACTATGATTTAAAAGTAAAATGATCCTCACAGCCTCATGTTTTTAAACACTTGGTTTCCAATTTGTGATCCTTTTGGAGGGGGTTATTGAACCTTTCAGGCAGGAATCATGACTGACAGGTGTACCACTAGATGTGGGCTTTTGTGCTTTATAGCCTGATCATACTTTCAACATGAGAGTTCTACTGTCTGATCTTCCAGGAAGTGGCCAACAATTGCAAGCTACTAAGACCATGGCAAGCCATTTCAGCCACTGTGCCACACCCACTGTGAGAGCTAATAGTTATGAGCCTAAGTTAATCCTTCTTCCTTTATGTTGCTTCTCTCAGAAAATGAAGTAATAATTAAAAATTAATTAATGCAATAATAGTACCCTAAAGATTGTTCTTAAAATACTAAGGATAAAACATAAATATTATAGTTATGGAAATTATCTTCCCCAGCAACTCTTCATACTATCTCTGTTTACTTGCCAATAATATTGACTCATTTTCTAAACTTTTAATGTTGATACATCTGATTCAAGAAAATTATAGAAATTAGAATATATGTAAGTAATTAATGAATAGGTTTCATCTTGAAAAGATAAATTTTTTATTTTATATAAGATTCTATAACCTTGGTGCTTTTTTAGTCATTTTATGTTTATTATCACCTCTACATTGCACTCTAGTTTCCTTTCTTAAATCTGACACTCTGGAAGATCTTTGTTGCTTTAATAATTTTGACGTAACTATATTTATACGGGTTAGAATCAGTAATCATCCTTCTCCGTGTCCACATAGTAGCATATATAAAAGATTAGCTCAAGGCATTGCCAACTTTTGTATCCATGGCAAAGATTCCTAAACTAAATCCCTTAGTAAATTTAATGCCAAAGAGTTTATTTCTGGAAAGGAAGACGTATATACATAGTCTTTATGTGGTGGTGGAGCTGGGTGGAACATACATCTTGATTGTCAATTTGACAGGATCCAGAATCACTAGAGAAACAAGCCTCTGAGCATGTCTTTGAGGGACTTTCTAGGTTCAGCTAACTCAAGTGGGAAGACCCACCCTAAACGTGCGGAGCACCATTGTGTAGGCTGAGAGTGTTGGATGACATAAAAAGGGGCCGGTAAACTGAAATGCATGCGAGAATTTTCTGTGCATCCTGAGTAGATATACGTGACCAGCTGCCTCTGCTGCTGCTTCCATGGGAGACTGAACACTCAAGTGATGAGCCCAAATAGACCCCACTTTCCCTGAGTCTTCTCCATCAAGATATTTGTCACACCAACAAGATTAGGAACTAGTACAGAACAATTACTGACTTTACCAAGTAGAATCAAAATCTAGCTTTTGTGCCTTAGGCATACAGTTCCGATAAATCACCACCTCTCTTTGAGGTTCAAGTTGCTGTCTTGTGAAATGGGGAGATGGGTTTTCCTCCAAAGATTTGACTAATAAATGCCTATGTGAAGAGCTTCACAGACACAAGCCATGTTGGGCAACTTTACTGCCTTGGCTCTTGACCCATTCTTCTAATTCACAACTCTTTCCCTTTAAATGTTTTAATACTTAACAGTTAAAAAAGAGTTTCATTTTTAAAGAACTTACAAGTAACTTGCAGGAGTTTATTTTTTATTTATGAAAAATGAGCTTTTGGGAAGTCTGTTTTTAGAATTAGAAATAGAATAATTTCCAAAAGCGTACAAGAAAAATAAATGTACTTCCAAGTGGATTGTTTTTAACTTTGAGACTGTTAATGATTGAATAAAACATTTGTATCTTTTATGCAGATATACCAGATTCTTAGAATTAAGAACTTTTTACTGATGCTTCTTTATTAAAACTACCCTTAGGGAGCCTGCAGTTAGTGTTTATTGAATTACAATTACAGTATTAGCCATTAACAGAGGTCTAATTTTGTGTAAGTTACTTAGTTGCTCTATGCCTCATTTTCCTCAAAATAAAAAAAATAAAAATAGTCACCAATGAAGTCTTATAAGATTATATTAAGTTTATCTTTACAAGGTATATAAAATTCTGTGTGACATAGATTTACATAGAATATATGCTTTAGCACAATACTTTCTCTGTATTAGTCTGTTAGTTATGTTACCATGTCATAACCATATGAATATCAAAACTACAAGTACCTAAACAACAATAGAGAAATACTATGGATAGTCTGGTCCTATGATAAGATCAATTACTTGCCCTGGACACAGGAAGAATAAGTAATTTACCTATCACTACTTAAGGCATCTGGGTTTTAGAGAATACTGAAGCACTTTCAGAGCCATATTGCTGCATATGTACAGTCAGAGACTAAAGTCAAAATCACAAATCTATAGTCAAATCTAAAAAAAAATAGATCAAAGAAGTAAAACACAAATTTCCTGTATGAACAGTGGGTATCTGATTTTGTCTGATTCTGCTTCTTTTCAATTGCTTACTTTGGCCTTTGGCAGGGGCTTTATAATAAACACTTTAGAAGTAAATATAATATTTACTAACTTTCATCCAGAACAATGATTACAGTTTGACAAGCTAAGGTAGAATATCTATTCTGAATGCAAATTGTTTTTACTATGGGAAGTGGGAGTTTTCAAAGAAGAAAACAGAGTACAATTTTAAGGCCATATACTAGTTTCAATCCGTGCTATGTCAGTGTTTATATTTCAAAGGACTCGTGATCAAAAAGTATTATTAAAAAACAAAAAAGTCAATTGTTTTCCCAATTTGGAACTACTCCTGGATCATCAGGTATAGTATTTATCAAAATTGTATCATAGAAACTAAAATGGCAATTGTAGACATATGTAGACATTGCAACATATCTCAGAAAGGGATAGTCAAACCCATAAATAAGATCTGCTAGTAGCTGAGACAGCACAGAATTCCCCTGGATAATTGGTATATGTGTCACCCAAGGAGCAGCAAACATTCTGCCTAAAATAATATTGACTGATGAGATACGGCTGTCTTCCTACATTCGCCACACATTTACACTGGAAAAAAAAAACTAATGTCCAGAGACATTTTAAATTCTATGACAATATACTCTGAAATCAGATGGGCCAATCTCTCAGTCTTAGGAAAAAAAGAGTCAAAATGTCAGCCATTTTGCAATCAATCCCAGCTTGTTTTGAAAGCCACGTGTTCCAGAAAGTAGAGCGGAATACAGAATAGAGTTCAAGTAGAAAGTAGAGCGGAATACAGAATAGAGTTCAAATAGAAAGTAGAGCGGAATAAAGAATAGAGTTTAAGTAGAAAGGTCTCAGTTAAGGATATTTATGCAGCTAATTACATATCACTAGAAGGCTTAGCAGTGGGCAAACATCCCACGTGTTTCTGTAAGATTCCCACTGAACAGAGAAGGGGAAAATGGAGAGTATAAAAAATATTCTCCTTAATCATAATTAGCTATAAGGTGGCTTAGTACGTATTTGCTTTAACAAAATTAAATATAAAGTCAGATATTCTAAGTGAAGTCTACTTTGGATCTGTGTGTATTGTGAGGGAAAATAACTCTCTCAGAAATCAAAAAAAGTAAGCAATATTACCAAGCACAGTGGTACACCATGCAAGTCCAGCACTTGTGAGGGCAGGAGAAAGATCATCCATGACTACAAGGTCATCCTTCACTACAACATGACTTCAAGTTTAACCTGGATTGTAGGAGACCTTGTCTCAGGGGAAATAACAAAATTAAAAAGAAGGGAATAGTGGTTCTCACCTTGAATTCCAGCACCCAGGAGTCAGAATCAAGAACATGTGTGTGAGTTTTAGGCTACCCTGGTCTACATAACTAGTTCCAGGTCAAAATTTAACTTTATTACCATTGTGCTGTAAAATCTGGTTGTATATTTTGAATATTAACTTCTCACCATGTGTATACTGGGTAAATAATTTCTCATATCCTGTTGTTTTCATTTATTTCTATGGATTGCTTCCATTACTATGCAGAAAGTTCTAACTATGATGCATTACTCATTCACTTATCGTATCATTTCCTGTGCTTTTAATATCACATCAAGAAATAATTGCCGGGGCTAGAGCAATAGCTCATTGTATAAGAGCACTGTCTTCTTTTCCAAAGAACCTGAGTTTGATCCCCAGCCCCACAAGGAAGCCTGCAAGTGTTCTTGGGACACTTGTTCTAGGGGACCTGGCAATTCTTCTTAGCTCCAGGGGCACTTTGTGCGCATGATGAGCAGACATACACACAGATGAAACACCAAAACACACAAAATAATAAAATAAAATATGTTTAAAAAGAGAAAAAGGAAGAGGAGAGAGAGGAAGAGAAGAAAGGAGAAAGAAGAAGAAGAAGAGGAGGAGGAGGAGGAGGAGGAGGAGGAGGAGGAGGAGGAGGAGGAGGAGGAGGAGGAGGAGGAGGAGGAGGAGGAAGAGGAAGAGGAAGAAGAAGAAGAAGAAGAAGAAGAAGAAGAAGAAGAAGAAGAAGAAGAAGAAGAAGAAGAAGAAGAAGAAGAAGAAGAAGAAGAAGAAGAAGACGCGACGACGACGACGACAAACTGTTTTGGGAACATATGCATTAACAAAAGCTAAAAACATAAATATAAATTTGCTTTTATTTTTGAAGAAAGAATCACAATTATGGACATAGTTGCAGCTTACCTAATATAGGCCAAGAAAATCTCTTTATGTCACAGTGTACTTTATAAAGAACAGAGATGTATTAACTCACATCTCTGGGAGATAGGAAGTCTGAAGTCAGCTAGTCAGAATACAACTTCAATTCTTTCTGAGAAAGTGATGCTCCGTTGCTCTTTCTCTACCCATAGTGTGATCCCTAATACATTGATGGAACAAAGATAGTAGGAACTTCGTCTTCCTGCAGGGCAGGGAATATGTATCGAGAGGGAGGGGGAATGGAGTGGGGGGAGGAGAAGAGGAGTGGGGATAGGGGGAGGGGAGTGGAGGGAGGGGGCAATATGTGGGAGGAGGGGGAGGGAAATGGGAAACGGGGAGCAGGTGGAAATTTTAATTAAAAAAGAATAAAAATAAATAAATAAATAAAATAAATAAAATAATAATAATAATAAAAGATATAATACTCTGTCCAACAATAGCAAAAACACCATTCCTCTTCTCAAGGGTACCCAGTCCGGCACACTAACATTTTAATAACCTTTTATCTACTCAACAAATGCTTCAGATCCAAGTTCAACACTGATGATGGAGGGAATTGTTTCTTGGGTGCATTGTTTGGTGTTAGAAATGTTCAGCACTAATCTAGTTTAGTAATTACCCATTATGTTTGGTGCTCGATTTAGGTTTCTCACCAACTTCCTCAAATATCTATCTGTAAGGAAAAAGCAGGAGCTTCTAAAATTTATAATGAAATATCTACTATACTTAAAAGAATATAGATTTTTCCTAGTGTGAAACTCCAATGGAAAAAAAAAGAGAAAGTCACAAGCTTTATGCATAGTAGAGTCTGGATAAATATATGACATTCATAAGATCTTCTTGAAGCAGGGAAAGCCTAATAGAGCTTCCTTATTCTAAACATACAGCAATGCTATGTCTGAGACAAACAGTCAAACTGGCTCTCACTTCTTCAGCAAGATATTTTGCCCAATTCATTTCATATTTACACTGACTATTTGCTTAAAGTTGTCTGAAATCTACCTTCTATTTTTCTACTCACCAGCAGCTTCCACATAGGAATTAAAAATATCAAACTGAATGCCAAGGCCTGAGGTCAACACTTCAGAATCATTTCACTCTCCACTGTGCAGGAATAGAAATCCAAAAAATTCAATTCCTACTCCCTAATAATTCACCTGTTGGTCTAGCAATGGTCAGTTTTACTGGATGGCAAGCTGCACTTGAGTCACAAAGTCATCTATTCCTCAGTCCTGTCTCACTATCAAAGCCCTAACTAAACACTGTATCTCTATAGCCCCTGGTATAGAGATGCACAGTGCATTGCGACCTGTTATGTACTTCCATTATTCCACCTTCTCTCACATCATTTCACAATAACGAACGCTGTTCTCATATGTCTAATACTCAACATGAAGTTTAAGACCCTGCGGACAGCAACTATCCCACAGGGTCTTAAAGAATTAAAAATTAACTCTCTTCTATAACTTGAAGAGACAATTGGCTTTACGTAATCAAAACCTGAAAAGCACTTTTATCATGTTTAATCTTTGCATAGTTTTATTTTACACGCCAAGCTAATTGTCGGCTTCTTTTATTTCAGCCCAAATGGAAACAGAGTAGAGACTACCCATTTGAGGAATAGTCATTTTATATCATATTCAAACTCACAATAAATAATAAATTCTTGTTACTTCATTGATAGATGGTCAAATTTTTTGAATCACAGAAGCAGTTCAAAATAGTTCTTCTACTTACAATTACTCCTCTAAATCTCCATTATGATCATTTACACTTTCTCCCCCACCCCATCTCTTAAGAAGAAATGAGTCTTTTGCCCAAAATAATAGCATATTCTATCATAATAAAAGGCATTTGCATTTTGGAAGCACAGATATGGTTTAATGGGGATAGCATTAAACGTCCACTATCACATAAACAGCTATATTCCTTAATGCCATAGACTGAGAGTTCAGAAAAAATGAGATTTCTTGGGACACTGACAATGTGAGCAGAGCGGTAGGACATTGGAAAAGCTCTCACAGTGGTGTGGCTTTAAACACTGTGAGTACTTTAAGATTAAAAATGTAGTTTTAGCTCAGTGTGAGGCCAATGTTAATAACTACTCCTATTCAAGGGAAGCCTCAAGAATGCTATAATTGAAAGTTGCCCAATTGTGCATGGATGAATCTTGCTTTCAAGAAGTATGATTCATCTTAGTCAGGATTGCGCTTAAATAACAAAGTTTCGGTAAAAGCAGCAAGGGCCTTCACTTTATGTATTATCAAGTCGGATGCCCTGAATGTGTTTCTGCTTTTGCAAATAATGTCACATGTAAATAGCATCGTGGCAGATTCTGATTACAAAATCAGACAGGCAGAAAAAATCATTTATGGCTAAAAGAACAGCAAATGTTACAATTCTCCATCTTCAGCAAAACAATCATGATTTTACCTAAAGCTGAGTTATTCATTGTCTTGACATACATTTTTTACAAGATAAAATTTTGATTCTTTTGATTGATTTTTTTAAAGCAAAAGAACATTTTGTAGCTATCTTCATTTATGTTCTGCTTTCTGGTTATTGAGATCTTGTCTCTTAAAACTAATTATACTGGAAAAGCAAGTTCACTTAAAATGAGAAATGCAATTTTCATAATTGCATATTCTATATGAGTGATATTCAAACCTCCAGCCAGGATCCATGGGTGTTATTATAATTTTTTTCTTTTTGGTTTTCTGATAGATAACCCAGAGGGCAGAGAATAATAAAACAAGATTTTTTTCCATAGCTTCTCACAGTGGGATTCAGCCTCATATCTGTTTCTATTTTGTCTACTTGACAAAGCATAAATCTAGACCCAAAAATCATTTAGGCATAACTCTAAAATCTCCATCAAACAGAAATTAATGTATGTTTGTATTCTTGGCATCATTTAATGTCTCCCCTTCAATTATTTAAGAATATCCTGAAGCTATTGTTTCTCTAACACAGAGATTGATTATTTTGTATGGCCAGATTTTGTAATTACTGTTTTTAACTCTGAGTGGGAAAGGACTCCTCAGAACACTGACTGCTGTCCCACATTGTCAGGCTGAGATTCTTGTGTAAAAGAGAAGAAAATGAAAAAAAAAAACCTAGTTTTTATTTGATTTTTACATGCAACATACAGGGTGCTTGCTCTGTTGGCATGATCATTCTCACGGCCATCTGTCATCATTGGTTTGTCCACCTGCATTGTGATATGCCAAGACGAACCAGAGACAAGAGCCGGAAAGGAAACTAGCCTCTGGGACAAACAACAAAACTTGTTGTGTTATTTTTTTCTTGTAAAATGGCTTGAACAGAGGCAAAATTCGTGAACTACTGGGTCTATTTGTAAGGTGAAAAAATTGGCCAAAATTTGATTGGGTTTCATATCATCTAAGTAGATGAATTTGCAGCTTCTGCTTTCAAGTATTAAGTGGTAGTATACATAACCATTTCTGCAACATTTTATTTATTGAAAACTGAGACCAAGAATACCTTAGGTTAATGTATACTCTGACAGTTATTCTCAGTTGTAAACATGATCAGCTCTGAAATCACTGGAAGAAATTGCCTCTGGGAATGCCTTGATTATGGTATCTTGATTAGGTGGGTTGAAGTAGAAAGACACATCTACCGCCATTTGCACCTTTTTCTGGAACAGTATTCTGGTCTGTGTGAGAAGAAGTATAAGGAGCTGCACATGAGTATTCATTGTTTTCTGCCTCTTGGTTGAAGATACAGTATGCTACAGACTCCCGCTGCCTTTACTTCCCCATCACGATGGGTTATATGCCCTGAAACTGTGTGCCAAAAATCAATGCTAACTTCTTTGAGTTGCCGCTATCATGGTATTGTCTTAGTCGGTGTTTTTATTGCTGTGAAGACACCATGACCACAGCAACTCTTATAGGGAAAACACTTAACAGGTTGGCTCACTTACAGTTTCAGAGATTCAGCTCATTATCATCATGGCAGGGAGTGTGACAGCATGCAGACAAACATGGTGCTGGACAAGGAACTGCGAGTCCTACATTGTACAAGCAATAGGAAGTCAACTGAAACACTGGGTGGTACCCTGTGCATAAGAAACTCCAAAGCTCTCTTCTAAAGTAATGCACTTTCTCCAACAAGGACATACCCACTCCACAAAAACCATACCTCTTAATGGTGCCACTCACTTCCTATGAGACTATGGGGACCATTTACATTCAAGCTAACACAGTATTTTATCACTGAAACGGGAAAAGAAACCAAGAAACTTCTGATATCAGGCTCAATAAGGATGATTAGCTTTATTTCTGTTATCACTACCTAAGAGTTCATATAATGAAAATGAAACCCACATTTCAGTAAAGCTGAAAATTAAGTCTAGGAATGGAACTAATTAGGAACCAAAAGGACAGTGTAGGTGTCTCATATCCAAACAGAGGCATAACAAGCTTGGAGTGATGGAGATGAATCATCCCCAAAGGGACTTAGGTGTTGGTGCCTTAAAAGCTGGATGTTATGTAACCTGACACTAACACTTCCATTGTGATAACTAATCAACAATGGAATAGGTTCAAATAACAAAATTTCCCAATGTTTTCTCTGGTATCAATGTTTAAACAGACTTGATAATAAGGTAACCCTGAGAAAAGCTACCTTAACACAAGCTATGTAAGATGCGATTGGCACCCCTCCCCATTTCCCTTTACTCTCTTCAGCATGTCCCATGTCCCATCCCTCCACCCCACCTTACCCCACTCCTCAACATCATTACCGTTTGAGATGTATGTTTATGGTTGCTATTGTTATAACTCATGTATAAATTTATGAATGGATCTATAATTACAATCTGCTGAGGCTGCTTCTGTTTGTATGTATATCATTGCAGAGCTGGAATAGGATAACAAAATAGGGGGGTCATCATTGAATGGGCCTATTTCTCCCCCTTTTACAGTCATTTGTTGCCTATAGTTGTTTGTTATGTGCAGGACCTGATGAGATTTTTACCCTTCCACATTAGAATGTCTGTATTACTATGGTTTAGTCTTGCTTAGGCAGTCATTTCTATGAGATAATCTCACAACAAAAATCTTGATCTCTTACAATCTTTTCATCCCTTCTCATACAATCGTCTCTAAACCTTACAAGCAGGATTATATTGTAGATGTATCAAACATGACTGGCCTCTCCAAGATCAGTTTATCTCTACATTATATCCAATTGTAGTTTACTGCATTGGTCATCATTTGCTGTAAAAAGAAGTTTCTGTGATGATAAGGCACTACACTTATTTGTAGGTATAAGTTTGACATTGTAGTTAGGAATTGTACAGCAAAGCAATAGTAATCAGTTCTGTTCTAGAATCCAATGCCACTTGTCCTGAGTAGTTGGCTAGGTTTCCAGTACCAGGTATTATATATCTCCAGTTGTGTGCGTCTTATATCTAGTTAGATGGTTACTGGTTACCACCAACATAAAAGTGATTTTGTTTTCCCTTGCCATGGTGGACATTGCCGTGGCTCACAGGCTTCCCAGCTAAATAGAGCTATCTTTTGCTGCCTTCCCTTGACAAATTACATAGTACTTCCAGTGCTATAGACCACAGGAAAGAAACTTTTGGGTTAGTTCCAGCATAAAAGTGTGTGGTGTCTTCAGCAATAGGGTCTTACCTTCAACAATAGGGGCTTACCTTAGTCCTTTAGACTACCAAAGGGAATAACAATGGCCTACATTGTTTTGGAGAGCCTTGGACTACCCTTAGCAATAACTCAAACAGAGGTTTCTCATACCCAGTACTAGGATTTGCATTAGATAGTCTGTGGCTCTTCTGGGGAGTATTGTCAGTGCAAGTGAGAGAACTTCATGCTTCACTTGATCTGTGTGATGCTAGGAACCACATATGAGAAAGAACTTGAGATAGTTCTCTTTGGTGGTCTGGGTTACTTCACTCAGTTTAATCTTTTATAGATCCAGCCATTTTTCATTTCATTTTTCTTTGAAACAGAATAGTATTCCATTGTGCATATGTACTGCATTTCATTATCCACTGACTTGATGAAGAATATCTAGGTTGCTTCCATTTCCTGGATTTTGTGAATAAAGCAGTCATGGACATTGCTTAGCAAATATCTTGTGGGAGTAGGAGGGTTGAGATGGAGGAAGGGCGGATATAGGAGCAGGGAAGAAGATATCTTCATTAAGGGAACCATTTGAGGGTTGGCAAGAGACTTGGCTCTAGAGGGGATCCAAGGTGTCCACGGCGATGACTGCTGCTAGGTCCTTGGACAGAAGAAGAGAGGGATCCTGAACTGGAACCTTTGTCCTTTGTACGTGCCTTGTCCTATAGTCACACTGATGAATATCTTAAATATCACCATAGAAACTTCATCCGACGATGGATGGAGATATCCATCTCTTATTTTAAACTTCTTGAATTCTTTTATAAAGTTCAAATTTTTCTTTGAAATTCTGTGTCCTGTAATTCACCCAGGTAATTCTCTTTAGAGAACATTTTTTTCTAAGACTAATTGGTTTCATAGGAGGCATCCTATCCAGGCCATTCATGTTGCTTTTGCTTTATGATGTGACTGGTCATGTGGATTTCTTGCTTTGGTTGAGTGTCTGATGTGAGAATCTGGCCCACTGTGTGACTGAAGCTATGCCAGAAAAAGCTGGTGCATAAGCTGCTCGAGCGGACCAGGCAAATATGGCTCTCATTATACAGACCTGTGGTTGTGGAGATGGCAGTAAGTGGTATGGGATTAGAGAATGAGGAAGACGAAAGGAGATACTTTCCAGGCAAAAAGGGATCCTGAACAAAGTAGCTTTATGGCCAGGGACTTGATACATTGAAGGTCACAGATATGCAGCTAGGCTATAGCTATGTAGATGGCAGAAGCCTGGGCAAAGGATACAAAACAGAAGAATCAAGTTACCTGGCTGGAATACACCAAGTCCCATTTTTTTAAGTCTTAGTATTTATAAAACCAATTCTAGCTAGAACACATGATTTCAATGTGGGATACAAGAAACATTGTGGAGTAAGCTAAATCTCAATATGTTTGTTTTCCTAGATAGTCTTGGATGTTTTATTCTATACATTTAAAAATGTCTCTCTGAGAAAGAGTTCTGAGACATCATGAGACTGACAAAGAGGTCAAAAGATCAACTTAAGACAATCTAGAAGCAAAAGAGAACACTGACTTTAGCAGTGAATGCTCTTCCTTCCAAAAACTGTAAGATCCCTACTTTACAATAGAACAATCAGACGCTTTACATGAAATTATCCGAACTATCAATTGATTCTTCCTTCTGGTGTGTTGACATCAAGAAATGCAGATCATTAATAATGAAAATAGACCAAGTATTTCCTTGTTAACTTGGGAACCAGAAATACATTCAGTTTGCAAAATACTGAAAACACAAAGTGCCATCTGGTCCCAAAGAGGCCATGCCACAAATAATCTTATGTCTAAACACTCTGCTGAAAATATTACAAAATAAAGTAACTGATCATTTCCAGTCACTTAAAGAATAATTTTTAAAGAATATTAAGTAAGAAAATAAGGAATTCATGTCTTTACAACAAACTGTAAGAAAGTGTCCCTTTGGGAGTCATTTAAACAGCATTCTCTGTCCTATGCCCTGTGTTCCATAGTTTATAGAGCTTTCAGTTTTTTACTTTATTGCTACTTAAAGTTCCATCCTAAGAAATATTAGGCCAGCATTTTAAGGAGATTTACTCTGTTTATGCCTGAGTTTTTCCCACACTGCAATGTGTTCTCGTATCTTTAAATATACCCCAATCTACTTCACTTTCTTAAGAGCTAGTATTTACCTGTGCCTTCTAGTAGAGGCACGGGCTTTGATATACTAAAAATCTAATGGAGACTCTTTATTCATAATTAAAGTTAAAAAGATTCAGGATTATTACTTTAATTTGAATCCCCATAAGGTGTTGCCAAGGCCAACAGTTTTAGACAGAGGTGATACACAGAGTCATTCCATTTGGGCCTCAGCCCTACACAAAGAACTATAGACAACTGAGAACAGCTGGAAATGGGAGACATAGCCGTCCCCAGGGAAGAGTACACCAATGCTGTCCAGTGCCAAACATTCAGCCTTGCAAACATATACATGGATAGGATTATATGGACTCAAATTATATATTATTAAATTGTACATATATATGTATAATTTATACACATACATGTATAAATGCAATAGAAATGAGTAGCAAAAATAGGTCATAAATTTGAAGGGGAATGTGGAGAGTTTGGAGAGAGGAAAGGGAAGGGAGAAATGTACTTAAATTATGAGCTAAAAAAGAGGAGAGTTAGAACAAAGAGAAAAGAGTTTTGCCACTAGTATTGGGCATGTAGTATTTTCATTACAAAAAAACCTCTGAAGTGTATTTATCAATCAATTACCCATTGGCTGCTAGTACTTCATCACTCTGTCACTTGGCATGGCACTCTTATATAAAGTCTAGTACTTTATATGGATAATATTGAGAGGAAAATAGACCACAAACATAAATTCTCCTTATAGAAATTTATACTGTGAATATATAGATAATGAGAAGATTTTTCTAAGCTGTAGACATATTCCAATTTGAATGAGAATCTTTCCCTGCTCCATTTGTTTTATTTTTGTGACTTTTTGGGTATTGACATGAGTATTATTTTACAAGTGAGGCTTTATGCAAACAACAAATTCAGAAGACAGTCCTAAGAATGAGTTGGAAAACCTAAAATAAAAATACTAGCATAAGCACATATGAAGATGGCTCAGTGGTTAAGCACGTGTATGATGGTTCCAGAACGCAATTTCAGTTCCTATCACTTAAAACACACAATCACCAGCAACTCCAAATCTGGGTATCTAATGTCTCTAGCCTTCAGAGAACATTACACTCACATCAAACACACACATACATGAAATTAAAAATAATGAAATAAATCTTTTATAGTTTCAGAGGAAAATGACTGACTGCAGAACTGAACCTGAGAAAATAAAATATTCTCTTAGCCCTAAGGTAATATTACAATGTAAAATAAGCAATTGATGTTGGTAGTCAGCAGTTTCTTGCTAATGAAATCAAAATCTGTAAAAATTTTTGGGGAGAGTAAACATAAAAATACGTGTCAGAGCTGGAGAGCTGATTCAGAGGTTAAGAGCTCTAGCTGCTCTTCCAGAGGTCCCCAGTTCAATTTCCAGCAACCACATGGTGGCTAGTAATGATCTATAATGTGATTTGGTGCTTTCCTATATTCCAGAACACTATAAACGTAATAAATAAACAAATCTTTCAAAAATAGTTGTCAATGTTTCTAAGTTATTGGTGTTTGGGAGGGCTATTCTCAGTTGTCAATTTGACTATGTCTGGAATGAACTACAACCCAGAAATGAAGGATACACCTGTGAGAGATTTTCTGCATGGCCTGAATTGTGTAAATCTACTTCTAGTCCAGACCTTAGAGGTAGGAAGACACACCTCTGATCCAGATCTTAAAAAGGGAAGAATACCTTTAGGCTTAGCCACACCTTCTGTTGGAGGCCTACATAAAGACATGGAAGAAGAAAGGTTCTGTTCTTTGCCTGCTTGCTCTCACTTTGCTAGCACATTCATTTTTTTTTCACTGTCAGGAGAGACAGAAGACCAGCTGAGACATCCAGCCTCATGGGACTGAACAACTGCTAGATTCTCGAACTTTTCATTCATAGCTTGATTCGTTGGACTACAGCAGGCCTGGAAGTCATTCCAATAAATTTTATTGATATATGTAAACAAAGAGATTCGTTTTGTAATTTCTGTGACTCTAGAAAATTCTGATTAATACAAAAAGTTCTATACTGGTGTGATACTCACCTCCCACCTGGAAATTTGAAAATAAAGAAGCTGTGTTGCTCACAGAAGATAATGAATTCACAGGATGAGGAACAGCTGCAATGAAGCACGATTGCAATCAAGATTTATCTGGTCATCACATTGTCCTTTCTCCCCTGATGCATGGATCACAAAATTTGCATGAGAAAAAAAATTGAACTTATGTTTAACTCCCAAACTTCCAGCAATTGCTGTATCTATATCATCAATATCCATCACCAATATGAGTTTCCACCTGTTCTTAAGGGAATAGATATCTATAAATTAGAGAATGACAACAACCACTTGATTTGTCTTCCTGCTTCTACCTGGCATCTCTTCATGCTTTTGTCAACACAGAAGCCAAAATGACACTGTCCAAGTAAAGGAAAAGGAGCACAGAAAAGAGAAACAGGAAGCAAGAAGACTTGACACTAACTTAATCTGTGTTCCTTGTGTTTTGAGAGAAGTTTTTGTTAGGCACTTCATGGGTTTCTAGCCTTGGTGGAGATGGTGACCTAAATGGATATTAACATTAAATTTATTTTTCCAATAAGTATTGTTTTGGTCTTTCTTCTACTAATCATGTGTTGAGTTTCTATAGATCTCCTACAGGTTGAAAGAAGAACCACAAGGTGAAGTAAGGTAGGGATTAAAATTCATCTTAAAAAGATGAACCTCATATATAACAAATAAAGTGGTAGAAACACTTATAGCATCTGAAGGTAGGATATATAACTCATAAGTACAATTATTTTGTTCTGTGTTCCTTTATTGACAGATATGTGAATGCATGGTGACCATGCATCACAGTTTGTCCAGGATGACAGGTAGCTCTCCAGATATGGAATTTCCTGTGCTGAAACCAGATGAACTAGTCTCTGAGCTACTATCTGGCAGTCATTATGATAAATACACAGGACTGGGGCTTTCATTGTTGTTGTTTTTAATGACAAGTTGTTACCAAATAAAGGACTTCAGCATTTACTCTTAATATTCGAGAAGCAATAATTCAACTTCAAATACTAAGAAAAAATAAAACTAATTTGTTAAATAAGCACATTAAAACATATTCTACATTTGATTTGAATATCAAGGTTGATTGAGCACATACTATTTAATCAACATGATTCTTGGTGAAAGGCATACATAGAAAAACAACACGCATACATTAAAATAGACAGATCTTACCAATCCTAAGTCTTGTTTAAACTCTCTTTGGGTCTTCTAGGACATCTACATATCAAGAACAAAAATAAAAGGGAAGATATAAATATGTAGACATTACCTCTCCTGCCTTCTGGAAGCTAGATAAATAAAATCATCTATTACATGTGTTTCCTTAGAACCCAATTAGAGTTTCTCTAATTTTAAATACAGTAGCAGACCTCTAATTCATGGCCCTCATTTGTCTTGTAACATGCCCAGGACATAGTATGACTGAAGCCATGTTAGAGGTAATATTCTGACATTAAAACCCAGCAAATAGATCCCAACATTTGTCAAAACAAGAACAAAGACTTAGTTCACAGTTCTAGGAAAGCCTTCTGAGTTAAAAAGTCCCTGAATGTACTAATCTCATTTTTGGCTTCTGTAGTACTGCTTCTTGCTAACTGGAGTGTGCCAGCCAGGATATGATTTTTGTGCATGAAACAGAAAAAACTGTAAGGCTTGGTGCTGCATGATTTGAGAAAGTTCCCTGTGCAGCTGCCAGCCAGTAATAAATATTTTCTTTTCAGCTAGAAGAGTGTCTATGTAGTAGTCTCTAGTGTGCTTACCTTACAACAATCCTGGAGGCACCAGGCAAGATCTCAAGAGGACATCAGAGGTCTCAGATGCCCTCTGAGGCAATAGCATAGAAAACAGATAGTTCCTCTGGGGTGCAAGCCAGGAGACATCCCAGGTACCTACAGCTTCTCTTGCCTCCAGTCCTTCCATCCCAGAGGCTCCTGACACTTCTAGCCTATAATGGGAAATTACAGAAAGTCACCTGTATTAGTTACCTCCAAACTTAAGTCTGTTTATGGGCACCTTCTGACTAAGACACTTAGGAAAGCCTAAATACAGCTCTTATTCCAGTATCCAGGATTCACATTAGATGTCACAGGACCCCATGGTTTAAGTCTGTGTGATGGCCATCTCTGTTTGTCTTTACTACTTGCCCAATTGTGCCTTTCTCTGTTTCTGAAAGTTCTCATGATTGGAGAGACAGACTTACAGTGGGAAGAAGAGAGAACAGTTCCATGACACCACTGAAGTGCAAATTAAAATACTTCAAAAAGGGCTTTCTGAATGAAGATGAATATGGCATCTGGTTTTTGCGTGGAAGACACCAAGCTTTCTGTGAAATCAATTGGACCTCTTTTGAAGTCAGGCAGACCAGTGAAGTATCTCTGAACCCTGGACAGTTCAGGCCATCTGGAACATGGTACCTGGAGACCTCTGCCATGCCGACCAGTTTCCCTGTATTGACAAATAACTTTCTCTGGTGCAAAACACACTCCCACAGCTTAAGACCAGTGCCCTCTTGTTGAGGACTCAAATCCTCTTGGTTTGGTCAGATTTCCCAGAGAAATCCAAACCTCTACCTGTTCTTTCAGTCTCTCCAGAAGTTGACTTTACCCCTCTATATATCCAAGCATGGCTCCTGGCTATACCCAGGAAGAGAGAACACTTCCCCCTGATATGCTCAGGTCAGAAGGGATAGTTTATTCTACCTTGACTATTCCTTTGGGAAGAATTTCCCTGGGACTGAGTTAGCTCCCCCACCAATCACACACACTCCCATCCTCCCTATAAGGGATCAACTTCCAGTGAGTCTAAGACCCAAAGGTTCTCCTTCTACCCCTTTCATGGTTTCTGAAGTCTTTTCAATCACTGATATGTAAAATTAGAAAACTCGGTACCCTCCATTCTCCAAAAAACCTCAGACTCTCATTAGTCTCTTTAAGGGCTTTTTATACCTACGAGCCAACATGGGATGATCACTAACCTTATGCTGGTAAAGAGGATACTGACCCGGAGCCTAGAGCCAATGTGAAAAAGCCCATACCCTGTGATTCTCACCATCCTTAAAGCAGTGAAGGCCATTGGTATCATTCCATTGGTCCACCACACTCAGCTGAAGGAGGCTACAGTGGCCAATGATAGATGGGCTATAACCAGGTCCTGCAACCCAGTAAAGACAATAATAACACAGGCCCTATGACAATGATTGTTCTATTTTGTCTTCTTTGTCTCCATATGGGAAAGACCCATAATCCCCATAAGCCAATATAGTAACTAAGAGAAACTAAAGCCAGAGATTTTTAATAGCTGGTCTACCCACTGAGACCCAATTCACCTTCTGGATGGATTTCTATAAAATATTACATTCAGAGGCAACTGAGAGAAGAAGTCACGAAGGACTCTGCTCCTAGAGCTATTGACCCACTATTGAAGAAAAGGGGCTCCAATCTACCCAATACTCTGCCTACCCTGATGACACACCCTCCCCTCCCCAAGAACTGGCAAGAACCAAGTGAACATCATTGTGCTTAGTGGGGTTGCAAAATAATTTCCTCCTTCAAAGCCCTAGAAAGGAAACCATCACAACTTACCTGTGATCTATAGTCAGCCAGCCCATCCATCAAAACCCCCATATTATGTTAAATTGGAATAATTAAACAATAAGTTCCAAAGCCAATCATGACAACTGTATACGGGACAAAACTAAGCTCACCCTGAGGGAACTCCAAGGAAAGAGTGCCTAATTTATGTAGCCAGGATGCCCCATAGATAGTTTCCTCCAACCCCCATGAAGATTCCTGTAACATAAAGTTGCCCCCAGGAATGATGATTAAATGTATTACCAGGCCCCAGAAACCATCAGGCTTGCCCACACTAACAGATTATCCAGTATGCCTCCTCTGAATCATTTGCACTGAGAAGACACTACTCCTTTATGTCTTCAGGTATGTCATGCCATAGGTATTCATAACAAAGCCCACCTAGATCTAAATTCCAGGCTTCCTCATGCATGTCGAGTCACCCCCATTCTCATTCTCCTGATGGAGGGGGGCAGGTATCGTGAGCTTGACTGCAGTTGAAATTTCAGCCCGAATTGTGGGGGATAAAACTGTTAAGGAACTCAGTGCTCCAGTAGACATAGACCTAGGCCATCTGGGAATTTTTATTTTTCACCTGGAAGCCTAGGTAGACTCCTTCATAGAGGTTGCTTTTCAGCCTTGAACCTCCTCTTTGTGAAACAAGATCTCTGTACAGCTCTGGGAGAAATATGTTGCCTCTATGCCAACCAATCAGGGGTAATTATTAAAGAACATTTAGCCATGGTCAGAAATAACCTTAAGGAAAGAGAAAAGAGACACCAAGAATCTAACAGCTGGTATCAATCCTTATTTTGTTGATCCTCCTACTTAACTACTCTATTTCCAGCAGTTGCTGAGTCACTAATTCTTTTACTTTTGGCCCTCACTATAGGACCTTGCTTGCTCAACTGCCAACTTAACTATGTAAAACAGAGTGAGAATTCTAGCAAATTATTGGTACTGAGGGTACAATAGAACCCCCTTCCTCAATATGAGTCCACGATTTGACTTATGTCTATAAAAACAGTGAGAAATGCAACAGGCCCCCAGACCTTTAACAATTGATGCCATGTTAGAGACACCATTTTGAGCCTTGAAAACCAACATGTTCTCCATGTCAGCAAGCAGCTGACAATAAAGGCTTTCTTTTTAGCTTTAAGAGTGTTGTGTGTGTGACAACGGCGTAGTTTGGTCTCTTAGTGAAGCTTCTAACAGTGAGAGCAGGATCTCTCCCTGGCACTTAGCCCATTTTTTGGTAACCTGTTCCCCATGCTGGATTTCCTGGCCTCATTTCACCTGGACATTAAGGGGAGGAGTTTGTCCTGCCTCAACTTGATGTACTATTTTTAATGTAAACCCATGGAAGCCTGTCCCTTTCAGAATGGCGACGGAGGAGGAGTCGATGGGGAGGGGGTAGAAAGGAAAGGGAATGGGAAGAGAACGGGGGTACTGGTTTGTATGTAAAATAAATGAAAAAATGTTATTTAAATAAAAAAGACACACAAGGCAAAATAAAACAATTCTCTGTGTACCTGGTAGTGGTGGCACATGCTTTTAATCCTAGCACTCCACAAGCAGAGACAGGCAGATCTCTGTGAGTTTGAGGTCAATCTTGTCTACATAGCAAGTTCCAGAACAGGTTCCAAAGTTACACAGAGAAATCCTGCCTTGAAATAAAAGAGTGTCTGTGTGGTGATATCTGGCAGACTAGTAGACTTCCCTCACACAAATCATATATGTTAAAGGGTCAAACCATATAAATTGCAGCATATGGAAGCTGACTCATTCTTTGTAAACCCTGCCAGGCATCAGAAATCTCTGGTTCTTTAGCAGGCAGATGTTGCCTTGGTGTCTGCTGTAGGTATCTCAATAGCCAGAAACTAGAACTAGCCTGCTTGGCTACCAACAGATTAGTAGATAATGTAACTGTGCTTCATATCCACCATGGAATTTCATTTAGAAGTAAGAAAACTTAAGTCATAAAACCTTTAGGAAAATGAATGAAACTAAAAGTCATTATATTTATATGAAGTGAAGTGAACCAAGCTCAAAACACAAGCACTGTGTGCTTTCTGTTATTTGAGGAAATGAAATCAAGTATGTCTGTCTATGTATGTGTTTGCATGTATAGATTACAAAAATAGACAGAGACCCATGAGAGGGGAGAAATGAATGTCAAGAAAGGCGAATCTGGGGGGCAAACAGAGGGTAAAGGAATGCATGTGATATGAAAGCAGAAGGGTGATCATTTGGGTAAAGGAATGGCATCACAAGAGAATGAAGAGGAGGTGGGAAGGACAGTGAGGGTATAATGTATAAAGTGTAATGATACATGTGCATGAAAATACCATAATGAATTCAATTATTTAGTATGTTAAGTAAAAATTAGCAATGTATTCTCTGTGTCCACATTTGTCCTTAGTCACATTTATCACACTATTTTTTCCCATGTCCCACTATGAAGGGGACTTCTTGCTACAGATTTCTGGATGCATTACCCATACCAATATAGGGCCATTTCAGAGATCTGTCTTTGTACAGAAAGAGACTTTGCTCAAGAGGAACACATGACTGACAGCTGAAACTCTGAAGTACTTCTCATTTCTAAAATATAATTATTCTGCCTTCTTAATCAGAATGTTTGCGACTTTATTCCACTGCCTCCTTGGCTCACTGTCATTGCTTAAAGTAGTCCAGTTGTCACAGTCATATCTTTGAGGCATCCATGGGCAGTTGAAGTCACACATACTTGAAATATTACTTCCCTGAGAAAGGGACAATGTTTATAAGAAAGGTTAACATGAACTAAAATGGGTGAGAAATAACAGTAAAAATAAGTGTAAAGATTTCTTTAGAGATATGACTGTTACTGCAAACTCCAGAAAGATGAGAAGTTCATCTAAAGAAATGTCTTTTGAGTGAGAACCAGGAAAATGTTCTGAGAAGTAAACTCTGTTGCATGACAACTTGCATTTGATATTGCAGGAACTGACAAAGGAAAAAATATTATCATTCCATCTCAAGTCTCCCAATCTATTCTGTGTGAGAAAAACACTCCAAATTTGTTGTGCCTTCTTGTGGGTCTTGTATCAGTGGTGTAGTTTAAAGCTCAAGCAAATAACTTAAAAGGAAATAATGATAAAAGCTAAAAGCAAACAAGCAAAGATCAGAAGAATCCCATTAACAAAAGTATTTAATAAATACATGAAATTTTAGAACTTGACACAACAGATAGAAAAGCTTGCCATTTTCTTTTTATTATTGATTTTTATTGAGCTCTCCATTTTTCTATGCTCCCCTTCCTGCCTCTTCCCTGATCTTCAACTCTCTCTCAAGGTCCCCATGCTCCCAATTTACTCAGGAGATCTTGTCTTCCCATGTAGATTATATTTATGTATGTCTCTCTTAGAGTCCTCATTGATGTCTAGGTTCTCTGGGTTTGTGATTTGTGGGCTGGTTTTCTTTGCTCTATGTTTTAAAACCACCTATGAGTGAGTACATGTGATTATTGTCTTTCTGGGTCTGGGTTACCTCCCTCAAAATGATGTTTTCTAGCTCCATCATTTTCCTGCAAAATTCAAGATGTTGTTATTTTTTATTCTGCTATGTAGTACTCCATTGTGTAAATGTACGACATTTTCCTTATTCATTCTTTGGTTGAGGGGCATTTAGGTTGTTTTCAGGCTCTGGCTATGACAAACATTGCTGCTATGAACATAGTTGAGCACATGTCCTTGTGACATGATTGAGCATTCTTTGATATATATCCAAAAGTGATGTTACTGGGTCTTGAGGAAGGTTGTTTACTAATTTTTCGAGAAATCGCCACAATCACATCCAAAGGGGCTGTACCAGCTTGCATTCCCACCAGCAATGCAGGAACGTTCCCTTTACCCCACAACCTTTCCAGCATAAGTTTTCATTGGTGTTTTAAGCAAAAAATATCAATTAGAAAAAAATAAAACATATTTAGCAAATGGTGCTGGCATAACTGGATATAAACATGTAGAAGAATGAAAATAAATCCATATCTACCACCATGCACAAAACTCAAGTCCAAATGGATCAAAGACCTCAACATAAAGCCAGCCACACAGAACCTTATAGAAGAGAAAGTGGGAAGCACGCTTGAACACATTGGCACAAGAGACCACTTCCTACATAAAACCCCAGTAGCACAGACACTGAGAGAAACAATTAATAAATGAGACCTCCTGAAACTGAAAAGCTTCTGTAATGCAAAGGACACGGTCAACAAGACAAAATGACAGCCTACAGAATGGGAAAAGATCTTCACTAACCTCACATCAGACAAAGGTCTGATCTCAAAAATGTACAAAGAACTCAAAAACTTGATCATCAAAAGAACAAATAATCGAATAAAAAAGAATGGAGTACAGACCTAAACAGAGAACTCTCAACAGAGGAATCTAAAATGGCTGAAAGACTCTTAAGGAAATGTTCATCATCCTTAGTCATCAGAGAAACACAAATCAAAACAGCTCTTACACCTGTAAGAAAAGCTTTCCACTTTCTAACCCACGTTAACTTGACTGCATCATAGCAACCTTGGAGAGTTGTTGTGTATGTGTATATATGTACACATGTTCTCTTGTGTCACATGAACATTAAGTTTTATTGTATTTGTTTGCTGTTTGTGTGTATGTGCCTGTGTGTGTTGTTGTTGTTGTTGAGGTATGGTCGTACCTTCAAATCCTAGCTATCCTGATATTTACTGTGAAGACCAAGCTAACCTCAAACTCATAAAGATCCACCTAACTCTGCATCCTACATGCAGGGATTAAAGGCCAGTACCATAACCACACACATAAACACACCAAATTTGTATTTAAAGACACTTAGACTCTTCTGCTCTCCTAAAATAGAAGTTATTGAAAGGGAACAGCTGTATGAAGAGAGTGTGCCAATCTCAAAAGCACTGAAGGCTGGGAACTTAATAACATCTTTCTTGGAAAAAACAGCCCTTTTCCTCCTCAATTAATTAGACATTCTTGGAAAGTTGTCATTTTAGATAAGAGGAAGCATCTGTTTCATCTTCTCTTAAACAATTTCTATGAGCTATTTAAAATTACTAGCTTTCTTGATTCCTAAGAATTGTTTTAAAACAGTGACTGAGGTAGCTTAGCGCTATGTGACTGAGGCTGACCTCAAAACCCTGATTCTCCAGCCTTCCTTTCTAAAGAGCTGGGATTACAGGTGTGAACTCTCACACCTGGATTGAAATCAACTTAAATTTAAAACTAAAATGATACTTCAGTTTTTTTCCAAAAAAAAAAAAAATGCTTTCAGTTAAAAACAAATTTCTCTTCTTGTTTAGTAAACATTTATAATTTACACTACTTCATGTTATACAACATCTTTAAAATATATTGAAGCTAAAAATGTTCAAAGTATTTTTAAAATATTAAATAATAAGATTAGAAACTAGTTGATAATGAGATTTCTTTTTCCCTACCAAAAGGTAATAACACTGGATTTTCAAACTATGAAGTGATTTCTCATTTCTTCATTAACAATAAGTCTACATGCGGTAGCTTAACTATAAATGATTCAAA
The DNA here is from genome assembly GCF_950005125.1 of Chionomys nivalis. NCBI lineage: Eukaryota > Metazoa > Chordata > Mammalia > Rodentia > Cricetidae > Chionomys > Chionomys nivalis. The sequence goes on along the minus strand of NC_080090.1, from coordinate 71,186,322 downwards.
TTTAAGCAATCAGCCAATTCTTCAGGAAGTGATGTTCAGCACTATAATTGTATAACTTTTAATGAAGTGAAATTTTCATGACAAGTCAAAGTACCTTCTGCCAATAATTTACATCAGCAAATAAGTAAGCTGTTTTTGTTTTATTAAAATACCTGAAAAAAAATTTAAAAACAATCAGTAGACATTTCAGCAATGACTAGTGAAGGAAACTGCTGTAATATCCAGTCTCTACCAGAAAGAAGACCTTCTTCTGTTGTCAGGATCTGCATATAGGTTGATAAAATATTATTGAAAACTACAATGTGATTTCCTTGCCTGCCTTGATTTCTTTTTTTTTTTCTCTATGCTGACAGAATACTATAGTATTTGCTTTCAGCCTGACTTGTTTCTAAACTCCATAAGGAATGGCTTTCATCTTTTTATTTGAAATACACTGGGCAAACTAACACATTAGCATAACCTGTTGCTTAAGGATGCAGATGCAGACCCACTGGATAAGAATTTGTGCTTGATAAAGATCTCCTTATAATTCAGATGCTCATAAAAATCTATAGCACTGTGTGGCTCTATTCAGCACCAGCACAAACTCTCAGAGTAATATCAGACTCTGCCTTGTGAACATTCAATATTGCATTTGAGAACTCCACCATTTAAATTTTACACTGAAAGAAAATAGTATTTTGAAGTTATTATATTAGCTTGAAACACAGGTTAATGTTGCCAAGCTTCATCTCTTCAATTTCTTATTATAATAAATGATCTAGAAGTGAGCAAATCAGTTTTGAGGAAAGTAGTACGTATTTTTATTCTAAATGATAATCATAGCATCTGGAGTTACCGGTATCCCAGGGTCAGACACTATGTTTGTAGTACAAGGGAGAAAAATAAATGTCTCAGATAGTCACAGTAAAATAAAATGTCACTGCCTTTAAGAAGATGGTGTGCTCTTGCGGTGTATCAGTAGAAGTTATATGTAGCAAATATATAATCAGAGCCAACTAGATACACATAGTAAAAAATATTATTCTAAAAGAGTAATTATTTCTCCAATGTCCCTACTTTCTGTATCATGGAGAATGTGGGTTATTATATCACAAGTACAGATAGGAAGAAATTGTTGTTAAAATTGCTATTCAAAACATATGATGAGATATTATTAGAGTTTTCCAATATTAATAGACTGAAAAAAGAAAACAGATAAAAAGAGTACTGATTTCTTTCTGAGCATCTAGGTAGAAAAGAAAGAGAATGTGGAGTGGGTGTCTAAGGTGAGGGCACAAATGATGACAAAGAAAGATGGGCAGCGTGAGAGCTTGAAGCAACGTTCACATGTAAAACTTGGCCTCTGGCTGGATACTAAAATGCCTAAGAGTCATGGGGAAGCTGATCTGTAGTAGCAGCTGTATACCTAAAGTGTCTATCACATCTCGTTCAACATAGTATACCCTTCATAAAAGCACAATGTCACCACATTGTAGTAATAAGAGTGGCGGGGCTGCGTCCCCGGCACCCGGCTGCCCGCATGGCTTTACCCAAAATAATTACACGGAAACTGTATTCTTTTAAACGCTGTTTGGTCCATTAGCTCCAGCCTCTTATTGGCTAGCTCTTACATATTGATCTAATCCATTTCTAATATTTTGTATAGCACCACGAGCTGGCTTACCAGGGAAGATCTTAACCTGTGTCTGTCTGGAGTGGGAGAATCATGGCTACTCATTGACTTGGCTTTTCTCTCCCAGCATTTTGTTCTGTTTATTCCACCCACCTAAGGGTTGGCCTATCAAATGGGCCTAGGCAGTTTCTTTATTAATTAACCAATGAAAGCAACAGATTAATACAAGACCCACCTCCATCATTTCCCCTTTTTCTGTTTACACAAAAAAGAAAGGCTTTCATTTTAACATAGTAAGATTACATATAGCAAAACAGTTATCAAGCAAGAATTATAGTTACAATATTTATATCTATTTTATCTTTTATCGTAACTAAGGAAAACTATAACTATAATTAACCATTCTTTAACTCCATCAAAGACTCCAGAAGGATATAATATTACCTAAGTAAACAAGAGATCCAAAACTCTAGAAATGACAGAGACATCTCACTGCCTGGACAGTCATCCAAAGTTCTTTTGTACTGTTGGGGCATCCATCTTTAGCCTTTAGGCCCATAGTATCCAGCAGACATTTTTATCAAGCAGGAAATTTTAAAGACAGCTTAGTCACTTTTTGCTGTGTCCTGCAGAATGTCTCGCAGACTCTTTTATGAGTCAGGAACCCCGAAAAACCATTTCATCTTTAGGCAAGTTTAGCAGTCCTCTTTCTGCAGATTTTCCATGTCCAGTTTATGCACCAGTCCAGGCAAGAGCAGTTTCTTGCCCAAATGGCTATCAAACTCCTTAAGGAGCCTCTTTAGTGTCCATCTTCCTCTTGAAGTAGATTGGTGCTGCCAGGAGCAGACGTGTCTCATTGTCATGAAAAGCCCTAAGTTATTAAAACATTAAATGCCATATTCTGCAGTCTTTGAAAGATATGAAGAATGTCTATCTAACTGAAATATATCTATGCACATCTAGAAAATCTAACTAACATGACTAAAAGCTTGACAATTATTGATGACTATCCATTAACCTATATACATTACATTTTTTAAATGAACTATACAATCACAATACCTTAATCAAGATTAGAAATATGCATATACATATAACAAAATTGACCTCATCAACACAAACCATATATACAAAGAACAAAAATGAAAAGAACAGATGACTAGCCTGCATGGAGACCATTAGAGCAGACTGATTCTCCGAAAGTATCTACAACATGAGTGCTCGCTATGTACCAGGCAGTTTGATCAGTGATCCCATCCTTCGTTCATCATAACGCTGTACTGTAGACATTGTTGTTTTGAGTCTCACTTAGAAAAAGAGAAATAATCTCTATTTCTTATTTCTTAGATAAGTTGCTAACAAACATACAAAATTAAAATTCTCCCAGAGCTATCTTTACTCATTTGACTGGGAATAAGACACAAGCATTATTACCAGAAAACCTTCCCTGGATGATCCTAATACATAGGTAAGGTCAAAATGAGTGCTTGGAAGTGATCTTGGAGATATAATATTTCCTTGTTTCTAGACCCAACTCCTACAGCCCTCCTTTCCCCCAGTACTGAACAGAAAGTTAAAGTTTCTTTGAATTAGGCCACTGGGCATCATTTCCCTTTTAATTTCTAGAAAGCTGACTTTTGGTTAACTAATCACCATGCTTTTGCTTTAGCATATTTGTGCCTCTTTCTTTACTTTGAATGTTTGTAAGAGAAAATGTAGAAATATACCTAATCATAAATCTTACCACTCTTGACTCCAAGTTCAACCAAAAAATATGAATCTAGAAGCCCCAATATAAGACGAAAATATAGACTAAGATAGAGAATACCTGGGAGAGCTTTGTTGAACTAATCTTTGCTTAAAGCTAGGAAGCAGCAGTCCCAGAACCATGAACCCATGCCCTCACTCTGCTGTGCCAGGGGTGACTAGTTCTTCCAGATTGCCAATTAGCACACCAGTTTATGAATCTTTTATAAAGAAAATCGTTTACATGTTTGCCCCAAGCTCTTTCCAAGGTATGCATTCTACAACTTTCTTTGGCATGTCTAATGTAGAATATGATAGCTGATATTCACTCAGTTAAGTTTTGATAGGGGAAAAACATGAAGGAAGAACAGAGAAGGCAAAGCAAAAGTAGTTTCAGTAATTGCTCTGAGGCCAGGGACATTAAAATGATCACACCAGAAGTGTGACTTACCCTCCAGCATTAGTAGTGTTACTTTCTGCATACATACTGCCTTTTAAATTACTTAATCGTAACAGAATGACTTATCACTCCTAAATTCATGATAAGAAAACAGATTCTGGGGAACAAAGATGGCACGCAATCTCACAAAATGAGACTGAGTTTTTAATATGCAGGTTTTTTATATATTGTGGCTGATCCACAAACCTATGTGTGTGGCATGAGACAATGCATTTTCTGAATCAGGAATGAGCCTCTCAAACTGGTATCCCATGGGAAACTGGTGTTTCCCATGTGCAATTATCAAACACATGGATAGTGCTCTCATGGCATGGAAGTGAACATACAGAAATTAAGATTACCAGGCTATGCAAGTCCCATTATTCAGCTTTGAGCTCCCACTGACCCTCACATACTGAAGAGATATCCTCAAAAGGAAATAGCTCTGTAGAAACCAGTTGTATTTTAATGCAAATCCCTGTCACATTTGCAACCCAATTCTTTTTCTTTCATTCTCAAGATAGAAGGAAAATATATTTGATGATCTTTCTTTTCATGAGACAAATTCTTTAGAAGAATTATATATTATAATATATACACACACTCAATACACTCAGGACTGAGCGTTCTCCTTATTTAAGCTTTCCTTCTTTGTTGCATTTATATAGTATCTTTTTCCTGAAGTGCTCAAGGTTCTACCCAAAACCTCTTAAACTGCAAACATCATTTCGCCATAATGAGTCCGGTTCCATATTCTACAGAAAGAGAGCAGAATATTGTAAATTTATCCAGGAGAGGACCACTAAACCCAAACAAGGTAAGCATCTATAAGACTACAGAGCAAGTGAAGTGAAGAAGGGAGTGGCCAGAGGAACCAACCTGAAAGAGAGAAAGGACCATTTTCACTGTAGGCATCAAGCAAAAAAAAAAAAAAAAAAAAAAAGGCAGCCTGACCTTTTCCTTTCCATGAAATTCATCTGCTGTGTTAGGAGGCTGGAGTGCTTCAGTGGGGAGGTGGGAAGAAATGGATGGCCAGGGGAACGGCAGAAACAATGGGAAATTTTTCAAAAGTTAATAGGAAAGAGGTACGAGTGGAATCTGAGTTAAGTCAGGACTGTTGGATGAGAAGTCAGGAAGCAGGGATTATGAAGGGTTTTGGCCATGAGGAAATCTTGCCATTTTTCTTCAATGAAGTCATTAGTGTTCAGTGGGAGAGACAACTAATGTTGTCTTCCAGAAAGAATTCTATCACAAAAACCTTGCACCAAGTGTACTGGAGTTGTGGTAAAATTAATTGATATGGCTAGCCTATCAATTTCTAATTTAATGAAAATTCACATTTGTGAATAATTTCATCAATAGTTTGTGTAAATGCTATCAATGCTCCTCCCCATTAAGAAAACATATGTTTTCCATATTTTTCCCTCAGTTCCCAAGGGCTCTGGAAACCATGTCATGAGATTCATAGGGCAATCTGACCAAATTCAAGATGAAAAACCCTTCACTACTACTCAGTATTATAACTCAAAACCCCTTTCCCTTTATGCAGCTGCTCCGAGAACCACCCATATCAATGGGAACCACGAGACAAAGGTTACATGGTGCTCAGATAACTGGGGGAGCTCACAATGTTCAAAGAAATGTGCAGTGGAGTACAGTAAAGGAAAAGCCTCACAAAGAGGTACGGCAATGATAAAAGAAAACACCGTTTGGGAAATGTGGACTTGGTCCCAGAATGACAAAGCTTTCACAAAGCTTTTGTTTTACGTAGTTTTGTTTCTCGGAATTGCTGCAAAAGCAGAGACTTCCCTTTTCTAGTCTCCCGCTAACAGCACTTTGTCTCTCAGATATGTGGGAAACTAATGTTTTAAATGATCAGTTTAACCAAATACCAATACGGAAGCTTTCCTGAGAATACTATAATGATGAAATAACTATATTTAATTATAATGGTGTATGTATCATAATCAATTACATAGTGTCCTAGTTAATGTATAATGTTTAAGACATTAAGAAACAAACACAAAGACAAAATTTTCTTTGCTACTTGACAATTAGATGACTTTAGGAAGACAGCCAAATTTTATCAGACCTGCTGATACAAGCCTATAATACCAGCTTCCTATAAAATTGAGGCCGGAGGATTACATATTCAAGGACTGCCTAGATAATTTGGTAGCACACTGTCTCAAAATAAAAAATAAAAAGAATGTTGGGAATCTAGTTTGCTGGTAGAGAACTTATCCAACATGCATGAGGCCCTGGATTCTGTCTCTAATAGTACAAGGAATTGGAAAAGGAGAATTCCAGAGTTTTGAAATCTCAGGCCTAGTATTAAGGAGAAGGTGTTCAGAACTATAACAAATTCATAAAATTTGTGTAGTAGTTTAATGGAATAAAAATGACATCATGTTTGTAGAGCAATTGGTGTAAGGATTCTCTGATCATCATTTGTGGTTTCTATTTTTGTTTGTTTTGGTTTTAACTCTTTGAGACACAGCTTCACTTTGTACCCCAGGCTAATCTGAACTCTCAGTTATCTTGATTCAGCTTCCTAAATCCTGGGATTGCAGGCATGCAGCACCATACCTGACATGCACTGGCTTCTGTCAGTATCATTATTGTTAAACTAAAATGGATTCGCTCTTATCTAAGCTAGAAAAGAAAAAACAGAACCAGCTTTGACTTCCTATTTATTGTTGCAAGTCCTGTGCTTAAAATTGCTTCTATTTTTAAATGCTTTGTTTTCTTCTAGTAAACTATACCATTTGATATTCCATACTATTTAATGTTTCTTTCTGCTCATTGTGTTACATCTTCCATGTTAGCATAGAAGCACCAAGCAGACAGGAATGTATTCTTAACCCTACATCAGGTGTTCCAGTGAGGAACATGGCATAGGCCAACCAGAAAACAATGAAGTTGACTCAGCATATAGTGTAGGCTGCATAAATCTGTCAGTCGGCATCAAAGGCTATAAACAACTGTGAGTGTCCTGAGAGTACCTGGAAATCAGATGTGATGTGTGTGTGTCAGTGCCCACTGTGCACAGCCATTTCCATGCAGCAGGGAACACAGTGAGGACTGGCTGATTTATTGCTGATTGAAAGCTGCTTAATGAATTATGACTGCTTAGCATAACAGAGAGGTGAGGAAATTTGAAGAGGGCCTGGTTGATCAGCAGAGTGATTTAAATGTTAGAAAATAGGATTTAGGATGAGAGGCTGAGGGAATTGGGGTGATTTAGCCTAGAGAAGAGTAGGGGAAGATGATACACAGCAGACGAAGGCCAGCTGTTCTCCATTTTCCCAGACTAATCCATGTAATGAAATTCAGGAGGTGATGTGTTAAAATAAATTCACTGAGGGACCTTAGGTTTTTAAGCATACATTTGTATTATGACTTTGGGGGACTTTCAAATTAAAATTATAGTGGAGAATTATAGTTGAAAAATAAAACTGCAATGGAAGTAGTTATAATTACCTGGAAATACATATATGGATTTAAGTCAAATGTAATAGTAGCCACATTACAGAAATATGTAAAAAAGTCTGCATACTTTGATTGTATGTAAAGCCTTCACTGACCAAATTAATTGTATTCTCATTATTTCCAAAATAGCTGTTCATTTGGTGAGACTTTGATGTGGAAGGATTTGTTACAGTCTTTTCCCAGGAGATAAACTAATCTAAAACTTTATGCATAAAAGAAATATGCAGAATAATTAATGCCACAGAGTTTGACATAATCTCGATTCGGTAATAAAAGTACTAGGACTTGATGGTTTGGAATAATGGTTTAGCTTTCATCTCACTTTATGGAATTTACTTTACAAAACACATCAGTTATATAACATTATGAGTGCATTAAAACAAATTGCAACTTCAAAATGTGTCATTTTATGAGTCTCTTAGTAAAGAATTATTTTGCAGCTTAAAATCATCTTTATATGAATAATTTCTGAGGCTATATACTTAATGAATATTTTAGAGCCAAATATACCTATGCAAAAAATTATTTCCTGGTTTTTCCCAGAGGGTAAATGTTTGCCTTAGTGATTTTCTATGTAGGACTTCCTTGTCTCACCCATCATTTAGTTTACTTATAGTTTGAAGGCACATCTCATTAGATCTTGTTCAAAAATAGTTACCTTGATATACTGAAGGTTTACTACTTACAAACACTCTCTCTGTCTCCTATTTCTATACTTCAGACTTCCCTTGAAGAAAGCATTGCTGTTTATTTTGTATGCACCATTTTCCAGGAACTTCTCTAAAGTGATACCACTAATGCTGTAGCCTTGCTGCTATTCTGTCCCCAAAATGTAGGAGCCTCAAACTCATGCCTATCAGTTTTGAATGCTTCTATTAAAATTGACTATAAACAAGAGTAACAATCAAAGGGAAAGTTTAAATAGTATTTTCTCTCTTTTTTTTTATTCTTTTTTAATTAAAATTTCCACCTTCTCCCCGTTTCCCATTTTCCTCCCCTCCTCCCAAATATTGCCCCCTCCCCCAGTCCCCTCCCCCTATCCCCAGTCCTCTTCTCCTCCCCCCCACACCATTCCCCCTCCCTCTCGATACTGAAGAGCAGTCCAAATTCTCTGCCCTGCGGGAAGACGAAGGTCTTCTATCTATGTCCAGGAAGGTGAGCGTCTAAACAGGCTAAGCACCCACAAAGCCAGTTCATGTATTAGGATCGAAACCTAGTGCCATTGTCCTTGGCTTCTCATCAGCCTTCATTGTCCGCCATGCTCAGAGAGTCCAGTTTCCACCCATGCTTATTCAGTCCCAGACCAGCTGGCCTTGGTGGGCTCACAATAAATCAGTTCCACTGTCATAGTGGGTGGGTGCATCCCTCGTGGTCCTGGTTTCCTTGCTCATGTTCTCCCTCCTTCTGCTCCTCATTTGGACCTTAAGAGCTCAGACCGTTGCTCCAAATTGAGACTCTGTCTCTACCTCGATCCATCGCCAGATGAAGGTTCTAAGGTGATACGCAAGATATTCATCAGTATAGGATAGGGTCATTTCAGGTTCCCTCTCCTTAGTTGCCCAAGGTACCAGCTGGGGACATCTCCCTGGACACCTGCTAACCCCTCTAGAGTCAAGTTTCTTGCCAACCCTAAGATGGCTCTCTTAGGATATATACTTCGCTGCTCCCGTATCCTCCCTTCCTATATCCCAACCATCCTAATCCCCCGAGCTCCTCCCATCCTCCCCTTCTCATGTTTCTCATCCCATTTCCCCTTTGCCCCTTGCCACCTCACCCGCAAGTTCCCAGTTTTTGCCCTGCAATCTTGTCTACTTCCCCTCTCCAGGCGGATGACTATATGATTTTCTTTGGGTTCACTTTCTTATTTAGCTTCTCTAGGATACAAATTATATGCTCAATGTCCTTTATTTATGGCTAGAAACCGATTATGAGTGAGTACATCCCATGTTCCATGGGATATTTTCTCTTTTTTATTTTGACTTTTAGGTTTTTGAGACAGAGTCTCATGACACCTAGGCTGGCCTTAACTCACTATGTAGTCAATCTGTCTCTCACATGGTGGGTATCACAGGTATACATCACCAGTGTGTATAGAAAATATAAATACAAATCTGGGAATCATGAGATAAATATCTATAGAGATGGGTGTAGCAAAACGTTTAGGGTTGGAATTATACCATGTAGAGTCAATCTTGGCTGTCAGTGTTTGCTATCACTAATCAGCATGTCTTTCTCTGACTTTTAGATCATTTTCAAAATAAATATGCATATATATTTGTGTGTATGCATATACATAAAAGGAGTGAGACAAAATAATGAGGATATAATATTTCTCAAAAAAAGAATAGATGAAAAATACCTAAAATTCCAAAACCAGGGACTGAGAGTGAAGGATCTCTAGCTCAAGAACAATATAGATTATATAGGGAAATCTTATTTCATAAAGCCAAGGGGTGGGGGTGCAGTTTACCTATCATGCACAAGATCCTGGGTTCCAGCCTGGAGGTGTAGAGTTTATCCTAATTGAAGCATACAAGAGATACTCAATATTAAAGAAGATGTTAAATTGTACACCCTTAGCAGATGTACAAGCCAAGTTTTAATCTTTTCAAGTCAAGACAATAAACTTAGGAATTCTAAATGGGTGTGGGAAATGTGCTCTTGATTCTGTGTTTTACCATTTCCTTTTCTGTCATTCTTTCTTATTTTCAACATCTTTTAGATTATAATTACATCTCTCCCTTCATTTTCCTCCCTTCAAACATTATCATATACCCCTCCCAAATCTCCTTTAAATTCATAGCCTTCTTTTTGACTGATTAGTATTGTGTTCATATATGTATATATTTATATATTCCTTTATCTTTATATATTTCTACACATAACCTCTTCAGTCAATATAATGTTACTTTTTTATAGACATTTTCAAGTCTGACCATTTGGCACTGGACAACCAATTGGTGTGTTCTTAATGCTCCCTCCCTGAGGACTAGTTTTCATGGTATCAGAGGGATCCATCTTTGCTTCCAAAGATGGGAGGTAACCAACAGACTTACCCACTCCTATGAGCCACACCAACTACCAGCAAGGCAAGATAATCCTAACAGTGAAGTAATGGCACACATACCTTGGCAACAACCAGCGGTTCTCTAATTGGACTTAAGTCTTGATCAACAAGAGGAACACTATGCCTGGTACTAGAAACCTCACTAATTACTCAGGACTAGCAAAGTCACTATTACTAGAAAAGAATCTACTATCACTAATTTACTAAACCATCCTGTTCACTAACAACTATCCTTTTCTGTCATTCTTACTCTTCCATTCTGGCTTTGATGTTGGTATAGAGGGATTAGAATGGCCACAATAGCCTATACTTGTCTTATCTGCAGGTTTATCCAGTGTGCTGCCTCTCCTGTGACAAGATGCTGTTTAACAACACATTTTCAGAGAACTGTATTTTTAAATTTCAAAGGCAAGATGATAAAATGTAAGTATATTGCTTTTATTCCATTGTCTTGGTTTTTCTATCTTCTGATTCAATCAATGAAAATATTTTCTCTTCCTATTCACTCCCTAGATAGTTTTAACTGATACATGAGCACCATCTCTTGGTAAAAATGAATCATAAATTTAAAGATTTTTCATGAATGGCTATTCCTCAGCAGTTATCTTGTATGTGGCTGTTCCAACATTGACTCAAATGCATGTAAAATTAAAGCAGCTACATCTTCATGTTTTTAAATAAAATTGACCCTTGAAATGTTGAGAAAAGACAATTGTATATTCTTTTCCACTGTAGCACTAAAAGCAAACAGGTAAACTATGATTCCATAACCCTCTCGCTTTTTGCTCCAGACTCCTAGAACACAAGCTCCCTGGGAGCCCAGTATGCTCAGGCCTTCTCAAAAACTGATCCAAGGTCATTTCAAAGGCACCATATGACATTATATGACTCTACATTCTCCAGCCCCTTGGTTCTAAGTGTACAATTCAGCCATGTGCTCTCCTCCAAGTGAGTGATTCTTTTCCCATGCTTTATGTAGGGCCTCTTCTCTACCACCAGATATACTGGGTGCTGCACTGTTTCCACATGTTGCAATACTTAGCCTTTTAAAACTCAACATATAAAAAAATCTTAAAATAATATTTATTAAACTTATAAGAAGATTAAGTTACATAAACATAGCAACATCATTTATAACTGTAAAAAAAAATAAAGGAGGAAATCCCATTACACCAATATTACTGCATGTTTGCACCTATGAAATCTGTTCAAAAATTTGTTTACTTGTAAAAAATTGTAACTTGAGACCTGATATTGTCAAATGATGATACAGAATATATATGAAGTGTGTGAAGCATTTTCAATGTCATAAAAGTTTACCATATCTTGCAATCTGTTTATTAGTTTTTATTAGAGAGGAGAGGTATTTAAAAGACTAAGTCCAATTGTATGTTGCGGCGAACTCCCTGACCAGCAGGAAAAGACGATCACCAGACGAGGATTCTTCCCAAATCACGCTTTATTGGAGCCTCTTGGTTGAAGGGAGAGTGGAAGCGAGGGGCCCCGAGCGCCAAACGGCAGCTGCTTATATAGGGGGTAAGGGAACGAGTTGTGCCTGGATTGGCCTATGCGCGCCTGCCGATGCTCCTGGCCACGGGATTGGCCCTAAGCACATCATAGTCACTGCACATACGAGAGGCACGGTTCCACTGCATTGCCTAATATGGAGCTGTCCAGCAAGCGAGACCGGGGGCCAAGCGCCATCTTGTAATGGCGGCCACTCGAATCGGCTCCCAGCAGTATGTATTGTATATTTTATCATAACATGAAGAATAAAAATGTTGCAAATACATTTGGGAAATAAAATAGTTTGATTTGTTGTTCCTTAATAGTTTGTGCATTATATACTATTGTGGCATACTAATTAAATAGTGCACAGTCAAATAAATAACCTCAAAGCAGTTCCTTTGGTATTTTCATAAGTAAAATAGTATGTGATCAAGCAATATTTCATGCAGTAATCAGAAGTATTTGTGGGATCATGCTCTCTCTCTTGCACTGATTAGGATACGCACATGTGGGGAGCACTCTTCAGACAAAATTCTGTATATAAACAGCAGAAACAATATCTGTCAGAGGGAGAAACTGACTTAGGCAAAGTCATGTGAGTTCTTCAGGGACCTCTGCATTAACAATGTTTCAAGATGCCTCATATTTCAGCAAGGGGCCTGTAATGGTTTGAATGAAAATGGCCCCCATAGGCCCTTAGGGAGTGACACTATTAGGAGGTATGACATTGTTGGAGTAAGTGTGGCTCTATGAGAGGAAGTATGTCACTGGGGTTGGGACTTCAGGTTTCAGAAGCTCAAGCCACGCCCAGTATCACTCTCTTTTCCTGATGCCTGCCAATCTGGATGTAGAATGCCCCATTCCTTCTCCAGCACCATGTCTGTCTACATGTGACTATGCTTCTCACCATGACAATAACAGACTAAGTCTCTGAAACAGAAAGCCAATTCCAATGAAATGCTTTCCTTTACAATAGTTACCATGCTCATAATATTCCTTCACAGCAATAAAATTGATGTGGGAGTCCCCTTTGTGTACTGTGATTACCATTAATGAATAAAGAAACTGCTTTGGACCTATAGCAAGGCAGAACGTAGGTAGGCAGGGAAAGCTAGGTTGAATGCTGGGAGAAAGAAGGATGGAGTCAGGGAGAAGACACAGAGCTGCCACCTGAGACAGATGTGCTGAATAAGCCACAGCCATGTGGCAATACACAGACCAATAGAAATGAGTTAAATTAATATGTAAGAGTTAGCAGAAGCTAGAGCTAATGGGCCAAGCAGTGATTTAATTAATACAGTTTCTGTGTGATTATTTTGGGTCTAAGCTAGCTGGGTGGCTGGGAACCAACAAGCCACCTCCCTCCAACATAGAATGCTACAAAGACAGATCCTAAGACTTTATACTGCAAACCCAGAAGTCAATGCCTTTGATCTGCCACCAGCAAGAAGACATAACCTTGTGTAAAGCAGATCATATCTCATTCACAGTCAAACATTTGAGCTTCTAGTCGTGTATGTCTTTCATGTGAAGGACTATCTCAGATGCGTGTCTCAGTATTCACCACAATGCTGTTGTTTGCAGAAGGCAGGGTTTCATGTTTTTTTTATATTTTTAGACTTAATTTCAACTGTTCCCACAATAATAAACACATCATATCCTTTATTCAGTCATTTACTTTTTTGTTTATTTAATTTGTTTGTATGTGCCTCCATGAGTTTATGCACATAGCACGCATGTAGATGCCCTCAGGAACTCAGACACCCCCCTGCCCGGTTCTAGAGTTAAACCTGGTTGTGAATTGCCTGATCTGGGTTCTAGGAACTGAACCCAGGTTCTCTGCAAGAGTGGTAAGTTGTCTTAACCCCTGGGCCATCTCTCCTGCACGCAGCCCATCCTTTAAACTCAGATATTTAATGTTAAATTCTTAGACTGACAGTAACTCTGCAAAAATGGTCTTAGAATCTCAACTTTCAGTGAAATGACAATAAGGACCTACATACCAATCGGTACTTTTTAATTCAAAAATAAAATTTCAAGGTACTATTTTCAATACTGTCCTGTAAATGTCCTTATTCCCAACCTATGCATGTAGGTACTTTAAGCCACTGCAACAAAATTTGGGGGATCATTACTCAATAATCTTTCCACACCCTCTCACACAATGGTCCCTGAGCCTTGGGTGCAGGAGCTGTGATGTCGACGTATTCACTGCATCTGGATTCCCACAATACCTGTTTCTCTCCATTGTGTCTAGTTGTGCTTTACTGTGATGATCTAGAGTTAAAGTTGTCTGTGAATCACCTGATCTGGGTTGCAGGAACTGTTGGGAAGAGAAGCTTCTCTGATGAGGGGTGGTAGTTACACTTCCTGGGAGGATAAGCACAAGATTGAGAATATAGCTAAGAACTGTGATGGTCTAGAAAGTGGCAGTAATAGACTCTCTTCTAAGGAGCATGACCTCATTGTCCCTGAAAGCTTGGGAACTTGGCTAGGTTTTTACTATCAGGGATGATTTCCTATCAAGTGAACTTCAAGTCTAATTAGACAGCTGTTGGTTACAAACATGTGAGTACCACTTACTTCACCTTTATAAATATGTTGGCATTCTGGTCATTATTGTGGTTAATAGGAGTCACTGCTAGGTGTGAAGCAGGAGTGGAAAGATTATCAGAGCCAAAATACCAGAATGCCTGCTATGAAAAAGTCTCTCACAGAAATAGCAGCATAAAAAAACCCTAAACAGTTGCAATATCAATAGACCTACTGAAACAGAAAGGGGAAAATCTCACAGGTCCCCAACCCTAGACAAAGAGCTATAGGCAACAAATGACTGCAGAGAGATGGAGAATTAGTCTCTCCCAGGGATGAGCCCCCTAAGTTGAGTATCCAATACAAGAGTTCAGCCCTGAAAACTTACACACAAAAACCACAAAAACAGACTAGGCAAGTTGTGGTAATAATGCTTCAGCATACATATACACACATGCATATGTGTATAGCGATAATAATCAGGGGAAAAGAAGTTATCAAAGTGAGAGTTAGGAAGCAGGAGAGGGGCGAGGGGGATGGGACTTAGAAGAGGCTCGAGGGAGGCCAGACAAAGGTGAAATTGATGCAATTTTAACATTAATTTAATGCAATTGATGTATTTTAACCAAATGTATAAAAATAAAAGTTGAAAACATAAAAATAATTTAAAAATCATCTGGGGAAATGTAGAGTCTTTTAAATTGCTAAGAAAATAAAGCAATGCTAAAGAAGACAAAAACTGCTCCCTAAAGATAGTTCATAGATTTAACATTAGGTCCTAGAACATTCCTTTTGATAATGTGATGTTTTGTAAGGTAGAATTGTCCGTGTCTTCGGGGTAAAAAGCATTTCAATGCTGCCAGGAGGTGGTGGTACATGGCTTTAATCACAGCACTCGGGAGGCAGAGGCAGGCAGATATCTGGGAGTTCCAGGCCAGCCTGATCTACAAGAGCTAGTTCTGGAACAGGCACCAAAGCTACAGAGAAACCTTGTCTCAAAAAAAAAAAAAGCATTTCAATGCATAATAAACATAGAATTAAAATGTAGGTGTGGTAGCAGCTAACTCAGTGGTGAAGTCTGAGAAGTTATATTATGGCCAGCATGTACAAGTCACATTAATAAGTGATTGTGACTTTTAAATAAGTACAAAATATTATATCGTCCTCACTGTAAGAACATTATGTTTTTTTTCATTGTGGAACATTTCACAAATCTGCATATCACCCTTGTGCAGGGGCCATGAGAATCTCTGGATGATTTTGATCTTAGTATGTGCTGCCAAAGTGAGTACATTACTTTTTTTAAATGGCAGCAGGAAGAGAACATTTTCTGCCTCTGTCCTTCTTCTCAATGTGCACACTAGTCATAGCATTTATTGATGACCACAAGAACCTTGAAATTCCTGAGTCTTGAGTCGTTTATGTCATGAACTATAGACATTTGCAAACATGCTTCAACACGTGGTCAGTAGTAAATGTTCCCAATAGCTGGAGCTGTGTATTTAACATCTCTTCGGGGATGGTGCATCTGGCTTATAGAAAAGTCAGTGTATGTTAAGAAAAACATAGTATTAGAATTTCAGTCCTACTCATGAACTAGTATGCATGTCTATCTAAAGAAGTAGCATTAGAAGATTCTGTTGAGACAGAGAAACCTGTCTTTGAAGAATATTGTTAATTACATTGTACCCTGCATTGAGATTTCATGGCCCACCACGTCAAGCATGCTTTTCTTCAACATCCTTAGTTCCCATATCCTTTTAATACTAGCAAATCGAATGAGCCTGCTAACTGGAATTCAGGCAAAACTCCCTGCCTCCTTTTTCTCTTGTCCTCCATGATTAAAACAACTGTTAGTAGAAACCAGACCACTCCCTTTAGTTACCTGCACTTGAATCTTAGGCAGAGATCCCACCCGCCTCTTCCAAGATCAAAGGAAAACCATCACAAGGGTCCCCTCACACCCTGCAGAGCCCCATGTGGCCACAGCTATGGTTTCTTTGGCTATTTGTGTGTAATATTATCTACTGCTCTTTCTTCCCCATGTCAAATAACTCATACTGTCTCTCCAGCCTCCTTTTTAGTTGGTACTGTACCTCCATAACCAATCAGAAATCTTACGAGATATTTAAAGCCCTTTCCTGATCCTTGTCTTACGCCTTGTCTGCAGTCACAGACCTGAATGAGCTCGTCCTTCTCACTGTCAGTGCACACATACCTTGCCCAAGAAGTTTCCTGCTTAATGCACTCTGAGTTGGCTCCTTGCACCACTGAAATGACTTTCAGGAAACTCAGTGGGAATTATTACATTAATACAGACAGCCAACTAACTTTATCTTCTTTCTCCCTGAACTATAACTCAGAGTATGGTATAACTTCAAAATCAGAGTATCTTAATTCCAAATAGAACCTCAGGACTACTAGCTGTGTGGTTCCAGACAGCTTTGTTAATCTCCTGCTATCAAATCTATGTGAAAATTGTATATTATAAAAAACTAATACAATAGAGTTGTTTTGGAGAGCAAATTAGTGAAATGATTTTTTGTACAGCGCAGAACACATGTTGAATAAATGTTAGTTTGATTTATAATCCTCTTTCTCAATGAAGACAAGTCTCTGGTGATTATTCACATTATAGACATGATAAGAGCAGAATCCCTGATAACCTTTTATTTTGAACTATCCACTAAATGATTTTTAAACAGATTTTTTTTCTTTGAGCTGGGTGATTCCTTCAAGATAGATGATACAGTAATTGTTGAACATTAAAATACATCCTCCAAGGGAAATTAGACAACTTTGGTGAAAGCCTATTTAAAACAGTGGGATAGGGGTGGGAGACATTGCTCAGCAGCTAAAAGCACTTGTTGCTCTTGTAGAGGACCCAGGTTTGGAACCTATCACAGATAGGGCATTCCAATCCATCTCTAACTTCAGTTCCAGGGGATTGGGCACCCTCCTCTTGCCTCCAGAACCAAACACACATGCAGCACTCATACATATTTGCAGGCAAAATATTCCTAACTCATAAAAAAATAATCAAACACCGGGGATCCTCAGCTCTGAGCTGGAATATGAACTCACTATGGATTTTCCAAGGCCAAATTTCACAGCCACTGTTCATTGTGGACCTGCTCAGGCACATATCACTGTCCTCTGGCTCTAACTCAAGAATCTCAGAATCTTGAGTTCACAACCCTCCACCTTGCAAGCTCCAACCTTTCTACTTTAAAAACTGGACATACCATCTAATCTACACGGGTAGTAGAAAAAGACAAAATCTCCTGAGTAAATTGGGAGCATCCATGAGGACACAGTATCCACGGGAGACACAGAATCCACAGGGACACATCATCCATGGGGACAATCCTGCCACCACCTTACTCTTCTCCATTCGACTCCTATTGTGACTGCGTAGTAGCATTTCTGACTCTTGTTATCCTTCCTCCTAATGCCACACAGCTCTCCAGAGTGCTGATGCCTGTTCCATAAGGTTCTCTTTCTACTTGGCTTCAGTTATCAATATAATGACAAATCTAAACTCTCCATGCCTTATATCTTTCTCCCCAAGATAGAAATATGTGCCTAGCTAATTGCTCATTTGACTATCTCCACAGGTTCCCAAATCCAGCATCCTGAACATGACACTGTCTATTGAAGACTTGTTCCTGTGTTAGAATCTATCTTCTGTCTAGGTGTTGAAGCCCTCTCTTCTCTTACTGTGCTTGTCAATGGTGACTCCTCACTCACCTCACTATCAGCCAGTGTGTGTTGTGACAGAAATGATGATATAACTCACTTCGGGAAGAAAGGGTTTTATTTGACTTGCAATTCCAGGATACCATCGACTTTGAGATGTAGTGACAGGAGTGTGAGGTAACTGGTCACACTGTATCATGAGAAACAGATAAATGCTGTACTTTGCTTGCTTTCTTCTTTATTCTGTCTGGGTCCCCAGGCTACAGAATGATGCTGTCCACATTCAGGATGGGACTTCTCTGGAAGCTCCCTTACAGGCACTCTCAGAGATTTGTCTACTACGTTGTTATCAATCTAGCCACAATGAGAAGCAAGATTAACCATCACAGGCACCAAATCCATTACACTCCCAAGGAGGTTCCTGATAGAATTGCTTCTCACCATTGATACCAATGTACTCACAAACAATGGTTATAGATGCCTAACCTACCTCGTTTTATTCTTTCTTTCACTGTGATTTATCACAGCAGAATAAATGCAGAATTCTTTAGATTTTAGCTATTGTTTAAGCACATTGAAATGACTTGACAATGGCCTTACGTCAAAGTCCAGTCTCTCAAATTCATTTGCCAAGCCTCGATCCATATCCAACACTCATGCATCTCCCTTCCTGAGACACATGGGAGTCAACTGTGGTCTATTACTCCATGCAATGTTCTCATTGTCCCTTGCTAGAATTGCTGTGTCTCCAATATTTCATTAGACAATCTGTTTTTACATCTTTATCTCTACTAAGATGAGATTTTGAAAATGGAAGAATTGCTAATTACTTTAATATTTAAGTATGTGCTGTATGATAAATCTAAAGAGCATTCAATGCTTTAACATTATTATGAAAAGACAATGTCTCCCATCTAAATCCAAGAGGAAAAAACAGGGACTGGTTATTAAGGCAAATATTCAGGCATTCAAAAAGTCTTTGATCAGTGTGATGAGATCCCTTGGTCACATCAATATATGTATGAAATCATACTAGTCCAAAGTCAAATAGACAAAAAGACTAAATTATGTTTATGGCAATATTATTTTAAAAAATACAGATGATTTTACTTTTAGGTATGATGCAGTATACTACTAACCTATAGAAAGAAAAATATACCTCCAGGACCAAGAAACTGCTCTTTGAAGATATCAGAGAATAGTGATGAACAGCTAAAATTTCCAAGAAAAGAGACATTCAGGCCAAAGAACTAGAACTCCTCCAAAGATTTTAACCTAACATTTAAGGCTGTGGAACAGGTTCATTTTCTCTGTCAAATAAAGAAATGAAAAACAGGGAAGTTTTCAAGTACATCAGGGAAAACCCCTGTCACAGTGCAAAGAAATGATAAAGAAAATCTACTTTTATTAAAGGCAGGAACACACACACACATAAAGGCAAGGCACACATAAAGCAAGACCTCTGAGAAACAGAGAGGCGCTCCGGAAATCTATATTCAGCTTCTCCTGGATGGCTGGGGTTTGTAAGGGTCTTGGGTAGGCTGGATTGAAATCTTCTCCCCTTACGATTGGTCAGTTTAAACAGCAAAGGGGAAGCCAATAGGCCCACACTTCCAGTAAATCTATCCTGGTCCAGACTTAAACATCTTACTTTTATGGAACACATTAAGTAGTCTTAAAGGTACATTTTCCTATGTATCTTGTATAGTCATATGAAAGTTCAAACTTGGTATCTTCCATATCTGTTGGTTTGTGTGTATTTATGTTTATTTTCCTAATTTGGGGCTATCTAGTTCACTTTTTACCCATTTTGTAATTTTCTCACTGAATGGTGGCTGTGATGTGCTGACAATTTTACACTCCCCGGGTTACATTCTGCTGCTCAGGGGGAGACTTTTTTATTTGCCAGGCACAATTGACCATTCAGGATATTTTGTGCTTGTCCTTTTCTTGGTGTCTAGCCCATTACAGCTCTTCAGTACAGGACCAGGTCATCATTTCTGTCACCTCTATCACCTCTCAATCAGTGGATCTTAAAGGCCTTATTCAATGCTGAGAGTTGCCAATTTTCCTGTTTGACATTTTGGTCTCTTAGAGTTCTTTTCTGCTTGACTTCTTAGAAACTGTCCATGTATAAATGAACGTTAGGAAATAATAACTGTTTCCAGAAGCACTTTCATCCTGTTTTTAGGTTATATTTCCTTGTGGTTCTCTTTTGCTTCCACATCTTGGATCCTTGTTAATCAGTCGCTTATTCTTCTAACAGGTCTGAGAGACAGCTGCAAACTGAATCACCTTTCTTTCTGGGTATGCACCCATGGCTAGCACATAAAATTAGCAGCTGTGATAATGAAGGACTAGGACTTAGACAGATTCCTGGTGGGCAGGAAGATAGGAAAGGGGGTTGCAAGTAGGTGATAAAGATGACAAACATCTAGCTTTTTCTTCACCCTACAGACCTGACCCAAATCCTTGCAGCTTAAGACACAGACCTGGCAGGCCTTTTCTTACTGATAAGTACCTCTGGCATAAGGACTCATATGTTTTGATGGTTCAGAATCTGTCCACCTAGGAAACAAGGCTCTGGGCAGGCTTGGTAAGGACTAAATCAGGTTAGCCTCTGCTATGTGTAGGGTATTATCTTCATTAGGCTATTGTGGGTGGGAAGACCTGTCCACTGTGGCTAGAACTTTCCTTGAACTGGGATCTTGGACTGTTTAAAAAGGAGAAAGTGAGCTGGGGACAAGCATTCCTTCATCATTGTCTGCTTTTTAACGCAGATACAGTGTGACAAATGGATCTTAACTCCTGCAACTGGGATGGCCTAGTAGTGATAGGCTATAGCCATCAATTTTATGTCAAAACA
This sequence comes from Chionomys nivalis, assembly GCF_950005125.1. Lineage (NCBI taxonomy): Eukaryota > Metazoa > Chordata > Mammalia > Rodentia > Cricetidae > Chionomys > Chionomys nivalis. The sequence goes on along the minus strand of NC_080090.1, from coordinate 71,165,357 downwards.
AACCCTTCCTGCCTATGTTGCTTTTGTCTGGGTAGTGCATCACATCAACAAGAAAAGAGTTTAAAACATATGTCTTAACAACTGAGTTAGACTATGTTTCAAAATAAAAAGCCTCAAAAACAAAGAAAGAAAAAGCAATGGGATATGTGGCATGTAGATCAGCTATATGGTTCAATCCAGGAACAATAGTGAGAGAAGTAAAAATGAAGTATATGACTCTCAAGCAATCCCAGCCCTTGGGAGGCAGAGGCAGGCAAATCTCTGTGTCTGAGGCCAGGTTGGTCTACAGAGTAAGTTTATTGTCACTGATGTTTGTGCTAGCTGAATTCATATACCTTTGGAGATGCATTTTATCTTCCATCTCACACTTTATTTCTAATGCTTTACTTTCTCAAAATTAGCCCAGCTATTTGTTCTATATAAAGTTTAAGTCTCTTTTCTATCATATTACATAACATATTTATGAACTCTATTATTTAATCTCCAGATCAGATGCTTACAGCATGTACTATGAATTGAACACAAGAGATTAAAAATGAAGACATGGTGACAAAGATATACAAATTAAGAAAAATCCTCATATTAGATCTGAGAATAATGCTCTTTGACCAGTCAGAGTTTATTGCTACAATCCTTCATCAAAATTTTCCTTGTTGGAAGGATTCTAAGGATCATTTTTAGTTCAATTTTCTCTATACTGACACAAATGGGGTGTAAGAATCTAGTGATTGTCAGAGCCTTATAGACTTCGGCTCACTTAACTTTGGTGTCTCCCAAACTGAAGCGCTCTAGCTGAACCGTACGAGACAGATTGGGGTAACTGGTATTTTCTTATACAATCTGAAACCCAGCAGGCCTCTCATGCTTACTTACTTAATTAAACCTAAATTTCTCCCAAATCCTTTCTAGCTGACCTAGTCCAAATTGATCTGCTTCCAGCAATTTCAATGCCTACCTTTTAGTCCTAGATATATTGATTAACAAATAACTCTTCTGAAAATGTACACTGAATACTTTTTTAATTTACCAAGACAATTTAGTTTTTAATTGTAAAATATTAGTATAGCTATAGAATCTTTAAGGTAAATGCTTTAATCACATAATGAAAAAATACAGGTCTTATAAAGAATAGTGAAAAGCAAAATTATAACAGATCCAAAATACTATAGTCTAAGGAAAATAAAAGCTTTATGGGGAACAAAAACAGAAGCAGACTGACCAGCACTTTAAAAATTGAACACAAAGAAGAGTATTTACTGTAGTTCTCAAGGGAAAAGTAAATTGTTTATCAAAAGCAAAGATTATTCAACTTTATTGAAGCAACAAGTGCAGGACTGCAAAACTATATAATCATCCCTAGATACACAGTGGCAAGAGACACAGCATACAAAGAAAATTGAGATGTGAGAGAGAAGAGTTCACTGTACAAATAAAAAAGAAGTAAGTAAGAGAGAAGGGAAGCAAAAAAGTAAGGGCAAAAACATCATTTACTGAAGAGTGAAATACAAAATAAGGAGACCTGGATAGAGAAGAGAAAACCCATTTCTCTTGAGAATATACAGAACAAAAGCAAACACAGCTGAAGAGGAACAAAAGGGAACTATTTTAAATCATGAGTTGCTTGGTACAAATAAACAAAAAGGTGATGGGTACACATAGGCTAGAAAGTGAGGTAGAGGAAGTAGCTGAGAAATGGAAAGAGATTTGTCATAACTCTGGAGGACTTCATATGGCTGGAAACAAAATGAGATACAAAGGGACAGGATCATCTGCTGACAAATGACAGCTATCCGCAGCCCAAGATGAGAATGTAGTTACAGTGATTCATATGTCAAAGAAATTATAATACCTAGAAAGTCAAGCAAACAGGCAGGTGACCAACGTGGACAAGGCAGGGGCACGAACCTCTGTGACAGAGTCAGAAAGGGTGAACTGGACTCCAAGACAGTAAAAGTGACATCACAGCATAGACAAAGAGAATAACAGAAGGCCAGTGTAAAAATAAAAACAAGAATATTCTCAGAATCACATTAGCAGCAGTTATAAGAAAAGTCAGAATGATATGCAACCAATGTAAAATATGTTTAAATAAACCATTGATGAGGACAGAAAAGAGCTAAAGGAAAGGTAGAACTAAATGCGGCCATATGGAAGGCAAAGGGTCTCATTAAACACAAGGGTAGAACTCTAGTCAAGAATAATGTTTCAGCCAGGCAGTGGTGGTGTACACCTTTAATCCCAGCACTAAGGAGACAGAGGCAGGAGAATTGCTGTAAGCTTGATGCCAGCCTAGTCTATAAGAGCTAGTTCGAGGACAGGTTCCAAAGCTACAGAGAAACACTTTCTTGGGAAAAAAAATGATGCCACTCTGCACTGAGGAGAAAAAGGCAAAGAGCACAGGAGTGCAGAAATATAGAAATATAGCATCCCATGAAAATGCCAAAAAGACATCTTCATTTTCAATGGGGGAAATAGACCTACTCGAGAAAGTTGAGTTGAATAGGCAAACTATAAACAAAGGAAAAGGTAAAGCATGAATAATTTACACATGAAAGGACTAACAAAACAAATGCTTCTGAAGCTTAGTGCTTGAACAGATCTTTGAAGAATAAACAACAAAAGAAAACACTGGGAGCCCTTTTAGGGTAAAGAGAATTTTCTCTCTCCCCTATTACGAATTCAACTTACTGCAAAAGGTGATAGATATTTATATTAAAAAAAAATAAATGAAAGTCCCTGGGTGATGGTGGCTCACACCTTTAATCCCTGCACGCAGGAGGCAGAAGCAGGTGGATCTCTGTGAGTTTGAGGCCAGTCTGATCTACAAAGTGAGTTCTGGACAGAAAAGGCTACACTGAAAAACCCTGTCTCAAAAAACCGATAGATAGATAGATAGATAGATAGATAGATAGATAGATAGATAGATAGACAGACAGATGATGGATAGATAGATAGACAGACAGACAGATAGATAAGACAAATATGTAAGCGAAAGTCATAAGAAAATTCAGTTACTACCGATGTTTGCTTGGGCATAGAATACATTTTGTGTATCCATGTGTAAAAATAATTTCACAAATTGATCAAATGCAATGTTTTTGTATCAAAAATCATCATGTGAAAATATACATACTTGTAAAGCCTACATGACAAAGGGTTACCAATTATAATATAGCCTCTTCCCATAATGAAGAAAAAAGTACCAGAATCAATGGTATAATGGGCAATTCACAAAAGAAGACACATCATAGTCCAGAGACCTTTTTGAAAACTCAAATTTCTATTTACATCAAGAACTGAAAGACTACAACATGTTATAGTAACATGTTACAAGAGTCAACTTAGAAAAAAAATTTAACATGACAAAACCATAAGGTGAAACCTGTAATATCAAGTGTTCAGCAATGAATTAGCACATATAACTCTGAGTACTTGCAGATAGAGCTGTTACTGTCTGAAAAAAACGTAGGAAACACTTATCACAGCCAAGAAATTAAATTCAAGGTAAAAATCTACCTTAAACAGAAAAGAAGTCAGGCCTGACACTGCAGCCTGTAACCTCCACTACTTGGGAAACCAAGGTATGATCACAAATTCGAGTATTTCCTAGACTACAGGAGAGTTCAAGAACACCCTGGGCAAGTTAAGGAGATCCTGTCTCAAAATTAAGAGTTTACACAGAGGATAAAGCTAGAACTCTCAGATAAAGTTCTTGCCTGGCATGCATGGCTCTGTTTAATCTTTAGTACAATAAACAAATAAATATTGTTTAGTAAAGATAACTACAGAATTTTATGAAATGACCCATGAAGAGTTCCCATTTGAAAAGGGTGGTAAATAGAAGATTTAGAAAGATTGGTAAAGGGAATCATGTTATATGAACACTCTAGGATATACTACTGGGCACTAACTTCCAGAGATTGGTTGCTTTAAGTGTCAGGGTGGATTTCAAAAAGAAGAGGTATGATTCATTACATGGGTTCATTTAAATCTAGAAGACTCAATAAAATATAAATATGGGTACATATACATTAGAGAGTGTTAGGTTCCTGTCAAGTCACACCTACTATCAGGAAAGAAGTTGATTAGGGAGGGCATGAGGAAGCAGAGAAAGTCTGGAGTTCTCCAGAAATTTCCCTCACAAGAAACACAATTGTGAAATCATTTCAATGATGGAAGAGTGTAGAGTCATTGTGGTAACAGACCTCTTGTGAGTTCATGATCAGTATTACTGTTCAATACAGGAATCTCTAGCCCGTGCACATGATAAGGATGACAGCATGATGGTGAGTCCATAGTGCTGCCTTTCTGTGTGGGGACAAGAGGGAATATTGTTTCTTTGTGTACTATAGAATGCATGTCCTCTAGAGTCCTTCACAGCTCTCCTTGTCTGGACCCATCCACTCATCTTGTACCTGTTACAGCCAAGAGGAAACAATCGTGTGTGTGTTCCAAGTCAGACAGGTGCAAATTAAGGTGTCCCTGAGTTGAAAGGAACATCTAAGGGAAACAAAATCAAAGTTAAAATAGGCGAATTAGAGTAAGCTGCCTCACCTGAGAGAGAAATTGACTCATGAGAAGAATGAGGAGAATGGTGTCCTTCCCTGGAGAAGTTGCCTTTTAAAAAATATAAATGGGAGCTACAGCACAAGGAAATAATTTAATGTATGCTGTGTAATTAAATCACGGGTGGAGGGACCGAGGAAGATTAGAAACACTTGGAAATCACAGCATGATTCTGAAGTACCTGAAGATAAAAGGACTCACCCTTCTAGTCATCCTACAGCAAATACTCAAGGATCCATGTTCTTAGACAGTTTGGGATTCAGTGAGGATTGTGGATGTCAGAATTATTGTCTAGCCTATCCAGACCCCTGAGTTCAATTCCTCAGATGGCTCCCAACAAAAAAAAATTGATAATGAAACATAAACATGATATTCTAAAATAACCATGGAGATGAGAGAACTTAGCAGATGGAAGAAAATCTTCATAAAAAGAAGCTATAGTGTTATATTCATTAAGATTAATGTACTAGTTGGTTTGGTGATTCAACTTGACATAAGCTAGAATCATCAAAGAGGAGGGAGCCTCAGTTGAGAAAATGCTCTCATGAGATCCAGCTGTAAGGCATTTTCTCAATTAGTGATCAAATAGTGAAGGGATCCTCCAAAAATGGGTGGTGCTATCCCTGTGCTGGTAGTCCTGGGTTGTATAAGAAAGCAGGCTGAGCAGGCCAATAAGCAGTACCCCTCCATAGCCTCTGCATCAGTTCCTGCCTCATGTTCCTGCCCTGCTTGAGTTCCTGTCCTGACTTCCTTTGGTGATGAACAGAAATACAAAAGTGTAAGCTGAATAAACCCTTTCCTCCCCAGCTTGATTTTTGGACATGGTATTTTATAACAGCAATAGAAACCCTAACTAAGAAATAAAATACAGTATGTATATAATATACATATAATATATATACATATCATAATTGTTTTATTATATATATATATATACTCAATATCATCATATGGAGAAAGGAGACAAATAATGGTGGATGAAAGAGAGGAAATGATGGGACAAGGATGCATGGAATTTGGGGGAAAGTATGAGATCCTTAGAAAACGATAAGAACCACTCTTCAGCAGTTCATAAAGAATGATGACTACACTACATTACATTCACAATAAAGATTCTATAAAGTGTAAAATGCCTTCCCAAGCATTTCGCCTTTGGGAACACCAATGACGCAGCTAACTTCATATTGCCATGTTTTGCTCTTCACCAAATGAAATCCATGACTTTCTCATAGGTTCACACGGACATCTGGTTATACTTCCAGGTTGGCCCTTTGGAGTTTCTGTTCCCTGCATTCTTTTTACCCAGAAGCCAGCATATCTGACTCTTCCCACAAATATCACTGTCCTGGTAAGAACTTTCTGGACTTCTATCCAAGATGCAGTGTCTCTCCATCAAACGCACACTGGAACACACATTTCCTATCACCTCTTCTCTCTGCATTTCCCCCAATAAGGACTTGACTACTATCAATACTACAATCCATGCTTTCTTTCTTTATTTATTTTTTTGTACCCTTGGTTAAGATTTATAAAGGCAAACCTCTTCATTTTTATATTAAACTTCATTTCTATGATTAAACACATTTTAATTATAATTGTTATTGACTCTTTGATAATTTCATATCATTCACCCAATCCACTTATTTCCCAGTTGTTCCATATCTGCGATTCACCCTTGTAGAAGCCTTTCCCCAAAGGAAAATTTAAAAAGGGGTAAAAATAATATAAATGTAAAAATAAATACAAATAAAGATCATGCTGAAAAGCAAAAAGAAAACAAAAAAAAACGCAAAACAAAAACACTTTGCTCCTGTCTTTCCTTCCTCTCTATCACCTCTCCATTTGTCTTGGTGACAGTGGTGCAGTGGTTTGTCATCCAAAAGACCCTTTTGTTCAAACAGCCTCTAGTACAAATACTCAAATGTTCATTGTGTAATGAGTTGTTGGTCAGGTTTAAGGCCTTTGCCTTCTTATACCATCAATACTGGACCCTCAATCAAAACTCCTTTTGAATATCCCCCTGCTGTCCCAAGTCATAGAGCCCCTGCAACTATGATCCCACAGGGCCGGTTCCTTCACATGTTCCAGCAGGTCATAGATTGAGTAGATGTTAGAGGATGCCAACTCAAAGTCTTGGATGGATGCCTGGGTGGTAGCTGAGTTGATCAATCTGGGCCACTGGAACCATACCTCTCAGGCAAGGGGTAGAGCCAACTATACCACACCTGTGGTGAGAGGTAAGGTCAGCTTTCTTAAGTGGGGGTTAGCTCTTTTATGAGTGGCAGTACAAGGTGTCCTGTGCTATTTTGGGTCATGAGCCACTATTCTTGGGCTGGGCAGGAGTGGGGTTAGCTCTCTCAGGGCCATTGAAAGGCAGGACCAGTTCAACATGGCCCTCAGATTTCAACACATGTGATTCATATGACCCCTGCAGTAACACAGACAACAGACTTTAACCTGGACCGTGGACCCAGATATGGCTCTCTGAAGCAGCTTGGGTCCAGACATCAACATGACCCAGCTGGCAGTGTAGGCCACTCAGATTGTCATGAGAACAGCAGAAGCATGGTCCCTGGATATCAACATGGGCTTGTGTGTAGGCCCACATCTAGGACATCTGCACAGCCTTTGATGATAGCAGGAGCAACAAATATCAATACAGACCCTAGACGTAATAGAACCACGGACTCAGACATGGCCCTCCAGCAACAGCCCGGACTGGATATCATCATGGTCCTCGGTAGCACTGCAGGTAGCTCAGATCTGTAAGACCCTGGTGGCAGCATGACCCTCACACATAAACATGGTGTCAGGTGTCGGCCCAGACTCCAGGCATCCACACAGCATTTGGTAGCAACAGGAGTCACAGACATCAACACAGACCCTGGCTGCAGTAGGGACATGAACCCAGACATGGTCCTCAGCATCAGCTCAGGCCTGGATATCTCCACGGCCCCAGTGGAAAGCAGGCCATTCATCATATCAGCTTGCTCTTCTCTACCTTTGCCTCTTTTAATCAGTCTCTCCCCACAGCACATGAACCATTCTCTCTCTCTCTCTCTCTCTCTCTCTCTCTCTCTCTCTCTCTCTCTCTCTCTCAATCCTTATATTCTCTCACCATAATAGTGTGCAACTGCTCAGTGCCATCAGGAGGCAAGCAGGCCTCTGGCTGTCTTCTACCCATCCAGGCCAAGTGGCACCAGGCAGGCATGCTAACACATTAAGTACTCAATACTTACAAGAGAATGAATATTTAAAAGAAAAGCAATGGTTTGATAGCTCAGACCTGTAATCTCAGCTCTTCATGAAGCTGAGGCAGAAGTATTGAAGGTTCAAGGCGTGTTTGAGCCACAGAGCTAGTCCAGGCAACCTGGGCAACTTAGTTGAAACCTGCCTCAAAATAAAAAGTAGGAAAAGGTCTGTGGGCACAGTTTAATGTCAGAGTGCTTGCCTGGTAAGTGTGAGATCCTAAGTTCTGTCCCTGAACAGAACTTACTGCAGAAAGACAATATTTTTTAGAAGTAACAACAGAAATATTTTAATCCCTGTGTAGGAAAACACTAACGGGCACATGGCATGAAAAAGAAATATGAGGTATTAGCCAGAGTGAAAACAGTTTAGCCAGTTGGTTCTTCTAGTGAAATCAATGGCAGTCACAGAGGCAAGAGCTGATGTGGGGCTCGGGTTCTATAAAATCACACTTAAGGAGAAAATGAGCTCCCTCTGCAGCACTGAAGGCAATGAGGACAACTGTTCAGAAATCCTTTCTGAACCAAAGGAGAAAGGATGCTGTGTTCCAAGGCAGAGCTGTTATAAATGAAGACACGCTGGTAGAAGACCTGGCAAGCAAACAAAGAGGTGAAGAAATATGATTTATAGCGTATGACCCTATTTTCATTTGTCTTATCAGGACAGGATCTCATGTGGCAAATTCTGGCCTCACACTCACTGGGCACCATTTCCCAAGCATTGAGATTTCAGGAATACACCACCATATCACAGTGTGTTCATAATTCTGGAGATAATTATCAATTACAACTGTCATGAAGGACAAAAAAGCAGCATTGTGTTAATTTAAAGGAAATTGTCACAAATTTAAAGTAAGCAACCACCATGAGAGGACCAGCCATGCTTAGCATAGGGGACTTATCACATTACTGTAGCATAGTGCTGAGTTTCACTGAGAGGCGACTGAATCACGGAATACTGAGGGCTATGTCACCATGGCACATGGGATGGGGAGAATATGCATTTTACTAACTAAGGGCACATTAAAAAAAAAAAAAGACACTTTAGCTAGTTCATGACAACAAAAAGCTACACATCAGGCAAATTGTAGATCCACAGTGCTGTTTGTGTGTTCCAATAAACACGGATTGTAACATAAGAAAGAAATCCCATTTGTCCAAAAACTCAGACATAAAATTATACTCTACTCAATAGTCAGCATGCTCTGTCTTTTTCATTCTGAAAAACAGGATTCAGAGCTGTGCCTTGCTCCTCGTGAACTCTGACTAACTCTTTACCTTATGCAGTAATGAATGTGAATGAGGAGGAAATAATAACATGTATTTCGAAAAAGGCAAAGCAGCAGTGACCTCTTTGGAATGTCAAGCTTATAAAAAGACTCACAATGTCGAAAAGTAAAACCCAATTGTATGCATTAAGAAAAAAGTCAAATGTATCTGAGCTAGGGGAAGTAGAGGTATCTCTTGATCCCCTGAAGTAGTGTGAGCTCCTAAAGAGAGGATATTGGTAGCTGTGTGCAGTGAAGAAAGGAAATAAGTGGGCTCCGTGGGAGGTGAAAAGGTATACCGGGGCTCATAAATCAGCCACAGTGCGGGAACAGACGGAGGAAGCTTTTCACATCTGCACCAAGAAGAAGAGCCATACGCACCTGTAACACATTGGGGAGAAATACAACAAACTCAGGCAAAACGACAGAAAGATGGCTCACTGGGGATGGCTTATAAAGATCCTATTATAGATCCTGGGTTTCCTGGAAGGGAATTCAAGGCATCTGCATCACATTGGGAGCAGATGAAGCATATGGAAGAAAGGTGCCTCTGGGGTCAACTGAGACATCTGTGTCAGAGCAGGAGGCCTGGAGGAGGAGCTGGAAGAAAGGATGTGCTGATAAGCACAGTGAGCAAGGAGGCTACCTGAGGAACACTGAAGAGTAGTTAATATTCTTGAGTCTTCGGGGAGAAAGTGAGGTGCTTTGTCCTCACGGATAGAAATGTAAACAATCATTAGGGAAGCATTTGGCACAAATGGATCCTTAAAGACTTTGTCCAAAGTGAGAATAATAGTTTAATAAGAAGAGAAACTGGTAAGTTTTCTGCATTGGCGGTAACTGAAGAATAGGACCCCTGCCACAGCTGTGTTCTGAACATGTGGAAGGAAGCACAGAAAAGAGAAATAGAGAGCAGAGTTTGGGAAAGAGAGAAAGAGAAGAAATCCTTACAACAGAGAAAAGAAAAAAATCCCAAATAAAATCTGAAATACAGTGACAGAATGAAGAATGCATCCTGAGAACCTGGAAAATAGAACTTAAGTAGTATCTGTGGCTGTCCCAAGGGAAACGTAAACATTGCATATGGATAATGTGGGTATGATCCTGTTCTTCTAGGATAGGGTAGGTCAGATTCTTGTTAGTAAGTGTTCTATTTTCCTATTTTATTTAAAACAAAGTATCCATGTATGAGTTTCATAGAGAAATATTTTTAGTATATTGTAAATTAAGTTATAATCACTTCACTTATCCCCTTCCCTTTCCTTCCTCCAACTCCTCCAGTGTTCCTTTCCTCCAACTCCTCTCATGCTCCCTCTCATACCCTATCAAATGATGGCCTCTTTTTCTTTTACTATTATTGTTACAGATAGATGATAGATAGATAGATAGATAGATAGATAGATAGATAGATAGATAGATAGATAGATGATAGACAGACAGACAAATAGATAGATAAATAGACAGATAGATGAGAGATGATAGATAGATAGATAGATAGATAGATAGATAGATAGATAGATAGATAGATAGACAGATAGTAGATGGACTGATGTAAAAATATGTGTATTATTGGGAACTCACCTCTTTTCACTCAACAGGAGGGAAATCATCATCACTAGTACCAGAAACCTATCCAACTACCTGGGGTTAGTGAATTCATGATCTCAGATGAGAACTTACTACCACCGTTTCACTAGATCAGCATGATTCCTATCTACATTCTAAAACATATCCTTATACACACAGATATGTATCCCCCCAATCAATAAAGCTCCTCTTTACAACTAATGGAGGACATTACTAGAAATCACAACTGCATGTGATGCAGAGATTAGGGTCATGAGGAGCCCATCCCCAAAGCATATATCTACAGCACAATTTCTGCACCTCTTAGAAGAGGGAGCAGTAAGATTATAAGAGCAAGAGGACCAGAAAATGTGTTTCATATAATATTTGCAGGTTGACACACCACCTTTATAGAATAGGCAGACAAATCCAAAATTTAGAACCAATTATTTACGTAGAATATGAATAAATTTGTTTAAGATAAAATCGCATTGATTCAGTTTGGGTGACTGTGCTAATTGGTTTGTCTTAGTTAGATTTCTATTGTTGTGAAGACACAGCATGACTCTTATAAATGAAAACATTTAATTGAGGGTGACTGGCTTACAGTTTCAGAGGTTCAGTCCATTATCATCATAAAGGGGAGGAGCATGGTGATGTGCAGGCAGATGTGGGGCTGCAGCTGAGAGTGCTGCATCTTGCAGGCAGCAGGACGTCAACTGACTGTCACACTGAGGAAAGCTTGAGAAAAGAAGACCTCAAAGCTCGTTCTCACAGGGACACACTTCCTCCAACATGGCCACACCTCCTAACAGTGCCACAAACTTTAGGGGTCATTTTCCTTCAAACAATATAGAAAAGGATACTTCTGACATTAGTAAAATAATTTATATTAGTTACTGTGTCATGAGGTAGAAATTGCAAAATTCAGTAGTCTTCCCATTGTGTCAGTCATGATTTGTTCATGTTTTAGTAAGCAGAAGGATCTAAAAATATGAGTAAAAATCATGAAGATTCTTTTTTTTTTCTCATAAAACAAATTTATTTAACTGAAGGATCCTTGCTAGGTCTAGTAAATTGCCTTTACAAAAGATAAAGAAAACAAGGGGGAGAAAGAAAACAAAACAGAAGCCAACCCAAAGAGGACAAAATTCCAGAGTTCGAATCAACTTATGAACCTGTCATCACGGACAATCTCCGGCATCCAGCCGTGCCTCCCCTGTTCCCTAGAGTTGGAAACCGGAGCTGTAAGCGGAGACTCCACGGCCAACAGGGGTATCTGTGGCATTAAAACACTCACTCAGACCTCTGTGGTACTTAACAGTGGTCTCACTTCTGGGCAAGCTTACAAACCTATACAAGGTTGAAAGCATAATTTACATGGTGCTAAAATTCAAGAGAAACAAGAAAAAAAGGGGGGAAGGAACCTCTGGGGAGAGGCAAGGGCATTTAAAGGGACGGTAAAAATGCCAACAATATTTAAATGCCCCCTAATTTTTTTTTTTTTGGCTTAAAGTATTTCATTCTAAATGTCAATGGAAGAATGTCACTAGTACACCATGGACACCTGTGTAATGCAAATCCATGCCCCCCTTTTTTAAAAAACATGGTGAACTTCAACCTAGCAATTATTACAATAAATGTTATAGTCTAAAGCTCAAACACATTTTAGCGATTTTGAAACTGAATTGAGTACAAACCAAATAAAATTTACAACGTAACAAACAAATCCACCTAGGACTCTGGGGACACTTAAGCCTTATGCACGGATCGCAGGGCTTTTTCCCGCAGGTGCCTCTCTAGGTCATCAAGGTTGTCTTCAGCTTCACTTTCAGTCTCCTTCCTGGGCTCTGGTGCTGGCGCAGGCTCTTCCTGTGCTGACGTGGTTGTGGCAGCAGAAACAGCTGCAGGGGCTGCAGGAGCTGTGGTGGCTGTAGCCACAGTCTTCTCTTTCTTGTGTTTTTTGTTCTTCTTGTGTTTCTTATCCTTTTTTGTGTTTCTTGTCCTTCTTCTTCTTTTTCTTCTTTCCACCTCCTTCTTGATCAGAATTCCTGGCAGGGGAAGGGCTTGGAGTTGGGCTTTTAGCCTTTTTGACTGGTACTGCGGGAGACCAGTTTGTGGAGGGTGACTGAGACTGGACAGGAGATGGAGGTGCTGGAGGCTTTTTAGCTGCTGGCTCAGGAAATCCAGAGACAGATCGGGAAGAGGAAACTCTTCTTACAGACTGAGGGCGTGGTGAGGCTGCCTTTTTAATCTTTTTAGGTTTGTGAGTCCTGGAGACTCTCCTAATAGGCCTAGTACTTGGAGATGGGGACTGCCTTCCTTGGGGTGATGTGGATGCTCCTCTTCGAACAGGGGGAGGACTTGAGGTCTGAGGAGCTCGAGGACGTGGTGAGGGCGAATGCCATTTGTTTGGCTGTGGTGACCGGGCTTCCCGGGTGGAACGGCCTGGGGAAGACCCTTTCCTATGCTTTGAAGATAAGGAGGGTGAGCATCTCTTGGTGACTGGGGGGGCTTCTTTGTTTGGGAGGCGGAGAGTGGGAGACGAGGCGCTTTGGTGGTGGAGATGGTGATGCCCTTCGCTTGGGTGGAGGCGGAGGTGAGGCGGTTCTCCTTTTTGGAGGTGGGGAAGGAGAGTATCTTCTCTGGATGGGAGGAGAGTATCTTCTTGGAGAAGGCGAGCAGCGGCATGGAGGAGGAGGAGTCCTTCATCGCCGTGGTGGGGTGGGAGATCTGCGCCGCCAAGAAGGAGGGGGAGGAGGAGGAGCTGGAGAAGGAGATCTTCGCCTTCTGGCTGGTGGTGGGGAAGGACTTCTCCTCCTTCTACCACGAGGGGAAGTCTCCTTTTGGCGCTTCCGAGGTGATGGAGAGGCACTCCGAGAAGGGGAATGTCTCCGCTGCCTGCCTACCTCACCATTCTTCACATGGGATCTCTTGGGCCGCTCATCTTCTGAGGTGGAAGAGGAGCCAGAGTCAGACGATGACTGCTGGTTTTTTTTTTTTTTTTTTTGAAGTGATTTTAATTTTATTTAATATTATTTGTTATTAGTAGTAAAATTATAATAATACTAATAAGTAAGTGATAAATGTAGGTAGAGACTGCTTGTTCACTTCCTGGCATCCCAGCCAGGCCTGAAATAATCACATAGAAACTATATTAATTATAACACTGCTTGACCAATAACTTAGGCTTCTTATTAACTACACTTATATTTTAAATTAACCCATTCCTATTATTTTATATTTTACCTTGAGACTCATGGTTTACCAATAGTTCCGGGGCAGAACTTTGTGTGAACGTCTTTCTCCTTCAGCAGCTACATGGCATATCCTTATAGACTTAGTCTACTCTCTCTATATATCTCTTCCAGCCTGACTATATTCTGCCCTGTACAGGCTGAAGCATCTTCTTTTATTAACCAAAGTAACAAAAACAGATTCATAGCATGCAGAGGGGAATCCCACACATCACCTCCTCTTTTCTGTCTAAATAAAAGGAAGATTTTAACTTTTTTTTTTTGTTCAAAACAGGGTTTCTCCGTAGCTTTTTGGTTCCTGTCCTGGAACTAGCTCTTGTAGACCAGGCTGGTCTTGAACTCACAGAGATCCGCCTGTCTCTGCCTCCCGAGTGCTGGGATTAAAGGCGTGCGCCACCACCGCCCGGCTGGAAGGTTTTAACTTTAACATAGTAAAACATATAACAAAATAGTTATCAAGCAAGAATTATAGTCACACTATTTAGTCTATTTACATTTGGTAAATTAAGGAAAATGCTCTATAATCGATCCTATTTTGTGAGTCTAAAGTTTCATGAAAGTGTCTGCCAGACATTCTACAGGACACAGAAGAAAGTGACTGACAAACTGTCAATAGGTGAAACAGTCTTTCAAACTTTCTGCTTCACGGAAAAGTCTGCCAGATACTATGGGCCTATAGGCTGAAGATGGATGCCCCAGTGCTACAAAAGAACGTTGGGTAACTGTCCAGACAATGAGACGTCTCTGTCAATTCTAGAATTTTGAAAGTTGCATACAATGGACTTCCTGTTAACTTAGGTAATATTATATCCTTCTGGAGTCTTGGATGGAGTTGGAGAAAGACAGTTTTATAATTATAAAAGTTAGATTAGATATAAAACTTTAGACTGCTGGTTCTGTCGTTTGTACTGGCGCCTCTGCTGCACAGAACCGGCTGCAGCCATCTTGCTGCCTTTGTCTTCTTCAGACTCAGACAGCTCCACTTTTCTTGGGTTGGGTGCTGGTGAGGGCAACTCTCTTTTCTCAGTACCTTTATGTTTTGTCACTTTACCCGAAGTTCTTCCTGGAGACACAGAAACACGACTTTTTCTTGTGTGGTTTGACTGCTGGGGGGTTGGAGAATGGCGAGTTTTGGGTGGTGGAGTTGCTGGAGATGATGGCCTGTGCTTTCGCCTTGGAGGACTTACTGAAGGAGATAGCCTATGAGTTTTGCGAGGGGGGCTAAATGTCCTCTTGGGAGGCTTCTTTGGCGGTGACCGGGAACGAGATGAAGAGGACGAAGAGCTACTTCCAGACAACGATGCGGAAGAACGCCTCCTTCGTCTCCCTGGAGACCTACTCCTCCTGTGCCTTGGTGGAGGAGGCATCCGTCTTGGTGGAGTTCCTCTTCGAGGAGATGGTCGCCTTCTTGGGCTTGGCCGCCCTCTAGGAGAGTATGATCTGGATCGGGATCGATGTCGTCATTTTGGTCTAGTATGAGAAGGTGATCGAGAACGGGTCCGAGATCGTGACTTGGAACGTGATCGAGATCTTGGTCGGGTCTTTTTGGAATTTTTTTCTGGAGAATGTTCTTTGGGCTCTGGTACAGGCTCGGGCTTGGGAGCTTTCAGGATATCACTTGTAGATGTGGCCTCCTGTACTGAAGATTCTTTCGTTCTCACTGATGGTTCTGGAAGCGCTGGAGATTTCTCCATTTCTGGGGCAGAGGAAGGGCTCTGGCTCTTGGTTCTGTGACTGGGAGATCGAGAGTGACTGTGCTTTCTCTCTCTCCTGACAGGGGAAGATAGTCTTCTAGGGGAAGGAGATCTGGATTTGTGTCTTCTTGGGCTTCGAGACCCCTCCCTTTTTTCTCTGCTACATTCTTTTTCTTCCTTATCCCTCTTATCTTTATCTTCATCTTGTTTTTTCAGAGAAGCCAATTTTTCTTGTTCAATTTGTCTCTGTTTTATTTCTTCCTTCTTCAACTCTAGGAAAGCAGAGGGGATCCCAGCGATGTTCTCTTGTGCACTCAACAGCAGGGGCCACAGTTCTCCCATGAATTCTCAAACATTTTTCCCATTCAAAAATCCAGTTAGATTGATTTGCATCATTTTGGAATCTGGATTCTTCACTTCCAGCTGGTTTAATATAAACTCAATCACAACATCATCTTCAAATCCAAGGATTTCAGTTACTCTTTTTGTTATCCAAGGCTTTATAACCTCCAAATTTACTTTGCTCATGTCCACCGTTTTTTCTAGGCATTCTGCAAATTTCAGTTGCTTGAGAAGTTTCTTCTGCTTGTTGCTGAACCGATTATCCTGTTCCGCACTTGTTCCGCGAAAGAATCCCGCGTCCATCTTGCTCCCTGGCTCGGAGATCGCTCCCTCTCATGAAGATTCTTGTGAGAAAATCTTTATACATATTTACCTTCAGGAATTTGCAAATTGCTGTGTTACAAAATAAACAGTGATATACTGCCAAGATAATAGAGAATAGCTAACTAGCTGCTGAGTGTTTGAATGGGAACACATATAATGCACTCTTCCTGGTGTGCCAAATACAAAAGAGAAGGTTATTGGGTTCCAGAAGAAATGAAATGTTCGAACTCCTAAACACACAAGTTCCATATGGAAACTGTAAGTTATAAGGAAGTATCCCAACCATTCCTGTTGGAACACAGTCCAAGAATGGCATCATCTGAGAATTCTGAGTGCTTATGAGAAAACTCCAAGAAAACAAAACCAAACCTGTGGAGTCTGTTTCTTCAAAGCACAGAATTGTTTTTGGAATATGTTTTCATACTCCTCCCAGGTGCTGTGGATAGAAACGAGTTTACTTCAGCTGTTAGTTTTCATATGCCTCTAAGGAAAAACATGTTTTTTTCATGTGTGGCTTGTCCTTGTAATTAAACCTTACTTATGCTTTTCTTCTTAACCCTCAGCATATAAACTGCCTGATACTCTAAATAAACTTGGCTATTGCATGAGACTTTAGTCCACCTCATTGTTGGGTCCTGCTCTCCTGGGTCCATGCCACCAACTAGCATGGTAAGCACATATAATTATATGTTAAGTGGGGAATTTATGGATAATACAAAGAAAGAGGATAAATTATTTATTCAAACTAAGATGGCAGTTCATCTGCTGGACAAGAGTAAAAGTTGGTTTAATATGGAATGAAAGAAAGGGTCATGACTCCATGAAATCATAAAGGAACATAATTATTTTCTAAACTTTAGTCCACCTGAACAAAAACTCTCTAACTAAACATAAATGAAAAAAAAGTTGTCCTTGGTCCCCACAAAGAATGATAAGGATAACATAAATGACCTACTGAAAGAGAAGTGCTGCTTCTGGAGAGCCAAAGGAAGTATGACCAGAGATGAAGAAAGGAAGCCAGCACACATGGGAGCAAACAGCAGAGATGAAGCTCTGACCTTGCTGAAAACATAGTACACAGTGCTGGTCAAACTGTTCAAGGAACACAAAATGTAGCAGTATACAGAAAAAAAAAAGACATCATACTTAGGGAGGTAACATTGAGATAGTTGTTGCTGGGGAAGGAGCAGACATATTCTTCAGTGGTATAGTCACTAGTAAGATGCCCACATTCTTGTAAACAAACACTCACATATGCTCTTGAAAAAAAAAACACTAAGAAAATCCATTGAGATTTTTAGAAAATGAGATAGAAAGGGGACATTGGTAAGAGGAAATAAATAGAACTGGGGTGAAGAAGAAAGAAGGTGATGGTGATAAAAAATTATTGAAAAATGTTCATTATGTATATGTATGGAATTTCATAATGAAACCCATTATTACATATATGAAGTATATTAGTAATTTTCTTTTCATATTCAAGCATAAAATATCAACACACATGCATGCATGTGCATGCACACACACATATAAATATACTCAATCCACTGGACTTGGACTTGGGGACATACACTCATCAACTATGGAGGAGCAAAGGGACTTTTGAGGTTTAGCAAACACAATCCTTCTCTAGGAAGAAGAACAAAACTTTTTAAGACAATTTCAAGAATACATAGAGGAAGATGAAGAATAAATAACCAATGAAGAACTAGAAAAGGAAATCTTAAGAATTTTTAAATTAAAAGAGGAAGTACCTAGCAGGTATATAAAAAGAGACGAAGGTTGGAATTCACCAAATGAAGTGTCATTAGCAGAACTGAGAAACAAGAGACAACAGACATCACCAGAAAGTCAGGAGTCAACTGGTCTATCTATATAACAGGCAGTTGCTGGGAAACAAGGGGCATATATCTTTGAAATTGAATTTAAATTTAGCATACATTATTGGGAAAATCATTGTCTTAAATTGAGAGTATTTGTGAATAAAAATGCCATTGCTATTATTTAATTAGAATGGATCATAAATGCTCTATGATCACCTACTGTTTTTACTTATTGTCAGGAGAAAAACTCCTTGTTGAATGAGTGGAAGATCAGAATAAAATTGCTTCTAAGCACATCATCAAGTTTATATGCATTAAATATATTTATATATGTATGTATATGTATATATATAATCCACCAACCCCTCCACCTCCAAAAGATCAAGTACAACATATAATACTACTTTAAACTTTAGACCCGTAACCCATGTGGTTGATGGAGGCAACTAACTCCTGTAAGTTGTCCTCTGTGTGACATGCATGTGCTCATACATAATCACTATACAAATAAATATGACTTTAAAACATCTGACTAAATCATTAAAACGTAAGGCACTGTAAGAAATATAAAAGTTTGCTCTAGTAATTATAAAAGAATAATGGAAGAGAAAAGTTTTAACCAAAAGTTCTAGAGTAGTGTAGAATGACTTTTTTACAAAAGAAAAAAAAATCTGGGAAATACTACTTAAACACGTGGAAAAATGTTTTAGTTGCTGTGGTAAAATAACCTGATCAAAGCAACTTAAAGAAGGAAGGCTTTAGTTGGGGGTTATGATTGCAGAGAGCTAAGAGTCCCTCACCACGATGGCAGGGAACATGTGCAGGCATGCTGGCATTGTACATGCAGAGAAGTAACATGCTGGCATTGTACATGCAGGAAGCAGGGAAAGTTAACTCAAAATGGCAGGAGTGTTTGAAACTTTAAATCCTTACCCCAGTGGCATCCTTCGAACAATACCACATTTCCTAAACCTCACTGAAAGTCACCATGTATTCAACTGTCCTAGACTTTCAAAAGACACCTTGCTTAAGTCACCACAGATCCCTAGATGAAGGACAACGCTCATGAAGGGTTAAACTCTGAATAATCCTAAAAGCAGACACATTGATAAGTAAAGGCATGTGGACTCAAGAAGACATTGAACAGTGAGAGAAAGCCGTTAGCTCAAGCCCAACCATGATTACAGAGTGATAGTGAAATAACTTCAAAGGTATCTTTACTTCTCAGATCTCCTTCCCCTAGGAGTGATCATGGAGTAGAAGTTCAAGTTTGACACTTCAGACCGAGATTTTAAAAACTCATAAGTGCATACCCCATGCTTTCTTTTGCTTTACATCTTTGGATGATTAGAAGTAATTTGCACCATGACCCTAGGAGATAAAGGAGCTAGCAAAAGGATAAAAAGTGTGGACTGCTGTTTCAATTACCTGCCAACCTGAAATTCAACAGAGGTTTCACAATTTAAGACATTAAATTAAGGTCAGTGATCTGTGCTGCACTGAGGCATAAACTGAGAGAACTTGGAGGTTTGAAGATGAGTCCTCATCCCCACTCAGCGCCGGAGCAAAAATATACCTAACAAACTACTTCTTTTCCAGAGAGCAGGCATGCTCTGCTTCTCCATTCCTGTTCAGTGAGCAGAACTACTCAAACAATTTAACCACATTCTCACCATCTTGATACACAAAGCCTGCTTTGCACAGACCCTGTTAGGTTACTCTGTCGCAGAGAGTAAGCTCCATGTGGAACTTTGTCACTGGTACCCATCTTCTCCAGAGACATATATGCATGTCATCTATCAGTCTCATCTGTCAGGGGTCAGATGTTTTGGTTGTCTTCATGACTTGAAGCATCCTTCACCAGTGCAGTAAATAGCAAACTATTAACCCAAGACCTGTGTCTTGATTTTCCTATCTTGCCAGTTGTGAGAGGATCCCTGAGGTGTTGAACTGGGAGTTGATGAATCTTGAAAGTCCTCCTGGTGATCCCGGTAAGTCTCTGGACTTGGCAACTGTTGTGCTGAAGGAAACACTATGTCCTCCATGTTTATCACACCATTGGGAACCAAGCAAACAAGGATGGATAGTAGAATGACGAATCAAGAAGTTAAGATTATGGATTTCTGAAATCATACTGGGTCCTCAAACTAGCTGACATTATATAAGTTCCCGAAAATTTGACTTTTTCTAGTGTTTTACAGCTACATAGAGACCAAGAATATACCTGAACAAAAACCCAGACCTTGATCCTGAATACTTCACTTTCACAATAGATATTTTGTAATGAAGAAATTATTTAACCTTCCCTCACTTGGCCTACTTACCTTAAGAAGTGGACCCAATTAGTATTTTTCTGTGTCACTTTTAGGAACTATTTTAAAAAACTAAACATTCAGGAACAAGCGATAAAAATATATGAAGAAGGTCAAAATTTGAACTATTTTACTTTGTTTCAAGTCAGCAAAAATATCACAAATGAGATAAAGAAATCTGGTCACAGTGAAATTAAGAGATTTTGCCAAAATAAATAAGTGGAAAGTGATAAAGATGATATATTAGCTTCAAAATAAAGGTTCCCATTCTGTGCTGTCAATTATACTATAATGAGTATCAATTATGTGTGAAATAATACGTGAAGACACATAATCCTATGCTTATCACACTGATGGTGATAAAATCTCTTTTCCTTCTGCCTCCCTAATTGTCATTGAATAAACCTGCTTACACACACACATACACACACACTACATATACATTTGTTCCTCCATTTGTGCCTCCAAACATAGGATTACTAATAGTAAGCCACAGTCTTTCCAAATAACGTTAAGGCTAGGAGAAAAGCAGGAACAGAAAATTCCAATGCATTCAATAGACTTATAAAATCTCTACATAATAGAAAAATAGGCATCTGGCTTCCTCCACCAAATCATCAGTATGCAACCCCAAAAGGACAAAGCAAATTTGCACCCACCATCTCAACACAAAAACTGGCACATAAAAATGTAAGGGAGTTCACTGAAGATACAGCAGCATAGAAAAAAATGCAATCAGTAAACTTAAGTTAAAAACAACAACCATAAATAAAAGTACACAGTCCTGAAAAAAAATGAAATGTGGATGCCCCAAGGATATAAAGATGTCACAAATGGAATGCACGCTGAAAAAAATGTCCCTCCCTAAACACATTAAAGGGAAAGACTGTCACACACCAGACCCATAGACAAGAAAAGATGTCCTGGTGGGGTAGAGTGAGGATCATACTCCTAGACCAGATGGTGATAAAAGATGAGATACTCAAACTCAAAGGAAGAGAATGACTGACCCATGTGTCGTAAAAGATGACACACTTGAGATGCTGAGAGGAAAAGAAGACTTATCAGAGAAGTTAGAAGGTGAAAAGGGAATCCTTTACTATCACAGAGACAGCTGTTGTTTTGTGAATCGCTCTTCTGAGTCAGCTCTCACTGCATCATTTTTGTCTTTCATGTTGGTGGGTGGGCCAAAGGAATTATAGGGAACCCTCCTGAGATCGTCTATTCTTATCGGCATTCCCTTTGTTTCTCCTGATCACATTTAATAATTCTTCAAAACAAGATTTCCAAATCTATTAAAAATAGTAGTATAATTTTTATTCCTGGAAACAAAAAAAAAAAAAAAAGATCTGAAAATACCCAAGCTAATCTAGGAACATATAAATGAAGGCAGTTTCCCTAAAGTAACACTGAGAGGGCTTTGCAATCGTGACTTTAAAATATGGATGATCTGACTGTTTCTTTATCCATGTTATACACATAAAGTTCACTGTCGAGAAAATTCATCCTAAGAATTAAATTCTTATAAATTGTCTATGCTTAGACTTACTGTGAAAGCAGGAAAAATTCATAATGAGCCCAAGGAACACAAAATCTTCAAAAATCCAGGCCCAAATGATTTCAGAAAATTATCTTATTAACCTGAATAATAATCGATGTTTATCTCATAAAATGCTTCAATACAAATTTTAATAAATTGGATTTCTCCTGATGGCTATGAACGAACTGGCACTGATATGAATTTGTCAACTAAATGTGAAAAGAAAACCAGGGCCTGAAAAGTTAGAGATGCTTCCTCTGCTTTGGATAGTCCTTGCTTCAGCACCAAAGCAAGCAGGGAGTATGAACCCTGTATTCACTCCTTATAGACTGTGTTATTGAAGACTTATCTTCTGTTATCTCTTTTACTTCCCCTGTGATATCAGGATATTAACAGTACAGATACTGTAATTAAATCAAGCAAACACACCAAATAGGCTTTTTACATGAATACTTGATATTAAAATCATTATGCATCACCTATCAGAAAGGTGTCCTTAGCTATTGCCTGTATATATCATTAGCCTAAATAAAGAGTACATTTATGAATCTTAAAAATCAAAATATCTACAATATTATCACTAATCAGGCCCAGCACTGCTTAGTTTATGAGATCAGACATGTTTAGGGTAGTGTTCACTTATATGTGGATATTAGTTACTAAATCGATGATAATCAAACCAATACAGAGGGTAGGTATAGAGTAAGGGCTAGAGAGAACAGAGATAGATTGCATTGGGAAAAAGAAATAGAATGGATATTTATGGATGGATTGATGAGGAGGTCTGCAATGGGAAGATCAAGTAGAGAGGGGAAGGGAGAGGGAGTAGCAGTAGGGAATGTGGTGAAAGACAACTAAAATTAAGGTGCATTTGAGGGGTTCTATGGAAACTAATATGGTAGAAACCTACTAAACATGTTACTATATACACATATATGAAGATAATCAAAATAAAATTGCCAGATAATAGGAGAGACAGAGACACAACTAATTATCTCTTGTCACCAAAGGAAACTTTCAATACTAAACTTAGATTATATATAATTGAGTTATTGGCCAAAGGGGCCCTAAGGGAATTCCAAAACAACCTAGTCTGGTCCAATGACTATAGATTGACCCCCACAAACCGACAGTATGACTCTGTTGTCGAAGGTAATATGTACACAACTCAGTGAACATGAAGATGTCAAGCTGGTGCCTAAATAGAGCCTTCACCCCTGTTTTCCAGTGTCTTTGTTACAGAAAGACTTCTGCACACCACCAAAAGAGAAATGCAAACACCAGATCAGTCAGAAACCCTTAATCTACAATGGTGTACTACATGAAAAATATGCTAGGGTAATGGTGGCACAAAGCTTGTGGGAGTAACCAACCAATAACTGATCAGACTAAGTTCCACTTCACAAGATGGAACCCATATCCAACACTGCTTAGGCAACCAAGAACTTGAGGATAGATAGACCATGGACCTAGGAAAAAGCCAAATAATACTGGTCTAAAAGAGATAAAGGAAGAAAAAACAAGTAATGATAAAACGCCTCCTAATGATGTCTGCTATATTCCTTTATCAGTGTCTTATTCAGTCATCATCAGAGAAGCTTCCTCCTGCAGCAGATGAAAAATATAAGAACCCACAGCCACACATTAGGAGAGAGTTAGAAACCTTGGGACACTCAGCCCTAAATGGGATGTCTCCATCAAATCTCCACTCAGAGCCCAGGGAACACCACACAAGAGGTGGAAAGAACATAAGAGCAAGGCAAGATTTAAGGCATAAAGGAAACATGGCCTTCAAAATCAACAAGTGAAAAGCTCATATAAACTCACAGAGAATGAAGCAGAATGAACAGAGCCCACACAGATCTGTGCCAGGTCCTCTGCATAGATTTTACAGCTTCCATTTGGTATTATGGGATTCTTGAACATACCAATGCGTGGCTTTCTCATCTTAAACCCTCTCATGGGTATAAGACCTCTTTTTCTCCTGTTGGTCTGTCTTGTCTGATTTTGATGTGATAGCTTTTATCTTATTTTGTTCTATTTTGTGTAGCACAATTTTAATTGGTCTTAATTTAAAAAAAAAAAGAGTCAGATATCAAGATAAATTCTGAAACTTCAGAGAAGTAAAGCAGCCAGCCACTAGAGAGACTTTCTATCTGAATTCTCAAACCAAAGTGGGCTAGATCCTGTTTCCACAAATTCTCAGACTGAATGCTGTCTCTACAAAACCACAAACTGAATGTAATGAGCTTCTGTCTCCTGCCCCCTTAAATTCCTCTCTGCGCCTAGCCATGTGTGCCTACCAAGTACTGGGATTAAAAATGTGAGCAACCACCACCTTGATCTGCTTTTCTTTTAGACTGGATAAATTTCATGTACCCCAGGGTGGCCTTGAACGCACAGTGGTCCATTTACCTCTGTCTCCCAAGTGCTGGGATTAAAAGTGTATGGCACCACTGCCAGGCATCTATGACTAACTAGTGTGCATAGCTCCGCACTCTGATCTTCAGGCAAGATTTATTTGTTACAGCACACGAAAAAAGATGTCACCTCAATTTTGTTACATACTTTGTAATTCATTAATTAATGTAAACCTAGCCACTAGGGTAAAAGCTAACAACTGAACTATAATTAAACCTGCTAGAAGAGGAGAAAATCAGTTTTCTTCAATGAAAACTGATTATTTCTATGGAACATATGTCAGGCAAACATAATTTGGTGTATATCAGAATGAGAAGGTTAGGATCCAAATGTACATATGTCTAGAATTGTGTAGGAACTTATAGCTATGAAACATAAACTTATTTGATGGTTTAGAATGAGAAAATATGCTTGCCAGGGACAAGGGTTGCATCATTTAAAATGATCTAGGTATAGGTGTAAGATGGAATTTATAGTTTGGGAAAAAAATAGACATTTGATAATATAAGGAAACAGAGATTAAGAACATGACAATTAGACTAAAACAGGTATGTATTTGGATTTTCAAGATGGATTTCTCTGTGTAGTCCTGGCTGTCCTGGAACTCACTCTGTAGACCAGGCTGGCCTAGAACTCTCAGAGATCTGCTTGCCTCTGCCTCCCAAATGAAGGGATTAAAGTTGTGTGACACCACTGCCTAGCAAAAATGAATAATTCTTTCATATACAGAATCATAAGCAGAAAATCACACCCACGGATTGGTGCACAGTATGGTAGAGGAGAAGAAAAGGAGAAACCTTCAAGGAAAATGGTCTTTAATGTATTTTCAGTAAATCCTTAAACTATTTCAGATTAAAACACCAGTCTCTGTAACATTATGTTGAGCTGTGGTCAGCATCTTTAGGGCGCCCTTAGGAGAGATGTGTTTCCCTAGGCATCACCATACATGTAGTGTATACACAGGCAGCCTATTGGCTCCAGCACTGTTGTCTTTTCTATGGGTTTGAGGTTACATCTTAAGTGAGAGAAGACTTCAGAGGCCTGGTACAATGAGTAAAATATATTCCAGGACTATATTTTCATGATTCGTTAATAAATGTATTTGTTTAGTCAGTAATTCAGACTGGAAAGATCACATTCTGCTATTTTATATTCTATAGCAAAGATAGTAAGTGATTATTGTTACTTTTGCTGAGTATGCTGTTCAACTTTCCCCTTAAGAAGAAAATCAAAACCGATTCAATTTTTATTTCTTTTTTTTTTTCTTTTCTTCCTTCAACTGTATTTTCCTCTTTTCCCTCTTCTGAAAACATCATCTAGGATATTGTATGTCCTATTCCTCATT
This sequence comes from Chionomys nivalis, assembly GCF_950005125.1. NCBI lineage: Eukaryota > Metazoa > Chordata > Mammalia > Rodentia > Cricetidae > Chionomys > Chionomys nivalis. The sequence continues at coordinate 71,139,651 of NC_080090.1, read as the reverse complement.
ATTGGCTTCTCTTCTAAGAGATATTAAGCCCTTTTAAATGCTTACTTATTATTCATGAGAGCCACTTGGTCCCTTTTGTAGCACACGATACCGCCACTGTCTGACATGCAACAGATTAGTACAGTTCCCGTGGTTCTTTAATGTTTTTAATTCCTTTATGATCCTGAGTTCTTTGTAATTTTTTTTTTCTGTTTGCTACCAATCTGCCCTCCAACACTCTCAAAGAGGCTGGTCTACGAGAGATTCCTGCTGAGGCTTGTTCTTTTTATTTATTTTTTAGTTCATTAAAAGAATGTAAATTTTCCAAACAAAATAATTTCTGCTCAAAAAAGGTTGCAACCACCAAAGTTACTAGATTCATCTCCTTAGAAGCAGGCACCTGTTCTGAGATGATAATAATATGAAGACTTGTGAGCCAGGCCCTTTCCTTACAGCTAAATACATATTAGCACCATCACACCTCCTAACAAGTCAAGCTGTGCAGTTTTGAAGGTAGGTGCTATTTTTACACCCACATGTTTCATAGATAAAGAATTGAGCTACCAAACATGAGCAACAGAGTCAACTGAAATCTGAGCCAGGCTTCAAAGCCAGGAAGCAACAGTTTCCCCAAGGTGACCCACTGGGCCATTCTGCTTCCCACAAGGGACGCACACTCTTCCCAGCAATATAAGACACACTGTATGAGCACTCACTGAAATTACTTCAACATAACATAAAATCCTAAGATAATTATAGGTGCCAGATAGCAAAGTCAGGTACTGTAAATAGTTTATTATCATCTGAGTGTCACAAAGCATGAATAGAAATGTCATATTAAGTCCCTTTCTGTACCTTCCCTGGCAGTTTCTGCTCATTCACTCTTCTGCATATAAATATACAAGCTTGGAGTGCAAGCATGAGACGTACAAGACATTAACAAAACAGTTCTGAAAAGCAACCACGTGTTTTATACCTGTAAAAATTTGAAAAGATATAGAAAAAGCATGGAATTATATGATAATCCTTTCTTTCATAACTCCAACTTGAATGTGTCCTTTCTTTTATTTGTAAAATAAATAAAGCAATGAAAATAGTAGTGTGGCACCCTTTAAGAAAAATAATTCCTTTTCCTTAGCCTGATGGAGTTTTCTTTTATTAAAGATGCTGGTTTATTATCAAGAGAGAATCTGTTCACAGCCAAATAGGAATCTTTCTTCATATCTCACTTTTCTCCCCAAGAACATGTAGAAAGGGTCATGCTATTCCCAAACCTCTGCTTGCTAAGATCAGCTTTAAAAGACAATTTAATGTTAAACATTTGTCTATCTTGGTTCCAATTTCTCCATTAGCTGTGAGATTGACTTAATAACAATAATACATTGTCAGCTATCAAATACTCTGCCTAAAACATTATGTGTATGCCAATATCGCTCAAGTCTGACTGTTGAGAACCTTGAAAGTTCCTTTTGCTTTTCTTGCAAAATATTTTTAGGCTTCAAGATAAGTTCCAAAGAAATCCTCCACAAAAGCACAAGAAGCAGTAAGTGTTCTGTAAGCCCTATATCAGTCATCAAAATCCCTTCATCTTATATGCTGAATTGGCACATCGGTGAGGCACTAGCTCCATCTTCTCATTCCCTTTCATATATATATTCCACTTTGGGGTAAGTGCTTTAAGCATATAAGCTTCGTGCTGTTATCCTTCCCATTTTTAACTTCCCCCAAAAAATGTTCACTTATCCGACTCTCAGCTTATTCTCTTTCAAATAGCTTCTAAAATCTATTCTAAGGGTGCATGTACAATATCCTCTTCTCTTAGCTGATCTATGCGGAGTGAAGAGGGGTAGCATGATTCAGTAGCAGAGAGTAATTCTTTAGACCTAGTCATAGGGGTGCAGTGGAAGGGACACTCCATGAAATATGAGCCATTCTGACATGTTCTACAGCCTCTGGGTCTATATTGCAGTATTTTTTATATTTCTGATAGATCCATTACAGAATTCAGAAGGATTGTCACCTGAACCGTATTTAGGATTTTTCTTTCTTAACTCCTTTCCTAAGACCTTTCAAAACACATCTTCCACATCTCTCCAGATGTACTAATCTAGTCTCCTTGAGAACCTAACTAGATTCTCCATAAGTAATAGCCTCACTGAGGTGAGTCTTGACTGGATTGTCTTAGGCATCTACTCTCCTTCTTCCCCGGATTTTTCAACACTATCCAATTTTATTCCCAATCGGGAGAGTGACCAAGGCCTGAATACCTGCCCAGCTTTGGAGCTGAAGGGCAAAGATAAAGTTAACTAACTCAGCCACTTTGCAGTGTCCACCTCAAAGGTCCTACAATATTTTGTTTCAGAATATCTGAGGTAGGAAAGGGAGTATGGTCCCATTACTAGCCCATCACCTGGCTATTACCCTCTGTACCAAAGAAAGGTGTTTTGAGCATTGCTCATTCTGGGACTAAGTAGAAGTCCCACCAACACGAGCTCAACATGAAAACATCACTCCAGACCTTGCGTCTTTCTCATCTTCTCTGGTCTCCCTTTGGATGGGAGAGCTGGTTTCTCTCCTAGCTGTGCTGTCATTGAGGGTCTTATACCTGCCAGCTGGACAGTACCTGTTTCTTCCTAGGCCCTTACAGGGCTCTAACTTTCTGGAACAACTTTTGACTTTTTCTTCAGTCATTGTGTATGGCCACTAAAGCTTAAACACACGGAATTCTCCTTTTCCCCTTCCGCCTTTCAAAACAATTCCTACTGAGAAATAGTGAGCACACTGGTTCAACTTGAGGCAAACCTAGATATCTCTGGGATAAATGAATGTTGACTGAGAAATGTCTCATAAGATTGGCCTGTAAATAAGTATGTAGGACATTTTCTTGACTAATGGTTGGTGGGAAAGAGCTCTACCCACTGTGGGTGCCATCACCAAGAAGTGATTCTTGGTGATATGGAAAGCAGGCTGAGCAAGCCAGAAAGAGCAAGCCAAAAATCAATGTTATTCCATGGTGTCTAATTTAGTTCTTTCATCTACGGCCTTGCCATGAATTCCTTTGGTGATAAAATATGACATGGAAGTTATAAGATAAAATAAACTCTTTAATACCTAAGTCACTTTGTGTTGTAGTGTTTTATTATAGCACTTAGAAACCCCCAAGAAACTGGTACCAAAGTCATGAGATATTACCATGAAAACATGACCATCCAAATTTGGAGGTGTTGTTATGGCACTTGAACTTTGGGCTGGAAAAGCCCTTGAGTGCTCAGAGTCTTGTGGGCTTCTCTGTGGGAGCATGGGAGATAAGAATTCTGAGAAGAATGAAGATAATACAGACTTGGCTTGTTATATTTCAGAGAGAAGTTTGAGAGTCCCTTAAAAAGCATCAAAGGGTGGATCAATATTTTGAACTAAAAACCAATAAAGTGAAACCTTTGACTTTCTGGAATAATTGATCCTGGTCATCTGGGCTGAAGAGTCAGTGGTGATTGAGAAGAGTCTAATGCAATGAGGGTCATAAATCTAGTAAAACGGAGAATCATAAATCATAAAACTACTCCTAAGCAGTTCCTCGGGTGAATACAGAACCTTGAGTTCAAAGGGACTGACACTGTACCTTATGCTGGCAGCAGTACCTGGTAACCATGTAAGAGTCCTTCAGGTGCTGCCAATTTTAAAGGCATCAAGGAGCATGGAGAGCAACTGTGGCTTGGCACTGCAAGAGGTCAGGAGAGGTCATTGGTGAAGGTGCTGCCTCTGTTGGATAAAAGGAGTCATGGAGAGAAGTTGAGGTTTGGCACCATGTGTAAAAGTTAGTGTTTTTGAATAGAGCCCAGGAGAGGCTAATAGTGAGACTGCACACTTAGTTACAGTAGATACTCCAACACACTAAAGATACAAGCACTACGGGACAACCATCTAGGCCAATAACACCTATGGTGTAGAACCAGCCTGAGTCCATGAGATACACTGTGTACTGTGGAAAGCCCTTTGAAGCCTAGATGATCATGAGAACCAGAAGTCTAACCCTGAGTTTTAAACTGGTAGACTTAAGTTTTGCTTTGATCTGTTTGAGATTGTGCCCTGTTCCTTCCCTCCTGGCAAATAACTTCTTCTTTCAATTTTACAGGAGCCTGTAATTGAGAGCTTTGTTCATTTAAAGAGACTTTAATGTTTTAGAGATACTTTGAATATTTTAGAGAGACTTTACATAATTTAGAGAGACTTTAGATATTTTAGAGAAGCTTTGGAATTTGAAGGAAACTATGGATATTTTAAAGAAACAGCTTTTAACGTATTTGCATATTTAAATATTGGGATTTTTAAAAGTGGAAATGTTTTATATTGTGATATTGATATTAGTATGAGCTCTCAGGGATAAACCAGAAATCAGACATTAGAAAATTAGTGATTTTGTGTTTCAAATTGACAAGGGGTCCATCACACTGATTGGTTTTTGTCAAATTGACACGAATCTGGACATATCTTTGAGGAAGGAATTGAGATTGAAGAAAAGAAGTTCCATAAAATTGGTCTGTAGAAAAATCTTGAGGGCATTTAGAAAAATTATGAATGATTTATGTGGAAGAGCTTGACCTATCTAGAGCAGTGCCATTTCTAGTCAGGTTGTCCTAGGTGGTCCAGAAAGCAGGCTGAGCGAACCATAAAGAGCAAGCCAATAAGCAGTATTTTTTCATGGTTCCTATTTCAGCTCCTTCCTCCAGATTCCTACCTTGAGTTCCTGCCCCAACTTCTCTCAGTGATAGAGGGTGCCTGATACTTGTAAGATAAAATAAATCTTTTCCTCCCAAGTTGCTTTCAGACATAGTGCTCTAGCACAACAATAGAGACACTAATTAAGATAATGTCATAATTTAGGGAACAATTCAATGGCCTTTTTTGCCCAAAACCCAATGTAAGGAGTGTCTGGACTGCATAAAACAATATACATCTTGTTCTACTTCATAAACCATTAGCACAACTGTATCAACTTACAAGAACATACCCTAGGAGTATGATTCTAGGAATAGGGGAAATGTCACCCCTTGTAATAGACCATGCTCTTATATAAGTCATACAGCATAGAAAAGGACAAATGAGAAAGTTTTCATAAAACCAGAGGGCACACTGGTCACTTCCTAGGAAGACAAAATAGAACCGCAGATTACTGTAAATATAAAGACAGAGAAGCTTTAATTGTTCCTAAGCCAGGAATCAAATCAGAGAATACAACAATTCAATTTCTACGAAGACAATGGAAAGTGCTAGAGAAATCTTAAGAGGCTCCTGACCTGGGATCTAGACTCAGGCAGCCATCATACTCTCTGAGTTACTCAGTGACTTACCAGAGACTCTGGAAGCTTTTCTGCTTTGGTTGTCAACAAAGCAACTGATCCTGTAGCTATCACATACATAAAAACAGAAATGGAATTGTTACACTGTTTTGTTCAGAGAGTCGGCAATGTGGGAAACCTTAGCAAAAGCTGCCTTCCCCATCCTCTTTTTAATTAGAATTCTATAGGGAACAGAACAAAGGCTATAAACCAATTCAAAATTCTGCCTTACTACTCTAGTTAAATGGAACTTGTCCTGGAGGTTCAACAGATTTTTTTATTCTCTCTCTCTCACTCTTTATCTCTCCCCTCTATGTATGTTGTTTCTCTCTTTGTCTCTATTTCCCTCTATCTCTGTCTCTGTGTACGTACATGTCTGTGTGTTTGAGTGAGTGTGTGCATGTATGTGTGCACATGTGCATGTGAGTATTCTCCCATATGTGTCACATGGGCAGGTTCCATAAGCACCAAGACTGTTGAGTCTTGAATTCTGTCTTAGCAGTTCATTTGAATGACATTCATGTTTAAGGTTAACTCAGAACAAACAAATTATTAGCAGCTGTATACATGCTCAGGCACTTCCAATATGTGTGAACAGATATCTTCCTACAGCACACAGTACAAATGTGTTAATATAACACAGAATAGACACTGTCTCTATCACTGTGCTCCTATCACTAGGAGGACTTCCAAATTTTGGCCACAATGGTTTTACATAGGGAAATATCAAAGTCCATTAAATTATAAAGCAGGCTATAAATTTTGTTTCTATATTTTTAAAATGATCTTTCAACCACATCATTTTCATCCTGTATATAAATCACTGTACTCTACTAACCAAAGATTTCATATGTGCAAATAAGTACACCATAATTCATAGCTAAAGATACAAAGACTCTTACAGCTACTATCTTGTAATAGGAATACTATTCTTATCACTTTATGTGTTACACTGTACAAACATACTATACAGACTATTAAGCTCTTAGCACAATATTATGACCTCTGGACTTCAGAAAATTAGGATGTTAAATATTTAAATATCTCTCTAGGCTGGTTGTCATGGCAATAACCTTTAATCCCAGAATTTAAAGAGCAGAGGCAAGTGGATCTCTGTGAATTTGAGCCAGTCTGGTCTTTATGAGTTCTAAGCCGACCAGGGCTACATAGTGAAAGGCTGTCCCAAAACAAAACAAAATTGTACTTACAGATATAATACATAGATCTTGTAAATGTATGCAATGTGTACTATTTCAGAAGAGCACATTATTCTACACCAACATACTTGAACCACATTGTAGGAAGCTGGTTAAAGGGCCTTTTGTTCTTCTCCACTTACAAACCTGCAAGTAGACAAAACTGTCTCCTGAAGACAGAACCCTGCCTGGATCATGCATGATCTGGCATGAAACACTCTAAGCCAAGTTTTTGGTCATGGTTCCAATAACAGTTTAGCAATATCATTATTCCCCTAATGACCAAATTAAGCTTTCTGGAAGTTTGTCTGTTACTCCCCTCCAAAGTACCACCTCACAAAACAATGTCTACTGCAGGTCTATTATGGCTGGCAGTGTGCAACACTCATCAAGGAAGAATAGTTTGTACTGACTGCTATTGCACTTTGCTCTGAATTTCCTGCTGGCTCTAGAATTTATCTCACAAGGGAAATGGTGTGGGAGGAACTGTCTATGTGTTGCTTTTATTGGTTAATGAATAAAGAAACTGCTTTGGTCTATAGCAAGTCAGAATGTAGCTAAGCAGGGAAAACTAAATTGAAGGCTGGGAGAAAGAAGGCAGAGTCAGTAAGAAGCCATGTAGCCCCATTGCAGGAGACAGACACCAGAACTTTACCTGGTAAGCCACAGCCTTGTGGCGATACACATATTAATGGAGATGGGTTAATTTCAGACATGAGTTAGCCAGAAACACTCTTAAGCTATTGGCCAAACAATATTGAAAGTATTGTTTCTGTGTGATTAATTCAGGGTTGAGCAGCTGCGAACAAACAAGCAACCTTCTACAACAACTATGCTCCTGGATTCTAATGTCCTCCAGGTTGGTATTTACAGCACTGACCCTTCTGCCTTCTGGTGATAATAATTCCCTTTGTTTTGAAACTGGAGGTTTGAAATTCTCAACCATCTTATCACAGTCCTCATGTAGATTCACTGCTTGAGTAGAACACAAATGGTTTGTTTCTGTAACATAGCAATACTAGAAATATTCAAAGGAGATACTTAGACTCTCTATACAATACGTCTCCAGCACATCACCTCCTACACTGGAGAAAATTACATTTGCCTAGAGTTGATCTCTTTCTTCATTGGAGACAATGACATTGTTGGAGAGGTTCCCTTTCTTTCCCAGACCCAGTGTCAACCTACTACTCTCTTACACAAGCACTGTCAGGGGCCTTTTTATAATAAGAATGTTGATGATCCTCAAGGGTTTGTTTGTTTTCTAAGGCTAAAAAGTAGCTTAAACAATTCTGGTCACCTTTATGGAAGCTTAAGGACATACACTCAACTGGCAGTGCTGCCAAGTAAAGCCACTCCTGCCCATTAAATAGAAGACCCATTCACCCCACCGTGCTCCTAACATATACTCATACAATTCTGTGGTCTGAGTTACTCACATTTATCAAACTCTTAGAGGCTCTATCTTACATTAGTGGTGAATCAAACTATATTTTTCACTCAATTATGTTTCCTAATGGATAAACTCCACAGACCTTTATCTATCATCTTATGGGCCCTTTCTAATTTATCTCCATTTTCTGATCCTGAAATCCCTGCACTGTTTAGTGGCCCATACAAAACATATTCTTATAAAAAATACACTATATGCAACTGTAAAATACTGTTGTTGGGGGTGCTTGTTTGCTTTCCACTATTAAAGAGGTGAACTCTAAATGTCATGTTGCCTTCAGTGTTTTCTGACTTAGGCAACAGACTTAACCTGACAATAGTCTGAATTTGGAGGGGGTGGTGTTGGGGGTGATGTTTCGCCTTATTTCAATATTTAAGTTTTGTCCTCTTTTCAAACAAATTGCTTTATCTGTACTCTTACTGCTAATTCTATTCTTTTCTAATCCTACTGTATGAGGAATAAAACAACATGTACTAACAGAAAATGCAATCTACATAAAAAGTAGAACAGACAAATTAGGTAATGACTCATTTTACATAATATTACATTGATTAATGTGCATAAATGCTTACCTCATGCTGTTATTTCTAATTTATGTATTGAATCTGACTTATAAGAAAGGAATACATGTGCTGTGATGTCTTGTCAATATTTAGTCAAGCAAATAAATAATGTGCACACTAGTTGTCAGATACTATATGTTCTTTAGAAGACAAGGGGAAGTAAAAATATAGTGGGAAAAAGAGGTACGAGGAAAAAAGAGTGGATATTTTCATAAATAAGAGTGATCTAATCCATATATTAGTTTCATTCAAAACAGTAGCTAGTCTCAAGACATTATTTACTCTCAGTAATACATGAGTATTTCCAAACCACTATGGCAAACATCTATCTGAATGTCTTTCCCATTTCAACATACCTGAGCATCCAATCTCCAAAGAGCTTGGAAGTCCAAGGTTAATCTGTATATATAACCTCAATTAGCTACAAAAATAAAAAGGAAAAGGAAGAAGGATATGAAAGTCACATCACAGAGGGAAGTACTACTTTGAGTCAAGCTTCCAATGATTGCCAGATTTGTTCTAGTCAAGTCAATATTTAAGGCCTTCATGGTAGACTTTTTGTAAAGATTTGAAGCTCACTAAAATGTTTTAATATTTTGGAACCGGGAAAGTGTTTGCATAGTTAACGGTATAAGGAAAAAAATGTCAGATAAAGAAACTCAGAAATAAATCTATGTATCTATCAGTAATTGATTCTTGAGAGACACATCAAAAACACACCATGCATAAAAGACAGTTTCTTCAATACATGATCCTAGGAAGATCTATGTTTATATTCAGAAAAAAATATGCTATCTTTTAACATACACAAAAATCAACTCAAAATAGATCAAAGATATAAATCTGATGCCTCAAACTATAAAACTACTCAAAGAAAGCATAGGGAAAGCACTAAAACATCAATATATGCAATGATTCTGTAGCTAAGACCCAAATGCACAGGCAACAAAAGCAAAAACATAGACCAATAGGATTATATCAGATTAAGAAAGTTGCATACAACAGTGGAAAAATAAAGAGGATGGAGAGACTACTAAAAATAATAGACTTTGAAGAATATCATTCTAATAGATTGCCTGTGTCCAACTCTTAGAAAAGAATTTCACAGCTAGAAATGTGTTGATGTGTCACTTCTGCATAAACTTTAAAGTCAGTGACAAATCTTCTGTCCCGTTATGATGAATAGGTTTGGTCTTTTGCGTGAATAGTTTGAATGAAACAAAGTTTGAATGATTATCACAATTGTATTGAACAAGACTATCCCAAGGAAAAAGAGGGGTGGCCTTTGAGGTCATATGTACAAAACTGAGATACTCTGTAGAGATTTCTTTGTTTTAAAGAGAAAGACATAAATGGTTATGGAGTCAAAAAGAAGGAAGAGGAGATTAAGGGCTTTAATGTAGCAGTAAAGCACTAAGATTTTCAGCTTTTGGAAGAGAAGTTAATAAAAACACCTACAATACTTATCCTACTGGTAATTCTAGATTGTTCATATGACAAATTGTAAACAAGGGAAACTTCCACAGCATTTACTCATCTTAAATCTTTCCATCTCTTTCCAATTGAAGTAAATTTCACAATCCCTGGGCTGCCTAAATTCCCATATTTTATCTAGTCTACAACCCAGGCATTCCTCCAAAGTCCCATTCTCCTAGCCTCTGCTCTTCCACAAAATTTAGAAAGCTAAGACAATTACTTTAGAATTGGCACACAAGAAATTGATGTCAAAAAGCCTATTTTTTCGAATGTATGATTAAAAGTAGTGGTTCAACTCGCATGAAAAGAGGTTTCAATGACTGTGACAATATTACTCAGGGGTCCTTTATAATGAGAAGAAGAAAGTCCATTGCCTGACCTCTCACAGAGATAACATAGCACAAGGAGCGCGGGTCTTCACAGCATATCATCTTGTCATGTTAATAATTTGCCTTCCTTATGAAAATATGCCAACATTATATTTTGTTCTCATTATTTTGGACAAAAGTTTTCCAATTGTGTTGATGCATACAAACAGATGCTCTGGGCATTTTTAACTTTCTGACAAAGAATAGATAGGAGGACATTTTCTTCCCTTTCAAACCATCACTTCTGGGGTCCATATGTCAAGCTGCACAAGAACACAGTTTATTCTAATACGAAGAGACAGAGTGGATTCTAGCTCTTTCAGTAGAAAGTAACAGTGACTCTCTTCTGGGACCAGTTCTTCAAGTTGTGGAGACCGTGAAAAAGTCCTTGCCTGGTGTCAAGGGATGATTCAAGAACAGGGAATTTGGACTGCTCTTCAGTATCGAGAGGGAGGGGGAATGGTGTGGGGAGAGAAGAAGAGGAGTGGGGATAGGGAGAGGGGAGTGGGGGGAGGGGGCAATATTTGGGAGGAGGGGAGGGAAATGGGAAACGGGGAGAAGGTGGAAATTTTAATTAAAAAAGAATAAAAATAAAAATAAAGAACAGGTGGAATTAGAAGCACAGAGAAACTTCCCTCACAAAAAAAAAAGTGACATTTTTCTCTTTTTATCTTTTACAAATATAAAGTAACAAGTATGGACTCCGTATAATTTGATAAGAATTGATAATGGAGTTGGGTATGCATTAAATTCCATGTTTACAAGCTGTAAACTGTGAGACCTGGACCCCCATTTCTTCATTCAAGTTATGAGGGTGATAGATTTTGAGCTAGTCTTCTGGACAAAGAAAAGGAATTCAATGAGACCATCACTTCTGCCTTAACAGTGCGAGCAGACTGCTTACAGTAAAACATCAATGATTTAGAAAGCCATTCAACTGTTGCCAGTGTCAAGAAATCTAAATTTGACAAATCCAAAAGGTGATATGCTTTTGCTGGAAGGTGTAGAAAAGATGTGTCAAAGGGGAGTGTCAGCACACATAGTCAAACTCCTAACAGTGTCAGTGACGCCCACCCAGGTTCCTATCATCGGTTCCAAGGATACACAGAGCCTGTCTTCTTTCCATGATTTCCTGAATGCTTTGACCTAGCCTCTGGGAGAGTGTGCCAAGGCTGAGCAGAGAGCACAAGCTGAAGCTGAAAAAGGGCATAGGACTTTGTTCCAACACAACAATAACCCAGGGAAATAATTCGTAATTTCCATAGTCTTCATGAGAGCAAAACCTTTAAGAAAATAATAAAGTCAGTACCCTAGAGACTCCCTGGATCTGTTCTTGCTTCACCAGTGTTGGGACTTAACAGACCAGGGGACTCCCTCCTCTTAGCTTTCAACAGCTCTCCAGCCTCTCCAGTTACAGCTCAGCGACCATCTCCTCCACCTTCATCTCCTGGGATTAGTCATGGCTTCTTGTCCATTGGCTCCATACTGCTTATCAGCATAATCTCACATATTTGTCAGAATTATTCTTTAGAAAGGGGGAACCTCCTTCAACCAACTGTAAACTTGCCCCTGCAGGTTTCCTACACTTATCTCTCTCTAGGCTGTTATTTGACAGGATGACTGGGCTCTCGAAGGTGTAGGACACATCTTCTGTGAATTGGCCAAGAAGTGTGAAGGCATCTGCTTCACCTCAAGTTACAAAATCATCCGCGGAGGCCATGTGCTCTTATAGAATGTTGATTAACCATCACAAGATGAGTGAGATAAGACCCAAAACACTGCTTTGACTTTGAAGAAGAATCTGGACCAGGACCTCTTGGATCTTCATGTCTGGAATCTGCCCTCACAGACTCACATCTCTGTGGATTTTCTAGAAAAACCACTTCCTTATTGAGGATGTGAAGCTCCTCAGTAAGATGGGTAATCACACGACCAACCTCTGCAAGATTCCCTGGCCCAAGCAATGCATACAGGCATACTCTAGCCATTTCTGGGAAAGTAACTCTTTGAGATGCCCACTCTCAAACATGACTAAAAAGGAGGTCTCCTGACCTTCTAAGTGGCTCCCTTCTCTGCTCATCACCAGCTGTTCTCTGGAGGTCATCTTAAACCACTCCAGTCTTTATGCAGCATCTGGGAATCACTCCCAAGCTTTGGACCAAGTTAAAATAAAGCTTTTAGAACAGAATAATAAATAAATAAATGTATATATATATATATATATTTACATACATAAATGAATGGAGAGAAGGGAAGGAAAGAGAAGAAAATAAAATAAAGTAAAACCAATAACATGTCAAAAATCAAACTTCAAGAGAAGTGTTTAAGACCGCAAAAGTTGTTTTAACACATAAAAATAACATGGTTTATTATTTCTAAATTTTTAAAAATATGTGTGGTGGTGGCGGTTTGTGGATGTGTGTACATTTGTGTGGATAGCAGCAGGTGACAGAAAAATATTTTGGGTCCCCTATAGCTAGAGTTACAGAAGGTGTGAGCAATTTGATGTGGGTGCTAGGAACCAAACCCAGATCCTCTATAAGAGTGGTAAGTGTTCTAAGCCATTGAGCCATATCTCCGGTCCTACTCTTAATTAACAGAAGAAGGAAAATAAATATAAGTGCCCCAGGGTATGTATTAAAATTCAATAATAGCATCCATAACAATAGTCATAATAAAACTGACATGCATGAAAACCCTAAAAGGGCTAATAGTGGCAGTATTCCTTGGTGGTAACCAAAGCTCTCTAATTAAACTTAAGACTCACCCAACAAGCAGGGCAATGGTGGCGCACACCTTTAATCCCAGCACTCAGGAGGCAGAGGCAGGTGGATCTCCATGAGTTCGAAGCCAGCCTGGTCTACAAGAGCTAGTTCCAGGACAGGCTCCAAAGCTACAGGGAAACCCTGTCTCGGATAAATGTAGGGGGAAAAAAAGACCCACTCAGTAAGAGGAAAACTATGCCTGGTGCCTGGTACTAGAAATCTAGGAATGATTTCTTTTAGTTTTTTTCATATTATGATATAATTACATCCTCCCCCTTGCATTTCCTCTCTCCAAACACTCCTGAGCATCCCTTCTTTCTCTCTTTTAAATTCATGGTCTCATTTAATTAATTGCTATTGCATACTTATATGTATATATGTACATACATTTATATCAACTACTGAGGCAAATGTAGTCATGGATCTTGAAAAACCTAAAATCACTACTTTATCAAATAAACAAACAAAACAAGTATTTGGCCTTAAACCTAAGGATCAGTGTGATCCTTCTCACGCATCAAGGAAACTTCTCTTTGCAACAAATGGAAACTATTACAAAAGCCACAACCATTCAAAATATAAAGTTGTGGAGCCAATTCCCAATGTTATATCTGCAATACAATTCATGCACCTAAGGCTCTGGGATCACTGCAGAGTTGACAGATTGTAAGAGCCAAAAGAGCAGGGAGGCTCCTGTGAGACTGTGACTCCTAGTAATGTCAGAAGCTACACCCAGAATGTCTCACCAACATGACTGCCCAAACATGCACTGAACAAGGACAATAATGGGCGCCCTAAAGTGGATGGGGGAAAGCCCATGAGTGCTCAAACCAATACAAAGAACTACAGGCAACCAAGAATTGCTTCAATCAGGAGGAAAAGTCTTCCCCAAGGAAGAGGGCCACCAATTAGATATCCAATACAAAATCTTCAGCCCAAAAGATATACATACAAATAACATTGTACTGACTGAGCAGATTTTATTTATGTATTTCTGTGAGAACTCCAACATCCCAGAAAGGTGCATGGATTCATCAAGACCACGCCCACCCATGATTCAACAATAAAACAGCAAGGCATAAATTTGGAAACGCATGAGAGTATATGGGAGGATTTGGAGGAAGGAAAGGGAGAGATGAAATAGAATTATACACACAAAAAGAAAAGAAAAGGGAAAAGGGATCCTCATATCACAGAAGAGGAATAAAACAAATTGGCAAATTGGGAGTGATCAGTCATGGATCCCAGCCCTTTTACACACTGGCAATCAGCAATTTACTGCACAAGTCACTGTATTGCTTGTGGAGAGAGGTCGTGATCCCTGTCTTGTTCACAGCTTCGTGTGAAGCAGAAAGGAAAGTTCAGTGGAGAACCTTCTGTGAGAACTCCAACATCCCAGAAAGGTGCATGGATTCATCAAGACCACGCCCACCCAACATGCAACCTGGGAGGGATTATTGATTTATTTCTCTGGAGCAGCCTAAGTGTCCCAAAGAAGTAAGGGTTAAAACTTCACTTTTCAAAGCTACAGGTGAACCATTTTATCTGGGAGTGGACAGCTTCCATTTGCTTCTGGAATCAGTGCTAAGCAAGCCCTAGAGGGAAATGTAAGCTCCCAGCCGGCCTCATGACTACCCAGGGAAATTCAATTTCAGCCAGAGAGAGCAACTGTGGGATAAGCAGGCCCATCAGGATTTCTGATTGTTCAGGATGTGGCCTCTCCGCTGAGGATGGCTGAGGAAATTAGATTTTTCTGTCACCTTGCACCTTTCAATCTTTCTCACAGTCCCTTTCCTCTCTGTACTCGGACCCTGCCGTGTTAAGTTGTTTTAGCGTGGGCCATTTGTGACTGTAAAAATTCCCTTATTTAATTTTTCTTTATTGATCAAGAAACATGCAAATATGTTTTAAACATCAATGTGATTAAATCTTAATTGATGGACATGAAGATGTTTGTTTTTGGCAACTATCACAACTTAATGTTATGAGGAAACATTTAAAATCGTAGTAATGAAGACTGAGAAGACTAGGAAGAATAGAAGAATACTAGAGGGATCACAACATTTTTCCTTCTAATATAGCTTTCCACACAGTGTAATTGGGACGGGCGGGGGGATGACTCTGTGGGAAAATACATTAGGATGATACTGCTTTCTTTAACCAGCAAGGGTCCCTACCAAGACTGTCAGGCATATGAGATGCTGGGACAGGTCCTTTGATAAAGGTCTTTGACTAGTTTGAGCATAGAATCTTTATTTTTTTTTCATAACACACTCATAAACATCACACTTGAGGAAACTCAAAATTTGCATTTCACGCAGATCAGAATTTGTGATACCTTCATGCCACTCTGAATAATGATCCTGGAGTTTCTATTTAAATGAGAAACTTGGAAGCTGAGCTCAAAATCCCATCATGAATTCCACTACTCATTTTGTGGAAATGGCTAATTCATCATTTTATTCTTACTTCCCTGGAGTTTTTTCCAAGGCATACGTGGTGGGGGTCGGGGTTTATCTTACATAGCAGGCATAGTAAAGCAAAACAGTTTTGTCTGTAATTTGGAACTGAAAGGCCTTCGAGAGTTATATTCTCAACAATGAGACAAATGTTGTATTTTAAAACAGACAGAGCTTCTTGCATCTGAACAATCATCGACCATGGAGACAGGAAACACAGGTTTTCGCCAAGTTCTGTGTGACCTTTACACAAAATCTTGCCTTGTTTTTATACTAGATTTCCCTGTTTAAAGCACAGTTGATAAGATCTGCCATAGCAATGTAGGGCTAGTGTGGCGATAGTGTCCACGAGAAAGGATGCATGTAAGTGCTTTTTAGAAAATGCAAAACAATGTCAAATATGAAGCATGATTAAGGTATAAATTTCAAATGCATACCAGCTGGGACCTTGTAGAGAGGGTCAGAGACCAGGAACAACCGGCAATTTTCCCAGTCTGTATATAATTGCTGCTCCATTTCCAGTCTGGGTTGTCTCTTAACCCCTTGAAAGGGTGGCATCGAGGTTTCCAAAGGGTCATCATAGAGAAGCTGTAGGCTTGCTTGCTTTCTTTCCAAGGTGAAAACGGCCAAACGAATGTCCCCAATCTCCTGGGATTGCCAAGACATTCTATAAAAAAAAATTGCAACTCATATAGGAGCTCAAAAAATATGAATTTCATTGGGGGAATCAAAAGTTTTTATTAGAGAACTATACTGCTCGTGAGTGGCAGCTCCAAGACTGATGTATTCAATAAGGACTTGCTGTACTTCTGCACGTGTGCACTTGGATATTGCTGTACTTCTGCACGTGTGCACTTGGATATTGCTGTACTTCTGCACGTGTGCACTGGATACTTGCTGTACTTCTGCACGTGTGCACTTGGATATTGCTGTACTTCTGCACGTGTGCACTTGGATATTGCTGTACTTCTGCACGTGTGCACTTGGATATTGCTGTACTTCTGCACGTGTGCACTTGGATATTGCTGTACTTCTGCACGTGTGCACTTGGATATTGCTGTACTTCTGCACGTGTGCACTTGGATACTTGCTGTACTTCTGCACGTGTGCACTTGGATATTGCTGTACTTCTGCACGTGTGCACTTGGATATTGCTGTACTTCTGCACGTGTGCACTGGATACTTGCTGTACTTCTGCACGTGTGCACTTGGATATTGCTGTACTTCTGCACGTGTGCACTTGGATACTTGCTGTACTTCTGCACGTGTGCACTTGGATATTGCTGTACTTCTGCACGTGTGCACTTGGATACTTGCTGTACTTCTGCATGTGTGCACTTGGATACTTGCTGTACTTCTGCACGTGTGCACTTGGATACTTGCTGTACTTCTGCACGTGTGTACCTTGCTATCAGCTCTCTGTAGGTCTCAATATCTTAACATAATCGAAATGAGTCTGGTAGTAACACTGAACTTCAAATAGCTCATGAAACGCACTTCCACAAATGGAGAAAGGAAGCACTCACAGCTTCCTCACCCTTTCTTACTCAAATTGGAGAATTTTCTGTTTTTAATCTTATTCCAGCGTTGACCCCATCCATTCCCCCTGATATTCACCTCACACTACAGGAATCCCCATTCAGTTCACATTCAATAGAAGAATTGAATGTATGTGTTGTCTGTAGGTTTCTGTCCTGCCCGGTTCCCACAGTCGTTAAGTCCCAAAGAAATCACACAGAGGTTTATATTAATTATAAACTGATTGGCCCATTAGCTCAGGCTTCTTATTAACTCTTATAACTTATATTAACCCATTATTCTTGTCTGTGTTAGCCACGTGGCTCAGTACCTTATTTGGCAAGGCAGTCACATCTTGCTTCTTCTGTGGCTGGCAGGACTGCAGACAAGGACGTCCTTCTTCCCAGAATTCTCCTGTTCTCATTGACCCGCCTCGACTTTCTGTCTGGTTGTCCTGCCTATACTTCCTGCCTGGCTACTGGCCAATCAGTGTGTATTTAAAATATAACTGACAGGATACAGACCATTGTCCCACACCCTGTATGTACTTGGTGGCTGCTATAGTTTGCAACTGAATTATCCTTCTGGAGCTCACATAACAAAGGCTTAGCTTCCAGCCCATGGTACTATTGTGAGTATATGGAACCTTCAGAAAGTGCACTCTGTAGGAGGAAGCTGGGATAGTTGGGATTTACCGTTTCCTCTCTTTTGTTTTATGGCAAAAAAATTAGGGGAATTATAGCTTATGTCATACTGTACTGCTATAGACAAGAAACAAGAGGGCCAGAGCACTGTGGACTGAAATCTCAGAGACAATAAGCCAAGAGAAATTCTTATTCTCTTAATATACTCTTTCTCAAAGAATCCCTAGAATTTAAGAAAACAATTTATATCTAATTCTTTTTCATTTTCCAAGACAGGGTTTCTCTGTAGCTTTGGAGCCTGTCCTGGAATTAGCTCTTGTAGACCAGGCTGGTCTCGAACTCACATGGATCCTCCTGCCTCTGCCTCCTCAATGCTGGGATTAAAGGCATGTGTTACCACCGTCCGGCTTTACTGTTAATGAGACTTTTAAAATACCTTAACTTACATAAAGATAATGGGCATTAAAATGTTGCAGGTTAAGTGTGAAATTAATTTTTTCAAGACAAGTGTGATTCTTGAGGTGGGAGCCCAAAGCCAACACCATTTCCTCTATCTGCTGAGGCTGTTACACCAACAGAGAATAGGAAGCCACTAACAGCTGAAATCTGAAGGTGAACACCATGTAGGTGGGAGAAAAACGTTTAAGGGAGTAAACATAAATCTTGGTGTGATTTTGGTAACATAGAAGAGTAGATTTCCTTGTGTGGGAAGGGACTGGTCTATTGAGCAGTTGTTCTCAACATTCTTAAGACTGCAGTCCTTTAACACAGTTCCTCATGCTGTGGTGACCCCAACCATAAGACTGCATTTGTCGCTACTTCATCACTGCAGTTTTGCTACTGCTATGAATTGTGTTGTAAATATCTGTGCTTTCCCCTGTGAAGGGGTTATTCAACCCTCAGAGGATCTCGACCCACAGGTTGAGAATCACTGTTCTGGTTCTAGTCTAAAATCTAGACTCTAAATTATTAGAATTTTTTAATATTTATTTATTTATTATGTATACAATATTCTGTCTGTGTGTATGTCTGCAGGCCAGAAGAGGGCACCAGACCCCATTATAGATGGTTGTGAGCCACCATGTGGTTGCTGGGAATTGAACTCAGGACCTTTGGAAGAGGAGGCAATGCTCTTAACCTCTGAGCCATCTTTCCAGCCCCTAGAATTTTTATTTAAAAACAAGTCAATCCAGTAGTCACAAGTAGAACAGAGAGCAGAACAAAACTATCTGGTTCATTTTGCATTGCTAACACCATTCAGAGTGTAGAAAGAAAAATGGCCGCAGAAGGCCATGTTCCAGAATGAGTTGTGGAGGAGACCATAAAGAAGTTACGATCTGGTTAAGGACCTGCTTAGAGATATTACACTTTAAAATTGAAAGGGATATTAAATTAAAATTCATTTCACAGGTAAGGAAATTGAAGATCAATCAAATTTTTTAATTACTAATGCTGACTAAGTAGTAAACTACTACCTACGAAGCAATTATGGGGACCTGAGTATGGATCCCTACACAACGTCAGCTCCTGGCTTCCTGTACACCCACGTGGACAACCACAGAACACACACACACACACACACACACACACACGAGTAAGCTTTCTCAGGGAGCTTTACATCCTGAGTTCAAAGCCCAGGTTAGATGCTTTCAGCTGTCTACCTGCTGTTTCCTCAGCAGGGGTATTGTGGGTCAGAAGGTAATGGGATGGTAATGGGAGTTGTTTCTGCCTATTCAAAATCATGCTGTGACCTTTGTCTACTGACTTTTTTCTGACCAGTCCTTATTTTAGGGAGCAAATCATTGTAATAATACCTGCTTTAAGGTTGAAGTCAGTTAGTCATAGTGCACTGGTCAATGGTGACATCTAGTGGCCATCTGAAGAACTGCCTGTCATTGTACTTGAAAATTCCAGGACCCTGGGACAAAAGTGATCGAATTCTAAACGTGAGTGAGACTCAGTCAGTGTCTAGCATTATGTAGGAGGATAGTAAAATACAAAGGAGGAATCGAATGGGCTTCTATGAAAATGAGGACATCTTTTAAATTTTCTTCTTACTTATCAGTACGTATGTGTGCCCGCGCATGTGCATGTGCACCATGTACCTGCAGGTACCCTCAGTGATCAGAACAAGGCCTCAGAAACCTAGAGACTGGAGTTCCAGAGTGTTGAGAGATGCCAGTTGTGGGTGCTGAGACCGAACGCAGCTCCTCTGCAAGAGCAGTGAGTGTTCTTAAGTGCTCAGCCATCTGTTCAGTCCTGAGGAGGAATCCTTTCAGAAGACAAATATCTGCAAAAGTAATCAGTTCTGCAGAGAGTATCCTTCCCTTGGTGTTCAGTACTTTACGAAACGATATAATTTAAATAACAAACTGTATGTTCTTTCCTTCTAGTCTCACTAGTTCCACAGGAGAAGGGACAAGATTTATGACAACAGCAAAGAACAATAACCCTGTTTATATCTATAACTTTAAAACGCAAAGGTGTGAACACTTGTGACGATTAACAAGAAAGACAGAACTGTGAACAAGTTGTCTAGATGTAGAGAAGGGAGGAGTTTTGTAGATGAGGAAGAGCTCCAAGGCTAGGAACGGCAATGCTGGTGGTCCATCAGACATCAAGAAGTGGTACTGTTCTATGCCATCACTTTGCCCAGTGACTGTCTCCTTCCGGAAATAGTTGCTACACTTTTGAGCAGATGAAGTCAGGGTTCATCTTGGATTCTACTGTGCAGTCACAAAAATCCTCTAGTCATACATTTAACCTGATGCACTATCAGACACATGAGTGAAGACATCATCCTCAAGCAGTCAGTGGCTGTGTTGCATGTCTGGAAGGCTCTGTATTTTCTCCTGTTACCAACAGTGAATGGAAGCTACGTAGGAAGAAAACTGTTGTGCAGAATCCCCCTTTTGTTCATGTAAGCCTGTCTGCAGCACTGATGAGGAGAGGAGTCTGGGGAAGAATGCCTGTCTGCTGAGAGGACGTTCAGGGCAGAACAGTCAAGTACTTACCTTTTTTGCTCTTTTTCTATAACATTGATTTGCCAGGTTCAACAGCAACATTGTTCTCAGGGGCTGCGTTTAAATGTCATTTCTCATTAAAGGAAACACGCAGTTCAAACTGATGGCTAATCATCTAATCCTTGAACCAAAAATTGTATCTTCAAATGCATGGCAGAGCAGCGACAGCTTTTTAATGTTTTTACTTTATTGTGCTGAGAATGTAACGTGAGATCTACATTCTAAAATTTTTAAGTGTAGAACTCGGCATTGTTGAGTGCAGGCTCAGGGCTGCAAGCAGATCTCTAAGAGGAACAGGTTCTCTAACAGAAACCTTTTGGCTTGCTTTAGTAGTAATAAGCTATGTCCCTTTCTTAGCCCTTGATGCCATCATTGCCTTCTGTGGCTTCTCTGACTGATGAGACGGAATTCCTCGTGTGCATGGCATCAGTGTCTTCTGAGTGCTTCATTCTGTTCATCACAATTCACCTCTATTGTCTCGTGTGATAAAATCCTTCTGGGTGTTTTACGGCGTATTTTCTTTTGGCTTCTGTCGCTTGAAGATTACTTATACATCTTGGATCTTCAAAATGATGTTATCTTACACATGTCAGAGGCTATATATATCCCCTCCATATCCTGATTCTCGATTCTTTTGAATAAAATTCTTGAACTTGCTTCATAAAAGTTTTGATTTGCTAAGGGAACCCTGAAGAGCTTTTCGTGGTAACTGGATCCTTTTGCACATCAACTGAGGGTCTGAGCCTCCCCGTTTCTCCACATCCTCACCAACTGTGTGGTCTTGTTGTCAGGTGTGATGTGGTACTTCTTCCATTGTCCTGATTATGGATGGCTCTGGGCATCTTCTCGCATGCCTGCTGTTTATCCTGTATCTTCTTTTGAGAGATCTCCAAGCCCCTGTCGAGCTTCTGACTTGGTTACTAGGTGTTTGTACTGTTGAATTGACGAGCTCGTTGTGTCCTTTGGAAGACAGTGTCTTAGCAGATATGTCTTGTAAACAGTTTCCCAATTCTCTTACATTATTTCTTTATTCTGTTGCTTAATTTGCTTTAGAGAGCTTCTTAATGTGTTGTGGTCCATTTGCCTATTTCCATCTCAAAATATGTACCTTTAAAGGTTGTTACCAGAAACAAGCTTGCTTCTTTTGATGTGGAGAGATACACCAGTTATGAAGAAAGGCTATTGCTTTGACATGAAAATTCTCACTTAACAATTTAATTTTCTCAAATGAGGCCAGATAATTGTAGGTGGGCAAAAGGCCTTGCTGTATAAACATGATGGCCTGAGTTTGATCCTCAAACCCCACCTAAAGGTTGGAGATCAAGAAGTTGTAATATGATCCCTGCACAAACATTATAAATACACACACAATAGTAAGAAAGCAATAAAAAGCAGTTTGCCTGGTTGGCACTTGGTGCATCTAAGCACCAATAATGTTGAGGATAAATTTCCTTTATTTTTAACTTTTATCCTTTATTTTTAACTCAACCTAAAAACATCTTGTCATCATTTACTTTATTACCAGTTTCTTTTCTAACTAATTCCTGAGTGTGTGTGTGTATGTGCATATATTCATGTACACATGTTTGTGAGCATACATGTGTGCACACTCATGTGTGTCCAGGTGGGTGAAGAGGCCAGCGACTGATGCTGAATGTCTTCCTCAATCATTCTCCCCCTCTTTATTGAGATAGCTCCTCCCACTGATCTTGCAGTTCGTCCACTCTGCTAGTCTAGGCAGCCAGTTTGTCCCAGAATTTCTTGAGTCTACTTCCAGAGCACACAAGAGCAAGTGGCCCACAGAGCTCCTGGGCTCTTATATGCATGCCAGAAACCCAAATGCTGATTCTCAGTTTTGCTCAGCAAGTGCTTTATCCACTGAGCCATCTCTTCAACTCCCCATCCCCAATAAATTTTCAACACAGCTTAAACAGTTTTTTTTCCTTTTTAGAGAAAAATCTTTTATTTAAAAATGTCCTTTCACTACTAATTCAAAAATTCACCTCAAATGTCAATTAAATATATACGACTTTTAATTTATCAGAGAGCTTTCAGTAGCTTCTAAATCAGAGAATACCTATACTTGCAAGTTCAATCAGTGAAAGACAGATTGGCCTCACGGCACAGTGCTCCTGTTGACTGTGTCTGCCTGGGAGTTAACTGAAAGAACAAGTCTGGCCTGCAGAATGGTTCAGCAGTGAGTTAGCTGAAGAAACAGGTCAATAGCAATCCTGCAGGTACTCTGACAAAACCGTAAGCCAAACTGACTAAGAATGTTTGAAACGGGACCCGGGGATCTCGCTAGGAAAAGTGAGATAATATATCTACCACTTCAGAAATATTGGAAGGATCCTTTTGAAATAGTTTACCAGAGAAAAATCTGGGCATTTCTTCTTAATCTCCTGAGGAAAACGATAGCATATTCTAGCATCTTAGTGACTAGACAGTAGTAAAATGTTAAATCATTTTTGGATGCCTTGTGTCCATCCATCCTAACATACAAATGCTTTTAAAACACCTTCCTTGGTTTATAAAAAAAAAGATAATGACCATAGATAATTGCACCAAAAATGTTTAGATTTGTCTGTTTCTGTAAAAATATCATTTTATCTTCAACTTCTATTTGAAGTAGCTGCCTGATCACCCCACACATAGTACTAAGGACTCTGGGTTTCTTTAAAATTGTAACAGGAATGCTGTTCTGAGTTTTCAGAAAGTGATTTTGGTATAATTTGTGGTTATCTTGTGTTTAATTCCATGGAGTCTAAAACATCGCACATCCATCACTGACTCTACTGCTATGGATGCCTACAGAAGCCCTCGGCCTATGCCCTGCTAAGGAGCTGCATCTTGCCAGGAACCCCACACTGATTGGCTCCAAAGCTAAGACTAAGCTGGAAGTCAGATTTGCTGATGTTCTCCTCAAACAGTAAAACTATCTTTTCTTGGTTCTCAGAGTAAAAATAAGAACAAATTACTTGGTTGCATACAGACTCATACAAACCGCCAGGATCTGTCCTAGTACAATGGGCGTCGACCCTCTCCCTGAGCCCTCTTGTTGATGGTGTACTACCATATGAAATTTGGGTTTTTCTGTTTCTGTTTGTTTGTTTTTCCATCATAGATAATAAATATTCAAGTGTCAGTCCAGAATTAACCATCATGGCAGAATAGATAACAAAAGAAAGAAAGGCATGCTTTAACTGCAAACTCACAAGATGACAGATGCTCTTAAAAGCTGGCACAAACCAAGATCTCTGACTTTTCACTAGGAAACAAAAGATGAGACTACAACCTTCCCACCTCTCTCTCTCTCTCTCTCTCTCTCTCTCTCTCTCTCTCTCTCTCTCTCTCTCTCTCTCTCTCCCTACCCCCTGCATGGTAGTTACCTTGTTACCTCCCCAGTCTCCTGATCTGTTTCTCCAGCAACACATTAAAGATGATAGGGAAAGAATTTATTTAAAATAAATGATAGGAAACCTTGCCTCCCCTTCTGTTCTTTCAGTTCCTCTGCCACTACTCCTACATTACATGGCCCCACATTCCTGGGAGGCTGGCATAGCCTGGCATCCCCCTCCTTCAGCTCTAGTACCATGTAGAGAAGGACTTGAAACTCTAGGAGATACAGAGAAGAATTCGCCCACTTGCATACTTCCAACTGGCACCTAGAATCAGACCAGCACAAAAAAGGAAGTGCCAGGATGGCTCCAGGATGGGGAAAGAAGAGAAATGTCTCCCAAGCTGTCAACTGAGGATTAATCCTGTCATGTATGTGCAGACACTGGCTTCTCATTTGTAAATTAAATCACATCAAGTTAGTAAAAGTGAACTTCAGAAGCAGTGTGACACACAGTGCAGGAACTTACTGCAACTGTCTGGTAACACTTGGGAACTTTGCATTAGAGCTGTGCATCTGGTTAATTCTGGCTATAATTTTCCAGCTGTAAGTGCAAAGGAATTACTATGGCACACAGAAGTCAAAAACGTATGCAATAATAATTAGCTTCTGTGAATGATAATCACTGTTCTAGGACTCAATAAAAATGCAAAGAATGCGATTGGTAATTGGTCCTCTAGAATATCAAATAATCACTCCTAACCACTAGAGCCTTCCTTAAATACACCAGTCCTTCCTTAAATACTTCTGTTACTATCTCACATAAAAAAAAATGATAGATTACTCAGTGGAAACTTGGGTCTCGTATTATGTTTTTATATGCTCTCACTTATTTTTCTGTCCATCAAGTTATTTCCATTATTCTTAAATACCTTTTAATAAGCCCTTCCTATTTCTGAATTAAGTTTTTAAATTTTAAAATCAGCCACATTAGACATAAAAATGGCTTTCAGACACAGATCTTACTTTCTCTTCTCTGTCACATTTGCTTTCTTATTTATAGGACTGTGTGGGTTTAGCAGCTCACATGAACTATTTTAAAAGGGGCAGGAGCAGGGTTGAAACTGGACTCTCTGAGCATGGCGGACAATGAAGGCTGATGAGAAGCCAAGGACAATGGCACTAGGTTTCGATCCTAATACATGAACTGGCTTTGTGGGAGCTTAGCCTGTTTGGACGCTCACCTTCCTGGACCTAGATAGAAGACCTTCGTCTTCCCGCAGGGCAGAGAATTTGGACTGCTCTCCAGTATTGAGAGGGAGGGGGAATGGTGTGGGGGGAGGAGAAGAGGAGGGGGGATAGGGGGAGGAGAGTGGGGGGAGGGGGCAATATTTGGGAGGAGGGGAGGGAAATGGGAAACGGGGAGCAGGTGGAAATTTTAATTAAAAAAGAATAAAAATAAAGAGAAAAAAAAGGGCAGGGGCAGCAAGATGGTTTAGCAGGTAAAGGCCCTTAATGCCAAGTCTCACTACCTGAGTTCAATCCACAGTTCACACAAAATCAGAGAGGACAAACTCTCACAACTTGTCCTCTAACCTCAGTACACGAGAAACATGATACACACACACACACACACACACACACACGAAAGAAATTTCCTGGTCAGTACCAACTTGATTTCCCCATGTCCTTTGTCTAATAGGTATTATCTTTCCCACAACAGGGTCTGACCAGCAAGTTCTAATGGGAAACCAAGAGCAACACTGAGAGGCTGTGTTGTCTGGTAGGTCTTTGATGTCTCTCCTAACCTACAACTCCAGGACAGGTAGTCTACACTTGGGTCTGGGCTTTTTATTTGGCCACCTATGGCATCTAGAGAGGACATTATCCCCTAAGAAAGGTAACTCCAATTAAACTTTTTTATAGGAAAATATATTTCTTTCTTTGTGTGTATGAAGCTTATAAAATGGTAAGAAAACTATACTATTAAAACATCCTGAGATTAAAAGCTCATTATAATTTTAACAACAAAGGAAATATGGTCTCTTCTTTACTCACGTGTAATGAACATAAGAAGTATATGGGTAGCACACATGGAACTTGGGAAGGGTCTAAAAGTGAGAAATTGATCTGAGAGATACTAAGAGGGGTAAATATAATCAGAATATATTGTATGCATGTATGAAATTCTCAAATAGTGAATAAAGGTAGTATATTAAAATTGTTATTCAAAATAAACTATGAAAAGATTTCTCGGGCTGTGTTTAAAAAACATAAAGAGTTTGCTTTTATTAAAAATAAGTAAGTGTTATATGTGTATATGTGTGAGTGAATGTGTGTGGATGTGTGTTGCTTAACCCACCCACACACTATGAATATGCAAACAAATGTGGCAGGGAAGAAAGTAAGAACTGTTTCTGCAGACCATTTTTCTTTCCCGTGTGGCTGCCTCTGACCCTGGTGGTTCTCTCATTTGCTATGGATGAGGAAGTCAGAGCGAATCTGAGGGAAATGAAGCAGGGCTACATGATCAGAAGCGCACCGCCTCAAATGAGATTAAGCCTATTTCCATGGCCATATGTGTATGCAGCCTCTGTTTCAACCAGGAACAACAGCAGTGGGCTCAGCTGAGAGACGTTGGTCCTGTGTGCATCCCTCTTCTCCCTCTCCACTGTGTGATTGTAGGCTGCAGATTTATTCAAAGTTTAGGCTTTGTCATGACGAGGGTTTTGTTTAACTTAGAAGGATAAATAATCAGATGCTGACAGAAATGAGCGATGCTCTTCTCAAAACCCTAATCTTTCTGGCCTTTGTTAAAGAAACATCAGAGAAAATTGATGACCATGAAGATTTATGTTTATTAATCTAAGGGGACTTTTTTCTCACCCTGGAATGATAATAGTTATTTGAGTTATGGCTGAATAATGGAGACTATTGAATCAGAGAATCCTCCAATGGTTCACACTCATTAATCATTTTTATAATTAAAAATGTGTTTCTAAATTCCACTTATTTTTCATATTTAAAGAATAACTATTAGAATAAAACTTCAGACATGCAAAAGAAGAAACTATTTTAAAGAATATTTGAGGAAATGGAACACCTAATCAGCTAAGCATCCTCATACGGGGATAGGATTCACACACGCATATGTCACGTATAAATAGGGATATATATCCTTTTCATGTATACAGAATTTTCATTTTGACATCAAGCATAATGACAACTGCAATTTGGATCTAAATACCCTCTGGAGTTGGAACTTTGTTCTGTTCTGTGAATTACCAACAGGTGGGGAAATTATTAGGTCATGGGGCCTAGGAGAAGGAAGTCAGGTTAATACTGAGAAAGTGTACCTCCAGGGCATGTGAGGGATCTGGTTCCTGCCTGTGACTCCCCTAATCTGCCCTCTACTGGGATGTACTCCTCGGCAGCCACAGGCCCAAAATGGTGGTGTAGCAGTGGACCGAAACCATTGAAACTTTGGACACAAACAAACTTTTTCTTGTGAGCTATCTCAGTGTTTTGTCCCAGTAGTGGAAAACTGCATAAACTGATAAACAGACCTGCAACTTGACGGGATTTAGTGTCTCTACACATAACTTTTATGTGTTCATTGTAAAGCAAAGCAAATATGAAATACTATTAAGGCAGAAGAGCTATGCTTGATATCAGGGACTAGAGCCCAGATGTTATTGATTTTCAAAGCATGTAAGAATAAACAGATCTTTCTCACGCAAATGCCCACAAAGGTTTATATGCTATATGATATAAATGACCAGAAACTATCTAAAAACAGGCTATTTGTTTAGAATTTGCTTTATGAAAGAACCCGGCCACCATCACTGCAATTGGCAGAGACTCAAAGGCAGGCAGAGTTGAAGTGCTTGTGATGGAAAAGATCAAGTATGCCCTCATTCCTATCCAAGGTTATTGTCATAAGAAGGAAGAGGATGACTGGAGAGGCTGGGCACATCCCATTGCTGAGCAGTATAGCATATCTGGCTCTGTTGGTGGATCAGAAATGGGAGCAAAGGCTATAAAGGACTAGGGGATCTAGGAGCCACTGGATGATTCATCATTGTTTCAAATATTTGCTGCAAGGTTGTAGTTTGTCCTCCCAGGTTTATTGCTTAGGATTGTGGGTCAGAAGTCTAATGATACATATGGTCCAATTATTGTCCCTTTGCATAGTTGCACACTCATCATCAGTCATTGGAATGTCTCTGGGTTTTTTTTTCCTTTAATAATAACTCCAATTAACATTCATTCAAATGGTATTAATAGTAACTGAAGATAAATAGACAGAGATAGATGGTAGATAGATAGATAGATAGATAGATAGATAGATAGATAGATAGATAGATAGGTAGATAGATAGATAGATGACAGATACATAGATCGAGAGATAAATAGACATAAAATAGTATAATATATAATATATATACACAGAAGTCCTATGCTCTCATGCAAGCTTAATATAGATATTACTATCCCTTTGCAATTCTGGTTTGAACAGTTCAAATTGTCTGAATTTTAGCAGGAATGTAATGAGCTTCATTGGAGAGTTATTTTTACGAGTATTTTTTTGTATGCTACCTTTTAAAAATGTTATTCCATTTTTGTCTCTGTCTTTATCGCCTTCTATTCTCTCTCTCTCTCTGTGTGTGTGTGTGTGTGTGTGTGTGTGCAAGTGCCCATGAGTCACTGCAGTGACCTCTACAGTCACTGAGAACATACAAGATACACATACATGCAATCAAAACACCCATACACATAAAATAAAATAATTTGAAGATGAATCCCTGGAATTGTACTTTAGGCTTGCATGAATTTTCTCATTATGAAATGGAATGCTGATTTTTAGATTGTTCTTTTTTTTGCATTAAAGCACTTCACTCTTCTGAAATGAATGGAAGAGACATGTTAATATATTCATTTTTAATTGTTAATTAAATAGTAAGTTATGTTTACTTATTGGGTTGAATCTCTCTTCTGTTTTTGTTTGTTTGTTTGTTTTGGGATATTTTGGGTTTTTTTTTATTTATTTTTGGTTTTATTGAGACAGGGTTTTCTCTGTAGCTTTCGAGTCTATCCTGGAACTAGCTCTTGTAGACCAGGCTTATAATGACTTTTGTGCGGTTTTTCCTTAGCTCACAAGTATTACATTCTGTCCATGAATTTATGACTATAAATAATTTTCTTTTTATATTTACTATCTTGTGGAAGATGTTTTTTCAAACTTATTTCAAATTGTAATATGCTTAATGTTTGCAATGCCAGGAGTTGCTTCTAATAAAGAGTATTTATTTGTAGAGTTACTATCATGGCTTCCTATCAAAAGTCAGGTCACGTGCCACTAAAACTTTGAGATTACATAAACTATCAGTTTGAAAATCTCACCTGAAACTTTTAACCTTCATCTTGGGACTAAATAGAAACTAGTCTATAGAAATTAGTGTAGAGGATTCTCAAGAAGCTAAAAGCATGTGCAGCATGGCCCAGTTCTACCTGTGCAGCCTGGACCAGTGTTTCTTCTTCCTCCAGCAGAGTTATGAGTGTCCTCACTTTCTATGTGGAATGGGCTCATTCCAAATGGCTTCCACGTGGTAACTATTGCCCAGGAGTGTCAGTAGTCCTCACCACTGCCCATAAATTGCAAAAGCATATAAAGTACAAAAAAAAAAAAAGAAGAAGAAAAGAAAAGAAAAACCTGTCCCTACTGTCCCTACTGTCCCTACCCTCTTGTTCTATTACCAGAAATTCTGATTTAGCTGGTATGAGGTGAAATACCAGGATTGGTATTTTTAAAACTCTCTCAGTGATTTAAATATGCCTCTAGAATAGAATAACACAGCAGCTCATCTTTCCCTTATTTCTAATCAATAGGCCATATATCAAGCAACTTATCTTCTATAATAGGAATGTCAATAATAAACTGAAGCCAGTATAATTTAGGTCACTAAATCTATTTTTAAATACTCTATTATCTTTTAAGTGATCCTAAATACAAAATAAGAACTTAGTAATATTAGTAAATACACAGATTTTTTTCCATATCAAAACAGAGCATTGTACCTGATTAAACCAATACTCATGCTATCACAATTTAGAAAAGATTCATATATTATTGTTTTTTAATTTCATTTTACATTCTGGTCACAATTATCCCTCCCACCCCTCCTCCTATGCCCCCTCAACTGCCCTCCAGCATAACCCCCAGCCACTCCTTGTAAAGGGTAAGAACTCCCATGGGGAGTCAACAAAGCCTGGTTTGTTAAGTCGAGGGATATATATGAGCCTCCCTTGTTCATATATTTCCTCCTCCCTCTCTTCAACTGATTTCCGGATTTCGCCATTTGCTTGGTTGTGGATCTCTGCATCTGGTTGCATCAATTACTGAATGAAGGCTATATGATGATAGTTGGGGTATTCACCAATCTGATTACAGGGGAAGACCAGTTAGGGCATGGTCTCCGCTCTTACTAGGAGTCTCAGCTGGAGTCATCCTTGTGGATACCTGGGAATTTCCCTAGCACCAGTCTCTCTCTCTATCATGATATCTCTTACATTGCTCTCCCACTCTATCCCTCCCCCAATTCAACCATCCCATTCCCTTATGTCCTCACCCCCCATCCCCTCCCCTTTACTGCCTCCCTCACCCACAGTTTACCCAGAAGATAGATGAGATTCCTGTATTATTATACCTAGAAAAGATCAAAATGATGACCTAAATATATTTTCTAATTACATAAATGTAAAAACAATGTAGTTGATCTTTTGATGACCAATTTCATGAGTTCTTTGCATATTTTGGAGATTAGGCCTTTATCCAATGTGGGGTTGGTAAAGATCTTTTCCCTTTCTGTAGGCTGCCATTTCATCTTGTTGACTGTGTCCTTTGCTTTACAGAAGTTTCTCAGTTTCAGGAGGCCCCATTTCTTAATTGTTGCCCTCAGTGTCTGTGATTCTGGGGTTATATTTAGTAAGTAGTCTTCTGTACCAACATATTCAAGTTTACTTCCCATTTCTCTTCTATGAGATTAAGTGTGGTTGGTTTTATGTTGAGGACTTTGATCCATGGATCTATTTTCATTCTTCTACATATTGATATTCAGTTATACCAGCACCATTTGTTAAATATGCTTTCTTTATTTATTTTATATTTTTTGCTCTTTGTCAAAAATCAGGTGTTCAGAGGTATGTAAATTAATATCTGAGTCTTTGATGCCAATTTTATTGTACAGAATTGTTTTGGTTATCCTGTGTTTTTGCTTTTCCATATGAAATTGAGTACTCTTCTTTTGAGGTCTATGAAGAATTTTCCTGGGATTTTGATGGACATGCCTTGAACTTGTAGATTGCTTTTGGTAAGATTGCCATTTTTACTATGTCAATTTTAGCTACCCAAAAGCATGGCAGATCTTTCCACTTTCTGGTGTCTTCTTCAATTTCTTTCTTCAAAGATTTAAATAGAATTACTCCAAGAAAATTCATGTTATTTGTAACTATTGTAAAGGGTGAACAAATAGTCCAATAGAAAATGGGGTACAGACCTAAACAGAAAACTCTGGATGAATCTAAAATGGCTGAAAGACACTTAAGAAAATGCTCATCATCCTTAGCCATCAGAGAAATTTAAATCAAAGCAACTCTGAGATCCTATCTTATAAGAATTATTAAGATCAAAAACACTGATGTCAACTTATGCTGAGAGGATGTGGGTGGAATAAAGGGAACACTCCTCCATTGCTGGTGGGAGTGCAAGCTGGTACAGTCACTTTGGAAATCATTACAGTGATTCTTCAAAAAATTAGGAAACAATCTACCTCAAGACCCAGCAATATCACTTTTGGGTATTTTCCCAAAGGATATTCAATCATACCACAAGGAAATGTGCTCAAACCTGGAAACAACCTAAATGTCCCTCAACCAAAGAATGAATAAAGAAAATGTGGTACATTTTCATGATGGAGTACTATACAGTGGAGAAAAATAATGCCATCATGAAATTTGCAGTCAAATGGATGGATCTATGAAACATCATATTGAGTGAGGTAATCCAGAAAGATAAACATAATATATACTCAATCATGGTGTGGGACAATGGTCTGTATTCTGTCAATTATATTTTAAATAAATGCTGATTGGGCAGTAGCCAGGCATGAAGTAGAGGCAAGGCGACAAGAACAGGAGAATTCTGGAAAGAGGAAAATTTTGTCTTCAGTCCTGTCCAAGCCACAAAAAAAAAAGCAAGATGTGATTGACTCACTGAATAAGATACTGAGCCATGTGGCTAACATAGGTAAGAATAACGGGCTAATGTAAGTTATAAGAGTTAATAAGAAGTCTGAGCTACTAGGCCAATTAGTTTATAACTAATGTAGACCTCTGTGTGATTTCTTTGGGACTTAACAACTGCGAGAACTGGGCAGGACAGAAAACCTCAGACAACACAATCATAAGTGGCTTTTAGACATAAAGCAAAGGAAAAAAAGAAAAAAGCCTATAATTCACAATCCCTGAGAACTTATACAACAAAAAGGACCCTAACAGAAATATACATGGATCTAATCTACATGGGAAATAGAAAAAGACAAGATCTCCTGAGTAAATTGGGAGTATGGAAACCATGGGAGAAGGTAGAATGGGAGGGGGAAGGAAGAGAGGGGAGCGGGAAAAAATATATAGCTCAATAAAAGCAATTTAAAAAATTTAGTTGAGACCCAGAATCATCCAGTACTAACCACAATGCCATTAAGACATGTAATATTAGTATTAGAACTATAAGATCAGTGTGTGTTTAAATTAGTTAGACAATCCAGAAATCTATGGAGAACTTGGCAGTGAAAGTTGAGTAGTTGGGTAATACATACATTTATAATCTGTTTCTTTGGATCATGAACTGAAGAGTGACATTAAAAAACCATTAGTTATTTAAGTTCAGTGTATTTTATGAAGCAAGCTTGTTTTTATGAGGGGAGCCATCAAGATTGTGAACCAGCATTGTAATTATCTCAAGGCTGGACTGGGACTCGTGGATCTGCATCCAAGACAGGTCACTTCCCTCTATGAAGCTATATGTCCTATGTCTTAACTAAGTCCCCAGAGCTCAGATAGCAAAGTGAGAAAGTCAATCTAGTTAATGAAATTTCTTTGGAAGCCTCAGTCTGTCTTATTTTGATATCTTATTAGTTAAACAAGAAATCTTCTTCCATCATCCAGAGGGTGAATGGGTATATCTATCAAAAAGTCAAAAATCTACTGTGGATATCTTGGAAACATCTTACCATGGGTGTCTTGATGTTTCGAATCTTAATTTTGGTTCACTGTGGTTCATAAAATTTGGGTCTTTGATAGTCCACAGTTCATCCCAGTTTTCTACCAATAATATGATGGTTTGTGTCTTTTGATTATCTAGAATTTCACATTATAGCTTGACAATGTATCATTTAGTAACAAGTTGAAAAAAACAGAACTTTAAAAAATATTTCAACAACATATAATGCCCTAAAATGTCTACATAAAACTATTTGACATTTTGACACTTTTCTTTAAAATGTATATTATTTAAACTATCTCACAGTATCAAGTAAAAAATTTTTACTTTTCTGTTCTGACAACATTAGAAAGGTTTGACTCTTCTAAAATAAAAGTAATCTTTTTCTATCCACAAGAAACATTTTTTCTAACAATCCATGACATGCTCTTTACTTCTATGTATTCATGGCATACATCTTAGAAAGCAGTTTTCATACACTGTGACCATGAAGTGAGCATGAAGTGAGTTAGCAGAAACCAGGAGTATGTTGTGAGACTGGCAATACTTTGTTTTACATTAAAGAAAATATAATAATTTCCATTTTTTTAGGAAATAAAATATTGAAGAGTTGAAAGGATTTACTTTTTACCTCTATATAAAAATACTATCTAAAATCTATCCTTAAATAATGTAAAGCTTCATGAAAGATTAAATGCATAATTATTGATGGAATGATTCATTTCTCATATTCTCTTCCACTAAAAATACTTGTCTTGCAGTACCTAAACAAATGTGAAGGAATTAGATTATGGCATGTGCAATCATTAATGTCCTACTGAAACAGGGCATTAACAACCATTCCTATAGTTTTAATGTGTACTAAACCATTCAAATAATTACAAGCTAATGGTGATATCCACTCATGCTATTATCAAAAGTGAAAAGTGGCCGGGCGATGGTGGCGCACGCCTTAATCCCAGCACTCGGGAGGCAGAGGTAGGTGGATCTCTGTGAGTTCGAGACCAGCCTGGTCTACAGAGCTAGTTCCAGGATAGGCTCCAAAGCCACAGAGAAACCCTGTCTCGAAAAACCAAAAAAAAAAAAAAAAAAAGTGAAAAGTGGGGAATCTCCTGGTCCATGAGTTAAAGCTTACATTCTGATAACTTTAATATAGCTTGTGAATCAAATGCCTAGAGGCAATATTTTCAGAAGTTTCTAAAATGATATACAGTTGTAAATGGCTTTAATACAAAATCCCTAAAAAAAAGAAAAAAGAAAAGAAAGAAAACTCCAGGGCAGGTATATCATTATAAGAAAGAGAAATTCAGAAATGTCTGTCTGTGGGCTGTCTCAATATATTTTTATCTAGGTTGGTTCATCTCTCTTCCTGGAATACCTTTCAATATTAGCTCATTACAGAAAGTGCCTAAAGTAGATAGATAAGGCTTCCATTCCTCTATGCCCGTATGCGTGTCTTAAATGAATAAGAAAAAGACATCTGATCATTTGCACGTCTGATAGCTATGTCTCTATTCCTTTGTCTACATTTCTCTATTTCTGGAATTTTTTAAGTTAAACTCTTTTTATTTATTAGTAAAGTTAGACCTTACCTCAAATGATTAGAGGCAGTTACACTTCTCTAATGCTTTCCCTTTAGCCTCTACCTATACATCTCTGTCTCATTTTTTCTCTCTTTTCCTGCATTTCAAGATACCAGTAACCCCATACATAGTCACCAGTTCTTCTTTGTATTCTTTTCATTATAAAACATTGCTTCATTATTCATCACAGATGAGTTTCCACATAAACTTTGCATCAATTCTGCCATCTGTTTCCAAAAATGTGACCCTCCTTTCAATGACTGCAGGCTAACTTCTAGTGAGTCTCAGATACAGCACAGCTGAGTTGTACAGAGGTATACTTCTTAAACATCTGATGACAGATTCTTGTCCCCAAGCTACCTAAAGACCTATTGTTAAAATCATAAAATAGGTCTGTTCCTAAATCAAAGCTGTCAGATGTGGTGAAACCTTATGAATCATGGCAATATATATGGCTTTTTAATGAGTACAGAAAAAAAAAAAAAAACTGGCCGTCATCACAAATGCTGGTGATCCCTGGTTGGTTTGCTTCCATTTTGCTTAAACCTGACAACTTCAGCTACTTCTAATCAAGGAGGCAAGTGAATTCAGGAGCCTCAGAATGGCTGGGAAGGTTAAATCCAACCAAGAAATCCAAGTATTCTGTAAATATTGAAGGATAAACTAAATTAATATTCTATTAATATAGTATTTTTAAAATGTGGGCTCGTGATCAACAGATAAAGGCATTTGCCATACAAGCCTGAATTTGATCCTCAGAACCTGTGTAAAGGTAGATTTAGAGAATTCACTCCACTAAGTTGTGCTCTGATCTACACACACACACACACACACAGACACACACACATATGCATGCACACAGTAATAATATACATTCATTTATAAAAAGAAAATAAGAATGGTCAGATTTCTCAAAACTCCTTGCTATGTGCTAAAGAAATAAAATTTCTGCCAAGAAAAAAAATAGAGAAAGAATAGATCAGCAGTGCTTAACATTTTTTAAATTCTGCAACAGTTTCACACATGCATGTCATGAATTTTGGTCATTTTCAGTGACCTGCTATTGTTTTCTCTTTTTCTCCTCCTGCTCCTCCTGCCAAGACCCTTCTTTTCAGTCACCCACCATCACCGTGTATGTGTATGTGTGTGTCTGTGTGTGTCTGTGTCTGTGTGTGTCTGTGTGTGTGTGTGCATCCCACTGACTTAATTAGAGTTGCTTGCACAAGCATGGGTATGACAAGCATAGAGCATGTACAACTTACCAGTGGCTACACCACTGAAGAAAATGGCACCTCCACCCCCAGCAACCACTAACAAACCTAAGAAACCCTTATGAAGAACACAGTACGCTTATAGATATCATAGGCTCAATCTCCTACTCCATTGAGCTATTCTCCTTGGCTTAAGACATGTCTTTCATAGAGAAGTGGATTCTGAATCTCCTTAATTTGTGCTGACCTCACTGGGACAAGCTCAAACAATAAAATATAGTAGCAATAAAGAAATGAGATTTCTAAAGCTAATATATTTGTTCACTTCTCTGTTGGGTTTTTAGGAATATTGTTCTTGGAAACCTTGAGATAGCACAGAATTCTGGTTACCCTGTGACTGCAGTGCTAAATATTCCACATGCAGGCAGGTAAACTGAAAAACCACCCTGGGAACCCTGCTTTCCAGCCTAATATCTAAGTACAAGAGGCCGAAAGGGAGCAAGACCACTCCCTACAGTCCTCTAACTGCTCTGTGGTGTGGAACACTAGTGAGTGAGTGATCCCTCTGAATGGATTCCCAAGGTGCAGAGGCTAGCAACACACGGACTCCACTATATACGCTGAACATATTTTAGTATTATAACATATTTAGAAAGAAATATGGCTATATTTTAAACATTTAGAAATAGTAATTCAGTTACATGTATGTTTTTCTAAACTGTTTTTAGCTAATGGATAAAGTAATAAGTTCTGTGTTGGTACTTTTATTCAGATACATCATTATTGTTTGCCATTACTCATCTTCCCTCATGTCTACTCCTATCCCCTGCTCCCAATGTTCCCCTTCCTCTATCCAAGGGCTCCCCCTGTCTGATCTCCTGTCTCAGATATTCCATTGTCCCTCTTGCTTACCAGAACACATCATTCCTTTAGACCTCTTCTTCCTCTCCTGTAACCCCCTTCTATTTTGAAATCATGGACTTTGCAAAATAATGGGTGAAACTGGAGTTCATGTGTAACAATAAAAGGCAGATTTTGGAATCTGAAATAACATGTGTGTGAACATATGACTTTTATGCACTCTGTGTGTGTGTGTCTGTGTGTGTGTTTGTCTTGTGACAGACAAAGAGAGAATACTTGAAGGAAGGGAAAAACCCATAACAATGTGCAATAAATATAAACCAATTTTTTAAAAAAAGAGAAAAGAATCTCATTTTCTAATGTGATTAACAGACATTGGCTTTACAAAGAAAAATAAAACAACTAAGAGATTTTTTTCTTAAAAAAAAAAACTCAATGATAAAGAATGAAAAGGACTTTACCAAGCTTTCAGTACCTAGTTGTCAAAGCATTCGCTTCTGTTGGAATATTCAGGAGCTATATTTAGCCTGCCTCTGTAATGCTGTACCCTTTAGGATGAATTATTGTTTCTTGGACACTATTTATTCACTAGATTCCTTCTATTTGTCAAATTTAAATTCTATATTTCAAACATAATTAGAGGAAGCAAATTACTACACACTTTCATAGACAACAGATGACACATATTTGCTAATTGATTGAAATTTCAACACAAAGATTTCTTTCAGTAAATCTTTTTTCCCCTTTCTGTGGCCCAGAAGCTGAACCCAGAACTGACATAGTTGAGAACAGGAGTTTTCTGCCGTGTTCCAACACAGGAGTGCATGCCCTTGTTACTGAAATGATAGGTAATCAAGAAAGAATCTCCTATAAATAACTTTTCAATTCAACATGAGTTTTTTAAAAATAGAAAGAGGCAACTAACTGGGGCTGACCTCCATGGCAAAATACACACCACTGCCTGGGGTCTCTTGACAACTAATAAACACCAATGGAAAGTGAGTGCCTGTCTCTAGGAATACAGATACTTTACAGTACTAAGAAACATCCTTTCCCTGGCAGGAACTCAGATGCCCAGCACACACTCATGAGCACTTCAGAAAGGCTGTTCATAGTTACTCTACATGGTTGCACTGCAGGATGTACAATGACATCTTAAATTCAGTAAATAAGAGCTTCTTCCAGATTCCCCAACCAATTTTACATTCTTCTACCTACCTTTTCACAAAACCTCTAGACACAGTTAATAGTTCTAAACTTAGAAAAATAGTTCTGTGCTTTAGCAGATCCTGGTTGTTTGGAAGTAGATTAAGATGACTTTTTTCTTACATGGATCACTGCTGGGAAATGCTATGCAAATGCTGTGGTTTGAATAAGAATGGCCCATGGGATCATGTAGCTGAAAGAGTAATCATCACCAGGAAATGGAAGTCTTTGGAAGGATTAGAAGGATTAGGAGGTGTGGTCCTGTTTGGGGAAGTATGTAACTGGAAGATAGTTTGTAGTTTGGGGGTTTGAAAAGCCCATTCTAGGCTCAATCTCTCTCTCTCTCTCTCTCTCTCTCTCTCTCTCTCTCTCTCTCAATATCTCTCTCAATATCTCTCTGTGTCTTTTTCTATCTCTGTCTCACTGTCTCTGTCTCTGCCTCTTTCTGTTCATAGATCAGGATGTAACTAATGTTCCAGTATCATGTATGCAACCATGCTCCCTGCCATGATAATGAACTAAACCTCTGAGGTTGTAAGTAAAACCTCAATTAAATGCCTTCTTTTATTAGGCTTGTCATGGTCATGGTGTCTCTTTACAGCAATAGAAGAGTGGCTAATACTGTAAATATTCTAGAACATGTACTTCTCAGCAAAAGGTCCAATTAGCATTTACCTAGTATCCAGCAGACATGGGGGAGTTCTAGATCAACTTTAGCTGACTGGTGCTTGGGAAATCCATGATTTTCTTCCACACTGTCTGTGGTTTGTTCTCAGGAATATTTATGTGAAAGGTCAAATGTGTGGATAATTTTACCCTCAGAACAACAACAACAACAAAAAATGGTAATGCTGCTAATTTGATAGTATTATCAAAATTCTGTTCAAACTAACGTCACTAAAAATATCTTCCATTTTTGGGTTATTTTTCCATCAATGATTACAGATGTGCAAGAAATACGAGTCACCAAGTACTGTCATTATTCAGGGCATAGATTACACACACATATATACCAGAAACTACTGAAGTTTGTCTCTATTTAATGAACCTTAATCTTGGTTATGTGATACCAAGATGGTGGCAGAAACAGCTAGATCAGTTTCAGATTAGGAAACTTCCACTGCCATGAAATCCTTGACCATTGGAGAATATGAAAGTCCTGGCCTGCTGAATTCTACTTGCAAAGGTATATGAAAATTACTAGCTAACTGCAATGATGATCACTTACAATCTCAGCACTTGGTAGGAACAAGAGGAGTTCAAAGCCTCAACAAGTCCGAGGCAAATCTGGGTTATAGGAGAATCTATCTCTAAAAATAAAATACTAAACATTTGTTAAGTGAAAGATTA
This sequence comes from Chionomys nivalis, assembly GCF_950005125.1. Classification (NCBI taxonomy): domain Eukaryota; kingdom Metazoa; phylum Chordata; class Mammalia; order Rodentia; family Cricetidae; genus Chionomys; species Chionomys nivalis. The sequence goes on along the minus strand of NC_080090.1, from coordinate 71,100,043 downwards.
GAACAGAGAGAGAGAAATAGAGAGAGAGAGATGGAGGAAAGGAGGGAGAGAGGGAGGGAGGAAAGAGACTGAATTAACACTAAGGCCCTCTTCCTCCTCACATAAATAAGGTCAGCATAAGACCTTCAATCATTGTGCTTCATTCCCGCCTTTCAACATCCATCTTCTAATTCATTAAGCCAGTATGAGAACCATAATTTCTAGGTTTTTCTAGGTCTAGATGTGTTTGTTTTTCAGCCTTCCCCAAAGGGATGTATTCAAGTCTGACAAGAAAATTTAAGAGAAGAATTTTCTAATACCTTTTCTACATGGTAACACAGGTGAAGTTGTGTATTTTGAGTCCTACTACATCAATTTTGAGAGATGGAAAAGTTTCTTTGTTGGGAAGACTTAGGTTCCTCTGGAAACTACGGCAGGGTCATTGTGAAAAGAATAATCGCATTGTCTCTCCTAGAAAAACCACTTAAGTAAACAGTCTTCCTTACTGATGGACCCTACCTGAGACACTTTACACAGCAAACACAAACCCACAGCAGAAAAATCTCCCCATTAGTGCAAATTATTCACCAATTCCATTCAATTTCCTTTTCTAGTAGACTAATAGGACCTCAGAATAGCTTTTCAAAACTGACTGGCAATTTCCAGGTAATAAGACTTTAAATACATAAAATAGAAACTAAGCTTTAAACTTGAATTCCAGAATGTTTATGGTCAATTTCCCTGGGAATAAAACAATTTTGGTTCTGTCTAAAATCTTGCTGTTGCAACAGACTTTAAAACTTTTATAATTTCAGATGACTCTTCAATGCCACTTGTACTTTACAATCTCATTTAGTTATTATGACTATTTGATATATATATATATAATATATAATGTTAATTTCTTTTGAAACTTAATTTAAGTTCCTTTTAATTGTTAATCTAATTATTTTTAAGATCATAATACAATTACATCATTTTATCCTTCCCTTTCTTCTCTCTTGTATACTGATAGCCTTCCCATACACCAACCCTTGCTCTCTTTCAAACTCATATCCTCTTCTTTCACTGTTGCTGTTACATGCATATGTGTGATCATTGTTTTCTGACTGTGGTTACATGCACATATGTGACCATCATTTACAAAGCTTATTTTTTCTTTTAGTCCTTGTCCACATAGTTTGATGAATCTTCAAATCCAAAAGGAAAGTACTGCATTGAATTGGTATTTCTTCACCAAACCTCAAATGTGTATGCTGCGATCAGTTTTCTCAAGTTAGCTTCACTTCCTCCAGCTATAAGCAATCTCAGCTAAAACTGAAAATGTAATTTTCAAGCTTCTGTCTGTTGAGGAAAAATAGGTACGGAAATATGTGTCCCTGGAATTATAAACTGTTCTTAGCTTCCCTTTTATGCAACACGAACGGTGCAATTTGAATAATCTTACATACCTCACCTCAGGACAAGATTTTAAATTGAATCATCATTAATTTATCCATTTTTATGCGAAGAGCACAAATAATTTGTTTATGCAAGCATTGCTATGAATCACCAAGGTAAAAGATATGACTTTCCTTCATAAAAATTATTTTTAAAAAACAATAATTTCATCAAGAGTTTTCCTCACATCCCCTGAGAATATCCCTCTTCAAGTAAATGACTTTTAATCTCAACTATATTTCAAAGATATTAAATTTAGCATTAAAGACATGAAGAATGAAGGGAAAGAGACAACCTTATGCCCAAGGCTCTTTCTCTTGAGTGGGTTAAGCAGAAAACTCACAAACATTAAAAAACTGTTTCTCTCCAGGCTAATACATCTTTCTCTCATTAAAGGAATCATGGGCTCAATATTGTTCAGTTTATCAATAAACCCAAAATTACAGTGGAAGTTGAAGTGTCTGATAGGAGCTAGAGAGATGGTAACTACTACAAGTGTTTGCTGCTCTCCCAACGGACTGAATCTAGGTTCCCATCACCCTTGGGCTGTGGCTCACAACTGCCTACAATTCCAGTTCCAGGGAATCTTACCACCCCTTCTTCAGACCTCCACAGGCACACACACACACATACACACACATAAAATAAAAATAAACCTTTACATCTATAGTAAATGATATGGGGTTGTTTTACAGTTTTGTCTGATAATGTGGCAAGAAGGTTATGGTTATAGTAACCTGGTAGCATCTGCAGGGCCATCATAAGTCTTGGCATTGTCTTTCTATGCTGGAGGCTCTTAATAACCATATGTACAGCATGGCCAGTCATAATCACTTCTCCATCTGCTACATGATTTTGTTGAAAGAAACAAGACAATATTAGTAAGCTTGCATCTCTGGCAATGCCTGGCGGGAAAGGGGATGTGAGACATGACAATCACAATGATAGCTTGGAAAGACAGGCTGCCTACTGTGTGGTCTCAAAGGAGAAAGGGAGCTCCTGCAAAAAAAAGAAAGAAAGGAAAGCATAAATTAATATTTTTATGAAATTGTAAACAATCTTAATGAAAATTGTCAAATAATTAGCCTCCTGCTCATATTATCACTTAGTTCTTGCAATTTGAACCATTATTGCTACATTTCTTGAATTCATAAATTGCCTAGCAAGAGTAAATTTTCTGTAACTTCTCCAAAAGACTGTCCACATTTCAGGAGTTTGTAATAGCATGGAGTTACTTCTGACATAATGGCCTTATTGCATTCCTCATGGCTAGGCTCTTCACTACTCTTTTAATTGATTATTATCCACTTTGCCTCAGTGTTCAACTTCAGATGTTCATATTCTCCACTGACCTAAAGCAAGTGCTTTGATCTGATTTAGGAACATCTTATCAAAACTCCCACATGTGTGTGTGTGTCTGTGTGTGTGTGTGTGCATGTATGTGTGTGTGCAGTGTGTCACTTCCTTTGTTTGTTTTTAGTAGGTGTAGAAAACTATAAAATCACATATGACATAAAATTGAAAATTATATTCTGAAACATTGTTCAGCCTTTGTATTTTACCATTTCTGGGAAAACTGAGGGGATTCACAGAGGAATCGTTTTGTGGTGTTTCTAGACTTTCTTTCCTCACAACTCATTAAGGACGTGGGGCTCTGGCACAACAAATGATGCCTCTTTTCAGTATTATATATTCTGTTTTCCTGAGAATCACATAGAACTCCCTACCCCAAGGGTAACAGCAATGTCAAAGTGACACCATCCTGTTTTCCTTGGTCACAGCAGGGACTCTCATATAAACTGTCAAAGTCATGAGTTGTTAAGAGGACTGTGGAAGTTCCCTGCTGTCATCTCGTCCTCCTGCTTTCATTTCTCTTTAGTACAATGCAAATGCCAGCAATCTATGTCCTACCAATGTAAACTTCAAACCATTCCACTTTCTCCTTTTTCATCATTCATATGGCAAAGAATTAAAATGGCAAGAATACAAGGTTAAGTCCATTCTAAAGATTAAAAATGGTTCTTATTCATGTCTACTGGTTATTTTATGTGACTAAGCCTTGAAAGGGACACTGAGAGAAGACACTGGAACTGTACCCAGAGGAAAAGTTATAAACAGTGTCGCTGCTAGCTGTGGTCACATACTTGAGGTTGCAAGACAACAGTTGTTCCACGGATGTGTTAGTTTTAGCTTCATCACCTACCAGGGGACACATGTGGTATGCACCAAGTAAATTAACAGATGCCAAGTTTAGAAATGCTTTGTCTAGATAAAGTAGAATGACTATTGAGTATCATTTCCTATGGAAACAAAAATGAAATTTGGATATTAGTGCATTCAATTCTTTGTAGAATTATGAAACTTAGGAAAATTTGTCTAGAAATCTGCAGTAGAAGTTAGATGTACATGAATACACATTGGGATGGGCTAGTTCAGACTCCAGCGGCAAACTGAGCTTACAATCTAAAACAGTAGTTCTCAGCTTGTGGGCTCTGACCCTTACACAGGGGTCATATATCAAATATCCTACATATCAGATACTTGTATTATGATTCATAACAGCAGCAAAATTACAGCTTTGAAAAAGCAACAAAAATAATTTTATGGTTCAGGGTTACCAAAACATGAGGAACTGTATTAACAGGTTGCAGCAAAAGGAAGGTTGAGAACCACTGGTCTAGAACTACAAAAGAAATGAGTCCTTTCTCTTTAATTGTAAACATTTTTAGATTTAAAACATTATCAGAAGACTGATTCAATAAGCCGTTCAAGGGTGAAATTGTCCACTCTTCTAACAGTCCTTGTGTGCCATAATTGATCTCAAAATTTAAAGATTTTTAAAATTTTCACCCTAGAGTGTGTGCATGTCAATATTAAAAGCCAATACACTTTTCTTCAAGGGTGTTACACTAATGAAAAGACATTTTCAAGCTTGTGATTAACTGTTATGAAGTAAATCTATTTGAGATCTAACAACTATGAGCAGTTTTTTAATTCTTTTTTTACAGTTTGAAAGCATAAAGTCCTTGAATCTGACTACAATCAATGTCTGGCAAACTAACAGCTAAATTGCTTCAGTTCCAATGGCACGTAGCTGCCAAGGGATGGGACTTAAACAGAGCATGCCCACTATAAGGTAGGACAGTAGACTAAAGCTGATACTTTCATTTCTTTCCATTTGCATAGTTCTATTTAATTGTCTGTCAAAGTGACCTCAAATTACCACATTAGTTTGCTTGCTGTTCTCACCTATAAGCAATCAGCAGAAAGAATTCTGACGATTTTATTATCTATTGCACCAGGCAAAAGATTCATTATGATGCCATGACCTCCATCCCCTATTGTGGCACTGGGTAAGAAGCTAAACCATAGTTTCTTGTGGTAAAATATGGATATGTCATCTCCTTACTGAATGGGTATAAAGCCATCTTATATTTATAAGTCCGACTTACCACCTGCATAATAAAAAAAGAGTTTAAATTGAGGACAGAAAGATATCACAACAGCTGGAAACACTGGCTGTGCTTGCAGAAAACATGAGCTGTTCCCAGTGGCTGTGTCAGGAAGCTCACAGTAGATTGTAACTCCAGCTCCAGGAGATCTGATGCCCTCTTCTGGCCTCTGTGGAGACCGTCACTCAAATGTGCATACCCACACATGGACACATAAAATAAAAATAAAATATTTGTAAAAGAAAGAAATGAATGTGTGTGTGTGTGTGAGAGAGAGAGAGAGAGAGAGTGAGAGAGAGAGAGAGAGAGAGAGAGAGAGAGAGAGAGAGAGAAAATACATTTATTTCTAGTTTGGGCCACAACTGAGGAAAGAGAAAGTCTCAGTCCTGTGACTTGCCCACAGAAGTGTCCCAACTTAAAGAAAAGATATAACAAAAACCAGGACCTGTGCACAAGCAGAGATAGCCATGGGTCAAATTACCTGAGAGAGGGACAAGCAAACTGGACCACGAATGAGGGTTTGAGAATGTACTGGATAGTTTTAACCTGACACAAGTTAAAGTCATCTGAGAGGAGGGAACCTTAAGAAAATGTCTCCATAAATTTGGGCTGCAGAAAAGTATGACGATCATTTTCTTAATTAGTAAGAGTTGGGGGAGGGCTCAGCCCCTTGTGGGTGGGGTCATTCCTGGAATGGTGGTCCTGGGTTCTATAAGAAAGCAGGCAGAGCAAGCCATGGAGAACAAACCAGCAAGCAGCTCTCCTCCATGGCCTATGCATAAGCTCCTGCATCCAGGTGAGTTTCTGTCCTAACTTCAGTGATGAACAGTGACATGGAAGTGTAAGCCAAATAAACACACCCTGTCTCCCAAAGTTTCTTTAATCTTAGTTTGCTTTGAAGCAATACAAACCCTTAGTAGGACAAGAATGGTTGTTTTCACTTTCAGTTTAGGATGTCCTATATAGAGCTGGAGTTGAAAGAGAATCTGATAATAAATCCAAGCTCAGTTAGTTAGTTAGTCTTATGATTTCCAAGCACAAAATATTCTCTTTAGCCATAGATAAAGACCAACATGTCTCTTTCATAGAAGGAAAAAAGATGGGCTTCACCTGCTTTTGAGACAGGGTCTCTTTTTGTAGCCTGGACATATTGTACAGACCAGTCTTATCTAAAACTTGTGATCCTCCTGTTTTAGTCTTCCAAGTGCTGAGATACTAGGTATGTGCTTCAATTTCTTGCATGGAAGTCCAAGAGATATCTAAACGAGCATCTGAAAATTTGACTGCTGGGCTGGAGAGATGGCTCAGTGGTTAAGAGCACTGACTGTTCTTCCAGAGGACCCGGGTTCAATTCCAGCACCCACATGGTAGCTCACAACTGTCTGAAGATCCAGTTGCAGGGGATCTGACACCTTCACACGAATGCACATAAAATAAAAAGTTAAATAAACAAAAAAAATGTATTTAAAAAAAATTTGACTGCTGACTTCATGTTTTATCTGAGTAAGCTTCTCTCTCAGTTTTCTGCACTACCTGTCTTTGCCTCCATAAAACTCAAGCTTAGTTTTATACTATTCAGTTTCCTCATAACAGAAATGACGACAGTTCACAAAAGACATCATGAAAATCATTGTTAGAAATAAGCATAAAAATGGAATTCCATGTCTACAACTGTATAGGGCTAATTTGTGTTGGACAAATTAAATCTATTTAGTAAAATACACATTTTCAATTTTTAATCCACAGAAAAAAGGCTTGGTAGAATGACCAGAGAAAAATAAAACTTGGACTGAAAAATCTAACATGAATATATTTAATTGGCAATGAAAAACAACGTAATGATCATTGTAAAGTATAAATGGAAAACGAGTTAGCATGAACTCAATCTCATTGAAATGTATAAGGAGACCAGAAAATATCAGAAATGATTATGCAGTGATGAATAGATTAATGAGTTCTGCAGCTATATTCAGTATGAGTGTTGGTCTTCCAGAGCTGCCCTATGGAGGACCAGAGTGCTTTAAGGGAAATATGTCCTCTCTCAGAGCTGGAGACTGAAAGTTTTAGCCAACATGTCACCAGAGTTGGTCATTTCTGCTAGCTATGAGGAATTGTAAAACATAACTCTCCACCTGCTCATGGATAGTAGCAATCAGGCAAGCCTGGGCATTCCTTGCCCTGAGATACATTCCTCCCATCCTTGCCCCTATGTTTATATTGGGATATGCCTCTCTCAAATCTGGTCACATTTCCTTACTTCATCTTCTCTTCCCTAACCCTATATTGTCATTTATATAGGTTTTTTTTCTTTGTAAAACATTTTCGCTTTCTTTTCTTTTCTTTTTTTATTTATTTATTTTTCCATTCAAAAGTTTATACTTCCTCCCCTCCTCCCATTCCCCTCCCGCTCCCCCACTCACCCTCCTCCCTTCCCCTCCCTCCTTAAGAGAGGGTAGGGAACCCTGTCCTGTGGGAAGTCCAAGCCCCCCAGCCCCCCCCGCCCCATTCAGGTCTAGGAAGCTTTGCATCCAAATAGACTAGGGTCCCAAAAAGCCAGTACATGCAGTAGAAACAAGTCCCAGAGCCTTTATCAATGGTTTCTCAGTCAGCGCCCATTTTCAGCCACATTCAGAGAGTCCGGTTTGATGGCATGCTCATTCAGTCCCGGTCCTGCTGGATTTGGTGAGCTCCCATTAGAAGAGGCACACTGTTTCAGTGGATGGACCAACCCCTCACTGTCCAGACTTTCTTGCTCATCTTCTTCCTCCTTCTGCTCTTCAACTGGACCTTGGGGGCTCAATCCGTTGCTCTGATGAGGGACTTTGTCTCTATCTCCATCCGTTGCCGGATAAAGACTCTATGGTGATATTCGAGATAGTGATCAGTGTGATAGTGGGGCAAGGTCAGTTCAGGCACCCTCTACTCTGCTGCCCAAAGATCTATCTGGGGACATCCCCATGGACATCTGGGAATCCCTCTAGAGCCAAGTCTCTTGCCAACCCTAAAATGGTTCCCTTAATGTAGATATCTTCTTCCCTGCTCCTATATCTGCCCTTCCTCCATCTCCACCCTCCCACTCCCCCAAGCACTCTCAGAGAGGGGAGAGAGAAGGGACTAACTTTATTTTCTTATATGCTATGTTTTTATTGCCAGCTACCAGTTTTAGTTAATTCTCTCCTTCCCTCCCCTGATATGTCTTCCCCTCTGTCTCTCTGTCCTCTTCTCCCTTTGTCTTCTCTCTTCTACCACCTTTTCCTTCCATTCCTCCCTCCCTCTCTTTCCCTCCCTTTCTGTAGTGTGATTCTATTTTACCTTAATAATTAAAACCCAGAGTAAAAGCTGAAAGATCAGAGAAGTAAATGGGCAATCATAGTCACCTATTACCCCTTTAACTCCTTAAACTGAAAGGGCAGAGATCTTGTCTCTGTTCTATCTTTTCACTTTCTGGTTAACTAGTGTCTAGCTCTTGATCTACAGTCAAGCTTTATTTGTCAGAACACAAACAAAATATCACATCATTTTTGATTAGACAAAAATGGGTAAATGCTGTGGAATAATCCTCTTGTACACTGTAAAGATTTGTCACTCAAATTGGTTTAAAAAATGCAGATTGTCCAGTGGCCAGGCAGGAAGTATAGGCTAGGTGACCAAATTAAAGATGATGAGAATAAGAAGGGTAGAATCAGGAGAGAACAAGATGGGCATGCTGCTCTGAGTAAAGGTACCACCATGTGGCAAAGGGTAAATAAGGAACACGAGTTAACCTAAGATGTAAGAGCTAGTTAGTAATAAGTCTGAAATATTGCTTGAGCATTCATGAGTAATATTAAGCCTCTGTGTGCTAATTTGGGAAGGAACTGCCAGGTGTTTGAAGAACTGGTGATCAGGAGAGAAACCTTCTCTCTCTCTCTCTCTCTCTCTCTCTCTCTCTCTCTCTCTCTCTCTCTCTCTCCCTCTTTCCTTCCCTACCATCCTCTCCTCCCTACCCTCTTTCTTCTTATCTTACTTTGTACTTTAGGCCAGCAGAGAACTTGCAACACTCCAGCATTAGCTCCAGCACCAGGCTATTAAGATCTAGAATGGCTTGCTCATGCTGCAACATAAGTGCCTGGAAGAGTTCTGTCTTACCCTGAGATTCCTCCTTTGGAAAGCCATTCTTGTAAATCTGACATCAGAACTTCTCCCATACTCTGCCTAAAAGGACTATAGGACCATTTCTTTTGTTTTCTATTTCATCTGATTATATCTCCTTTTTAATCTCTGTCTTTGAAGCTGAAAGCAAGAATGCTCACCTACCATTTATACAAAAGAGGAAGGTGCTGAGAATCCAATAGCTAACATCTGCTTCCCACCACACTACCCTTCATTCCTACCACCTCAAGCTGAAAGGCAGAACTCAACAACTGTTGCTAGCTGTGGGTCACCCACATTAGCAGCATCCTTACAGTTTCCTTGGGCCTTCCTCCATCTTTTGAAATAGCCTTTCCTGGAAAGTCTTCAATGGACGCAGCACTCAGCAACTGAGTTGCCTTTCTTACCACATTGTGGAAACTCTATCTCTCCCACAATTATCTGAATGAACATACATGTTAACTCTACATACATGTTAACTGAATTAGTAATTCACAAAGTGGCACCAGTTATGTATATTAGACAATTTAGAAGAACAGTGCTTTACAGAGCCTCTCAAGATTCCAGTCTACATATAGGTAGAAATGATTCTGAACAACATGGTGTTCATTGCCCTAGAAAGTCATATCTGACATTCTAGTAGCAATGTATGATGGTAAAAAATAGGGTCAGAAAGAAGTATCAATTTTTTTTCAGGTGATTTTGATTTTAGTTTAAAAAAACAGAGTCCTTAATTTTGTATTTTTTTTATTTATAGCAGTCATAATAGAATTCATTTGGTGCCATCATTCTTTGGGAATATTATTGAGTAAAATTCTAGAGGACCAAATTTAAATGCATTGTGGTTTCCATGGCTATTCCCATGTGCATTTCTAAAATAGCAAGATATATGTTATCAAGTGTTTTATTCTTTTTTAATAAACAGCATTTTTTTAAAGATGCTTGTGCCTATAGCTTCAGGGTTATGTAGAAATTTTAATGAAACACAAGGATAGATTTTATGTTTATGTCACCAGTTTTCTAGAAATCACTTTAGCATTTTCAATTATTTTTAAATATACAAAAGATCAGCAATATATTAGAGCATTTATAAATCTCTGTCAGAGTGTAACAAGCAGAAAAAAAATATCGAAAAGTCAAATAGTGCCCAGGATAATTGGAGCAACATCTCCCTATACAGAACAGCATGAAGCAAAATTCAAAACTAATGGACTTAGTCTCATGAGCACATTGTCTTTAATAATTGAACAAAAAAACAGATACTCTAGATTTCTGAAAGTGACATTAGTAAAAGCTATAGAAAGAGCAATATTTCCTTTCGCAGAACTGACTCAATTTTCTTCCTGTCTTGCTGTGCCTAATATCTTCCATAATTGTTGAAGGCAGGCAATTTATAATGAGCGATGGGATAACTTAAATATGAGAATATAGGCTGTTTCTTCTACTGAAATTTACAAAGCTAAAAGCAAAACAGGGAATTGGCTGTTTCAGGAAATGTGGAAATTACTTACCAGCTAATACGATCTCCTGTAATACATACATTTTTAATTCCATGTAAATTGTTCTACAGTTTCAGCTGATATTTTTCAGTTGTAACAATACAGTGATCATGTTGTAAGGTTTTTGCTAGACTGCCCAAGATTCTGCCCAGGCACAGCATTAGCATTACTTGCTCCCCAAATTCATTCAACTTCTTACTTATTCTAGCCTGTTTGCCTTTGAACCTTTAGCCATATCCCTATGTATCATTTATGTTGATAAACCAAATTTGCATGGTGATAAATCATGAGATGACACACAAACTAAAGTAAAAGCAGAAAGACTAGCACTTCACTATATAGTTGATATGACGTGGTCCAATGTTGCAGTACAAATATTGATGATTCCCCAAAATTAATATACTGAAACAATCTCCAACACAATAGTATTAAGAAAGCCTTCAAGGAAGTGATTGAATCTCAAAAGCTTTGTCTCTCTCTCTCTTTCTCTGTCTCTCTCTGTGTCTCTCTCTGTGTCTCTCTCTGTCTCTCTCTGTCTCTCTCTGTCTCTGTCTCTGTCTCTGTCTCTCTCTCTCTCTCTCTCTCTCTTTCAGCGAAGAACTTCTGATTTCTTGCCATAGTGGACATGACAATTAAATGAAACACTGAAAAGGGGGTTTTAAATTGTGATATGATATATTTAATTTTTCTTTTTAATAGAAATAATAATGAGATAGCACCTATTAAACAAGTATTATGTACCACCTAAAGGCATTGTCCTACACAATCATCAGAAAGCCTTCAGAAAGAAGGTTGTCAATGAGATACATTTAGTAGTTAAAGATTATGGCCCCAGTCATTCCTTTAGGAGATGTCATAAACAGAATATGAACCCAAATAGCCTGAATCCTTGCACTCTTATGTTTTGATGGATTCTGCTACATAATTTTTCATGAGATCAAACCCAAAAAAGAACACAAAAATCTATTTGAGGAGGTGCCATCTCTTTAGATGAGGAATCTAACACCACCAGCCTTGTATTCTGGAATTTCTGATACAACTGAGAAAGTACTCTCAGCATGTTTCCCTGACGGTGAAAGAACAACAGGAAATCATTAGGGCAATTTCTTGCTAAGCTTGTAAATGGGGTTTCTGTACTCTAACACCAGGATGTAGGTTTCTTTCCCTCACACTGGGATCTAAGGCTATTCGTGAGGATTTCTGCTTTTCTCCCAGTCTTACTTGCCCAGGAATTAATTAAATCAAGATTGCAACATTAAAGTCAAGAGAGAACAGTATGATTTGTTGTTGTTCTAATAGATAGCATGGGTTCTTCTTAGGAGGATATAAACTTCAAAATTCAAACTTTGTAAGGTTGTTTTTGTATATATATATATATAATACCAAGCAATAGACAAATGGAAAAAATGTTTAAAATTGACACTTTTTGTATTACCTGGTGCCTGTGAAGGCTAAGGATTTCTTAGTAGTATAAGTATTTGAAATTTCTTCATAATCTGGAATCATTACCTAAATAATCTTATGAACAAATATTCATGAGGTGGGAAGACTAAGATGATAAGTATTTTGTTGAGTACAAATCATATTAATAAAGTTCTGCCCACTGTAGCAAGCTTTCTTGATGGACTAGCTTTGGACCACCAGCCAATGACCAAGACTTATTATGAAAGCTTGACCTTTAGCTTAGGCTTGTCTCAACTAGCTCTTATAATAAATACATACATTGAAATATTCATTACATTAATACATACATGTATTAAATTAATGCATACTTTTTAATCTGTGTTCTGCCATGTGGCATCACCTTTCTTCTCCTCTTGGTGTCTGGCTGGTGACTCTACATTTATTCTTCGCAGAGTCCACTCTGTCTCTGGAAGTTCTGCCCAACTTTTTCCTGCCTAGTTATTGGCCATTCACCTCTTTACTACACCAATCAAAAGTTGCCTTATTAAAGACACGTCTTTACAGTGTAAACAAATATTAGACAACAGTCCATAAAGAAGGCACCTCATTATTATCACTGAAGATTAATAAGAACACAGTTTAAAAGAGAGAGATGGCATTCTTTTTTTAACTTTTATTGATTCATTGTGGATTTTATAACATGCATTCCAATCCCACTTATCTCCCTGTCCAGTTGCATGCACCCTCTACCTGTCCAACCGCCCCTCAAAAACAAAATCAAATTTAAAAGAAAAACAAAAGCAAAACAAAACAGAAACAGAAACAAAAACAAAACAGAGAAAAAGACAGAAAATAATCTTGTTATCATAGCTGTAGTGTGGTCCATTGAGTCACACAGTTTATCCTTTAGTTCATTCATCTTTACTTATAAGTGTCCATTACCAGAAGTCATTATTCTGGCTTGAAGCCTCTGGCTGACTTTGGCTATGTCACTGTGAGTAGGCTCTCATTGAGACTCTTCTTTGATATACCATTGTTCTGTGTTATAGAGTTCTTGCTTTTCTAGATCTGTAGGTTTGTCTCATTCCTATGCTCCAGCAGATCATAGATAAGGTGAATGTTGGGGTGGGCCAACTCATAGCCTTGGTTCTGGGCCTGGGTGGTAACGGGGTTGGTCAACCCTCCAGCTTTCTTCTATTATCATTACCCAGGCAAGCTCTCCAGCAATACCTTGGCTAGCTCACCCAGTTCAGCCCGCATCAAGGAGTGGGGCCAGTTTGCCTGCTCTCAGGTCGTCAGAGACACTTACACAACCAGGACCAGCTCTACTGTTTTGCCCAGGTAAGGAGTAGGGCCCTCTCTTCTGATTGCTGTAGGAGACAGAGACAGGGTACAGTGTCAGCTCTCATGCTCTCAGGGCTGGCTTACCTGTGCTCCCCCACAAAAAAGTCAGCTCTAGTGTGCACTCTAGGTGGGGTACAAGTCTATTCTTCTGTGTGCTGTAGCAGGAGGTGAAGGAAAACTAGCCCTCTCATTCTCATGACCCCAGGGCCAGCTCTTTCATCTGCTGCAGGTAGCAAAGGGAGAAAAGGGGAGGGCATCTTGCCCTCACCCAATACTGTAGGACAATGGTCTGTACCCTGTTATTTGCCAGTTGTATTAATAAAATGCTGATTGGTCAGTAGCCAGGCAGGAAGATAGGCAGGGTAACAAGAACAGGGGAATTCTGGGAAGAGGAAAGGCTCAGTCTGCAATCATCACCCAGACACAGAGGAAGCAAGATGAGAAGACCTCACTGATAAAAGGTACCATGCCATGTGGCTAACACAGACAAGAAATTTGGGTTAATGTAGGATGTAAGAGTTAATAAGAAGGCTGAGAAAATAGGCTAACCAGTTTATAATTAATACAGACTTATGTGTGTTTCTTTGGGGTTGAATGGCTGCGGAATTGGGCAGGACAGAAATCTCAGTCAACAGCCCAAGCCACCACATGGCAGCCTAGATAGAGGTGGCAGTGTCAGCTCACCTGAATCCCTGACCATAAAACCAGCTCTAGTGTGCTCCCCAGATGAGGAACACAGCTGTGGTGAGAGATGGGACCATCTTTCCAGAGCAGCCAGCTCTCCTGTTGAGGTATCCAGCCATACTAGTCAGTGACAGGCATGACTGATCCAGCACAGCATGGTTCCAGTGACACCTACACTCCCCATTCCAGCTATCCTGGCTTACAAACACTATCACAGACCCCAGCCAAGACAGGGCCATGGACTCAGACATGGCCCTCAACAGCAGCTTAAGCTGGGATGGACAGATGGCATTCTTTAGCAGGATCTGTGATTTCATCACCATGCATCCTAAAGAATGGACCACATTATCCAGGCTAGGTAGTCACCACACCAAAATTCCTCCTCACCTGGATAAGTGATTCTTTTCTTTATCAATGACATTTGTATCCAGAATGAAGCACCCTGGGTTAATGACTTACACAGCACAGAGAAAGTGTTAGAACACATTCAAAATGCAAAAAATATAAATTACAATTAGAATAATTGACAACATGAGACCTAAGACTTTACAATCTTCACGAGTTTCTCATTCTCAAAATCTTAGTTTAAATAAATTATATGCTTTCAGAGAAAAAAATGATTTCTGTATTTCCATTTTAAAAAAACAATTGCCTGAAAAGAACAGACTGTGTTACCCTTCCTTTTCACAGCCCAGGAGGTAACAAGCACCTTCATCCAAGAGTCATACGGAGTTTCTATACTCCCTCAGCAATACAGAGCTGCTCACCTCTGCTACTTCTACTACATGAGCCCAGGTGAAGGTTTTCAGAAGGACATAAGGGCTGGCCAGATGACTCAGTTGGTAATGAACAAGCGGCAAGTCTGACAGACTAATTCCCCCAAAGATACAAGGTGGAAGGAGAGAACAGGCTACTTCAAGTTGCAGCATGCTACATGGGTGCATGTGTGAGTGCACATATATATACACAAGAAGAGAATTAGAAGTAATAAAAAGAATTTAGAAAATAATTAATTTCATATCATTTCTCTCCTCAGAAGGAACTGAGACATGAGATAAATTTTATCTTCAAAGTTAATAAGGTGGTGTAGAAATATAAAGGAAATTTCACCCTAAACCAGAGGTGTTCTTATCGTGTTATCATGTTAGTTCTTCACTTTTTTTGTTTTTTTTTCAGACAGGGTTTCTCTGTGTGACAGCTCTGGCTGTTCTGGAACTACCTTTGTAAACCAGACTGGCCTCGAACTCACAGAGATCCACCTGCCTCTACCTCCTGAATGCAGGGGTTCATGTTGTGTGCCACAGAGCCGGCTAGAAGTGAACTGCTTTTGGGAAACACCAGACCTTATTCAATTTTAGTGAAGTCAAGCTCACCTTGCCCTCATGCTATTATTACTTTTCTAATGTTCTACAATTTTCCTTTACTTTCACTGAAAGTAAAGAACTTGTTTATAATTTCAAATATAATAAAGGTTTTTTTTCCTATTTGGATTGTTGATGTATCTATAGAAGCCAAATAAATATCTACCACATGATATCACAAAAATATTGTTGGATAAACTAAACAGAGACAAAGCGATTCAATACTAATTTCCAAAAATTGTAGGTCTTACACAGTTCTGGATGACTATGTAAAATATTTCATGAAAAGATGATAAAATAATATTTTAGTGAAAAATAAGTATAATCCATATCATACAATTTGAACATCTGAAACACACAATTATAATAGTTGTTATTTGTGAAGCATTTCAAATTAGGTAGCTTGGGTAAACTTTTCAGCAAACATAAAGAGAAATTGTTCTCATTTTAGAGATGCAGATATCAAGATATGAATAATGAGTATTCGGAGACAATCCACTAAATCTCCATCATTCATCCTGTAGCATCATTAGTTTCTTTGAATCCTTCAGGCCTATATCTTCTTCCACCGTCTATATTAAACTTTCCTGTTGTGTCTGTTCAGACTAAATGGAGAGCCTGAGAATAGATAGAAGTATTGACTACTGTATGTTTTCAAATGGAAAGAAGAGGAAGAAGAAGAAAGAAAAGGAGGAGGCAGAGAAAGGGAAAGAGGAGAATGATGGTTTGCCAGTATGTGAGAACACAAAGGCCCCCTAAGATAATGATCTCTGGATAAGGAGAGCCTTAGAGAACCTTTACAGTCCCCAAATATCAATATGGTCACCAAATAAGGAGACTCTCTATGATAGGAAAGATAAAGACTAGCAAGTTGCTTCACGGTGGGACCTCTCAGGGTCTGTATTTGGCAGGTAACGGACTGCATGTAAACTTACTTTAACCAGCTCTTCTCCACACTCACTTCACTTAGAGGCCCCTTTAAGAGCCTTACCCTTTAGGTGAATGTGGTTACTTCAGTTCACTGTGGATAACACTATTTTCTGCTAGTATGTACCAATATCTGATGTGGATATTTCAGTAAATTTTTAAACTGAAAATGATGCTTCTCTATAAAACATATTTACACAACGTTGTATAATAAACTTGAAGGAGACTTTTATTTCTTTGGTATTTTGACTAATTTTTATTGCATATCTTTAGCATACTTTTTTGTGAAGAGAATTTTTCTTGAAAATAAGAACTCATAAAAATTGGCTCTTGAATTTAACACTAGTAGAAATAATTGTCTGATTAGGAATTAACTATAATACCTCCAAAATATATATATATATATATATATATATATTTGTACATATATATATACGTCTTCTAGTAAACACATCTTGCGTCTTATTAATAAATCTCCGATTTAAAATTGGAACTAAATATGCAAAGGTAAGGTGTTCCTGCTGAAAAATAATTTCCTAATGAGCAGCTAAGTCGTACAATCTATTTAGCAGAGTTATTATAGTTATTACTAATAAAATCGACCTCCCATTTAAATGTAGAGAAGCCGCAAATGGTTCTGATACCAATTATACATTATCCCTAAATTACATATTGAAACTTGGTGGAATTATGCCAAGATGTAATCAGAAGGAATCATGAGGTGAGCAATTTTCAGAGCTCAATTTAACTCAACAACTTTTTAACTGTGTCTTCCAAGATTATAATTATACTCAGCAATTGGTTTGATTGAAGGAAGAAAGAGGATCATATTGCCTCATTGACCACCATTTTGCACACTTGTTTGAATGGTAGGGCACACGGTTTAATCTGTAAGGTGACTGATTATAAGAAGAGTGACAATGGCAGTCCTGTAATTCTGCTATAGAAATCTCAAAGTGACATGTTTCTAGAACTCGGAATCAAAAAAAGACACATTTATTTTTCCCTATTTGCCATTGCAATTACTGTACAGGCTAGCCAGAAAGAGTATGGAATGTTCAGCAGAACGGTGGTGAAGCTCTAGATCTGCCCCGTGCCATCCCTGTGGAATTAGGCAATTCAGATGCCATTAAACAAGAACTTTCTGTATTAAGGGCTTAGACTCATCCTGGGTATTGGTAGCAAATAATAAAAAAAAAATCCTGTGTTAGGTGCAAATGATTCCTTCATACCTGGGATAGAAGGATAAGCTTGCTTCATGGAACTTTCAAGAGCACCAAATTATAGAAAAATAACAAATATATTCATATACTATACAACACATATACATTATGATATATGTGTACCATTTATAGCAAAATGGTATGTGTATGTGTCTACACCCTGACATATATTCTCTCTAAGTCTATGACACTTTTACCAAACCTTGCAATGGTTTTAGTTTTAGGCTGGTTTCCAAAAACAAAAATGAACAACAACAACAACAAAAAAAAAAAAACTTTAAAAAGATAGTATCTCTCTGAATTAAGGCAGAGATATGTTTATCGATAAACTTAAGGAAATACAGTCTGTATTGGACAAACTTCATAGTTGCCATGTAAATTCAGGGGTATTTCTTAAGCTCAGTGCTTCTCAATGTGGCACATCGTGGCACTGCATTCAGCCCACCCCTCTGTGGAACTGGAGGGCAGGGGAACACCCTTCTGCTGGGGGCATACATCAGCTCTGTCTCTAGTGCAGGAGTCTGTGTATTCTGCTGGCTGTGCTAACTTGTTAAAATTGTAAAAAAGGATCCATTTCATCCCAGCCTGTGGCCAATACCAAGGCGAATCTAAACACTTAATACAGAAAGTTCTCGTTTAATGACATCTTGATTCATGGAGATTTTTTTTGTTAGATTTTTCAAGTTACCAATAATTTTATCTGAATTATAAAATATGTATTGCTTTCAGGGAAGCATTATTTAATATGCAACTGACAGACTAAATATATTATAGTATGTATTATATGTTCATATAGTAAGCAAGATTGCTCAACCTCTGTTATTTCCTCTGTGTGTTTTTCCTCTCCTTCACTTAGACTACAGTATTGGTAGGGAAAAAAATTATAGAAGAAGCCCAAGTATTTGACTTGACCTGAGACTCAGAGGTTTTGATCACTCTGTATTTCTGTGCAGGAAAACAATGCAAGCAGATACTCGGCAGTAGTTTCTCACTGGCTAGAGAGGCAAAGTATGCAAATGTGCACAGCTATTTCAGAGGGGAACTCTAATACATTGAGTACTTTTTATTTGCAGCAAATCTGAGCAGTAATTGTCACTTTACAGCACTATAGCAGTAACAGGAAACCCTCATTAATCTATGCAACTGTGAACAAAAGTCTGTATTTCAGGACCATATCATAGTAATCAATGTCTTAATTTACTACTGGGTTTAAATGTAAAGAAAACTACCCCACAAATAATGCATCTTTTATTCCTATATTTATCTTTTTAAACACAGCAAATAATAGGAATCCATATTTCATCAGGAGACTGAGGAACTGGAATCTGTTTCACAGACAGGAGGAGAGATTCACATCGAAGGGTCCCAACTCGCCCATCAGAGTCTGGGCTATTCTTCTTTCTCCTATTAGCTCAATGGCTTTGGCATGAAATAGAACAAGATTTAGCTATTCCTGCCCAAGAAATTGAAAGGAACAGCAAGCAGGCTTTGCTTTCTGTCACTGTCTCTCCGAAAGACAGATCTGCCACTAAATACCCAAGTTCTTTCCTCTCCCACGAAACATCAGGAAATGGATTGCAAAACCAAAATTAGCAGGCATAATCCTGAAGCCTGTTTCATTAATGTGCACTGCGAATGAAGAGGCCCGTTCTTCACTATAAAGGCTACTGTAATTTTCCAGTTAACAAACAAGACAGCTCGAAGACAGAGAAAACAAAGCAGAGGAGTGAAACTAGGAAGATTAGCTGGGGACTTCCTTCGGTAGGGTCTCTCAGTTTGATGGCCCAATGACCTCTGCACCCTCTGTATGGCCAGACTACATCTGGCGCCCACAGACTTTGTGCTTGTGTTCTCCCTACACCCTTATCTTGAGCATTGTTTCTCAGTCAATAGAACCCCTCTCTAAGGAAGAGGTCATATGAACTTTGAAAAGAGTCTCAATGCGATCCTTTCTTAAGCTTTGTTGTACACTTTGGATTATGTTATCATCAGGTAACAATTTTTCCAAAATAAACTGTACTTAAATATCCCTAATTTAAATTACCCGGTGTCAGATGCTAGAAGTTTGAACCAACACCAGTTCCTGAATCCTGTTGAGCCAGACTTTCTTCTTGCCTCATGTGGATCTATACTCTGATAGCCATGGCATTTGTAGAGATCACACAGAGAAAGTGATAGGTAAAATGTATGACTCTGTAGTCTGTATAATAGGTTTTACAGCGATAAGGTATGACAAGTCTAAACTCCTTGAGGAAATAGAGTAACAAACTACTTTGCAATGTTACAGAGCATTCTGTGAGATAAAGGACTTCGGGTTTTAAACAAATAATAGCATTGTACAGACATTTGGGATTAATTTAAAATAATTAAAACCTAGGAAGTTACTCACATGGCATCTGAAGGGTAGAGAGCAGCATGGCATCTGACCTAGCCCTTCAGATTCTGCCCCTGGGTGTCACACTAAGACAACAGACAGCAGTCATTGACGCCATTTGCTTCCTGTTCCAGAACAGAGCTCTGGATTCACAAAGTGTTTACTGCTCTTTTCCATTAATCCTGCACATGAAAACATCCTGTCTCTGAGGGTCTTTTCTGCAGGACGTTCCTGCTGCCCCTGGAAGACATGGCCCGCTTGCAGTCTGTCTCCTCCTCTTGCCAGATCTTCCACGCCTCAGGATATGCCAAGGCCACAAAATGGAAAAGGACAACTCAGGACACAAAACTTGGATGAAGAATTAGATTACAAGAAAAAAACAGTAGAAAAAAATAAAATCAGATATTTGGTTTCTGCTTTTATCTTTACTATAACCAGCCTCCAGCGGGACATTAAAGCTAAGTGGGTTTGACAAGGATTTCTCTTAAATATATTTTCCACATATTATTTGAAGCGATAAGTTTCTTCAGATTGTGGTGTCAGTCCCTTTGAGGGCTATAAGATTATACATTTTGACACATGGACTTATTATGTCTCTTTTTATTAGCCAAGTGTTCAGTCTGTGTAGGTCTTGTGTTTCCAAAAGTTTATGAGTGATTTGATGAAAGTCAGTGGATCATGTAATTAATAAAAAGGAAAACCCTGTAGGCCTATAGTGCAACCACCAACCACCAACCACTGTTACTCTGCAACGCTACATTCCCAGGTACCACGCTACTAAACGTCTTCTTATTCTGTGTGATTCTGTCTTTTCTAGAGTTCCAGACAACAAGACAGCATGGTTGGCATATGAAAAAGGTCAACACATACGGCTATCTGTTGATATTGCCCTAATGGAAAACTAATTTTTAAACAAATGGTTAACAGAAAGAAAAAAAAAAAAAAACCAGAAACACTGAGCGGCCCCTGCACACTGACCACTGAGTGCACACTCCATTGCTCGATTGATCAAGCCTGGCTCAGTTTCCTAGCATTCCATTTCTTGGCATTTCTTTGGTCATATCTTTCAGGTTTTATTCCAGAAAAGAAAGAGTGATATTTCAATAAAATCGTTGCTAGACTTTAGCATAGGTCTAACTTTTTTGTTCATATTTCATAATCACTGATAAGTTTTTTACGAATCAATTTCCGCCATAGAATACCCTGTGGATGGTGACTGGCTGAGCAGTTAGGAGCACTCACTCCTCTTGCAAAGGATGGGAGTTCTGTTTCCAGCACCCAGGTTGGGTTGCAGCTCCAACTGGCAGGGGATCTGATGCCTCTGGCCTCCTCAGGCATCTGCATTCACGTGGGCACACCCGCATGCAGACACACACACCTACACATAATTAAAGATGACAGCAATACATTTTTAACAATTGCCACCACAGAAGCACCTTTCAGATGTGTGAAGCAGCTACCCCCAACCTGGGAAATAGTTCGGGACTTTTCATCTGTTTCAGACACAAGAGAGGATCGAAGTCTAAATACAAGTGAATATTTATATCTCAAAAACTCAGTCCATACTCAGCCCAGTAGTTGAAGCAAGAACTATTAAATCTGAAATTGCTGACACTGAAGCAGAGCCATTTCTTCCTCAAGGTTATGGCAAAGCGTGGCACCCGTCGCTTTAAAGCACATTTGAACTTGCATCGATCAACATGTTTGTGAACGCAAAACTAATGAAGCAGAGCCTCGAACATCCGAACATCCGTTCTGATGGGGAGAAGATGAGGTATCGGCAAACCACTGTGATACTCAGGAGCACCTAGACAAGTGGGTTAACACCCTCCGCAGCCCAGAGAAAACAGTGAGTAAAGCGGAAAAGGAGAACAATTTACTGATAAGCAGCTGCCAGGTGAGGGTGATCCAGCTGCAGAGACTTGGGATTAGGGGAGCCCTCCCCTTAGGGTCTCACACTGACGGTATCAGCTGACTTCTGCTGATAGGTGCACCAGCCACGTGATTACAGAAAGGCTACCCGAACATTCACTAAGGAATTTCTAAATAGCCTCTTGCCTGCCCGGATCATTCCTTTAAAGGAACCTTATCACTTTTCACCTGGCCTCAAATTGTAGCACTAAAAAGTCGCGTCACAAACAGGAAAGTTTTGATCATGTAGGAAAGGCACTGGTTGTGCAATCAAATGTAATAAATGCAAGCCATGTAATATTTTTCCTAAAAACACTGGGGGGACTTAGGATAAATGCCATGGCGATATCGCCACAGGTGCTGTCGCTGTTACTGTAGCCTGCCTGTACAGATGCAAAAAGAGTTCTACAGGTTTTCCCATGGACTCAAGAATTAACTAAGGCTGTGTGGTCAGTTTACTTATAAAAGACATTTCAAAGTAAATTCCTCCTCGCAAAAGAATGGACATTATAAATCAAAGTTGCTACACTGTTAAAATTCTTTCTCTTTTGAAAGGGTATTAAAAACAGCATAAACTCTCCACCCCACCCAACTCCGGTACCTTCTTCAAAACAGAAAGGCAGATTAACTGTTTAAAGACCCAAAATCTATTTGCTCCTGTGAGCTACTGCCACCCAGTGGACAGTTTGTGAAATGGCATCTTTTTGCTTATCCTTTGACGAACAGATGTTTAATCATTTATAACCTACCTTATCAGTTATATTCCAAATGACAGACACTCCAGTAAACAGAATTTCAAGCTGAAAAAATAGTAGGCAAGAACTCTGTAAGTGTACATTTTAAACTGAAAAAAATTGTGATAATAAAAGTTTATTTATTTTACAACTTGTCAATTAATTCAAGGAGAATTACAGTATAAGCAAAATGTTTAATTAAATATAACCATTTTTGCTCTGTTTATGCTTCTATAATTATAAAATAGAGATGTTACGAAAACTGTGTTTATCACACATGTTCTTCTCACGATGAACGTGTGTAGTAAGTTTTCTTGTCAGACTGTTTTTGGAATGCCAGCCTGCAAAAATGACCCGGAGACTTATCATTAATTAGTAAAGTTTGGCCTTGGCTTAGGTTGCTTCGCAACTAGTTCTTATAATTAATTAACCCATAGATTTTAATCTACATTCTGCCACATGGCTTGGTTACCCCTTCTTAGTATGGTACATCCAACTTGCTTTGAGTCTGCTTGCGAAATCACGTGCCTTGATTCCTCTTCCTCTCTCTCGCAGGAAATACCACCTATCTATCCTGCCTAGCTATTGGCCATCAGCTCTGTATTAAAGCAATCACAGTGACACATCTTCACACAGTGTAAACAAATACTTCACAACAAATGTATGCCTCTACAAAACTAAAGCTCTCCAAGTTGCCGCTAGTCCTGTTGATGTGATTTTTTAATGACACAAGATAAA
The DNA here is from genome assembly GCF_950005125.1 of Chionomys nivalis. Classification (NCBI taxonomy): domain Eukaryota; kingdom Metazoa; phylum Chordata; class Mammalia; order Rodentia; family Cricetidae; genus Chionomys; species Chionomys nivalis. The sequence continues at coordinate 71,076,842 of NC_080090.1, read as the reverse complement.
TGTTTCCTATGGCCTTATCAGAATTCCTTAGGGAACTGAAAACAACTACAGATGTCCCACAGCTTTAAAGGGCCATGTCCCCACCCACCCCCATCTCCCATCCTTCTCTCTACTAAACTGTCATACTAAATTTCCTGGCACTTTTTAATGACAAAAAAATGAGTTGAATACCTCATATGTGTGCTGCAATCAAGTCATTCAGAACTCGGATCCACGTGTGAGCGAATCAGATTCTCTGACTTGTGAAAGCACTTATAGAAAAGAAGGGGTTCCAGGTACCATAGGTGGAACCTTCAGTCTCACCCTGTCCTGCCCAGTACCACTGCCATTCAATCCCAAAGAAATACACACAGGCTTATATTAATTATAAACTTTTTCACCTATTAGCTTAGGCCTATTATTAACTAGCTCTTACAGTGTAAATTAACCCATAATTGTTGTCTATGTTTAGCCACGTGACTTGGTATCGTTTCTCTTTGAGGCATTCTCATCTTGCTTCCTCTGTGTCTGGCTGGTGACTGCATCTCTGACTTTCCTCTTCCTAGAATTCTCCTAGTCTGGTTGCCCTGCCTATACTTCCTGACTGGTTACTGACCAATCAGTGTTTTATTAAACCACTATGAGTGACAAATTTTTTCAGTGTACAGAAGCATTATCCCACAGCAAGATACTATAAGAAAGATGTGTTTATTTTATATTGCTTCTGTAACAAACTTAGTGTCCTAAACAAACCCAGACATTATTCAGTTGTGTGAGGGTGAGAAGTCTGAAATGGTGACTACAGGACTGAGAACATCATGTCATGAATGTTTTCTTTTAGATGCCATGACTTTCAAGACTCTAAAACAGTGGTTCTCAAACTGTGGGTCATGACCCTTTTGTGGCCGTTGGAAATACCAAATATTTGTATCATGATTCATAACAATAGCAAAATTACATCATGAAGTAGCAACAAAAGTAATTTATAGTTGGGGGGGTCACCACAACATGAGGAACTGTATTAAAGGGTCATAGCATTAGAAGTTTGAGAATTACTGGTCTGAAGTCTGTATTCTGATAATCCTTTCTGTCTTGGTAATACACTCTGTGCTTTTTGCTTATTTCCTCTCTTCTCTGGCTTTTGTGCTTTCCTCTTTATAAGGTCACTGTGTGACTGGGGGTGGGGGAGGCTCAGCCTTTAAGAACACTGGCTATTCTTACAGAAAGACTTGGAAGTCTGTAACTCCAGCTCTAAGGGATACAATGCCCTCTTCTGGCCTCCTCGGAAACTTCAGACATGTGATGCACAGACAAGCAGGCAAAACAAATGCATGTTAAAAAAAAATAATAAAAAAATAGGTTCATCTGTTTATATGTAACCTAGTCAGACAAGTCAGCACAACAGCTCCTTCATAAAAATCTTTAATCAGATACATAAGATCACCTTTCTGCCATAGGTAAATTGTGCAAAAGTTCCAGGCATGTGTATCTTCAGAGGCCCAATATTCCAGCCATCATGGATAAACTCTGAATCAGAAGGGTTGTACATCCTGACTTCTGGGAAGCTCAGTATGAACTTCATTCAAGATTTAATTAACTCCATCATGGTTCAAACCATTGAAATTATGCACTAAAGTAACTAAAGAAAAATTACCAGGTAATATGTAGATAAAAATATTATACCAGTTGAGTACAGTCAGACTTTCTTTTTGGACTTTCTTGGACAACCAGTCCCCAAATAACTACACAGAGACTTACTGTTAATTTTGAAAAATTGACCGTTAGCTTAAGCTTGTCCCCAACTAGCTCTTAGAACTTAAATGAACCTATGTTTATTAATCTATGTCCTGCCACGTGACTTTTTACCTTTCCTCAGTACAATATATTGGACTTTCTCCAAGTCTGCAGGCAAAGTTCCGGCATCTAGAGATCCCTTTCACTTTCTCAGTCTGCCTGGAAGTCCCACCTATTCTTTCCTGCCAACTACTGGCCATTCAGCTCTTTATTAAACCAAATCACAGTGACACATCTTCATACAGTGTACAAATATCTCACAACATTTTATTTCAAAACGTTTTTGGTAACCCAGTTCTACCATTCTCTAGATGTGTGAACCTGAGTCACTAAATTACAACCTTGTTACAGTTTTTCTCCTATGAGAAAGATGAAAAAGAGGACTAATGAAATTATACATAACATAATTTGCATGCCTGTCTTGTTGCCTGACACCATCACAGCTGTTCAGTAATAGATGAATACAAAAGGTTCTAAAATTGATTTTTAATATAATTGATTGAAACCATTATAGGTGTCAGAGAACTGTGTGGGTAAAATGAAAAATCATCCTTCTTGTTAGGTCCCTGTGTTACTTTGTTCCCATACTGTTAGGTGGTGACACCACAGAAAGTGAGTCCAGAGAAATCCCTAAAAGTAGAAGTAATAGCAATTACTTATAACTAACTGAGTGAATGCTTCCTGTTCTGCTGGGCACAGATCTCAATGTTTTCAGGCTTTATCTGTGCTAATCCTCACAATGACCCTCAGAGTGCACATTTCGGTATTTGTCATCCTTTGGCGAGACTCTCCTCATGCTGAGACTACTGACTCATTGAGTATTACACAAAACTGATTTGCTAATCCAGGGGAAATCAGAGTGAACTGGAATGCAGGATGACTCCGGAAACCGCCTCAAATCACTCACCTAACATGCTTAGCTCAGAGAGTGTAAGTTACGTGAACACTGCGCAATACACTCCTCAGTGCAATTAATTTTTATAAATTGTTTAAAAGGTTTGTAAGCGGAACCCCCAAGGGCAGGGTGGCAACCTCACTTGAAGTTTTAAACTAAGCTTGTATGTTGAGAGCAAAACTTTGTAATCTTTGTTTCTCTGCCCTACACTTTTAGTTTAGAAGATTAAGTCTCCTGTGCTGGCTTCTGGATGACTCATTCTAGCTGCTGCTTCTTGTAGAGTCAGTAGAACTCAGACCAGCATTGGATAGTCTGATGTCTGACATGTAGATGACAGTGACCGGGGAAAGCCCGTCAGAAACAGGATTTCCCAGGATGAACCCAATGAGCTCTAACGTGTCTTACAACACTGACTAGAAAGCCAGATTCTTACCATGAATCAGCAAATGTGAACAAACCAAAGACAGAAAAAGTCAAAGTATGTACTTTCTCATACACAAATACATAGACCAAATTGAACTGAAAAAAATATCAATATGCATGGTTCCTTGAAAGATAATGTTTATGGCAACCTATCCAATGTCATAAAATAGCTTCAGTATCATGAGTTTCTTTCTTCATTGTTCTGAGAAAATGTACTTTAAGGACTAGTGGGGTGGAGTGGTACATGCCTGTGCTGACTGCTTTTACCAGGTAACAGGCAAGCAGATTAGGAGTTCAAAGTCATCCCTGCCTACATGGTAAGTTCAAGGCCAGTTTGGGATAAGTCACAGTTCTGTTTCCATTGCTGTAATAAAATGCATAACCAATGATAACTTGAGAAAGAAAAGATTTGTTTCAGTTTTCAACTTTCGAGTCACATCCCACCACTGAGAGAAGCCGGGTCAAGAACCTAGAGACAGGAACTGAAGCAGAAGCCATATGAGAGGGCTACTTACCAGCTTGTTCCTTATGGCTTGCTCAGTCTGCTTCTTATGACACCTGGATCACAGAAACACCTGCCCAAGGTTGGCATCACCCACAGTGAGCTGGGCCCTCTCACACCAATAACCAATCAAGAAAATACACTACAGACTTGCCTACAGGTCACTCCTACTCAGGCATTTTATGCATTAATGTTAAAATTCTTCTTTCACAGATGACCCAAGCTCGTGTCAAACTGACATAAAAATTATCCAGCTCATGCTACATGGACTGTATGAGCCAATCTTAAAGAGAAAAAAAAAGAAAATAAAGGTGGAATACCTATTATTTATAGTATTTACTAGTTACTAACACAATTCTATGTAAATCCTTTTTTAAAAAGTCAGAACTTCTGAGTTTCCCATTATTAAATAGAAAAAAACAAGAAAACAAATAGAAAAAAATTCTTTTTAACATTATCCACTTGTTCTTAACTATCAAAGAAGACTAAACCAGGCAGTGGAGGCTCATGCCTTTAGAGGTAGGCATGGGTCTCTGTGAGTTCAAGGCCAGTCTGGTCTACAAAATAAGTTCCAGGACAGTCAGGACGGTTATATAGAGAAACCCTGTCTCCCAAAACAAACAAACTAAAAAACAGGATGAAAGAAAGAAAGAGAGAGAGAGAGAAAGGAAGGAAGGAAGGAAGGAAGGAAGGAAGGAAGGAAGGAAGGAAGGAAGGAAGGAAGGAAGGAAGGAAGGAAGACTAATCTGGGTGGAGTTGAGGGAAGGGAAGTCATAATCAGACTATATTATAATGAAAAATATCTATTTCAATAAGAAAAGAAAACTATTTGGAAGAGCTGTCCATATATCCATATGTGCAAATAAGGAGATTAATAGACTAGAATGTCATTGAGTGTTTCTGAGTAACTAAATTGTTATTTAATATTAGGGCTAGTTTTGGAAACTACAGCCACAGGCGGGTTACCTGAATGTCTCTGGAAGTATGCGCATGTTTGCTGGACTCTAAGGCTGAGTTGTCTACATGTACTCCTCTTTTCACCACCTACTGTCCCGGGGAAAAGAGCAATCTCAAGAATGAGAAAGCAGATCAAATACGCTACACCCAGGGAAATTATCAAGTTCTTCCTGACACGAATCTGGGAAACTGATTCCCACTCTGAGCGATGGCATGCCAGTCCCAGGAGGATGGATGCCCGGTTGAAGTGTTCTATTTATTTACTTCCGTAATTACTTAGTTAAGACCAAACAATGCTTAATGGAGAAAGATGATAATGATTAGCATTTGAACACCTACTTAATGACACTACTTAAATTGTTTTGCATTTAAAAAAAATTCTTTGGTTTTCAAGCTATCTTGTAAGGTCATGGAAGCATCTGGATGTTATAGAGAAAATTTCAGAGCTGGGGATGTAGCTCAATTGATAGTGTTTGCCTGCCATTCAGGAAGCCCTCGATTCAACCTTTAATCCCACGTAGACTAGGTATGGTGGCCGACTCCTGTAATCCCAGCATTTAGGGGAAAAAGGCAGGAGGGTTAGAAGATTACAATCACCTTCAACTACTTAGAAATTGGCACAGGAAAATGAAGGTCTTCCAATTTGTTTGATACTCCAGCATTTTATTTAGCCCAAAGCACTCGTCTCGGGAGCAAGCCATGTTGCCCTATTTGCTTGTAACATTTTATGTCTGGTATTACTAAGGGAGTTTGAAAAATCACTTGAATTTTACTTCATTTTCTTCTTGCATCTCTTTTCAAAGACTGCTTCATACATCTTATAGCCTATGCCCATCCTGGGAAATTATGTCCAATTAATCATTCTATCCCTTGCCAGTTCATAATTTTGAATATTTAATACAATTACCTTAAATACCCTTGCCTACAAAGCCAAATGCGAGGAAGCCATTTAAATGGGTAGATTTGCTTCAACAATTAGACTTCAATCAGACCTCCTCCAGATATTTATCCCATCCTCTTGCAAAAATCCAAACTCCCTTCAGACAAAGTAAAACCTCTTGTTTCTCTAATGTAATATAAACTCCGTCCTCCTGAGAGACACAAACCAGGATGCAAGATGATGCTAAGTTCTAGGCAATTAAATAAGTTTCTATGGAGACCTCACACATTTTAAGGGTGGTAAAAGAGAATGAAAGGACTCTGCAGGGTCGATACAGTAGTAAAAACGACATTGACTCCCTGATGGAAAGGAAATGGGCAATTCTCAGGGATGCAATGTTGAGCGGGTAAGTGTCTCTCCTCAGGTCACTCCTGTTTCCAACTGCAAGACAATTTAACAGTAACGGCATTTCACAGGGCTACTGAGGATTAAAATTAAGCAAGATCCAAAGCACTCAGAAAAGTGGCTCCCATATAGTAACCTATATATATATATATGTATATATATATATATATACATATATATATCCACTAATGCTAGCTATAGTGACCACTATGTATATACTATATAGATCCACTAATGTTTGCTATAGTAACCACTATGTATATATAATATAGTGAACCACTAATGTTAGCTATAGTAACCACCATGTATATACTTTAATGAACGTCTAATACTAGATACTTTTACTATTCTTCTTATGAGTATTTTGTATTTGTAAGCATGAATGAGAAAAAAAGCAAATTCTTTGAGGGTAAAATTTGGGTGGGTGTTTCTTATTAAATCAAAGAGTACCAAGGCTAACCAGCTCAAGTCAGAAACACTTAGGGTTCTTCTTCTTCTCTTCAAATATTTGTTCCACTAGCTGCCAAGGTTATGGCAACTACACTTAGAGAATGTTTACTGATCAGAAACATGTTAATCTAATCACAGATTGTACAGGCTAGAAAATAAATCATTCCTCTGTATCACTAGGCATTTTCAAAGTCAATGAGATTTACAAATATTAACATGTGAGTCATAAAAGAATAAAACTTTTGTTTCTTTTTAAATAAGATTATTTATAATGTCCTTCTAATAATTTGAATAATAGAATTATAATTGTACAATTTAATTTGTCCAACTTGCATCATTCCTGCTGACACTACTGAATGTTAAAAAGTATAAAAATTAATTACTTTGAGAAGGAGTTCAGAATCATCCAATTTTTCAGGCTTGAAAAGTCCTTGAAGTTCATATAGAGGTCAATCTAGAGAATCCACGTGTCTTGGACATGCTAACAAGCCTAAGAATGAAATAGAAAATCATACTTCTTTCATGAGATCTGTTGCTGTTTTTGAGTGAGGGCATTATATAGATCACACTGTCCTGAAACTCACATATAACTAAGAATAACCTTAAATTTCTCATCTCTCTGCCTCTACCTCGTAAGTACTGGGATTGAAGGTGCAGGGCACTATGCTTACTTTATATAGTACTGGGATTGAACCCTGGCTTCCTGCGTGAGAGGCAAGCACTCTACTAACCAAATTTGGTATCAACTACCAAATTTGGCAATGCCACATTCCCAAAGTTGAATTATTTTTATGTGCCCAGTCTTGCCTGATTGAGAAAGTTCTTAGCGTATGTATGGTTCTGAGCTCAGCAGTCTTATTTTTGACTTTATATTTTTCTATAGTATAAACAGGAAGACATAGCATGTTCCATGGACCTGAATGTTTTGCTGCTTACCTATTAGCTATGTAAAAGCATCCTTGTCTGGCCACTTCCAATAAAATAGCTGCAGACACCACCATTGCTGATTCTGATTAATATCTTTCAAGGCCTGATTTCAATATAAAATTATTATTGGAAATTTGCTTGTCAAATATTATGCATGCCATTTTCTACTAAAAAATGTTCATTTTATCACTGGCTAGAATTAATTTCTTTTTTTATATATTTTATCACTAGTTCTGAGGACAATACCTTGCACACAGTAGGTATTCAAGAAAACCATTTCCACTTCACCCCAATGTCTATTCTACTTATAACAAAAGTGGGTGTATCTAGGAGACAGTAAACACTTCAGAGTTCATCTCTGAAAGGCCATGTGTAGAAAGAAAATCTTTGTCAAGGTCCAAAAATCCTAGAATTTATGTAGACTGATGTAAATGATTAGCTCTTTGTAAGTTTGCTGGAAAGAGTCCAAGGCAAAGAGCCCCAGAGATGAAGGAGGAAAAGAGACTGGTAGCATGTATCACATTTTTTTCTGATAAAACCCAAGACTGGACACCATTAGTCACATAAACTCAAAAACGCTCTCTTTGCCTGCTTATCTGAATTCAGTTCCTGCCATTTGCAACAGAGATGGGCTCAACAGTGATGACTACAGGGAAAGGCCTCGGGCCTGTTTTGTGTGCTTACTGCTGTATTTTGCCAGATGTGGTTTTGGGATTCCTCTTGATCATCTTCATGTTTTTTTAATTAAAAAGGAACAAAATCAAAAGGAGTACTTATTAATCGCCAAGAAGATTTATTTATTACTAAGGAAACGTCTGGAAAAAATCAATTTATTGCAAATGTTTCCTGCAGGTTTGCAGATTTCAGGCAATTAACAGGAGCTGCTATAATTCACACAAAGCATTCATTGTGTTGCCAATAACTCATTTTGATGAATTAGGCACTGATTCTGTTGAATGCTGGGAGAACTTCGAATTTTAAAAATCTTAAGTGGTGCAGACACTAGCTGTACACCACAGTTGGTGTGGAAACTGAGCAGGTGAGCTAAGCCCAAGCCACAAGGAGCTCTAGCAAATCCATTGAGATTGGAATGAGGGGGTCCCTGTTTTGTGGGATGAGGTTCTTGCCCCTTAAAAATAATGGCATGAGTATTCAAAACGAAACAGCAGCATTTCTTGCAGGAAATGAAAAAGTTTAACATCAGAGAAGACTCTGAAACTGGATCATTTATTTGCTCCACAAAGTTGGAGGATACCATGGCAACCAATAAAACTAGAATCCTGTTTGTTTCTGTATCAAACACATCAGACAGCTAATTTTAAATGCTTTTCAAAATCTTCTCTCATTTAATTAGCAACAACAGCAACAAATAGCAATGTTATTGCTGGTGTGACCAGTACTGTCTCAAATGGGAAGGAAGAAAATGCAGAAAAGAAGGGGCTAGGAGTTCAGTGTGGTTGGTTTATGTTGAGGTCTTTGATTCATTTGGATTTGAGTTATGTGCGTGGCAATAGATATGAATCTATTTTCATTTTTCTACATGTTGATATCCAGTTGTGCCAGAACCATTTGTTGAATATGTTTTCTTTTTTCCACTTTATATTCTTTGCTTCTTTGTCAAAAATCAGGTGTTCATAGTTGTGTGGAGATTCAGGTCTTTAATTCAGTTCCATTGGTCGTCCTGTGGTGGGAAGTACACTTGAACACATTGACACAGGAGACCACATCCTAAATAAAACCACAGTAGCACAGACACTGAGAGTAATAATTAATAAATGGGACATCCTGAAATTAAGAAGTTTCTGTAAAGGAAAGGACATGGTCAACAAGATGGCAGCTTACACAATGGGAAAAGATCTTCACAAACCACATCAGACAGAGGTCTGATCTCCAAAATATACAAAGAACTCAAGAAATTGGCCATCCAAAAAACAAATAATCCAACAAAAAAATGGGGTACAGACCTAAACAAAAAACTCTCAATAGGTGAATATAAAATGGCTGAAAGACACATAAGGAAATGCTCAACATCCTTAACCATCAGAGAAATGCAAACCAAAACAACTTTGAGATTCCATCTTACACCTGTAAAAATAAGTAAGACCAAAAACACTGATGACAACTTATGCTGTAGAGGTTGTGGAGAAAAGGAACACTTCTGGGTTGCTGATGAGGGTGCAAACTGGTACAGTTGCTTTGAATATCTGTATGACGATTTCTCAGAAAATTAGGAAACAACCTACCTCAAGACCCAGAAATACCACTTTTGGGTATATATCCAAAGGATACTCAGTTGTAATACAAGGACATGTGCTTAACTATTCTCATAGCAGCATTATTTGCCATAACATTAACCTGGAAACAACCTAAAGACCCCTTGACTGAAGAATGGATAAAGAAAATGTGGTACTACATGAAATACTACACAGTGGAAGAAAATAATGACATCTTGAAAATTGTAGGCAAATGGATGGATCAAAACATTATATTGAGTGAGGTAACCCAGACCCAGTGATGTGGGATTTCCCTTTGTATGCTGTGATTACCATTGATTAATAAAGAAACTGCTTTGGACCTATAACAAGGCAGAATTTAGGAAGGACAAACTAAGTTGAATGCTGGGAGAAAGGAGGCAGTGTCAGAGAGAAACCATGTAGACCTACTGGACACAGGCACCAGAACTTTGCCTGGTAAACCAAGGCCACGTGGTGATACACAGATTACTAGAAATGGGTTAAATTGAGATATAAGTGTTAGCCAATAAGAAGCTAGGGCTAATGAGCCAAACAGTGTTTCAATCAATACAATTTCTGTGTGATTATTTCAGGTCTGAGCTGCCAGGAGACTGAGAAACAAGCGATCAGCCTTACTACAACAAATTGGTGCCCACTTGGTTAACTTAAATCCACTTTAAACCTGAAAAGGCTTGGAAAGGAATTCTAGACACCAAAAAACAATGTTTGGCTGTATATATTTTTTTCCATATGGGCTTTGCTTACTGGTGGCCTGCTGTGGCTCCTTTAAGAGAGGTCTTCCTGATTCAGTGGTAGCACGAAAAATAAATAAATAAATAAACACTGACTTTTGAAAGCCATAAGCTTATGAAAAGGTGACTTTCTGGGCCATGCTGCCAGCACAACCTCTGGCTCTTTTAGGAAGTCAAGCATTTAAATGGGGTTTGTGAACAGAGTGTTATAACCTGCTTAGTGGCATGACATAGACTTGTTGTATACCTGGATATGGGACAATATGCATGGCTTACAGAGGTGGTAAATGGATTTCCATCATGTTGGACTGGGAAGAGCAAGCAGGCAAGGCTGTTTGTGCCCTAGCAATGCTGCACCTTAAATTTTTAAGAAGTAATTAGCATTTTAAGAAGCTGTCTAGGACAGAAAAGGATTAAAGATACACAATAGGACAGATTCAGTCATAAAAGAACTCTAAGTGAGACACATGTGTTTAAAAACTATACATAGGCTTAGAAGAAAAATTAAAAAAAGCATAGAAAATTATAAAAAGAAGTAAAGGGTTTATAAAAAATAAAGTCTTTAAATAGGCAGAGTACAGAGAGTCAGATTAAAGGAGTAAATATAATAAAATAAATATTAAAAAGTAATAAAGTAAGAAAAGCCATGTAAAGGTGGAATATACAAAAAAAGTCTGGATTATGTATATTTTTGTGTTTTCTTTGAACTTTTTGACTATGAAGGAGTTAAGTAATTAACATAAATACTTTAAAGGTATTTTGTCTTCAAAATATGGATCTAAGGATACATTGCTTTGGAAAGAGGTTCTTCTTTTGTTTCCACAGAAAATGAGAACCTGTGAAATCCTTCCAGACCAATGTGGTTTGATGCATCAAGACCCCCTGAAAGGTTGCCATGAACAACCCCCAAAATTACTTTGCCCAGCAAAAATCAGGAAGCAGTATGGAGAGAACTATGCCCATATTCCCAAATATTGTTTATAAATCTCTGTTTACATTTAAAGAGCAATATGCTATAGAGATTTGCATTGGTATAAATATTCGTTTATTAATACAAATTTAAGGTCAATTTTGTTATATTGTGTATATGTATTTCTGATCCTTATTAAGGTATTATGTTTGTCCAGCTCATTTAAAAATATAATGTAATAAAGAAATATAGGTTAATAGATAATCAGCTATAATAGTCAAACTTCTAGTCATGTTAGTCTGGTTTTCTAGATATATAGAGATATATTTCAATTAGATAGTTGTTCTTCAAACCTTTCAAAGACCTACTGAAACTTCTAGTCATGTTAGTCAGGTTTTCTAGATATATAGAGATATATTTTAATTAGATAGTTGTTCTTCAAACCTTTCAAAGACCTAATGAATATGGCATTTAAATGTTTTAAGAGGTTAGGACTTTTCATGACCATGAGACACATCTGCTCCTGGCAGTACCAATTACTTCAAGAGGAAGACAGGCATAGAAGAAGCTCCTTGTAGAGTTGGTTAGCCATTTGGGCAAGAAACTGCTCTTGTCTGGACTGCTTGATGAACTGGCCATGCAGTACCCACAGAGAAATGAAGGTGAGACAATCCTTTGGGGTACTTGCTTCATGAAAAATTCTTCTAGACATTCTGCAGGACACAGAAGAAAGTTACTGATATACTGCCAATATAGGTGGAACTGTTTTTGAAATTTCCAATTCATTGAAAAGTCTACCAGATACTATGGGCCTGTAGGCTGAAGACAGATGCTCCAATAGTACAGAACAACTTTGGGTGACTATCCAGGCAGTGAGATGGCTCTGTCAATTCTAGAGTTTTGGAAATTGCTTAAAATGAACTTATTGTTTACTTAGGTAATATTATATTTTTCTGAAGTCTTTGATGGACTTGAAGAATTGATAGTTATAGTATTCTTTAGCTATGATAAAATATAAAGTAGATATAAATATTGTAACTGTAATTATTGTTTGATACCTGGTTTGTTATATGTAATTTTACTATGTTAAAGTTAAAACCTTTCTTTTTATTTAAGCAGAAAAGGGGAGGTGATGTAGAATTTCCCCCTGTATGCTGTGATTACCATTGATTAATAAAGAAACTGCTTTGGACCTATAGCAAGTCAGAATTTAGTTAGGTGGGGAAAACTAAGCTGAATGGTGGGAGAAAGGAGGTAGAGTCAGAGAGAAGCCATGTATCCCCGCTGAACACAGGTGCCAAAACTTTACCTGGTAAGCCACAGCCAGGTGGCGATACACAGATTACTAAAAATGGGTTAAATTAAGATATAAGTGTTAGCCAATAAGAAGCTAGGGCTAATGGGACAAGCAGTGTTTTAATTAATATAATCTGTGTGATTATTTCAGGTCTGAGTTGCTAGGCAGCTGGGAAACAAACAAGCGGCCTTACTACAACAAACCCAGAAAGGCAAATATAATATGTACTCACTCATAAGTGACTTTTAGACATAAGGCACAGAATAACCAGCCTATACTTCACAATCCCAAAGAAACTAGATAACAAAGAGGACCTTAAGAGAGACATACATGGATCTAAGCTACATAGAGAAAGACAAAATCTCCTGAGTAAATTGGGGGCATGGGGACCATGAGAGAGGGGAGACTGAGAGAGGAAAGTAAAGGAGGGGAGGGGAGAAAAATATATAGTTCAATAAAAACAATTTTATTTTGCCTTTATCTAGAGGCCAATGGGAAGGAGATAAGCACTGCTGATGGTATGGTCAATGAAAACAAAGGCAGAGTTATGAGAAAATAACGTAGAGTGATGAACTAGAAAGCAAACGTCAAGAGGGTATGAGGGTGATGGGAGAAGGCAGAAACATGAGCAGAGTAAAACAGCAGAGGTATTACAGCAGCAAACTAACTGTGTCACCTAGGGGTTTTGACTTTTTTTCTAATGTGAATGAAGATACAGAGGAAACTTTTAAATAAATGAAGGGCCATCAGATAGTTTTTTAAAAATTAAATTCTTTTTGCTTTGTTTCTGGAGAGTAAATCCAGAGCCTTCACTTTGGCAGGTGCCCTACCCCAAGGCTACACTCATCCTTCTGAAACTTGCACTTTTCATAAGCCTGTTCTCTTTTTCCACCATGGGTTCCAGGGATCAGACTTAAGTTGTCAGAAATGCTGGGCAAGCACTTTTGCCAACTGAGCCATCTCACTAGTTAGGAAACCTGCCTGTCTGAAAGGAGACTTCAAGGGCAGTTTTGAAGCTGGAGTGGGAACTGGTGAAATGTCACAAAGACACCCACAAGAGCAGAGCCTTATTGTGACCATCAACCCATGGGAGATATTTGTTTTCCCCTAGCATTATACCTAATAGAGTCGTGTCATTAATTCTATCAAGATTCCCAAGAGCTGATAAATTGTATCAACATATCCTTGGATGTGCTTATAATGTTAGTTCAGCACTGTGCCTGTAGAGTCTCAAAATTGCTAATGCTTGAAGTAGATACTTACTGAGTGAGCACACAGGTTGGTAAAAGATCAGAAAAGATAGGTGTGTCATTTCCTGTGTGGAAAGACAGAGCACAAAGTCATTGTCCACTCATAGTGACACAAGTGGACTGAGTCAGGTCCAGTTCAGCAGAGGGACATTTGAAATTTCACACACAATATCACAACTCTCTCAAAGAACAAACGAAGAGAAAAATCAAATGAATGAATGGTGAGGGAGTAGAGCACAATTGATGGTCAGATGTGGTCAGAGGAAAGTTTGGGGTGAAAGAAATTAACCAAAAGTTGGCTAGGCAGTGGGTGTGAGGGACTTCTTCAGTCATAAGAAATTTATGCTCTATTTTCAATATTAGGGAATTTTATGTATTACCTTCCTCATGTCCTTACTCAGTGTGGAAATACAGATATTAGCTTAGTTTAAACATTATGGGTAGTTATGATCACTGAAAGATTCCTTAGACCAGAGCAGGTGCTGGATTCAAATTACAGATGTAATTTGTGTAATAGATTTTAGCACCCAGGTGAAGGGAGGATCTACCTAAAAAGCTTCCTCCCTGGCCAGTTGCTTAATCTGAAATGCCACCCTCATAGATCTGTTTCCACATGTTAACAGGAATCCTCTTTAAAATATAAACAGAACTGAAGAAGTTTATGCTCTAAATTGGAAAGTACCAGGAAATCACCTAAGCTGTGCCTTACTGCCCCCCGAGGAAATAGATTCCTTGAAGTCACATCTTATAAATAAGTAATAAGCACCAGGACAATAAATTAATGGGTTTCACTTTACTTTTGAACAAATTCAAGCAGTGGGGAGATTTTTCCTTACGTGGAACTATGTCATGTCTACCTCCACTGTCACAAAAGGTCTAGAAGTGATTTTAACCTACCTCAGTTCCAATCCATTTGTGTTACTGACCTGGGAACTGAGCAGGAAATGAGAATGTGTTGAGATTCATCAGCATGATTCAAAGACCATGCCTGTCAGGAATTCTGGAAGGGAGAGAGGCAATGTGGAAAAAGTGTTTTCAAACCAAAGTTTTCAGAGATTACTAACATACTGCCATCACCTCTGTGTTGAAAGACTCCCTTTAGACACTTACTCCACAATCTTACTAAGTTTTTCTAAGCTTGCTTCTAGTCCTCAGTTATGGTTTATGTGAAATATCTCCCATAGGTTTGTGTTTTTAAGTACTGAGTTCCCAGATAAGAGTGCATGGGGGCGGGGGATTGTGAGATCTTTCTGAAGGTGCTGGACTTGTCAGAGCTTTCTGGAAGATCAACATGGCTGCAAGCCACTGAGCCAAATCTTGCCATGACTTCTCACTATGATGGGCTATGTCCTCTCAAGCTATGAGCTAGAACAGATTCTTCTCAGGTCCCTGAGCACAGGGGTCAGAGAAGTCATTGTTCCGGAGGCAGTAAAGATGAATTCTACCTTCAGATACGGAGGTATGCATCTCCTGTCAGTTCACAGTCAGGTCAGTGGGTTTCAGTGCAGAATTCCGTTTGCTTTTGTTCTGTTTTATGTGCTTAGACTGGGCTTTTTGTGGTATATGAACAATTCACTGTGGAAAACATTCTGCAGTTTTAGAGTTTCTTAAACTGATAAGCCAGTGAATCAGTGCCCCAAGTCCCTAAAGTCATGTTAACATGCATGGAAAAGATGTAGAATCCAAACAGAAGAAATAAGTTCAATTTGGAAGAGAAATAACCTGTCTCCTAAATCCCATTTGCAATTCTGTTTCTCTTTTAAATATTCAGCCTAAAGGCTGATGCATCATGAAAAATTCCCCATATTATCTACTTTTGAAGCACAATCCACAAGAGCAATATGTTTGTCATTTGTTACTTCATGACTTGCATAATTTTTTTCTTTCCCTTTCACAAGGTTGTAAGCTGTTTCATAAAACATTGGATCTCATGAGCTTTGGTCCATCTTAGGTCAAATTGTCTAGAAAAAAAATAAACCAAACTGAAGGTTCTTGCTTGAGTAATGTATTAAAGGAATATACTTTGCTGACCCTGAGAATAAAAGAAAATAAAAAAATAGAAAGGGTGGTAAGTCAATGACATAGATTTATTGAAGTCTTAACTCAGAGAGAATCCTGGGCCATGAAAACCATCCAAGAATGGCCCCATTTTGAGATCCAGTGACCTCTGGACCCCACTTCAGTTATTCATAGTTATAGGATTCCAAGAAGGCTGTCATTACCACCCAAGCCACTGTCATCAAGTCAGAGCAATTCTCATAGAAATGAGGTGAGTATCACAGGATCTGGAGGATGGGTGCTAGCACTTAGTAAAGGGGATCTGGAAGAGTACCAATGATTCATGCCAAACACAGCATCCAACATGTATGAGAATAAAAGCTTATAGACCTGCACTGTTTGAGGATCCAACCAAAAACAAAAAACAAAAAGGCAATTTTTCCATTCATTGCAATTTATTTTATCGTTTATTTACTGTTTGGTGTTTCATAGTTTGTTTTTATACATATGTAGTCAAGGGTAGCATTAATTGGATTTGTAAATAGGCATAAAGCAATTAGGATGCCATAAAATACTTACCTTGAATTATTAGAAAAAGTATTGAAAAATCATGGAGAGAAATGCTGTGACAATGTTACTCAATGATTTACTTCTTCGGTTTTTTTTCAATACAGAAAAATTAGAACTTACATTGATCATATATGGTGGTTAAAGAAGAAACTATACATATGAACAAAGAAAAACTAATTTAAAAATACCTTTTAATTTTGAGAGAAAACTCACTAACATGTATTGCCAACATTTCAAATCATTTGTGATATTTTTGAACCAATGTCAAGCAGACAGAAACTTCAACTTACAAGTAGAAACATTTGGGTTCTTCTCTCTCTCTCTCTCTCTCTCTCTCTCTCTCTCTCTCTCTCTCTCTCTTTCTCTCTCTCTCTCTCTCTCTTTCTCTTCCTCCTTCTTTCTCCGTTTACAATACATGTTGCTAAGCCCAGGTCCTAAACTTCTGGATAATGTGCTTCTATTAAAAGAAGGATAATCTACTACAAAACTCCAATATTCCCATCAAAGTCAGGATATTGATAAGAGTGTTATGGGATATACCTGTGATCCTTGCACTGTAGAGGCTGAGGCAGAAGGATTGCAGCTTCAAGATCAGCCTTGACTTCAATGTTAATTTGAGGGTAGCTTGGACTACATAGAGAGATGCTGTCTCAAATGCATTCTTAAAATCAGGATGTTAGCTTTAATACGTAACTGTGATCAAAGCCTCTGACCCCACTCAGGTTTCAGTGATTGCCCCATTGACATCATTAGCAGGAAAAGTTCAGTTCAGAATTGCACGATTTTCAGTTACCACATCTCTTGAATTTTCAAAATAAAAAAGTTCTTCAACTTTTTCTTGACTTCATTGGCTTAATAGTTCTGAGATACCTTCTGCATTTCCCGCAGTTTGGGTTTGTCTGGTACCTCTGTGTGACCAGATTTAGGTAGAGCATCTCAGGCAAGACGATGCCAGAAGTGAGGCAGTGTTGATCTGTGTCATTCTAGTAGGTAGCAAAACATTTCTGATCATTACCATCCAAATTATTACTTTTGATTAGCATCTCAGTTATCCTAGTATACAATTACTCTTATAAAAATGTGTCATCAAGTTGTATTTTTTTATAAAATATGCTTTCTAAGAAATATGTTAAGTGAACAAATTGGCAAAGCTGCATTAGTTCCTGCAGTTGACTACAATGATATGAACGATCATATGTATGCGGCTCCAGAAAGACGCATGGTCTTTCACATGTTCATCTCATTCTCTTCTATAGATTGGGACACAAAGCCCACCCCAACTCAGACATTAACTCAAGGAATTTTAGGCAAGTTTAATAACTAATTGGTTTTGTTCCTTCACAAGAATGTTTGGAAGTATAAATGAAATACAAACAACAGTATTGCCCTGAGGTGATCTCCAGCACCACAATATTGTTTAAAACTAAACAGTTTTGTCAAGTTTTGATCAAGTATTATTTTCTATGCTGGGCCTGCATCCCATTCCTGGTTCCTAAAGCGCATGTGAGCTGCACTGCAGTACTGGCCTGTGCTCAGCCCCTTTTGGGGATGCTCTTCCCTGGATGCTCACAAGTCACATCTTTGCTTTCATGTCACGTTTCCATTGTGATCCTCTGAGGCCCATTCAAAGACACACACGTCCAACACTTCTCATCTCTTTCCCACGCCTTAGGTGCCAGTCTCTCACATACTTGACTTGGTTATTGTTAGCTAATAAAACTAATTCTGGTGCAGACACGAAGCATCCCTCAAAGGGCTCACACACAAGGCTCATTGACAGCTGGTGGGACTATTTGTGGAGGTTCTGAAAATGTTAGGACGTGGCGGGTGGATGGATGAACCAGGCCACTGGAAGTGTATCCTTGAGGACAATATCATGTCCTGAGAGGTTTTCTATCACCTGTCTACCATGAGGTGAAAGTCCATCTGATTGACATGCTCCTGACACCATGAGAGTCCAAGAACCCAACAAGCAATCAAGAGTCTAAGTGAATCCTTCATTCTTTCAACTTTACAGCAGGTATTCTGCAGAGTGATAAGAAAAGTAGCTAATACATCTCTTGAGTCCCCAAGGCAGGTGCTTTTTCCAGTGTCAATCAATATTATACTCCCAGATCCTGCAGCATGCCAACAGGGTATGGTGAGCACTCGGTTATCTTTTGCATAAACTTTTTTAAAAACTATCAATCCTTCATTTTTTTTCTTTACTGCATTTTGCCTTTGATTACAAGAAAGAATATGAAAGGAAAGATAATTATAGAACAAAAAAACAGAGCTCAAAGTTAACTCAGAAAAAAAAACCAGAGAGCACCAGAAGTAGGGGAAGACTACATTTGGAAGGTGCCCTCTGAAGCCCAGCAGTCCAGCAGCTCCTGAAACCAGGGGCTTGCAGTAGATGCTGCCCCCAAAAACTGACTAAAGCCAGACACAGCCCTCCCACTGCTCTGGGTCAGCAGTTCTGGCTTGGTAAGGAGTCCTGGAGAACATCAACAGAGTAAAGTACTGCATTAGACATTGTCACACATTTTTATACAAATGAATAGAAATGAATGCCACTTGCTGAACAAATTATATACACTCTCCGTTCGAAGAAAAAAATAATTAAAATGTAAATTTCATAGGGCTTCAATAGTTAAGAGCACATACTGCTCATTCGGTTCCCAGCATTCATGGTAAGTGACTCCCAATCACCTGTAACTCTGGCTGCATGCAACTCAACACCTCTGGCCTCTGTGGACACCTTTATTTAGGTATAGATGCCCCCACATAATTAAATTTAAAAAATCTAAGAATATCTTTTCATATTTATATTGCTAGAAATCAGTGAATCTAAAATCCTTTCATAGTAAAATATTTCCTTGAGAGAAGAACAAGGGCCAGGGAGATGATTCAGTGCGGGGAGTGTTCATCTCATAAGCGTAACGAGGTGTGTTTAGGTCCCATGTGAGGCCAGCCTTGGCAGTGGGCATCTGTAACCCCAGCACCCTATGGTAAGATGGCAGGCAGAAATAGGTCAGGCCCTGGTATCTCAAGGGTAGCTGCCATGCATACACAGCTACAAACAGCAAAGAAACCCTGTCTCGAAAAATGTGGAAAGAAAGGACTGAGTTATCCTCTGACCTCCATACATACATCATGGTCTGAGCATATCTGCAATCACACACATAAACATGCACACACAAATACACACACACACACACACACACACACCATATACAGAACACAGAAAGATTTTTAAAAGACAACAAAAACTCAGGTCTCTCATGGTAATTTGTACATCAAAGTATTTATTTCATATGTGTATATATGAATACTTAAATAAAAAATAGTGTTGTATCATGACATGAACAAATCTAGTTTGTGAATAACATTCACACACAATGGGAAGCCTTACTTACTGAGCTGAACTATTAAATATTTTAAAAGAAAACCACTTTACCTGTACTTTATATAAAAGTACAGGTAAAAGCAAGTTAGTGAGGAATGTTTGAAATACAGTAGATATCCCTATGTTTATGTCAGAAAATTCATACTGACAGAAACTGTTGCTAGAATTCCATAACCAACAGTATTTTCCTCCTAACGCGCAGCTAAATTGCTGCAACTCTTGAGTACTAGCCAGTCCCTAAGGCTCAGCAAGACCATCTCCAATGTGCTCTTGACTACAATCATCAGGAAATTCAAATGGCTTGATCTTTCCAGCACACAGACTACGCCGTGGGTTTACTTAGAAACTCCTTGTTGAAGAATTTTCTTGCCTCGACATTACTCAGGGAAACAGAGCAACGAGATGGGTTCTGCCTTCTGTATTCGATGCTCTCAACAATGGCATCCTTTATCACCTGCCAATGGAAACAGAAAAGAAATGGTATACACAGCTATACATCCCGGAAACACTAGTTGAATGAAAACAAAAGGCCGGTTCTCTTTGCTTAGTGTCCCCATTTTGAAATTTATTGAGAAAAAAATGATTCTTTTGGGCATCTATGTCAATGCAAGGTCTCACTATTACATTCTTGTGAAGAAGAACCCCAGGAGTACTCCAGGTAAAGAGGAAGACAATTGCAACAAGGTAAGTTCATGTTCCCTCCACCTAGCCTTCACTAGGAAGTGGGAATATGAAAGGAAACACAAAATTCATAATTTGAATTTTTAATGTTAAAGAGGGGATAGGAGATCACACAGAAAGCAGATACCCTCTACAGGAGAGAGAAGGCCATCGTTCACTAGGGAATTGTCCATTTCGCTGATTCTGGCCAACAACCAAAGAACAAGTGTCCTCGAACTAACGTAAAAAAAAAAACTTTATGATTTTCCTCATAAAAATGAATTGCCAGTTTTCATCCAGAGTTGTCTCATATTTACCCAAGCTGATGATGATCGGGGGCAACATATATCGTTTCTGATACGAAATGATCCTTATTAGGAATTTTCGGAGAAAATGAAATTTGGATTTGGTTAGAGCCATTAGTGCCCAGTTGGGGAAACACTTTGGAATTGGGAGCAAAGGGTGTTCAAGATGACTCTATTGCTGTTTTGGAGCCTTCGAGACATCAGGAAACCACCACTCCCCCAGAAGCTGTCAACAATATTGATGTTTGATGCACTAGAGGCAGGGTAGCTGGAGCTATTAGATAGCCGGCCCCCTTTTCCTCCACTCCAGGGACTGCTACATAAGTTTGAAGCACTGACCAAATGTTTTCAGCTCTACACTGGGAGTGCGAATGCCTGGCAAGTCCAAAAGGTTCAGGACCCACGACCTCTCCTCCCACTCAGAACCCAAGTGGCTAATCTCACCAGAGGCATACACATTCCAATACAAGTTCACTGAGCAAGTATGCTCCAGTGCGTAGAACAGAGAAATAGGAGGGTTAAATTTCGCGCCATGTGGTTAGCAGACAGCAACTTCTTATCACACCCATTGGCAGGAACCTCTATTTTTTCCAGAGCAGCTAACTGGTCATCATGTTACCAAAACAAATAACAAAAAAATTATCATAAAAATTTGAGTTTTTTGTATGATTAAAAAAATACATCAGTCTCTACTTGTGGCAGCAGACTCAAATATTACTGAGACTGTTAAGCAGATATATGTAGAGCCCATTTTCCCATAGTAAGGGAGACATAATAAATTCTGTACTTCAGTCTGTTGAAAAAGACTTGGGTCAAAGGCCTCCTTGGTCCTCTCATGCCTAGGCTATCTGAAATAGATGAAAACTAACCTAAATTTTTGAGATTATTTCTTCTTTAAAGACGTTACATATTTTTATTTTATGTGTGTATTTTGCCTGCATGAAAAGTGTACCATGTGTATGCAGTGCCTGCAGAGCCCAGAAGAGGGAGTTGATCCCTTGCAAATATTTCTAGACCATGTGAGTTGCCTCGTAGGTGCTGGGCACCAAACCTGGGTCATCTGAAAGAAGAGCAAGCACTCTTAACTACCAAGCCATCTCCCCAGTACTTGTTTAATGGAATTGTCTTTAAGATAACAGGAACATTTTTAATCTTGGGATGCTGGGAATTGGAGACCATCAATATAAAGTATTATGGACAATGACTGGCACATAGAAAGATCCTGTAACAGATATGTGTTCACAAAGCTGCTTATGAACTCTGTGTGATGAAAGGATGCTACTGAATAAAAAAGAAGAAAGAAAGAGGGGCTGGAGAGATGGCTCAGAGGTTAAGAGCATTGCCTGCTCTTCCAAAGGTCCTGAGTTCAATTCCCAGGAACCACATGGTGGCTCACAACCATCTGTAATGGGATTTGGCCTGCAGGCATATACATAGACACAATATTATATACAAAATAAATAAATAAATATTTAAAAAAAAAAAGAAAGGAACATGACTGCACCTGGGTATGGAGGAAAAGTTTATTTTAGATATGTAGATGTGTGGGAGAGCATAGCCAGAGGCAGGGACATCTGGGGAAGTCCAGAGTGGATATGACTAGATTGAGCTGGGCCATCTAGGAGACAGGAGAGGGGTGCATCAGCCAAGAGTGTTGTGGGAATGGTGGTATGCCGCCACCCAGCTAGCTTTACCCAAAATAATTACACGGAAACTGTATTCTTTTAAACACTGTTTGGCCCATTAGTTCTAGCCTCTTATTGGCTAATTCTCACATCTTTGATTAATCCATTTCTAATAATCTGTGTAGCACCATGAGCTGGCTTACCAGGAAAGATCTTAACCTGTGTCTGTCTGGAGTGGGAGAATCATGGCGACTGACTGATTCGACTTCTTTCTCCCAGCATTCTGCTCTGTCACTCCACCCACCTAAGGGCTGGCCTATCAAATGGGCCAAAGCAGTTTCTTTATTAACCAATGAAATTAACTCCTCCATCCCAAGAGGGCAAAGGTACAAAAAGGGCAGTAACCAAAATGTCTGAATTATATAAGAAAGAGCCACTGGAGGAAGGGCAGCCAGATCCCTGGGCTAAAAAGTTTCGGGTAGGGGGCGGGGTCTGCAGCCATACCCTGTAACAGGTAGGGACTGAGGAATGCTGGGAGAAACTGATAGCCAGTTTTGATATGTTCAATAGGCACCTCAGTCTGAATGTTAATAGCTATGAAGCTTATAAGAAACAAGCAGGAGTAAGAAAGAGCTTACTGCCTGGTGGAAACCAGAAAATCAGTCCTGCTACTCAAATTAGCTGCTGTATTTCCTTGTAACAATCTATCTTTCTAGACTCCCAGCTTGCAATGCTACCCAGTTGGTTTCTGCTCCTTCAGATGTATCCCCTGGGAGCAGAGAATTGTCAGGGAAACAAACCGCAACAGAAAAGACCCCAGGGACTACTACACTAGTAATGACTGCCTGATGCTATTTCTCTGCAGTGAATTTCACACACACACACACACAGTCCCTAGGAGGAAAAACAACAACTAGGGCGGTGGCTCAGTTAGTAGAGTACTTGCCTAGTGTCTATGGCACCCTATGTTCAACTCCTTACACTATAGGAAAACACAAGAAAAAAAAACAGTCTTAGTATCACAAATGAGTAAGTTTACCAAAATTTGACCCTTGCTCACATTCCTAATTTTAAGCCTTTCTTATAAGTGGAAAACCAACATTTATATTTATAACTGAAAACCCCGAATCATCTGGGATAAGAATGTGCAAGCTGAACCACTAGGTGTCATGTTAACACTATGAAACCACTGAACATCCCTCATCCCTCAGAACACAGCCTAATGCTCCCTGGGAACTGGATGCTGTCATGCAAATTAAAACGCAGTATGAAGTCACTTGCTGACTGTAAAGCTTTTAGCATGCCACATGCTATATCTTGGTATATCTAAGATGTATTATATCATATCTGTATCTTTCTAATTTTTATTTTTACCAATAGTGATCTTACAGGGTTTACATAAGTAATTGTTTCTCTCCTTCCACAGGATTCCAACTCCTTCCTGTCAGGTTTATTCCAGCAAAATCCCACGAATGCTTATCTTCATCCTTACTGCTCACCCCAAGTGTGATTCTATGCTATCTTTCACTGCACCATTCAAGAGCTCCCCTTTACTCTAAAGCAATATGGGTAGATAAATGAAAAAAAATAAACTTCAAACATGAGATCTTCCTCCTTCCCATCAAAATGAACAATTCTGGAGGTGTGTAACTGAACTATTGTAGACAAATAAGGAATGCTTATAGCATCAAATTAAAACAGTCTCCCAAGAGAGAAAATTATGGTGGACTGAAAAGGGTGTAAAAGTTACCAGTATAACAAACAACTGCTGTTTTCATGAAAATTACTCTGAATTTTCTGGCTAATGTTCACATTCCCATGAAATCTGAAATATCATGAAAACAGGGAATCTTAGTGTTTGATTCCAGCACTGAGACCATGGGAGGCATATAACAAGTATTTTTCTAAATTAATAAATGCTCAGGAAAAAACATGGGGAAAAAAACAACTGTAGCTAAACACACATGGTTGTATAAGCGTAAGGGGGCAGGGAGCTTTCTCCATGAATAACCATACAAAGCTAAGGATGGAATGCTGTGGTAGAAGGGAGACATGGGGACATTGGCTGGCTTGGGTGGAAAAGAAACTGTTTGTGAAACATTTAAAAATAAGGTCACTTGGGAAATAGAGAAAAGAGTGGGGAAGATTTACTATAAGCCCAGTCCCAACTCCAAAACTGTTGTGGGATATTTGTGCATTGTGTGAAGATGTTCTTCTGTGAATAGTGTTAGAAAAGTTGAACAGTCAATAGCTAGGCAGGAGAGAATAGGTGGGACTTCCTGGTAGAGAGAGAGAACCTGGGAGGAGGAGTCGAGACACACTATTTTGCCAGCAGACTGAGAGCAAGTTGAATATGGTGTATTAAGAAGAATAACCAAGCCACATGATAGAACATAGATGTTTAAAATATGGGTCAATTAAGTTATAAGAGTTAGCAAGGGAAAAGGCTTAAGATAAAGCCAAGCTTTCATAATTAATAATAGGTCTCTGGGCCATTATTAGTGGGCTGGTGGTATAAAGATAGCTTAACAGGAAAGTTCTGCTACACAAAATTGTGACTTCCAGGATTTTGCCTAATTAATCCATTACTCAATTCCCTTGCCTATAAATTAAACCACACACACACACACACACACACACACACACACATCCATCATGCTTCTTAAGCTAATCTTGTGTTGAGTATTTAGGAGAAAATATTTGATTAATTCTAAGCACTCAAAATCTCCTTGTTTTGGTTGCCTTTTTGTTTGGGGGCTTGTTTTGTTTTGTTTGGTGTTTTGTTTGATTTTGTTTGGTTTGGTATTTTGTTTTGTGTTTCTGAAACAGAGTCTCCCTCTGGAGCCCAAGCTGCAAACTCGGGGTCCTCTTGCCTTTAGCTTCCTGAGTGATGAGACTGCAAGCTTGGACGCCATATTCTTTTGCTGTTACATATCTCTGTGACCCTGAAACAGTGCCTGGCACCGCTGATAATAAAGACACATTCAACTAATGTACACACGCGATGCAATGAGATCGTGTAGAACACGGGTAGAAGGTGAGTTTGGGGCTGTGTGGATTCACACACCTTCAAATGACAGCCTCAAAAAAAGCCCTGTCCTATTGTCTCCTGCCCCCTTTTGCTGCCCTCCTCAGGCAAGCCATAGAAATGAGCATCCCTCTTCCCAAAGGAGAGTATAGAAGTTCTAACTCCTTATTATAGTCTGAAAGGTCTGGAAGCATTGCTACAATTTGCCACCTTTCATTCCTTAGACACACTCATAAAGGAGTTCTCTACCCTTTCTGAGGGCACGTCGTAAGACTCCCCCTGCCCCTGCAACATACACTTCAAAACACCCTGCCCGTATCCAAAAGGATGGAATGTTCCCCAAAGACCAGAAAAATCCAAACAAATCGACTTCTCTAGGATTTTTCTCAGAATTAGACTCTAACCATTTCAAACAATCATATTTCTATACATCTGTCATGCATCACAAAATCTAGATTAAAAAAAAATGGGCAGTTCATTTAAAATCTGAATCTTTTCTCTGAAGGTTCCCATGCTGCCATGCTGGATAGAACTATGTTCAAATGAGCCCATTAGGGTTTTTTTTTTTGTTTTTTTTTTTTTTTTTGGTTGATCTATCTTTTATTTATGGTGCTGGCCAACACTGAGTATGATGGGCAGAGGAACCACTGCGTCTCCTCCACTGCAGGACTAACAAAACAGGCCAAGATATGCAACAGATTGCATATTACTGCAGTTATTAAATAATTGCAGATTATCTTTTGAATAGTCAAAAACCTTACCTTGTACCTAAGCAGGGTAATCACAATGATGAAATGCTATTAAAGTAAGAATTAACCACTAGTAATTCTGACACACACTTTCCCCCATTCTGATTATTACCCGATGTTTTACACTATGATTGGTTAACACTGATGGTCATCTTATCAGAGTCTAGAGACATCTAGGAGCTAAATCAGAGCACGGCTCTGAGGAATTAGTTGGGGTAGGAAAAAGCAACTTACGTGGGTGGCACCACCCCATGTACTGTACCCCCACTGCTCTGTGGCTGCCAATGCAAGGCAATCAGCTGCTTCATGTTCCTGCAGCCATGACTTCACCACCATGGCTGATGACACCCTTGACTCATGAACTGAAATAAACATGTCCTGTTTCTGTCACATACTTTGTCATGTGAGCCAGAGAAGTAACTAATTAAAACACCTTATAAAATTATCTGACCAAAAGTTAAGCTGATTGTTATGCATACTGGCCTGAACTGAAAGGAGTAAAGTATAAAAGTTATCATAGAATCTGCGACCTTGTCGGCGGAATGAGAACAGAAAACAAGGCGAACCAACAGGTACTGCAAAAGAGTCCTCCAAACACCCGTTCCCTCAAGGTCACAGTAGTGGTTTATGACTGCACATGCTGCACTGTCAGGCATGCGCTGTGTGCAGGTTTCATGGCCAACAGCTCCATCTCCAACAGTGACAACTTTTATCCTGACCCTCATCATCTTCAGTCAGCGATGACTTATAAAAATAAATTTATTAAAAACACATTGCATATTCCCTTGAGGCGCCAAGCATTATGATCACTATCCCTAGAGTACAGAAAATAAGCAACTTGCTGTTTTATGGAATTTAGAATTTATAATTACAAGCAGAAGAGACTATGAAAACTAATAATAATTCATCATATTAGCTGTTGAGTTTCCCTAGTGCCTATTATATCCTAAATCTTTGTTATTGTAACTAAATTTCATCCTAATCCTATTCAATATATCATTGTTTGCCAACAGAAAAGAACAAAATAATCTGCCAATCCAAGGCCACCCAGTTAAGAGACAGCTGAGAAACGACTAGACAATTTGGCTTGAAACCAAAGCCTGTGGAAAACACGTACCACATGTCCACCAGTCCAAGTCACTATACCTTACGTTTCTAATAAGGAAAAAAAATGTAAATCCCACAGAATTCCATAACTGTAAAAGCCTTGAGACAACATTCATCGAAAAGGAATTTGGGAGGACTGAGTAAGTACAGAAAACCGATGCTAATGGAAAGGCCAGACTGCTGTCAAAAAGTGAGCCAGAGCAGAGGTAAAAAATATCCTCTAAAGGATCTCCCGGGAAAATGATCAACAGGAGTTCCCAGCTGCAAGATACACAGTGGCCTGTTCAGAACAAAACCAGATCAGAAAACAAATAGAGGAAATATACCTGAAGCCACAGTGGCACTGGCCACAAGGCTGGACACTGACTTCTACTTTAACAGATGAAAGACTTTGCATCCTGTGTTATTACAGTTCCTGCCACCTGAAAACCGCTCTGCTGGTCCAGATGCAGCTGCTTAAGCATAAGTCCATGCTCTACTCCGCGCAGATGGTGTGGGTGACTGTTATTAACTGGACCTAGTGCATTCCCAGCACCGTGTGCTCAGCACAACTTTAGTACTTTTTACACATCACCACTTACTAGGAACTTTTGTAACAAAATGTGGGGTTTTTTCTTGGATAAATGATATGGAAGAGGTCACCAGGAAATAAAATACCAATAAAAGTTGAATAAAAAACATACACACACACACACACATGCACACATTTCACTTGAATATGAATCAAAATGGCCACCTAATTTAGGTAAAAGTCTACATTCATTTGTTCAAAATGTTTACTTAGCACCTACAACTGTCCTTGTCCTTACAATTTGTCTATAAGGTGAATCCTAACGCTTCACAGTTTCTCCCATAGATTCCCCATGCACTGCAGACTGCCGGGACCCTGTCATGCACAGCTAAGGTCTTCACAGAGAAGTGGCTTCTGCTTACAGGGTACGATTTAGGCCCTACCTGGTTACACATTCATTGTCACACTGCGCCTGTCCTATGTCCCTGTTTTCGGGATGAAGAATCCAATCCTCCTGAAATTTGAATAGTATGTTCAGTGACAAATGAGAATGACTCCTATCCGCTCATCCTCGATTAATGGAACTATTTGGGAAGGATAAGATTGTGTAGCCTTATTGGAGTAGGTGTCACTGGGAGTGGGCTTTGACGTTTCAAAAGCCTCATGCCATCTTCAGTTAGACTTCTCTCTGCCTTGTGGTTATATCTCAAGATGTAGGCTCTCAGGCATGCCTCCAATACTATGAGTTTTGCCTGCAGCCATGCTTCTTGGCCATGATGATCATGGAGGCATGCTCTGAAACCACAAGCCTCAATAAACTCTCCCTGATAAGTTGCCTTGGTCATGGTATCTTATCATAGCAGTAACAATGTAACTAAGACATAGCCTATATTGTATTTAAAGATACTATACAACCTTCATCTTTACCTCTAAATGCCATGCCACATGTGTTAGTAAAAGCTATAAAAAATGTTTGTTCACATAAACAGGGTATTTGCACATAGAAACTCACAGTGGCTATGACACCAAACTCAAAATCTATCCAAGCTCAAGACAGACAAAAATCCTATCATAGAGGTTTAGAGGTGGCCACAAAGCTCCAACTTCAGCTCAGGAGCTATTGGTAACTGATGGAAGAGTCATTTTTCTTTAAGAATGTGGGCCCTGGTAGGTTGAACACTCTTTAATGGATGGCCACA
The DNA here is from genome assembly GCF_950005125.1 of Chionomys nivalis. NCBI lineage: Eukaryota > Metazoa > Chordata > Mammalia > Rodentia > Cricetidae > Chionomys > Chionomys nivalis. The sequence goes on along the minus strand of NC_080090.1, from coordinate 71,048,047 downwards.
CACCCAAGACAATATAGGTAGCACCAACTAGACTTAATGGCCTAAAGAAAAAATGAGACACAAAGTTGAGTGTGTGTGAAATTGGGGTGGATCTGAGAGAAGACTGGGGGCACAGTATATGATAAAAATACAAAGTATGAGATCCCCAAGTTTCATACATATTATATGCATTATTATAAATAATACTTAGTAGTTTATGAAGAACCAATGTTTATTGGGCTATACTGAGGATGGTGGCTTTGGAATTCAGCCCATTTTTGTTCAGGCTTTAACTTTGTCATGTCTGCATTAAATAAACTACCTTGAGGAACACTTGTAAAAAATGTAAACAGAACTATACAATTACTTCAGAAGATGTTTTTAGCAGGTCTAATATAAACAGGGACTAAAAATAGCTAGAGAAATGCAGCTGCTTAAAATACATATGTGAGTGTGTTCATTCCTAAGTCGGGTAGAGGATATTTATGGCCCTTACAATGCTAGTCCTTTTCAGTAGGGGATCATTTATCAAATTCAGTCGATTTCTATCCCCAAGGAATGTATGTCTACTAGTTTCAAAACAGAAAATTGCAATCTCCTTAGCTCTCTTCTCCTTTAGTGTGATTAAACTTTATAAAATACAACTCTCTTTGGTGGGCTGGGGAAAGGGCTGAGAGATTAAGAACACAGGCTGCTTTTCCTAAAGGCCTGAGTTTAGCTCCTATCAGCCATGAAAGGCACCTCACAATTGCCTATGACTATGGCTGCATGGAACTCTGACACCTCCGGCCTCTGGGGGCACCTGCACTCACAACCCCACCTCCCACAAACACACGTACAATGAAATCTCAAATAAAATAAAGCGCAACTCTGTTCTGACGACTTTTATGCCTTCCTTGTGTCACAGCACTCATTCTCTTCGAATTTAACCATCACGACGACATAAAGCAGCAAGAGGTTTTTAAATATTTATCCCCGTGTAAGCTTTAGTCAGCGTATGTGAAGGAAATAATGTGTTGCAACTTTTAGTGAGCATGTTACATATCAGGCATCACATACTGGAAAGGCAAAAAAGAAGGAATTTTAGAATTAATAGCAACTGAAGTATATGAGGAAATTTTTCATATGCTCGTAAAAATGTATTGATTTAAAAGGATTATGGTCATTATGTCACGACAGCATTTGACCTCTCTTTAACTGTCTCATGGAAAACAAAAGAAGAAGCACACTGATGTGTCAGTTGTTCCTTAGCACAAAATCTAGTTAAGTTCTGCAGAAGCAGCACATCCAGGTGTTCTTTGCAGCCTTCATCACCTCCAAGAGGACCAGCAAATCAGAGATGACGCATGGCTCTAATTCGCTGTCTTTTCTTATTTTCTTCCTTACTATATACAATCCAAGCAGGCCACCGAGCTCAGCTTTCACAACTGATGATGACTGGCTAGCGGCTGTGATTTGGGCCTACCAGCAGATGATTTCAATCACACAACAGTATTCTGACACGGGGCAGTTAGCCCTAACCAATCTCAGAGACAAAGACTTTTAACAGCAGGTGTGCTAGCGACGGATAAGAATGACTGACAGTGAGGGAAGGACTTGCTTCTAAAGTCTCTCTCACAAAGCACACGTGAAAGGTTAAAACTGCAGGAAGCTCTAGGATTTGGCAATATTGTCAAGAGCTACAGAAGCCAAGCATTTGAGAGCAATAAGTCATTGGTGAGGTAATAGCACTCACGTTCACTCCCCTGCCTATACGCTGCCCTTCCGTCACTTCCTTCTTTTTATAAATTATCTTATCATGAAAATAGATGAGGAGAGATGGAAATGAATCCTCATGCCACCACACAATACTATAAAGTGTACGTTCTGATTAGCAGCAGACAGTGATGTCGTTACTAGTGAATTCTGCGTGTTCTTTTATAGGTTAGTGAAATGATTCCTAAGAAACAAGGCACTGCATTGTGGACTGGGCCATTCCCAAGCCTGATTCATCTTCTTATTGAATTCACGTGCTTGCTGGTGACTTCACATACTAATGTTTGGGGAGATACTCACATCAATGTTGTTCAGTGTATTGAAGTACATCAGATCATGTAGCCTTTTGAATGCTTGATTTGGATACTGAAAGTTGAAGGTAGAAAATGGCGATTCAGGGTCATCAAAAATGTCAAAGTCAGCTATTTCCTTCTCCTCTTTTGTTTCTCTTGGGACACCTATATGCCAAAAAAAGAGTATGAATCTTGCTTTCAGAAAAAGACAAACAAAACCTCCCAAACATACAAGCAACCATGAAGACAGCACTGAGAGTCACCAGAAAAGCTATGATTCCCAAAAGCAACTATTTGCCCCAATCAGCCACACTCAAGTTGTAATGGTACCCAGCTCCCAGACAGCCACACTCAAGTTGGAATGGTACCCAGCTCTCAGACAGCCACACTCAAGTTGTGATGGTACCCAGCTTCCAGACAGCCACACTCAAATTGGAATGGTACCCAGCACCCAGAGAGCCACACTCAAGTTGGAATGGTACCCAGCTCCCTTGCCTGTTGGTATATGGGTGGAAAGGATGAATCTATAGTCTGGGTGTTCTGACTTGCACTTTCCCAGATGGGTCATGTTCCTCTTGGGGTAACTGACTTACTAGGATGTGCGACGCTGTTTGTCTCCTTGCCCAGTATCACTTCCTCTCTCCCTTACAAATAAACCATTTGCACTTGAATTTTGTCCTGAGACTCTTCCTCTGGGGAAATCCAAACCAAAACACTGAATCCTCTTCAAGTCCCAGAAATCCCTGGACTTACCAACCTTTTGGTTTCTCCCTGAGAACTAACAGTAATAGAATATTGACTAGGTTGCTTTCAGTTTGCTACCGGGTTTCACTTTGAAACTAGGATTTCCGTTTGAAAAAATGCCAGCCACCATTTCTTCTCCCTTTTATGAGGCATGTCTCATAGATCTACCCTTACTAATTTTTTTTATCATTCTGAGGAACGTAGGAAAAAATCTTCTTTGCTGTATCCCCACACCTCATCTCTTTTGTCTTTTTCCATTCACAAAATGAAAAACTGCATCTTCTGGTCTGAAAAGTGTTTAGCATTTAATGCCCCTATGCATCCTTCTTTGGTTAATGAGTATCTCTTAGGATGCATAAAAGTCCACCTAATCCTCCAGATATGGAAAAACAGAATAACCATTCCTTGAACTACATTCTCCTTTGCTGCAAAACACAATGTGGAAGCCCAAAATGGACAGTCATGCCTCACTGTTAGATTACATTGAGTTTTGTGGTCAATTCATATTCCCAGAGGCTTTTGAATGATTTTATTTTAAAGACCAGATCTGCTTCACTATGGCGAAAGTCAAACTCTTTAACATCCTTTATGAATAGGATATCTATCAAACCCAAGCCTCTGGTTCAACGCTCTAGCAATTCTTGCTGAACCTGTCATTCGTCTTTCAGTTTCTCTATCATGAGGAACTCGAAATTTAGGGGTAAAAAAGATGGAAGCACTTGGGCTCTCGGGTCACGGCTATTCGTCACGGTAAGAGAAGCACTCCCTGGCGTCACAGTGCATGGGACAGTGTCGGTACAATCACATTGCCAGTCAGACTTCAACCTCATGGCAACACACCTGGGGCCTTGTACTTTCTGAAGTTGATGTTGGCCAGAACAAAGTGGATAATGGTAGGGCAATCGTTCTCCACCTCAGGATTCTTGGGTTTGAAGACGTAGCACTCCTTCAGACCTTCCCTATCAAACACATACGGGTCGATCTTCGGAAAGGGGAGCTTGTTCATTCTAGCCCACTTCTCTGCAAGTAGAAGTTCCTGAGGGGGAAGAGAAGGACGCATTGAGAAATGTTCAGTCTTCCTGTATTCAGCTGGTGTGTCTGTCATTCTGCATCCATAAGGTATTATTATCTGCCAGCAGTTGCTAAGACAAAACAAAAAAACAAACCGACAAAACCAACACTGTCTGTCGTAAAGGGCTGTGCAAATCACCAATATCTATATTAAAAAAAAATTTCCCTAAACAAACCCAATATTGTTCCGTCAATTCTCAGCACAGGCTGGCTAAATAGCAGGCATCTGACGAATTTAACAATGAACGGAACTGAGTATGAATTTGCTAGAGGAAAAACAAGTGGTTCCAAAATATTTACAACTATATGAATGGGTTTTAAGGCTTGGGAAGTTAAAGACTCTCACACTGAAGAACAGGAACCACTGTGCTTTGGTTGGTTTCAGTTGTTGCTGTTTTTGTCAACTTGACACAAGCTAGAGCTATTTAAGAAGCTGACACCGCAAATGAGAAAACACTCCCACTAAGGCTGGTTTGCAGAGAACCTGGGGAGCATTTCTTTTCTCCTTTTATTTTTTTATGTTTCAAGACAAGGTTTCTTTGCAAAGCCAGGGAATTTTTTTAAATAATAGTTGATGGGGGAGATTCTAGCATACTGTACTTGGTGCCAATCCTTGGGCAGGTGGTTCTGATGTATATAATAAGAAAGCAAACTGCGTAAGCCAGAGAGAAGCACTCCTCCATTGCCTCAGCATCAGTTTCTGCCTCCACTGTTCCAACTTCCCTGGACCACAAGCTGTAAAATGAAATAAATCCTTTCCTCCCCAAGTTGCTTTTGGTGATGGGATTTCTTTATTTGTTTGTGTGTTTGTTTTTGTTTTTCTGGGTTTTTGTTGTTGATTTTTTTTTTCGAGACAGGGTTTCTCTGTGTATCAGTCCTGATTGTCCAGGAACTTGCTTTGTAGACCAGGCTGATTTACTGAGATCCGCCTGCCTCTGCCTCCCAAATCCTGGGATTAAAGACATGCCCCATCACCTCCCTTTGGTTATGGAGTTTCATCATAGCAATGAAAACCCTAACCAAGATACCCTGTTACTGGATTTTATACCATCCTGGTGCCCAAAACATATGAATTAAATTATTTTGATAAGAATGTGCAATTTAAGAGCAGCTCCCCATTAACTTCAGTATCAACCTGGTACAGGTTCTTGCACAGCTGGTAAGATTCTCTTTGTAGAGAAAGTACTTTTGAAAACAAGGCAAGCTGTGGGTTTTAGAGGAGCTATGACATGAAATGAGGTTCTCCAGCTTTTAGTGTGGAATGATCCGAGGTACGTTATGGTCTCTTCATTTCTTGTATGTATGACAGCACAGCATACTTCAGAGTATTTTGTATTACTAGGAAATTGATTTTTTAAGGATGTTTCATTTTGTTTTCTGTAATAAAATTATGCACATTTTAAAACTAAATTTACGTATACAAATTGAATTTGTTTGGCTTCTACTTATGAAAAAGAAATAGAACTTCAGGCCTCAATGCATCAAATTAATGAGTTCTGAAAAGAATGAGAAACCCCATCTCAAAGAATATGGTGGAGAGCAATTGGAGAAGGCATCCAATGTCCACTTCTGTCTCCACACACAAGTATAGATATATGCATGTACATCACATTTTCACATGAGTATACCCAACATGAACATATATATACATATTGCATTTATACACACATACACACACACACACACGCACACACACACACACACACACACACACACACACACTAAATCTAACCTGGCAGAATCACCGTGGAAGGTTGTCAGGAAAAGATAGGTCTCATTTCTTTTTCACTGCAGCCAGAATAAATAAGTGGTTATAGAGCACTATGGTGTAAAACCACAGATTGGGCCCGAACCATAATCTCCATTCTGTAGACTCGACGATCTTTCTGAGCTTAATATTCTTAATCATAAGACACAGAGAGCAATCTGAATGGAAAGAACTCACACTTTACAGTACTTAGACAACACCTATCACACAGTGAGAGCTATACAAATATCCAATCACTAAATAAGGACAGAGAGAAGAGAAAAGTGAAGAAAAAAAAGAAGAGAAAGGAAGAAAAGCAGGAACCGTATTAGAGAGACTCCTCAATGGATGAAGTTCAGGGCAAACCACTAAAATTGGCTTTTCTGAAGTCCTCCTGTCATGCTGATTTAGTCAGTAATATAATTTCTACCTCTGCAAAATACCACTCTCTTCACTAGATAGCTCTGAAGATTAGAGATGAAGAATAAAAATCTTAGGTGGACAGCAAGAAAGCACTTTAACCTAGGACCCTACATTGAGAGAACATTCTGATTTCACTGTTCTTGATGTTTCAGAAAAGTGATGGATCTACATGCCTGCATGTTTGTGTATGTGTAGGTATATCCCTGAATACAACCTGCTCAGTATGCATCAAGCTACTTGTATGCATGTTCTCTTGAATGACCATTTGGTTTTAGGTAACAAATGGGTGTGCTCTTTCCTGGGGAAGACCATGTCTCCCACTCTCAACATTCCTTAGCTGTCTGGAGTTCTTCGTGTAGTCTTGAGGCTTCGTGGTCTTTTCCCTCAACCTCAGAAGAGAGCAAGGAGGGGCAGAGGGTAAGGTTTGGAGGGAAGAAAGGAAGTGGAGATGATCTAATTATATTGTAATCTCCCTAAAAAGCAACAGAGACCCTAAATATTCTCGCAAACTAAATAAAAAAGTCATGAACTTTAAGTTGAGCAATACTCCCAAGATTTACAAAGGAATAAAATCTGAGAGAAAGGGGATTTAATGGATACGAAAGCCGCTGTTTCATAATGCAGTCTGTTGAATACAGTTATGCTTTGCTAACACATTAACAGATGTAAAACTTCTCGTTTGCACTGTGAGGACACTTCTCTCATTCCTCCTTTTTCCCTCACCCACCCTGTTCAGCTGAACTCCTCTTGTTAGTTCATGTCTAGCACTATCCACGATTATTCATTCACGATTAGTCCACACCATGGCCAGACCCAAGCTCATACAGTAAGGCAGTTGCGTGAGTGCAAAGACCAGAAGCTCTCTAATGTTTACAAACATGAGTCAGGGATGACCAAACCGTGTGTGGCTGTGTGGAGAAAGAGGGAAAGGAAACTCATTGAGGTAGAGGGAGGTCTGGCTATTTTTAGCTGGACGGAGTTATACTGGAATCAGGAAGTGATGGGAACTTTCCCTTTTCTGCTCCGCTCCTGACGGAAAAGATTAGACAGCGGTGACTGCAAAGGCCATGATTACAGGATGGAGAAACATCTCCTTCCTGCTGTCTCCTCTTTCTCCAGAAAGACCGAGAAACAATGACACGGACTGTATGCAGAGCCCCACAGTTAAAGAATTAAAACAAAGACAATGTTTTAGTGAGCCAAAAGACCTGATTCTGAAATGACAGCAACACACCGGCAGTGTGCCATGCTGTAACATCTATCAGCTGCTGCTTGATGCCCCAAGATGCTTCACTGTGGCAGGCCCTGATGGCCTGTAAGTTTACATAAGTGCCAACTACAAACACAACTTTCTATAGAGTAAAGAATGAGGGACCCTCATTCGAAGTAATACTTTCAAAAATGCCCATGCTCCTTTTTTAAGTACTAAACCATAACAAAAAACACAAAAACAAAAACAATTTAACAGAAAAATACTCAGACCACAGTGAGAAGGGTACATGCATGCCAATTAATTAATTTAGGCACACAATATATTTCTCTCTATAAATACATATACATAAATAATAAGTTGATTTTTCACTATAGAAAATAAGATTTTTGTCTCAATGCAAATCTAGCATATAGTCTCATTACCCTAAAATTTTCTCATCATTTAAAGGTTATTTTTAAGATTGGGGAGATAGATGACCTAATAGTATGTAAATACTGTAATATTTAAAACAATATAATGTTTAAAATTATCAAAGCAATTAATATAAGATGGAACCGACAGAGCTATCACTCAGAATTCACTATTTGTGATTATGGTTATTGTCTCTTCTCATAGAGACTTGCTATTAGTCTTCAAGAGCCTGCTGGAACATGAGTAGGAACATAGAGTGTGTATAACACTTGGAGCAGTTAGTACGCCACTTGCAAGCTTGGTACACACTTTCAAAAATATCCCAGAAGTGGCCAATATGAGATATAGGTGTTCATCACAAGACATCTGATCGAAAATGGGTATGGTAGGTTGAATGATGTCCCCTACAGGATAAATCCACCTATTATGAATATGATCTTATTAAAGGAAGGAGTTCTTTTAAAAATTATCACTATTGTTATTGTTAATGGCTTTTTTTTTTTGGTTTGGTATGGGGTAGGGGTTTAGGAGTATGGGAGTGTAGGTCAGAGGACAAGTTTCTGAAGTCACTTTCCTCCTTCCTCTCTGGGATCTATGGCTAGAATCTAGGCTGTTGAGTTGTGCAGCAAGACCTTTTACTGAATCATCCCACTGCCTCAGAAGAGGGCTCTTCACAATGTAATTAAGGGGCTTGGGCTGTGATCAGCCTTTATATTAGGGCAGGGTTTAAGTACTATGGCAGTTTTGCTAATAAGAGACAAAGAGAGACCAAGGAAAAACTGAGGTAGGCTGCCTGGTGGTGGTGACACGTGCCTTTCTTCTAGCACTCAGAAGGCAGAGACAGGGAGATCTCTAAGTTCAAGGCTAGCTTTGTCTTCAGAGTGAGTTCCAAGACAGCCAGGACAACACAGAGACATCATGTCTCAAAAAAATAAAAACAAAGCAAACAACAACAACAAAAACAAAAACACTGAGGTAGAGACTAAGGTGACCCACCCACTGGTTAAGGAATGCTCTAGAATCTGCAAAAGGGAATAGAATTCTATCACAAATCCTGATAACAAACACAGCGCCGCTCATACCCTACTCATAGCCTGCTCAACTGTTGGCCCCAGAATGGAATCAAAACACTTTTTCTGTCATTGTAAGCTCTATATATGATGTCACTTTTAAAAGCAACTCTGAGAAAGCAGTGTGAGAAATAAACCTGCAGGTACCACAGTCTATGCTGTGTAGTCTTCCTTGGGCATGGTGGACTGGCGTTCACAAAGCCCACCCAGGCTAATGTGTCTCTGCAGGCTACCTCATTAGCCATGGTGCATTGCTGTCTACAGACCTGTCACTTGTACTGGCTTGGGTGAGTAGCTCCCTCACTAGGCACGGTAGAATAGTGTCCACAGAGACAGCACTTCAACTGGCTTGGCCATGATGTGACCCAATTTAAGAAGTGGATCACGTGTGCCTCGGAGTTCTAAACCAAGTGCAGTACCAGACACCAACAAATAGATCAAGCTAATGATGTTTGCTTGTTTCCACCCAACACGACCTATAGCTAGAGAAATGTATCAAAAACATTCATTATTCCTAACCCTCATGATGCTCATGTCAAACTGTCTTATGTCTACTTTGCCCACACACACACCTTCGCTGCCTCCTTTCTTTTCCTTCTGTTCTACGGAGCAGACCCATTGCTCTGGCTGGCCTCGGTCAGGAAGTATTCAAAGAGCACTAAAAGAGTTAGCCAGACCCATATGCAATATATGAACTGTGATATAACATAGTACAAGTCATGACAAAATGACTTAAAATATTCTTTTAATAAAATGTATAGAAATATACCAGTAGTGAACCCTAGGTTCTGCTGTCCCAGCTTTCTGACCCCTCAATCAAACTCAAAGCACCCTTCACCTAAACTCTGAGTTTGCTTATTTATGAATAGTCTGCCCATTGATAGATGCACCACAAGAATTACTGGCACACAAGCCTCCATGGTAAACCAAACAGATATTGTCTGTACCTATATCATTAAATAAGTAATAAAAGTAACACTTGATCAAATGAAACATGGGGCTGTTTTCCTTAGAGAAATTAATAGGAATAATGTTTGGAATCATGAAACTCTTTATACCAGTTTGGGGAATTATTGTTTTGTTTGTTTGTTTGTTTTGTTTTTACAGTGTGGACTATCTGTTCTATAGAAAACAGTATCCCTTACACTAATATTGGTAACTTAGAAGCCCAATTACAACATAGATAACACAACCGTTATCAGAAGCCAAGATATGCACCACTGTAGCACTTCCTAATGTAATCTGAGATTTAACTCTACTTAGGGAATGCTGTGAGTATCAATAAACAATGAATGAAGTGAATGGCTGCTTGTTTTCCTCTCTTGCATTTTCTGTATGAAATAGCTTTCATGAAAGCCATGCTAGCTTAGAACTGTAGGTAACTGAGCATGATCTAAACTTCTTTCCCCTTGCCTCCACTTCTCAAATGCTGCGATTGCATGGGTACCACCACCCTGAATTTCATGAGGAGCTAGGGATTAAATTTAAGAGCTTTATGTATGATAGACAAGCAAGTATTCTACCAACTGAGGCACATGGCCAGCCACTGTTATGATTTCTTACCCACATTTATGCTCTATTCTTTAATGAAAAATGACGCCGATATTTTAATGTCAAAAACAGAAAAGGGGACCCGTGAGATGGCAGAGTGGATAAAGGTCAAATGAGTTAGAACCCAGAGACCCACATCAAAGAAGGAGAAAACCAATTCCACAAGTTCTCCTCTGACTTCCACACATAAACACACACACACGCATTTTTAAAAATAGAAATTGGGATCTGGGGAAATGGCCCCCTGATTAAAAGCACTTGGTTTACAATCATGAGGATCTGGTTTTATTCTTCAGCACTGATGTAAAAATTCGGACATAACAGAAAATGCTGTGACCCCAGCATTGGGCAATGGAGGAAGGCAGAACCTGAGAGCTCGCTGACCATCCAGCCTAGCAAAACGGTGAGCTTCTGTGGAAGCTCTGTCCCAAAGGAACAAGGTAGAGAGGGATGCCTCACATACATAAAGGGTGCATGCATTGTACACTCATATGTGCAATACACAACTTTCTTGTCTCTCATCTCCTCCCCCTTCTCTCTCTATCCCTTTTTTCAAAGAGAGATGAGAAGAGGGGTGAAAAACCATTAAAATACCAGCAGCTTTTATCCAGAAGTGGTTGGTACACATTCCAATTGCTCATGTATATCTAAAAATATACTCTTCTTAATAATAAACAATGCAACATTTTAAAACTCTTACAAAATACAGTGCTTTTGATTTGTGTTACTAAGTGGTCTCCTAAAACTCCTTGTTAGTATCCTCTCATCCAGAAGTAAAGCTCTGACTCATAAGAAATTATGGCTTTGACATTTTGCACTCCCATTGGTTAAATGAATAACACACTATCTTCTACCATCAGTATCACCTCCTTGGAGTCATCGCTAGAACCTACCTCCTCCTTGCTCCTCATGGGTCACCGGGTTCTACCCATGACTTGCACAGTGCAAGATTTTATTATCCTCTGCTGGGGTTACAGTAAGTCATAGTTTTAATCTTTTGCCTTCCACCCACCAACTCAGGTTAGTCATCCTAAGATTCCGATTTCATGATTTCATTTGTCTGCTGGAAATCCTCCACCAATCTCCATTTCCTACCTTCCAATCTTAAAATTCTTCCTGGAGCCCTCTTAACAGGCTTAACATCTGTTTGCCCCATCTTTGCGATGTGCTCATTGCCATCTCTGTGCGGTTTTCAGCCCATTCGCTTATTTCCCTGTTCTCTGACTCCAGGAAGCACCCTCACATTTGCATATTAATCTTCCGTGGTGCACATAATTTGATAATATCGCACCAACTCTTGTTTTCTTGGATGAATACTACTAACAACCTCAAAAGAAATAAAACATTAACATGTTCTAAACATGTGACGCTTTACGGACACTAAAGACTTATTGTTCTAGCCACAATTTGTTCTAGAAATTCTTAGTGCTTGTCACGGCCAGCAGGAACTGTCCATCTGACACAGCCTAGAATCACTCGAGAAGGCAGTATTAATTGGGTGAGTGTCCAGATCCGATTGGCAAAGGGGCATTGTCTTGCTTCTTCATGGCTACAGGGGGACCCAGCTCACCGTGGGCTGCATGCACCCTTCCTTGGGCATGTTCCTACTCTGCTTACAGAAGTCTCCTTACCTTGAAAGGAGGGCTTGTGTCGCTTGGCCTTGCAGAAAAGTCAAAGGAGATGATGAGATCCACACCTCTCTGAGGTCGTAGAATCAAGGGATATGGCAGGTTAAAGGTGAGCCCACTGTCCACAACATGAATCTTTTTACTCTTCACATCCAGGGGTTCATATATCCGTTCAAATTCATCTGGATCTTTTAAAAGGAAAGGGAAGACAAGAATGGATTCAATAGTCATCTGACATTAGTTTAGAAACATAAATCTTTACTGTAAATCCGAGAGACAGAATTCCCCATGTTTAGTCTTCTCCGCCCCTCCCCCCACAGCTTTGTTAGAATCAGGTATGGATTTAATTCTGGCAAGTGTAGGTAAATTAATAGCTTTAAGTCTTAGTTCCTTTATCTGTGATACCAGAAGAAACACAATTATCAAGTAAGATGCCAAGCGAAGAACTTAGCTCGGGCCCTATACTGACACTAGCCATGATGTCTTTTTTACTCTTATCTCCCATCACAGTGTCTTTACTGATTTGGAAACATTTCTTCAGACATCACCTTGTTTAATTTTTGTAGCAGGGAGTCAAGAAGAGGGCATTTAGAAACGGAGGATAAAGTAAACTACAAGTTACCTATAAAATGAAACAAATGGGAAAAGGCACAGTCTGAGCAGACCCATCTGCTTCTCTATGGGCTGCTTTCACATTATACTAAGGGATGAGGGTCCAAGATAAAAATTCAAACCACACCCTCCATAAGCATGAGTTGGGTGTCCCCATTCAGGCACAATACTGGGTCCTGGACAAGCCAAGTAAACTACAGTAGATACTGAGTCTATTGCCAAATAAGCAAGTGCACTGACGAGCCAGTGGAGTGAGAATCGCTATGGCAGAAGCTCCAGAAGACAGCGTGGAGAGGAGTGAGTATCTATGGGGGCCATATTCAGTGGAGCCATTTCTGAGAAGACATCCTTGACCTGAAACAATACTAACAATACAGAACCACCTAAAAGTAGTTTAGGACTTGTAATCCATTCATTCATTTCTCAAATTGTCTATTTAATAATTGCAGAACGCCCATCCCTTAGAACTGACAATATAGAAGTCAAAACTAAGGCCAAAGAGGGCCCAGCATATAACCAAAAGCACTGACAGCATTTGAAGTGAATAGCTTAAAAAAGCAGTCACTACAAAGCACAGAAATGATCCATGAATACCTGCTAGCTCTACTAAAACACACCAAAGCCATTTGATCATAACTAAAGATAACATTTGCTTAAATGCAATCATTTTTTTCTAACACAATAAAGCACAAGAATTTTTTAAAATTTTTTTTGGTTTTGCAAACCCAGTGTTTTCTCTTTTAATTTTAGCCATGATGTTCATGTCAGGAGATTAGTTATTTTTCCCCTCTCCTTTCTCAAGCCCAAAATTGCCCTCAAGGAGATGCTCACGATGTAGATGAGCTCCTAACCAGCACGAGGCTGAACACCACTGTCTTGGCTCCAGAAAAACTGACATTGAGTCTTTACTGTGTTATTAACCATCTAAGTTTGTGAAATATCAATAGCTGTTCCATATGCAAATTAAGACTTCCATGATCAAGTAGATTTAAGAAAGTCAAGATTCAGCATCTGCAGTAACTGCCAAGTAGACAACTTACCACGCCTGGGAGTAACAGCAGTTTGTGGGAAAGGTCACTTAATCCCCATAATAAGGCTTTCCAATAGCTACCATTTATTTCTATGTTATACCAAAATATAGATTATGCCAACTAATTGTTCAAGATATTCAGCTAGTAAAAGGCCTGGATGGATTTCAGATGTCAATCTCCTTTGGAAATATGTATTTGAGCTCTCAGACTAACACTTAAACTCAGTAGGCTATCCTAGTCTGTTATGAGGGAGAGGTGTCAGATTCTGAAGGCATCTCTGTACTTTTAGGACCAATTTGTCACGTGACAACCACTAACATGTAGAAGCTTTGTCTCATGATACAATGGGCAAACATCCTCCCATGACTGAAAGCACACAAACTGCTTAAGCCTGTGAGTGAGTTAATCTGGATCTCTGGCAAGCATACAAATAACATGGTGTTGTGAGCCGGCAACGGCTCCTTAAACCAGTGGTTCTCAACCTTCCTAATGCTGCAACCCTTCATACAGTTTTCATGTTGTAGTGGCCCCCAGCCATAAAATTGTTTTCATTGCTACTTCATCACCATAATTTGGGTACTGTTATAAATCACAATGTAAATATATCTGATAGGCGACCCTTGTGAAAGAATCTTGTGACCTGCAAAGGGCTTACAACCCACAGGTTGAGAACCGTGGACTTAAAGAGTTCCGCTGCATCTGATGAATCCATCACATAGATTCAACTTGCATCAGACAAATATTTGGGTATCTTTGCCCTGAACTCTGGCCTGAATGAACTCATGTCAACTTCTCATTCCAGACGGCGTGTCAGAGTAAACAGTATAAACACAAAGTAAACAGGAAAGGAGTCATGTGACAACAGCTAGCTCCTCCAGAGTGGGTTTCTCCAGACATGTAACCATTTTACAGTGGCCTACTAAGGTGTGGGGTTATTATTTCATAATTTATCTTGCTTCAATTATCTGAAAGCTAAAGTCATCGGTACAAAATACTTTTCCTTTTCTCATTTTTGACTAAAAAATTATTTTAAGGCACTCAAATTTTAATGTATATGAGCAGAATTGCCATAGAATAAAATATAAGCTTCTCCCAACATTAACATCTAGACTGGACAAAAGTTTTTACTTTTTCTTCTTTTGCATGGAGGACATGGACAATTAGAAGCGATATAATCATAATTATTATCTTAATTGTAGCATTCAAGATGTACAATACATAAGATTTGGGAGGGGGTTAGTTTTACTGTTTATTACAGTTATTTACTTCTTTATGTGTTGGAGAGGAGGTCATGCATGTGCCATGGTCCACGTATGAAGGCCAAGGACAACATTGAGGGAGCTGCTTCTGTCTATCATGTGAGTCTTGGAAATTTAATTTAGGTTGTCAGACAAGACAGTAAATGCCTTTAGGTACTGAACTATCTCATTTGCCCATAAGTAGGGATTTTAAATCTCTGGAAAAGAATTATCAGAGTTTGTGATAAACCAGCCCTCATCTGGAAAAGCACTAATAAACTCAATTAATTCAGTTTAATATGCAATAAGGTTTAGCAATAGTAGTATCAAAACAATAAATGTGAATGAATTTGTTATTGAACTGATTAGAATTTTCCCTACATATTTCAATTGAATAAACATAAAAAACATAAAAATCAATTTTAATGTAATGTTTATTTTTCCAAAAGTCATTAATACAAAATGACTTTCGGTAGAACATGTCAGAAGCATCTCAAAGATGCGAGCTAGAGAAAAGGCTCAGTGGTTAAGAGCACTTATTGTTCTTGCAAAGGACCCAAGTATCATTCCCAGCACCCATGTCAGATGATTCACAGCTGGATCTCCAGCTTCAGGGAGCTGATAACTTTTTTCACCTCCTTGGGCACATATACAGACACACATACTTACACATAGAGGAATAATAAAAATTTAAGTTCTCTAAAAACAAATCTCAAAGGCGTTTAGTAAAAACTTCCATTCTTACATCAACAAAACAATGACTAATGAAACCACAGGGGATGCCGTGTAAAGGGGAAGACTCGGAAGCCAGACTCAGAGACCTGTGGCTCAAGCCCAGATCTGCCGAGCATTTGGGACAGAGATAATGCAATTATTTTCTTTGATATTCCTTGTCACCGAAGCTTCCTTATAGATCTAAAAAAGCTATAATGTGCTTAAGCCCAATCAGCAGTCATCATAAGGCATAAGTTTGTAAAGAACCAGCTGCCACAGGGAGGCCAGGAACTACAACTATGTGCCACAAACCAAGGAAAAGAATGTCATCAACTGGAAGCTTTAATGTTAGCCTCCTCAGTCCAGGGGAACTGCAATAAATATTACAGCTAATATGAATGGACTAATTGGAATTATATAATAATGTATAATAACAATAACTGGAATTATAAATGCATAATTATAAGTAACTCCTATCCTAGAGTTTAAGGTGACACACATAATACAAAATGCAGTGTTTTCTCCCCTTAAAGTCAGACAAAAAATAGAAAAGAACAACAAAATCTGAAGCCTATCGTTATTTCAAAACCATTCGCTATGTATGAGGAACAAAAGGGCAGTGGGAAGAAAGCTTTGCGAGATTGTGATGTTTCAAATATCTACTTTAAAGTTTAACAGCATCTTGGCAATGACCCAAGACAGAAATGATTAAGAAATGATATTTGGACAACTAAGTGAAAGTGATGGTGTGATTGAGAAAAAATGTAAGATCACCACAAGAAAAGGTATATTACATTATGATTCGTCACCAAAGCAAATGTAACACTTACTCTCTAAGTCACTGGGGATCTGATGAATAAAGGTTACTAGTTTTGGACATTTGATTAATGACAAGTCTGAAAGTGACTAGATTCTTACCGGGCAACTTCACAAAGTTTCCTAATATTCCTGAAAACCGGAGTGACAGTTTCCCTGTCCAGAGGGTCATTGCAGACTGGTCCACGCCAACTCCTTGCTGCATTCTCCCCTGCACCACAAGAGGGCGCCAGGCCCAGTGCCCTTTCACCACATGCTCAACTCAAAACTCCACCTGATCTACTCCAAAGAGGCCCGCCCACGGGAAAGGAAGAAGGAAATGAGACATAGCTGTTTCGTCTCTTTCCACAGCCAGGCACGGTTGTGTAGGCGTTTGGGGAATTATTCTTGTGTTTTTGGAGTCAATCCTGGAAGCCTTGGCCTTGCTCCTCTAATCATTGCACCGTTCTCTAAGCACCTCCTTACCTGCTTTTTACACTCATAGTAATTTTCACGGTAGAAATTTCCTGTTGTCTGTAAGTGAACCCTGACCATTAAAAGAAAAGAAAGGCTTTTGGGATTTCAAAGAATACTAACATGACTAGGCCATTTCCTAGCCATTGCATTTTTCTTCAAAAATAAAACAAAAACAAACAAAAAGAAATGAATGAATGAATGAATGAATGTCCCTCACAGGTCAACGTTCTTAAAATTGAGTCTAAATAAATGTTAATGGGAATTAAAAGACGACCTCAATTAGCTCCTGAGGCTTCCGCTTCGGTGCGTACCTGCTACAGCCGCATCAAGTTCATCGTCATCGAAGGATTCCAGGGGGCTGAGGTCTCTCAGCGGGGACAGTGGATAGGATGTGTTGAGATTCAAGCCCAGCATGAAGTTGTGCACCTTCCCTGCGCGGCCTTCTCGGGTGTTGAATAAAGCTGAGTCACTCACCAAGGCCATCAGCATTCGATGCACCCAACTTGCTTGATTGTCATTTTGGTACTCTCTTTCAGCATCTTCGTTCTCAGTGCCTGGGGTGAAGGAACACAGCGCATGTCAAAGAAGCACACGCATGCCAAAATTAAGCTGCTTGGTTGTTGCTGCTGTTGTCGTCAATTTCATTGGTTAATCACCAAAATTAAAACTGAAGTTCTGGGGCTTTGACTCAGTATGTTTGTTTGCATAAAACAAGTGCCCAGTCACTTCTGTATCCAAGTGTTCATAGTTTTACCTTTTACCTACACACGGTGTCAGGCTATTCTTCACTGATGCCTCTTGGTCTACTTAGATATTTCATATGCACTCTTAATATTCTCCTTTCTCTTTCTCCCTAGCTCTCCTCCATCTAACACACACACACACACACAGAACCTGTATTAGTTAATGCTACCATCTATGTGGCCTAACTTTTTGTAAGTGCCCATATCCTGCTTCATAAATATCCACGATTACAGAAAGTTAGAAGGGACCACAGAAAGACCCACCACATGACTCCTGGTAACTAAACACTCTCATGCACTGATCACATAACTGTTATTTCATCCTCGCTTATAAGGTCTGGTTATTTAAAGCCCTGTAGCTGAAACAAATGATATAAAGTGTTTTCAAAGTCACAGTGGTCCAAAGAAGCAATCACAAATGACTTTCCTCCATGCCCACGATAACTCCTGGGAAATGCTCATTATCTGTGTTCCCATCCTCTCCACTTGGTGCTAACTATGAGCCCCTTTCTATCCTTCATTCCTTCATTAGGAAACCTCATAAAACTGTTCTCTAAGAAGTGCCTGGCCTTATAGTCTAGCCTTACAGAAACCCGTACAATGGCCAACTGCAGCGTAACCTAGCAGCATAACCCACTCACATTAAAATGAAAGAACCCCTGCTCAAACCTCTTCTGTTCCAACTTCCAAAATCCTGGAAATAAACACGCAGAGTTATATAAAACTCTCTGTGTTAAGGGGCTTGTTTGCTTGCTTTTAATTCTAATTTAATTGTTATGGTATTTTGCCTGCACAAATGTCTATGCATAGTGTAAATGTATTGCTTCAGAAGGCCAAAAGAGGGCGTCAGATCCCTTGGAACTGGAGTTGCACATGGCTGTTAGTTTCCAGGTGAGCCCACTGCTTTTAACTGATGAGCCAACTCTCTACTCCCTATGTGTATTTTGAGAGATGAGTATCTACATTCATTCAGTTTCTATAATTTCTTTATAAATTATATGCAAAACATAAAGCCATAAACAGACAGAGGTAACTTAAGTACTTATTATAAAAGGAAAGAAATATGAAAAGGATGCAGACACCATGCTTCCAACAATGTGCAAGTCCAGAAAAGGCAAAACTACAGAGAGAGAAAAGTCGTTTTCCTCCACTGAGAGGATGGTTACGTAGAGGAGAGAAGATTTGGACAATTGTGAAATGAAGCCATGCGACATTACAGTGCTAAATCCTTCTCACAAACCGTACCCCATAGAGGGCGCAGACCCAGAGTGAACTGTCCTGTAAACAGAGACCACGACATGCAGTAGAAAGTCATCAGCTGTAACAGAGGCACGAGGCAAATGGGACAATTCATAGTGGGGGACACAGTCTGGGACAGAATGGGGCAGGAGATTCTACCAAAACGACTTCTCTGTTCCAACTTTCATGGAACCTAAAATGGCTCGCAAAGCATTTCTTTTAAAAGCACAGGGAGAACTAAGAAATGCTCACCATGTCAACCTCGAAGTTACAATGAAACTAAAACAAAGCCAGCAAATTCAAAAACACCTCCTGAACTTCTCAGCCTCAAAAACCAGCTAGTGCTGAGTGGTGACTAAACTTTCTGGACATCTATAGCAATTTCCTCAATCAGTAACAGACAGCTATGTCCCCTTCAGGGTCTCACTGAAGAGTCTTCAAAGTACTAGACATACGGTATGTGTGCCCCGCGTGCTTGCAGGTTTCCTTCATTAAAAACAAATCCGGTGGACTATACCTCTAAGCTGTAGGCGAGCCACTACAATTCAATGTTTCCTTCTAAGAAATTCAAAATGCAAGTCTGAACACCTAACAAAATATAAAACTTAAACTTTTAAATGAAGGCTTATTTCTTGCAGGGTGGGGTCTTCCCAGGACTCCAGCTGATAACCAGGGCTGCCAAGCAAGGAGCCATCTAGGGCTGAAACCTAGCTGGACTTGGCTCTCCTGAAAGTTTGGGCGGCACGAAAGGAGGGAGTGTTTAGTGCTCAGAAGCCACAGCGCACTGCTGTCCATGCCATGGCCATGTGCAGCTACACGCTGTGGGGAGGCAGCTGCTCCCTGCCTTGCATAAACTCATCCTGTGAAGAAATGACAGCAGGCCGGAAATGAAACAAGATTCTCTCTTTTCAGTGATAATTGGAACGGGCAGAAAACAAGCCTCCCCTACATGTACACCATGCCTGGGAGAATTCACTGGTGGCTTTGGACAAAACAGTTTTGTGCTTTCTAAAGTCTAGACAGTTACAGTCAAATGGTAAAAGACTTCCAGTTCTAGATGCTTAGCTGTTTTTCCATTTGTTTGGTTCTTGTTTATTTTTTAACTATCTCTGTACATTTTTATGAACCGTTTTCTTAGAAAATTGCTGTTAACATATACAATCTCTAATTTTTCTATGCTAACAAATACCACACTGCAACAAGTATCTCTGGACCTCATCTTCGCCGTCATCCTCATCCAAAATGCACCGCCAACTACTCTGACCAACACCAAACTGAGATCTAGCTGCACTGTCTCACTGCCAAAGGAATCTGTGATATTGGCAGTCTTGATAATCTGAACACACTCCACCACTGCATTCTTCCTTAGAGGTGAGTTACTAATCCCCACAGAAGACTAAGGAATGTGCCGACAGTCAAACCTTTTAGAAGGTTTAATGACAATATTTAAGCGATGTTTTCATTCATTTTAAAGCTAACTAAAAGAATCCTCCAATCCCATTTCCCACACTAAGTGGTCTATCCCAATAATCCAGCTAGAACAGAATTCACTACTGCCACCACCTTAGACAGGTGTTGTACTGCAAACATATTTGAGGCTTTAAAAGAAAGGAAAAGATGTGGTTCCACAGCTTCTTGGGATCTCTGCAATAGTCCTGTCTCTCACTGGACGCCTCCATCCCAACACTTCAGGACATCACATGTCATCAGCATGAACAGAAGGGTTAGACGAGCCTTTCCCCTCCTCTGCTCACAATTCACAGGGAAGCTCTCACTTTCTTACCTTTAGGGCCTTGGGCCTCATCATCACTGTCCGAGCTGTCATTGCTCACGATGTGCTTTGCCGTAATATTTTCTGTGGGAAGGAGACAAAACCATTGAGGCATCTCAGGGATCAAAATTCATAACTAAATATAGGACGAGGATGAGGGAGGGTGGTGCACACTTTCAATTCCAGCAGTCGGGAGGCAGAGGCTGGCAACAGGGAACTTTACATCAATATTATAAATGGAGATTCATCAGATTCACCTGTTCTTAAAAAACTTACCGCTGGGTAACAAAATATCCCAGCAAACAAATTTAGTTAGTGTAAGTTTATCCATTCCTAGTTTTAAGGAAAGGGTTTTTTATTTTTATGACTTTATCTTCACTTTAATAATAACAACTGCTTGGTTATGTCTTGAAATAGTGTTTATGAAAGTGAATAAAGGACAAAATCCAAATCTACAAGTGATCTACAATACAGTCTCCAGAATATGAAGAAAGCACACTCACTTTAATTAACCTCTGATTTTTGCCAACACTAAAAAACATCTGTTGATTTTTCAGTATGTCAAGAATTGTATGTTTCCCTTCAAGGCAAACTAAGACCAGGAGAACCAAGGGGCACCATTCATCCTAATAAAAAGACGGCAGTAAAATCTAGTATCATCATTAGCCATCTTTTCCCAGGAGAAATGTGCCTAATTTGTAGACCCTGAATATTAGTATTGTGATCATCATTTACAGAAAAATCAAGACATATGAACTATCCCCAGAGTGACTTTTTCCTTCCTCTTTGGTTGCAAATAGAAATGACGATTTTTCTCTATTCAATTTCAAGGCACTAGTTACACATTTAGAAATCTCTTTCACAGAACTGTGTGGGAAGCTGTAAGCTCAGAAAAGCAGAGGTGTGGCGTGCAGCATCCCCATATTTCTCTCCCTATGTCTGAGACACTCACTAGAGCCCAGGAGCCTAGATGGCTACACAATAGAAAGAAAGGTTAGTGAATTCCTGAGAGCTTAAACTTACTTTTTACTGGTATCAGTGATAAACACAAAATTCAACAAAAGAAAGTACTTAAAAGCTAATGCGATTGTTCTGTCCATATTATAGCCATGACAGCACTAAATCTACCGCATGGTAGAGGGGGACAGCAAGACAAGATCCATTCCAGATGTCGTCCTTCGGGTGGCTGTGTTGCTGCCTGTATGTTCTTTTCCTTGGGAGTTTCCTTTTATAAGCCCCTGTTGTTTGGTTTTGCTCTACTTTGGCTATATTTGGTATGTTCATTTAAGAAAATCACACTGTCTTCTTTGAGAGGACATTTTCAGGGCAGGAATGGTTGACTTTCAACTCTTGTATCTTTATACAGCTCTTTTTAGAGGCAAAATTGTGCACATGGAAACCTCCTTGAGAAAGCAAATGATTTAATTTAAAGTTATTTAACTGAGATCCAGTTTACCTTAAAGTATTTGTTAAGGTAAGAGGGGGAAAAAAACCCTTCTGGGTGTGCCTTAATAGGGGGACCTCAGCTACCCAAAGGCAGAAGAGGTCCCTAAGAGTCCTGAGGCCCCTCAGTCACCTCTTCGGTTTCATTTCTGGAAATCCTTACATAATCTGAGGTAGCATGCCCCCTGCTGACCAGCAGAGCCCAAGCACACCCTATCCTGTGCCCTCAGCCTGACACGGAGCAGCCAGCAGCTGACCACTGGCCTCAAGGGGACTTCTCCACAAAGACTTCTCAGCACTGTGTGCTGTAAGCTTCTTCCTTTGGCTTGGCCAGCAGCCACTGTCTCGCCCACCTTCTGATGTGTAAATTCAACCCTAGTCTCTTCCTGCCTTAGGAGAAGAACAAATAATTAACTTGAGTTATCAGGATTATTCAGAGGAGATGGAACACAGGAAACAGGCCACCCAGCGTGGGCTTCCTCTCTGCTTTCCTTTCTCTTTTAAAAAATTCTTCACGTAATCCAGAAAGGACGGAATGACTCAGAAAAGACTGAGTGACTTCCACAAAACTACCGGCTGAAAACAGGACATCCATCTGGGCTGCAACTATTCACATTAACCAAGCAGGATTACCTCATCCTTTACTTTTGCCCAAGCTAATCCAGATCTTTCTATGAGGTCCAGATTAGGTTCAATCTTACAACCTTCCACCCTGTCTGGGTAACCTCTATTTGTTGCTGTTACTGTTACAGTGTTGGGGATCAAACCCAGGACTCTGGACACAATAGACAAGCATTCCACCACTGAGCTACTGCCCAGCCCTTCATCTTATACACTTTGATTCTGGTTTAAGCATGGAGAGATTGTGAGTTTGCATTGAAGACCACCTCAGGCTCCAGATGGTACCCACTTTGCCTGCTCCCTACCCGAGAGATGCTTGGATGACAGCAAGTACCACAAGCAACAAGTGGGCTTTCTGTTTGTTTTTAACATCATTTAGAAATAGGTGGCTCTAATGAAATAATAAAATTATTTTTCCAATACTTTCTTAAGAGTGATCCAAAAGAACAAATGACAGTCCTAAAGAGAAGATGAAGGAGCCATCAACTTCTGGAATCAAGTCCCCTTAGCAGGAGAAATAGTACTCAGAATGGCATGTGTTGCATTCCAGATCATGGTTCAGTTCCATTCTCTTATGCATATAAAACTTCATTGTGTCAGTTGCCATTGGTCATGATATCTGAAGGCCACATATTAGAAAAAAATAGCAGGGTATGCTTTTAACATAAATATACCATTAAAATGAATTGAGCATTTAAAAAATTCATTGTTTTCCTTCTGTGTTCCTAGACAGACCTGTGATATCACATGGACAGAAAAATAATAGTAGATAATTGGCTGCTCCCCTGACCTCTGATACACTGGCCTCAAACTCATTCCTTCATTTTTTTGTTTGTATTATTTCTGAGATAGGCTCTCATGTATCCCAAGAAATTTTCTAACCATGTGGTGTAGCTAGGAATGATCTTGAACTTCTCGTCCTTTTGTCACCATCTCCTGAGTACTAGGGTCACAACATGCCTGAGTTATGTTCCTAGGAATCAAATTCAGGACTTTGTGGGCTAACAAGGACTCTACCACCAGAACTACATTCTTGGATCCAAAAATTCTAACTCAGCTTTCTATGGTTTCTTCCTACTGTCCATCAAAACATAGTACTTACTGGATGCAGATTGCAAGACTTTGGGCAAGTCATGAATGCATGTTCTACTTTTTATAAAAGTCAAATTTATTAATTCAGAAAACTATATTCCTACATATCCCTGTAGTTGTCTAATGACAACTATAAACAACTAGTCCTCAATAGAGCTTGTCTACTTTTTCAATATTTACAAAACTTGTTCTTAAATTTTTATAGGATGAATTATATTTAATGAAAACCATTAGTTTTTAGCTTGCAAGACATGACTTAATTTATCTGCTTTTTAGAAATACTGCGAATTAGTGTCATAAAGGATAGACTAGCAAAATTCTAGTAAGTTAGCACTACATCAATATGTGACAGGGATGGATTCATCCCTAAAAAAAAAAAATCAATATTCCTGTGTCAATAAACCTAATCTTTAATAGGCTACCTTTATTGTCTTAAAGAGGAGTACTCACTAACAAAAACAGTGTTTAGAAATATAACAAGGAAAAGAACAGGAGATGCCCAGGCACAAACTATTCTTAGAACAGTGGGTGATCTTTGTAAATTTCACAACTGCGATGTCATAATAGGATGTAAATCATATGGACAGGACTTTTAGGAAACACTTAGATTGTTTCAACAAACACAGCTACTGATAAATTAAAATCCCTATGAAGAGTTAATGTTCTCCACATACGTATGTGTTGTTTATCAATGAAGTTGATTTTCAGTATAGCTTTTCATAAATACAAGACATTTACAATACCTAATTCCTCCTCCATTGTAGAACCTTTATTTTGAGAACCAGAAACTCCCAAAACTCTGTTGAACAATATGGAAAAGGCACTGCCCCAGACACCTAAAAGAAAGGAGAAATAGAGAATAACTTAAATTAACTTAAATTGCATCCATGTTTAAAACGAGAGAGAGAGAGACAGTGAGAGAGAGAGAGAGAGAGAGAGGCCTTTTGATCACTCACCCATTAAGAAATGCAAAGGGTTTTCTTCATATTTTTTCACAACCGTTCCCATAAAGAACTTGCTTCCAAATAGGTCAGGAGCCATAAAGGTACCATATTTTGCCATGCCAATCTCATATGGACTAAATTCAACCCAATCTAAAAGTATTTTAGAAAAAAAGACATATCATTAATAGGAACATTATACAGAGAAACACATAATTAATAATGACTGAAACAGCACCATGATTAACTTCTCTCATTATGTTAGTTAATTAAAATATTGATTAATGCCTAATACATGATACCGTGTAGTGGGTGAGAAAAAAAAAAGATGAAGACAATATAAAAAGATCCCTTCTAATTGGCACAAAATGAATACCCTTTTTATGTAAAAACTCAGACATCTTTCACATAGTCTACTTTAAGATTGTAAAACTGAAAGAAAAAACTCAGACATAAACTGTATTAAGGAAACCAAAGAAATTCAACTCTTTATGATTAATCACACCCTTGACAAAATGGGGAAGAAGTATTTTCTGTGCCTTAACTTAACATTTTTTATAATTACTTATTCTAAAGTCCCAACCATAATACAAAAGACATTATTCTGATTTCTTAGCAATACACCAAGATCAGAACTGTTAGGTACAGTGCACAACGTAACCCTGGAGCCAGAGAGTCTGGGATCAAACACTATGAAGTAGCTCACAAACTGTGCTCATAACCTGAATACATCACCTATCTCCTCAGGTCTAAGACCCTACTCTTAACAGAATGAATAAAATCAGTAGGTGGTTTGTAAGATTAAGGCGCCAGTGAACTAAGAAATGGAGGAAGTATAGGGGAAGCCACGACACAGTTCATTTAATAGCAGCCACTGTGATGCTTGTGGTCTGTCCATGGCATCACCGAATCTAACACTGATCTGCATTTTAGCAACTCCAAATGTCTGGGTCTGACTTTTGCTGTGCTGGTCACCACTCCATTGGTTTCCTTTCTTAGCATTACTGCCCACAGCAGGATTCTTACTTTAACTCTCTTTAATCATTGCCTCCCTTGATATAACAGCCCACATCTGGAAAGCCAAGTACTAGAGGGTTTATCCTTAGACATTGTCTTCCTCACCACAGGCATCATCCCCATACTCCACAGGGTGCTGCACCCTCTCCCTGGATCTCCACAGGGACTTCCTAAAATATCTCAACCCTCCCCTTTTCCCTCTGCATTCCCACTCCCCCCACAACCCCACTCCCACCTACTGGGGTCAAAATAAACTTGGAAAAACAGAAATGACAGAACACCAAGGCCAATTGAAAGCCTCCTCTTGCCTTCTCACCCTGTGACTGAAAGGCAGGTACACCCCATCTGCTCACTTCAACCAATCCAGCATCAAATTTTCTATTATTGCATATTATTGCACCCTAACCACGCAAGCCTTCCTGCTGTTCCTCAGAAGTCAAGGCCATTTCCATGGGATTCTTTACCTGCTGCTCTTCTCTGCAATTACATGGCTTCTCTTTACATTTAGTTTGAAATCTTGGCTAAAGATTCTCTGTAAAGACCCACATCATGTACTCCCTTCTCAACTCCAAGTGGTCTGTTATCACTATTTTGTTCCGTTTACTTTTCTGAAATGATACATCTGAAATATATTATTCAATAACCACAGGACAAATAAGTACACAATCTACTCATTTTTCTGTGATTGTTTTGTAGTAAACCTTAATCTGAACTCAATGTGGGACAAGGGGCACTCTTACTACATCAGTTATCCCAGTCAACTGAGAGTGTGGACACCCCCTATTGGAGAAACAAGGCTGTTTGACTATTAGAGTTCATGGGGATACTGAACTACATCCATTACGAACACAGTTTTGACTTTCAATTCTAAAACGTTTAAATGTCCAAGAAGTGTGTTGTCATCGTTTTAGAAAAAGGATCATGCTTCACATGTTCTGTTTGCTCAAGGGTGAAGAAAACTTGGCTTCCAGAGAGGAAGCTGTAAAATCATAATTGTGATGAGATAGCGTGTCTCATTTAAATCCAGGCTGAATGGCGCATCTGAAAGAGCCTGTTTTAGACTGAAGGATGTGGCATTGGAAGACATGACTTGCAGTGAAGCAGAGGCTAGTCAAGAAACTCCTGGGCCAGTGTTTTCATTTCTAGCACTGTCTTGGGAACTAACATGAATCTCCTCCCCCTTTCATTTTGATTGATCCCCACTTAATTGCTGCTGTGGGCTGACCACACTGTGATGACAGACATTTTCAAACACTCAGATCTGCCCTCCGCTCCTCGCCGAAGGCCTCCTCCTGTTACTCAGTTCCAACCCTCCAGCAGTTGACTCATACATTTCAATTTCAGCCTCTCTCCTGTATCCTCACTTGCTGATTTCCACTTCCTGTTCAGTACTTCACTCGGATGCTCCATCATCACCTCCCACGACCCTTGTCTGAAGACACAACCTCACCACCTTCCCTCCTCTCCAACTTAGCTATTTTGGGAAACTACACTATCAGCCCAGATAAATGTTCTATTGACTGACTGATGCATTGATTGCTTAGAGCTCTGTTTACTACATAAGATCTGTCCTCCAGATGTACCGGCACTGAGCATCTATCTACTTGCCTCTTTCTTGAAGAGTATCTCCCTGGTCTCAGGATCTCTTCACAGTGATTCAAGTTGAACTTGAAAATTAAAGTTCCTGCTCCTAACATCTTTACCTTCTTGGCTACCTGAATTAAGTTACCAAAGGACTTAAAAAAAAACATTTTTAAAAGATTTATTATTTTATGTGTATGCATGTTCTATCTACATGTATGGATTGTATCACATGTATACCAGGTGCTCACAGGGGTGAGAAGAAAACACAGGATCCTCTGAAACACGAAATAAGGATGGTTGTAAGTAGTCATGTGGATAGTAGGATTCCCAACCCAAGTCTTCTGCGAGAGCACCAAGAGTTCTTTAACTGCTGAGCCATCTCTCTAGCCCCTAACTGATGTAGGAGCGTCTTCTATCTATCTGTTGCTTTCATTGGTTAATTAATAAAGAAAACTGCTTGGCCTGATAGGTCAGAACATAGGCAGGCAGAGTAGACCAAACAGAATGCTGGGAGAAAGAAAGCAGAGTCAGGCAACCACCATGAAGCTCCAGCCCAAGATGGACATAGGTTAGAATCTTCCCAGTAAGCCACCTCGTGGTGCTACACAGATTACTAGATATGGGTTAAAGCAAGATATGAGAGTTAGCCAAGAAGAGGATAGATATAATGGGCCAGGCAGTGTTTAAATGAATACAGTTTGTGTGTTGTTATTTTGGGTGTAAAGCTAGCCGTGTGGAAGCTGGGTGGGACAAAAAGCAGGCCTGCCTACAGCTCCTTCTACACCTAAGCAAATGACTTTTTTGCAAAAAATACTAACCCAGTAATTTAAATGCCCAGCCCCAGCCCCAAAGCAATAACCATTTCCCATAATCATAAAACTAAGACAGCTGGAGATACAATTGTTTCTAACTCAGCACTGAAGTCTTTCTCATGGCCACAGTCTACACAGCATATGCATAAGTCCCAGGATCCTCAGTGGGGAGGGCAGGAATGTTAGTGACTCCCCAGAACAGACTTTTGGCTCTTTTCGAAACATGTCATGCTGTTCCTATTCAAAGATATATTTACCCCCAAGTCCAACTTGAATCCTATTTCAATCACCCCTGTAAAATATTTTTATGACTTTAATAAAGCTATATAATGTTATCCTATGTTATATCTACACACTTCAGCCAATAATATTTTAGATTTACATTATTAATTAGTCCAGGTTTCAGTTTTATGTCTTCACTGAGACTATTCTTTCAGGGAGGAAAAGCAATCAGTTTCATAACTAGGTTTCTGTTTTAAAGGTTACCATAAACAAGGCATGGTGATATGCATCGGTAATCCCAACAACTTGGGAATCTACGGAAACATGATATGCATGTCAAAACTTTGTCTCAAAACTGATTAATTTATTATCTTTATGTCTAGTCTATAGCCATAAGTCATACTCAGTAAAGGTAAGTTATTCACCTTTGGAAAACCTTAAATGTGGCTTTAAATCTTCACAGCAATGTAACAGAGTGGAGGAGTCAGACTATTTAATAGTTTAAACACTAATGTTCATTTGTTGAAAACCTTCCAAAGAAAAAATCGTCTAAAGTTGTTCCAAGAGTCTGGAAGAAAAACATTCTCTGGTATTCATGAAGCATAATTGTTGACAAAACTCCTATTAGCTGATTGGATTTTTCGGCAGTCTTTAGAAAATAATTCACTGATTATTTCAATCTTTCTGTTCTGTTAAAAAGGTATTCTCTCACAATAAAGACATGTTTTCCT
The DNA here is from genome assembly GCF_950005125.1 of Chionomys nivalis. NCBI lineage: Eukaryota > Metazoa > Chordata > Mammalia > Rodentia > Cricetidae > Chionomys > Chionomys nivalis. The sequence continues at coordinate 71,019,079 of NC_080090.1, read as the reverse complement.
TCTTTCTTCTTTCTATGTTTTTCTTTTCTAATCACTCAAGCAAAACTACTTGAGCATTCATGATATACAACTCAGAATGTCTTATCTGGGTGGGTACCAAATTCCCAGAGCTAATGGAAGACACAACTTGACCCTCCTTATCATAGAGGCTTAATAGTGAAGGTCAATGGTGTGTAGCATCTCATAGAGACAGATTTTCAGGCCAGACCCATTCAGATTCAAGATCTACAACTGAAGAGTAACCTGGGCCATTAGCCTCCAGAAAAACTTATTCATATTTTAGTTAATTTTTTCCTTGTCCATGGTTGTCAACTAAAAGCTCTGAGAAAATAGTTGCCAGTGTGAAAAAGGTTATAGTAATTGTGACAATAATATATATATATTTCTATAACTGTTAGGTTTATGTATAAATCAGGAATTGTCATTATAAACTCCTCCACTTAGTAAAGGTAATAAATAATGATATTTAAAATAGTGAAGAAAGTATATACCAAAGAGATTAAATGACCTTCTGGAGAAATTTCAACAACATAAAAGTCAAGGCTTACAAATTAAACTCTCATGCCCTTCTGACCTTATCTCAGTGCTTGGGGGTAAAAAAAATGATTTCCCCAGCACTGACGTCTGATGAGAATACTAGTGCTAAGGTCTCAGTCAGTCCCCAAAATTTCAAGTTTCCTCAAAAGAACAGCTAGAGGAAGGGACAATTTCATCACAGCACTTATTTTTCATGTATAACAAAGTCTTAAGTCTTCAGTATAAACCACACCCTGGTCAAAGCTATGGTCCTTGTTGCTGATGGGCATACATGAACACTCTAATGCAAGCCTCTCTCCCACTCTTGACAGCCCAGTAATTAAATTTACCACTGTACACTCTAATGCAAGCCTCTCTCCCACTCTTGACAGCCCAGTAATTAAATTTACCTGTATAGACAAAATCCTATTCATCTTTAAGCTCTTAGAGAGTGGTTTTTCTTATGCCATCTTTCACAGAACACTCTAATTTCTTAAAATGTAAAGAAATTTAATTGTGGCTTGGCACTGATGCATTTTCTATATTTTATCACATGCATGTTTCAAAACATTATTAAGAGATGAAGGGATGCAGGCAATAAGAAGTCAATGGAAATTCACCCAAAGATAACTGTATTCTTTCTCCATTTCCTTAATGCTTACTGTAAACTTCCCAAACAAAGAGCAAGCTCTTACAGGCAGGAACGAAATGCTGTAGCAAGAGAGAGGGGTAACCCTGAGAGCCGACAAATCTGTGTCCAATAAGATCAGTAATCAGATAAACCAATATGATGTTATTAGAAGAACAAAGGCTTTCCAAAGTCAGTTCTCAGTTCTGCGTAGACAGTTACTCATGCTGACTATACAAATCACACCGTGTTTCTGAGATTTTACTCGCTCTTCTGTGATTCAAAGTTAAAAATACTTACCTCCCTAGGATCCACTAAAAGTGGATTAAAATAATATATGTGAATAACACTTTCTGGAAACCATAGCACAATAAACCTTTTAATTCATATCACTAATAAATATTGGTATATTAGTGGACAAATCACTTTTTAATAAACAAGGATTATTGCATGAGAGTATTTAGTCAAGGCAAAAAGAGAGTTATATTACAAAAGGCTGATGGATTTACATCTACTAATCCATGTTGGACTTTTAAGAGCTCGATGTGAATGAAGTTATTGAGTTGTGTGTCCCTAAAAATAGTCAATGACATCCCTTGGTTGAATATGACTGTGGCTGGGATTCCCCAGAAACACAATGTAACTTTTACAGCACCCAAGAACTGAAGCTACAGAAGAAACACGTGGAACTTCAAATAAGGCATTCTGTCTTTAAGCCACAAGCATAAACATGGCTGTAACACACCAGGTATTTCATTGTCAGCAATCAGTAGAAAATGGACCATTCAGCAACTGACTGCGTTCACAATTTACTCTCCCTTTCACTGAGCTAAATGAACAGGCATCACATTCAGTCTTGTGGAATACCCTTCCCAATCAGAAAAATTACAGAACATGTATCATAACTAGCAACCGAAATTTTTTTACATAAAGAAAATCATTAGAAATCTCCTTCTCAAGGGATTTTTCTGATAAATGGGACAACATACCAGCAAACATCAGCTCTGACACATCAGGTTTGACATGGAGACAGGTGAAGAGAGGCAAGGGGCACCGAGCTTCATTGACCTTTTCCTTCAAACTACTCAAGGTAGTGCTCATTCTCTGTCCATACACACAAAATAGAACAAAATGACTTTAAATACATAGACATGGATATAGATAAAAACTGTTTGAAATACTACGTTCAAGCAAACTATTTGAATTTTTATAATAAAATTAAGTCCTATTGTTTCTGCAAATCTCTGGACTCAAAGAGACACAAAAATAAAGTTCTGTGGAAAATGTCATCTTTATTCTAAAACAAACAAATCTCTGGGGATTGTATCAACATTTATAGTGGAGGGACATTTGGCAGTCATAGTGCTGGGAACTAATTCTCGGCTGGAGTCCCTGGCACAGGATGTCCTTTCTCTCCTGCTTTATCTTCAGATGAAAGGTCACCCTTTGGTGATACATCAAGTATATTTGTTTTCTGTGGTACATTTCCTTTTCTGACTCTTACCAGACAATGGTTATGATTAGTCTTCTGTCATCTTTTTTTATCATTACCATTATTATATTACTATTATTATTTATTAATATTATTGGCATTTTGAGACAGGGTCTCTTTGTGTAAATGTGACTGTCCTGGAACTCATTCTGTAGATAAGGCTAGCCTTGAACTCACAGAGATTCACCTGGTTCTGCATCCCTAGTGCTGGTATATAAGGTATGCACTCCCAAACCCAGCATTTATTTATTTTAAAATATGCAATATGAATATCTGTTCATGTGTGGACATGCACATGTGAGTGCAGGTGCTCATAGAGGCCAGTGGTGTTGAATCCTCCTAAAGCTCGAATTATAGGCAGTTGTGAGCTGCTAGACAGTGATGATGGGAATTTAACTTAGGTCCTCCGCAAGAGTAGTATATGCTCTTATCTGCTGAGGAGAGAAAAATCTCTTCTTTTTATATTTTTAACAGTATTTTCATTCACCTTTTCACCTAAAGAGATTACCATTCATGGAGGGAATTGAGAGTGAGAATTTGACTTTTCAAAGGAAAAATATAAAAGTTCTTTCACACGTGTTAAGTTGACAATAGTTTGAATTAGTTGATGAGTACTAGTTTGAAGCAAAGAATCCTAACATCCGATGCATGTGTTTAGCACATATACTGCTGAAGAAATAAATTGAGTGGCATAGACTGTACAAAACATCTTGTGCCTTCCCCACTGTTAGACATCATAATTAATTTACATTGCCTACTACAGTTAGAAGGATTATAATTTGACCAAGACTTACATTTTGAATTAGTGTTTCTCCTATCAACATCCCAAAGATGTCAGTAAAGGTAACAGGTTGGCCAGAGCTTTTCTTCTTCCATAAAGACTCAACATATCTTTTAACTTTTTGTGGGGTGAGAAGTAAGAGGGGGTTGTGGCTAACGTTCTTCATTAGCTCTTCATTAATCTGCTCTGGGCCTTTCTCTGGAAAATCAGGGTGCGAGTACAAGGTTGACATGTACCTGTAAAAAAGTCAAAACGTCATTAGTAAAGATAAAGAGCATTCCATCGACATCTCCAAAGAAAGGAGGCGCTCTGGCACTCTCCAGCACAAGATAAAGAAAGGTGGTTAGATTTGGCTAACTTCTCTGTCTGTTTGGAGGCATTAATTTATTTAAGAAGCAAATATGTCAATCAGAAATGGCCTAGTCTATGATAGCAGCAAATTAGGGGAGAATAGATCTGCAAGAGGGAAGGAGAGTTCCCCCAGTTCTCAGGGAAGCATGAGCAGTTCTACTGTCCACTGGCCTGCCAGGAGTGATTCTCCTTATCATACTCACTGAACACGGATGACTACACTTCAGAGTCATGTATAAACTGACTTTTCTGGATGTAAAAGCAGTCAGGAAACGGATAATCTCACTTTCCATGATGCCGATCTACATGGAGAAATTGTGTTGTCCACTACTATGGGTGCATGGAATTTGTGACAAATGTTTTCCTTTCTTTCTCCCCTCTTTCCTTACCTTTTTCTCTTTTTGTCTCTTTTAAAATTATGCATTTCCAATTAGTTAAAATTCAAAACTTTGCCCAAGGTAGAACTCTGAATTCTTAAAGATATGAACTGAAGTCAAACACCCTAGAGAAGAATAAGGCCTCCTGACTGATGAAGTCTGTTGGCCACTAGATATGTGGCCACTTTGAGTGATACCAAAATCGCCATGAGCCTGGAATTTATTATCCAGATAAGAAACTTTATGTTCCTGGTCTCTTTGCTAGAAACCAAAATCTCTAGTGCTGTAGAGCTCCTACAGAGAGGTCCTTTGCTTATCTGTCTCCATTAATAAATTCTAACCTGCTTCAAGAAAAATAAACTTTTATTATTACCATTTTCAGTCTTGGTAGATAACCTGATATATGTAACAGTTTACTGCATGGACAGAACAAAACACGATGAAAGATACTCTAATTATACCCAAACAACTCCATGAAATAGCCATGTTTTCATCTATATACATGCCATCATGGCTTATCTTCTCTTTAGGAAGGGAAGTATAACTCTTACTGAGACCTGCTTTGTTTTAGGTTAGGCACTATTCTGGTTAGATGCTACTAGATCCTGTCTTAAAGATTCACAATGACTTATAAATATCCTGTTTTGTTTTGTTTTGTTTTTAAAGAAAGAATTGGCAAAGTAAGTAATAGGCCCATATAATCAATTAATAAAAAAGAATTAGAATTTAAAACATACCCTATCTTCTTGTAAGCTTTATTTATTTTTTCATTGATTTGTTTTTATTTGGTTGGTTTGTCTTCTTTTTTCAGGGTCTCTCTATTATGTAGTTTTTGCTGCCTTGGAACTCTCTATGTAGACTAAACTGGTCTCATACTGACAGATATGCACCTGCTTCTGCTTCCCAAGTGCTGTGATTAAAGACATACATCACCATACCTAGATTGGTTTGGTTTATGACCTATGTAGCTTATTCTAGCCTCGAACTGCTAAAGCTACTGCCAAAGTTTTGAATGTGTAGGCTCTAATTTTTAAACTATGTTTACAAGATTTCAAGGCTTACAAAACAAATTATTCTCACTACATAATAAATGAGAATGTACTTTTGGATTCAGAGTTTCTTAAGGACATGACAATAGGTTGAAAAAAATAAGTTAATGAATGGAGAATGAAAGATCACAAACAGAACGTATGCTTAACAACCAAAAAGAAAAGCTACTTAAATGTTTTGATCATAACAACTAAATCTATAACTGTCCCCTAACACCTGGTACATTTAAGTCATTAAAAGTTTACCATAACTCTGGTTAGTACAGCCATCAAAAAACTATAAAAGCACATCATATAGTACTTGAAAGATACAGTTTCCATCTACTTGGATAATTATCTAAAAGTCCACATCATGATTCATGAACATCAACAAAGACCCAGTGCTCTAGATCCTGCTAAGATGTAGTGGACACATATGTTGCTACAGTTGTTTATATTTAAAGACATCAGAATATTTGAAAATAAAACATCCTTTAGAGACGCTCATGTGCTCAGCTCTGAAAATATCCAGAATATAGCTCTTTCTTTCTGAGAATTTTACAAGAGAATTCTTCATTTTATTACCAAGAATAGTTGAGGATTTAGCTCTGTGGTAGAACACTTGGATACCATTTATGAGACCCTGAGTTTAAACATCAACAGCAAACCAAACCAAATAAAAAAGTCAATGCAGATAACTAAGAATAATTCTACTTCTGCCTCTATAACGTATTAAAATATATTTTATTTAACTTCATATAGATTGCATGGTTTTGAATTCTGGAAAGCTTAGTTTTAAAGTTCATGAAGGCTATACATTATAGCATCCATTTTCATACCTCTATCTACACTTCTCCTTCCTTTCATTCCTGTATTTAATGTATCCAATTTAGTCTATTTCATTATAAGAAACATTAAGTCTTTTTCTGAATGAGACAGGATGAATGTGAGCAAGGAAAGCAAAACTTCACATCAGAGATCATTGAGTCACAGAATGACTTTTTTAAAGGCCAAGTGAAAGGGGTTTGATGCGGTCATTCTGCCACCGAAAGCTGTCATTCCTTCTGTGCACAGACAGATATAATTATCCAAATTCTATTTATATTGCAGTACAACTTCTTCATCTATATTTAGCTGAATTTGGAATGAATCAGTATGAACTGTAAGAAGCACTCTTCCCAAAGGCTTGAGACACTAGCAAGATCTAAAGACTCACCTCCTCCCTTGTATTTCTCCCAACTTTCACCTATCACTGCTGCAAGAGAAAACTCTTCCTTAGTTGTTAGAGGTTGCTTAAAATCTCAGACGGTGTCTGATGAAGGTGGGTCATTTGTCGATCTGTTGCTTTCATTGGTTAATTAATAAAGAAACTGCTTGGCCTTTGATAAGACAGAAAATTAGGTAGGCAGAGATGGACAGAACAGAATTCTGGGAGAAAGAAGCAGAGTCAGGCGGGCTCCATAGCTCCAAGATGGATGCAGGTTAAGATCTTACCGGTAAGCCACCACCTCGTGGTACTACACAGATTATTAGATATGGGTTAATCAAGATATGAGAGTTAGCCAGTAAGAGGCTAGAGCTAATGGGCCAAGTAGTATTTAAAAGATACAGCTTCCCTGTAATTATTTCGAGTAAAGCTAGGCGGGTGGTGGGACGCAGCCCCGGCGCTCCCTCTACAGGTGTCCATGCTAGAAATAGAACTTTCCAAACGAACACAGTGCATACAGATGTGAGCCTACCACTCTTTTGATCACAAAGAGAATGGTTACCTTCTATCCTCTGTTTCTATCCTCCAACAGGTGAAGAAAACTCATTCAACCTCACTCTATCTCTACTTTGCATTTTTCTCAGGAAGCACTTGACTTGAGAATTTAATTTCGAGTTTACAAAAACAAAACACAAAAACCTAGAATAGTTTATTGGCACTGAGTTCATGGTCTTTGCTCTTTATCCCTTATGAAAACATACTCTGTAGAATTCACAAGGGTGAGTTAGACAGCCTTTCCATGATACCATTGTGACTACCTGGATTTGAATTTTGGCTCTAGCACTGCCTAAACATAGAATAATAGGCAACTAGTTTTTCTGTGTTGCTCTTTCTTTGTCTCCTTGGCTTGACCCAGAAGAAAATGTAACTGGTTTTCTGCATATAAAACCACCTGAAGCTCACATTTATAACACCAAGTGATAATCCCACAGATAAGTCTTTGTTTTGATCCCAATTATGCCAATCAAGTTTCTAAAACAGAGTGCCTTGGGTAGAACTTCTATAAAGCAATGAATGAAATAGTCTTATATTTACTTATGTAAGAATCACTAAGTAGTTAAATATAATTTTCAACATATTAATAATATAAGACACCTCACTGTTTCTACACAAATGGGTTTAAATGTTTAAATATTTTTTTTTGTTTTGGTATTTTGAGACAGGGTTTCTCTGTAGTTTTGGTGCCTGCCCTGGAACTAGCTCTTGTAGACCAGGCTGGCCTCGAAGTCAAAAAGATTCACCTGCTTCTGTCTCCCGAGTGCTTGGATTAAAGGTGTATGCCACCACCGCCTGGCTTTAAATGTATTATTTTTAATGCTATACTACTCCAGAGTGGAAAAATGCTAAATTCAATCCCTATCTTCAAATCCTATAGCCCACAGTGTAGATTTCAAAGTATTGGTGCCCAGCCTCTCGGATGTACTGAGTTAGAACACTTACGTGTATACGTTAAGACTTTTTATACTTGAGAATGTACCAAAGTAGTTCTTCTCAATCAAGATTCTGGATAACTTGAGAAGACCCTCCACATTGTTCTAGGAATCCTCCATGTTAGTGAACATTTTCATTCTCAAATTTATGCTTGCCAATTTAACAGAAGAGGCATTAGTACTACTCTCTATAGACATGGAGATACTTTGATTTCCCTCTAGAGGGTGATTCCATACAAATAGGGTGATTAAAATTATATATTATATAGCCCCTTCCGGTGCTACAAGGTAACAGTTTCTCTGAGGAAAAGAGTTTTCCTAAAGGCCTAGGCAAGAGAACACAGACTTACCATCACGACTTTCCTTATCTTACTCATGCCAAGTCTCCTGAATTTAGATTTAATGAGTCACAGGAATCATCCAAAAATAATATCAGAAATAATTACTTGAAGGTAGCTACAGTTACAAGAGAAGCTTTGTCCAACCTGAAATTTGATTTTGTGATCACAGAGAACTGTCTGGGAGGTCCAGGGCTACTACACATATATTTGTACTATCTCATTTATGCCAAATTATGGTCATGTCTCCGTAGAATATGAAACATTACAGAATACTGAAGTCTAATTTGTTTTTCCAAGTCTTCCTGATTTCCTTCCTCTGAACTTTTTACTTTCTTACCCATCTCTCTCAAATACGAATTATTAACGTGAATCACTCTCAACCTTGCTTGTATCTCAGGAAATGCCTCCTCTTCTCAGTGCAATTTTCCTTATGTGTGCATTCTGCCTTGCAATCTGTCTCTATGTCTTTCTTATCTATCATCTATGACATTTTACTTTCTTGTCTTTTAACTACCTCTATGTGCTGTTCCTTTTACCTCAGACATCTATGTAAATATCCAAGTCTCTTAAATTTCAAAAGCAAAATAAGTAAACCCCATAATGTCCTCAAACCCTGACTTTATGTTTTACCCTTTCTGACCAGTTTTTATTTTTCAGGTTTTACACTGCCATATATGAACTTCTACTTTTGGTTCATGTAATTTCATGACTAAAATAACTTTTATTAACTTAATTGGAGGATTCCTAATTAAAACCACGAACATTTTCCAAACTCAGGCTAGGTTGTTTCTCCAAGGTTTGACCATTCCTGACCTCTGAGATCCATCTTTTCCTTGATTCTCCTCTCTCAGGCTTTCTTGCTAATTCTATTAGTTGTCTTTCTCCTCTTTTGTCTGTCACATTTTTGGTGTTCTCAGGATTCTACACATTAAACTACCATAGCTCAAGTATCCAAGTGAAAGATCTGTGGAATCACTAACACTTGTTACACAGATATAATTTGGCAAAAGGGAGGTTGCGGAGAAGACCTGGCATCAAGGAGAAAAGCAGTTTAAGTAGTAAATGGTGACACAGTGGAGAGGACAATCAGAGAGGATTAATCACTCCCTTTAAGAAGGGCAGTATGTGTGATTATCACAACCCTGAGCTCCTAACTTCACCAGAGGAAATCAAGGAAAATATGTACCAACAAATGGAAATGGCCTGTGAGTGAACATTTATTAGAAAGATTTGAAGATGGAGGGTCATTCATGGAAATGAAATAAAAATAGTAAAGCTAATATTTAAAGAAAAAAAAAGGCAGAGCAGATATCATGCCTATTCCAAAGTGTACCCAAACTTAAAACTCTCTTACATTTCACAGGACTTATTCTTGGGTTCCTGAGAAAAGCATGTAAGAAGATATTGTCCAAATCTAGGACAAAGGAAACGACTACAGGTCTAATCCATGTCACAAACACATAACTCTACCCCAGTGCTCAAAGATTAAACATCATTTATTGGATGCATTTAAGAAAATAGACCTCTAGCTGTACTCAGTAAAGGGCAATGAGAATCAAATAAATATTGAGTGAAGAAAATAAAATCAAGCAGAAGCAAATAATAAAATTATTCGTAAGAGTTTGGACAAAAGGGTCCAAATGTTTTCACCTCATTACTCATTAAACAGGCAGGTGCGTGCTCCTTCCTCCAGGGAAAGAAGAATGACGGTTACACCCTTCCCTCAGAAGACATCAATCATGTTGAGGGCACAATGATGGTGACAAACGTGGCCTTGGGTTAGTGATTATTTAACTGCAGGATCTGGCCCAACATATTTATTAAAAATATTTTTTAAGCAACTCTAAATTATCTACATAAGAAACTTTATATAGTATGTCAGAAGCAGCTAGTTAGCTCAGTTGCTTAGAACATGGGATTAACACCATATCATACAAATAACACTCTCAGAGAGGATTGGATTTAGCACAAAAAAGTTAGAATATAGAATTTAAAGCAGGTGTATCTTGTGATGAACAAGTCACTTGGCCTATGAGCCAAATTTCTTTAGTTAAAAAAATGAAACTTATATCCACCTCATTGAATGAAATGATAGACACTTTAAGAATACTAAACAAGCAAAATACAAGAATTCGGCACATAAACTTTTCTATGGCTCAATAACCTAATCAGCCTCCCAGGTCAGGGGCAAACATATTGTAATGAGCTAATACTCTTATTTGAGACATCTAAAAAGGACCAACTACTTGATTTTCTCTCTGAAAGGATTCAGATTCTTTGGTGGGGGGCGCGTGGTTTGAGACAGGGTTTCTCTGTATAGCCTTGGCTCTCCTGGAAACTTACTCCATAGACCAGCCTGGCCTCAAACTCAGAGACCTACCTGCCCTGCCTCCCAAGTGCTGGGATAAAAGGTGTGTGCCACCATAGCTCAGCCATTTATATGATTTTCAGTGGGCTGGTATGGGTTAGACACATCAAAAGTATGTACTGTCTCTCTGGAAATGTTATATACATATATTCACGAAAGGTAAATTCACAGGACAAGAATGTTACCCATGTGGGTGTTAGAGTTATCCGCCTAGCTCAGCTGAGTTTAAACAGACTTAAAGGACTACAATATTCTGTTAAATAGCAACTAATGAGGCCTCCTGCATCTGCGCTGCCCAGAGCCATTTTCTCTCTTCTGTAGCCTACAACATCTTGTATTTTTTCCTATTTGCCCTAAAGAGGAAGATGAATACCTCATGAATCACATAGACTTAGACATGTTTTCTGGAGGAGTCCAAATCAGCAAATTATAGGAAGATTAAATTAATTATGGGTGGAGAATGCTACTCCACTACTGTCATATTTATCTGAAACCATCTTTAACAGGCTATCCTTTTATTGCATGCCCTAACGACAATTTTTGTCAAAACAGGCTTTAGAGAGTAAATGGATGACCAAAGTTTTAACTAAAGATAGGTAGTTATCATAGTAGGACATTCTTAAGCTGGAATGAAAGGTTTTAGCAATTTGAAGGTAAGATATAATTTTCTAAGTTTCTCTTTCATAATGTTTGAATTAGATAAGTTGTAAACCTTTAGAAAAATAAAATTCAAATCAACTAAAAATGTATACTAACCATGTGGAGCCGGAAAGACCAGCAATGTAGGTAGCACAATCCAAAATCCCAGATTCATACAGTGCCTTCATCACACCAGAGAATCCAACCATGGCCCGGAAACCCCCACCTGAACCCAAAATGGCCACCACAGGCACCTGGAATGAAGCAACACAGAGGGTATACAAACAGCAAAACCCATAAATTAATTAATTTCCAGTTTCAACTCTAAGGCTAGAAACAATTCACAGTCATACAAAGAAACAGGTATCACTCACATCCTAGCGATATTTAATTTTCTTCTGTGTGTTTATTTATTTTATTTTGTATATTTAATGTTTTTAAAGAAGTGTTTCATTGTAAAAATCAAGAATCAAAGTCAACTGGAAAACATGTTATTATAATAATAGTTATAACAGCAACCAGCACAGCAAAGCTCTATGCTTGTTTGCAGTTGCAATCTGAAGCTTGCTTTCAGGGGCATTGCTTCATTTGGTCCCTCAGACATCCCGAACGAGCTAAGAAGAGTAATGCTCTTCTCTGTCAGTCTCACAGTTGGCAGAAGCAATCTGTCACTTGGGCAAACAGCTTGTTTTGTAGGGCGCATTTACAGGAAGCATTTTTAACTTTGGTGACAGATCTGAAGCGAGCGGTGAGAGGCATGCGGTCAGAGGCATTTTTATTTCCATTTGAAAAGGGTTAAGTTAAGCACCCACAATATAGGCTCCATACACAGACAGCTAATAACTAGTACACCCGAGAATCACACTAAGGTACAACTCACACCAAAAGCCATGCTCTTTGCTCTTTGGCGTTGTTATAGAGATGGGAGAGATTTATTGAGGGAAATTCCCGGATGCATGGGCAAACTGCACCTCATACTCATGTATAACATCAAATAATACAAGACAATTCTGTGCAATACATGAGAAGAGATTTGGATGCTAAAATAGTCTTCTAAACAGTCATTCTGAAATAACATTCCGAGTAACAATGTGTGCATCTTTTAGTCCTGGTTGCTATTTGAAGAGAATCAGATATGAGATGGCTTTTAGGTTATATTTGGACATAACATCGTTAATACTTGCGCATAAATGTGTCAAGAAATACTTCACGTACTTTCTCTTAGAATTACAGGAAATGAACTTGCATTTACCAAAAAATCCTGTGCTTTGATTTAATCTCTCTTGATGTATGGGTTTATAAATCCTATTGTTTTTCTTCCTTAGAGAAGAAAGCTCTAAGATGCTTAAGACCTCTGACCTTCCCGTAGATTGCAACCTCTTGCCATCACAAAGGACAGCTTTCCCATGATTCTGTGTTAGGGCTCACTAAGGAAACAGATCCAAATCAATGTGTGTCTATACGGAAAGACATTCATTATAAGAAATTGGTTCACACAATTGTAGAGACTAGAAAGTTCAAAGCTGCAGTGTGGACCAGTGTGGTCCAGGCCTAGAAAAGCTGGTGGTGCAGACAAAGTCTGAAGGTAGGTGCTAGACAATTCCTTCCTGATCTCAGCAGCTCTTCTCTTAGGGAGATGTTACTCAAATTAGAGACACTGTACCAGTAACAAGCTTGTTAGTCAGATTCGAATTCCACAGCAACAATGATGAAAGAGAGCCCTATAGTTTAGAGAAATTACTTCAAGTGGACACACAGGGCATGCCAAAGGGCAGTTGATTTCAAAGGGCACCAACATGTAAAAACCGAAATTCACTTTATCTGAACAAGAAGTTGCATGTTTCCCAAAGGTTTCTGTCCCAAATTATCTAAAGCAATATCTGTTGTTTTTGTTTAAGAGTGTTTAGAACCATAAGCTTTTAGACAATTAGAAACCTTAACTATTGTGTTACTCTCCAGGCAGGAAACTTAGGATATTACATTTAACAGTTATTGTCACAGGATGTTATACAATCAACAATAGCCCCTAACAGTGTTTATACGGAACGGTTTTGTTGACTAACTACTATGCACTCCGCATATTTTGCTAGATACATCACAGTCTTGGTATTCATTTCCTTAACTCTGTAAGAGACATCATCTCAGCTGAAGCACAAGCAAACACAACGCGTGTCCAAGATTTGAACTCATTAAGGTCCTGCACTGAACGCGGCCTCTTTTTGAAAATCAAAAGCCGTCTACTTTCTCTTGTTTAATAAAAAAAGAAAGAAAGAAAGAAAGAAAGAAAGAAAGAAAGAAAGAAAGAAAGAAAGAAAGAAAGAAAGAAAAGAGGGTATAGAAGGTCAGCAAGGGTAGGTTTGAGATGTCTGGCAGGGGTTAGTGGGCATTGCGACAACATGGCTTCTCCTTTGGCATGTTTAATTGTGATGTTTAATGGACACCCTTGCAATTTAAGATGACACTTTTAAAATAATATTCTCTCTTAATGATGACTTGAGCCCTGCCAATCAACGGGAGAATGAGCAGAACCTGTAGGGGTTTATTTGGAGTTCACATTCTCTGTTGTAACTTAATTTTTATTTGTTTTTATTTTTAGTTTTTTGGTTTTCACTGGCGGGAAAGAGATGCTCATTTTAAATGTGTTTTTTTTTTTGTTTGTTTGTTTTTGTTTTTTTTTTGTTTTTCGAGACAGGGTTTCTCTGTGACTTTGGAGCCTGTCCTGGAACTAGCTCTGTAGACCAGGCTGGTTCGAACTCACAGAGATCCGCCTGCCTCTGCCTCCCGAGTGCTGGGATTAAAGGCGTGCGCCACCATCGCCCAGCATGCTCATTTTAAATGTTGAAGTGTACAAGTTGCTTTGTTACAATAAAACCAATGTGTACACACACAAATACACAGAGAGAGAGAGAGAGAGAGAGAGAGAGAGAGAGAGAGAGAGAGAGAGAGAGAGAGAGAGAGAAGTAGGATAGGAACATTCTTGACTTCTTGACTTTGATATTTTCGTAAGACAGATCTTGAGAAGAAGCCACTTCCCCATACCCAGTGAACAACTATAAAGTCCTGATGAGAAAATGAAGATACTTACAAGAAACAGGAAAACGGGAGACTAAGAAACACAAAGATATGCTTGATAATAATAGAAAAATGTTTTATGGGAATAAATGGTATTGATACAGTCTGTGGTGCAGGTTATGTCTAAGCTGATTATTTCTAACAAGAAGGGAAGGAGTAGATAAAAGTCAAACCAGAATTCTAGAAACCATCCACACTAATGTGGTCCATGAAAATTCACACTAAATGGCCCATGGACATCCACACTAATACGGCCTGTGGACATCCACACTAATATGACCTGTGGACATCCACACTAATATGGCCCGTGGACATCCATAATAATATGGCCCATGGACATATACAGTAATATGGCTTGTGTGCATACAAATTAATATGGCCTGTGGATGTATATACTTTAAGAGTCTAACCCTCTCATCTAAACTTTGTTTTGTTCATTAATAGCCAGTTATTGGTATTCCTCTGTTTTTGAAACCTGATATTTCTTTCTGTCTCCCTCACCCGCCTCCTGCCTTACTCCCTTTCCCTCTATTCCTCCTCTCTATAAATGCCATGCCAATTACTACCTAACTTTATTCGCTGATTCACACAAAATATTTACTGGGCATCATATTTTAGGAGTCATATTAGATACTGGAAATACACAAGTGAACATCACCGACACTGTATGACCCTCATCAAACTTATATTCTAATGAAGAAAGAAGACATCAAATGAATATTTATATAAGTACTTTTAGGTACCATCATGGTAAATTCTGAAAGATAAACTATGTACTTTTGCACAAAAGAAGGGCTTAATGCAGTCAACTTCGTGTTTTGAGAAGACCACTCTGAATTCTGGGTAGACAGAAAAGAGCAAAGAGGAGGACAGCCACAAGAGGACATGCGAAGAACAGTGATGTTGCTTTCAGTATTTAGGAGTGCTGTGATGGAGATACTGAGGCTCATTAGTGAGGAAATCAAAGATGCAAATAAGGAGATTAGATAAGAAATCAAAGACCCATGATGAAGCGGAAGTTGCAAAGTGAAGAGCTTCAAGTGCCAGGAGGACATCTGTCATCAGCAGCTGTGCTTGGGAAAGGTGGAGTAAGACACTGCCGGTATCTATTTGTCACGGAACTGACACAATCCAACACTGAAGGCAGATGCCCGGAGAATGAAAGGATGCAAAGCGGGCTGTGAAGAGCAGGTGTGCGTTTTTATAGAAAATATCTGTACTCAAGCGGAAGCTGACAATATAGATGGGGGAGGGGACTGGAAGGACTGAATAATTAACTACTATGGTTCCTGAAAAGGGCTTGTGACATGTGTCTGATGTGGACCTGCATTTGAAAGAACAGGAACTCTCCTCATGAAAGTAGGAGAGGAAACCACAAAGGAAAATCATGGGCTGCATGTGTCACTTTATGGCCAAAAATTAGAAAGAGAAAGATGTATGGATCTCTTATCTCTTGATTTTAATTTGTCTTTGATTAGGAGCCAAGTTACTAGCTGTGAATAGAATAATGGGCGCGCTGTAGGAAAAAAATAAAATTGCTGCAAATAACTGAGCAGCAAATAGGAAGCCTGGGATAATGAGTCAAGGGTCTTCTAAGGGAGGGATAGAGATGACCATGAATGTAAAAATTCTGCTTTGCATTCCAGCAAGCTCATTTGGCATGGCGCAGCCAGTACTCTCCCACCTTCCCACCAATGCCAGCATCCTCCACTCACATCTGTTCACTTCACACATCATTAGCTTAATCCGATTAAAAAGCTCTTGTCCAAACAAGGCTTTAAACTCACTAAAGAGCCTTAAGTGCTACCCATCTCAAATTTTATCTTCTCCAGAAGCTAACACAGTTGTCTTGATCAGTGATATAGAAATCAGAACAACTTGAAATAAAAATTATAGGCCCCAATAGTCTAACAACAGAAAACACAGATGGAAACAAAAAGAAGTCGCAGAATTGCTGTGAAAGGTGTGTTGCCTGCATTAAAAGTAAACGAAGAAAAAAAATGAGTAAATATGATAAGAAGGAAGTTTCTCCCAATACAAGTAACCAAACAAAACTAGTAACCAAACCTGTCATAAATTCCTCAAGAGATCTGTCAGGGAGACAAACAACTTACACAATATAAAAGAATCAGCTACCTTCATTTAAAAAAAAATACATAAATTTAAATGGAGCCTTCACTTTCCCCTTTGTTTCTTTTTGGCAAAAGTCCCCCATAAGCAGCATTGTATTTTACAGTTAGTTGGCTTCACAGTAATCAAAGCATGCCAACATTAGCAATGGACGTCCCACCTCATGGCTCCCTGAAAACATAGCTGGAAACCTGCCATCATTTGTGGCATATGGGTGTTCATCAGGTGCCCTTCCTAAGTTGCTGTATCTTGTGACCAAGTGTACTTTACCTTTAATTCAAAATAACACTGAAACCCTGTGTGTGTGTGAAAGTGTGCCTACTTGTGAATTTTATGAATAAAATTGTGCTACCTTAAAATATTCAACTAATAATAATTCAACTCATGAAAATAAGCCAAGAATTGTTCTATCACTAACAAGAAACTTCATCATTCTTCATCATTGCCGCAGATTATCTTCATAGATTTCATTTGTGGAGATAGACTGGTAGAACAGAAAGGAAGGCAGAGACATAGGGTATATTAGGTAGACAATGATGATGAAGAGAGGGAAATGGATGGATGAATGGATGGATACATACATACATACATACATACATACATGATAGATGATAGATAGATAGATAGATAGATAGATAGATAGATAGATAGATAGATAGATAGATAGATAGATAGATAGGCAGACAGGCAGATATGCAGACATGCAGGCAGGCAGGCAAATGAAAAAGATAGATTATCCAAAAAGATTATAAAATATATTACTGAATATTCACTCAAATTTTAAAAAAAAGTTAGAGTAAAATTCAAATATTGTACCATCAATAACTGTTTTTAATTACATTATTCTAAACTCTGTATAAGTAGAAGTCATTTTTTGACTACTTGGTCATTTTTAGATGGTATTTTGCAGGTCTTTGCTCTGAAATATGAAGAACTAAAACACTTTTTATCTCCTCTTTTAGTTTGCAACTCAAGTCAGTTAAGGAATGTTGTCAAGTTAGCTAGAAAAAAATCTTACTTCTATATACATTTCTTGAGGGTGTTTTTCTAATAAAGGTTAGTAGTCATATGCCTTATTTTTAAAAAAATGAATAATGTATTGAAGACTAAAGAGTTGGGCCATGAGTTAAGAGCACTAGTTGCTCTTCCAAAGTACCCAGCTTCAATTCCCAGAATTTACATGACAGCTCACAACCCTCTGTAACTCCAGTCCCAAGGGATCAATCTGAAGCCCCCTTCTCATCTTCATGGGAGCTACATGCATGCAGTGAACAGACACCCATGCAGACAAAACACCCAAACATATAAAATAAAAATAAATGGGGAAAATGCTAATCCTGTATTAGAAAATATAAATTGTGCTCCATCTACACAATGAGAAGCTGTTCATTGGTGAAAGAAAGAAAGAAAGAAAGAAAGAAAGAAAGAAAGAAAGAAAGAAAGAAAGAAAGAAAGAGGCTACTAGATCATGCAAAGATGTGGGACAAGATGGAATTTACATTATTATTATGTGAAATAATCCAATCTGATTCATGTTAACATGACTTCATGTTATCAGCCTTCCCCTTTACAAGATTATATAATATAGAAGCAGGTAAAACTATACGGAAAGAAGAAAGATAAGTGGATGTCAGAGGTTATGTTTGATAGAGAATTAGCCATGTGGAAGACAATGGGTGGCATTCAAGACAACAAAGCTATCCCCCAATACTGTACACATGGGCCATGACATAGTTTTCAAAACCCATAAAATGTACATTAATTGCAAACCCTTACATAAACTACAGACTTTGGACAATTTTGCATCAATTGCAAGGATTATGCTAACAAGAGCACTGCTCTGATGTTGGGTGTTGAGTCCAAGATGTGATGTTAAGTGTCTTGTTAACTCACTCGGTTCAGAGACACCCAGACAGAAGATTAGTAAAACAGTACTTCTCCATTCATCTCTGAGGATGGTTTCCAAGAAGACTAGTGTTTGAATCAGTGGGCTCCATAAGATATGCCTTCTGTCCTCTATGTGAACTGGCATGGCTTGATATGGATCCATGTCTTATTGCCATTGGGTTCTCAGGCCTTGGGTCTCTGAGACATGACACCAGTACCACCATCCCAGCAATTCTAATCCTTAGGCCTACAGCCCCAGACACAGCCCCAGCATCAAATCCTCCAGATGCAGATTAAGTTATATCCCCGATTTCCTTGGATTTCCACCTTGTAGACAGCATATCAAAGGACTTTTCAGCTTCCATAATATACATGAGCCAATTTCTATTATATTCTATTAAATCTCTCTCTCCCCCCTTTTCTTTTCTCTTCCCCCACCCGTCTTACACACACACACACACACACACCTACACACACACACACACCTTTGGTTCAGTTTCTGAGACTAAGAGGTTATACATATGTGTGAATGGAAAGCATTAGGGAATTATCTGTGTCTTCTGCTCGGTTTTTTTTCTGTGGCACTAACACTGTTTTTAAAGTCAAATTAGAGATAACTACTACAGCTGATGATTATTACCAAAATAATCAGCATTGGGTTGAGCATTCTCAAAGTCTTTTCATTTTTGAAGCACCTATCCTGCCTCACAAGCTGAAGAAATCATGCCCATATTGAGAAATGCATCGGAAGAAATCAATAAACTTATCATTAGGCTGTAATGGCATTTCAAATTTCCCAACTCACATCACGTGTGGAATAGAGCCCCTCACTGTCCTTTGGACCCAGAAGTTTCTTCATGCTCTCCTTTATGTTCTCTTTCCTCTGCTGCCTGAAAGCTTTCTCCTCATCACACAGCGCCATGCTGAACCGTAGGTCTGGGCATGAACTACGACAGAAAACAGAGAGATCAATGAGTCACAGCTCCCAGGAGCCTTACTATGCAATAGTCAATCTCTGAGGTTCTCCAAAACTGCATGAATACTGCTGGCTGCTTCCCTCAAACGAGTCCCAGGAAACAACCTTAGAACTATAGAACAAAATGATAGCTACCTTAAAACGGTTTTGTTTTTTTGTGCCCCATGGCAAGTAAAGATCTAGGACTGAACTCGAAACAGACGGAGCAAAGCAAATTTAGCAACCTGTATTCAGAAGCGAACAAATTTAAAATATTTTCTTAAAAAACAAGTGATAGTTAAGGGCTGGAGAGAGAGTTCAGAGGTTAAGAGCACTGTGTTCTCTTCCAGAGGTCCTGAGTTCAATTCTCAGCCATCACATGGTGGCTTACAACTATCTGCAATGAGATCTGGTGACCTCTTCTGGCAGATAGGCAATGCAGACAGAACATTGTGCACATAATAAATAAATAAATCTTTAAAACAAAACAAAACATTCATAAATATAAAAATTTTAAAAAGTGATATTTAGGAAAAATAGATGAGTTAACAGTCCCCAGTACATTGTGAAATGGTTTGTGTGAGATGTCCCTCCTAGATCTTGGACATGAATACTTGATCCTCATTGGGTGTCTGTTTGGAAGATTATGAGGTGTGGCTGTGCTGGGAAGAGTATGTTATTCGGCAGTTTTGAGTTTTCATGCCACTCCCACTGTGTTCTCTACTTTCTGCTTATGGTTGGGGATATCAGCTCTTAGCTGCTGCTTCAGCCTCCTGCCATCTGGTACCTCTGCTCCACCATCATAACCTCTGACCCTTTGGAACCATAAACCCAAAACAAATGCTCTGCTGTAAGTTGCCTTAATCATGGCACTTTATCACGGCAATAGAAAAGAAGCCAATATATTCTGGATATTAGGACAGTAAAGACTTTCAGAAAGAAAAAAAAAGACTTTCAGAAGTGCTTCAATATAGAAAATTGTTTGTGGCTTTGGTACAGCACTTTAAAAGCTTAAATGGACAAGAGTACTTCCCTTGCTCCTGCATCCCCATCACTCCAGCATCTAACACCCACTAGTATCACAAAGCACTTAACTCCCAGGAAGCAGGCTTGCAGAGATAATGTCTTAATTAATTTCCTTGTTTAATGGAGGACTCTCTTGAAAAGGGAAGTGCTTCAAACAACACAACTCCAGGTAACCACAAGTGCAGGAGCATCTACAAGACATTACACTATTCCTTTTGAATAGTGGCAGCCACAATTCCTCAGAAACTTATACCCATTAAAAACCACATTGAACATAATGTATTATGACATCTATGGAAGAAATTATTAAACATCATTTATGGCCTATCACCAATGGGAAATGGGCTTTAAAAAACCACACAATTGTTTCCATGGGAATAGATGTGTTACTAGAAAGAGGGCCCTTGAAAACAAGCACTAACTCTGACAACCATTCCCCAGCTTCCAAACTACTGTAAAAGTAAGAAAAGAATATTACAACTCTTCTTTTTGGATTTTGAGTAGCTAGCTGAAGGAGACTATTAGGAAACTATTATGTATTCAAAGCTTTAGGAATTATTTCACACATAAAGAATTCTCTTTAACAATATCACTCTAAATATTCTTCATCTGATTAAATAAATGAACTTACCAAACTTCAAGTGACATTTCCAGGATCATTTCAGTGACCTATAAAAGGAATATATTAACTAGATGAGGTTTTAAAGCATATGTGCTTGATATAATAGAAACAGGCAAAATGAAATTTAAATGATTAAACAAATAAAAAGGAACAGAAGAAAAGCAGATATTTCTTTATATACATGCTCATCAGTTTTTGTCAGTTATTATATAGCTCTACATGATAAATTATTTTAGCATGAATTGCCTCTGCCTGATTAGTGGTGTGATAGTTATGGTGATAAAATCAACAACTTTAAATTTGGATCTGAGGCCCAACCCACAGAAGGGAAATCATGACTGGTACTGCCAACCTGGTCAAAAGCTGGGGATGTCATAGGCACTGGGGAAAAACTAAATGGGCAGTGTCTAAACATTTGTTTCTACCCATGGATTAGTGCTCCTGGACAGCCTTGTCTAGGGAAGCTTCTATTTGCAGTGAGCAACAGTTAATGCAGAGACCTATAACTGGTCAAAGTATTGGAAATAAGTGATTGTGTTGAATGCTCAGCTTAGGATGGACCATCCATATTACCTACTCCAAGTCCCAGAAATCATAAAAAAGGGGGGGTTGGAAAGAAAATAAGAGCCATAGCATAGGAAGGAGTTCTGTGAAACACCATCTTCTGTCCATTGTACGGCCACTGCACTTACGAACTCACAGAAGCTACAGTTACCTGTCCAAGACATGCTCTAGGTGGGACCCCTCCATATTCCATCACAGATAAGGGAGGAACTCATTAGAACCACCCCTCTCTGAGGAGTTACTAGCAGTTAATGGGTGCTGGAGGGTGGGAAATCATTTTCCTCAATGGCCACCGAAAAGTTACCCATACTTGAGTGAATAAATTCTTAGCCGTGCACATGCAAGCAACCCTCTTTAAACTCAGTGCACTACAAAAACAAATGAAAAAAATAAAACAAAAAATAGGATGAAAAATAAGGTGTTCCAGAAGGAGTGGAAGGGAGAAAAAAAGAAATGGGATGGGGCGAAATTTTAAAAATCTATTATATACATAAATGAAATTGTTGAAGAATGGTAATTTCTTTTAAAAAGTAAGTAATGCCTCTGCCTTATTGTTTACTTCCTGCACTGAAATAAAGTACTTGGCTCCATGAATTATTATTCATAAAACATAAAAGTGACTGAGATTCAAAATAAGGTTAACACTACCGTAGTGAGCACTGGTTGGGAGTTGCTTAAGATTGCAGATTCAATGTCCACCATGGCCAAGAAACCAAACAAACCCTGTGTGGAAGCTCAAATGTGCATGTATGCAACATGTGAGACTGGAATGGGTACACTCATACCTGCTGGTACCCAGATTCAGGATCCAAGAATCATCTACCAGTGCAATAAGGTGAATCTAGATTTTACTTTCCCATGAGTACTTTTGAGCCAACCAAACTGTATCCGGTCAAGCAGAGAAGTTTAATTTACCTTAAAAGGAAGTACATAATATTCACAGAGAAAACATGCATGAAAAGTGCCTTTCCAGAAAGTACAATCTCTGCTCTACTGAAAGACCTCTGATAATAGTTAGTACTGATGACATCAGTACTGAACAATGTCCCTGAAGAATCAATGGGAAAATATCCTGAAAGTTGCTGTTTAATTTTAAAATTGTGCTATTACTTTTATTATACTAGTTACCCTAAGAACATAGATTGGAGAGACTACCCAATCATTACTATAGAACTATGATTTGCTTCTTGAAATGTGAAGGCCCTAAGTTTAGAACCATCAAAAATTACAAGATTTGTTACCTCTGGGGTAAAAGGTATGGGAGAAGACAGGTTTAAAATAAGTTTACAGATGATTCTCAGTATGGGCTTTATGAGTAATAGATAGTAAAATCTGTATAAACGTATGTTTCAGAATGAACTGAACTTAAATAGGTTTCTACTACTAGTTCACTGCAGAGTATTTGGAACTGATGGACTGATGGGTAATCAATGAATATCTGTTGAATGTTCATGTGATGTGGAGTACATCAGGCAATCTTGTCCTGTCAAAAAAGCATCCAATAACTAATAGGAATAAAATCATGGGATGGTCTGACTCAAAGAATAGTTTTCTGCCTGACTTTATAAATCATAATTCATGAAAAGAGATGTAGCTATTACTTTTACAGCTAATAAAAACACTCTAAAAATTCTAGGATAAAGGGAATTACACATTGCTGGATGAACTGTATTTCATTATAAATCAAATTTATTATAAAATAATTACTATTTATCAGTGGGAACAGTGCCTAGATCACATCCCTGTCCATTTCTGACTTTGAAATTTCGACTGGAGTCTTTCCCACAGGGTACTTGGAAAAGGCTTTATACTGAATAATGTTGTCAGGGTTATTAAGTACAATCAATCAGGCACAGCAGGCACAAATTCTGTTTTATAGTTGCTGTTGCTGGGTGTTGTTTGTTTGTTTTTTTGAGACAAGATCTCACTATACAACCTAGGTTGACCTAAAATTGGAATTACAGCTGTGTCCTACCTGGGTATATATTCTGTGTTCTCAAAGAAAACTAAATAAATGTTTTCTTTGAGAACAAAATGGAATTAAACTTAATGTATGTCTCTCCAGGGGGCCAAATCTCCATGGATAAATGGATAGGAAATGAGCTATCTTATAACACTCTGTTGCAAAGTATAACTCACGAGAGTAAATATTTCATAAAAAGCTGAATTTTCAACTGGTACGTACTGAACCAACTTACATATTAAAATATTCAATGCTTGAAGGTATCCAGTGCCTCATTGCTTCATTGATTTAATATACAAAACAGAAATTGGGTATGCGATGTTTATGATTATATTTGTGTTCCCAGGAGAATACCTTTTCTATTCATGGTCATCAGTATTTTTTAAGATGTTCCTAAATAGAGGACAAAACTCTTAAGGGAAAGGCAGAATAAAAGCAGGCCCAGGATATTTCTGTCATCTTGAACATCTCAGAATGTGTTGCTACGGTGCTCATCACGGATCAGACCTTCACTTCCTGGTGTTACCCAAGTGGACCACAGAGGCTCAGAAGGAAAGTTTTCCCTGCCCCACCTCCCCCGACAATGCAGTATGCTCAGACTTGCTGGGAAACCTGATAGTCACAATTGCTACATCTCCTACCTGGAACTTGTCATTCAGCTAAAACGGTCCCAAAAATATGTACTTCCTGTGAGGCATTAAACAACGACCAAAGTTTTCTCCCAACCAATACAAACAGCTCTTCATGGGGGGTTCTAGGTTGCAGGTCAGAGCATTAGAAATCGGGGTGGGAGGGTACAAATCTCCCAGGTAGCCCCCAACCCTGTGATTAGTAACAAGGAGCCAAAACAAGTTAGAACTCCAACTCCTCTGAATTACAGACATAGAAACCAGGCTGCACCAACTACGCATTCTTGTGGAAACTAAAAACCTCTTCTTTGTATTCCACTGTGTAGAAAAATTTTTGACATCTACCATGCAACATGTTCAGTCAGAGAAAGCAAAGGGAACTGGAGTAGAGAAACTACTGTTAAAACTGTTTCAGACTCTAACATAATTTTAAATGTACCTAAGACATTGATTCTCTTGAACATGTTGAAAGAATGAAGCTACAAGAGCAAATGTAGCACCTGGGAACAAAGAGGCACTTTTAAGTTGTTACACTGAAAAGATTCATACAGTCAAATATTTTAAGCTGACATCTATCCTTGAATAATGAGTTTTTCAAGTATTTTATAACACAGTACTTCCATATTTTGATATTTGTATTGTTTCATTTCAATAAATCATTAATTTCAAAATCTGATCCCTGGCCTGTTCATTCTCCTTTATCTCTTCTAGGTAGAAACAAAGGCAAAAGACTGGCACATTGAATCGGCAACTGGTTTCCTATGTCAAGGAAAGGACAATGAGATTTTAAGTGCATTTGCATTTACATGACCCGTGCAAGACAACAAAATGAAAATTTGAAAGTTAGGAGTCACTTTTACTAAGAATCATGCTGCCATGCCATGTCTGTAATTCCATCCCATGGAGAATCAAATACAAATTTGCCAAGCAAGAACATTCTGAGTGAAGACTGGGGACTGTAGCTCTGTCAATGTAGAGCAGGCTACAGCTGTAACGAGGGGACACTCATAAATACCATTTCTAATATATAAAACTTGACTAACATAAAATTTCCTACCAGGAATCTTCTATGACTCAAGAATTCGGGACAACGGTTGCCCAGAATACACCCTAAGCAATCTTTAAAGATGAAGAAACTATACTGCTTTTACCTGTGGCTTGTTCCTCTTTATTCCCTCTGACCTCATAATTCCTCAACTTATCCTTTTACCAAATGTAGACATCAGTGGAATTATGAAGAGCCAGTTAATAAGTGGCTTTCATATATTAACCCAGGTTTCTTAGAACACTGCCAGCAAGCCACTTTTCTCTCTGTTGTAATCCTCGGTCTCTCTAGCTTTTGTCAATTAAACTTTAAGATTTTCTCTATTATTGTCTAAGCAACTCCCAGGTTTTCAGTCTTTCAACATAAGTAAAATTATTCAAATATCTGTGGCTAGGTAGTATACTATGGTGTGTAGCTGACTATCTTTTACTCCCTTGATAGAACTTACTGCCCAAGACAGGGGCCCCACGAATACAGAAATATTTTAAAATACCCTGTAATTCAAAAGTTATCTATTATGGAGAAATGAGAGGATTTGTGCCGGGGTCTATTGCTAGTACCCGAAAATAAAAATGCATCTTCTTAAAGCCAGAAATTGTTTGGTCTACGTTTGGACTATATCCAGCATAGAGGCTACCTGATACTCTTGACATCTGTCTTAGGTAGGACTGCTATTGCTGTAATGAAACACCATGACCAAAAGCAATCTGGGAAGAAAAAGGTTAATTTCACCTTGGACTTCCAGGTAACAGTCCATCACTGGGGAAAATCAGCAGGAAATCAAACCGAGCAGGATCCTGGAGGCAGGTGCTGATGCAGAGGCAATGGAGGAGTGCTACTTACTGTCTTACTCCTCCTACCTCGCTAAGCCCACTTTTTTACAGAATCCAGGACCACCATCCCAGGGAGGGCATCACCTACAATGGGCTGGGCCCTTTCTCATCAATCACCAATTAAGAAAATGCCCTGCAGTCTTGCCTGCAGCCTTATCTTAGGGATGTGTTTTCTTAATTGAGGTTTCCTTTTCTCAGATGACTTTTGCTTATGTCAAGTTGACATAAAACTAATCAGTACATCCAGCCGGTGATTCTCAGACTTTTCATGAAATCCTGTCATCAATGTAGGATAGTGTGTTGCTAAACCTACTAAGACAAAGGGACCATAAACCAAACACATTGAATGCACCTCCCCCCCCCAGCTCACTTTAGATTAGCCAAACAGTGCCCTTATAAAGCAGTGGTTGTCTTGTTGCTGATGATACAGTAGGGTGGAAATGGTGGTGCCGTTTTCCCACTGTTAGTCAAAGAAAACAGCAAATTCTAAAAAATTTGCGGCTACAGCTCAGTGGTAAATCCTTGCCTAACATATCTAAGCCCTGGTTTCCATCCCCAGTGTTTATTTTTTTAAAAAGAAAATTTTAAAAGTATGACTTCCACTAAATGTATCACTTCTGCATACACTGCAAAGCCAGAAATCCCTGCTGATCATCATAACCTGGTCCTCTGCAGTATCTTGATTTTTCTTCAAACTCTACTTTGTCTCCTGAACTTACCTAACTTAGAGGCTCAGAGTGTCAGAATTCACACAAGGCACTTCCTCAATAAAATTACCCTGACACTAACAACATCCTGAACTCAAGGTCAAAACTCCTATATTGCTTTAAAGCTTTTCCCCTATCTCTTCCAAGGAGCTCATTTTCACGTCATAATCATGACTAAGCAACAACGAAAGCAATCGGCCAAAAGTAGACAAACGGCACATGAAACATGGCTATTTCTAAGCAATAATACTAACTTCCAAATAAAGACAGAAAATTAAAGCATAGTGCAAACCTGAGGCGCTAGTATTGGCCAAAACAAACATGCTTTATCTAGAGAATAGGATTTCTCTGACTGACTTCCAAACTGCAGCGTTTTCATGGTTTGTTTGAAGTGGGCTACTTTGTCTATACACATCCAACTAACTTCTAAAGGATCTAGAACAGTGGTTCTGTCTGTGGAACCTGACCTCTTGGGGGTCAAATGACCTTTTTACAGTGGTCACCTAAGACCACCAGAAAACAAGGATAATTTACATTATGATTCATAACAGTAGAAAAATTACAGTTATACAGTAAAAACAAAAACAATTTTATGGTTGGTGGTCACCACAGCAAAAGGAACTTTATTAAAGGGTCACAGCATTAGGAAGGTTGAGAACCACTGACTTAGATCTTTTTTAGATCAAAATTAGCTATCATAACCTAAACACTGTATTTGATAAATTCAGGAATGAGTGACTAGAGTAATCTAAATCATTTTCAAACAAGTATCTGCTAAATTTGACTCTACCCGTGTGTCAACAATAAGTTTCTTTAGTTGGATAAGTTTGATATCCAGTTAAATGAGTTATAGGAAGCACATGGTTCATTTGTAATAGCCAGAACCTGGAAACAACCTAGATGCCCTTCAATGGAAGAATGGATGAAGAAAGTGTGGAATATATACATATTAGAGTACTACTCAGCGACAAAAAACAATGACATCTTGAATTTCGCATGCAAATGGATGGAAATAGAAAACACTATCCTGAGTGAGGTAACCCAGACCCAAAAAGATGAACATGGGATGTACTCACTCATAATTGGTTTCTAGCCATAAATAAAGGACATTGAGCCTATAATTTTTGATCCAAAAGAAGCTAAATAAGAAGGTGAACCGAAGGAAAAACATATAGTTATCCTCCTGGATATGGGAAGTAGACAAGATTGCCAGGCAAAAAATTGGGATCTTGGGGGTGGGGTGGGATGGGGGTAAGGGGAGATGGGGAGAGAAAAGTGAGAAGGGGAGGATGGGGGGGAACTTGAAAAAATGGGATGGTTGGGATAAAGGAAGGGTGGATATGGGAGCAGGGAAGTATATATCTTAATTAAGGGAGCCATCTTAGGGTTGGCAAGAGACTTGAACCTAAAGGGGCTCCCAGGTGCCCAGGGCGATGTCCCCAGTTAGTTCCTTGGGCAGCTGAGGATAGGGATCCTGAAATGGCCCTATCCTATAGCCATACTGATGAATATCTTGCATATCACCATAGAACCTTCATCTGGCGATGGATGGAGATAGAGACAGAGACCCACATTGGAGCACCGGACTGAGCTCCCAAGGTCCCAATGAGGAGCAGAAGGAGGGAAAGCATGAGCAAGGAAGTCACTTTTAGTTAAATTAGAACAGTTACAACTATAATGAAAATATCTAATATGTACCCGGTGGTTTCTGGACCATGTACTGTTTCTCAGTATTAACCTACTTAACCATGACCACAGTGCTAAGAGGTGGGTACTAGATGCAACCCTGCTTCATAGATGAGGATGTGAGGCGTATATAGCATCACTCAAAACTGTGGACCCAGCTCTAGAACTGGCTCTACCCTCAAAGCCCAATGTTTTGGAGGAATTTGAGCAGTAGTCTAGGTAAGAACTTTCAACAGCAATTCCAGTTTTCCAGCTCAGCAGCCCTCACCCCTACCAAGAAACTGCTTGACTCAACTCTTACACATTAGAGCTGATAACAGAGAGGCTTCCTTGTGTCTGCCACCCTGCATTGCTATCGTCAGTTTCCAGGGAAGCACTCTGCTATTAGGGCCTCCACCTTTTTTTTTACACAGTCTCAACACTTGGTATCTTTACACCATAACTTTTTCCTTGGTAACCCTTTCTTAGGAAAAAGCCTAACCTTGCTGGCTCTCAGTTTCCTCTTACCTGGGTACAAACCTATTATGACTCACTACCCAAACTGGAAATGCTGTGTCAGTTCTTCCATCTTGCATGTACGTGCTGCTGGGTTCTGACCTGCTGAAACTGTTCTTCCTCCATGCATCAAGTCTCTCTTCATTATCCTTAGCTAGAAATGGGATTCCTGAACATGTTGTGCCCATCCAAGATGATGGCTTCCCTGAGGCAGTTCCTAAGGTCATTCTGATGAGGACAGTCCTCTACCCTGAGAGTGAGTCACGCTGGTCACATTTTTCTTCAATGAAAAGCCGAGCCTTTGATGTCCGGGCTACCCACAATGGCTGTAACATATTGCTGTCTGTCCCTTTGAGACCTAGTCTCTTGTCCTTCTTTATTTCTCGGCACTGGAGCCATCCTCCTTGCAGTTACTTAGCCTGCCAGACAGTCTGGGCCTCTAGACTACATTAGTCAGTTTACTGTTATTATAATCATGGTAGCTAGGTATGTTATAAAGAACATACGTTTGCATAGATTCGCTAGTTTCAGAGGTTGAAAGGCCAAGTGAGGATGCTCCAATTAAGGCCATGACAGATGGTATGGAAACAATTGAAACATCCAGAGATTATGTCAGGAACAAGGGACCAGAAAGTGCTGAGGCACCAGTTGTGTTCATTTAAAAATTCCTCAACTCCCAAGGATGGCCAGCATCAATCCCATAATGACATACCTCCCCCCATATGTTAAGAGTTCCAATCTCCCACCTATCAACAGTGCCATACACTCTTAGTTCTGGACTCCTAAGAGGACACACTGAAACCATAGGAAGGGTCTTCCTACCTCAGATCTCTTCTGCCCCAGCCTCTGAGATCCCTTTCTCAGCCACATTTTCTAGAGTGTCATTTGCTACCCTCTTTACCTCGCACATACGCAACCCCTTCATTCTTCTTCCCTGGCTTATGCAGCATTTGCTGTTCTCACCAATGGAAGCATCTCTCCCTGTTTTAACTTGCATTTCATCTGGTTTATTACACAGAATATTAGCTCTGTAAGGACAAAGATGCTTGCTTGTTTGCTCATGTTTGAAATCAGTAGCCAAAGAGTGGCTTCGCATTACTGGGTGTTCCGTAGTTATTTGTGAATAGATGGAAAACAGATGACAAACAAACACAGCAGTAAAATGTTCATTACAGAACGTGACAGCATTTGCAAAGAATGAGCAAACTAATAAATGAGTGGTTTATTTCTTTAACCCTAGGCACATATTTTCTTTACTAGGCACATGGTACTCAAAACGATAATGTATAGATCCTGAATTGTACTCACTGATATACTGAAGAGCTTAGTGGTCAAGCATGGCGCTGTCTGCCATCTGTTTATAAAAGTACCAAAGGGACCAGCTGATGGATGAGTGAAGAGATGAAGTGTGCAGCAGACATATGCATCAGGGGATGCAAACCACAAGACAAGATGGCAGTTTTGTGTCTGCTCACTGTAGAAACGTTTGAGGGTTTTATATTTGAAAAACTTTAGAATAAAATCTGGGGAGGGGGAGGAATTAGAATGCTTTAGAGAGGCCTTCTTTCCTGGCTGTATGTACCAGAAACTTCAGCTGCGCAGTTGTCAGAATGGTTGGGGGTGTTGTTGCTGTATTGTTGTTGCTTTGTAGTTCATCGTGTGTGTGTGTGTGTGTGTGTGTGTGTGTGTGTGTGTGTGTGTACATATGGTCTCCTATACATGCCACAAGCACTTTCATGCGAAGGTGAAAGGACAGCTTGGGGAAGTTCCTTATCTCCCTCCATCATGTGGTTCTTGGGTCAAACCCAGGTTGTTAGGCTTGGCAGCAGGTGCCTTTACCCACTGAGACAGCTCTCCAGCCCTTTTTCTTTATTTAAGATAGGATCTGTGGAGGCCACTCTGGCCTGAGAATCATTATCTTCCTGCCTCAGCCTCCCTAGTGCTCACAATTCCAGCATGTGCCACCACACCCAGTTCTATTACGTTGCTTTGTGGAATTTTCTTCCTGATATGTATCACTAGCTAGTGCTGAGTGATTATTCATTTCCTCATTGTTGCCTGTCTACCAACCTTACGAGAATATGAGGACACAGCAGCCATGCCATTTGTTGTGTGCTCATCATGAATCAAGTCACATGGAACACACAAGCACATCACCTGCTACTCATCATTGTACACATGGCTATCTACTTTTCCAACAGATTCTTGCATTTCTGAAAAGGACCTCTGTGCTTCTCTGATACTTAGCAAGTTTGGGGCATACGTAAGAATTCACATTCTCCTCATAGTAAAGCTTGTCATTGCACTGACAAAATGTGAATTTTGAAATTACATAACATGCAAACGAAAGAGCTTTTCTCTTGCTCTTTTTATTTTTAATATCTGTGAAACAAGAGAATGTACAAGTTTCTTTGGGAATGCAATCAAAATAAAGTAAGCCAGAGAGCAGCGTGGAAATAACGCGTTCTAAACCCTCATTTTAAGGGTGGAAGTGAGGCTCAGAGAAAGCAAACGATAATTCAAACATGTGGAAGGAGAACAGTGACCAGACAAACAAGATTCCAGGCTCCAAATCCCCAAATGGCTGGAACTGTCCCTGGGAGTCAGTCCATGTCCAATTGGAGGTCCTTGTTGAGTCTCCAGCTGTCTCCTGGCCATAGACACCACTCTGTGTTGAGTCAGATTAACTTTCAGATGCCAGAAGTTTGAGGAAACTTGGACTAGTAATGTCTTGGCTTGTAATTTTTGTACTTTTTCACCAAGGCTAAGTGCTTTTCTTATACCATATTGTCACATTCATCTTCTTGGTTTATTGAAGTCTGCACTCTCCGAGCATTCCCTGGTGGCTCGTTCTGTCTTACACATCTGTGTGAGCAGTACAGACAGAAAACCACCCACCTAGGGCAGATCCTATCTCAGGAAATGAAGAGGAAGGCAAGGCTCCCATAGGGCACTCCCACATAATTCAAGGAAGAGCCCCAGACTCTTCCTTCAACCAGCAATCCAGCAATTCTCCTTCTCCTAACGACCACCCCAGCTCATCAACTCAAAGGATTGACTTCAAATACAAACCACAAAGGACTCTAGAGAGAGAAGTCATGAAAAAAAAAAAAGAAAGAAAGAAAAAAAAAAAGCTCTTTGGCTAACTATGTCCCAGACACACTACGCAAAGCAATTACATAACCTACTTTGAATTCAGGAATGTAGGAAGCCTCTTCAGAGCTCGGGGGTTATACAACTTAGCCGTAGGACATGACGGAAGGGGGTGGACCATATTCTTTTTCTCTATAATGTCTTCTTTCATAATCAGGTTTTGGATCAGGTATTGCAAATAAAAGAGCTGTTTTGGAAAGGCTACCCCATGCTTACAATGCTCTCTAAAGACCTGTATTGAAAGCCCAGGCAGGACCACGATGTTCTGACCACCTCTGTGCCCTTTGGCCTACTACTCACACTGCGTACCTGGCAAGCCTTTAACTTGCCCCATCTTGCTTCCTTCCTTCAAGACTACGCTTTTGCAATTGCTTCTGTCTAGAATGCTTGAAACTATTTCTCTGCCTCCTGAAAAATTACTCTCTTCTCAAGTCATATCAGCAACAAAAACAAAACACAGTAATAAATAGTCTTTAATATGTACCAGACTCTGCTGTATGGTATATGCATGCATATAGCATGTTTACTGTTTTTATGTTTTAAATATCACTGCATACTTAATGTAGAATGCAAATATAATTACTTTTAAACTATCTAAATGATGCATAGTTTATATTTTATGCAATAAACTATAACAAGTTATCAATAAATTTATATGATACTCTTTGTTTTAATGTATATAGTTATCATAGTAAATCCCTTATAAGATATTATCTCTATTTTTACAGATGAGTAAGATGAGTCACAAAGGAACTACTAAATTTCCACGATGAAAAAGATAATAAGGAATTCAAAGGCCAAATGGACTACCTTCTGATGTCAAGGTGTTAACCACTATGTTCACTATTCAAACTGTTCAAACCACCCGGGGCCTCCTCTCACACAACAAACTTCCTTTATGCACCCTCTCATTAAACTCTCTGTATACCTCACCAATATTTAGCTCAGTGCATGATGACTTATTACACACACACACACACACACACACACACACACACACCCTTCCACTTCCCATTACAACTCCATTCTCCCCTCTAGCTCAGACAAAGATAACTGAGAGAATGACTTCCTGTATACTGTTCCTGATATGTCTTGTACAAACACAATGGCTGGTACCCTGTATATTTTTGATAAATGTTTATAAAATGAATGAGTAACTGAAATGAAGTTAAAAGGTGTCCACAGAGAAGTAAGGTATCCATCTCTTGGTAGAAGATATGCCCTCCAGAGCAGGTAAAGGACCCGTGAGAAATGCACAGATGGAGTTTCTCAGATTCTCTGGGTGACCAAATCATGTGGACTGCACAAGAAACCCGTGATCTAAGTTCACTTCTAAGTGCACACACATGGTATGCACATAAGTCATGCACAGACTCTGCAGGCACATATAATTAATAATTCATTTCTCTTGGCCTATATAAATTTCATTACCACTGGAATTTGATAAATTGGGCAGTATAAATAACTCAGTCCCCAAAACACCACAGGTTACCCTCAGGGATCAAACAGGAAAAGGTTGTCTGAGGTTGCAATAGGACAGACAACATGGAGGAGGCGAGAGTTAAGGGAGAAAGGTTTGTGTAAGGAGAGGAACCTGAAGTCATTCTAAGGATGAGTGAAAATGGCATTTCCGTGGACATGATAAAATGTTTTTACTGGCTCACCAGTCAGTTACATGGCTCACCATAAATTCTCTAATTCATTTCTTATGCATTTATCATACATTAAGATACTCTGAGTTTGTTCTGCACAAATTATTTCCCAAACGCTTTTATTATTCATAAATGAATACCAAATAGTGACAACCCTGAAAGTATAAAGATAATAAGAATAACTCACCACCTTTCCTTCTGACCTTTCTCTGATGTGACCCTAATTATCTGAGTGAGAATTCTTTTCTTAGACATACTTAATTTATAGCAATATATTCAATATTACCTTGTGTATTTATAATAGTAATAGTAAATACATATTCCAACAAAATAGCACACAGTGTTGGAATAGTCTGAGTTTGGCAACGTCTTATGATCCTCAATGCTTTGTATTGGTGGATCCTCTGGTGGAGACCAAAGCTGTTGCTTAACTTCACTCTTATTGCTTGGAACAACAAAAGATTAATGCCCCATAGTATGTATCACATCAATCAAGGCTTACTTATTGAATGATAAGAGACTAGCATAGGGGTCTCTGGATATAGCTCAATGGTAGGGTGTTTGCTTAGCCTGTGAAAAGCCCTGGTGGAAAGCCTGTGGTGCCCCAGCACCACAAAGAGTGGCAAGAGAGCAGAAGGTTAGGGCAGGAAGAAAAAGAGCAAACAAAATAAAAGGTAAAGCATTCTCCAAGGAAACATGTTTCCAAGATTAAGCCCGGCTTTCTAAAATGTGTACAGAACATGGAGAGGGGAGTGGCTCTGCTGCTACTCACTTGGTTGAAAACAAAAGGGACTTCTTTCTTCTCTCCCACCTTCATAGACGATACAGGAAATGTAGCTGTGCCCAGGGTTTCATCCATGATGTAATTGGCATCCATCAATGTGATCTACAAAGCAAAAGAGAGTGTAAGCACTTTCCAGAAATCTTATCTAAAATGTCTATCATGGCAGACTAGCACGATGGCCTGGCATTTAAGAGCTCTAAATGTTCTTCCCAAAGGGTCTAAGTTCAATTCCCAGTACCCGCATGGTGGCTCACAATGATCTGTAAC
The DNA here is from genome assembly GCF_950005125.1 of Chionomys nivalis. Classification (NCBI taxonomy): domain Eukaryota; kingdom Metazoa; phylum Chordata; class Mammalia; order Rodentia; family Cricetidae; genus Chionomys; species Chionomys nivalis. The sequence goes on along the minus strand of NC_080090.1, from coordinate 70,984,391 downwards.
TTCAGTTCTAGGAAATTTAATGCCCTTGTCTCACTTCCACGGGGCATTTTATGCACATAGTATACAGACAAACATGCAGGAAATACATTCTCCAAATAAAATTTTAAAAGAAAGTACTATAAAACTGTTTATCATGCTTAAAAATAATATTCCTGGCTAGGTGAGTTACATAAAATCTTTAACACCAGCACTCAAAGAGCAGGGCAGGCTGATAACTGGATTTTGAGGCCAAGCTGGTCTACACAGCAGGTTCTATGTCAGTCAAAGATGGAAGCAAGAGCCTGTCTCAAAACATTTAATTTAAAAAATCTAAAGTATTTAATATTTAACAGTCCCTTAAGGTCCTCATGTTTTGTTTCTGTTGATGTTTGTAATCACAGTCCCTTAAGGCTACACACATCAGTCCATTCTCTACAAAAGTCCCCTAGAGTTCTCAATATTTAACACACAATACTTTCTTTTTTTCCCTTCTCAATATGGGATTTCTATTTGAAGCAACAAATTTCACATATTTCTAATGGACCACTATTTACAACAATGTAGTTTATTCTCTCTAGGATTTGAAATATGAAAAAGAAATTAATACAGAAAACCAATGCAACTATTTTAAAGAAAAAGCAATGGATAATATTTATATCCTGCTTTTTAAAATCTCATCTTTAGAACAGAAGAAGCACCCTCTTCAAAGTGCACAAGCATCCGGGAAATCCACGTGGACACTCACATAGCTTCACACATACCATCGCGGCCCAGTAAGCATGGCACCCAGCTCACAGACGACCACAAGGGGAAAGAAGGCAGTAGAGAAGAGACAAGGCATCTCTCTCCATAGGAATGAGCACAATGAGCACTGTGCACAGCCCCCAGATGATTCACTTACCTCCAAAACATTTTCCTGATTAGGATCCAAAATGAACTCAAAGCTCTCATTCCACACAGGGTTTATGTCATTATTGAAGTGTCTTGTTCTCTTCCGGCTGTCGGGGGTTGTAGAGATGAAGAGTTCCACGTAAGGATCCGGAGTGTCAACTATGGGCAGTAAAGGGAAGAGAAGGGAAGAAACGTGCAATTAATTCATGGTCCCGCTTTTTGTTAATATAAGTTGCTAGTTTATTCCCAGTATGTCTGCATTACTAGAAACCAAAACGTGACCAGACACAACAGAACATCATGGGTTAGAAACTTTTACATAGTCTGTCCCTTCCTTCCATTACAGACCAGTGAGAAGGAATCATTTATAAAGCTATCTACTCGGAAACTCCTTCATCTCGAGGGATGGATCCTGCCTGTTACCCCACAATGACAGGAACCTCACTTACCTAACTTTATAGCATGACCCTCAACATGGGACCATGATGAGGACAAGATCACAGACTCAAGAACCTGATATTTGTCTCCATTAGAGGAATCATCTTGTTGTTTTGCTTACGAAAGTAACAAGAGCCAGTGCAGAGGAGATGGGCCGCCGACAGGCTGCCGGGGGCTGCTCTGAGAGGCAGCAATTCTACTCACAGTCCGTCTGTATTTACTATGACGGTGTTTGCTCAAATTACAGTGAGATGCCTTCAAAAATGAAAACCTTTTCAATTTTTTTTTTTTTTTTTTTTTTTGGATTTTTCGAGACAGGGTTTCTCTGTAGCTTTGGTTCCTGTCCTGGAACTAGCTCTTGTAGACCAGGCTAGCCTCGAACTCACAGAGATCCGCCTGCCTCTGCCTCCCAAGTGCTGGGATTAAAGGCGTGCGCCACCACCGCCCGGCTGAAAACCTTTTCTATGTCACATAAAAATCCACTTGAGTCAAGCTTATATGTGTTCCTTTAGCTACAGAAACAGCTGCATGCAAAGGAGCTATTTTATGTTATTCCCACCACATTTATACTTTAGCTTAGTGACTCAAACAGTTTAGATAATGATCGCCCCCTCTTCTGTGAGTCCACTGACTCCTTTGATAATCTGACAACACTGTTGATACTTTTATTTTACGTATGAAATGATACATCTGTCTTATCCTATGAGACCATAAATACCTTGAGGGCAAGGATCATAAGCTTCCTTTATGCTTTCAGAATCTGGCAATAAAAACAACTGCCATAGTAAAATATAAGCTCTGTCGCTTTTCTTTAATATATCCTTTCCTACATGGCCACTGTAATTGGTAACCACAAATACCAATAACTACATGATAGTTCATGGTAGTTGTTTTTAGTACATGTTTATTTCATTTAAACCCCACATTAAAATACAGTGACTACTATATTTTAGTGCATATTATGAAATAAACAGGAACTGAGAAGTGTCATGCAGTCTATCCTCTGTCCTCCAGCTAAGTGTCAGAGGAAGATCTTGAACTTGGGTCACTAATTACATCAGCCGTGGTCTTAATGACATCTTGTCCTTAGGAAATAAGGGAGAGATCGTAAAACACAGATTTCTAAAGAAAGAAGAGCTGGACAAGGAGAGAGGAGAAAATAAGGATATACAAATAAATTTCCAGCCAATACCAAGCAATGGGCATCACTGGGGCAACTGGCACGAGTACTCAAAAGACTGGGATCAGGAAAGACCCTATCAGAGAAAAAGGAAATACAAGCTGAGCTATCCTGCTACCAATGCTGACTGATCCCTACTACACACAACAGCCCAAGTATGCGGAAGGAATAAGGACCGTGCCCTGCAGCAGCATTTCACAAAATTCACCTATGACCCTGAGTTGTACTCACAAACTAAGGATCTCAGACATTATCCACCATGCATCTAATAATGCATTGGTCTGCACCAAGACCCTCATGCAAGAATGGTAATGGGGAGGTGAAGTGTATTCTAAGGTTCGTCATCTTTAATGCAGTCTAGCTGACATAGACACAAGACAGCTTCTGACTAAATTCCACTTTGGAGAAGAGGCGTTTCTCACCTTTTCTCAGGAAGCTCTTACATTTCCTAGACCAAGGAAGAGAAGCTAAGAAACAGTAACGCAGCCGCAAAGTCTAATGAGAGAAATGCACAGGGGTGGCTCCACCCCCACAACTTGCTCCTTTTCCTCCACACAGTTCTTCAAAGGTTAGGATGCCAAGCCAGGAGCAAATCAATGTATTTAGAGGAACCGCAGCAGCCAAAGATCATAAAGATAAACAGGCTTTCCTCTGTGGAATCAGTAAATACAGGACTTCAAAGAGAACAGTCATATGACACAGAAAACTATATGTAAAAAGGAACAAAGCTATTTATTGCCCCATTGGGTCAGTCCTTTTTCACAGGGCTATTTGACGGGGTGAGGGGTGTTTTCAAATATACTTTCCAGAAGAATATTAAGGGGATAAAGTAAATTCTTACCCTAGAATATAAAAGCTATTTGAGAAGGGGAGGTTTATGGATGGTAAACATTCATTCATTCATTTATTCATTCATTCAATACACTTTGAAGCTCCCACTGTATGCCAAGAATTGCCTGTCAAAAGGCAAGTTCTCTTTGACAAAGAGCCAAGCCCTAAATTGTAGATTTGAAATATGAAAGTGAGTCAAAAAGAAATAGCCTAATTTTAACACCAAAGTAAATGGGAGGCAAGCAGATACACCACACTGGTGACTCCCAACTCACTCACCCAGGTGGTTATGCAAAAACCAGGTCAAACCGTAGGTGGGGAAATTGCTATAAAGCTTAATATTTGAATCTTTTCTCAAAGACGTTTTTTATTTTTTTATGTTCATGAACACTTTGCCTGCACGTATGTATGTATGTCCACGGATATGTCCTGGTGTCCATGAAGGTCAGAAGAGGGCATCAGATCCCTGAGAACTAGAGTGAAGGACAGTTATAAGTTACCATGTAGGTGTTAGCAATTGAATCCAGGTTCTCTACAAGAGCAACAAGTGCCCTTAACCATTGGGTCATCTCCCTAGCCCTTCATCTGAGTCTTGGAAGAAGAAGGGAAGGTCACAAAACAGACATGGAGGTAACAGGAAGCAGAAGGTAAAGTTGCTTGGAAGAAACTGGATAAGAAATGGAAGTGGCAAATGGAAGTGGAAAGTGTCAATTAATCACATGACCATTTTCTGTGAGTTTAAACTCTCAGTGCTTGCCTTGGCTTAAATCCCTTTAACCCAGACAAAACAAAATGGAAAATGATGTTAAAAGATACTAGTACCACCTTGATAGGTCAAAATATCAAAAGACGTTTTGAAAACTTATAATCCAGTTCAATAGTGGGCCTCTGTCTTGCCAGTATTTATTTTATGTTTAAATAAAGTCAGAGTGAATAGCTAAGAATGTTTGTCGAGAGTGGCATGCTCTCTAGTTTCTCCTTTGCTTCTCTAGCAAATGGCTTCGAAGTTGAAATGTCCAAGGCTGACGGACAGATGAGAGCAGCCGTCAGATGGAAAACTACTAGCAGCTCCACACTCTGGTTTTGCAGTCTGCTTCTCTGCTAACCGTGCAAGCCAAGAGACACTGCATCCAGGATCAAAGGAACTCTTTAAGGGATGAGTTTTAACGTTCAAGTCCAAGCCATCTTACCCACAGTAATGACTGGGATAGCGGCACACTTAAAATCTGGGAAAAAGAAAGTCAGTCCACTTTAACAGCAAAAACTTAGCTCAATGCTTTAGAGAATTTCCTAGAAATGCAGTTTTTTTTTTAATTAAAAGGCCAAAAGAGAACCCCTTATGCCACACATCTATTTCATGACTTTGCAAATTAATACCAGTAGGGCCATTCATTGATGTTGATCCACTAATCAGTAACCAGTGCTTACCTAAATTGTTTCCAGGGAAACAAGCAATGAAGCAAAGATATGTGTGGGCAGAAGCTCTCCTACATATCCTCCTTTTATCTACATCTTGACAAACAAAACGGATGGGGGTGTAGGATAAAGACCATTTCTATTATTATAAAAATGGCATGAAGCTACATGCAACTGGAAATAGTTTCAGAATTCCATGGCTCTGAAACTTACTCATAAACTCTCGTGGTTTAAGGAGCGCCTGCCTGAAGTCATGCAGCTCCATCTGTCACTCAATTTATCCAGGTCATAGACAATGTGATTCACGACAGGAGCTCCTGAACTCCTACTTCTATTTTACAAGCATCTACTGCTTTTTTCCACTTCTACTTTACCCCAGAACAATTTAAACCCCTTGATTGACAAAAAGTTGTTGAGTAATTTGCTGATTTGGGGAATGAGGGAAAAAAAAAAATCTCAAAAAGAAGGGTCCCTGAAAATGCAAAGTAAATTTTACCACAAGTGGTAGTGTGGTTAAAACTGTGTTTCTCATATTTCAGAACATTGAATTACCTTCCCAGAATCATCTGCAGTGGCTGGTAAAATTGTAAACTGGAACTTTGAATGTCTGAGGCCTTCTCTAAATGTGTAAAGTCTTGGGCTCACCCCAGAACCACACAGGAACAAAGAAAGAAATGGAAAAAGGAAGGAAGGGAGGGAGGGAAGAAAGGAGGGGAAAAAGAGGGAAAAAAAAGAAAAGGAAAATGCAGGTCCCTTCATCTCCTATCAGAATTTTCAGATTGGCTGAGAAATCTTCATTTTTCATAACATAATCAGATTCTTATACATACCACACATTTCACAGTCAAGGATTTAAGATATAAGATTAGAATAAACTAAACAATAGCAGTATACTAACACTCATATAAACATCTGGCATTAAGAAGGCAACAAACACCTTGGCCCTCCATACATGAATTAATCTGTCTTACACTGCATTAAGCGCAATCCAGTTAAACCATTACTGCTTCTCTCCAACCATTAAATTTGCAAGCGGCCACATGAAAAGGATCTCCAAGAATAAAGTAAAGTAAATATGCTTGTTGGCAATTTGTTTGAGGTCATGAACTGATATTTTTTAATATTATATCAAGTTATAGTAATCAATTATAATTTATATTTTATATTAATTATAATAAAAATAATACATTAATATCAGGTCATGAACTGATATTAAATATTTTTCAACTATCACTAAATGAGAAAGATCAAATATTTGGTAAAAATTCATTTAAAGACATGCCTATGAATGTTCCCAAATGTAGCCATTTCTTTGAAGGTTTTCTGATTAGTAACAATGGCAATCAGACATGGGAATCCCCAGCAGCTTTGGGGACTTTTGGGTCCTTGTGTGGGCTGCAATAGCCTCTGGGATAGTAGGGTCAGCAACACCACTTGGCCATGACTTTCAAAAATTAAAAAAATAAGCAGTTTAGTTCATTTCTTAATCTCAAATTTTTATATGAAAACCAAAATGATAGCAGATTTTAACTGGCAAGATTGCTTATTTTTATAATCTGGACTTCCACTCATGATACCACCACTGAAATTAAAATACAGACCACCACCTACCTCTTTAAGAATCTCCCCTCTCCCTCCTCAGCATTTACTTCTACAGAGGCTTCTAGAACCACAGAGTATTTTTGCTTAATTTCATCTTCATTTAAACAAAAAGAAGCACACAGTATATAAACTGGGTCTCATTCCTTCGGACTACCATTAAATTTGGAAGGTTTGTTTATACTGACCTATACAGAATAATTTCCACAGAAGCTCTCAACAGCTATTTACAGTCTTAAAAAATATTTAATTTGGGGCTGGAGGAATGTGAAGGTTCAGCAGTTAAAAACACATACTGCTTTTGCAGAAGACCCAAGATCGGTTCTCAGTTCCAAGCACCCACACCAGGCAGCACAGAGAACACCTTGCAACTCCAGCTTGAAGGGCTTCTGGCTCCACAGGCGCCTGTGGAGGTGGAATTTTCTGTCTCTCCTACCAGCTCCCAAACCACGAAACAGAGACTCATTAATTATGAAAGATTGGCCAATAGCTTAGGCTTGTTTCTAACTAGCTCTTATGACTGAAATTAACCCATTTCTATTAATTTACTTTTTGCTTCATGCCTTTATTACCTTTACTCTATACAGCCCATGTTGCTTTCCTGCTTCCTCCATCTCTGGCTAGCAACTCCTCCATCTCTACCCTTTTTCCCTGTGTCCTTTCTGCCCCCCAAATCTTGCCTAGCTATGGGCTGTTTAGCTTTTTATTAAATCAAACTGAGTGTCAAATCTTCACAGTGTATAAAAAGATTATCCCACAACACATCTGTATTCACATGTTCACACACACACACAGTTAAAAATAAAATAAATCTTTAAAATTATTTTTTAAAGATATCATGTGGCCTCCTCATTCTCTATAGAATTCTGTAGAATAATTCATCTCAGATCTTACACGTAACGGTTGGGGTTTCGGTAGCAGCCAAAGTGCATTTCTTCGCCCCAAGGCTGCAAAGGCCGTATAGACAGGAGAGGGGTGAGGTTTTTGTTTACACATTCACCTGTACCTTCCTGCCGAGTAAGACATTTAAAAAGATTCTTTCCCTTCCCATCATGCTGAGCCAGCTCTTGGTTTCCTTTAAAAGCTGTCCATTAAGGACTCTGGCTTATGCAAATCCTCGCTGTGTCCCTCAGCCACATCTTCAGTCTGTCTCCGTTATGAGGCCTTAACTATGTTCTTACGGTCTTGGAAATCCTCCACAAACACACAAAACAAACCCACATCCTTCCCATCCTTCTTTCTCTCAACACAACACAACACAGAAACTAGCTGTAAAACTTGTCATTGTCCCTGAGTTTCTTCTGTGACTTTGTGGTACTATCATTTATAGCTACTGGAGTTAGACAGGAGACTCCTTTTTTTTGCTTGGAGTTTTTTACATTCAATCTTAGTTTCAGTTTTCACACTTTAGAAAGAGAGAAGTGTTTTTTTCTTGGGAAATTTAAGAAACATTTAAACTCATTTTAATTTAATCCCATTATATTTTAATCACAAACTTTTAGGTAGAGAGACAGAGTAAGCTTTTCCAGCAAAAAGAATGCACTTAGCACACACAAAGAAGACTGAGTACAACTCAACGAAGAACCATCTGGGGAAAAAAATGTTCTGTTCCCACTTGATAGAACACTAACATTTCAAAGTACAGATTAAAAACAAAAGCATGGACATAAAGAGGAAGATGCTCCTATATGTTACAAGGATGGATTAGCAAGCCGGGCGGTGGTGGCGCACGCCTTTAATCCCAGCACTCGGGAGGCAGAGGCAGGCGGATTTCTGTGAGTTCGAGGCCAGCCTGGTCTAGTCCCAGCTAGTTCCAGGACAGGAACCAAAAGCTACAGAGAAACCCTGTCTTGAAAATCCAAAAAAAGGATGGATTAGCAAGTGAATAATTAGGTGGCGGCTGGAACATGCAAAGCAGCCTCGTGCAGTGTGTCCTGCTGGGACTGGTAATAAACTCCACCTATATACACTTATACTATTGCAAATATACCCCTATTGAATAAATGGGGTGAAACTCCATACACTCGGTGAAATTCCACTCAGCCAATGTTGTTGAAATGCACAATGGCATTACTAACTGAGTTCATAAGACCTAAATTGACACAAACAAAAAAAAACTCTTAAACTTTAAGCATAGAGGAAAGCAGCTAAAGGCACTCATGAAGGCATCTAACAACTTGCATAGGATGTGGCAGTCTAAATGGGTGAGGCAAACATTCCACTTTTGTGCTAGGTACTTCTCCACATTCCCTTCGTAGAGTGAACATGTGAAGATAGACATGTAATGAGCCATTTGACTCATCTTGAAATTATCTTCTATGAAACGACCACTGGGAAAGAATTTCATTAGATTTAGAGCCCTTTACCTTCTGGGTGGACTCAAAAACATTCCAAGGACATTAGTAAACTCTATTAAAACTCATATTTAGCCGTAACCTAAAGGCTGACCCTAGAGAAACAAATTACCAAATACACACTTTAGACTCACAAATGAGAAACATCAATGCCAGTTACAAAGAATAAGATCTGAAACTCCATAATTAATGTACAAAATTGTTAATAAATACTTCTGTATGATGTGTCTCAGAAAAATTCTAATAAGTTGTGGACAGAAATAACAGAGACATTATAATCTGCAGGGGTTGGAGGGAAGGAACATTTTTCCAAGTCCCTCCTCACTGAGGCAGTAAAGGGAGCATTATTCAGGAAGAACAGCTCATCAATTTGATTTATTTTCCCAGTAGTCCTTAATACCTTACTTGTGGGCCAGACTTGGGGCTATGCACTAATTTTTAAAAAGCAGCAAGTGAGCCAGAGGCCCAGTAAGAAGGTGATAGTGTGAAGAAGCCTGTCATGTTGGCAACATGTCTGTGGGAGAATCTTCTTGAAGAAAATGCCATTCTATTTCTTTCTCTCGAGTTGAGGAAAAAGGATCTAAAGATTCCTGAACAGAGAAATTCAGAATGCAAATTTATCTCCAAAAAGAAAAGGTGGAAGAAATCCAGTACAGGGACTATTCAAGCCAGATATTTTTGTTCTGATAATATATGAGAGTATTTTATGTGGATACAGGAAATGGTGCTACAGTAACAGACAGTGTATCGAGCACACGGATGAGTACTAAATATATGTTAACTCAAATATCACATGGTCACATCTCCCATGAAGAGAGTAAGGCATTGTGGAATAACCTTTTTCCACACTGCCTATGGTGCCTTCTGATTGGTTTAATAAAGAGCTGAATGGTCAATAGCTAGACAGTAGAGGAGAGATTCCCATTTCCAGGGACAGAGAGGAAGAGGAGATGAATCTAGGTATGCAGAGATGCCAGTGAGACTTGGAACAAGTTGGATTACAGAATGGGAAATAGGCAAAAGCCACATGGCAGAATATAGATTAATAAAAACAGGTTAATTTAAATTATGAGAGCTTACTGAGAAAGAGCCTAAGCTAAGGCCAAGCTTTCATAATTAATAAGTCTCCATGTCATTATTTGTGAGTTGGGAGACCAAAGGAAAGTCCAACTACAGCAAGGTGTAGAGAGGACACATAACTTGTCCAGAGACATGGGGTTAGTGACAGCCCACCTATGGAACTCATGCTTGCTCATCAACATAACTGCCTCTTCTCCAGAACCTCTGATCAATGTGGAACTCAAGACGGACACAGGCCACAGGATCACATTTCTTTATGGGAATTTATCTAAAGCTGCTCAAAATACTAAAGAGAAAATGCATCTGTCCACCCAGACCTGATACCTCTTCTCCCATGCCAATATTTACCAAAAGGAAAACTGAAGTCTAAGCTTCCTTTCATAGGGAATAATTAGCAATTATGGTCTTTTGAAGAGGCTTGAACTGTGGAATTTTACAGGTGGGATTTAGATTGCTCCTTTAGAGACAGGATTGGAAAAGGTAGATGGGGAGATGTCTTAGTAGATTTAAGAAAAAACTGTTTGTGTAATCATGATGTGTATGTCTGTATCCTCAGAGCACACAAAGCCAGACATGTGTATCAACAGTTAACATTCCCACAGTGAAAACGTCAGCTAGCAATGAACAGGGGACTGTCAAACAAGGTGGAAGGTAAGAATTGACACTTATGATCATGTATAACTCCACACATGTGCTATGGCATACACACAAAACAACACCCATGAACATGCACACGTGTGCGTGCACACACAACACACACACACAAGGTGTTTTTAGAGGGGGAGCACTATATAAAAGATGACAGACCTTCCTGAAATTCACCTGGGTTTAAATTTCCTTGCATTCTAAAGTGTTGTTGGAAACCTATGTTTCTCATCAACTATGTGATGATGCATGTTGGATTGCCATAGATCTAGACTCAGTACCATAACCCCTGGATGTTCACAAGTTCCTGCTACTGCTGTACAGACTATAGAGAAGTCTTCCTTTGAGGAGGGCATTCCATTTTTTGTCACAAGCAGAAGGCCAGGATTCATAAACACATGTAACTGAAGATTGGAAGCCAATGGTGGTCACCACTGAAGCTTGTAGCAGGCCTTCCTCTTAGGGCACAGGCAATTCTAAATACCTAGGATTCTTGTAATTTCTGTTTTTTTGTTTTGTTTTGTTTTGTTTGTTGTTTGTTTGTTTGTTTTGGGTTTTTTTTTTTTTTTTGGATTTTTCGAGACAGGGTTTCTCTGTAGCTTTTGGTTCCTGTCCTGGAACTACCTTTGTAGACCTCGAACTCACAGAGATCCACCTGCCTCTGCCTCCCGAGTGCTGGGGTTAAAGGCATGCGCCACCACCACCCAGCTTCTTGTAATTTCTTAGGAAAGGTAAGATCACTCTTACTCCCCTCACCTCTAGTGAGTTAAGGCTTCATCTAAACTCTATTTTTTATTACTATGATAAAACACCAAGACCAAAAGCAACTTGGGGAAGAAAGGGTATATTTCATTTTATACTTATAGTCCATCACAAAGGGAAGTGAAGGAAGAAATCTAGGGGAGGGAACTGAAGCAGAGGCCATAGACGAATGCTACTGACTGGTTTGATCACAATACCTTGCTCAGTCAGCTTTGCTATATGACCCAGAATCACTGGTCCAGTCACTCCCAGATGACCCCAGATTGTGTCAAATTGACCAGAACAGGCTCAGAATCAAGTTAACATGATTTAGAAAAATGTTAAGTGAGTGTTTGTTTTCCCTGAGTATGAACATAAATAGTCACACCAATACACAGTGATGTGTTAAGAACGATTGTTCAATGGACTATAAAATATATAATAAATATGATTCAAAAATAACTGAGTATTTGCAAATATTTCTACATGGACATGTAGTCAAAACCAATTTAAAACATTTTTTGATAGTTATTTCTGAAAAGTCATAGTTGTTTGCTCTCCATTATTTAAGTAACAATTCACAACTGTAACTGATACCCACGTCTAACTTCCACAAATGCACAAGCACACATTCCCATTCACCCCCCCCCACACACACATACATACAAATAAGTAAATCTTTAAGAGCATTTGCATTCAGACAGTGAACTTGATTTTGCTCTTTATATGCTCTCTGACAACATGTAAAAACGATGATAGCAAAGATTTTTCTAAACTTGACATGGTCAACACATTCCTATGGCCTGGGTCAACCAAAGCTCCTTGCACAGGTGAACAAAACAATTTTTATGATGTCGTAATGGCTCAAAACAGAGAAAGTACCTAGCAATATAATCGCAAATGAAGATAAGAGCACATTCAACACTAAGAATCTTTTGTATACGGCAGGATGGGTGCTTTTGTGAATATTCATGTGCATGTAGGACCTGACAAAAGTGTGATCACTTGACTCTGAGCAAGCACTGAGGCTTTTGGAACAATAGAAAGGAAGAATTAATTTCACTGATAGTAATATGGTTTAATCGTGATTCCAGTATAACAAAGAAACTTCAGGACTGAAGAATGGAATTGTAAGGCAAGATTAATGCCATTGTGGTTTGTTTCAATCTGTCTTCTTGGTGATACTCTTGAGAGTCACAAAATTAGGCAGTCTTCATATGAATTGGACAATAAAATAAAGATAGTAAAGTCTTTGTGGTATTTATTTTAAAAGTAAAACCAGTAAAAGTTGAGAGAATTGGACCTTTTCTCCACTCTAGCATATGGAAGCTGTGGACCTCAGGATGAGTGAAGACAGGTAGAAGCACCCCAGACCTGCCTCCTGAGAGAGCTCAATAGATCCTCGACGGCCATATCCCTTAGATGTTAAAACTTCGTCTACTTCATAGAATTACAGAATCAGAATTCGAATTTTTAATAAGGTTTGCTGGTGAACACATGTACGCTGAGATCTCATACACATGTTTTAGAGAGATGTGTGCAACCCCAAACCTACAAACTGAATAGCTACTTAAAAATTAGAAACTCAATGTTGCTATAACCTCATTGGAAATAAAATAATGTTTTACTGTATGTAAAGACAGTATGAAAAAATAAAAGCTTGAGGCTATGAAAATCACCAAAGAGTTCCTTAAGATATTATATAATGTAATTTTATAAAATTGGCTTAAAAGCTATGAGTTCAAATCCCAGCCTCCTGAGTACTGGAATTCCAAGTATATTACACCAAGCCCAGCTATGAAGATTCTTCTTAGCTTCTTTATTAGATACTGGGCACTTTTCTCTGTAGATTTTTCCCATAAGTTTTGGAGCTTCTAAATATACTTACAAAATCATAGGTAGACCATTTTCTTCATTATTCAGGAGCTGACAGAGCTTTATAAGGACATTTAAAGAGAACAAAAACACTTGAGAACAGATTTGAACTTATAGCTTTTAAGCCAATTTTATAAAATAATGTTATATAATAACTTAAAGAACTTTTTGGTGATTTCCATAACCTCAGTTGCTTTGGAATTGTTACTAGAGAGAAGAAGTAAAAATTTTAGAGCAACAGGGAAAAGCAAAAGGACTTGAGGTTTCTCAAAATCCAATTCTGGGTGAGAGACTTTACTCTGATCCTTAGAATCATGCTCTACCATGAACATACCTTGCCCCTATATAGCACAGCAGGTTTAAATGCTTGGGAAAGGATTCAGGAACTAAAAAAGAAACTTGAGTCATATATTAGTGTTAAACAGGTTCAGAGAGAACCCTTTTGTGACTTTTTACAAATATTAACTAAGGCTGTACAGATAGGGGTAACAGACCCAGAAGCTAGAAGTCTACTAATTGAATCTTTGGCTTTTTAGAATGCAATAGGATTCTTGGGCCATTAAAAGTCAGATCAGCACCAATGGATAAATGGGCCTTGCATACAATAAATGTTGAGGCACCTGACAGTAGTATTGAAGCTTGGGTAGAAAGAGCAATTTACAATGGTATGAGGAGACATCAAAATACCAAATGTTTTAATTGTGGTAGAATATGAAATCGAGAAGAGATTATAGACAAGGAATTCCTTGGAATAATGTCTTCTCTGGGAATGGCAAAAATAGGAGGACTCAGCCTTCAGGTATATATAGGTGTGGCAAAGGCCAACAATGGACCATTGGATGTAGGTCAACAAAAGGCAGACAAGGCAACCTGATACCATTGAGAAACTCATTGGGGGGCTTCTCACAGGCCCCCATGACAAACTTGGTCCAATCATTCCCAGTTACTGTAGAGAATGTGTCTTACCAGGATAATTAAAAAATCCAGTGACTACTGAAAAAAACAAAAACATACTGGTCTGGTTGATGGAATAGATGTGGAGGATAAATCAAACACTCCAGTAGGATATAGGAAATGTATATCTGGCAGACTTCTATAAATTATCAAAGACCAAAGCTAAGAGTGTGTATAAATGGCATTTTTATTGAAGACTTACTAGACATGGGTGTGTATGTAAGTATCATTACCCCAGAATCATGGCATCTGAATTGGCCTCTTCAAGAGGTAGATATTCAGTCCCTAGGAACTGGAACCATATCTCAAGTGAAACAAAACATGAGATGGGTCAAATGCATAGGGCCAGAATGACAGAGAGGGAGGCTGAGGCCATATGTAATTAATATTACAGTGAATTTGTGGGGCTGTGGCCTATTGCAGCAATGGAATACACAGATTAACATTGTTGCAGCCCCCAAAACTTATGTTTCTGGGGAAACTATTAGAAGATATTTTAGATGATGGTCACCGGCCATTTGGGTTGAACAAGAACAGAAAGCAACTGATAAACCTTCAGAGGTACTAATGGCCCTGCCTTTAAAATAATTAACTGAGAAACCAATATGAGTTAAACAGTGGCCTCTAGCTGAGGAAAAGCTGCAGGCTTTAGAACAGCTGGTACAAGAGAAACTAGAAAATTGACATATAGAAGAATCTACCAGCCCTTGGAATTCTCCTATATTTGTTGTTACAAAGAAATCCGAAAAATGGAGAATGGTGACAGTTCTAAGAGCCATCAATATGGTAATTCAACCTATGGGCCCTCTACAATTTGGAATGCCTTTGTCTTCCCTGTTACCAAAGGGATGGTCTCTCCTAGTTATTGATTTAAAGGATTGTCTCTTCACTATACCTTTACAAGAAAAGAATAGGAAAAAATTTGTTTTCACAGTGCCTACTTATAATTCTCATCCTACTAGGATATATCAATGAACTATCCTCCCACAGGGAATGCTCAATAGCCCCACCCTGTGCCAACACTTTGTCAGTCAGCCATTGGAAATAATACATAAACAATTTTCTAAATCTATAATCTACCATTACATGGATGACATTTTGTTATCTGATTCAAATGAATATACTTTAGACAGAATGTTTGAAGAAGTAAAGAAAATTTTGCCTAAATAGGGATTATAAATTGATCCTGAAAAGATTCAAAGAGAAGATTATATTAATTACCTAGGTTACAGAATAGGTTTACAGAAAATTAGAACACAAAGGGCATAAATTAGGAGAGACCAGTAGTAGACTCTTAAAGACCTTCAAAGATTGTTAGGAGAAATTTCCAGTCTATGACCAGCTGTTGGGATAACACCTGATCTAATAATTCTTTTAAATAAAACCTTAAATGGTGATAAAGACTTAAAAAGTCCCAGAGAATTAACAGCTGAAGCAGAAAAGAAAGACTGTTGAGGAGAAATTATAGGAGATACATGTGGATAGGGTGAATTCAAATCTTAATTGTATTCTAGACATATTGCCTTCCAGAATTTCTCCCACAGGAATTTTAATGCAGAGGAATGATATTATCTTAGAATGAATCTTTTCACCACCTAAACCAAGTAAAAAATTAAAAACTTATGTGGAAAAAGTCTCTGAATTAATTATAAAAGGTAAATTGAGACTTTGTCAATTAGCAACAGAGATTATAGTGCCTTTTACTACTGATGAAATAAAAAAAATTATGAGAAGACAATAAACTTTGACAAAGAGCTTGTGCTAATTATTTAGGAGAGATTAATAGCAATTATCCAAAAAGTGATGAAATTAAAGAAAACTTCTTGGATTTTTTCCAGAATTTTAAGTGATGTACCAATAACTGGAGCATATACATTTTATATTGATGCAAATAAATCAGGGAAGGCAGGTTCCAAATCAGAAGAGTTAAGTAAGGTGGAACAAAGCCCTTATAATTCTGTTCAGAAGGCAGAATTATATGCTATTCTTATGGTTCTAAGGGATTGTAAAGAACCTCTCAATATGGTTACTGATTCACAATATGCAGAAAGAGTTGTCTTGCATATTGAAATTCTGAATTTATACCAGATGTTACAGAATTGACTTCATTATTCATTCAGGTGCAAGACATAATCAGGAATAGGCTTTTTTCTATATACATAATACACATCTGATCCCGTACAGGTCTGCCAGGTCCTCTAGCACAAGGTAATGCAGAAATTGATCACTTATTGATTAGAAGTGTATTGCAGGCCTCAGAATTTCATAAAAAATATTATGTCAATAGCGAAGTTTAAAGAAAGAGTTTTCTATTACATGGCAACAAGCTAAGGATATTATAAAGAGATGTCCTAATTGCTCTTTCTATAACCAAATATCATTGCCTGCAGGGAGTAACCCAAAGGGTACTCAAAGGAATGAGATCTGGCAGATGGATATATTCCACTTTACAGAATTTGGAAAAATAAAATATGTACCACACCATTGACACTTATTCAGGTTTTTAATAGACAACTGCTCTAAGCTCAGAAAAGGCTGATTCAGTAATCACACATTCATTGGAAATTATGGCCATCATGGGTATACCTGCACAAATAAAGACAGATAATGGGCCAGCATATGTCTCTAAGAAAATGAAACAGTTTTTGCTTATGATAATATTACACATATTACAGGTATATCACACAATCCTACAGGCAAGGCAGTTATAGAAAGATCAAATAAAACTAGAAAGGATATGTTAATAAAACAGTAATGTGCAGAAAACACCCCCAGAAATGGATTACATAATGCTTTATTAACCTGGAATTTTGTTAACACTAATGAGAAAGGAAAAACAGCAGCAGAGAGACATTGAAAAATAGAAAAGTCTTCTGAATTAAATCAGCTAGTTTATTTCAAAGACATGCTGATCTACAATGGAAGCCAGGAGATGTGCTATGTTGGGGAAGGGGTTTTGCTCTTGTTTCCACAGGAGAAGAAAAACTATGGATACCATCAAAATTGATAAAGATTCAGTTTGAAAAGTAGAAACCTCTTATAAAAGAGAAATAACAGCTCACCCACAATGGTGACAACCATACAGGTGGTAAGGAAAGCATATAGGGTTGGGGCAGAGTTCTGTTCTTGTCTTTGCAGGAAAATACTCATCTTCAAAAACTCAGGAGACCCTGGAGGTTTGAATGCTAACAGATGGAAAAATAACTATCCACTAATGATCATTGAGGAAAAAACATGATTTATGAGGTCAGGTAACTGATAAACATACATTTATATACATATATATAAATAGATATATATGGGGGGGGCTTTGGAGATGAACACTGGCTCTGTCCCTCTCTAAATCCAAGCATGTTGTTAAGATAAAAATTCAGAGTTTCTGTCTCATGTCATGATATGGAACAGAAAGAAAAAAGAATTTAGAAAAAAATTTTACTATACCTATTTTTGTCTCTACTCTATCATGTGTGTGTATGTGTGTGTGTGTGTGTGTGTGTGTATCAGTTACCTGATCTCATAAATCATGTTTTTTTTCCTCAATGATCATTAGTGGATTATATATATATATATATATATATATATATATATATATATATATATATGTATATCAGATGCTCAAGATGGTTCTAACTTGCTTACCTGAAATGTTGCTCTGGCCAGAACTCCAAATAGGGACCTCAAATAGGGACCTCAGAAAAACCCTACTAAACACTCAGAGGTTATTTGCAATTATACCAGACAGTGATCTTGGAACTTAACCATCATTTTACTTTTACAGGATCCCATAGAAAGAACATCACCCTCATGACAGCTGGAAGTAATTCTAGAAGATGGCATCCCCTCTCCCAACAAAGTTTGTCCTCAGGGTTAGAGACATCATTTAAGGTTTGACTATAATTGGTATAGGGTTGGGGGAAATTTTGTAGGCTCAAGAATCTCTTTGAAAAAAGAGAGAGAAATGGATGGGAAAATGGATTAATGTGAGCTTACTCACACTAATAATAATAGTGAGTAATAGAGTGAATACTTGTGAGCTATTATTTATAGGTAATTTATATTGGTATAGATTCTTGTATATTGATACAAACTCAAAGTATATTGAATATTTTCCTATTTTCATCCACCAAATTTGTATTTCTAGGCAAAGTTATTTTGTCATATTGTATGCATGCATGTATGCTTTTACCTCTGCTTAAAACTTTTTTTGTATATTAATACAATTTTAGGATATATTTATCATATTATAATGTACATTTCTACCTCTGATCAAGATACTTATACATTCTTTACATGTTGAGGTCATTGTCCTCATTTGTTGCACAGGTGTTTAAAGATTGTTTAATATTCTAATATAAAGTCTTAGTCTTTAAGTTATATAGGTGTTAAGTATTATAAGTCAATAGTTGTCCATGTTTGTCATACTTATAGCTAGACTAATCAGGTTCTTTAGATACATAGATACTGTATTCTGCATAGATAGGTAATCTTCAACCACTTCAAAAAGCTGTAGAATATGGCATTCAAATAACTTAGGGATCTGTTGAAGTGAGATACAATTGCTCCTGGCAGCACTGATCTATTCCCGAAAGAATGTTGAACATCAAAGACTCTCCACTTGGAGCTTGTTTTCTTATTGGCAAAACTGGCCTTTGGGAAAGAAAATGCCCATGCCTCAAACACTGATAAGGTACATGGTATCTGGAAATGAATAAGCAGGACTTTCAAATCTTGCCAAAATAGAGTAAGACAGTTTTGAAAAGTTTCCTGTACCTGGAAATGGTCTGTCAGTTACTCTAGAACTCAGCAAAAATTGGTTGATTCAATGTTCCAAATGAAACTTTGAGAGATTGCCCAGGTATCCAGTTGTATCTGTCATTTGTTGCACATTTTGAAAGTTGCTTAATTGCACTTCCTGTTTACTCAAGTAATATTATTTCCCTACTCAGATCTTTGATGGGGTTGAAGACAAGATAGTTGTAGTTACTTTCCTCTCATAGCTTGTCCAAGTTATTTATTATACAAAATTAAACTCATTAGGATAGGATAATTATTGAATATATTTATTCTTATTGTATATAATTTTGCATTAGGCTTAGAACTCTCTTGTTGAGACAAAAGAGGGAGGAACTATAGGAAATCATAAAGCCAATAATAGCCTTTAAGTTAACCGCCCACTGGGGCATGGCCTCTTATACTACTTATGCCAACGTAAAGCATGCAACTGGCCTCTTTTTCGGCTGCAGGATTCATTTTCTCTTCTCCATCCCATCAGAGAACTCTGACTTGTGTGTCTACCCCTAAATAAATAACCATCAGTTATTCTCAATTCTGAGCTCTTTCTTTTAAGCATCCTTCTTTATATAACAATATTAACTGTTGAAATTGCATTAAATTTAAACTGCCTACATACCAAGAGATTGTCTTATGTGGCTGGCTGTCCTTTTTAAGGAGTTATTTATCTGTATATAAGTGAATGTACTTGGACATGTGTGGAGGGAGGTGCTCAAGCCTGTGTACATGTATGGAAACCAATGGAATATTTTGGGTGCCCCAGATATTACTTTCCAGTTACTCTTTTGAAGTGGAGTCTGTACTTGAATTTGGGGTTTGCCTTTTATCTGATAAGCCCCAAACTAGCAAAACCCTGATATTCTCCTGTTTCCATCCCTCTAAGGACTAGGGTTACAGTAGTTTGGAGGACACCTGCAAGTTATAGGGGTATTTGGAGTCAACCTCTAATGCACACCATTAATTAACAAATATTGTTAACTGATGATCCCTGTCTATAGTCACACACTAAACTTTCTTTGTGTTTATTCCCATGGACATTTTGTATGTTTTCTTACCTTAGTGGTCTATGTAGTGATTCAGGAGACATGAAAATGCTGATGTGTCTTCAATACACCAGTTCCCTCCCCCTGAATGTTTATTCATTAAAAGAATTGCTTAATCAAATGACAGTTCTAATTTTTTGTCAGATTACATTCTTGTCAAACCATGAAATCCTCAAGGAAGACTTTACTAGATATCACTATAAATATTGCCTACTTTTGAAAAGTAGTGAAGATGAATTGGTGAATCTCATTAAGTAAAATTATTAATAAAAATTTGGAATGAGCTAATTTTCTCTGTCATATATTGCTCACTTTGGAAGCTGCTTGACTGCACTTCCTGCATATTCAAGTAATATTATCTCAGGCCTTTGATGGAGTTGAAGATTAGATAGTGGTAGTTACCTTCCTCTTATGATTTACCCAAGATTATTTCTGATGCAAGACTTAGACTCTTTGAAATAGTATGTTTATTAAAACATTTGTCATGTGTTCCTTGCTTAATATTGTTTATGTTGGTTGTAATTTTATACTTGATATCTGTTCCTATTATATATAGTTTTGTATTGGGTTTGGATTGCTCTTGTTTAGACAAAAGGGGGAGGTGATGAGAAAGCTTTGCTAACCAATTATCTTTAAGAGGTGACATCAAGTTAGGGTGTGTTTTCTGGGACCTGGAGAAAAATGGGTGCACACCCCAGGCAAGCTCTCCCTATGTGGTTCCCTTGGGGCACAGTTGAGCTTGGACTTCCTGTTCCTGTTTTGTTAGTTTTTCCCTTATAATAAATAAAAAGTATAATTGTTTTATCTTTTAGCTAGCCTGGTTATTTTGCGAATCGAGCTAACTTCTACAGTTCATCTTCAGGGTTGTGTAGACAGAGAGAAGACTTACTGGCTGAAAGCCTGCCGTCACTGAGGCCATCACTCACATGCACACCTTCTGCTAGCAAAGCACAGGAACAAAGCTGAACTGAGCAAGCCACCCACCAACACTTAAGTCCTAACATATGCATGAACGCTGCCCGTTACATGGCACATCTAAAAATGACTTAGTGTGACCTCAAAAGTAAGAGCATATCAATTTAAGACAAACTGCTCATGTTAGAAATCAGAATGTGGCAATGATCTTTAGCCAGGTGCACATTTGAACTTCAAACAGTTCTTCTGTCAACCTTGACCATAATAAAACAGAACGTGGCTGGCACTGGGACATGAGGTAAAGACGATACACAGAAGTATCAGCATTTAGGTCTTCTGACAGCAGCAGCCATGCCCAACTATCTTGTTCTCGGCTGATCCAGAGGCAAAAAATCCCAAAGGAGGAGGCCAGTTTGGAACAGGATGTGGTGACATACACCTGCAATCTCAGCACCAAGGTGCTACCAGAGGACAACACATTCAAGGCCAGCCTGGTTGCCTGCTGAGTTCCAGGTCAACCTGGTTATTATCCCTAACAAGGTAGCTGATGGGATGCCTCTGGTTTCATTATGACAGTTAAACATTGCAGAGGGTTATTTCTAACTGTGGCTATTAAGAATGGGATGATTCGCCAGCAGTGTGGCACATGCCATTAATCTCAGCATTCGGGAGGCAAAGGTAAGTGAATTTCTGTGAGGATGAGGCCAGACCAGTTTACAGAGTGAGTCTGAGGGCAGCAAAGCCTACACAGAGGAATCCTGTCTTGAACGAAAGAAAGGAAGGAAGAGAGAGAGAGAGAGAGAGAGAGAGAGAGAGAGAGAAAGGGATGATTCATCAGTAGATAAAAAATAAAGATAAGTATGAACATAGTATTATTTAAAACAAAGCATATTAGGATACAGAAACATCTGATATGTGATCGACTTGAGAAAGAACACCACACAAAAGCAACACAGTAGCATTCTCTAACTCATATGGAGAATTTAATGGCAATTTGTTTTAAATATAGACTGTAGAGAACATAAGAGGGTATAGGGCTCTGCTATCCTGACTTTCTCGGTCTTCGATATTTGTAATAGTTTTATGGTTTTCAAATACTTTCATCATTTCTTAGATTTGTTTATCTCCCAGGAGTCATTGCAACCAAACAAGTGAAATTTGACTTACTTGGGGATCTGGATAGTTCAAGTTCATCACCTGAGAGAGGTTCCTACACCTTTCCTCACTTTAGCCTCGGCCCTGTCTATTCCCTTCCCTTTGTAAGCAAACTTGCCGTGAAGTTGTTTTATTTTTAAGGTCCCCCTGTTTCCTCTCCCTGTGTATTCCTACTTCTGTAGCCTCATTAACTGATACGAGAGGCTGGCAACAATGCCCCACCCATCAAAAAAATCATACAGCAAAAGTGCTAGCCATCATTCTTCCTCACCAACATGCAGAGCTTTATGGAAATTTACCTGTTAAATGCAGGCAGCATAAAATGGGAGTAGGGTGGGGCTGGAGAGTGCCTCAGCAATTAGAAGTGCTTGCTGTTCTTGCAAATTGGGTTCACAGCACCCACATGGTGACTCACAACCATCTGTAATTCCAGTTTTAGGGACCCAGAGCCCTCTTCTGACTTCCACAGACACATACATACTCATAGGCAAAACACTCACATATATAAAATAAATCAAATGGAATAAAGAGATTTCTGCTCTCTGGGTCTTCCAGGTCTTAGGAACACTGAATAAACACTTGATCACTGAGCCCTAACTCTGGCCTTTATATCCACGGATATCCAGTGACCATTCCTCCCATGGACCCTTTACTTTAAAAGAAGCTTATCTGAAGTCCAGTGTCCTAACTTGTGTCCACTGTGGGCACAGAAATCAACACAGCTTTAATCACACGAGACTATATCCTGGAGTAACACAGTAAGTAATCATCGCAGGTTCCAAAAGAATCCAGTCCACACCAGGTGAGACTATCGGTGTCTACACTGGCAGAGTTGGTACTATTAGTCTAGACTATCAGAGTCCACACAGCTATACTCCGATATACATATATACACAGTGAGTCTGAGCAGCAACCTAAGCATAGCCACACCCATAGTCTACACAATAGAATCAGCACCGATGCAGAAGACTGCTGCTGCTTTGACTAAGAGAGAATAGCTATGTCTGTAAGAGTCAAATCAGGTCGATTGTTTGCATGGCCGACAAGCTATTGGCACAGTGTTTATGAGAAGAAAGAAAGGCCTTTTCATCTAACAGCTGACCTGTTCCACTCTCAGTCTTTTTTGACTAAGGGGTCCTTAGTCAGCCAAGAGCAAGGTAGCTGCCATTCTCTCCAGGGCGTGATTGCTGATATCAGAAATAGCAAGTGATGGCATTGCAATGTACCCACTATATGTTCTTTTCAGTTCACTGAAAATTGTGATTTAAAAGGACAAAAGGGCAAAGAATTGCAAAAAATGCAAAACAAGGATCAAAGGACAACACTGACAGGGGGCATCAGGCAGGGCAGACAAAGTGTATCATTCAACCATCTAAACAGGTGATTCCGACTAGGTTTAAAGAAATTGCCATTGTTATGCTCAGCTCTCCTGATGCCATTAGATGCTAGGCTCATCCTCCTTAATTCAAATATCCACCAACCTCCTGGTTCTCCTGCAGTCACTAGCGGCTTGGGTATTTAACATTCCCCTCTTGGCTTTACCATCAATATGTCAAGCAAGCTCAAGTCATTCCTATTATTTAAAAACAAAAACAAAACCATTTCCTCATTCTTTTTCAAACTATTCAATTATTTTTAAACATCTAATCTACTGTTGTCAGAACATTTTGATTGAAAATTCAGCTCTGTGTTTGGCCACTTCAGTGTCATCCCTGCTATGTAAACAAGAATCCCCCTCCTAGGAACTGTCTTCCTAGAGCTTGAATGCCCACCTAGTCCATACCTTTGTTTCCTATTCACCAGCAATGTTGGCCTATTCTAGCCGGACCCCACCCAAGATTCCTTCTGCCCGAGATTCTTCCCCCCTCTCATTGCTAAGCAGTGTCACCCTGCAGGCATGCTATTATCAAGCACAGACTGTTCTTCTCCATGGCTCCGGGATCATGATCCCTTCTCCAAGACAAGCCATAGAAACTAGAATTTCCCAACCTCAAGGCAGATCACAGAAACTTTACTCTTCCCTTTGGCTATCAAGAAATTCTTTAGCCAGCCAGTCTAGTACAACCATAGGTCATAAGACCCAACTGATTGCAGAAGAGACTTGTCTCACACCCTGGAGGGAAAATCATGTACGGGTACATCAAGAACTCTTAAGGAGGCAAGACTTTCTGGGTTCTGTTCTATCAGCAGGAGACATTATGGAGTCTCTACAGAATGCCAAAGCAAAGGACTGGACAAGCCACCAGGCTGCTGAACTAGACATGCTCCCAGAGGACGATACCTCGAGAAGCCAGGGAAACTCTGCACCCTTTCCCCTCGTCCTTGTGCCTGGATCTCTATGACTCCCTCTTTCTACATCTTCATCTCTCTGCGTCTCTGTATGTCTCTGTCTCTCTCTGTCTCTCTGTCTCTCTCTGTCTCTCTCTCTGTATGTCTCTGTCTCTCTGTCTCTCTCTGTCTCTCTGTCTCGCTCTCTCTCTCTGTCTCTCTGTCTCGCTCTCTCTCTGTCTCTCTCTCTCTCCATATCCCTGGCTGTTCTGGAGTTCACAATGTAGACCAGGCTGGCTTTGAACTCACAGAGATTCTCCTGCCTCTTCTTCCTGAGTGCTGGGATTAAAGGCATGCACCACCACCCCTGGCTGTATCTCTTAATTTAAGTGCCTTACAGATGTCTCCATAATAAAGTGACAAAGGTAAGTATTTCCTTGAGCTTTATGGGCCAATATCAGGGCAAATTAATTGAATGCTGAGAGGGAGGAAGGGGAGCACTAGTCTTTAATGAGTTGTTAAGAAGCCCAGGTTAAAAAGCTGGGGCTTGTAATTTGCTTGTAAGTGAGGAGAAGAAAGACGTCTTAGAAACTCAGTCCTCAACCTGTGTAATCCAAAATCAGCTTCAGGTAGACCGTGTCCCGCTGAATGGAGTTGGAGGACACACTGATGATTTCTACTTCAGAACCAATTGCTCACTTGCTGATGGCAAAAATCCACACACACCTAGTGTCAGAAGTCCTCCGTGGAGAGTGGTGTGAGAGCAGAGAAAAACAGAACAAGAGATGTTTCTCGAGCAAGCAGCAGGACACTGCCCATGTATCCCACCGTTTTAAATTATACTTTTGCTTTTTCTCCAACACTTCTGATGGCTCAACTGCCTGTTCCCAAACTATGGCAATACCCAAACACTTACAAATTCACTACTATCTTATTTATACGTGTTTCTTTGCATGCCACACCCGCGAGCTTTGGACTTCTCAGAATAAGGCAAAGTGCTGTTGAGCACGGAGCAGGAGACAGCCAACAAGTTAATGCCACATGATCCTCAGTCTGCTGTCCTGCACCAGTTTCTATAGCTATCCCATACATAATAAACACACTCAGAGGCAGAAGAATTCCACGCACTGCACTTTTTAATCCTATAAGCACAATACTTCACAGAGGCAGTCTGTTTGAAGTCCTGACGCAGCACTCTTCCCAAATAGGATGAAATAGAACTTTGAATTCCACAGAGTTATGTCACGAGATTGTCATTTTGTCTGACTGCAGTTGCTCTTGGCTAAAGCCAAAGTAGATGGCTACTTTGAGAGATGCCCAACAACATCAGAATAGTTTGAACTGTTATCATTCACTGACAAGCATGGTCAAAGAGGGGAAAAGCTATCAAGCCACACTGAACAGAAATTCCCCCACCCTGAGCCAGGATCCCCATCTCCTCCGCACATTAAACCAAGTACTCACGCATGTCACCTAAGGTCCCCTTGGTTACTTTGGTGGCACTTAGAACCACTACCGTGAATTTATGGGAATACTGGTGCTCCACCTAGAAATCAAATGATAAGAAATGTAAAATAAGCATTCCCTGTGGTAGCTCATTGCTTCACTCAGACAGATAAAAATTTGTCCCTTGAAAATCAGTACACACATACCAGAAACATCTTGGGACACCAGGGTGGTTTCCTCTCTCAACTCTCTCTTCTCCCCCACCGCAGAATCATTGAGGAGGTTAGCCTTTGTCTTATGCTGTCACTACAGCTTGAGGGTGAGAATGAGAAAGTCTCCGCTGCTTGGCAGGGGAAATGTAAATCAGGACTGTAGGCATCTGGAACACAGTTGGGCTTTGTAGTCTGACTAGGAAGTGTGGCTTAGAGAGGTGAACCCAGAGCAAGTAGCTTACATCACTCTAACTTGTTTGCCTCCCTTGCAGCTGCTCCGAAGCAACCGAATGCCTTCTTCTCCATGACATTCCTGAGGCAGTTGTCAAAATACTTTGCACCCAAAGCAGTTATAGATGACCTACTTTTATTGACTCAAATGTGTTTCTTTTGAAGTATGTTCAACAATGTTCCGTTTCTGATATCGTGAAAGTCTACATACACATAATAAAATTATTAGGGAGGAGGGTTATTAAACACCTCGCCTAAAGGGAAACCAGATAGCAAAGAACCTGACCCACTAAAGCAAACAGGGAAGTAGGAATTTACATAGTTTTAAGAGCAACTAAAAAATACAGCAAAATAGTGAAAGCTCACAGATAGTTTTTTTTTTCTTTGCTTGTTTCAAGCTTACAGGAGTCCACTTCAGTTAATTGTAATACACCTGCCTGGCAAGATAAAAAGTCTAGTGTTGTTTTAAAAAGAAGTTGAGGGCCAATGGGATGCCTTGCAGTCAAGAGTGCCTGTTGCAATTACTAACGCCCACATGGTAGTTTACAGTCTGCAACTCCATGTCCGGGGCAGGTAAGGGTGGGAATCTGGTGTCTTCACCTCTGCAGGCAACATATATGCATGCGGTGTACAGACATATACTCAGGCAAGTCACTCAAATACATAAAACAAATCTTTTTTTAAACTAATTTTTAAAAAGCTGAGATGTCAGTACTATGAGGTAGTGATAATTTAAAACTATGAAATATAACAGATTCATATGGATTAACAGGGTCTCACGTAGCCCAGCTGGGTCTCTAGTCATCTCAGGCTGATCATGAACATGAGTCCTGGTCCTTCCAGATTCTATGTCTGGAGTAGCTATGACTACAGTCCTGGGAACATCCACCAGCTCATTTTAGGCAGTGCTAGGCGTCAAAACAATTAATTTAAATAAACCCACGAAGTAATGCGTTTCATCATGTCATTCTTATACACACATGTCATTATATTCTGTTAAATCATTCTCTTCTCCCACAGCCCTCCCTCTGCTCCAAGGGCCTCAGCCTGGCTCCCTTCCTTTCTGAACCAACACCATCCCATCCATTCTCGTGGCATATACATAACACTATCCTCTCTTTTCCACCTCCCTCATGAGTCCTTTGTCCCCTCCAACTATTTGCCTTCTACTTTCAACACACACAAACACACACATACACACACATGCAAACACATACACAAAAATTTAAGCATCGATTTCATATATGAGAGACATGGTACTTGTCTTTCTCATTCTGGGTTATTTCATATAACATAGTTATTTTCAGTTTCACCAGTTTTCCAGCAAAAGTCATTATCTCATTTTTATGACTGAATAAATCTTTTTATGTAGAAGCAACACATTTCATTTACTTATTCATTTGTTGGTAGAGATCTTGGTTGCCTCCGTTTCTCAGTTATTATGAAGAGAATAGCAATAAACGTGAATGTGCAGCTTCTCTGTGTATAGTAGGGTGTATAGTCTTTCAGACATACATCCAGGCATGATAGAGCTGGGCATGTGCCAGTGCCCATTTCAATATTCTGACGTCTCCACACTGACTTGCACATCAGCTACACCTGCTTACATTCTCTCCCGCTGTGAATCGGGTTCCTCTTTGTTCACATGCATGCATAGCTAAAAACATTGAACACATTTTCTAGGATTTATTCTACTTCTTCTTCATGTATGTGTGTGTATGTGTGTGCATGTGGGCAAGCAGTATATGTATGTGTTCATATCTGTATGTGAGCGCATTTACTCCTACACACACATGTGGGAGACAAAGGCCAGTATATGGCGCCTTCCCCTACTCTTCTTCACCTTAATTTTTAAGACAAGGTTTCTGTGAACCTGGAGTTATTTATTTTGGCTACAAAGGCTGGCTAGTGAGCACTCAGGATCTCCACCACTCAAATCTCACTCACTGTGGTGAGTCTCCACCACTCAGCCCCACCCCTGTACCAGAGTTATGGATGTGTGCCACTGCTGTGCCTAACTAATATGAACGGTGAGATCTAAAGTCAGTTCTGCATGCTTGCACAGCAAGCATTTTATGTACTAGGCCAATTCTTAGAATTTTTCTTGTGTTACTGGAGTTCTTTAGAGAAACTCACTGCTCTTGTTTACATTGTGAAGTATCTTAACTAGCACTGTTAACTAAGTTAAAGTTCCAGGTCTTATATTAGGGTCTTTGATCCACTTTTAATTATTTCTTTATGCATGGTAACAAATAATAGATTTAGCGTTCATTTTTCTCATGTGCATATTCCGTTTTCCCAGCAACATTTGTTAAAATGATTGTCATTTCTTTCTCTATTGTAATGTTAAAATTGGGTGGCTTTAGCTCTAAGAATAAGTGCACTACAAATATAAAGAATTGGTGAAAGATACACTAGGCAGATATTATACAAAAGAAAACTGGTTGCTATATTAATTTCAGATATACCAAACAATAAGGCAATAAAATAATCAGAAATAAAAGGAAGTATTACTTGAGATGAAGGAGTAAATTCTTCAAGATGATATAATAATCCTTAATATGTATGTGTCAAATAATATAATATAAAGACATCAGGTAAAATGTATTATATAACAGCAAAAAGAAAAAGATCTTTTATTGCAGCTGGACATTTTAACAGTCCTCCACAAGTAATAGATGCAGCAAGAACAAAAGTGGTAAACACATAATTACCTCCGATCTCAATTAACCACATATAATAAACATCTACAGATGACGTCATCAACCATCAGGACATACATTCTACTCAACCTCACGTGGCACATTCATCAAAGCAAACCATGCAGTGCACAATAAACGAACCTTAACTTATTTAAAATACAGAAACAAAACAATGTTTTCATAACACATAGGACTAAATAAACTAAAAATTAAGAACAGAAAGACTCATCGTCCCCCAAATACACAGTGAAAACCACCTTTGTGAGCACACAATAGGTGAATTAAAGAAATAATAAGAAAAAGTCACAAATATCTGCAATTAATAGGAAAATGAGAATACATCTTAGGAAAACTTGTGGGATACAATGAAAACAGTGCTTGGAGAGAAATTTATATTTCCCAATTCTTTGACTCAAAGGAAGAGAAAAAGTCCCAAATGAATAAACTAGCATCCATATTAAGAAATACACAAACACACACACAACTTAAAATACAAAATAAGCAGAAAATAGTAAAAAAAATTTAATTTTAATTTCAACATTCAGGATCTGGGGCAGGCAATCTTGTGAGTTCAAGGCAAACCTGGTCGCTATAGTGAGTTTCAAGACAGTTAAGAATACATAGTAAGACCTTGTCTCAAAAAAGTAAATAAATGAAATATAATAATATAAAATCAATAATCCTTAACCAGGGCATTTCAGAAATGAGGAAACAGGTTATTTAATTTCAGAAATCAAAAAGCGAAAATACTGTGATTTTTTTATTGACAATAAAATGATAAGGAAAATATTATGAAAACCTCTCTGATCCAAAATTATAATAAACTGGAATCCAAAATTATAATAGATAAACTGAAACAATTCATTGAACAATCCATCAAAAGTTCCAAAAATAATAAACTTTCTCAATAAACCCACATTTGCTAAACAATTTGAATCAAGAACTGGTAACTTTTCCTAAGAGATTAAAGCTGCTAACTCACATGGGTTCACTTGTGAATTCTACCAACTGTTTAAGGAAAAATTTCAACAGTTATGATCAATCTTTAACAGAGGATTGAAACAGATGGAATACTTCTTAAATTCATTGCTGGCTGCCAGCATTACTTTAATTTCAAAACCAGACAAAAATATTACAACAAAAGAAAATTATAGACAAATGTTCCTCATAACTGTAGATGTGAAACTACTCAACAAAATATTAGCTGTTGGGCCTCGTGAGGCCCAGTGTAACTTACTGAGCCTAACTTGAGTTTGGTGAGGCTCAGTGTAACCTCCTGAGCCTAACTTGAGTTAGGAGAGGAGTGGCTCCTCTGCCAAGCCACCGCTGACGTGGCATGATATTATTGGCCCTTATTCCTTACTCCACCTCACCCCATTCCAAGACTCCCACCCACTACCTCAGCACTATATAAGTTCCTGATGCAATAAAGTAAGATCTTGCTTCAACAGACACCCAGCTCA
Source organism: Chionomys nivalis (assembly GCF_950005125.1). Lineage (NCBI taxonomy): Eukaryota > Metazoa > Chordata > Mammalia > Rodentia > Cricetidae > Chionomys > Chionomys nivalis. The sequence goes on along the minus strand of NC_080090.1, from coordinate 70,954,182 downwards.
GTGTGTTCCCTGGGGCAGAGGCATCTGGGCCATTTGACACTCATCACCACCCCCTAACCCTAGGGAGGGACTGGTGGGACAGGCTCTGCCTCAGCCCTATCTGCTGGAGAACCCAGCAATGGAGAACCCAACAATTAGCAAATTTAGTCTTACGTCTAAAAAAAAGTGTTACAGGCCATGGCACTTCTCAGATGATGGTCAGAACTAGAGGCCATTCTGTCACATCAAATAAGCCAAACTTAACAGAAAAAATTTTTTCTCTTATGCATAATTTAGGCTTAAAATTTTATGTGTAGAGAGATACTTGCTTTTATCTCCCTGTGTGTTTAAGTCACAAATTTAGGCAAAAGATCACAAGACAGGAAAAGGGGGTATTAAGGAAAGGAAGGAAAAGCAAGGGTATTGGGATACATGTGACTTGAAAGGGAAAGAGATGAGATGCTATCTGGGGCCAAAAGAATCAGTCAGGGGTGGGGAAGGGGAAGAGAAAGAAGAAGAACAAATGAGAAGACAGGATGATGACTGGCAAGCATGGCAATTCCATAAGAAACACACTGCAAAATAACGTAAAGTAACAAATAAAATATAAAATATTTTTAAAATATCATGTCATTAAAACACAGAGGTGCTAGGTATGTTGGTATGTATGCACAACCCCAGCGCTTCAAGTACAGAGGCTGCAAGTTAGAGGCCAGTTTGGGCTACAGAGTGAGATCTTTTCCCTGAAATCAAAAAAAAAAAAAAAAAAAAAAAAGAAGAAGAAGAAGAAGAAGAAGAAGAAAGAAAAGAAATGAAAGAAATGTGGACAAAAATACACCTTGAATTTATATATTCAACACATTCCTTAAATCATGTAAAGGTATTTTACAAGAATAATTTATTCAAAATTGGTTTATGTATAGACAAAAGATCCAGAGTAGTAATACAATATTAAAGAGGCACTAAACTATTAAAGGCAAACAAAACCAAAACAACCTGACCACAGTTTCCTGTACTGCAGTAACCGAGACAGTGGTACTTGTGAAAAAACAAAATGAACCAATGCAAGAAATTTTTCTTCAAATGGAGCTCTAACAACTGGACATCTCCACTGAAATGAAGAACGAACCAAGACAAATATACCTAGGCATGAAAATTGCTTTGGAACATCCAATGTAGAAAATTAAACTGTTCTATCTAAGATACCTCAAAAGTATTTATTATAGATGTGTTTCTAGCACACAAGAGATGGAGACAGGAAAATAAGGAGTTCAAACTAGCCCTAAGCTAAAAGAAAGAAAGGAAGGCAGGCAGGAAGGGAGGGACAGAAAGAGGGATGGAAGGAGAAAGAAGGAAAGCAAGATCACACCCGTAAAATTATTCTTACATGTAAACTTGCTTACCTGCCAATGATCTATGATTATTTACGCCCTTGAACATGTAATAGCATATCAATGTCTGAAATTCCCCCGTAATATGAAACTTATGAGCAATACTTTTAATCTATCCCTAGTTTAACTTTTAAGGTGTTCCAAGTAGACTCACATCAAGTGTTACTTAATAAAACGCAGAAGAAAAATGTAAAAATCACAAGTATGTGTTGAATGCACATCACAATCTAGGCATTCTACTAGGTACTGCTTCTCACTATTCCCAAGATCCCTACTGGTGACAACAATATAAAAATAATATGTACTGTGCCGGGTGATAGTGGCACACACCTTTAATCCCAATACTCCCAGAAGGCACATGCTGACAGATCTCTATGCATTTGAGGCCAGTCTGGTCTAGAGAGCTAGTGCCAGGACAGGCTCAAAAGTTACACAGAGAAACCCTGTCTTGAATAACAAACCAACAACAAAAAGTGTATGTGTGTGTGTGTGTGCGCGCGCAAACATTACTATAAATTATATTAGGCTTTAGTATCTTAAATAATTTATATTTATTTGTATTGTGAGACTATGCCATGTATGTGGGGGTGCTCAGAGATGCCAGAAGAGGGAGTTGAGGGCCCTAGAACTGGAGTTACAGGCAGCTGTGAGCTCCCCTGCCTGATATCTGGCAACCAAACTCGGGTCCTCTGGAAGAGCAGCAAGTGCTCTTACCCACGGAATCATCTCTGTAGCTTAGTCTGGGCTGATTTCCGACTCAGATGATAGACAGCTGCTTATGGCTTGGGGATGCCGCCAAAGGATATGACACTGACTTCACAACCAACATTCTCCAAGAGAAAGCAGTGACTCAGAACAGTGCTAGGCAGCAGCTGGCAGAGAAAGATGCCGTGCTTCTATTGAGATGTCAAATCTAAGCCCCATCTTCTGACTCAGTCACTGAGATTAAGCCTTGCCTGCAGGTCTAGAATTACCTTACTTTGAGTATCTGTCCTCATCCTTAATCTTTTCCATAGTGAATTAAAATTTACCAAACAATAGGAAAAAAAAGATAGTGTACTCAGTTGATTCTCTACAATTATGTTGACACTGGTAACTAGGATGATTACCACTGAAAAAGACAACCAACTTAGATCAAACCAATAATGGTTTGACTGCATTGAAATTTCTACTGTTAAAGCAACTATCCTAAAACTCATCAGAGGGAAGAGAAGGGAGATTCCATATGTAAATTGTGCTTTGCTCTACTCAGATGCCACTTTTTAACTTTATCCAAAGCCTAACTTAAAAGGTGCTAGTACATTAAGGACAATAAAGGCTGTTGGTATGGTGTAGGGTGGACAGAATCTTATTACTGAGGGGAGAGATAGTGATCTTTGTTCAGCAACTAGCAGCTCCAAATGATCGCAGAGCTGGTTTGTTTTGTTTTCTTTTAAACAAAGAAAGGAAGGAAAAAAGGAAGGAAGGAAAAAAGGAAGGAAGGAAGAGAGAGAGAGAGAGAGAGAGAGAGAGAGAGAGAGAGAGAGAGAGAGAGAGAGAGAGAGAGAGAAACGAGAAAAAAAATCATACCCCCGCCCTGCTATTACCCTCACCTTTCTTGGTTATTTTCTGTTTCACTTCCTGATGCTCAGTGCCACACTAAGACAAGCAGCCCGTGCCAGCACTGCACTAGTGTTTCCCTCTCCGTGAAAGAATGATCATCCATGTCTCCCTCTCATGGGAGCACACATTCTCCCTTACACGGTGACACTAAAATTCCAACTGATAACCGGGAACTGGGTAGGGCCTATGAGGAGAAGAGAAGAGGATAAAATGGATACGAGCAATTCATGCTGTCTGGATGCTTGGAAATACCATGCCCAACTGATTAACATGAACAATGAATGTGATATTGAAGGAGAAAAACTCAGCTTTAAAAAAAAAAAATCCCAGCACTTGAGAGACAGAAGGAGAAAGATTGTGAGCTCAGTGTCTGTCACAGCTACTCAGTAGATCCGAAATCAGCCCCGGCTAGATAAGGCTGTTTCACAAAACAGAAAGAAACCCCACAACTTATACCATGGGGATAACATACAAAGCCTTCCCATGTACTGGCAGTCCACTTTAATGTAATCTAGGTCATCCAGAAAAGAAACACCCTGGAACTGAGATAAAGTGTATCCCAGACTATCAGTTTCTCCAGGCATCTGCTGTGTGGCCAAAAATTTTCCTGGGGAATCACGAGCCACGGGTCTACTCACCCCAGACAGGGAGTCTGTGACAGGCCAAAGTACAGATGCTACCACTAACCAACTTGGTGAATGAGTTTTACTGGGGTTACTTACAGGAGCAGAAAAGAACGAAAGATAGCCACATCTCCAGAGCTCACCCCACTAACTAACAAAAGCTGGATACCTGAAGCACACTGCAGGCAGTCCTTTGGAGACTGGCCTTTCTAAGTGACTCTGATCTTAAACCTCCTTCTAGGCAGCTGCTCTGGTCTGAGAGTCTTCTTTGCAGGTTGGCTTATCTGAGAGCCTTCCACAGCTTTGATTGCTTACTGGCAGGGAGGGGCAAAGTGAACCTGGTCAGTGTCCTTTCCAAATGCTTCAGTGGGTCTGAGACTCTTGTTTGGTTTTCTGCTTGTTTGGTTTTTGCCTGTCTGTTTTTCAAGACAGGGTTTCTCTGTAGCTTTGGAGCCTGTCCTAGATAGAAATAGCTCTTGTAGACCAGGCTGGTCTCGAACTCACAGAGATCCGCCTGCCTCTGCCTCCCAGTGCTGGGATTAAAGGCGTGCGCCACCACTGGGCTTAGATCTTCTTACAGGCAGCTAGGCTGCTCTCTGTCTTATTTGCAGCTTTTATTGCTTACTTCAGCAGGAAGGGGGCCCAGTGAATCTGGTCAGTTTCAGGGACTTTCTGAAGATATTTTGAGTTGTTTACCTTCTGGCTTAAGGAGCTTTCCTGTGAGGTGGAATGTTTAGTCTCCAGGAAACTGTTACACTGTAGCTTCTGAAAGAGGCAAACCAATTCCTGTCCTCAAGGAATAATTCTGCCAGTAGATTTCTTCAGGATGATCATCACAAATTCCGAAGTGATTAGTGGCGTGAAGAGGTATGACACCAAGCCAAAGAATCAAAGATGGACCTATCCATTTAATGGCTATGCTATAGAACTCCTCCTTTAAAATCTCAAGAAGTGGAAATCCACAGGAATCCAATCACAAAACTGGATGCAATGTTATAAAGAACAGAACAGAAATTTAGGAAGTAAAAGATAAAAGTTGATAGCCTCAGCCTATACAGATGGCTCAGTGATTAAGAAGGCATCCTGCTCTTGCAGAGGACCAGAGTTTGGTTCCCACCACTGACATCAGGTGCCTGGCAACCACCCTTAACTGCAGCTCCAGGGAATCTGACACCCTTGACCTCCTGGATACCTGAACTCACATGAACATACCCACATGGGCACTCACATAATTAAAAATAAAGTTTAAAATCTTTTTAACCTATAGATTTCTGAAATATGATCTACGGAACAAAAGCAGAAATATGAATATTAATTGTAATTTCTGCACTTTGTCACTAAAAGAAGGCTTGTGGGCAGACATGGGTACACGAGGAGAGTCATCAACTTGAATGGATCACGTGGCAGGCAATTTAACATGACTTCTAATTAGAACTGGTGGAGTCCCTAAAGTAGACCACCATCCTCACTGTGGTAGGCCATCTATCACCCAACCTGTTCACCAAACTTGGACAGAAGATAGATGTTGACTTCTTTTTCTTGTCTTACTGTTTGAGCTGAGATGTCTCATCTTATTCAAGATCAATTTTTAGGCTGGGATTAAGACAGCTCCACCTCATTCTCAGGCCTTGTGATGGCTAAGCTTAATTGGGAACCTGACACCCTAGATTCACTTGGGACTGTCTAGATCAGGTTCACTTGTGGATGTGTCTGTGGGGATTATCTTGATCTTGTTCACTGAATGAGAAGACCTGCCTACGGTGGGTGGCGCTATTCCCTTTTACTACCCCTAAGCACGGGCCCCTGAACTATCTATATACAAGCAGAAAAATTCAGCAAGCACAAACACGCACGTATTCATTCTCTCTGCTCTTGACTGTGGATGTGACCAGCTACTTCAGTTTCCTTCATCTTTGTTTCCCAAAATCATGGACTGTTAGCCCGGAATTAGGAGCTCAACAAATGTGTTCTCCTTTAACTTGCTTCTGTTACAGTCATTCATCATAGCAACGGGAAATCAAATTAAGGCAGGCCTTTATAATAGCACTGAATTCCTATACCTCCACATCTACTGTGTCTCCATCTTGAGAGGGCAAGTGCTATGGCTTCTCAGGCTTTGTAGTCATTTGGACTGATCCACAGTATTGTAGCTAGTTAGTCAATCACTCCCATGGGGCTGTTTGCTGAAGAAGTCCAACACATTAGATTCCCCGTCCTCATCTTTCTAGATTGTATTAGTGTTCAAAATGTCATAATAAGTCATTACTAATATTTGCATGCAGTCCTATGTTTTGGTAAGTACGACTTAGTCACTTTCATATCTGTTTCTCAGTAGCAGCATGCTACTTTCTGAAGTCCCAGAAATATCCTGCTGGGTTTTTTTTTTTTTTCATTTTAAAAGAAATCATGTAGTGCACACAGTAATGTATTATTTATGAGAACCGGGTAAGGCAGACACCACAGAGGATACTATTTATACCCTGAATTCCAAAAGGCAGAGCCCCGTGCCCCTGTGCACATAACTAGGAATGCCAACATGACCAATGGAATATTAAATCTTAGATCTCATACTTGGTACTGGTAGGTATTTTGTTTTCCTATATTACTGTAATGATCTGGAGACATATTTGTCCACATTTCAGACATCCTGAAGTGTCCTTTTTCAAGGCCCTTTCCTGATACTAGGTCATGCTAGCACATCCGTGTGGTTGACTGTCTCTAATGAAAGGCCACCCTTCATCTCTGGGGATGTGGGCAGTGGCCCTCAGTTGTTAATATGTGGTATTAAAAGCTACAAGGCTATGATTTATTTTCTAAGGAAAAAGATGGAAACTGTCATAAAATTTGTTTTGTTTTTTGATGCAGTGACTCATGCTGTAGCCCAGGCTATCCTGGATCTCTTTATGTAGTCCATGCTAGCCTTGAACTCATGGCACCATCCTGTAGTAGGTTTTGGTTTGGTACACACACACATACACACACACACACACACACACACTTGTTGGGGCCTTGTCACCCAGATCCCAAATAAATACACAGAAACTTATTCTTACTTATAAATGCCAAGTCTTAGCTTGGCTTCTTTCTAGCCAGCTTTTCTAACTTAAATTATCCCATGTCTCTTTAACTATGTTTCACCTGTGGGCTTTTTAACCTTTCTGTATTCTATATTCTTTCTTCCCTTCATACTCTGTGGCTAGCTGGGTGGCTGGGTGGCTGGCTTCTGGCATCCTCTTCTCCTCCTTTTTTCGCTCCTTGCTCTTTCTCTTTTTTCTCTCTCTCTCCTGCCTAGCTATTGGCCCTTCAGCTCTTTATTAAACCAATCAGGTGTTTAGACAGGCAATGTAATACAGCTTTACAGTTAAACAAATAAACATAAAAGAATACAATATATCTTTGCATCATTAAACAAATGTTCCTCAGCACCAATGAATGTAACACATCTTTAATATTCCACAATACCCTCCTGTCTCTCAGTCTCCCAAGTGTTGAAATCACATCTCAGTCTTCCAAGTGTTGAAATCACAGGAGTGGGCCACCCCACTTAGTTTCAGAAATGCATTATTATTGATCTCTCCTTAATGTTTCCATGGTAACAAAACAACACAAAACGTGACAAGAAATTCTAATGGCATGGATATCTTTACTATTGAAAAACACCTTAAAATAACTCTAGGATTATGGAAAGGTAGTTCTACTACACATTTATCTCTCCATGGTCTATCTCTATCTTATAGGCCAGTGCCACTAAAAGCAAGAGAGCTTGGTGGCTGCAAACACAGCAGCAGCCCACAGTATTCTCCAACACTGAGGTAGAGTTTGAAAAGCCCCATCTCTTAGGGCAGCCAACTTTTGGGTTGTCTGGTACCAACTGCTCATTACAGGATACCTGGCTTTGTTCCATCCTTCCTTTTTAATTCACGGTTCTCTATACTGAAAGAGTTTAATAATATATTTTTAAAGGCTCTTTCTACTATTGTGGAGCACTGCTATAATCTCACCACAGAGACAAGAAGATGTCAGGTCAAGGTTAGCTTGAGACACACGGTGGACTTTGAGCCAGTCTCAGTTACATAGCAAGACCCTGATCCAAATTTAATTAATAGAAAAATACTTTCCTGTGAAAACCAGAGTGAGGCATGGCTTCATCTACACAGTTTTGTTATGATGACCACACAGCACTGAGAAAATGAAAAAAAAAACTATGAATTCATAAGATCCTCTTCATTTAAATGAGCTACGAGCATGCACTTAATATCGGCACTCCAGAGACAGAGGCAAGAGGATCTCTGTGAGTTCAAAGCTATCCCAGTTTATGTAGTAGATTCTAGACCTGCCATAGCTATAATTGTGAGACCTTGTCTCACATAGATAGACAGACAGACAAACAGATAGGATAGATGATAGATGAATAAATAAATAACAAAGAATAAAAATAAAATAAAACATCTGTGCTATTGACAAAGATAAACATCACATTTTAGTATCATGAGTAGAATCAGGATTAAACAAAATATACATATGAAAGTACGAGGGGCTATTTAGGAAGAGGGAGCAGACAAGCTCACATGAGCTAGGTTTGCCTTTGTATCCCCAGTGCTGTTGACAGGGATTGCTATACTGCAGCATCCAATGAATGGCAATATGTGTGCTTGTTAACAGAGGTTTCTGTCCTTCCTTGTCCCACATAGCCCCATTTAGTCCCAAAGAAACACACAGAGGTCTACATTAATTATAAACTGATTGGCCTAGTAGCTCAGGCTTATTATTAACTCATAACTTATATTAGCCGATAGTACTTGTCTGTGTTAGCCATGCGGCTTGCTACTTTTTCTGGCGAGGCAGTCACATCTTGCTTGCTCTGTGCCTGGCTTCCTCTGTGTCTGGGTGATGACTGCAGACTGAATCTTTCCACTTCCCAGAATTTTTCTGTTCTCATTGTCCCGCCTCTACTTCCTGCTTGGTTGCCCTGTCTGTACTTCCTGCCTGGCTACCAGCCAGTTAGTATTTTATTAAACAAGTACAAGAAACAAATCTTTACACAGTAAAACCATTTTCCCACAGCATGTGCTTATAGGTAAAAGGAATTAAAAGTGCAAATACTAGAGTTGTGAACTATATCTCGTAACAAGCTTAAGGATATAGACCCTTGCTTGTCTTTTACAGAGGTCGGATTCCTCAGGAAAGTCTGAGAAATACCAGTGTGACTAAATTATCTGAGAGTTATATATATAAAAAAAAATATCTCTCTGAGGGTGATGGAGTAAGAAATCAAAACTAACCTCTAAGATATAGGGCACTTTGTGGGCTGGAAAGATGGCTCAATAGTTAAGAGTGTGCAATGTTGTTTCAGATGACCAGAGTTCAGTTCCTAGACCTACGCTGGCAGCTCGCAACTGCCTGTGATGCCAGTTCAGGGAATTCTGATTCCTCATGCCTCTATGGACACCTGCACTGAAGTTCACATATACACATAATCAACAATAAAAATAAATCTCTTTTTTAAAAAGCTGTTTTAAAATCAGCTTACTAGTGTAGAAATCAAAGTAACCAAAAAGTAGTCAAAAATACTGTTTCAGAAAACAAACAACTTTTTAACAAAACCTTGATTATTTGTTTTTTTTAAAGGAAAATGCTTTAAATATAAGGAAAAATACAGGCTATGTTAAACAAGAGTAATATTAATAAAAGGTGAAGTAAAATTTTAAACAAAATAATTATCATAGACAAAAATAATTTACTAGTTACAATACCAAATCAACAAGAACATAATTCAAAGTTATATGTGGCAAAAAAATCACAACTTAAGCTTCATAAAGTAAAATTTGGATAGGAAACATATTTTATATGTGGCTTATTTATCAAAATTGAAAATATGCTAGATGATAATTACATATAAAACTTGTTTTAAAATCTTATGGAGTATTAGGAGGCAGAGGCAGGCAAATCTCTGTTCCACAGACTAAGTTCTAGGAGCCACTGCTACACAAAGAAAAGCTGTCTCAAGAAAAAATGAGTATATTTTGTATACTTAAGGAGTATATTTTGAACACTTGAAATATATATGGCACTGGCTAAAAAATTATTTAACGTTTGAAAATTAAGAAGGACATATTTACATGCCTTATGTATCAAAGGATAAATCACAGTGAAAATTAAAAATATACAAAAAATATATATTAAAAATTATTTTTATATTAAATATATTTAAATTATATATATATATTAAAAATATGACATATCAAAACTTAGGGACTAAGGCATATGGTTTATAAACAATAGAATATTTAACACTCAGTGATCAAAATATGATAAGGAAAACTAGCAGAATTCACAAATCACAGAAGTGATTGAGCTAGAAATCTAAAAGATTGCCCAAAGGATTAATAGAAATTCCTTGAAGCCTATGGATAAGCAATAATCAACTGTACTTTCATATGAAGATGAAATTGTCTTTGATACTAAACTACTGCTCTGAAGGGACACCATGACCAAGGCACTCTGACATAAACCCCATGGGTTTCCTTACAGTTTCAGAGAATCCCCACCCACACTCCAAGTGGCACACCTCCTACAACAACGCCACACCTCCAGATCCTTCCTAAGAAGTTCCACATTCAAACATGTGAGCTTGAGGGCCATTCTCATTCAAACCCCCACAAAAACTAATTAAAAAACAAAATTTACAAATGCCTTTATAATAACACTATAATATCAAGAAATACATATATGTGTATACATACAAGAATTAGTATAGATGTATATACATCAATATTATATGTACATGTGCACATATATGCATATATAAGAACCTTTATATGCATATATATATAAGAATTCTTAAATAAAACTGCAACATATTACTATGTAAATTAAAAATTATTTAAATAAATTTCCTTTTGAGTTAGGTTTATGGGTTGTTAATAGATTGGGAACCTCAATATTGTTGTCATATCAACTTTATCTTCATTGATATTGATCTGTAAAATCATTACAGGAGTGAAGAAAATGTGTGTGTGTGTGTGTGTGTGTGCGTGCATATGCACATGTTCATGTGATTTGACAAACTGATTCCAAAATTTATGTGAAGATTCGAGAGCAAAAATTATCAACAATCATCTTGGAAAGGAAATATATATAATATCATAGATATACATTTCAAACTTGCTTGTCTTTTACAGAGGTCAGATTCCTCAGGAAAGTCTGAGAAATACCACTGTGACTAAATTATCTGAGAGTTATATAAAAAAACATATCTCTCTGAGGGTGATGGAGTAAGAAATCAAAACTAACCTCTATTTAAGATATAAGGCACTTTGTGGGCTGGAAAGATGGCTCAATAGTTAAGAGTGTGCAATGTTGTTTCAGATGAGCAGAGTTCAGTTCCTAGATATACATTTCAAACTTTGACAGTTTGTAACAAATAGACCAGCACAAATAAACAATAAATAAAGTCCCACATATAGTTGTCTGAATTGCAGCAAATCCCTACTGTCATACAGAATGGATATGGTATTATCAGTAGAGCATATAGTTCACAATCTACTCAGTTAGTGAAATAATACATGACAATATATACATGTGGAATTCTAGTTAGAACAACATGAATCAATCTCTGATATATATTTTGAATCCATATGTTTAGAGAAATGGGGGTGGACAATTGGTACCTATGACATTAGACATACCAGTTTTTTTTTAAGAGATTTATGGACTATAAGAGACATGAACCAACCTTTGGACTTATTAATAATGGATATTTTTATTTGGATGATGGTCCCTTGTTGGAGTGTGTGTGTGTGTGTGTGTGTGTGTGTGTGTGTGTATGTGTGTGTGTGTAGCTGTGCCAAGCTTAGCATCTCTAGGAAAAGGGGAAATGAGAGGAACGAGTGGGAAAAGGTAGAGAAAAAAAGAGAATTATAAAGGAAAATTAAGAAGTAACCAAAGGAATGAAAACAAACAAAATCTCAGGAGAATTTTAAGGAGAGAATGGCCAGCAGGGCTGGGGAGGGAAAATTCAGAGTTCCATTGAGTTAAGTACAAGACATCCACTGTTGAGAAGTGTTATTGTGAAGGAAGGGAAAAAGTAGTTTTCAGTCAATCAAAAAGAAGCATTGCAAGAACTATAATATATTAATTTCTAATCCAGGCAGGAAAGAAAGGCTAACTCAGGAAGAATGTATAAGAAAGGAGTATTTCACTAAGTGAAAATGAGGTGATACTCACAAAAATCAGTCTCCAGTCCATTGAAACCTAACTGAATTCCATGTGCTGAGTTCAGCCAGAAAATCTCACCTTTGTTTTGTTTTGTTTGGTTTTGGTTTAGTTTGTATTTTAATCAAAAGAGAGACTATATGTTTTCAGAGAACTATAGAAAATCACAATGAATAAAATTTTAATTTGTCAACTCTTCATTAAAAATTAGCCACCATCAAGGAATTTGTTTAGCATTTCTAGCTAAGTGAAAGTTTATAGAATTATTTGCCTTAGAGATGAATACCAACCTACTGTCCTAAACTCAGAAATTCAGTTATCCTTTGTGTACAAAGTAACACGAGATTATGCTCTTTGATAAATGCAAAATGCTAACATTTTTCTAGTTCCATAAATTTTGTTGTTGCAGATGTTTTGGTCATCTTTTTTTTTTTCTAAATCCCTTTTCTCTGAAGATTTACAGCAACCAAAAGACATGAGTTTATTTTATAATGTACCATTGCCTAGTGTATGAGTATAATATAAATTAAATAAATAGTTTAAAGTTTCAGCTTTACTAGTATTACCAGAAATATGCACACATAGGCATGCACAGACACACACACACGCATGCATGAGCACATGCGCAAACACGCACAAATGCACACACACAGAGAACACATCAGCTTTCCCTCCCAGAAAGAATACAATACTTACTATAATATGCTGATAAGGATCTATGAATGACATTTTGGCTTGAGCTGCAGAGATTCTCACACTTTCCTGGACTTCTCTAGGACGCTTAGCTTCTTTAAAGCCTGTAAAACAAACACTCATCATCATTATGTGTCATTCTGGATCCTGTTTCAAAATGTAAGTGATGGTGAGTAGATAAGTTGGGCAATGAAAGTACAACTGAGCTCTCTGCATATGTGACTAAACACACACACACTCACACACACCTTGTATGGGGATGCTAAGCACATTTTGATATTATTGTTTAACTTCCATATTTATTTGTTCAATTTTTTTTCTAAAGTTTTGTTGCTGCTGATTTGGTTTGCTTCTATTTGTTAAGTATATGATGAGCCATTTCCTGAATTTCAGAAAATTAAAATTGTTTTTTGAGGGACTGGAATGATGGCTGAACCCTTCACAGCACTATAGTGCTCTTGCAGAGGATCTGAGTCCACTTCCCAGAACCCCCGTGAGGCATCTCACAACCAGCAGTAACTCCAGCTACAAGACATATGATGCCCGCTTCTGACCTTCACAAATATCTACACTCACTAGCACAAACACACACTTACATACATACATTTTATTTTATTTCATTTGAAGTGGGGTTTCTCTGTGTAGCCCTGGCTGTCCTTGAAATTTCTTTGTAGACCAGGCTGGTCTCAAACTCAGAGATTCACTTCCCTAGTGCTGGGGTTAAAGGCATATGCCACCATGCAAACATTTTGTAGAAATAATAATTTATAGAAAAAGTACTCTCTAGATTTTTTCCATAATCACTCATATTAAATTAAGATAAAAAATATTCAGTGAAGGAGATATGCAGTCTACTGAAGAAGAAAAAAGACATCAATGCTCTTACACAGATGTGACACCCACCCTGCAAGCAAGATGTGTCCCTGGGTGTAATAGAGACATGAGTGCTATAAGGGTGCCCAATTGCTTTCTTCTGATTGGCCCAAGACCTGCTTGACAGGAGGGAATTTAGGTCTGGTACTGTCAACCTGGTCAAAACTCTATGATTGAGGAAGTCAAAGGTCCTAGGAGAGTGCCTACTCTGTTGTTTTGTTATACAGGCATATAAAACTGACTCCTAAATAAAACTACATATTATTGCTGATCTCAAGCCTTGTTTGATAAACTTCTTTTTGTAGTGGAGGCATGTTTTTAATTGGTCAAAGTGCTGAGAACAACTGGCTGCTAAATTCTTAGCCCTTAATGGGGCATCCCTAAAGCTCAGGGAACATTGTGGAAGAGGAAGCAGAAAAAATATAAGAGCCAAAGGTTTGGAAGGAATATGTGAAACACTGTCTTCTGAACATGACATGGCTCTTGTTCTTAGAGACTCACAGCAGCAGTAACTACCTGCTAATACCAAGCTCATCAATATTTCAAGGTTGGAGAGGGGCTCATAAGGCCTGAACTCGGGTTTCATGAGATTTTGTCTCAACTTTCTCTCACTACCAAAAAAAAGTTTCTGATGATAATGAGACTATCATCAAGTAACTTTGTGCTAGAGTTTGAACGTTTGACCCCACCAAAACTCATTTTGATATTTAGTTTCCAAAAGCCAGACATAGTGGCACACACATATAATGCCAACACTTGGGAGCAAGATACGATCTAATCAAGAATTTCAGGTCATCTGCTATTTATTATAGAGTTTGAAGTCATCCTGGGCTATATGAAACCCTGTATTTAAACTTTAAAAAGAAGACAGATGCAATTGTTAATGTGGTGGTTTGAAAGAAAATGGCCCCCACAGGGAAAGGCATTATTAGGAGCTGTGGCCTTGTTAGAGTAGGTATAACCTTGTTGGAGGAAGTGTGCCACTGTGGGGATGGGATTCAAGGTTTCTTGTGCTCAAGCTACACCCAGGTCTCAAACCACTTTCTGTTGCCTGTCGATTAAGATGCGAGTACCTCAGCTCCTTCTCTAACACCATGTCTGCCTTCATGCTGTCATGTCCTACCATGATTATAATAGACTGAACCTCTAACCTGTAAGCCAGTCCCAATTAAATGTTTTCCTTTATAAGAGTTGCCGTGGTCATGGTGTCTCTCAACAGCAATAGAAACCCTAACTAAGACAGCTAATGTCAGAATACTCATAACATTAGGCATCTGCCTCAGCTCCTTCCTCTGGGTTCCTGATTTGAATTCCTGCCCTGGATTTCCTATATGTTGAGCTGTAACACGGGCTTGGCAGCCAAATAAACTGTTTGCTCCTCTGGTTGCTTTTGCCCGTGGTCTTTATCATAGCAATAAAAAAGCAGACTAAACAATGGTGCTAAAAGCCAACCTCGGGTTGTAAACCACAACTCTGTCTCATTCTGCTAGTCAATGCTGATTCATGTTTCTCTTTTACCTCTTACTACTTCTCCTGATTGTCCACATATCACAAACATGCCATCAGGATTATTTCTCTGTTGTGTTATGCTATGCCTCTGTCTTGCCTCTAAGTACTCTTGACATAGCATTTAAAATGGAAGGAAGGAATGACCTCATTAAAAGACAGGCAGAGTTATCCGCTATGGGATAATTTGTGGCTCTTGTATTTATGTTATAGATACATATTTCTTGTGTTACAAATTCATTAGTTGAAAGAATCCTATTTAACATTTACCATTACCAGGATTTTTTAAGCTACTGTTATTATATTTTATTGCAAGTAGCTAATAGTAACACCCAGGTATAGCAATAGATACTTGTAATAGTAGCACCCAAACTACTGAGTCAGGACAATCAGCAGATCAAGGTCAACCTGTGCCACACAGTGAACTTCAGGACAGCATGGGCAATGTAGCCAAATTTTTAAAAAAGTAAAATTAAATAAAAGCCAACAGGAGCTGTTGAGATGGTTTAGCAATTAAAAGCTATCTGGTCTTCTGTTCTTGTATTCTCAGCAGCACCTAGTGTGGATCATAACTACCTGTAAATCCAGCTGAAGGGAATCCAACACTGTCTTCTGAACTTTTCTAGCACCTATACTTAAATGTGTACATACTCCCATGCAGACAAAAGCATACACACATAATTAAATTTTAAAGTAATAAATAAGGCTAAAACAAATAAAATATGATCAACCTAATTGACCTCTCATTATAACTGATGTCTCTGCATTGATATTTCTCTGTGTTCAAAGTATGTTTACACAATAAAGATGGAATATCTCCTTATGTATACCACATTGGAAAATAAGGAGAAATTGAACTGAATCCTATTTAGAGGCTTCACACCTACTGAATAGCATTAATGGTATTGGAAAGTACTATGCACATTAACAGAGGAGAAAAATAATCATCACTCATCCATAAACCCTGCAACCTACAACAGTGACTGAAAGATATACTGGTCCAACAGATATAAATGTTATAGAAGTAACCAACAATTGTTTTTAATTGGATTTAAGACTCATTTTATAAGATGGAACACATACCTGACACTACAAAAGTGGAAAAAAATCTGAGACTAAATAAGTCATGGGCCCTAAAGGAAAATTTTCTACTATTATTCCACTAAATGAATATAGCAATAAAATGACTCCTAAAGACACACTACTATACCCATAGATGAGTGCATCACTAAACCCTCATCAGAGAAGCTTCTTCTTGTAATTGATGGTAATTAGTACAAAGACCCACAACTGTACAATTCTCAGAGAGTGAGAGACTTTGGGGAACTCAACCCTCAGTGGGATGACATCATCAAATACTTAAGGTTCACTGATCTATGGGGAAGGAAAGGGGAGCAATTGTAAGAGCCAAAGTTGGAGGATGACTAAGGAAACAGTGTCTTGCAGATTCAACAAGGCTAACACACTTATGAACTCACAGAGACTGTGACAACATACGCAACACCTGCACAAGTACAAACAAGACAAAATCCCAGCACTGAGAAGGGGAAACAGATACAGAGTTCTACACCTAGCTAAGAAGCTATTTACAATTGATACCTTCAGAGAAAAAGAAAAATAGTTTTCCCCAGTAGAATGCCACTGAGTATATTAACTACACTTCAGGGCAACAACATGACAGGAAAGTGTCGGCTAACACAAGACAGACTCCATGTTTTTAATGTGCTTTTTGTCTTGTTTTGTTCGGGTACTTTTTTTTGTCTTACTGGGGTTTTGTTGTTATAGTGGACAAGATCCCTTAAGAAATCTATGAAAAGCTGGGCAGTGGTGGCACACGCCTTTAATCCCAGCACTCAGGAGGCAGAGGCAGGCGGATCTCTGTGAGTTCGAGACCAGCCTGGTCTACAAGAGCTAGTTCCAGGACAGGCTCCAAAACCACAGAGAAACCCTGTCTCGAAAAACCAAAAAAAAGAAAAAGAAATCTATGAAAGTAAAGAGGGTTATGACTGCTATTCTCACCAAAATTGTTCCCGTTAGAAACTGTGGGTGGGCTGTGAGGAAGTTCAGTGGTAGATTGTCTGCATAGCATGTGTGTGGCCATCAGACTTCTATAGTGGCTCCATTCACAAACTGCAGCTTTAGAAAAATATCAACATTTCTCTGTGGACATCTGTTCATTCACGCAACAGTTATGTCACTGCTAAGTATACGCCTCTGCTAGGCACTAGGAACAAGGCAGTGAACAAGCCTCTGCTAGGCAGTGAACAAGGCAGAGCTCCTCATGCCTTACACAAGCCTAGAAATTATAGAGTTAGCAAGAAATGTAGTTCTGTGTGACACCTGATGCTTCTATGTTTCTAAAAGCAGGATCACTCCCTCAGATTAGTGTCTTTTGTTGGAAGGGCACCTTGAATAGTTTCTCAAAGGAGATAGAGTTCAGGGTGCCTTTCCAACAAAAGACACCAATCCTAGGAAGTGATACTGCTTTTAGTAACATAGAAGCATCAGGTGTCACACAACACTGCATTCTTTGCTACCTCTACAATCTCTACATTCTTAACTTGACCAGTAAATGAGTCTTTTATACTTGTTTACTGCAAGCTAAAACAGGAAAACCTTTTTCTACCATACATGGGTACATAGACAAACAAAGCACATATGGAAACAGGATTAATGAGATACTTTAACTAAGAACAACATAGACTATTTGTGTCGCCCCATATGATTGAACTCGAAGAGCAGCCCACCAAATTGATTTCATGACTCAACACAGTTTGGCAAACACTGATCTAAAAGATATCAAGATTAGATTTTAATCTACTTCCTCATTCTCATCCCATTTCTTTCCTCTTTTCTATTTATAACCAGGTTTTCTTTCCTTTCCTCAAATGTAGGCTGTTCTCCTGAATGCAAAGCTTAACCTACCTCTTCTGTCCATCACTTACTTCACAAACACTCAACTAGAATATTCAGCTACTGTATTCCAATCATATTCCAAAGTCCCAAGAGTAAAGTGATAATTGGAGTAGCGGGTCATCTCTGTAGGAACTCAGATTCTACAGAGCAAAGAGAAAATCAATAATGCAAGAGGAAAAAGCAAGAGTCTCCTAAGGCTAGGCTCTGGAAAGGGGCTGGTCACAAACGGTGACAGAGTCAGCCTAGAATATAATGTTCTCAGCAGGCATGAAGAGGAAGTGAGAGGAGTCCTGTGGTCGGTAAATAAAAACCAAAGCAAAAGTGGTTGAATGTGAGGTTAGAACGCAAATAGGGCCAGATCCCAGAGGCCTCTGGAGACAGCAATTGTGCACCAGCTAAACTAGACCCAAGTTTCAGAGCTCAGCTTCAAGGTCACTGCCACAGAGAAACTATCTGTGACCTTCCGAGCATGTTCGATTCTGTTTGTATTTTAGACTTCTCCAAGCCTTTCACTCCTCTTCCAACATGTCTGCCTTCCTTTCAGGAACTAAAGACAGACCATGTTTAGCTTGTCTGTGCAGCCGTTCTGTGTGCACAGCATGGTGCCTACAAGACAGCAGATCCAGGATAAAGATGTGTTTAATAGATGAACGTGTGATGGACAGAACTAGGAAGAATGCCAAGGGCATTCATGAAGGAAGTTCTCACAATAACACTTTTTCAGTGTTCCTCTTGTTCATGCCTAGCTATATTTAAATAGCAAAAGATGCTATAAATGAGTCTCTACTTTAAAAATTAAAAAGAGGAACAAGTAAAATTCCACAAGAAGCGAGATGACGACTCATTTTGAGGAAATCTGTTGCCGAGGCCCAAAGCCTGATGTCAGCAATTTTATTTCCTCTTTCCATATCCAGTAACTCCATTCATAACTACCGTGTTCACCATCCAAATATCAGCCCAAACCACATCCTCCAGCCAGACCTGGATAGAGATTTCCCTGGTACTCAAGTCAAAGGCAGGAAATGTGTTCCAGGTAGTTAACTGGTTAATTACACAACTAATATTCTTTCTTAAATTTTTGCATTATTCTTTGGTAATTTCATACATATATACAACCAATATTAATAAATCCTCCCCATCTCTCTTTGTCCCATCCTGTCTCAAACTACAAGGTTAAGAACTACAAGATAACTAGATATTAGGCAAACATGACTCATGACATTAATCCTTTAGTCCTAGAACAACTTCCGTTTTTTCTTTTCTCCTTTAATTCTATCCAAGTCTAAACTTTTTCCTGCCCTTATGAAACTTCAGGCTGCCTTAGAAGACTTCTGTTAACTTTTGCAATAAACAAAAATGAACTCATCGATTTAGATGCCAGGTCCATTTAGAGTGGAAGCCAGGACCAATTGCGGGAAGGGAAAAGTGGTCACTGACTTCTTTCCTCCTCCCTTCCTCTGATCTAATACTTTTGCTCTATTTTCATTTATTTTGCTGGGGTAAAAAACCCTTACACAAAGAAACTTAGAGGAGGCCAGGGCTTATTCAGTTTACTGTCATAGGCTCCCGTCCATCACTGAGGGGCAGTCAAGGTGGGAAATGAAACAGTCACATCGCATCCATACTCCAATCCCCAGAAGCAAATAAAGTGGTGAAGCACATTTGTATCCTAGTACTAGGGAGACAAAAGCAAGGAGATCGGTAGTCCAAGGTCATCTTCAGCTACGAGAGTTTGAAGTCAATTTATGCTACATGGGACTCTGTCTCAGAAGCAAAACAAATGTCAACCAAAAACAACAACAACAACAACAACCCACTCACAATATATAGAGTAATACCAATAATCCATTTTTTATTCTTTTTAATCTTAACAAAACTATTTTAGAGCCTTGGTTAAAGTTTCCACTTGAGGGTTGAGCATCGAGTTAGACTAACTTCTGGAATAGCAGAGAAAGGAATTTGCAAAGCTCTTGCTGTAGAAACATTGACAAAGCAGAAATGTCACAACCAATCACTTAAGAACCCTGAAACTAATGAAAGAACACAGGACAAATGAACAGCATTTTTCCAGTCTACCAAGAATCAGGGACAATGGAGGTCTGTGACATTTTAGGAAGGCCTTGCCCTTGCCCTCCCCAGTTCCTCAGCATGAAGTTCCAACCAGGAAGGCAGGGCAGCCTTGAGAACGCACAGCAACCTTGCTGGTCAGAACTTGGCAGAACATGGAAAATTCCACACCCCAGAAGTTGTCAGAGAAAGAAAAGATCACAGAACACCAGATAATTCTTATACTAGCATGGGATCCACACTATTGGGGACAAGAAAATAGACCATCCAGAAAGTTAAAAATGACAAACAGAGGCATGTCTGAGGCTCCATGCACAACCCCCAACAAAACAGAGAGAGAAAGGTTGGTTGAGAGAGACCTGATGTGCTGAAAGAAGGTGAGCATAGATATGCTATGTGAGGGTCCCACACAGAGAAGAAAAAGTAGACAGGGACTTATAAACTCCCTGAACTTAGAAAGCATTGCAAGTCAGACATCATAGCAGAGATGTGCTCTTTTAAGATACTTAAGTTAATCTTTGCCAAACACTGGCTGACAACTAAGCCTTGCTAACCCAGACAGAAGCCTGGGAAAACAACACAGAAAATAAAAGAAAGAAGGTGGGTAATAAATTGAGGTCACTAAAACAAATCAACAGTTGCAGCATGGTTAATAAAAATCCAGAGACAGAAAGTAGGGTTCAACCTGAAGTCAGAAAAGCAAAACAACCAGCCACTGGCTCTTACCTCTGCCTCAGTTCAAAGTGGTGATTCTGCCTCCATGAATCTCAGAATGAGACTGTGTCTGAGAGTTGTCTCCTCCTGTCTTATATTCCTCTCTACGGCTGGGATTAAAGGCATACACTGCCTGCTTTCTCTGGCAAACTAGTGTAGCTACTGGGAATAAATGGGTGTGTAGTACCACTGCCTGGTCTGTAAGGCTGACCAGTGGGGCTGTTTTACTCTCTGATCTTCAGCAAGGTTTATTTACTAAAATACAAATAAAATATCACTACAAACAGTAGCAATAACTTTCCCTTAAGAAATATCAGAATTGAAAGACACCATAATATATAATTTGCATAATATATAATTTGATGTGCAACCTAGAGTCATTTTCAAAATTGGCCATAGGAAGGCTGGTTCACCTAGTAAAGGCACCACCCAGGCTTGAAGACCTGAGTTCAAACCCCAAGGCCCACATGGTGGAAGAACCTACTCCTGCTTGCTGTTCTCTGACGTCCTCCACACTCCACACAAACTCCTTGGAACACACACATAAATACACTAAACAAATAAATTTCATAAAAATAACATGATCTTAAAAGCAAATAAATAAATTTTAATAGGACACAAAAACAGTGTGAATCATACAACAAAAATTCCCAAGGAGAAAGAGAAGAAAAAAATAGCAAAAAAAAAAATTGACTGAAATTTCCCTGATTTTGATTTTAAAACATATCACTAAAGCTGAGTTGTGTTAAACTGGATTAACACAAAGAAGACCGATGCCAAGACACATAGCCAAATCATTGAAATTCAAAAATTATAAAGAATAAATTTAAGAGCAAGAAAATAATAGCTGTTCATGAATGAGAAAATCAAAGATCAACAATTGACTTCTCATCAGAACCAATAGCATTCTGATGGCAGTGGAAACCACATGTCCAAAGTACTGAAAAAAATCAAACTATTACACCAAACATCATAGTCACCAAACTATCTTTCAGAAATATGAACAAATATATCAGCATAGTAGTAAACAAAGAATGTATATATATCCAAAATAAACTAGTAAAAGATGCAGAACCTGAACCTTAAACTCTGTGTGTATGGGGGTGGTGTTTAGAAGTGTGTTTAGTGTCCAGAAACTTTCTAGTTTATCAGGAAAAGAGAAGGAAGAAACCTTACAGGAGGTGAGAAACAAAGAGGGTGATGGAATACATACAATAAGAAAAGAAAAGGGAACATTTACTGATGGAGAAAAGAAAACCAGTTAGGAGGGGATAGTGGGAGGGGGAATAATGGGACCAAGTATAATGACTCATAAATGAAGACGTCATGAGGAAACCCATTATTTTGCGTGCTAACTTAAAAACAATTGTAAAATGTTAAAGGACAGGAAATGCAGCTTAGTATTAGGACATTTGTCTAACAGGCATGAGGCTTTGGGGTCAGAACAAGAAGGGAGAATGGGAGGAAGAGAAGAAGGGAGAGAAGAAGGGAAGAAGGAGGGATTGAGGGAAGGGGAAAAAGGCTGAGGAGACAAGAATAGTAAAGTCAATTCTTTTCAGGTTGAAAAGAATTGACAGTAGGCAATAACACAAATTCGCACGAAGAAAAAGAAAGGACCAATAAAGTTAAAACGTTTAATGACAAATATATCTTCTTTTTATCTTTATTCCACAAAATGATAAAATTACACTGTGCTAATTTAAAGAGGCTGTGAGTATATAGATTTCATATGTATCCATGAAAATTATAACACAGAGAGGGAAATGATAAATGTAGCTATTTTGGAGCAAGGGAAAGACACCAACGAGTCTGAACCCATAGGAATAAATCAAGAATACCAGTCTCAGAAAAATATAGGATAATATCAAATAGTCTATAAATTTTTAGTTTTATCCCTACAGTTTGTAAGAGGCATGAGTTTTATAGGAACATATTACAATGCTATAGCACTGGATTTATAACACATGAAGATACATTATATTGGAAAACAATAGCACAAATTACATGGAAATTACAGAACTAAGTTAATAGCTACATGAAGAAGACTGTAATAAATTAATACTTATAGCTTAATTCCTAGAACTACTAACAAATTCACTCAAATTATCATTGAAATATTAACAATATCATTTAAATGGATCACCAGACACCTACCCCCTCCTCAAAACAGGATCATCAGACTACAGAGTGCAGGGAGCAGCAAATATAGAAATGAGATGTAGAAAAACAGAAACCACAATGGCAGATGGAAAGCCAACCCGATTTCTACTAATAATCAATGTGAAACTAGAAGAGGTGTCACATATCTGTAAACCTAACACTTGGTAGGCTGAGTCAGGAGACTTAAAGTTTCAAGATCAGCCTGGTTAGAGAGAAGCCTGTGAGCTATTGTATCTGCTATTGGTTTCCCTGCAGAACTAAATCATAAGTTCCTGTTGCTGAAGGTACCACATTCTTGGAAACAGAACAAAGAGAACTCAAGTTGGAACTGAGTGGGATGCTTCTTCCTTCTAGCAAGCTAGTTTTCATAGCTTTAAAAGATACTGTGCCGGTTCTTGGGCTGGTGGGAAAGAATTATCAATAGTCTCACTCAGTTATGGACCCTGTGTGCTGTATGACCAACAGGCAAGGCACAATAGTGACATGACTCTTATGGGGTAATCAAATACTTTCTAATTGGATTTGAGGTCTGCTCCATAGGAAAGAAGTCACGTCTGGTACTGTAAACATGATCAAAAGCCAGTGGTTGGTGAGGCTACAGATTTTGATGGGGATGACAACATGGTTTGGTTTGGTTTCATAAGTAGACATGATAGTTTATCAAATTGTCTTACCAATATTTATATTTATCCACACAGATAGTGCTGGTGTCAGCTTTGATTAAGTAGCTTCCATTTTCAATGAGTAGAGATGACGTATAAATTCACCACTGGTCAAAGTGCTAAGTGTCAGGCATCATTGAATGTTCAGCCATCCATAGCACCTTTCCCAAAGGCTAGGGAACATTGCAAAACAGAGGAAGGAAAGAACGGAAGAGCCAGAGGAAGGGGTAGAGTGTGTGGAAGGCTGTCTTTTGGGCATGAATGGCCATTATCCTCTTGAATTCTCCGCATCTATGATAACCTATACAAGACACACACAAGATCAGGACAGGAACATCTTGTCACAGAGCAGAATGGGGTTCATGAGGCCCTGCTCCTCTCTGAGAACCTACAGCCACCTAGTAGGTAGTAGAGGAGAGGCACGTTCTTGAGTAGTGTAAGCACTGGTCAGTTTCCCATGGTTCTGTAAATAGCCCTTCCCCCATGCTCCTATAAGTAACTCTAATGAAATCCATTGGTTCACAGAAAAAGACAAAAACAATAAAACATGAAAGTACAAGGGAGTACACGTACTAGTCATCAAAAAGAAAGGGACCAGCTGAAGCAGGAAAAAACAATGAAAGGTAATGAGGAATGACTACAATCAAACACATTATAAACATGTTCGAAGATGGAACAGTGAAGCAAATCATTATATACACTAATAAAAGCCTAAAAATAAACATATGGATGAATGAAAAAATAAAGGATACCCACATTGTGAGATAATCTCTCAAAAAAAAAAAAAAAACCCAGCAAAGATTTGACCTCCAGTTAAAAGTCAATGGCTTTCAGACTGAATAATTGTGAGGATTGTAAAAATCAGAATAAAGCCTGTAGTACTTGAGTATTATAATATTTTTGTAATGCTGCACTGATGTCAGTGTCCTGGCTTTGACAGTCTACTTTGGCTCTATATGATGGGTGAGGGGGAACTTAGTAATAGGCACACAGAACTCTGCGTAACAGTTTAGGGATTTCTTATCTTAATTGTGTCTAGTTTATTTTAAAATCTAGTGCATGTTATGGGGGCTGTGGTGATGCATGCCCTTAATCTCGGGACTCTGAAGGCAAAGGAAGGTGGATCTGTAAGTTCAAGGTCAGTCAGGGCTACATAGTGAGACCCTATCTGTAAAAAGAAATGTCAGTAGACCTCATTTTACACACAATTTTCATTCCAGGAACTATCAAAGCTGTCCCAAGGGACCCTGGTTAGTATATGGTCACTTTTCCTCGGGGTGTAATTACTGTCAGTGACCCCACTTGCAGTTCTGGTTAGGCAGCAGCTTCCACTCACTGGCTTCTCCCCTCCTACCACTGACGGTAATGGCAGCAGATACTTTAGGTTTCTGTGGTATTAAGACATCTCTGCCCAACTCTCCATACTAACCACTCAAAAAAATGCCTTTACCCCCACAATTAGCTCAGACCTGGAAATCTTACTACAACTAAGTTGCACAACCATTACAGTGAGTGTTCATAAAACAGAAGGTTTTCCCTCATTTCTTCTAGCGAGGCTAAATAAGCAGGTCTTCCTGAGAAAAAAATTATCTGCCAAGTGTGCAGTAAGAGACATGAAGCTCATGGTTTGACTGGGGTTTTTTTGTCTTGCTTTTCCCCTTTTCTTCTGTGCCCTATAATTAGAGACTTCCAGAATACTGAGAGGAGGAGAATTTAGATCCACTTTCCCAACACACACACGCTTGTGCCATGCAACTGGTGGCTTTCAACGAGTGATTAATACCATAATGTCTGATCAAAGCCAATTTAGTCATGTCAGAGCAACACAGGCTTCTCAGAAAGAGTGAACAAAAATGACAAAGTTAGTCTGAAGTGCTTTGTCACTTCTGTCTGTCTGCAGAGGGGGGAGAAGATAGTTACCATTAAAGCTGTGGCATCTGGTGGCCAGAAGGAAAGGGATTACACTTCCTAGGCAGTGACATAAGGCTTCAGAACACAGTGCCACCTTCTCAGAGCTTGCTTGCTCCCTCTCCCACTCTCCCATTCTGCCACTCCAACCCTCTATTCACTCTGTTGTATAAAATGAGGAAGTGGCCCTCTACCTCACAGACTCACTGGGAGAATAAAATGAGCAAATGTATGTAAACCACAAGCAAATGAAATGAATAAGATAATGTATTGTTGTCTGCAACACTGATGCTCTTCCAAAACTGCCTCAACTCTGTGAGAGGCGTTTGGCTCTGTGGAGAGTTCTGACAAGTTTGGAGCTGGTCAGTTTGTTAAGCAACTATTACAAGGATGGTATGTTTTCCTTATGATCAACGATGAGGTTTTAATAAAAAATACAAAGTGCTTAAAGATCTATTCCACTATTTTTTTAAAAAGTAAAAACACTGGCCACTGTTTTGTCTGATGCTGGAACCACAGTTTTCTCCATTATGCTGGATAAATAGGTTTTTGGAAAACAAAAACCCCTGGCCCTGTGTCCCTCAGCATCCTTCCCAGACATACATAACCACTCAGGCGGTGCTGAAGTTCTGTTCCTGAATGACTTGGATGATGCTTTTCTTCTTTAACTAAAGCCAAGCAAAGCTTTCTATCACCCATAGGCAGAGAAAAATGAAGAACAAAAGGAATCAAAATAGATAAATGCACCAGGCATGGTAGCACATGACTTTAATCTCAGCACTCTGGAGACAGAGGCAGGTGGTTCACTGAGTTGGAAGCCAGCCTAGTCTACATAGGGTTTCAGGTCAGCCAAGGGTACCTAGTACCTGTTTCAAAACAAGCAAATAAAGGTAGTTAAATGTATGAGACCTGTATAAGAAATGTCCCCCAGGCCATGTGACTTTAGCATAGAAAGACTGGGAGGTTCTTTGGTTAGTAGGAAACAAATGTGCACTCCCAGACTCAAGCACCGGTTATCAACTAGTTGGATTTCTCAGCCCAGGCATGTTGTGGAAGTTGTTTTAACTAATCAAAAATGTTCATCCTGCAGAATATTAGGTTAACTGTGTACAGGTGTGTTTGTTACTTTTGGTATGCTGCATTTGTTTAATTATGTAAAGATGTGCTGCATGTGTTTCACCTTGCCTGCCTTAGGCACCTGATTTGGTCTAATAAAAACCAGAATGACCAATAGATAGGCAGGAGAGGATAGGTGGAGCTACCAGACAGAGAGAATAAATAGGAAGAGAAATCTAAGTTAAGGAAGAAGAAGGAAGGGAGTGAGATGCCCAGTACAAGATGCCTGAAATGAGAAGTAGCATAAGATACACGGAAAGAAAAACCAAAAGCTGGGAGGCAAAAGGTGGATGAACAGAAACAGGTTAATTTAAGTTAAAAGAGATAGCCAGAAATGAGTCAAAACTAGGCCGAGCATTTATCACTAACAAGAAATCTCTGTGTCATGATTTGGAGCTGGTTGGTGGTCCAAACGAAAGAGAAAGCCTGGTACACAGGTGCATAGCTACAGGGCCTGCTTAGCAAGTCATAGGGAGGTACCTGGTGCCATGTGGTGGAACCCATGCTCTTTCTTTGGAACTGATTTTTTTTTCCTCTCGAATTTCTCTGTTAGGTCTCTAAGCTTCTTCCTAAACTCCCATATCTGCCTTTCTAAATGTTCACTCTAAACCCACAACCACATACAGAGCCCACGCCAGAGTTTCAGAGAACGAACAGAGTCCAGTGGCTTAAAATGAGACCTCAGAGACACACAAACTATACACAGGAAGGGGGAAAGGAAATGTTTCCATGAGGTAAAGGCTCGACACTAAAACCTCTCCAACTCAGCTGAGGCTCTCCCTGGCACTGCCTTCCTGACACTCGTGTTCTGTATAAATGTTCTGTGAGGGAAACCCTCCTCATGTACCTTCTAGCTCAGATCCAAGCATCTATCTCCAAGTGATAGCTCAACACAAGCAAGATACTTCCTCACACAGTGGTGGCCCTGACTCTGAACAACATGGGGAACACTATGCTTCCTCCCCCAGTTCTCTAGCTGGACGAGGACTGATTATTTTCTCTTGATGAAAGGATGAATAGGCCAATGAGGACTTTTCATGGTAAACTGGGGAAACTACCCAGACTATAGATGAAGCCATATGCTGGAATTACATAAAAGAACTCCCTATTCATAGACTCTAGAATAACAAACCAATCCATATATAAGCAGTTACTAGTTTTAGCACTAATTTTTCCCATATTAAACTCAATTAAACCTGTGATAGATTGATCAAACTGATTTCACTTTATGTTTACTTAAATATTTTGAACTGTTTTTCTGTGCCTTCTTTTCTTTTTCTTTTTCTTCTCTCATACCATACACCCCTTCTGTAGTCTTCCCTCCCTCCTCTCCTTGCATCCTCCCTCCTCCCTCCTGTCTTCCCCAAATCCTTCCTCCACAGTTTCTGTTCAGAAAAGAGTAGGCCTCTCAGGGATATCAACAAAACATGGCATAACAAGTTACAATACGATTAATACATTCACTCGGGGAGGCAGATGCATGAGGATCACTGTAAGTTCAAGGCCAGCCTGGTTTACAAAGTGAGTTCTTAAGAGAGCCAGAGCTACAAAGAGAAACCCTGTCTTGAAAAGCAAATAAACAAAAATAAATAAATAAAAGAAAAGAGATCAATACATACTTGTTAATCATTTCCCAGATACCTGTTAAATAATGTACACATACTATCTAATTTATTTTTCTTAACAAGATAGTAATTGTCATTAACATTTTTGAGATTAAAACAAACTAGGTTTAGAAAACCGAATAACTGGTCTAACTGAAACCTTAAACTCTATCTCCATGTTATATAAAAATACCTCGCTCAAACAGTATGAAACATTAACAGGACTAAGCCAACCCTAGAACTGAGACCTGCCTCATTGCAATTCTTTCTTTCTACATCATTGTGACACAGCAAATAAAATCCTAAAGGACGAGCGAGATGACTCAGAGTGCAAAGCCACTGCTGCCAACACTGACGACTTGAGTTCAATACCTGGACCTACATGGTTGGAAGGAAGAAAACCAACGCTCCTAAGTTGTACTCAGTATCTAAACAAACACACACACAGAGCACAGCTGTTGTACATAAGCAATATCTACACACACACACATATGCTCACAAAATAAACATAATTTTTAACAGACATGACATCCCAAACATTTGAAAATTACATATTAAGAAATATAGTTATTGACTCGGCAGTGGTGGTGCACTTGGGAGGCAGAGGCAGGCAGATCTCTGTGAGTTCGAGGCCAGCCTGTTCTACAGAGTGAATTCCAGGACAGGCACCGAAGTGACAGAGAGAAACTTGTCTCCCAAAAAAAAGAAGAAAAAAAGGAAAAAGAAAGAAACATAGTTGTCTCAGCAAGAAAGTAACAGGATAGAAATGTTATCTTTTCAAAAAAAAAAAAAAAGAAAGGAAGGAAAGGACGACAGAGGGAGGAAGGGAGGAGGGGAAGAGAGAGGAAGGAAGGGAGGGAGGAAGGAAGGAAAGAGAGAGGATGGAAGAAAGGGAGGAAGGAAAGGCCACAACTTTGTGAGCAGCATTCACTTTTTTACAGTTCTAGAAACTGGAAGTCCAAAACCAAAACTTTGCATATTGGGCTCCAGCATCCCTTGCTTGCTTATGGTGATGGTCTCCTCATCAAGCCCCTCTCTTCCCTCTTCCCATATTTCCCAGGGATGTCTGTGTGTTTAAATTTTCTGTTAGGACAGCACCTAGGTATTCTCCTATTATGTTATTGTCTTAGGGCCCACCTGACTGATCTTGTTTTAAATTAATCATCCCTTGAAAGCAGCATAGGCTTAGCAGTCCCGAATCCAGCGATGAAGGACGGAGTGTGAATGGCTGGGTATCACTCCAGCAGGAGACAGACAATGAATGCCGACAGCCTGGCTGTTTTGAGAAAACCACTGAGCCAGGCTGTTGGTGAGAAGGCAGCACAGCACCTTTTCCCTCAGGGCAACCACCCCATCTGGCCATTCAGCAAGCTGCCATGTACACCCCCAAGCATTCCATATAGATGAACGCAGCACACTACTTAATGCTCCACTCTTGTATTTGCCTACGCCACCTTGCCACTAGGAAGCCCTCAATCAGAGGAACCTGCCCACCTCAGAGCGGACAAACAGGCCTGCCAGTTCCATGGTAAATTACAAAGCAGAAATCTCCTCAGTCCCCGGCCAGCTTTCTCGTGTTCTTCCCTTGACATGTAGATTGGCTGTTATTTTCCATTCCTGCACCTAAGCAAGTGGCCATTCGGGCTATATTTTAGAGTCATAAAATTTTGAAGTTGGAGGAAATACTCTTATCACGCCAGTCATCACTGTGCACTTATAAGCTGCAGCCTAAGGAACAGACAAGCCGAGCCACGCAGGGGGGACAGCCCTATACTCATTTCTCCTTCTTTACACCTCAATGTGTACAGGAAAGACTTTTAGAATTAATCAAAATTAAGATGAAATGTATATACATTTGCCTTTTAGTTTGGCCAATATGTTTAGTAACTAAGTGACTAGTTTGGAGGTGTGGTGTAGATTCAATGTATGAATTTAAGAAAAAGTTGTAACTGAATTTCCCCATGTGACTGATTCAATAAAATAACTTTACACTTTATTTCATCTTTTATACTTTCCTATGTTTGAGCCATAGTTAAAAGTTGTTTATTTACAATATTACATGTTTTTGAAACCTCTGTCACTCATACCGATATGAAATAGCATTACACTGCTGGTTGGAAAATACGCAACATTCGTTTTTAGATAATAGAGATAATATAAGGATGTTCTGTCTTGTCCCTTAAAGAAACTGACCAGGTAATTTAGTCAGTGTTAACTAGTTAAACACATCTAAGGAAGTACCAAGAAATAAGCGGTGCCTTGAGGCTACGCCTGTGGTTTCTCTACCGACTGGAAGGTGCAAATAGGCTCCTTTGCTGAGGACTCCAGTCCCTCTTTAACTGCTGAGTTTTGTTTTATTTTCTACCCATGATTTACTAATAATCGCCCTTCAGGGAATGCTCCATCTTTCCTGTAAGACTAAGAGTTCAGGCAAAGTTGCCTGGAAAATGCATCTGACAGGAGGAACTGGCTCGCGGGAGCCATTTTGATTCTAGATGAACTCTTTCCCACTCTGCTTTTCAAACAGCTTTGAACAGCAACTATTTTGGTAGCTTAGGACACTGACCTTGCTTGTAGGAAATATACATTTGATGTTTGGAGGGAATGACAATAATTCTAATTCAACTAATTCAATCCATCACTCTATAACACCCACACAGTCAAGGTGTAGCACAAATGCATTACGGTGCCGCCAGCAGAAGACGGCAGCGTAGACAGAATGCATTTTCTATCATTTTACCCTTTATGGTTCTGGGGGTCATTTTGTCCTCAAAAATATTGGATCAAATTTAAAACAGTGTTGGTGTGTGCTTCAGAGGCACCAAGCCACTCTTAAGAAGTATTTAATATACATAGACGGCCACAATCTATGTATATTTATTCTGTTCAGGATCATGTAACGTGAAATAAGGTTCAAGGTCGTGATTCTCTTCTCAGATGTAACGGGTTTTAGAGATGTGCTTCTAAATACTGTGAATGCCAGTTCTCTTCTGAAATGAGAAACAAACCCGGTCTTTTGCAGGATTAAGGGGTTTATGAAGACAAAGTTTGTTTTTTGAAGAAGATACTCTTAATTGCCTTTTGGTTGTGTATCCTGGTAACAGTCTAATGGAGGTTACAAACTCTGTGATACAGCATGAGGTTAAATTTATTTAATAAAACCATCAGATTGCAAAGGGAAACAATTCTGATACAATATGGTACTGTGGCAGTCTATGAATATTAAATAATATTACGTGTGGCGTGTTGCCTCTGAAGAACACTAGCATTGTTCTAAATTTGATATAATGATTGAGGACAGAATGACTCCCAGAACTATGAAGAGTAAAACAATACACTATGCATTGTCTCTGTGCCCCCGTCCTCTGCTGGCACCATAGGCACTTGTACTACGCCTTGAATATTTGCTACTATACAACAATAGATTGAATTAGGTGAGTTAGAATCACTGTCATTGCCTCCGAATAGCAAATGTATATTCCCTCAGCCTTTGTGCATGAGCTAGAAGGTTGCCCTAAAGGCATTAGTCAATCTGTCGGGGTTCAGTTGAGCGTCTCCTGATGCTTTTTAAAATATAAAATTAACAAAAATAATGCTCGGCACTCCCCTTCATTTTGCAGATGAGGAAGTTGGCTGACTGTAACTAAGTCATAACCTAAGAGACGAGGGCGAAACAAGAAGAGAGGTACACAGTGACTGTCCATTTCCTGACCTGTCATGACAGCAGGAGAGAAGGAGGGAAAGGGGAAGGAAGGGAAGGGGAGTGAGGGGAAGAAAGGAAAGGAGAGAGAGAAGGAGGAAAAAGAGGAGGAGGGGAAGGAGGGAAAAGGAAAGGAAGGAAATAAGGGAAAGGGGAAGGAGGGGAAAAGGGAGAAGAGAGAGGGAAAGGGGAAGGAAGGGGAGGAAGGAGAGGGGAAGGAAGGGAAAGGAAGGAGGAAAAGGGGAAAAAGGGAAGGAAGGGAAGGAGGAAAAGGGGGAAGGAGGGAGAAGAGAAGGAGGGAGAGGGGGAGGAAGGGAAGGAGAGAGAGGAAAAGGAGGGAGGGGGAAGAAGGGAAGACCAGGATGGGGCAGTGCAGCCAGGAGCAAACTCACAGCCTCTGACAGTGTCCCCTCTTCTTACATGAGAGCCGGCATGAGTGCCTCAGACTGACTCTAATTAGTTCTGAACTAAGGTTCTTTGATGGGAAGAGAATTTATGAAAATGGCTAATGGACTTAAGAAAAAATGTGACTTACTTTTTAGCATTGAAGAAATATGTGAGTCAATATTTCAATTTTGTTTTTGTCTGGGGTGGAAAGAACCTATCACTGGGCTTATGATAGCCAGCTGTTCCTTAAGATGCTAGTAATTAAAAAAGAAGCATGTGAAGTGACTTGTAGATTAAAAAAACAAAAACAATTTTTCGGTTATAAAAGGACATCCTGGCAGTAGGACTCTGAAAAATCCTCTTTTTTATGATGGTTTTATTACTAAGTGTCTCAGACATAACATGATTTTGGTTTGGTTTGGTTTGGTTTGGTTTGGTTTGGTTTTGTATTACTAGGGATGGGACCGGAGCCTCACACATGCTAATCTTCTGCTGGGCTAACTTCTAACACTGTATTGCAGAATTGCATCAGTTCAATCAAATTCTAGACTGTCTTATCAGATACACTAATACTCAGAAAGCCAGGTATGCTGGATCATGCCTGTAATCCCAATACCAGGAAACCAAGGATCCACAGTGGTCTAAATAGTCAGTTCCAGCCCTAAGTGTCCATCTTAAAATAATAAATAATAAGCAATAATAATAATTTTTCAATTTTCCTCAGAAACTGGAGTGGCGAACAAACGGCTGATGTTGTGCTAGGTGAGACCTAAGGACTTCCCTGGGAACCAGCAGGAGACACAGAGGAGGCAACCAACTTCAGCAGCAATCCCACCAATTAGGACATGAAGAAAACAGATTCCAGAACGTCGCCTCTTGGAACAGGTAAAAAGTCATTGAGATCCAGTGAAGTGTAGAAAGAGGCATGGAGTCCAACAGGGGTTTGAAAGGAACAAAGGCTCCATTCCTTCCTGCAGGAAAGCAAGCCAACGTGTGACACACCCTGCCTGTTACTAACTAACTTGCCTCAAGAGACCTGAGTCCTAAAAGTTCCTGGGTTTCTATGTATTCCAATTTCTGTGTAGGGTTTGGTCCAGTTTGGGTTTTTGTTTTGCTTAATGCACTATTTTATTTTCAAGGCTTTCAATTTCTTTTCCTTTCTTTCTTCTTTCTTTCCTTCTTCCTTCCTTCCTTTCTCCCCTCTACTCTTCCTCCCTCCCTTCTTTCCTTCTTTCCTCCCTCTCCTTTTTGGAAAAGACAGAAACAAAAACAACAGAAGACACACACGTTCTACGGAGCATCTTCGACCTATCATCTACAGCTAGAGTGGAATCCATAGCCAGTCAGAGGTTGTGTTTTCGAGTCTCATCCTCAGAACCTGAAGAGGCTCTCGACCAACACTGCAGCCTCTAAGGTCTCAGGAAAGCTTCCATCCCCACTCCTGGAAGTGGCCTGGCATCCTTCTCAGTCTCCGGGATCTCACCCACTTACACTCTCTTGGTTAGGACTCCCCTGTATGTGGCAGTCCCTCACTGGAGAGGCAGCCTTCCTTCTCCTCCACAGATCTGGCACACATGGCTCTGAAGGAGAGATCCTTACCTTTATAAGGACTTTACACTGATGGCAAAGACTTTCCTTCCTGAACCATCAAACTTCAATCAGATTATTCAAAGCTGCTATAGTCTCCACCGGTCCTGGCTCCCCCCAGAAGAGATCCTTTGCTTGTTGTCCCAGATCTGCACTGTCCTCTGGCTTCAGGCACGGCCACCCCACTTCTACTTTCTCCTCTCGTCTGTCTGCATTAGCTCACCAAGACTGACCTGGTAACCATCAGGAACAACCTCCACCTTCTCTAACATAGGGGTCATTTATGCACCCTCATGCTACTCAGCCTTTGTTTCCTCTGGAATAATCATCCTTCCCACGCTTCCATGATATTATCCCAGAATCTGGTTTCCCATCTAATTTTCTGGTTGCTTCTTTGCAGGTTCCTTTACAAATGCTATTCTCTGTCAGGAGCCAGTGTGAGCCATGCTATCTTCACTCTATTCACCTCCTTCCTCTTGCCAGTCACATCTTCTTACGTGGACCATTTCATCATTGGTCCTTGACACGAGAGAGGTATCACTACAGACAATGTGGGGAAGTTCTGTTTAACTTATTGCAAACTTTTACATTTTCTAAATTTAAATCTCTGCTTATTGCTAACTCAGAAAATAAATACTAAGTGACAGATTATAATAACCATTTAATAGTTTTAAATGAAGCCCTTTTATTTTGATATTTATTTCTTTAGTTTTGATACTAGGACCTTGCACAGGCTCAGCAACACACTACCACTGAACTATGTCCAGCACTATTGTCTTACTACTCACTTTGACACATGACCTCACTAACTTAACCAAGCCAGCCTTGAACTCACTCTGTACAGAAGCATTGAATTTCTAACCTACCTACCAGGGATTATAAGCCCTGCACCTAACCCTTTGGTTAAGAAACCATTTTAAATTATATTTTTTGCTATAACAAATCTTTCTAAAATGTGTTGGCTGCAGCTTCTGAGAATCAAGAGTCTATTAATACTTAGAAGCTATTATTTGGACATGTACACTATATACTGAAAGCAAAATACTGTTTAATGGACTACAGAAATGCCAGGTTTTAATCGTTAAGTTGTGTTCATGAACTCAGCCAATTTTAAAATCATCTCCTTCTTATTTATAAAAGATGAAGGAAAAGAGATTAAACCTATTTGAAGTTGTGGTAGATGCAGTAGCTGAAGGTTATTAAGTGATCATAATCACAGATGAAAGAGTCTATACAGAATGATCTGTATCATTCTGCATGTGCACACCTTGATGCACTTTCCCCCAAGGTGATTTTCTATAAATTCTGACATAATTGCTCTAAATTATTTCTCTAAATCTGTCTCCTAATATCACATAAAGTACAGGTTAAGAAAATCCACAAACTAATTGGTTTTGTGTTTTCATAAATAAATAACAGAATCTAAAAATGTAGGACATGGTTTGTCTTCCCTAGACTATCTCAGGCAAGCAGTGTCTTCTGGAATTACAGATCCACCAATCCAACAATTAAATATATTTCAACCAGGGGTTAAAAACAAGCTTGCTGATTATGGACTATATTCAACTTGCTTATCTTGTCAAAGATGTGGGCATGAAGTGTGGGGCAAATAGGAAGTGTGCCAATTCACTGACTGAAACTCAGAAGCTCCTTGCTGACCTGATGTTTGCAGACCCAGCATGCAAGTCTCAGCTATTGCATATTGCTTGTGACCAGACCATGCATATGCACACCAAGACATGCATATGCATACCAAGCCATGCGTATGCATACCAAGACATGTGTCTGCATACCAAGACATGCATATGCATACCAAGACATGGTGTAACTGGTTTACAAGTCTTGAGAAGGAGCTTCTATCTTCTTTACTGTAAGCTTCCGGATTGCTAGGGAAAGGAAACTTTTTATTTTGTTCTGTAAAGAATGAAGGTAAATGTTTTGTACTAACTGTCTGGCATAATCAGTGATGGAAAGAACCTTAAGACTCCAAACAGTCTATGAAACTTCTCTGTTTTCTACCTGGATGTAAGTCCTTTGGTTAAATAAGTTATTATCATGATTCATAAAAATCACTCTTTAACATGTCTATTTCAGTTTTGATAAAATATCATGAGTTATTTTCTTTAAAGCCATATGTATCTGATTAAAATACTAAGTAGTTCAAAAACTCTGAAATTACAAATCAGAAACTAATTTCTCAGTCACTCTGAGTGTTAGTGCAATGTCCCAGTTATAAGGGCAGAACAGTGGATCTGCTATGGAACTGGACTGTGGGACAATGTACTTTTCTTTGCCTTCCTTTACAATTTTTCAGTTGACCCCGGTAGGAGGAGGCTGACAACCACAAATAAAGCCCATCAAAAAACAGGGACTATGAACAAACCCCCTGGTCTAATGAAATATACACAGTCCCTAGGGATGGATGCTATGGACACAGGCTTGGACAGAGAAGCTAATTGATTTTTCCAAAATTTCTCTTTTCACATCTATAAATGTAGATGGTAGCAACTGCTCTGCTAATTCACAGTTATTAACCACCCTCCCAAAGAAGAGTGGAATTTCTATTCATTTTGTTGTTGTCGTATTGGGAACTGATCTTCAGTTTAGTGAATGCTTGACAAGCAATGATCCACAGTAAGCTACATCCCAACCTCTCCCCGTTTTTTTAACCTTTAAAAACCCTTTAGACAGGATCTCATTAAGTTGCCTAGGTTGACCTTCAACTTAATGTGTAGCCTAGGCATGCCTTGAACTTATTAACCTCATGTGTCAGCTTTCCAAGTAGCTAGGATTACAAGCCTGTACTACCAGCCTCAGTTATAAATGAAGTTCTTATGTAACCTTTTAATAAACCATATAGCACTATATAAACAGAAGATAATAATAGAACTCATATTTTTTTTCAAACTAAATGATTGGGAAAATAGCTCATACGTAGAAACAAAATAAATAAAAAAAAATACGTTGAGTCATGAATTTTCTATATTTGAGAAGAATGCTGGAATTACACATGTTAGAGACACTTGTGTACTAACTCAAAACCTACTCTTGCCTAAAAGTCCAAAATTTGCCTTTAGACTTCAAGGCGAAGCCAAAAGAATAGAAGATGAAGGAAATGAACGCACACTGTTCCCAGCTACACGTACT
Organism: Chionomys nivalis; assembly: GCF_950005125.1. Classification (NCBI taxonomy): domain Eukaryota; kingdom Metazoa; phylum Chordata; class Mammalia; order Rodentia; family Cricetidae; genus Chionomys; species Chionomys nivalis. Next base: position 70,917,333 of record NC_080090.1, on the reverse strand, counting down.
AACAAGCAGGAAGGAAAAGGTGAGGGCTGTCCATTATCTTTTAATTTTAGCTCACCCACAGGTGTTTGTTGAGTTGTCTAAAGATATTTGATTTAATTAAGCAATTAAACTGGTAGTGCAACTTTTCAAAACTGCTTACAGTCAGCATTGAGTTATTTGCATTTGTTTGAGAAGAGAAGGAACTGTATTTAAGATTGCTATAGGTGTATTTAAAGTCACCCACAGGAAAACAATAACTGAGGCCTAAGCATCAAGAGCAGCAAAAAGCATGCTGCAGCCCCAACCCCCAACACACACACACACACACACACACACACACACACACACGTAATGGCATCAGAAGAAATCTTCCATTTGCTGCCTTCTCTGAAAAAAAGCCCAGTTCCCCAGCTCTTTGTTGCCCCAGTAGTCAAGAGATAGAAGATGATGAGTTAGTTGGTCAACACTTAAGCTCATTCATTATTGACAAACATGGGCATTCCTTTTACAAAACTTTTTTATGAGTGATTGTCACACAACCAGCTCTTAGCCTTTGCCCTACTTGTCTACATTAAGTAAGCCTGGATCTCTCCAGAACTGTGAGAGACCCTACAACGTTTGGGGAATCTTCTCAGAATCGTCTTGCACTTCCTCAATTTGGGCGAATTATGAGTCTATGAGAATGTGATTTGCTTTCATGTTCTTGTGAATTCCCACACATTGTGAAGGGAAGTCCCACGAAACACTGAAACTAAACCCCTAAAAGATATGTCTATAGGATTTCTGTCTCTACTTCTGTCTCTACATCTGGATCAACAGGACCCTTGAGAGTCTTCAAAATCTTTGAGGATATCGTAAGATCTCTGATGATCTCAGCTATAGCTGTTCAAATTCACCATGCTAAAAGTTAAAGCTGGGAGAAAGCATTAAAGTAGAATTGGAAAATGCAAACATCTAAATAACCATTCCGAACATTTGCCAAACTTCTTTAAGAAAGAGATACAATTGTAAATAAGGTAGCAGTCTTCCTGTAGTGGCTGAATCATGGAATTCTCTGCTTATTCCGTATTCTTATTCAAGTATCCAATGTAATCGTAGATCCAATGTAATTGTAGGCCAACTCGAAAACCTTAAGCTGCTTATGAATGGATATATGTTTCAAAAGCAAAATGACAAAAAGTAACTAGTATACTGTGACATTTTGTTAAATGTTTTGAGGATCCTCAACATACTGCATTATTTTCATTCCTATTTTACAGCTAAAAAAATAACAATATAAGGAGATTAAGTAACTAGGTCGCTTATGACCTTATCACTTGAAAGTTGTAGAATTTTTGTTAAAGTCTAGAAATGCACTCTTAAGACTGAGTCATAACGAGTTATACAAACATTAATATAATGGCTCTAGATTAAATATTACTTATAATATGAAAACTTGTAATTTATCTAAATATTCAATGACATATTACTGGTCAATCCAGTATATTCACAGACAGAACATAGCTCATGTAAAGAGACATAGTCTTTAATCACTACATGGTATCTAACTTCTAGATGAGACTTACAGTATCTAAAAACTACAGACAAATATAAAGTCATAATTATGAAACATGTCTTAATAGAATCATGTAAATCAGGAGAAAGTACCATCGAAAATGATACTAAATTCAACTTTCTGAGTGTACAAGTGAGAGTCCATATTACATAGGAAGATGTGTAAAAGCATAAATGAATGCAAATCCATGGATCCTTTTTCTCTATTCTACATCCCTGTAAGCTGGATAATCAACAATACTAAAAGAGTAAATAAATAGATGAAAGTCATTTAAAAGTTAATCCTTGGAGGAGAATAAGTAATTTTTTCTCTTTTGTTCTTCGCAATTTTCTATTATTTAACAAAATTTTGACAGTGGGTGTGAATTATGTTTGCAATAGGCAATACTATTAAAACTCACAATTAGTCTGGGAAATACAAAGTAGAAAGTTAAAAATAAAAGTAGACTATACAGATATACTTCATGATCCAAATTTGTATCAATTTCTGTTATGTTTATTATAGTTAAGTAAAAAGATTCATCAGAAGTTGTAAAAGATAACAAGTCTCATACTTCATGACTGATTATTATTGGGGTTGAGTCTAGAATCTATGTCACTTGCTTTCCAGGCAAGTGGCTACTCACAGCCCCAAGGTCCTAAGTATTGGTGAACAATTGCCAGTGTGGACACTAGATTATTGACATTAGAATATGGACAGCAAGGCAGCCCTACACTTACAAGTAGACTAGTTTGCTACTTAACTTTGATGTATTATCAGAAAGCCTACAGTTTTAGGAAGTATTCCTTCCTTTGGCAAATGTGTGAATTTCTTTCTTTCAAATCTGTGTGCATTGTAAGAGCGTACATACATTATCCCAGGAGGGTTCCAAAGTTCCCAAAATGCTTGTGAAGGAGTCAGTGATCGACGAGAAAGAAAATGGATAAAAGAAATATCATTTACGAGCATGGTGGGGGTGTGGTGGTGAACAGAAGGGGAGGAAAAGGAACCCTGCAAGTTCTGTCTTCCTCTTTTTTTAATTCCTGGAACATGTCTATTAGTATGTAATGAAACAGCTTCAGGGCTCAGCCTTCTGAGCGACAGTACGAGGGCAGATAAGGTGCTAAAAACATGAACTTTACCAGGGGCTGAGACATATGTGTCAGACTTTATTTTTCCCATTTAAAAATAAATATGAAATGCTATGAAAATAACTTATACTGTTAGAATGAGAGTTTCTCTTTCGTTGAAATATGTTTCCCATGGAGGAAGGTTGTAGAACTTTGAGAAAAGGCCGATTAAATATTTCTCTAGACATTTCATAATTGTTGCCTAATTTAAAATTTAACTCTTCCTGAGCTCAATAAAAATAAAGACCCAACTTCATTGACAAGGTCCAGTACACCTGGGATATAATTTCAGACTCAATAGGTTTATTTCATTAAATTTCCCGTGACTCTCTTTGACTGCAATTCCAAATGTACCCAACAAACGAAAACAAAAAAAAATATGCCCCCCTTTCCCAAATTAGAATCCCAGATATAACATTTAACCATTCTAAGGGGCATGTCTCTAATGCTCTCCACCCCCTTCACCAAAAGCAATATAAACTTCAGCCAAAAGCAGGAGCATTTTTCTTAAGCTAGTTTTTGAAGTGATGAATATATATTTAAAAGTGAAATGACAAGTTGTAAAGAGCTTAAATGGGTTAAGTCACTGTTATTTCAAAACCAAATGCCTTTCCCCCTTCCTTCCTTCGAGCCCCAGTTCTAAAATAGTTTTCACACTCAAAATTCAATCATGCAACTTGATAAATTTTCAAGAAAATTTTTGACCTGTTCTCCTGTCAGGATAGACGAGTTACCAAAAGACTAGAGGAAATAGCAATGCTTGTTAGTTCACGGTTAGTTTTTTCAATATTGTCCATCGCATAGCACAGCAACACATTAGATACCCAAGAGCTCTCTGCATATGTCACTAACATAACTCTTTTTTAACAATTAAAATTCAAATGAGTCACCAAACTGCCCCTAAGGATTTTCATTGTCAAGCAACATACTCAAGTTCAGGAGTCCTCAGGAGTCACTGGGTGGCATCACGTGGAACACAAAGGCGCCAAGTCACTTCTCTATAAATACTAAATTTCCCAGCACCCGCGGAAGGAAACAATTTCTCCCTTTAATTCAGCCTGCTCTTGGGACCCAGAAAAGCAAGTTCTCGGGAGTGAGAAGGGGACTGAAGCCGGCTGGCTCTGCGAATCTTTCCCAAAGGCAGAGGAGGGAAAGCAGTGAGCTTTGATCAGGGGTGGCAGCCTTCCTTCTCGGCAGCTGCCCACAGATACCTGGGGAGAGTGCGAGAGGGAGCAGGCAGGGAGAGGAATGCTTACAGTTCCCAGAGTTAAATGAGACTCCTCAGGCTTCTTGGTGCCTCTAGCTTTCAGTCAGTCAGGAGCCCCAAACAGTTCCGACTTCAAGAAAGTCTTTTCCCACTGGGAGGAGGGGCTAAGAAGTGGGCCGGTCTCACTGACTGGATGTTAAGGTGGAATTCAAGCCCGGGCCAGCTCTTCTGGTGAAGGCTAACATCATACATGTACGTGTTTAGGTTTAAAGTCGGGCCTTTAAAGTCATAAAACATGCTTTAAAAACGTGTGACCTAACTGGTCCTAGACTGTGTGTGTGTGTGTGTGTGTGTGTGTGTGTGTGTGTGTGTGTGTGTGTGTGTGTGTGTGTGTTTGATACTGCGGCTTTTGCCCTTAAGCAGTCACTACTTCCTCTTCTTTTTTTTTTTTTTCAAAAGAGTAAGAGCTAAGTTGAAAAGATAATCAGCTATCTTGAGCATTTTTAAAGTCTTTAAAAAGCTAAGTTCTAAACAAACACCACAGATGAAATATGTACATTTTACAGCTGAACAATTTTGGACCACTTTAAAAGTCAAACCTGCTCAAGCTTTTCTTTCCAAACTCAAAACCTCTGAAAATTCCTCTTAGCACTGCTTTCATCGTGTCCCATAGGTTTGAGTATGTTGTCTCTTTGTTTTCATTAAATTCAAGGAAGACTTTAATTTCTTTCTTAATTTCTTCCTTGACCCAGGTGTGGTTCAGTAGTTGACTGTTCAATTTCCATGAGTTTGTCAGCTTTCTGGGGGTAGCATTGTTGGTGGCTTCTAACTTTAATCCGTGGTGATCTGATAAGACACAGGTGGACACTGATATTTTTTTGTATCTGTGGAGGTTTCCTTTGTTTCCAAGTATGTGGTCAATTTTCGAGAAGGTTCCATGAGCTGCAGAGAAGAAGGTGTATTCTTTCCTATTTGGGTGGAGTGTTCTATAGATGTCTGTTAAGTCCATTTGATTCATTACCTCCAACAATTCTCTTAATTCTCTATTAGTTTTCTGTCTGATTGACCTGTCCATTGGTGAGAGAGGTGTGTTGAAGTCTCCTACTACTAGTGTGTGTGATTTGATGTCTGCCTTGAGTTTTAGCAATATTTCTTTTACATAAGTGGGTGCTTTTATATTAGGGGCATAGATATTCAGGGACAAAACCGGTCTCGCTGAACATAATGGACAATGAGGACTACTGAGAACTGAAGAACAATGGCAATGGGTTCTTGATCCTATTGCACGTAATGGCTTTGTGGGAGCCCAGGTAGTTTGGATGCTCACCTTAATAGACCTGGATGGAGGTGGGTGGTCCTTGGACCTCCCACAGGGCAGAGAAACCTGCTTGCTCTTTGGGCTGAGGAGGAAGGAAGACTTGATTGGGGGAGGGGGAGGGAATGGGAGGTGGTGGCGGGGAAGAGGCAGAAATCTTTAATAATTAAATAAATTAATTAATAAAAAAAAGACTGCCAAAAAAAAAAAAAAAAAAAAAAAAAACCTCTGAAAAGACACTTCGAAGAATAGAACACACACGTTCAGACTTAGAAACAAAACCAAACCTGGCAGAATCCCAAGTTGCGATATTATTTGAAGTATCTGATGACTTTGATGAGAAGAAAGTGTAGGTATTGAATCCCTTACAAAGCAAGCTTGCTGGTAGCTCATACCTGTAATCCCAGCACTTGGGAGGTGTGAGTTGAAGGCCAGTCTAAATTACATATTGAAGCCATATCTCAAACAAGCAAACATCACAAGAATCCATAGAACACTATTATCCTAAGTACCCTGGACAGGAACCTTGCAGAACTCTGCCTTATCAGCAATGGCCACTATCTTGCCCCTTCCTCCCAACAACTGCTTCAATAATCTCCCAATTATTATCTTCAATGCTTTCTTAAAAGTATGATTTTTTTTTTCCTTTTACAAACTCTCAGTTTGCTTTCTAGTGCTGGGATAAACTTTTCTGGTCCTAAAGCAACTTGTGGGGATAGGGTTTGTTTGACATACATGTCCCCGTCACAGTCCATAATGAAGAGGAGCCCTCATAAAAAGAAATTAAAAACCTGATTTCAAAGCAAAGACCTGGAGGTGGAAACTAAAGCAGAAACCAAGGCGAAATGCATTTTTAATCTCATTTCATAATTTATTTGTTTTTGTTTTATGAGACAGGGTCTCATGCAGCCTAGGCTGGACTCAAACTGAACTATCTAGCAAAGAGTCTTTGAACTCCTAATTCTCCTGCCTCCACCTCACTGGGATCACAGACACATGCCACAATGCCTAGCAATTGATATCATTAAAGTTTTTGAATGTTCCTTTTTCAATCAAGAGTAAAGTAAATATAAAAGGCAAATCTGGATCCTTCATTCCATCACAAAGCACAAGTGTATGTGGTGCAAACAGAAAGAATCACACAGTTAAAATAAAATGGCAATCTACCATAGAAAATACAGCCACAAATAAATCATATTCAAGAACTTTTGGCAAACAGTTGAATTAGAAATGAGTTTGCCCTGGTTCCTTCTACCCATTTGCAGCAACATTTCCACAAACTGTTTTCTGCTCTCCAAGATTCCTCAAAATTTCTTGCAGCAAATGTCTGTCCAATTTTAGTGACTCTGTCATAATGGGCACGAACCCCATTACTCAGCATGAAGAAGGATTTCCAGGCACTCTGTGGAGTTCTGAAAATATTTATGCTGTCGGCATTTAAATGCACTGACGACAGTGTGTAGTCTAAGCCCCATGCCCTCTATGCTGAGGCAATTCTGAGTAGGAAGAATTATTGCTGAGTAAATTTCCAATGTTTCTCAAGTAGCTGAACCCTGAGAGATGTCAGTGTAGGGTTTTCCTTTAGCACGTTGGCTGTGTCAGACTAGGATAATAATAGCATTCTTGTATCTGTGTTTATAAAGTCCCTGCCTGGAACCTCAGGAATACTTCCCCACTTGCTCTTTCAAATACATGATCAGGCCTCAGCAACTACCTCAAAACAGCTTTCTCCATTCTTCATGTATATATCATTTTTCTTCGGTTAGACAGACAACAAAACGAGTCATTTTATCTTTACCCAAATTGCAAAGATAGTCACATACCGGGATTTCATTTCATTTATTACATAGCTTTCAATTCCACAGTTATACCTAGTTTATTTTTGTAGGTGAAGTAAAATTGAGATAGCATTCAATAAAAATAGTCTAAGAACTGCTTTTAAAAGAAGCTGTGGGTCATGGGGCAATTCTTCACGCTGAGCACTCTGGAGACAGGCTGAAGCACACAGATCTCCATGAGCTGAAAGCCAGCCTGGTCTAGATAGGCAGTTCCAGCCTATCCAGGGCTACAGAGTGAGACCCAGTCTCAGAGGAAGAGAAAAACAGAGAGAGAGGCAGAGGGAAGAAAAAACCGAGGCTGTCGAGATGTTCAGTGGGTAAACATGCTTGGTGTGCAAGGTCGATTATCTGAGTTTGATCCTTGGATCCCACACTATAGTGGAAAGAGGAAACTAACTGGCTCTTGAAAACTGTGCTCTTCCCTCCATAGGAGCACGTGTGCACACACAATGACTATTATTATTACTATTATTAGAAGCAATTTAATATAATAAATATAATTTAAACATAAAAATAAAGAAAAAACATTTACTTGATGAAAATAAAACTGTATTTGCTCTGAATTATCAGCTAAATGGGGTGCTGGGAAGATGCACAGTTGCTGAAGGATTTGACAAGGAAGAGTGAGGATACTGTTCCTGGTCCCTAGGACCTATATTAATGGCAATTCCTTTTTACAATCACAGAAGCAGTGATATGTAGATTCCTGGGGGCTAGCTGGCCAGATAATCTAGCTGAATTGATAAGCTCCAAGTTCAATAAGAGATCCTGTCCCCAAAATGATGATGATGATGATGATCATGATGATCATGATAAGGTCAAGGGACTAGAGAAATGGCTCAAGAGCAGCTGATGCTCTTCCATAAGACCCATGTTAGATTTCCAGAACCCATGTTGTGCAGCAAACAACTACCTGTATCCCAGCTCCGGGGAATCTGATGTGTCCTTTTGACCTCCATGGCCACGTACATATAGGAGACAGAAATAATATAAATAACATTTTAAAAATATATAAGATGAAAATTGACCAAGGATGATATTGATCTTTGGCTTCCAGGCATATACCTGTAACATGCCTGAACATATACACACACACTCACATACACATGAACATACATACATACCTAACACACACACAGAATTTAAAAAATAAACAACTGTTTTGTTTCTTTAAGGTGGGCCCATTAAAAAAAAACATTGAGGATACAACCAACTTAAATATCTCTTAATATGCTACTGTGTTGATCAAGCTTTATGAACCAACTAATAGAGGTAAAGGATGCTCAGATGGTTGGAAAAACATCTCTGAATGGATTCCTGGGGGTGAGATTAATCTTTAAATCAATAGACAATCCTCCTTAGTCCATGGGACAAAGGAATAAAGCAAAACAGCATCCCAGGAGGTACTGGAGAGAAAGCAAACAGAATAGGCAAGCTCCATGTTTTCAGGGACCTACATCCTGGATGACGGGAGGGCAGAGAACCAGACAGACTTCTGAAGTGTTGTGTCCCAGAAAGACCTCTGTAAGGACGTGGCATTTTGGCTGAGGTTTGAAAGATGAAACCAAATATGGGAGGAATGTTCCATAGAAAAGAACCAGAAAGTATGCACATTGAAACATAATGAAATCTGAAAGACACACATGAGAATTCCCACACTCGGGCCTTGAACAGCCAAGCACTGCGGTGAACGAGGAGAAAAGAGAACCAAATTAAATCGGAAATCCAATGGGGACCCTAAAGCTAGGGTTGATTGGGGGCAAGTGGAAACCACAAAAGCAGAGGCCAGAACTAAGGGAGCGCAAAGGTCCTTCCAGCACGCAGCAGATCTTACGTGGAGAGAAATTGGAGGCCATGTTATAAATTTACGTTGGAGGTCAGGTTTTCAAAAGTTTCAACAGATGTCTAGATTCAGATCTAGAATGAGATGCTCTAGGTTATCTAAAATGTTCTGCTCTGAATTTGATTGGTGACATTGGTACCCCTGAGCTTCTACCATTGCTAAACTTGACAACAGACGGGATTAGATTATTAGATGGGAATAGAGACAGCGATGTTAACAAGGGAGCAGTAGGACCCCTAGCCCTGTCTTGCAGGCATAGTGCAGGAGGGGCAGAATGGGAGGAGGCCTATCAGGGTGGAGTAGGCCTGTAATGTTAGATTGAAGTTAACTGCAATTCCAGCCTGTGGAAGTTTATATGAGATCCACAATTCAGACTCAACTGAGATTTAGAGACTTAATGTTTTATACATCCATGTCACATACATGTGTATGTACACACATATGTATGACTTAAGGGTTTGTTTGGTTGGTTTGGTTTGCTGAGACAGGCTCCTATAGTTGAGACTGACCTTGAACTTCTGACCCTCCCACCTCCACCTTGCTCGTCCTGGAATTATAAACATGCCTACCACACCCTTCTCAAGACTTCAGATTTTCATCTTCAAGATGCTATTTACATTGAAAACTTATGCCCACACAGGGAAAGAGTTTAATCTTAGTTGAAATCAGTTTTGTCATCTGAAAATTATGGAAAAAACAAACTGGCGAGGGGGGATATTTGGTGTGACAAACCATGTTTTCTTTAAATACCCTTTCTCAGACTGTCAGGTACTTTCTACCACTGGTTTGATAGCATAAAACAAAACAAGCTACAGCTGTCAAAGAAATTTTAAAAGTTGACACAGAAAAGGTTACTGCTTGAATTTTATGACCTTTAAGTATCTATATCAAAAGAGTTTTACCTTGTTGTTTAAACACACATCGAAGAGAATCCAGAGGCAAGGCAGTGGTTCTCCTGTCTCAGAGACCTCTCCTGGTCCTTTAGAGTATAGAAGCAGGGCTTGAGAGTTGTTGACGTAGTGAATAAGGCTGTTTGTTATTGAACCATGAAGATCTGACTACAGATCCCAGCACACCCATAACAAGCCACGTGTGGTCCTGTGCATGCCAAACCTCGGTGCTTTGGAGGACAGAGACAGAAGAATTGCTGTAGCTCCCTCGCTGCCAGCCTAGCTAAAAGAAGATAGGCTGCAGGTCCAGAGAGAGTCTATGGTTCAGAGACATACGGCAGAGGGACAATGCCCTGGCATACCCACTCCCGGTCTAAGAAGTTAATAAACAGAATGTTATAAGGTTAAATTATCATCTCGCAAAAAAGCCTTGAGAGAGACCTAGAGTTCCATCCCTAGTTGTTGTCAGAGGGAATTCTTAGTGTTTGCGCAGACCAGTTTGTCCCGGCTCAGACTGGTTCAGACAGGTTTCAACCAGTTCAAACCGGTCCAAACCGGCTTAGAACAGTTCAAACCGGTTTAGACAGGTTGAAACTGGCTCAAACCAGTTCAGACAGGTTTCGACCGGTTCAGACCAGTTTATTCCGGTTCAGACCAGTTTCAACCAGTTCAAACCGGTCCAAACCTGCTTAAACCAGTTCAAACCAGTTTAGGCAGGTTGAAACTGGCTCAAACCGGTTCAGACAGGTTTCGACCGGTTCGGACCGGTTTATCCCGGGTCAGACTGGTGTAGACCAGTTTCAACCAGTTCAAACCGGTCCAAACCGGCTTAGACCAGTTCAAACCGGTTTAGACAGGTTGAAACTGGCTCAAACCGGTTCAGACAGGTTTCGACCGGCTCAGACCAGTTTGTCCCGGCTCAAACCGGTTCAGACCGGTTTCGACCAGTTCAAACCGGTCCAAACCGTTTTAGACCAGTTCAAACCGGTTTAGACAGGTTGAAGCTGGCTCAAACCGGTTCAGACCAGTTTGTTCCGGTTCAGACTATTTTCAACCGGTCCAAACCGGGTTAGACCAGTTCAAACCGGTTTAGACAGGTTGAAACTGGCTCAGACCGGTTTAGACCAGTTTCAACCAGTTCAAACCGGCCCAAACCGGCTTAGACCAGTTCAAACCGGTTTAGACAGGTTGAAACTGGCTCAAACCGGTTCAGACAGGTTTTGACCGGTTCAGACCAGACCGGCTTAGACCAGTTCAAACCAGTTTAGACAGGTTGAAACTGGCTCAAACCGGTTCAGACAGGTTTCAACCGGTTCAGACCAGTTTATCCCGGTTCCGACCAGTTTCAACCAGTTCAAACCGGTCCAAACCAGCTTAGACCATTTCAAACCGGTTTAGACAGATTGAAACTGGCTCAATCCGGTTCAGACCACTTTATCCCGCCTCAGACCGGTTCAGTGGATCTACATTCTGTCAGACACACCACCCCAAAGCAGGTCAACGAACGGGCATGTTTGAATTGGGTCACTTACAGAAGGCAAGGGATCTTCTAGGTATATTTTGGGGACTTGAACTCAAAGCAAGTCCACTCAGCATACCTTACTAGAAACGTTTCAGGGGAGAAAGCAACATGCTTCTCTCTGGTTAAGAAACAGCTGTCCGTATCATTCAAGAAAGTGACAGGTGGGCAACTGTGATGACGGTTTGTTTTCCTGACTATTATTTTGTCATTCTCAAGAGTCTTTATTATTAGCATGATACTTGAGGCCGGCGGCATGGCTCTGTGGCTAAGAGCCCTTCTAGAGGACCTGGGTTCAGTTCCCGGCATCCCCATGGTAGCTCACAACTACCTGTAATTCCATATCCAGAAGATCCAATCCCCCTGCTAGCCTCAATGGGCACATACATAATGCATCCATGTGAGCAGGCAAACACACACATAAAATAAATCTAAAAATGAAAATTCAACAAGAGTAATAAGACACTTATCAACCTGAAATTCATAAAGGTAATTCTGTCATCAGAATATATTCCTCTAAACATCAAAACTCAAGAGCCTCCAGAGCCAGGCCCAGAGGCCCAGCAGGTACTTTGGAAATGCTGGAATGCCTCATTACTTCGTTGCTACATTGGTAGCATGTGGTATTTATTCTGAGTGGAGGCAGACCCGGACCTGGGCCCAGTCCAGTGGGGGGGGGGGTAACTAGGTCACATAAAGTTTCCAGAACTTAAATCTGCTATGTATCCATGAGGGACCAGGCCCACACTAGAAAACTGATGAGTGGTAAAAGGGTTAAGTGTTCTCTAGAGTTATTATCACCCTGGATGAACCTCAAGCCTGCTTGCGAAGCCTGCAAGCCTGCGTTGCTTTTGCTCAGAAGCACCAGAGATGCTTAGATGTGGACCCAGCAACAAGGAGGTTCTTCTCCAGCTGCCTGAGCAGGCTGGTCCTTGGGCAGTGTGGGCTGAGTAGACTTCAGCAAAGGGAGATTAATAATCAAATTTAATGAACCCAAGATTTCAATAACAGCCTCACTTTTAAAGAAGAGATTGATGTCTTTAAAAAGGCACATTCATTGAAGAGTTGGTTAGAAAATTAACCAAATGCTTCTTGCTCTCTTCTCCCATCACTGCTAAATGACAAAGGAAAGTAATCACTTCCCTAAATCTCAGCAAGCTTTGTCCTACCTCTTTGTGAGCGAAGTAATTCAAGGGACTATTGACACAGCATGCCATGATTGGTGGTGGTGGTGTGTGTGTTGTGTGTGCATTTGTGCATGTGTGTTTGCTCTCTGACAAAACAAGGCCCCTCGGGACCAGGTTCTTCACATTCCTTGAGTAGCTTCAGATTAGAAGTTCTGTATCCTGTATCATCCCTTGGACTATCTCAAAGGTTATTCTGCCATCCAGAGTGTGGGCCCTCCCACATCAGTTATCAAGATCCTTTCTAACAGATTTGGCCACAGGTCATTCTGATCTAGGCAACTCCTCCATTGAGGTTCCCTTTTCCCGTGTTACTCTAAATTGTATGAAGTTGACAAGAAAAACAAATGAGCACAACTCTAACTCTGTAGTTTGGATTTGAATCAACAACTCATGTCAAGTAACTGCAGATGGAACACGATGAGGAGTCAACACCCCAAAATCCAGGGACCCTCTCATCTGCATGTAACGTACACTACACTGTGCTTTCCCCAGGGACCCTCTCGTATGGAACACGATGAGGAGTCAACACCCCAAAATCCAGGGACCCTCTCGTCTGCATGTAACGTACACTACACTGTGCTTTCCCCAGGGCCACTCTCGTCTGCATGTAACTGTGCTTTCCCCAGGGCCACTCTCGTCTGCATGTAACGTACACTACACTGTGCTTTCCCCAGGGACCCTCTCCTCTGTGTGTAACATACAATATGCTTCCCTCTGCTGCTTCCTATTGTGCAAATAATCGCTGTTCTCTAATTTTGCTTAAACATTCTTTTAAAAGATAAGGCAATGGGCTTGAATTCTTATCACTATTAACATAATCTGATATGCCGCTGCTTCTCCTATTGTGGGTTTTGAAAGACCTTTTAAGATGACAACATGCCAGCACTGGCCGAAGAAACAGGGCTCTGCAATCATTTATGATAAACATATTGTATTTAATGACTGACGCCGGGAGGAACAGAAGGCACATTTTAACAAACGATTGTAATGGAAGAAACACAGCTGAAACAGCCGAGCCACATCCTACGGTGAAGGTAATAAAGCAGGGAAATCAATAAAATCTAGTACTTGTGTGAGCACATACAGGCCCTAGGACCCAAAACGTGAACAAACCTGAGGAGGAAGATGTCTAATAATCCTTGTTTGTAAATATATTTTGCATTCATATAATGATCATCTTGGGGTCCATTATCTTCAAATAAAGAGATAAAGAAAGGGATACATAGTAAACAGAACAAAATGGTTTTGATTTACAGCATCTTATTAAAGAAGAGAGTGACACTTGAAGTTACCTTAAGAAAACACTCATGGCCAGCATCATAGTACATGCCTTTAGTCCCAGCATCCGGGAAGCAGAAGCAGGAGATTTCTGTGAGTTTCAGACTCACAGCCCGGACTAAATAGAGAGACTGTCTCAAAAAGAAACAATCAAAAGATCAGAAAAGGAAGCATTCATTTTATAAATGAAGAACTAAAACATGGATTGCACAGGGATCTACACATCCCATTCCAGAATTCAAAAATAAAACTTTTTTACATTTATTTATGTGTGTGTGGTGGGGTTGGCGGTGATGGCAATGCATGCCAAAACATGCATGTGGAGACCAGGAGAAAATATGTGGGCATTGGCTCTCTACTTCCACAATGTGAATCTTGGGACTGGAACTTAAGTCCTCAAGCTTGGCAGCAAGAGTCGTTATCCAGTGAGCTGTCCCACTAGCTCATTCCGTAACATTGAAGTGGACATTAAAACATCTAAAAATTGCAGTAAATATTAAGCAACATTTTAGTTCTTCTCAAATTAGATACTGTGCTGGTAAATTTAATTATCACTATGCTTGGGTTCAGAAATGCCGAAAGCGTTAGTGGACTAGACATCTGGTGTGTTCAAGAGAGTATTTCCTATGAGGGAAAGGCCCACCATGAGTGTGGACAGCATTACCCCACAGGGTGTAACCTCAGACTGCACAATAAAGAGAACCACCCGAGTGCTAGTATCTCCCTTTCTCTGCTTCCTTCTCCCTCATGTAATGTAATTAGATGTCACATGTTGTCACGAGCGCAGACACACTGCCACAAAGGCACTCCCGGCTTCATGATGGGCTGTATCTCCTCAAACTGTAAGCCAAAATGAACCTATGCTGTTTAAGGTACTTGATATGTATTTATTAGCACCAAGTGGGGTGGAAGGGGCTACAAATGCTATCCCAAATTTCTTAACGTACTTAAGATCACAGGCTCATAACCTTGGAGTCTTTGAATGAGTTTTCTCTTTGTTACACCATCTCTACTGAGAGTAAAAGTTTTCCTGCACAACAGTTCCTAAACCACCTTTTTTCTTTTTTTCCCCTTCCTTGGGCCATCACTCTATTCCAGGACTCCAAAGCCAGAAAATGGTATTATTAGCTGTCCATTGCTATGACAAACCCCTAAAGAAACATTCTTTTAATTGCTCCAATTACCATTTATTTGTTTATAGGTGTTCAGCCTATACAAGCGTCTGTATACATTGGCATGCCCAATGTCCAAAGAGGCAGAAGAGAGTGCCGCGTGTCAGATCCGCTGGGAGTGGAGTTGCAGGTGACTGTAAGTAGCCATGGGGATGCTGAGAATTAAACCTTGGTCCTCTGAAAGAGCAGGCCGTGCTCTTAACCTCTGAGTCATCTATCAGCCCATGAGAAAGAATTAAGAAAAGAAGGCTTCATTTTCAGTCCATGGTCAGGTGGCCCCATTGTCTCTGTGGTGAGGCAGAACCTCATAGTGGAAGAATGTAGTGAATCAGAGCTGCTTAACTTATGGCAGCCAGGAAGCAGAGGGGGACAGAGAGTGGGAGGGGGTGAGAGAGGGGAGGCCAGAGAAAGAGTGATGGGGGTCGAGGCAGGGACAGAGAGACACAGAGAGGGAGGATGGGATAAGAGATAATAATGTTGTCCCGATGATGCTGTCAAATTGTAAGTCTATTGATTAAGGCGGCAGGACCATCATACTCTGCTCACCTCTTAATAATAACTTAGCCAGAGAGACAACACCTTCAGCACCAAAGCCTTGGGTGGGGGACTTCATTCTAAACCTAATGAAGGTCATATTCAACCTTTAACTGGGAAGTTAGCCTTTACAGAGTGGCAAAACTAGTAAGAAAAATCAGCTCAATTAAGAAAAATCCATCATGCATCTGTAATCTCAACACTTGGGAGGTAAAGGCAGGAAATTGGGAGTTCAAGGCCAGCCTCAGCAATAAGTCTATGACCACCCTTGGCTCTATGAGGCCTTATTTCAAAAGGAAATAATGATAAAGCCATGGAATTGTGGGGTTGACAGAGCATTCTGTCTTAAGAATTTGCTAGGTAAGAGCTCCTAAATAATGTTGAGGAGAGAAGCACATAGCTTAACTTCCTGATAATGCTTTCTCAGCATAACAAAGCCTGGATTTGATACTTACGACAAAGAAAAAACAGGCAACGCTGAACAAAACATATGCAACAAAGAGAGGAAACAGGATAGTCACAGATAGATGAATACAATTATACTATTATAAGGGCCTACACCAGAAAGCATAGTCTCAGTTCCAACCTGACATCTGGTCACCTAACCCATGGCAAACTCTACCAATTCTAATTTTGCTCAGTTTGTGTACAATTGAGTCCTTACAGCTGTGCCCACACACTGTCTTTTTATCTTACATTCCTAAGTATGTGACTTCAAATCTGAACTGAAATGTTGCCTCATAAAGGTCCCATTCTCCTTCCCATTGCTGCAAATTTAAAAGAAAGGTTCATAGCTGAGCTTGGTGGTACACTTTTATACTCTTAACTCTTGGGAGGTAGAGGCAAGTGAGGACAGGCCATCCTAAAATACAAGCAAAAAAAAATCTCTCTCTCTTTTTCTCTCTCTTTTCCCCTCTGCCTGTCTCTTCCCTCTTCCCCCTCTCTCTGTCTGCCTGTCTGCCTGTTTGTCTTCATTCACTTTTGTTTCCTTTGTTGCAGTTATCTAAAAATTATCTCATTCATTAGTCTCTTGTGTATTTGCGATTCCTTCCACTCGGGCACAGGCACCGTGTGTTGAGAGCATTTCTTGTTTTGGTCCACTGTGCACAGGACATTCTGTGATATGTGTGAGTGACAAAGAGGCATGGGATTACAGAAGAAACAACTATGTGTCTCTATTCTCTTGGCTGACTTATAATCACAGACTCCTGCTTGCTAGACTCCCAGACTGTAGATTGCTTTTTTTACCAGAGTTCTAATTCTCAGATCCCAAGATTTGCCTATGACCCAACATCCACACATAAGTCACCCATTATTTTCCACACTCCAACCCTGAACTCAACCTGTACTTCAGCTAACATCTAATTGTCATCCTTCAGCCAAGCATACCATTTGCCCTTGGGCCTTTGCATGGGTCATTGATTAGAACTGGCTACAGGATCGGAAAGGGTTTCTTCACCTTGAGGAAAGTGCCTCAGGTCTTCTCTAGCCACCTTCCCAAGACAGCCCTGAATAATCACGCTCTTGTCGGTTATCACCTATACCAGTCTACAATTTCTAGGCTGTTTATTTTTTATTTGATTTTATAGAACACATGTATTTATTCTTGCCAACTGCATTGGGTATGGTGTTTAAGCTAGAGATGACCCCTTCTTTCTTATTGCCTGTCGTAGTATCATGATCGTGTCTCAGAGGATAAATGGTAAATGATTTCAAATGCAATTGTATCCTTGCCATGGTGCAGGCACTACGCAAAAGCTATACTGCTTTCCACACCAGCCTACTTCAGTCTTATTCCTAACCTTGCACATTCTCATTAGATCACAATGTAATGATACTGGAGGCCCTGTGGTGGCTCATGTCTGATATTCCTATCACTAAGGAGACTGAGGAAGGAGGATTGTTGTGAGTTCAAGAGCAGCCTAGGATACTGTTGAAGGAGCTGCGGGCCGCTTCCTGCCACCTAGGTCCCGGCCGCCTGGCTAGCTTATGCCCCAAAATAACGATACACAAACTGTATTCATATAAACACTGCTTGGCCCATTTCTATTAATGTGTGTAGCACCACGAGTTGCGCTTACCAGGAAGATTCTAATCTACGTTCATCCTGGGTTGGAGCTTCATTGCATCTGCCCTGGGGAGCAGCGGCATGGCGTCTGTCTGAAGCATCTTAACTCACTTCCTCTTCCTCCCAGCATTCTGTACTGTTTACTCCACCCACCTATGTTCTAACCTATCAGGGCCAAGCAGTTTTTTTATTAATTAACCAATGACCTTCCTCCATCATTTCCCCTTTTTCTGTTTAAACATTAAAAAGAGGAAGGCTTTAACTTTAACATAGTAAAATTACATATAACAAAACAGTTATAAAGCAAGAATTACAGTTACAATATTTACATCTACTTTATCTTTTATCATAACAAAGGAAAACAACTATAACTATCTATCTATTCTTCAACTCCATCAAAGACTCCAGAAGGACATAATATTACCTAAATACATGAAAAGTAAGCAACTTACAAAACTCTAGAAATCACAGAGACATCTCACTGCCTAGACAGTCACCCAAAGTTCCTCTGTACCGTTGGGGCATCCATCTTCAGCCTACAGGTCCATAGTATCCAGCAGACATTTTCATGAAGCAGGAAATTTCAAAGGCAGTTCAGTCACTATCTGCTGTGTCCTGCAGAATGTCTCGCAGACTCTTTCATGAATCAGGAACCCCGAAAGATCATCTCACCTTTAGGCAAGTTCAGCAGTCCTCTCTCTGCGGGTTCTCTGTGTCCAGTTTATGCAGCAATCCAGGCAAGATCAGTTTCTTGCCCAAATGGCTATCAAACTCGATAAGGTGCCTCTTCGATGCCCATCTTCCTCTTGAAGTAGATTGGTGCTGCCAGGAGCAGACATGTCTCATTGTCACGAAAAACCCTAAGTTATTAAAACACTAAATAGCATATTCCGTAGTCTTTGAAAGATATGAAGAATGTCTATCTAAAATATATCTATGTACATCTAGAAAATCTAACATGACTACAAGCTTGACTATTATAGATAATATTCATTAACAACTTATATACATAACATTTTTACATGAGCTACACAATCACAATACCTTAATCAATATCAGAAATACATATACATATAACAAGATTGACCTTAGCCGGGCGGTGGTGGCGCACGCCTTTAATCCCAGCACTCGGGAGGCAGAGACAGGCGGATCTCTGTGAGTTCGAGACCAGCCTGGTCTACAAGAGCTAGTTCCAGGACAGGCTCCAAAACCACAGAGAAACCCTGTCTCAAAAAACCAAAAAAAAAAAAAAAAAAAAAAAAAAAAAAAAAAAAAAAAAAAAAAAAGATTGACCTTAAATTTAAATCACTAAAGCAAAATCCATATCAATGCAAATTATTCATATCTATATCAGGATACACAGCAAAACTCTCACCCAAAGGAAATAAATAGTACATGTGACCCAATCTGTACTATGTGTTGATTTAAGTCAGATTTAATTGGAATTTTAATAGTATTTTTTATAACTCTGCAAGCAGTGGTGCTTATCAATCTCATGGGTTCATGGCAGTCCCTCACATGCTCTTAATCTCTGGTTTGAATTCGTACTAGTTTAAATATAAGGATGACTTCAGTTTTAGTTTTTACTAAGTTATTTTGTGTAAGAGGCAAGCTACCTTCCCAGAATTGAGCTGAACATATTTTCCTTTGTAGTTTCTGTTTCTCTAGTTGATTCATGTTTAATTCTCTTCTGCTTTGGCTCACTCTTTCCCCGCATAATTTCAGCCTCATTCTCAATGGAAGAGCTACAATTGGTTTATCTTGGAGTCATTGTTAAATTCTTGTGGTCCACAAGATTTCAGCAGTATGACTATTTTCTTCTCTGTGAGACAACGCCTCATTGAAAACAGCATTAGTCTCTTTGCTGTCCCGTAATTTTCTTTCCTTAATAAAAAGTGAAAATTACTTGTGGGTTACCACAATCCTCCTGGTTTTACTTTTAGTGAAAATTTATTCTTAAATTCAACTTGTCTTAATCAAATCTTC
Source organism: Chionomys nivalis (assembly GCF_950005125.1). Classification (NCBI taxonomy): domain Eukaryota; kingdom Metazoa; phylum Chordata; class Mammalia; order Rodentia; family Cricetidae; genus Chionomys; species Chionomys nivalis. Next base: position 70,897,853 of record NC_080090.1, on the reverse strand, counting down.
ATATATACTGTTTATTCGGGGATATTCAAAATAAACAATGACCACCCCCCAACATGCCCATCAAATATCTCATGAAGTACTGGGGAGTGTAAAAAATACACCTAGACAGAAGACTATGAAACAAAGACACTAATGGCAATATTAATAATGAATACTGTCATATAGGGTGATGATAAATTTGATGTTGATTTGACTGGGCTAAGGAGTGCCATGCTCACTGGGAAACACTATCTCTGGATATGTCTGCAAAGTGTCTTAGGAGGCAGACATCATCTGGATTAAGAGATTGAGTGAAGAAGATGCTTCCTTACCAAGGTGATGTTCAGTAGAGAAAAATGACCAAAGACATGTGAATGGAATGAACTTTCTATTCCAGAGCTGGGTCATACCTTCTCCTATTATAAGACACTGGAGCTACTGGTTCTTAGACCTTTGGTTTGAGGGACCTTGCACTCTGGCAGGAGTTACTCTGCAGGATACCCAAGGGTCACAGCCTTTGCTCATGGACTGGATTGCCCTACCGGATTTTCCATCTCTCTAATTTGGTGATGACAATTTTGTGGAACTTCCTGATTTAACATCACAGAATCAGTTCCTATATTAAATCACTTGGTGTCTGTCTGTCTGTCTGTCTGTCTGTCTGTTTACCTATCATCTATCCTGTTGGTTTTGTTTCTTTGTAGAACTATGTCAGATACATGATGTTTTACTGTTTTTATATCTATGCCCACTATGATTCTGTAATGTGGATGCATGTTACTGACATACTCATTGTTACATGAAATTTGTAGGTATAAAAATATGATAGAATCTAAAATCTTTAAGCCATGAATGGAATTTGAAATATGTTTTCACATTCTATGTTTTATTGTTTACCATCTGTGGTGGTTTGAAAGAAAATGGCCCCCAAAGGGATTGGCTTTATTGAGAAGTGCAGCCTTGTGGAGTAAGTGTGGTCTTGCTAAAGGAAGTGTGCCACTGTGGAGGCAAGCTTTGAGGCTTCATATATGCTCAAAACACCACCCAGTGTCCCAGAACACTTCTTGTTGCCTGAAAGATGTAGGATTCTCAGTTTTTTCTCCAGCACCACATCTACCTGCACACCGCCATGTCCTACCATGGTGATAATGCACTGAACCTCTGAATTGTAAGCAGAATACCTCAATTAAATATTTTTCTTTATAAGAATTGCCATGGTCATGGTGTTCTTCACAGCAATAGAAATCCTGACCAAGACACCATTTAGCAATAACAAAAAATAAGTAATGAAAAAAAGTCATACCCAGTTAACCCATGCTACCTTAGCCTTAGGACAACAGGCCAGGGTAAGCAGTCCCCAAATGGATACAACTGTTCCTGGCTTTAGTTCCGGTGATGGAATGCCTTCCTCTGGCTTCTAAGGACACCAGTCATGCACATGGTGCACAGACGATATATGAATATATATGGGTGAAATGCCCATACACATAAAATAATCAAAAACTGTTTAATGTAAAAAATTCTGACAATCTATAATTAAATTTTCACATTTATGGGACTGTGAATGAATACAGTAAAAAAATTTCCTTAGTTCTCAGTATTAACTTCAGATGACAGAGAATTCTCTTTTTCTAGTTAAAAAAAAATGCACCTTTTTGGCTTGAAATCCTTATATAACCCTACTTTTCTACTTTCTTAACTGCTGTATAATAAACATTTAATGATTTTCAAGAATTGAAGAAAGCATATAAGGGATCAAGAGGTTCATATATCTGTGTTCATAAGAGGAAAGTCCAGAGCTAGCTCAGATTACAAACCAAGGATCATTCAGAAACACCCAGACAGGAGTGTCTGGGGAGAGGACCCAATGGCAGACACCACAAAATAAAGGTTTAGTCTGCTTGTTGACACTGATGCATGCCAGCCACCATTAATTAAGATGCCTAACCAAAAAGCAAATAGTTTCCGTAAAGCACGTATCATCTTCTCTAAATGCTTACTAAACATTTATATTGCTCTTATCTTCTATTTTCTTTGTATCTGAAATTTGTTTAACAAAATTGTCCAAAGTAACTTAGAATAAGGAGCTGACAATACACTCAAATTCCAGGGAAGCACATTCATGGCTTGAGCTGTTAAAATTGTATTTCAATTGCAAGAGAGTTTGAGGATGCTTACTGTGAGGAATAAGAAAGACCAAGATCTCAATCCATATAAACTTTATTATAACTATTAATTTTTATTGCAACCAGGAGTGAAGGAACATGTCTCATGAGCCACCGCAGTGATTGATGGGAAAGCTATAGAGACTTGACCTGTATGTAGGTCAATGAACCAACCATTTTCCACTAGGTCTGTAGGGTCTGTCCTCTTACCAGTCTTCCTCTCATCCAGGAAGCAATTCTAATAGCAAAATGGTTCAACAGGCAGAGTGTCCCAGTGGAATTCACCCACAGCCTCTGAGACACCCCAGTTTCTTCTGCTTCATGCTGTATTTTCACAATCACTTTCCAGACAAACTGTGGGAAAGTAATACATTGCTACAGAGATCTACTCAAAATTTCACATCTTTTACAAACATGTTTATGTATCATTGCCCAAGATAACCGGTGTTTTTAGGATGACTGATTCAAATTTTTCATGTGTCCCAAAGAAAAAGAATCAGGGAAAACTCACATAGTATGAAGCAGTGTGCCATGTAGGAACTGTGGGACAAATGTTTCCATCTTTGTAATTCCAATCACGTACTAAGAGAGCTCATACTGCCTGTTTGCCTAACATGTGGGAAGCTGCCTAAGGCTTGCATGATCACAGACTGTGGTACCAAGATGCTAAGATGTCTGAAGACCATAGAGGCAGAGAGGTGAAGTAAGGGATGTGGAACAGAAGGAAAAGAAGAATTTAAAGTGTTTGGTAGGGCATGTATAAAAGCTTTTTAACCTAGAAATTGAAAGTGGGAAAAAAAGGCAATGCTTAGGAAGAATAATGGGGAGAACTCTAATTTCCTTTTGTACAGTAATGAAAGCCAGAATCTGGTGCTGCCTTGCCTAGGGCCATAGACTTTGCTTCTGCTGCTACTCCACTGCCCCTCCTCAGATGCTTACAGTTCAGCATTAACACAATGTGTGCTCAAGAGGAAGCAGCTAGGCTGCTATTTACAGACTATATTATACATTCTATGCCCTGTACATTAGTAGGGGAAAGTAGTTCTGAATCAGTTCTGGCCTACTTTAGATCTTTGGTCCTGCTTTAAGGGTGAAAGCAATTTTCATAGGTTAGTTATTTTGACTCTTAAAGTCATCCTGGCAATCACTTTCCAGAAACATGAAGATAATTCATCAGTTTTGAATAGTAATTACTTTTTCCAAAAGATTGGAAATTATATTGAACAAAGTTTTGTTTAACCTAATTTTCTTCCCAGTTATTCGTATACATAAACAAAGGTAACATAAGAAGTATGTACTTACTATCTATTTGCCATAGATAACACAATCAAAATTGCAAAAACATTAAGTGTTGAATGGAATTTCAATGACAAGTCAATGTGTTACAGATTTGACAAAGCAGCTCCCTTAGTGATCAACTGATGTTCATGTTTGAGGAACATAGGCATTTCAAAGTATTTGTATTAAATTAAATATCTCATTCTTGAGCATGATTAGTGGGTAAAAGCACTAGCTAATCTCCTAAAGGACCTGGATTTCATTCCTAGCACTGACCTGAAGCTCATAACCATTTGTTACTCCAGTTCCAGGGAATTCCATGCCCTCTTTTGACCTCTGTGCCCATCAAGTATGCCCATGGTACACAGACAATGCAGGCAGGCAGAAAACCAGTATCAAAAAACTTTTAAAAATCTATAAATCTCACTCTCGTCCCAGCACTTGAAGTGTGGAGACAGGAGTTCAAGTTATCCTTAACTATATATTGAGTTCAAGTCCAGCCTCTACTACATAAGCTCCTGTCTCAAAACAAGCAAATAAATGAGTAAATAAATAAATAAATAAATCACAACTAAATGTGTTCAGTGTAGACACAATGATATAAAAACAGTAAGTGGCCGGGCGGTGGTGGCGCACGCCTTTAATCCCAGCACTTGGGAGGCAGAGGCAGGCGGATCTCTGTGGGTTCGAGACCAGCCTGGTCTACAAGAGCTAGTTCCAGGACAGGCTACGAAACCACAGAGAAACCCTGTCTCGAAAAACCAAAAAAAAAAAAAAAAAAAACAGTAAGTGAAGTTGTGTGTGAAAAGCTTTGTATGCCCTTGAGGTGATGACTGTATTAGTAGCCCTGCCCTGCCTTGGAAAAGAAGTTTCAAGAACATTTACATGTACAGCATAGTTCATTAGGTTTTTGAATACCCTGCCTATTCCTTCAAGGTTTCTGCGTGGTTAAAGAGTAACACCAGAACTGTTTCTCTTTCCGCAGGGAAGCTGCTTACACCTCCTTATTCTGTTTAGGGATTTCAGACTTCCACACACAGAACTGTGTCACCTCACTCAAGATAATTATCCACTGCAACTCCCTTGTTCTGAATGTGGTCTCTGAAGTGCTTTCATCAATGCTTGAGTTCATAGGGTAATTTGAAGAATAGGGAGAGGGCTTGGTTTTTCATTTTAAGAATATTTGATGATGTACCAGTGAATTCTGAGACTCTCTTTCATACCATAGTTTAAGTAGTGTTGTGTCAAGAAGCACACATGAGCCAAGTATGTTTCTCTAGAATGTAATGTCAATCAACTAGAAGCTAGACTGGCTGTTTGTCTTAGAAAGTTTCGGATCCCTTCTTCATCACCATGTCTTACCTTTCATTATTCTTGTTTCCTATTCTCAGCATGACATAAAAGAAAAGAACAATAAGCCTAAAAAATAAGCACACATAGGGTGACATTCATTCACAGCATATTAGTTATTGGTGACTATGAGAAGACACCATGACCAAGGCAAATTTTAGAAGGAACCATTCAATTGGGAGATTGCTAACAGTTTCAGGTTAGTGAACAATAAAAATGGCAGGAAGAATGGTGACTGACAGGCAGGCAGGCATGGCACTGGAGCAGCAGCTAAGACCTCAAATTTGATCACCAAGTTTCAGGCAGAGAGAGAGAGACTGAACCTGGCATGGGCTTGTGCCTCTTTCAACAAGGTAAAATTTACCTCAACGAGGCCACACCTCCTTAATCCTTCCCAAATAGTTCTATTAACTGGGGACCAAGCATTCAAACACACGAATCCACTCCCATTCAAGACACCATGCATAGGAACTTCAACTGGCATGAGCTATGAGCAACCAATATATCATGAAGATGGCCTCTCCTTTGGAAACTAATTGTTAGCAATAAGCATGATACAAAGGATACAGAACAAAAGAAATCAAATGTTATACAAAGCATTCCTGGGAGAATGCTTTAATTTTTTTCTGTCTGCTCCTTCAATTGCATTTGCTTGTAAACCTTGAGAGAGCAGGGTACACTAAAAGCACACCAGCTGTTACCTCATTACACTGACTCTGTTGGTATTTTTGCAGGTTTATGTATGGTTATTTATTCAAAGATAGAGTCTCGCTTCGTAGTCATGCTGGTTCTGAACTAATTACACCCTCTACTTTCCAAAGCATCAAAGCCTATATGAGAAGCTATGGTGGGCCCAGCTATGGGATGCAAGGAGCAGAAAAGACAAGGGAAGTTCTAATGCAAGTAAGGAAGTAAAATCTATAAATTTGCAGCTGAATGTGGAAGATTGGTAGGAGAACTAGTCTCTAGGTTAGCTCCTGCACATTGCACTGCCGATGTTACATTATGTACTTCATTAACTCTTCAGGACACACTTTGAGTAAGTGGTTGAATGGGTAAATGAACAGATGAGTCAAGAATTGAGCCTTTCATGGATTTGGCAAACACCTTAACAATAACTGTTACGGCATTCAAGTGTGTTATCTGTGAGGAACAGGGTATGCTACCAGCTCCGTGTCAGTCCTGAAGTGACAAACAAAACATGACACACTTTTGTATCCATAGCTGATTGACAGGAGGAAAAAGAAACATTTTTACTTGTATAATTTTTAAATACAGTATCTAAAGGTCCTTAGACGATACTGACCATGCTGTGTCACATATGTTAGGGTCAGAGGACAACTTGGAGAAATCGGTTCTCTTCTTCCACTGTGAAAGATCTGGGGAGTAAACTCAGATTATTAGCCTTGGAGGGTGAGTGCCTTTACCCACTGAGTCATCTTAATAACCCTTCAAGAATTTTAGGCCAGGCTTAGCTACACAAATGAGTTTAAGGACAGCCTAGGCTATTGAAAGAGACCATGTCTCAAAAACCCAAAGCAGGTTATAACTTGATTCAACCTTATGTTATAAATCAGAAGAAATAAACTATTTACTCAGTTTATTGGGATAACTTTTAAATTAGAAAAGAATTGGGTCATCCCCTGTTCATTTAACTCACTAATTACTAATAACAGTTGATATAATTTTTATTATTTTGTAGTAATATAACTGATTTAAGTGTCTTTTCTGATTCTACTTCCTATTCTACTGTATCTATATTTTAAGTATTCTCTGTCCCACTGATCCACCTGGACAAGTTTCTCTCTCTCTCTCTCTGCCTGTTCCCAAATAACCACTCAAAGGTTTAATATCAGTTTCAGTTGCCTGGCTAATGGTTTAGGCTATTACTGGCTAGCTAGCTCTCTCTAAATTAACCTATTTTCTATTAGCTTATATTTTACCATGAGGTTCATTACTTGTTACCTCATATCTTACTTCTTGGGCAGCTACATAGCATCTCCTCAACTCTGCCTACTCTCTCTCTCTCTCTCTCTCTCTCTCTCTCTCTCTCTCTCTCTCTCTTTCTCTCTCTGTACCTTTGTTTGGACTTCTGTCTAGCTTTACTCTATTAAGCTTTATTCATCAACCAATAAAAGCAACGCATATACAGAAATGCACCCCACATCATCTCCACTTTTCTGTGCAATTAAAAAAAGAAGGTTTTAACTTTAACATCGTAAATTAATATAACAAAACAGGTATCAAGCAAGAATTATAGTTACAATATTTAGTCTATTTGTATTAGTCAAAATTAAAGAAAATACTCTATCACCTATCTTAGTGAGTTTAAGGTTTTATATATAACTTATCTTTTATCATACCTAAGGAAAACTATAATTACAACTAGTCTTCAACTTCATCAAAGACCTCAGAAGGATATAATATTACCCAAGTAAACAGAAAGTGCATTATGAGCAACTTCCAAAGTTCTAGAATTGACACAGACATCTCAATGCCTAAACAGTCACTCAAAGTTCTTTTACAATATTGGGGCATCCGTTTTCAGCCTACAGGCCCAGAGCATCTGGTAGGGATTTAATGAAGTAGGAAATTTGAATATCTGCTCTGCCTTCTACTGGTAAAGTTTGTCAGTTGCTTTCTTCTTTGTTTTGCAGAATGTCTGGCAATTTCTTCTATGAAGTAGGAATCCTGAAGCAACATCCCATCTTATCTTGGCAAGTTTAACAGGTACTTTTTGTGGGTCCTATATGTCCAGTTTGTACAGCATACCATCAAGCACTACAGGCAAGAACAGTTTCTTGCCCAAATGACTAGCCTTGTCACATAAAGGTAAATTTCATAATGAATTTCTTCTATGCCCATCATCCTCTCTGAAGTAATTGATGCTGTCAGAGATAGACATGTCTCACTATCTAGAAAAATCTAACTTCTTCAAATATTTTAAATGCCATATCCATAGGTTGAATGATTATCTAACTGAAATATATCTCTGTATATCTAGAAAACCTAGTTATCATGACTAAAAGTTTGATTATTATAGATGACTACCTATTAATCTGTATTTTTAATTATACATTACATTTTTTTTTACTTATTTATTTATTTTTATTCTTTTTTAATTAAAATTTCCACCTGCTCCCCATTTCCCATTTCCCTCCCCTCCTCCCAAATATTGCCCTCCCCCCACTTCCCTCCCCCTATCCCCACTCCTCTTCTCCTCCCCCCACTCCATTCCCCCTCCCTCTCGATACTGAAGAGCAGTCCAAATTCCCTGCCCTGCGGGAAGACCAAGGTCCTTCCATCTACGTCCAGAAAGGTGAGCGTCCAAACAGGCTAAGCTCCCACAAAGCCAGTTCATGTATTAGGATCGAAACCTAGTGCCATTGTCCTTGGCTTCTCATCAGTCTTCATTGACCGCCATGCTCAGAGAGTCCGGAATCAACCCATGCTTATTCAGTCCCAGACCAGCTGGCCTTGGTGGGCTCCCAATAAATCAGTTCCACTGTCACAGTGGGTGGGTGCATCCCTCGTGGTCCTGATTTTTTGCTCATGTTCTCCCTCCTTCTGCTCCTCATTTGGACCTTAAGAGCTCAGACCGTTGCTCCAAATTGAGACTCTGTCTCTACCTCGATCCATCGCCAGATGAAGGTTCTAAGGTGATATGCAAGATATTCATCAGTATAGGATAGGGTCATTTCAGGTTCCCTCTCCTTAGTTGCCCAAGGTACCAGCTGGGGACATATTCCTGGACACCTGCGAACCCCTCAAGAGTCAAGTCTCTTGCCAACCCTAAGATGGCTCCCTTAGATAGGATATATACTTCGCTGCTCCCGTATCCATCCTTCCTATATCCCAACCATCCCAATCCTCCGAGCTCCTCCCATCCTCCCCTTCTCATATTTCTCATCCCATTTCCCCTTTGCCCCATGCCACCTCACCCGCAAGTTCCCAGTTTTTGCCCTGGAATCTTGTCTACTTCCCCCTCTCCATGCGGATGACTATATGATTTTCTTTGGGTTCACTTTCTTATTTAGCTTCTATAGGATCACACATTATATGCTTAATGTCTTTTATTTTATGGCTAGAAACCAATTATGAGTGAGTACATCCCATGTTCCTCTTTTTGAGTCTGGGATACCTCACTCAGGATAGTGTTTTCTATTTCCATCCATTTGCACGCAAAATTCGAGAAGTCATTGTTTTTTACTGCTGAGTAGTACTCTAATATGTATATATTCCACACTTTCTTCATCCATTCCTCCATTGAAGGGCATCTAGGTTGTTTCCAGGTTTTGGCTATTACAAACAATGCTGCTATGAACATAGTTGAACAGATACTTTTGTCATTTGATGTGGCATCTCTTGGGTATATTCCCAATAGTGGTATTACTGGATCTTGGGGTAGGTTGATCCCAAATTTCCTGAGAAATCGCCACACTGATTTCCAAAGTGGTTGCACAAGTTTGCATTCCCACCAGCAATGAATGAGTGTGCCTCTTTCTCCACAACCTCTCCAGCAAAGGCTATCATTGGTGTTCTTGATTTTAGCCATTCTGACAGGTGTAAGATGGTATCTCAAAGTTGTTTTAATTTGCATTTCCCTTATCGCTAAGGAGGTTGAGCATGACCTTAGGTGTCTTTTGGCCATTTGAATTTCTTCTGTTGAGAATTCTCTGTTCAGATCAGTGCCCCATTTTTTTATTGGGTTCATTAGCATTTTAAAGTTTAGTTTCTTGAGTTCTTTATATATTTTGGTGATCAGACCTTTGTCTGTTGCAGGGTTGGTGAAGATCTTCTCCCAGTCAGTGGGTTGCCTTTTTGTCTTAGTGACAGTGTCCTTTGCTTTACAGAAGCTACTCAGTTTCAGGAGGTCCCATTTATTCAATGTTGCCCTTAATGTCTGTGCTGCTGGGGATAAACGTAGGAAGTGATCTCCTGTACCCATATGTTGTAGAGTACTTCCAACTTTTTCTTCTATCAGGTTCAGTGTGTTCAGACTAATATTGAGGTCTTTAATCCATTTGGACTTGAGTTTTGTGCATGGTGATAGATATGGATCTATTTTCATTCTTCTACACGTTGACAACCAGTTCTGCCAGCACCATTTGTTGAAGATGCTCTCTTTTTTCCATTGAATACTTTTAGCTCCTTTATCAAAAATTAGGTGTTCATAAGTTTGTGGGTTAAAATCAGGGTCTTCTACTCAGTTCCATTGGTCGACTTCTCTGTTTTTATGCCAATACCAAACTGTTTTCAATACTGAGGCTCTGTAATAGAGTTTGAGGTCAGGGATGGTAATGCCTCCAGACGATCCTTTATTATATAAGATTGTTTTGGCTATCCTGGGTTTTTTGTTTCTCCATATAAAGTTGATTATTGTCCTCTCAAGATCTGTGAAGAATTTTGATGGGATTTTGATGGGGATTGCATTGAATCTATAAATTGCCCTTGGTAGAATTGCCATTTTTACTATGTTGATCCTCCCTATCCAAGAGCAAGGGAGATCCTTCCATTTTCTGGTATCCTCCTCAATTTCTTTCTTCATTGACTTAAAGTTCTTGTCAAATAGATCCTTTACTTCCTTGGTTAGGGTTACCCCAAGATATTTTATGCTATTTGTGGCTATCGTGAAGGGTGATGCTTCTCTGATTTCCATCTCTGCTTCCTTATCCTTTGGTATAGGAGGGCAACTGATTTTTTGGAATTGATCTTGTATCCTGCAACGCTACTAAAGGTGTTTATCAGCTGAAGGAGTTCTTTGCTGGAGTTTTTGGGGTCGCTTATGTACACTATCATATCGTCTGCAAATAATGAAAGTTTAACTTCTTCCTTTCCGATTTGAATCCCTTTGATCCCCTTATGTTGTCTTATTGCTATTGCTAGAATTTCAAGCACTATATTAAAGAGGTATGGAGAGAGTGGACAACCTTGTCGTGTTCCTGATTTTAGTGGAATAGCTTTGAGTTTCTCTCCATTTAATTTGATGTTAGCTGACGGCTTGCTATAAATAGCTTTTATTATAGTTAGGAACGACCCTTGTATTCCTAATCTCTCTAAGACCTTTATCATAAAGGGATGTTGAATTTTGTCAAATGCTTTTTCAGCATCTAATGAAATGATCATATGGTTTTTTTCTTTCAGTTTATTTATATGATGGATTACATTGATAGATTTTCGTATGTTGAACCAGCCCTGCATCTCTGGGATGAAGCCTACTTGATCATAATGGATAATTTTTCTGATGTGTTCTTGGATTCGGTTTGCCAGTATTTTATTGAGTATTTTTGCGTCGATGTTCATGAGTGAGATTGGCCTGTAGTTCTCTTTCTTGGTTGTGTCTTTGTGTGGTTTTGGTATCAGAGTAACTTCAGCTTCATAAAAGGAATTTGGCAATGACTTCTCAGTTTCAATATTGTGAAATACATTAAGGAGTATAGGTATTAGGTCTTCTTGGAAGTTCTGGTAGAATTCTGCATTGAAGCCATCTGGACCTGGGCTTTTTTTGGTGGGGAGGTTTTTTATAACAACTTCTAATTCTTCGCGACTAACAGGTCTATTTAGATTGTTCACCTGGTCCTGGTTTAACTTTGGTATATGGTACTTATCTAAAAAAGTGTCCATTTCTATAACATTTTCCAATTTTGTGGCATACAGATTTTTGTAGTAAGATCTAATGATTCTCTGAATTTCCTCTGAGTCTGTGGTTATGTCTCCCTTTTCGTTTCTGATTTTGTTAATTTGCGTATTCTCTCTCCGCCGTTTGATTAGTTTGGATAGGGGTTTATCAATCTTATTGATTTTCTCCATGAACCAGCTTTTTGTTTCATTGATTCTTTGGATTGTTTTCTGTGTTTCTATTTTGTTGATTTCAGCCCTCAATTTGATTATTTCCAGTCTTCTACTTCTCCTAGGTGAGTCTGCTTCTTTTTTTTCTAAAGCTTTCAGGTGGGCTATTAAGTCTCCAATGTGTGCTTTCTCCGTTTTCTTTAAGTGGGCACTTAATGCTATGAATTTTCCTCTTAGCACTGCTTTCATAGTGTCCCATAGGTTTGAGTATGTTGAGTCTTCGTTTTCATTGAATTCAAGAAAGACTTTAATTTCTTTCTTTATTTCTTCCTTGATCCAGGTGAGGTTCAGTAGTTGACTGTCCAGTTTCCATGAGTTCATAGGCTTTCTGGGGATAGCATTGTTGTTGAATTCTAACTTTAATCCATGGTGATCTGATAAGACACAGGTGGTTACCGATATTTTTTTGTAACTGTGTAAGTTTGCTTTGTTACCGAGTATGTGGTCTATTTTCGAGAAGGTTCCATGAGCTGCAGAGAAGAAGGTATATTCTTTCCTATTTGGGTGGAATGTTCTATAGATGTCTGTTAAGTCCATTTGATTCATTACCTCCCTTAATCCTCTTATTTCTCTGTTAGGTTTCTGTTTGATTGACCTGTCCATTGGTGAGAGAGGAGTGTTGAAATCTCCTACTATTAGTGTGTGTGGTTTGATGACTGCCTTGAGTTTTAGTAACGTTTCTTTTACATAAGTGGGTGCTTTTATATTAGGGGCATATATATTCAGGATTGAGATTTCATCCTGGTGAATTGTTCCTGTTATGAGTAAAAAATGTCCATCTCCATCTCTTTTGATTGATTTTAGTTTGAAGTCAACTTTCTTAGAAATTAGTATGGCCACACCTGCTTGTTTCTTAGGTCCGTTTGCTTGATAAACCTTTTCCCAGCCCTTTACTCTGAGTAGATGTCTGTCTTTGTGGTTGAGGTGTGTTTCTTGTAAGCAGCAGAATGTTGGATCCTGTTTTCGTATCCAATCTCTTAGCCTGTGCCTCTTTATAGGTGAGTTGAGTCCATTGATATTAAGTGATATTAATGACCAGTGGTTGTTAACTCTGGTCATTTTTCCTTTCTTTCTTTCTTTTCTTTGGTAGTAGAGTTTGTGTGTTTCCCTTCTTCAAGTTGTGCTGGTGAAGGGTCTTTAGATGTCTGAGTTATTGTGGGCATTGTTGGACTCCTTGGTTTGTGATTTTCCTTCAATTACTTTCTGAAGGGCTGGATTTGTGGCTACGTATTGTTTAAATTTGTTTTTATCCTGGAAAACTTTGTTTTCTCCATTTATAGTGAACGAAAGCTTGGCTGGGTATAGTAGTCTGGGCTTGCATCCATGGTCTCGTAGTTTCTGCAGTATATCTATCCAGGACCTTCTGGCTTTCATGGTTTCCATAGAGAAATCAGGTGTAAGTCTGATAGGTTTACCTTTATAGGTAACTTGACCTTTTTCCTTTGCAGCTCTTAATATTCCTTCTTTATTCTGTATGTTTTGTGTTTTGATTATTATATGACGAGGAGATGTTTTTTTTTGATCCAGTCGATTTGGTGTTCTGTATGCTTCTTGGACCTTCAAAGGAATATCTTTCTTAAGGTTGGGAAAGTTTTCTTCTATAATTTTATTAAATATATTTTCTGGACCATTGAGCTGTACTTCTTCTCCTTCTTCTATCCCTATTATTCTTAGGTTTGGTCTTTTTATTGTGTCCCAGATTTCCTGAATGTTTTGTAATGAGAATTTGTTGGTTATGCTGTTTTCTTTGATGAGAGTGTTTATTTTCTCTATGGTATCTTCAGTGTCTGAGATTCTTTCTTCTATCTCTTGTAATCTGTTGGTGGTACTTGTCTCTGTAGTTCCTGTTCGTTTATTCAAATTTTCCATCTCCATCCTTCCCTCGGTTTGTGTTTTCTTTATTACTTCCACTTCGTTCTTCAAGTCTTGAACCGTTTCCCTTACCTGTTTGATTACTTTTTCTTGTTTCTCTTGGTTTTCTTGGGTATCTTTGAGATATTTATTCATTTCCTCTACCTTTTTGTTTGTAATCTCTAATTGGTTGTGGCAGTTTTTCACCTCCTGTTTAAGGTCCTCTATTATTTTCATAAAATTCACTTTTGAGTCGAATTCTTCTAATTCTTCTGTATTAGGGTTTAGACTTCTCATTTAGGGATTCCTGGATCCTGGTGATGTCACGTTGCCTTTCAAGTTGTTGGGGGAATTCTTGCATTGGCGCCTGCCCATCTTTTCCTTCAAATGGAGCCAGGAGAGGCCTGATGTCTTGGACCAGTCTTTGCTGTGACTAACTCTCTAGGTGTATCTCCTCAGTGTAGGGGCAGGAACCGTTCCCTTCCAGGTGAACTCCTCAACACCAAAACATGGATGCGTGGTATTCCAATGACCCGCGTAAAGAAGGCCGAATGCAAGGGGTCGGGCGGGGTCCAGTAGAACACAGGCGACACTGCAGTACAAGCTGGAGGTGCCTGCGCTCCCTTTCGGGGGTTGCTGAGGCCTGCCCGCTGCTCTGGTTGGGTAGCCTTAGTGTAGGGGCGTTTGTGCTCTCTACCGGGACAGTCCGCCCCAGGATAGTACACACTCACCCGTCCCGATGAAACTTCTTGGCACCTACAAGGAACTCCTGGATGCCCCAATGAGCCAGGGACTAATGGAAGTAGGGCGCAGGCAGAGCAGGTCCAGCAGATCACAGCAGAGACTGCAGCCCCAGCAGCAGGGGCCCGCTTTCCCTGGCGGGGACCTTGAGGCCTGCCCTCTAGTCAGGGACTCACTGCTCTGGGTTGGTAGCCTTAGTGAAATGGCAGGAAACTGTTCCACAGCTAAGGACCTTGCAGACAAGGCAGGTTTGGGGGTGGGGGTGGGGGCGGGTGTGTAGGAGAGCAAGCCCTGCAGCAGGAGCTGGGGGAGGGGTGTTTGTGCTCTCTACCTGGACAGTCCGCCCCAGGATAGCACACACTCACCCGTCCCGATGAAACTTCTCGGCACCTACACAGGAACTCCTGGATGCCCCAATGAGCCAGGGACTAAGGGAAGTAGGGCGCAGGCAGAGCAGGTCCAGCAGATCACAGCAGAGACTGCAGCCCCAGCAGCAAGGGCCAGCTTTCCCTGGCGGGGACCTTGAGGCCTGCCCTCTGGTCAGGGACTCACTGCTCTGGGTTGGTAGCCTTAGTGAAATGGCAGGAAACTGTTCCACAGCTAAGGACCTTGCAGACAAGGCAGGTTTGGGGGTGGGGGTGGGGGCGGGTGTGTAGGAGAGCAAGCCCTGCAGCAGGAGCTGGGGGAGGGGTGTTTGTGCTCTCTACCTGGACAGTCCGCCCCAGGATAGCACACACTCACCCGTCCCGATGAAACTTCTTGGCACCTACACAGGAACTCCTGGATGCCCCAATGAGCCAGGGACTAAGGGAAGTAGGGCGCAGGCAGAGCAGGTCCAGCAGATCACAGCAGAGACTGCAGCCCCAGCAGCAGGGGCTCGCTTTCCCTGGCGGGGACCTTGAGGCCTGCCCTCTGGTCAGGGACTCACTGCTCTGGGTTGGTAGCCTTAGTGAAATGGCAGGAAACTGTTCCACAGCTAAGGACCTTGCAGACAAGGCAGGTTTGGGGGTGGGGGTGGGGGCGGGTGTGTAGGAGAGCAAGCCCTGCAGCAGGAGCTGGGGGAGGGGTGTTTGTGCTCTCTACCTGGACAGTCCGCCCCAGGATAGCACACACTCACCCGTCCCGATGAAACTTCTCGGCACCTACACAGGAACTCCTGGATGCCCCAATGAGCCAGGGACTAAGGGAAGTAGGGCGCAGGCAGAGCAGGTCCAGCAGATCACAGCAGAGACTGCAGCCCCAGCAGCAGGGGCTCGCTTTCCCTGGCGGGGACCTTGAGGCCTGCCCTCTGGTCAGGGACTCACTGCTCTGGGTTGGTAGCCTTAGTGAAATGGCAGGAAACTGTTCCACAGCTAAGGACCTTGCAGACAAGGCAGGTTTGGGGGTGGGGGTGGGGGCGGGTGTGTAGGAGAGCAAGCCCTGCAGCAGGAGCTGGGGGAGGGGTGTTTGTGCTCTCTACCTGGACAGTCCGCCCCAGGATAGCACACACTCACCCGTCCCGATGAAACTTCTCGGCACCTACACAGGAACTCCTGGATGCCCCAATGAGCCAGGGACTAAGGGAAGTAGGGCGCAGGCAGAGCAGGTCCAGCAGATCACAGCAGAGACTTATACATTACATTTTTAAATGAACTGCATAAACATAACACCTTAAACAAGAGTATGTGTCTGGGTGTATGTGTGTGTGTGTGTGTGTGTGTGTGTGTGTGTGTGTGTGTGTATATATATATATTTACCAAAAATCATACTAATGTGTTCATTTCTGTATCACATACTTTTCATGTCATTGATGTGATACCAAAATGTACGTCTCATTAGCTTAAAATTTTATCCATCATTATCAAATCAACTGGGGAAAAGAGACAGCAGTGGGAGCTTTGGTTATCTGACTGACTTTTCTTCACAATAAACAACCTTGAGCAAATAATCCTATCTTTTAAAATGGGAACTGTATCTTACACCGAGTAGTTAATAAGGTCATACATAAAAAACCTCATGTTTACATTGAGATTATCTGTGCTTGTGTTCTTGCTTGATTTGTTGTTGTTTGAGATAGGATCTTACCTTGCTTAGGCTGGCTTTGAATTTACTTTGTAGTCAAGGGTGACCTTGAACTTCTGATTTTCCTTCTTCTATCTTCAAAGTGCTGGTATTAAAAGAGTACCACCATGCCCCTCTTTGCTTTTACCTATTAAGTTAAAGTAAGACTGGTATTCTGGAACAATGCAATGACACTTGCAGTCCTAGAAAGATGGCTCAGTGATTAAAAGCAAGCACTTGCTGTCTATCAAGAGGAATAGATTCATTTTGCGTCACCTGTTTGACATATTTTTTGCAACTGTTTGCAATATTTGTTGCATCCTGTTCCAGAGGATCCTATGCACTCTTCTGACTTTCTGTGGGTATCAGGTATATACATGTTGGACATACATATATTGAGGCTGTAGTAGTTTGAACATATTGGCTCCCATAAGTTCATAGGGAATGGTACTTTTAGGAGATTTGGCTTTGTTGGAATAGGTATGGTTTTGATGGAAGAAGGTTGTCACTGTGGAGGTGGGCTTTGAGGTCTAATATATGGTCAAGCAGATCAGTGTTTCAGTCTACTTCCTGTTGCCTGTGGATCAAGATATAGGAGCTTCTTCTCCAGCACCATATCTACCTGCAAGCCACCATGATCTCTGCCATGATGATAATGGACTAAATTCTGAAACTGTAAGCTACAATCTGAATTAAATATTTTTCTTTATAAGAGTTTCTGTGCTCATGGTGTCTCTTTACAACAACAAAAAAACATAACTGTATGTTGCCAACTCACTTAAATATTTTCCTTTATAAGAACTGCCATGATCATAGTATATTTTCATAGCAATAGAAACCCTAACTAAGATAGAGACAAAACAGTCATACAGACAAAAATAAAAATAACTAAATCCTAAAAAGCAAAAGATTGGTTGAAAATATTCTGTGTAAGAAATAGAAAGTCTTTCTTTGAGGCACTACTACATGAAAACTTGTGTTCAGACTTCTATACCTCTTATTATTGTTCATCACTTATGTTATCTTTTTCTCTGACATATATTCCTCCTATTTCTTTTTCTAGTCATGACTTTGTATTGGAAAATTATCTGTTTCTATAGACACATGAAAATGCATTTGAATAATTGATCTTCTACTAATTACCATTCCTAGAAGCATTAACACCAAGAAATATAAATATTGTGGAATATAGTGAAAAATACTAGTAATTCCAGCTCTTGGAATATGGAGGTAAGAAGATCTGGAGTGCAAGTTTCATCTCCAGCTGGTATGGGAAGTTCTCTGTATATGTGTTGCCTTTGTTAGTTAGTGAATAAAGAAGCTTTTGGGGCCTATAACAGGGCAGAACAGAGCTAGGTGAGAATACTAAACTGAATGCTGGGGGAAAGAAAGCAAAGTCAGGAGATGTTATGTAGCCACCAAAAAAGACAGATGCCAGGGAACCTTACTGGTAAATGATGAGGCTCTAGAAAATGGAGAATGGTGACATATCTAAGAGATGTCAACAAGGTAATCCAGTATATGAGGCCTCTACAATCTGAAATTCCTTTGCCTTCCTTATTACCTAAAGGATGGCCTCTATAGTTATTGATTTAAAGGATTGTTTCTTTATTATACCTTTACAGAAAAAAGACAGAGAAAAAATTGCCTTTGCAGTGCCTACTTATAATAATTCTCTGCCTACTAGGACATATCAATGGACCATCGTCCCACAGGGAATGCTCAATAGCCTCACCCTGTGCCAATATTTTGTAAGTCAGCCATTGGAAAGAATACATAAACAATTTCCAAATCTATAATTTACCATTATATGGATAACATTTTGCTATTTGATTCAAATGCAGATACTTTAGAAAGAATGTTTAAAGATGTAAAGAAAGTTTTGCTTAAATGGGAATTAAATTTTTCTCCTAAAAAAATACAGAGGAGACTTTGTCAATTAGCTACTTCATAAAATAGGTTTACAGAAAAGTAGAACACAAAAGGCATAAATTAGGAGAGACTGATTGCTGACTCTTAATGGCTTTCAATGATTGTTAGGAGGTATTTTAAATCTATAACCCGCTGTTGGGATAACATCTGATCTAATAATTCATTTCAACGAAACCTTAGATGATGACAAAGACTTAAATAGTCCCAGAGAATTAACAGCTAAAGTTGAAAAAGAATTAACTGTGGTCAAGAGAAATTTCTGGAAGCACATGATGATTGGGTGGATCTAAATCTTAATTGCAGTCTAGTCATATTGCCTTCCAGAATCTCCCCTACAGGAACTTTAATGCATAGGAAAGATATTGTCTTATAATGGATCTTTTAACCACATAAACCAAGTAAAATTTAAAAACTTATGTGGAAAAGGTCTTTGAGTTTATTATAAAAGGAAAATTGAGACTTCATCAATTAGCAGGTATAGACCCAGTGGAGATTACAGTGCCTTTTACTACTGATGAAATAAAAAAAAAAGTTATGGGAAGACAATGAACGATGGCAAAGAGCTTGTGATAATTTTTAAAAAGAGATTAATATAAATTATCTCAAAAGCAATAAAATCAACCTTATAAAGAGAAATACTTAGATGTTTTCCTCATTGTATGTGACAAACCAATACCATACATTTTATACTAATGAAAATAAATCAGGAAAAGCAGGTTACAAATCAGAAGATTTAAGGAAGGTGGAAAAAAGTCCCTATAATTCTGTCCAAAAGCCCTTATATTCTGTCTCAATATAGTTATTGATTTGCAATAAACAGAAGGAGTTGTTTTGCATATTGAAACTCTGAATTTATACCAGATGATACAGAATTAACTGCATTATTCATTCAGGTTCAAGATATAATCAGGAATAGACTTTGTTCCATACACATAACACACATCCGATCCCATACTGGTCTGCCAGGTCCTCTAATACAATTAATGCTGAAATTGATGATTATTTATTGGAAATGTGTCAAAAGCCTCAGAATTTCATAAAAACAGCATGCCAATAGCAAAGGTCTAAAGAAAGAGTTTTCTATTACATGGCAACAAGCTAAGGAGATTATAAAGAGATATCCTACTTACACTTTCTAAAACCAAATACCACTACCTGCAGGAAGTGATGCAAAGGGTATTCAAAGGAATGAGATCTGGCAGATGGATGTTTTTCACTTTACAGAATTTGGAAAATTAAAATATGTATACCATACAATTGACACTTACTCAGGTTTTCAATGGGCAAATACCTTGAGCTCAGAAAAGGCTGATTCATTAATCATGCATTTATTAGAAGTTATGGCATTCATGGGTATACCTGTACAAATAAAGATGGATAATGGTCCAGCATATGTCTTTAAGAAAATGAAATGATTTTTTGCTTATTGTAAAGCATTTTACAGGTATACCAAACAATCCTACAGGTGAGGCAGTTATAGAAAGATAAAATTGAAGAATAAATAATATGTTAAACAAACAGAAAGAGACGGAAAATACTCCCAGAAATAGATTGCATAATACTTTATTAACCTTGAATTTTTTTAACACTAATGAGAAAGAAACAATGACAGCAAAGAGACAATGGATAGTAGAAAAGACTTCTGAATTAAATCAGCCAGTGTATTTCAAGGATGTGTTGACCTCAGAATGGAAATCAGGAGATGTGCTACACTGGGGAAGGAGTTTCACTCTTCTTTCCACAGGAGAAGAAAAGCTGTAGATACCATCAAAATTAACAAAGATTTAGTTTGAAAAGGAAAACCTCTTGAGAAAGTGAAATGACAGCTCATCCACAGGGGTGGAAATCATACACTTGATAAGAAAACCTCATAAGGCTTGGGTCAGGGTTCTGTTCTTGACTTTGCAGGAAAATACGCATCTTCAAAAAGTCAAGAGACCTTGGACATTTAGATGCCTAAATGAGAAAAGATAACTATCCAGAAAGGATCACCAAGCAAGGAGAAATCTGAGTTATGAGAACAGATCATCCACTGGTAATCTTTGAAGTTTCTGGGAAGAAGATGGGGCCCTAATACAGCATCTAGCTACCTAAGAAACTCAAGGCCATCCTCCAAAAATTCTTTGGTGAGAAGGTTTTGAGATTAAGTAGAGGCAGTGGCAGAAGGACATAGAGTGGTGTTCATGGAGACACTCCAACTTACGTATACACAGAAATCTTCTAGCTCTCCTTACAGATTAAGAAATTTTTAAATAAATTGAAGTAATTTATACAGTATAAAACAAAGAATCATTTTAAACAGCTAATATTAAAATTTTACAGAGCTTTATATTAATTAGTGTCTCTTGCCTAAACCAAAGTTTGGCTTCTTTGTGATTATATCTCTATGTTTGCTATGGTCAGACACTATCCAGAGTTCCATAAGAGATCTAAATATCATCATCTGAAATGAGTTATGATTTCCTACTCACATTCCCACAAATAATCACTTGAAAGAGACAATTTTTTCCAAGTACTCCAGAAGTTAACAAAGATAAATGAGACATGTAAATATTTACTGATGTCTGGAAACCAGGAAGCTAGTTGGGGGCCAACTTGCCATGAGCATGAGAGTAATGCCACCATGGCGGGTTTTGAGTGACACAAACCATCCCATTTCCTTGGTTTACATCACTAAGAATTTGGTTTGTTTACTCAAGGCTCTGTGACCTATTTGTGGTTACACATAAGTGACAACCTTTTCTACTTAATGAAAAATTCATAGTACAATTAAAAATAATGCAGTAAAACAAAATACATTGAAATATACCTGAACACTCCCAAACTCTTGAACAATATCTCTGAAGTACATCATAAAATATTCATGCAAAAAGAGAATGAATTAGTGAACTTGGTTAAAAAACAAAGGAACTATTTACTCTGGTAATAAAGTAACTTAGAAATTAGGGGCATGTTTAATCAACTTTCTGTGAAAAAGCTATGTAATTCTTTGGATTATTTCATTTGTTCTTAAACTTTCACTAAAAATTGTATAAAATATAATTTACATACATGATCATGGTTAGCCTACTATGTAATTTTAATAAGGTCACCCCTTACTGTAAATAAGCTGGAATTTGTCTTTTTGTGGAATTTTGTAGACCACAAACTTTTCCTTTTCATTAACCTTTTAGCATTTCTAAAATTCTAAGCTATAGACCTACATTTCAGCCCCTCTACTTGAAATCTCCATTTTTATCTAAAAGGTACACAAATGGAGTAAGACTGATACTGACTTTCATTGAACATTGTTCCACCTTTGTATCCTCTCTCTCAGTGAATGGAATATATATTTGGTTGTCAAGTCTTATTCCTTGATACCATCCATTCCCAGGATCTTGACAGTAATTGAAACTACTCTTCTAATGTTTCTTCAGTGTATTCATTTCAAATGACTCCTTCACACACCAATCTCTATGAAGTGATGACAAAACCAGCTTCATAATGTTACCTCTTTCCTTTTTTAACCAGTTATGTAATACTCTTTTTGTACACCCTGAAGATGTATCTTTGGCAAGACACCCTCTGATTGATTTAATAAAAGAGCTGACTGGCCAATAACTAGGTAGAAAAAGGTTAGGCAAGAGAGACAAACTGAGAGGATTCTGGGAAGAAGAGTAGAGTCACAGGTAGTCACCAGCCAGACACAGAGAAGAGCAGGATGAATATATCATGTTGAAAAAGGTACCACCATGTGGTAGATCATAGATAAGAAACATGAATTAATTTAAATTATAAGAAATAGTAACAAGCTTAAGTTATCTGCCAAGCATTTATAATTAATGTTAAGTTTCTGCATTTTTATTAGGGAGGTGGTGGTCCCAATAAAAAGCCCTGCCTACAAATGGTGTCCAACATTGGGCCACCTACGTCCTCATAAAGTCTAAAAAAGCTTAAGAAAAGGTTCCAAACTCACAAAACAGCCAAACATAGTTTCCTAGTCCTGCAGTCTCTCATGAGGGCAGTGGTACAGAGAGGCATCTCCCAGTAGCTGCCTGCGGTCTTGAGTCACTAGCATGAGCTCCACCAACATGCCACTAGCTAAACCACATGGAGGGTTTAAGGTTTTGCTCATGAAAACAGAAAATATTACAAGTGAGCAGTAAAGACAGATCCAGACAAAAAAAAAACCTCTAAACAGGGAGCAGTGTGTTTAAAAATGTACATAGCCTTACATAGAAAAAAGTAAGTAATTTAAAAATAATATTGTAAAGTCATTAAAGAGAAAAGTAAAATAATGAAAAAACCCTCATAAAATAAAAAAATACATGAGGAGTCTGTATCCTGTATGCTCTTATGCTGGCTTTGATTTTTTTGAATACAAATAAACAAGTGAAAGCTAATAAGAGACATTGGGTTATGGAAGCTGGTAGATTAAAATGACTTATATATTTTAAAAACATCTTGACTTCAAAATGAAAGTCAAAAGGTGTGTTGTTTTAGGGAAGAACTTATGCCTTTATTCCCACAGAAAACCTAAGGCTATTGATTCATTCAGGATTGAAGAAGATCAAGTTGGATCTAGAAAAACTCCCTGAAAATCCTGGCTGCACACATAAAGAAGTAAATCTAAGAAAAACTACAAAATGTGTAATGTATATTTTTACCTACTCAGATGTAAAAAACATAATAGTCTTTGACTGATTTGTGTACAACACACAGTCTATAGTATTAATGCAGATACATGTGTTTTACCTTTAAAAGTTTATGTATTTTCAGGGCAAGGGGACCAGACACCAATAAAAACAAATGGTCCAGGTAATCCAGCATCTTAGAATGTGTCTGTTGCAGTTTCCACAGAGTTCTGCATATCCAGAAGAATTTCAAGGCTGCTTGCTAAGGTGATACAAACTCATAAACTTACTCTAGCCAAGACTTACCATTAACCTGATTTTCTCAAGGTTCCCCCCAAAGATTCCAATGCCCGCTGTTCCTATAACTGCATGATGGGCATCAAAGAACTTCTATATGGAGTTTGCTTTCTTCATGGCAAAAGATAGCCACTGGGGAAAGAAACTGTCTTTGCCTCAACTGCTGACAGTGTACTGTACAAACTAAATCATCAGGACACAAAAGAAAGCAACTGTCAAACTTTGCCAAGACAAGGTATGAAAGTCTTTCAAAGTTTCCTGCTTCTCAGAAATATCTGTCAGAGATACTAGGCCTGTAGGCCAAGTTTGGTTGCCCCAATGTTACAGAGAAACTTTGGGTGACTGTCCCAGCAGCCAGATGTCCCTGTTGTTAGGTAACATTATACTCTTCTGGGGTCTTTGATGGGGTTAAAGACTAATTAGGCATAAAGTTTTTCTTAGTTACAATAAAAGATAAATTACATATAAAACTTGAGACTCACAAAGATAAGATAGATAATAGAGTATTTTTCTCTAAATCTGCCAATACAAATGTACTGAATATTATAGCTGTAATTCTTACTTGGTAACTGTTTTTGTTATATATAATTTCACTATGTTAAAGTTAAAACCTTCCTTTTTAATTAGACAGGGATGAAATACTGTGGAATAATCCTTCTGTATACTGTGAAGATATGTTATTATTCTCATTGTTAATAAAAAGTTGACTGGCCAAGAACTAGACAGAAGGATGAGGTGGCAGGTACAAACTGAGAGGATTCTGGGAAGAAGAAGAACAGAATTATGGGGAGTTGCAAGGAGATGCAGAGAAAGAAGGAGATGAATATTCCATGCTGAAAAAAGGTACCACCATGTAATAGAATATAGATAAGAAATTTGGGTTAATCTAAGTTGTAAGAAACAGTAACAAACCTAAGTTACTAGCAAGGCATTTATAATTAATAATAATTCTTGGTGTGGTTATTTGGGAGCCTACTGGCAGCACAGGGCTAACTGGCAGGACAGAGAAAGTCCACCTACACAAACTCTTCAAAGGTAATGTCTTGTTATATAATAGAGATTAGTTAACTCTTTTGAACCTCTGACTGACTGGAGTCAGATCTTCTCACTTTCTTCCTTATATTCTTTAGGCAAGCTCACTGCCTTTCTTAAAACTTGGAATATGCCATGATCCTTCTACTATAGGGCCATGATGATTTCTCTTCCACCTAGAATGCCTCTCACATGCATTTCACATAATAAATTTTAGTGTATTTTAAAGTTTTCAATTATCTCTTCTCAGGAAACTCTTCTCTGATTTGATATGCTTTTAGAGGCACAAATCATTGGTTTTTATTTGTTCACCTCATGGAACAGTGTCTGTTTTCTACAGTAAATTCTGGGAGTGAAAAGTTTGTTTCTTTTCACTGACCTTCAGTTGAACAATAAATGGGAAATCATTGGATTTCAAATGTATTAACAATGAATATAAGGATGGATGGATGGTTGGATGGATGGATGGAGATGGAAAGAATGTTATTATTAGATATCATTTAGCTAACTATCTTTAAACAAATTAATAAACTAATCTGTTGTTGAGTTTCATATTTTTTCAGAAAGCTATATAAGAAAGATGGATCACAAAGATGACAGAGAGATCCTGATGGAATAGATTTGATGCAATGGTATGAGGTAGAATAGCAGCTAAATAACACAGAATACTTAGATATGTTCCTTATATAGAATACATTCCTCTTTATTAAAAGTAACCTTGTATGCAAGGAAGTTATCATTCCTCGACTAAGAGTTTAATTTTTAATTTGCTTTGCACTGCCTATTTTTTTAAACAGTTTTTCATAGTTCTGACTGCTCTCAAACAGGCTATATAGTTGAAAATGACCTTGAAATCACAATCCTCTTGCCTCCTCCTCTGGCATGTTGGGATTACAGGAGTGTCCCACTATACCTGCCCCTGTATGTAGTTTCATGAGAATCTATTCCTGAAGTCTTTCTCCCTGTCTTGGTCTTCCCCATTTAGCCAGGATATCTATATGTAACCTGACCTTCAGTCATCCAACTTTTGAGGTTTTCATGTTAAAGTGAAAGTTGCCAATTAATTTTAGGTATCAATCTGAACAGATAAAAGGGACACTTACACAGCTGATAGAACATTACTTTCAGATGGATCTCTGGGGTGTCCTAGTTTCGTTTCTGTTGCTATGATAAAACACCCTGGCGATAAACAATTTAGGGGAGGAAGGTCTTATTTTAACTCTGTCTCCTAGGTAACAGTCTATCACAGCATCAGCGGCTTGACGCAGTTGGTCCCCTCACACCCACAGTCAAGAGCAGAGAGAAATGAATGCAGCCATGATTGGGCCTGCTTGCTCTTTTTTGTTTTTTTGTTTGCTTGCTTGCTTTTGGTTTTGTTTTGGCATGTGTATGAGTGTTTTTTTTTTATTTCTTGGTAATGTCAGAGCCCAGCCTGGGTACCACCAACAGTGGGCTGCATTTTCCTACGTCAAAACAGTCAAGATAATCCCCTGCAGACATGCTCACAGGCCAAGCCAATGTACACAGTTCTTCATGGCAATTCTTTTCCTCAAAGATTTGAGTTGTGTCAAATTTACAGTTAACACTAGCCAACGTGAAATGTATTTTACTATTGTTCCATTTTTACTGATTTATTTTGTATATTTGTTTGCATGTATGTATGCTGACTTTTGCTGCTAGATATATGTGGATATCTCATCTCATCATTATCTATCATTATCCATGTTTTTAATCTATCCACATATGTATCCATACATCCATGCATTTCTGCTAGTTCCATTTTTCTGGACAACTCTGCCTAATAGAAACCACACCATAGAGACAATGGCTGAATGTGAATGGCAGCATTAAAGTATCTCCCTGCAAACATTATTTGACCTGTAAGACTGGCTGTACATCTTTTCCACTGGGGGCAGATCTCCCTTATTCTCCATGAGTTCCTAAGCCTGATTGTTTGTTGTTGTTCAATTCTGGGAATGGTATATACCTTTTCAAGGAGTTTCTTCTTATTTAATTTGGCCAAAGTCAGTTTCTGTTTCATGCACCTGAGAACCTGGTTGCCATCTTGAAGGCCCAATCATCCAAGGATACATTGAAAGTCTAGGAAAGAAAACAATCAACAAAGAATGTGAGAGATTCTGAAACGCAAGTATTGAATTTCTAACATCATCGTATGTCAAGGGAAAAAAGGTTGGGTGTAGATTTGAATACCTATAACACTGACACTTATGAAGCTTAGGCAAAAGAATAACTATGAGTTCAAAGCCAGCTCAGGCTACATAATGAGTTGAGTTTGATGTCAGTATACAGAGGGAAACCCTGTCTCAAAATCTAAATAAATAAATAAATAGCCTAGGTGTCGAAGGAGATGGCTCAGTGGTTAAGAATGAATACTACTCTCACACAGAAGCTGAGTTCACTTGCTAACACCTGCATCAGGTGGCTCACAATCTCTATAACTCCAGAACCAATGAATCTAATACCCTCTTCTGGCCTCCAAAGGCACCTATACTTATGCACATATAGATCAGTGGTTTTCAACCTTTCTAATGCTGCAACCCTTTAATACAATTCCTGTTGCTATGGTGACCCCAACCATAAGATTATTTCATTGCTACTTCATAACTGTAATTTTGCTACAGTTATGAATCATAGCATCAATGTCTGATATGCAGGATATCTGATATTAAAACCTGATGTGGGATCTCCATTTGTATATATGTTTATTTTATTGTTTGATGAATAACCTGTTTTTGCCAGTGGCTTAGAAGAATAAAGCCAGGTGAGAAATCCAAGCAGAGATATATAGAGTAGGTGGAGTCAAAGAGATGCCACATAGCTGCCAAAGAAGGATCCTGGAAACTTACTTGTAGGCCACAACCTTGTGGTGATACACATATTAATAGAAATGAATTAATTTAAGATGTAAGAGTTAGTTAATAAGAATCCTGAGCTAATAGGCCAAACAGTCTTGTAATTAATATAGTTTTTGAGTGATTATTTGGGTCTGGGCAGCTGGGAAATAAAAAAGCAGTCTCTATTTACATGAACCCTAAAGGGTCACAGCCCACAGGAGGTGTAGAAGGTCCTTCTGTCTTTGTATTGCTTTCATTGGTTAATAAAGAAACTGCTTTGGACCTGTTGATAGGGCAGAACTTAGGTAGGCAGGGAAAACTAAATGGCATGCTGGGAGAAAGGAGGCAGAGTCAGAGAGAGACACTATGGAGCTGCAGCCAGAGTCAGACATGCTGAATCTTTGTTGGTAAGCCACTGCTATGTGGCGAAATATAGATTAATAGAAATGGGTTAAATCGAGATGTGAGAGTTAGCCAATAAGAAGTTAGAGCTAATAGGCCAAGCAATGATTTAATTAATACAATTTCTGTGTGGTTATTTCAGGGCTAAACTAGCCAGGCAACCAGGACAAACAAACAGGCCACCTCTGTGCAACACACAGGTTAAGAATTGCCAATATATACACACTAAAAAGAGTAATTAACAATCAAAAACAAAAGGTAAATGACCTTTAAAAAGTTATGCAGATTTTTAAAAGAGAAAAATGATTTTTATTTAAAAGATATTTTCTTGAAGAGAGAATTATCTGCTATCCAAGAAATGAACTCTAAATGTCATCTAAGATTACTAAAGACATCTCAGAAGACTATCATTTGGAAATACAGAAAAATAGAAGCTCAGTGGGAGATTAGTCAGAAACAAAAACTTTGAGTTAACTTGTTGATTGTATTTAGAATATCTTTCAGGAATCATGCATATTGTCTAACAGCTACTTATCACTCCCTTAGAACAACATCTAATCAGAACAGCCTTTAATCTCTCTTCATTAGTGCAGCCATGATCACTTGCAAGAATCTCTCAAAATGGGGACCCTGAATACTCTGTCATAGAAAGAAGGGATTAGGTGGTCATTAAACTTTCACCTGAGATTCTAGCCATTGATTCCTATATCTCTTTCCTAGCTATATTTAATTCTTCTGAAGCTGCATTTGGTCTAGTGATCCTAGGAGGTGATAAAGTATGGGAAATTAAATGAAGGGGACTCCACCTACGCAGCTATAAGGAAGTCTTCATACATGCTGGAGTGGGAACTTTTTGTGGCGAGGCTGTTTTGGTGTCACCCATGTTCCTGTGAGAAACCCTTCACCTATGCTTTGTAAGTAAACCAAGTAAACTCACTGGTTTTCCAAGTTGGATATTTGTGGAATGGTACTTTGTTCTGTCATTGGAGCTCTGTCTAGGATACATAGATATCCGTGCATCTTCTCAGGAAAAGTCTACACAGTGACCACATATATGGGACACTATGAGAAAGTAAAAATATCATCCCTATAATTTGAGGGTCATATTGCAAATGATGGCAACATGTCTCTTTGTAGATAATATGTCTATAAATATCTATATAAAGGACTTGTATCCACAATAAAGAGATCTTATAAATTCAATAACAAAGAGTCAAGTAGCAGAACTGACAAATGATAATTAATTTAAGTGGATATCTCTTCAAAGAATATATGCAATTATGTAATAACTTAATTAAAGGATACTTTAGTGGCCATTTGTAAAGGTAAATAAGATAGTGAGATGCTCTGCACACTCATTAGGATGACTCCAGACAAAATGACAGGCAATAGCAAATGCCAATAAACATGGGTAGTAGCTGATAACTTCATACACTGTTTTGTGTATGGAAAATGAGGCAGCTACTTTGGGAAGAAGTTCTGCAGATCTTAAAAATGTTATACAAAGCTGCTATGTGACTCCAAAAAATTCCTAAGCATCTAAAAGAAAGAAAACATATTCCCAAAGACTTGAAGATTAGGGTTCACAGGAATGTTATTTGTAATAAAAAAAAAAAAACCTAAATGCTTATCAAGTAGTACTAAGTAATTAGAATGTAACATGTCAACAGAATTCTCCATATTATAATTTCTTGGCAATCAAAAAAAAAGTATTAATACATGATACTATATGGAAGAGTGATGGAGGAAGGTCATTGGTTAAAAAATAAAGAAACTGCTTGGCCCTCATAGGTTAGAACATAGGTGGGTGGAGTAAACAGAACAGAATGCTGGGAGGAAGAGGAAGTGAGCTCAGACTCGATAGCTCTCCTCTCCAGAGCAGATGCAATGAAGCTCCTACCCAGGATGGACGTAGGCTAGAATCTTCCCGGTAAGCGCACCTTGCGGTGCTACACACATTATTAGATATGGACTAGTCCAGGTGCGAGAGTTAGCCTAGAAGAGACTAGATATAATGGCCCAAGCAGTGTTTAAAAGAATACAGTTTGTGTGTTGTTATTTCGGGGCATAAGCTAGCTAGGCGGCCAGGAGCTCAGGCGGCAGGAACGCAGCTTGCAGCTCCTTCAACAGAATGGCCCCCAACGTGTAGACAACTATATCCACTGAAAGCCTGAGAAAGCTTCGGAAAGAATAGAGTACAGCGTGGCTTCTTGGTAGCAGCAATTTCTCGGTTCTGCTCTGCTTGCCAGAGGCAAGCAAGCGCTCTCATCTAAGAGAGGCTTCCTGTCTCAGCTTTAGCTGCAAAACCTTGCAGCTCTTTTGAGAGGTCCTACCACGAAACACTTGAACAGTGTTGATGAAAAGCTGAACACATGCTTGTTTGTTTTCAACTGTAGCAGGAAAAAAGCTGCGCTGATTTAAAATGCCAGTTTTCTGGGCCGTCCGGCCAGGGAAAACTCTGACTTTCAAGCAGGTGGTTCTGATTATGGAGCTTTTGAGTGTTGCTTAATACTGCTGCAGCTTGCTTGCTGGCAAGGACCTTGAAACATTGTAGAGTTGTGGCGATAAACAGGGCTCTGGCCGGTACTTCAGCCACAAGGCTGGAATGGCAGAGAGCTAAGGAATGGGCTGGATCTAGCCGGCAAAGCCAGGGCTTTAATCCTACCCATATTGCTCAGTAATTTAAAGGCTCGTGTGGTCAGAAAAAGAGAGATATACAGTAAAGAGAGATTCAAAGACAAAGAAAACCTTTAAATGATTTACAGTGTGTTTAAAAATATATGCAGACTAAAAGTTAAAGTTCTTTTAAAAAAGGAAGAAAGAGAGTAGTTGGGTGTGGTAGTACATACCTTTAATCCCAACACTTGGGAGGCAGAGGGAGATTGACCTCTGTGACTTCAAGGTGTGGTAGCACACGCCTTTAATCCCAGTGCCTAAAAGGCAGAGACAAACAGATTTCTGTGAGTTCAAGGTGTAGTAGCATACACCTTTAATCCCAGTGCCTGGGAGGCAGAGACAGAAGGATCTCTGAGAGTTCAAGGACAGTCTGGTCTACAGAGTTATTTTAGGACAAATATATACAGAGAACCTGTCTCTAAAATAAAATAAAAGTAAAGTAAAAATAAATGAAATAGAGGTTAAAATAAAGCTGCACAAAGATGGAAAATACATTGAGAATTTTGATACTGATGCTATTATGCTCTCTTTGAACTGTTTGAATGCTGAGGAAGGAGCAACAGCTGCTAAAAGATATTTGTTTATAAATGCTGCTGAACTAATCCAAGATAGATATTTTCAAAATACCTTGACTTTAAAATTTGGATCTAAGGACATGATGCTTTGGAAAGGAGTTTCTTCTTTTGTTTTCACAGAGGATGAGACTCTTTGGATTGTTTCTATCCCAATATGGTATGATGGACCACGCCCTCCTGAAAGGTTGCTGTGAACACCTTCAAAAAATCACTTCACTCAACTGCCAACTGAGACTGAGATGAACCTAGCACACAGGTTATACAATGAAAGACCTAAATAACAGCGCCCCCATTCAGCAGGAAGTAGTTTGGAGAAAAATAACTGCGCCCATATTCCCAAATATTGTTTATAAATGTTCTTTTACATTTAAAGGGGGAGATGATATAGATATGAATAATTTGCATTGATATGGATTTTGCTTTAGTGATTTAAATTTTGTTGTATGTATATGTATTTCTGATATTGATTAAGGTATTGTGATTGTGTAGCTCATGTAAAAATGTTATTGGCATTCTTCATATCTTTCAAAGATTATAGAATATGGCATTTTAAATGTTTTAATAACTTAGGGTTTTTCATGACAATGAGACATGTCTGCTCCTGGCAGCACCAAGCTACTTCAAGAGGAAGATGGGCATCGAAGAGGCACCTTATCGAGTTTGATAGCCATTTGGGCAAGAAACTGCTCTTGCCTGGACTAGTGCATAAACTGGGCACAGAGAACCCTCAGAGAGAGGACTGCTGAACTTGCCTAAAGGTGAGATGATCTTTCGGGGTTCCTGATTCATGAAGGAGTCTGCGAGACATTCTGCAGGACACAGCAGATGGTGACTGAACTGCCTTTGAAATTTCCTGCTTCATGGAAATGTTTCTGGATACTATGGACCTGTAGGCCAAAGATGGATGCCCCAACGGTACAGAGAAACTTTGGGTGACTGTCCAGGCAGTGAGATGTCTCTGTGATTTCTAGAGTTTTGTAGGTTGCTTACTTCTCATTTACTTAGGTAATATTATATCCTTCTGTAGTCTTTGATGGAGTTGAAGAATAATTAGTTATAGTTATAGTTTTCCTTAGTTATAATAAAAGATAAAATAGATATAAGTATTGTAACTGTAATTTTTACTTGATAACTGTTTTGTTACATGTAATTTTGCCATGTTAAAGAGAAAACCTTTCTTTCTTTTTGTTTAAACAGAAAAGGGGGAAATAATGGAGGAAGGTCATTGGTTAAAAAATAAAGAAACTGCTTGGCCCTCATAGGTTAGAACATAGGTGGGTGTAGTAAACAGAACAGAATGCTGGGAGAAAGAGGAAGTGAGCTCAGACTCGATAGCTCTCCTCTCCAGAGCAGATGCGATGAAGATCCTACCCAGGATGGACATAGGCTAGAATCTTCCCGGTAAGCACACCTTGGGGTGCTACACACATTATTAGAAATGGGCTAGTCCAGGTGCAAGAGTTAGCCAAGAAGAGACTAGATATAATGGGCCAAGCAGTGTTTAAAAGAATACAGTTTGTGTGTTGTTATTTCGGGGCATAAGCTAGCTAGGCGTCCGGGAGCTCAGGCGGCAGGAACGCAGCCCGCAGCTCCTTCAACAGAAGAGTATATTAAGAATATATTAAGTGGATCCAGAACCCTTCTTCCTTCTGCCCCCTTTCCTCTTTGGGCACATAACACCATCCAGCTCAGTCTGTCTGGCGCTGAGGGCAAATCCTCAGGGCAAGTAGGCAGACGAGACTTCCTTTGTCTCTCCAGCCTGCCTGCATCAAGCAAGGTAAGGCCTTTGTTTACAAACTACCCAACCTGCAGGGAGATCTGATCTAGGCACCAGGAGAGTCAGCAGCTGGGTGAGTTTGTGACCTGACTGGCGGAGGCGGAAGCAGCCCTGGACAGGGAACTCTGAAGTTCCTCATCCCCCACCCTATACTCCCTGGGCTCCCTGCAGGGGCTCTACACCCTGCATACTGCCTCTCTCTTCTTGTCCCACCCAGCTTGCATCCAGAACCCTTCTTCCTTCTGCCCCCTTTCCTCTTTGGGCACATAACACCATCCAGCTCAGTCTGTCTGGCGCTGGGGGCAAATCCTCAGGGCAAGTAGGCAGACGAGACTTCCTTTGTCTCTCCAGCCAGCCTGCATCAAGCAAGGTAAGGCCTTGGTTTACAAACTACCCAACCTGCAGGGAGATCTGATCTAGGCACCAGGAGAGACAGCAGCTGGGTGAGTTTGTGACCTGACTGGCGGCGGCGGAAGCAGCCCTGGACAGGGAACTCTGAAGTTCCTCATCCCCCACCCTATACTCCCTTGCCTCCCTGCAGGGGCTCTACACCCTGCATACTGCCTCTCTCTTCTTGTCCCACCCAGCTTGCATCCAGAACCCTTCTTCCTTCTGCCCCCTTTCCTCTTTGGGCACATAACACCATCCAGCTCAGTCTGTCTGGCACTGGGGGCAAATCCTCAGGGCAAGTAGGCAGGCGAGACTTCCTTTGGTTCACTGGCCTGCCTGCACCAAACAAGGTAAGGCCTTTGTTTACGAACTACCCAACCTGCAGGGAGATCTGATCTTGGCACCAGGAGAGCCATCAGTGGTAGAGCTAATCTGGGTACCAGGATTGCCGTCTTTGGGCACGGAGATCTGATATTGGTACCAGGAGAGACATCACTGGAGCACCAGGAGAGCTATCACTGCAGGGTGCCATCACTGGGAAAGTACATCAGTAGGCAAGGAGACCTGATCCGGTAAAAGAAGATCCATAGGGGAGCATTCGGAGAAAGAGATGGGCAGGCGCCAATGCAAGAATTCACCCAACAATCTGAAAAACTATATGAAACCACCAGAACCCAGCGACCTCACAACAGGAGGACATGAACACCTTAATCATGAAGAAGTAGATAAAATTGACTTTATGAAAGTGATTGACGCCCTTAAACAGCATGTAAAAAATGCCCTTATAGAAATGGATGAGAAGTATAACAGAAAGTTTGAAGAATTGAGTAAATCAGTGAATGATACCCTAGGAAACCAAGGAAAAACAATCAAACAAATAATGGAAACAGTTCAAGACTTAAAAACTGAAATGGAGGCAAAGAAGAAAACACAAACAGAAGGCCAGCTGGACAGGGAAAATCTAGGTAAACGAATAGAGACTACAGAAACAAGCATAACCAACAGAATACAAGAGATAGAAGAAAGAATCTCAGATTCTGAAGATACCATAGAGAAAATAAACACGCTGATCAAAGAAAACAGCAAGGCCAACAAATTCTCATCACAAAACATTCAGGAAATATGGGACACAATAAAAAGACCAAACCTAAGAATAATAGGAATAGAAGAAGGAGAAGAAGCGCAGCTCAACGGTCCAGAAAATATATTTAATAAAATTATAGAAGAAAACTTTCCCAACCTAAAGAAAGATATACCTATGAAGGTTCAAGAAGCATACAGAACACCAAATAGGCTGGATCAAAAAAAAACATCCTCTCGCCATATAATAATCAAAACACAAAGCATACAGAATAAAGAAAGAATACTAAGAGCAGCAAAGGAAAAAGGCCAAGTTACTTATAAAGGTAAACTTATCAGACTTACACCTGACTTCTCTATGGAAACCATGAAAGCCAGAAGGTCCTGGATAGATGTACTGCAGAAACTAAGAGACCATGGATGCAAGCCCAGACTACTATACCCAGCCAAGCTTTCGTTCACTATAAATGGAGAAAACAAAATTTTCCAGGATAAAAACAAATTTAAACAATACGTAGCCACAAATCCAGCCTTACAGAAAGTAATAGAAGGAAAATCACTAATCAAGGAGTCCAACAATGACCACAGTAACTCAGACATCTAGAAACCCTTTACCAGCACATCTCAAAGAAGGGAAACACACAAAATCTACTACTAAAAAAAAATGACCGGAGTTAACAACCACTGGTCATTAATATCACTTAATGTCAATGGACTCAACTCACCTATAAAAAGGCACAGACTAAGAGATTGGATACGAAAACAGGATCCAACATTCTGCTGTTTACAAGAAACACACCTCAACCACAAAGACAGGCACCTACTCAGAGTAAAGGGCTGGGATAAGGCTTATCAAGTAAATGGACCTAGGAAACAAGCAGGTGTGGCCATACTAATTTCTAACAAAGTTGACTTCAAACTTAAATCAATCAGAAGAGATGGAGAGGGACATTTTCTACTCATAACAGGAACAATTCATCAGGATGAAATCTCAATCCTGAATATCTATGCCCCTAATATAAAAGCACCCACGTACGTAAAAGAAACATTGTTAAAACTCAAGGCAGCCATCAAACCGCACACATTAATAGTAGGAGACTTTAATACTCCTCTCTCACCAATGGACAGGTCAATCAGACAGAAACCTAACAGAGAAATAAGAGAATTAATGGAGGTAATGAATCAAATGGACTTAACAGACATCTATAGAATATTCCACCCAAATAGGAAAGAATATACCTTCTTCTCTGCAGCTCATGGAACCTTCTCAAAAATCGACCACATACTCGGTAACAAAGCAAACATTCACAGTTACAAAAAAATATTAATAACCACCTGTATCTTATCAGATCACCATGGATTAAAGCTAGAATTCAGCAACAATGCTACCCCCAGAAAGCCTACAAACTCATGGAAACTGAATAGTCAACTACTGAACCATACCTGGATTAAGGAAGAAATAAAGAAAGAAATTAAAGTCTTCCTTGAAGACAATGAAAATAAGGAAACAACATACTCAAACCTATGGGACACTATGAAAGCAGTCCTGAGAGGAAAGTTCATAGCACTAACTGCCCACTTAAAGAAAACAGAGAAAGCACACATTGTAGACTTAACAGCCCACCTGAAAGCTCTAGAAAAAAAAGAAGCAGACTCACCTAGAAGGGGTAGAAGACTGGAAATAATCAAACTGAGGGCTGAAATCAACAAAATAGAGACACAGAAAACAATTGAAAGAATCAATAAATCAAAAAGCTGGTTCCTGGAGAAAATCAACAAGATTGATAAACCCCTATCCAAACTAATCAAACGGCAGAGAGAGAATTTGCAAATTAATAAGATCAGAAATGAAAAGGGAGACATAACCACAGACACAGAGGAAATTCAGAGAATCATTAGAACTTACTACAAAAGCCTGTATGCCACAAAACTGGAAAATGTAAAAGAAATGGACACTTTTTTAGATAAATACCATATACCAAAGTTAAACCAGGACCAGGTGAACAACCTAAATAGACCTGTTAGTCGTGAAGAATTAGAAGCAGTTATCAAAAACCTCCCTTCCAAAAAAAGTCCAGGACCAGATGGTTTCAATGCGGAATTCTACCAGAACTTCCAAGAAGACCTAATACCTATACTCCTTAAGGTATTTCACAATATAGAAACAGAAGAGTCATTGCCAAATTCCTTTTATGAAGCTACAGTAACTCTGATACCAAAACCACACAAAGACCCAACCAAGAAAGAAAATTACAGGCCAATCTCACTCATGAACATCGATGCAAAAATCCTCAACAAAATTCTGGCAAACCGAATCCAAGAACACATTAGAAAAATTATCCATTATGATCAAGTAGGCTTCATACCAGAGATGCAGGGCTGGTTTAACATACACAAGTCTATCAATGTAATCCATCATATAAATAAACTGAAAGAAAAAAACCATATGATCGTTTCATTAGACGCTGAAAAAGCATTTGACAAAATTCAACATCCCTTTATGATAAAAGTCTTGGAGAGATTAGGGATACAAGGGCCATACCTAAATTTAATTAAAGCTATATACAGCAAGCCGACAGCTAATATCAAATTAAATGGAGAGAAACTTAAAGCCATCCCACTAAAATCAGGAACACGCCAAGGCTGTCCACTCTCTCCATACCTCTTCAATATAGTTCTCGAAGTTTTAGCAATAGCAATAAGACAACATAAGGGGATAAAGGGGATTCAAATTGGAAAGGAAGAAGTTAAACTTGCATTATTTGCAGATGATATGATAGTGTACATGAGCGACCCCAAAAACTCCACCAAAGAACTCCTACAGCTGATAAACGCCTTTAGTAATGTGGCAGGATACAAGATCAACTCCAAAAAATCAGTCGCCCTCTTATACACAAAGGATATGGAAGCAGAGAGGGAAATAAGAGAATCATCACCTTTCACGATAGCCACAAAAAGCATAAACTATCTTGGGGTAACTCTAACCAAGGAAGTGAAAGATCTATTTGACAAGAACTTTAAGGCATTGAAGAAAGAAATTGAAGAGGATACCAGAAAATGGAAGGATCTCCCTTGCTCCTGGATTGGGAGGATCAACATAGTAAAAATGGCAATTCTACCAAGGGCAATCTATAGATTCAATGCAATCCCCATTAAAATCCCATCAAAATTCTTCACAGATCTTGAAAGGACAATAATCAACTTTATATGGAGAAACAAAAAACCCAGGATAGCCAAAACAATCTTATATAATAAAGGAACTTCTGGAGGCATTACCATCCCTGACTTCAAACTCTATTACAGAGCTACAGTAATGAAAACAGCGTGGTACTGGCATAAAAACAGAGCAGTCGACCAATGGAATCGTATAGAAGACCCGGATTTTAACCCACAAACCTATGAACAACTAATTTTCGATAAAGGAGCTAAAAGTATACAATGGAAGAAAGAAAGCATCTTCAACAAATGGTGCTGGCACAATTGGATGTCAACCTGTAGAAGAATGAAAATAGACCCATATCTATCACCATGCACAAAACTCAAGTCCAAATGGATCAAAGACCTCAATATCAATCTGAACACACTGAACCTGATAGAAGAGAAAATGGGAAGTACCCTACAACATATGGGCACAGGAGATCGCTTCCTATGTATAACCCCAGCAGCACAGACATTAAGGGCAACATTGAATAAATGGGACCTCCTGAAACTGAGAAGCTTCTGTAAAGCAAAGGACACTGTCATTAAGACAAAAAGGCAGCCTACTGACTGGGAGAAGATCTTCACCAACCCCGCTACAGACAAAGGTCTGATCTCCAAAATATATAAAGAACTCAAGAAACTAGACTTTAAAAGGATAATTAACCCAATTAAAAAATGGGGCACTGAACTGAACAGAGAATTCTCATCAGAAGAAGTTAAAATGGCCAAAAGATACTTAAGGTCATGCTCAACCTCCTTAGCGATCAGAGAAATGCAAATCAAAACAACTTTGAGATATCATTTTACACCTGTCAGAATGGCTAAAATCAAAAACACCAAGGATAGCCTTTGCTGGAGAGGTTGTGGAGAAAGGGGTACCCTCATCCATTGCTGGTGGGACTGCAAACTTGTGCAACCACTTTGGAAATCAGTGTGGCGGTTTCTCAGAAAAATTGGGATCAACCTACCCCTGGACCCAGCAATAGCACTCTTGGGAATATACCCAAGAGATGCCCTAGCATATGACAAAAGCATTTGTCCAACTATGTTCATAGCAGCATTATTTGTAATAGCCAGAACCTGGAAGCAACCTAGATGCCCTTCAATAGAAGAATGGATGAAGAAAGTGTGGAATATATATACATTAGAGTACTACTCTGCGGTAAAAAACAATGACTTCTCGAATTTTGCATGCAAATGGATGGAAATAGAAAATACGATCCTGAGTGAGGTAACCCAGACCCAAAAAGAAGATCATGGGATGTACTCACTCATAATTGGTTTCTAGCCATGGATAGGGGCCACTGAGTCTATAATTTGTGATCCTAAAGAAGCTAAACAAGAGGGTAAACCCAAGGAAAAACATATAGATATCCTCCCAGCTATGGGAAATAGACAAGATTGATGGGCAAAAAATGGGAATCTTGGGGGGTGGGGTGGGATGGGGATGAGGGGAGATGGGGAGAGAAAAGTGTGAAGGAGAGGATGAGGGGAACTGGGGGAATCGGGGTGATTGGGGGTAAAGGAAGGTTGGATGGGGGAGCAGGGAAACTCATACCTTAGTTAAGGGAGCCACCTAAGGGTTGGCAAGAGACTTGAACCTGGAATGGCTACCAGAAGCCCAGGGCAATGTCCCCAGTTAGCTCATTGGGGCACCTGAGCATAGGGAACCTGAAATGAACCTATCCTATAATCATACTGATGAATATCTTGCATATCGCCATAGAACCTTCATCTAGCGATGGATGGAGATAGAGACAGAGACCCACACTGGAGCACCGGACTGAGCTCCCAAGGTTATAATGAGGAGCAGAAGGAGAGAGAACATGAACAAGGAAGTCAGGACCATGAGGGGTGCACCCAACCACTGAGACAGGGGGGCCGATCTATTGGGAGCTCACCAAGGCCAGCTGGACTGCTACTGAAAAAAACATGGGATAAAACCGGACTCTCTTAATGTGGTGGACAATGAGAGTTGACGAGAGGCCAAGGAGAATGGCACAGGAACTTTCATCTGGCGATGGATCGAGGGAGAGACAGAGACCCAATTAGGATCAACCGTCTGAGCTCTTAAGGTCCAAATGAGGAGCAGAAGGAGGGAGAACATGAGCAAGGAAATCAGGACCACGAGGGGTGCACCCACCCACTGTGACAGTGGAACTGATCTATTGGGAGCTCTCCAAGGCCAGCTGGACTGGGACTGAATAAGCATGGGTTGAAACTGGACTCTCTGAACAAGGCAGACAATGAAGGCTGATGAGAAGCCAAGGACAATGGCACTAGGTTTCGATCCTAATACATGAACTGGCTTTGTGGGAGCGTAGCCTGTTTGGATGCTCACCTTCCTGGACCTAGATAGAAGTGGGAGGACCTTGGTCTTCATGTAGAGCAGGGAATTTGGACTGCTCTTCAGTATCGAGAGGGAGGGGGAGTGGACTAGGGGGAGGAGAAGTAGAGTGGGGATAGGGGGAGGGGAGCGGGGGGAGGGGGCAATATGTGGGAGGAGGGGGAGGGAAATGGGAAACGGGGAGCAGTTGGAAATTTTAAGTAAAAAAGAATAAAAAAAAATACAAAAAAAAAAAAAGAATATATTAAGTGAAAGAAGCCTGTCACATTGGGTATGTTTGCATTAATTTAAAAATATCTACAATAAGTAAATCCAAGTCAGGTGGTGGTGGTCATGCCTTCATCCCAGAACTCAGGAGACAAACGCAAGTGGATCCAGCCTGGTCTGCGAAGTGAGTTCCAGGACTTCCAGAGCTGTTACTCAGAGAAAACCTGTCTCTAGTAACAAAATCAAAACCAGAAAACAACAACAACCAAAAACTTCATACCAAAAACAAAAAAAAAAGTGAATCCATAAAAACAAAATTAGATTATTCATTACCAGAGGCTGGGGAGAGAATGAAGAATGACTACTAATAGATATGAGCTTCTTTTAAAAATGTTTTTATTTGATGAAAATGTAATTAAATCATTTTCCTCTCTTTTTCTTTCCTCCAATTCCTCCCATGCTCTTTCTCAATAACAATTCTCTTATTCTCTAGGTATTTTTACTTATATTTGCAAATAAATAAGGAAATGAAGCCTGCTATGTCCATTTAGTGTTGCTTGTATATGGCTGACTACTTGGGATTTGATAAACATCTAGGGGACCCATGCCTAGGGAAAACTTACTCTTCTTTTCTCAGTTGTCTTTGTTGCCTGTAGCTTTTTCTCTGGGGATGAGACCCTATGAAAGTTCTCCCATCCATAGCATGACATCCATGCTATGTCAGTTGGTATTGTCATTGCTCTAGTCTTGTTCAGGTAGCCATATTGCTAAGAGTTCATGTGTGTGGCTTCCCTACCATATCTAGAATACACAATTTGCCGTAGAGTTTCTGCACTGCTGACTCCTACAATCTTTCTACCTCCTTTTTCAAGGTGTTCCCTAAGCCTTAGATGTAAGGGTTGTGTTGTAGATGTATTGTTTGGGGATAGTCAAGTGGTATAGGCTTTCTTTTATTGGTGCTTAAAATATTCTAAAATGAGGTTGTAATAGTTGCATATTTACTATATGCTACAGAATACAATACAAAAATAATACAATAAAGCCACCAAAGGGTAGACATTAGGGGGGTGAATTTGCATTACAAGGATTATATATCTCTATAAAACTGTTAAATGAATATAACAGATCAATAAATTCTAATATTCACAACATATTGAAGTGTCCTGGGGAAGAAATTAAAACAAAGAAGGTTTCCTGGGAGGGATGATGCTAAATTGTAAAGTACTGTCTTTTCCTAACTTTATTTGCCAGTACCAGAGTTCCATGAGGCATTGGCTACCCAGATACCTAAATATTAAAACATAAATATCATGTTTGGTTTGGAGTGGAAAACATGCTCCAGAACACTCAAGCACACAATTCTCCAGAGACTGAGCTTCAGGCAACTCCAAACTCTCAATGAGATCCCCCCTAAAGGTCATGAGGGTAGTCCAGCTACACCTGCATTTACTCAATGACGTATACTTTTTTTTCCTCTTTGGACTCACAAGGACAAGAATCGCCAGGAGTCAAGAAAGCCTAAAACAATGTTCTCTTCTCACAGGAAGTTGAGTGCATGCTAGAATCCACTCAGCTTCCTGGTTTTGTTTTGTTTGTTTTATGTGTAATAATCCAGGTCTCCAGATGTTTGTTCTCACATACTCAAAGAAATGGGAACATCAAGCCACACACGAGGGACCTGGAAAGCCTCCAGAAAACCTGACATTCTCTTCACTTTGCTGTCTCATTTAAGATTGCCTAGTAAGGCAAAGAAACCGCCTCTTTTCTCAATGTATCCATCCAGAAGTCAGTACAAGAAGCATGAAAATTCCTCATCTCATTATAAAATGTATTTGCGGAAAGTCAAAGATGTTTAGACTGCGAATTAGAATTCACGGACAATGTTTGCTAAGGGCTCCGTTTCTATGGCCTATAGGTTACTCACTACTATTATTCAGTCAATCTCAAGACAATAAACAAATAATAACATGGAAACCATAGAGAAAACACAATAGAGCACTAGAGGGGAATTCAGTTGTAGCGTAGGAAACAAAAAGCTTGCCAATCATTCCTTTGTGTGTCATTGAGTCAAAGAAAAAGTGACATAAATGAATTGTGTGTGTTTTTTTTTCTTTTTTAAAAAAAGACATTCTTTACCACAGATTACACATTAGTCTATGACTTTAAGATTTCAGGCAGAAGAAATATCACATCAAAGGGGACTTTGACTGTCTAATGACAGTAATCTATGGAATAGGAAGAAATGTATTTTAGCAATAAAGACTCAATGACACGTTCCTGATTAACACTGGGAAATTATATTTTGTGATGTCATGGAAGTTTGCTGAGTCATTATTGAGGTTAGCATATAATGACAGACTAGCAGAGTAAGAAAACATTGGGTATGAAGGAAGGAGTGATCCCCGTGTTCCCCATGACTCACCGAGCTAGACTCTAAATCCACCTCCACTGTGGAGCCAGTCATCCTCCCCTCTGCATTAATCTTCTTCTGGACAAAGAGGCAAACCTCAGGTCCTGAAGGGAAGTCTTAGGATCCAGGTGTGTGACATCATTTGTGAGACAAAGGCAGGAGGATCAGAAGCCAAGGTCATCCCTAGAAACTAAAGGCAATTAGTTCATGGCCAGCTAGAGCTAGAGAACTCATCCCTCAACTTAAATAGGTAAACTTGAATGCCCGTGTCCTATTGAAACATGGCACATTCACAGCACCAGGAACTTCTGTTTTGCCCTTTTCAATTTAATTTCGTCTTGCCCTGGAGCAGCCTCACTCTAATTTTGATCACGATAACATATTTATTTTTTTCTACTCTATGGCTTCAGATGAGTATTCTCACATCAGAATAGTATTACTCTGTGTGATGTTACAGTATTATCATAACCCTCTATAGCTTCTTTCTTCTAATGGCTTAGGGGCCATCCGCTATATTGTCATTTATCTAGTCTTTCATTGAAGGCAAAAGTAGGTTATTTCTAGAATTGAGCTCTTCTAGATAAAATCATTGTTAATATTCTTATCTAAACTTTTGTGGGTATATTCTTTAATTTCTCTTGAATAAAACGTGAAGAATGAATTTCCTATGGAAAAAATATTTAAAATCCTCACAACTCTCAACTTTTAAAATTGATTTAAAAGTTAAATAGAGAGATCTTGTCTTAAACAAAAGAAACAAGGTGGGCATGCTTGTCCATGCATATAATTCCAACACTTGGAAGATAGAGACAAGAGGATTTCTGAGTTCAAGGCTAAGCTGAGCTATAGAGTAAAACCAAAAACAAAAGCAGCCAAGCAAGCAAATAATAACAAAGATTGAATTATTTTATACTCCTACCAAGAACAAATGAGTTTTATTTGTTTTACATTTTGGTCAGCATGTGACTTTCACAATTTTGATTTCATTTTTCTATTTACTTATTTTTGAGACAAGTACTCAAAAATGGTCTTGAATGCTTTATGTAGGTAATACCAACCTTGAACTATAGATCCTCCAGCATCCACCTCTGGAGTGCTGGGATTATGGGTTCGCCTATATGCCAACACACCTAATTGTTAGGTCCTGGTGTTCAAATCCGGACAAGAATTCTAGTAACAGAGTTGCATCCCCAGCCCCTTTTATTATCAGTCTTTAGGTTTCAGCCTTTTTAGTGGTTATCAAGTGATTTCATATAACTGCCTTAATATACAGTTTCTAAAGACTAAGGAGAGCAACAAGTTTTCATGTGTTGATTGATCATTTGTTGATCTTTCTTCTTGTAACATGTGCTGATGCCTTTCGTCCACATCTTTGCTAAGTTGGTTTGCTTTGTTATTGAAATGTAGAAATTTGAAGAGGCCAAAACACAGACATCCAAGAAGGAATTAATTGGCAGAGGGTGTAGAAATTCTTTATATTTTCTGAATACTTGTCCTTTGTAAAAATATGTGTTGAAAATGTTAAGTTGGGAGTGTAGACCCCAGCCCCTAGGCCTGAGAGCTGTATTGGTCTGGACTCCAAATCCCAGCATGCCAGGTCCTGACCTCTGCCCGCAGGGAGGGGTCAGGCCACTCCCACAGGGTATTTAAGTGAACTACCAACCGATCATGTATTCTCTTTTCCTTCCTTCTGGTGGTAACGTTTGAAGCCTCCCAGTTCCCCCTTGGGGCCACCTGAGAGTGCAGGACTCCCATTAAACCTGGATATTTCTTAATTTGGCTTGTTTTGATTTGGCTTGATTGGGATTTTGCATCAGCAGAGTGCTGGCGTTA
This sequence comes from Chionomys nivalis, assembly GCF_950005125.1. Taxonomy (NCBI): domain Eukaryota; kingdom Metazoa; phylum Chordata; class Mammalia; order Rodentia; family Cricetidae; genus Chionomys; species Chionomys nivalis. Next base: position 70,853,973 of record NC_080090.1, on the reverse strand, counting down.
GGAAAAATTCCTAACAGAAAGTATTTTTCTTACAATTATTTTGGGGTGGAGAGGTGGGCTTATATATATTGCCTTGATATGTCTCCTGGTAAGCCCAAGTTTTCAAGCACTCAACTTCCCACTCTTCTATGGTTAGCTTTATTTGTTTTGTCTCAAAAGATATTTTCCTAGGAAACAGTTGCAATTATATACCTTTATTTCTTTTCCTAAGAGTTTCATGGTTTGACTTTTGCTTTTGTGACCATGGTTCATATAAATCAGTATTTGTGACTTAAAGTAGAGGTCAAAATTTCTTTTCACATATGGATATACACTGTTTATAGGATTGCCCTAATAAAAATATTAAGTTTCACTTACAGAATTGTTTATCTTATGTCTCTTGAATCAGTTCTGTATATATTTTAAAATTATCTTGTCAACTTCTACTTTAAAGTTATGCTTTAAAAATCTCTTAAAGTTAAGAGTGAAGAGAATCTGTGCATGGAGCTGGGCAATTTGGGGGCTACAGAACATCTTAACAGTATTGAGTTTTGTAAGTCACTAATATGGTATGTTTCTGTACATATTAAGTCTCACCAATATTTTATAGTTTCAGTTCAGCAATGTTATGCAACTCCTGCTAAATTTATTCCAAATATTTGGGAGGTGCTATAAATGTTACTTTTAATATTATTTTGAAATTTATGTATGTAGAGTTATAATTAATGTGTATATCGACTTTAATACTAAAACTACCAATTGTACTGATTATTTGTAATATTGGCCAGGCAGGGTGATACATCCCTGTAATTCCAATGTTTAATTATAAGCTCGAAGACAGACTGGGCTATGTAGTGAGACCCTTCACCACAAACAAAATACTATGAAAAGACTCTCTTAGGGCAAAACCCACTTTCCAAGGCATAGGATGTCTGCTGGGATGCATATGAAACAGGACGTCAAACCACCTGAGAAGTAACAGAAACAACAGGAACACTTAGGCTATGCAGAACTTTGCAAGAATGGCGGGCCTTCTGGTGGATGTAAGCCTCACAACCCTCCTGGGAAGGTGGACAAAGCTAGTATGTTGCAACAAACTTTAGGGTGAGAGAAATAATTCTTCAATCTGCTCTAAAGGACACAAGAAACAATAGTGTATGGATGCTGTGTGGATGAGATGCAACGCTGAGTTCAGCTTGGCTTAGATTGGAAGATGAAATCAGAAAGCCTTGTTTATTGATGGAAGAAGAGGGAGGTCCTGAGGGCATGGGCCGTGAGGTGGTCTTGCCAAAACCAGAAAGTTGTCAGGAAAAGATAAAGTTTGGCTCCCGTTGTTCTCTTCCAAAGCCGGATGTAACAGGACCAGTCACTGCAGGTGAGCCAACTACAGAACCAGTTCCAACATTCTTATTGTTTATTTTTTTTTTCTGAGGATGGCAATAGGTTCTCTCAAAAGACACAGACTCCTTACAGGAATTAGAGAATTCCAGGCCAGTTCTGTTTGCTTACCAGAATGGTTGCTCCATTCCAACTGCCCTTTGTAATCAAACCCAAGACTCTTAGTATAAAAAGCCAACATTGGGAAAGACATAGCTTTAAGAGTGCTTTCGAGAAGACATCCTCTAAAGATAAAACAGGAATGTTTCCCTCAGCCCACCCTAAAGTAGAAAGGGCTGCAACCCCTACATCATCCTCATGTGTAATTCCCCTTAGATCTACACCCAAGTACAGCTACTTAACATGAGTACCTTTAGAATATTTAGCCTAATTTTGCTTAATTTTCTTTCAAGATGCTGTAAAAATAAAAGTATGGAAGCATGTAGGGACAGGCAACGGGAAAGGAGAGTAGTTGGTAATGAGTGTAATGTAGAGATTCTCTACTGTTGATATATTTATGATAAAAGTGATCCTAAAGGAATAAAGTTATTTAGACAAACCACAAGCTCACTAAGTAGCCCAGCATCACCTTGAGCTCCTTGATTTCCTGCCTCTACCTCTTGAGCGTGGGGATGATAGGTCTGTGCCACCATGTCTATTTTACACAGATCTGAGGATCTAACCCAGGGCTTCCAGCACGCTAGGCAAGCACCCTGCCCCTGGAGCAATACCCCTAGCTATCACAAAAAGATTAAGCAGAAGCCCCAGAAAGTTCCTTAACCAGTTATTACAAAAACATTAAACAGAAGTCCCAGACAGCTCCCTAGCATCCACACAGCTTCCCCAGCACCAATGGGACTGCAATTCTTACTTTCCAATGAGTGAAAATAAATGTGGCTTTGAGAGTTAAGAGTCCTGGAATCATTAAGCCAGCCTTGGTGATCCTCACAGGAGGTGAGATAAGGGAAATGGTGAAGTAGGAGAAATATGGAGAAGAAAAAGGAGGAGACAAGGAGGAGGAAGAGAAGGAAGAGGAAGAAGAAGAAACAAAGAAAAGGGTCTCAATTCTCAAACTTAACACAAGCATTCTATGTGAGCTGGAGCTTCTCACGACCTTCTCTGGGCTTTAGATTCCTCGTCCACAAATGAGGGCTGTACTCAATGACCTCAAAGATTCCTCCTCAGCTCCAAAATGCCTCAGTGTGGCTTTCCCCTGCATTAAAGTCTCACCCTGTCTCCCAGCATTCCCTTGGACCCAGATTCACTGCACCCAGAAACAGGACTGGATAGAACGCAGTCCTTGATTAGTTGAGAGTTCTGGCTGCAAGAAGCCTTTCTTAGACCATCAGCGAGAGATAACTAACAATCTACTCTAGCTGCCTGTCCAATTTGGGAACTGCATTTGTTAGCATAGCATGAGCTCTCATTCTACAGAATATGGCATAGCATCCATGTGTCTTGTGGCATTCTCTATATTCAGAGGCTGACATAAAAAACATTGTTCAGGTGATAAGACAGTTGTGAGTGATGTATTGAGAATCCCCTGCATTGAATCCCACAAGAAACTTTAAAGAAGCCCATAGTAGTGGGAACTTGAGATGAACATGTGCTCAGATATTGATTAGAGGCCACGGTACCCACAAGAGAAAATGGCTCATCTTATCCTTACCACTTCTATAACACTGAGGCCATTGATGCTCATACAGCAAGGGGGGGTCTTCAGTGCACTGCTAGCTTCCTTCAGCAAAAGACACTTTCTCCCAGATGCATTTCCTGGAGGCAGTCACCCACCGCAGGGATGAACAAAAAGACATTACCAAAGATCTGGGAGGAGTTCCCCCTTCTACATAGCCAGCTGAAGTTGTGACCTCTGATTACTCTAAAGTGTGACATAGCTGCCACTGGATGCCTGTGTATCATAGCCACCAGCTTCGCAGCATGCATAGCTGTTGGGTTCAGCAATTCATACAATAAAGACACAGAACAGAACAAGACTGCCAAATGTCTAGTCTACTTTCTTTTCTGTGTCATTTCTTTATTTTGAAATGGGGTCTCGCATATCCCAGGATGGCCTTGAACTGTGTGTGTAGCAACGACGTCTTTGAACTTCTGTTCCTCTTGTCTCTACCACCTCTCACGCCCTGGGATTATGGGTGTGCACCAGATGAGGAAAGGAATGGCAGTGGGGGAGGGGCCAGAAAAAGAAGAGGTTGGGGAAGAAGTGGGTGTGTATAAAAGGGAGTTTGGAGGAAGAAAAAGAAAAGAGAGAAGCCTCGTAATTAAATGACAGTCTCAAAAATAATCCACGAGAAAAGAAATTACAGCTACGTGGAAGTCATCTTGAAAGACGGCAGACACTGTGTGGAGAACTCTGAGTGGAAGGCGCCATTCTTTGGCTGACAAGCTAGTGAGACAGGCAGGTGTGGCTCACCTACTTAGGCAGCAAATGATACTAGTGTCAAAGGTGACAGTCAGAGGATGCCTCAGAGGCAAGCAGCAGGATGAAAGACAATAGCATATGGTGGCGGGGGTGGGGGTGAGAGCTTGCAGGCTCCTATATCCAAGAGAGAATCTGACAGTCTATGATTTAGTGCAAGAGCCTAAGGCTCTGTGCTCCATCCTCAGGTTCCCACAAAAGCAATCAGATCACACGAGGAACCAGGAAGGTCAAAGAACATGCCTTGATAACTCCGCAAATAATGAGAACTGAGGACTAGAGTGGTGCCAGACTGTATCTAGGATCCTATTCAACATGGCCCAACAGGAAGGGGAAGGAAAGAGGGAAGGAGGGAGGGAGGGAGGGAGGGAGGGAGGGAGGGAGGGAGGGAGGGAGGGAGGGAGGGAGGGAGGGAGGGAGGGAGGGAGGGAGGGAGGGAGGGAGGTCCATGTAACTGTCAAGGTAAATGGACTGTTCCTGCAGTCCCTCGGGCTTCAGGCCCATGGTTGCAGCTCTGGAGAGATAAAAGTCTGGACAGCCAGACCGCAAGCACGCAACTGCAGCCGAGGGAGGAGAGAACACGTCACCACGGGGTGCAGAGGGAGATGAAAGACCTCTGGCCAGACTATCAAAACAAAAAACAAAAAAGATCAACCAAAAAGCCTCTTTTGAAATCATCCTCACTCCCACAACGTTGCCCTGACTGTTGCAGAACTTGCTGTGTAGACCAGAATGTTTTTCTCCTTCTAACATGCGGGTTCCTGCGGTCAAACTCAGGCTCTCGGACGTAGAGAAATGTACCCGTACTTACTGAGTCATATCTCCAGCCCCGCAGTGGATATTTTAAATAGTTAAGACCATACTAGTTTGAAGTTTGGAAAATAGGCCTACGATAGACGCATAGCTTTTTACTAAGGAATAACTTTCCTGGATTGACACACAACGTGAGAAAACACGAACATGGCTGGAGAAATGGTTCAGTTAGCAGAGTAAAGATCTAGAATAAATGAAACCCTAGGATCAATCCTCAGTTCAAAAAAAAAAAAACAAAAAACAAAAAAACAACTATGCACGGTGAAGGATGCCTGTAATGAACTGAGTAGGCAGAAGCAGGGAAATCATAAATTCCAGATCACCTTTAGCTCTATAGCAAGTCTGAGGCCAGTTTAGGATACCTGAGATCATGTCTCCAAAATTAAACAAATGAATAAAGGAAGGAAGAGAAGGGAAGGGAAGAAGAACAAGAGGAAATAAAACTTCTAATCACCAGACACAATCTTTCTTGTTCTCAGTATAAAATTCCTGGTCAAATGATCTTTGTCAGTGGGGAAAAAAAATCTTCCCGTTGAGGATAATTCCAACACCTTAGACCACTATGATACTGTTTCTAGGTTTCTATGACTCCTGATGGTTACCATAGGGATTCCACAGCTGTGCTTACACCAGTTAGTGCCTTGGAGAATTTGAGTGGTCTGAAAATAATCTGTAGCTTTTGCCACTGTCTCAAGGACAGATTGATCTGCAGTTCCCACTCTATTTCAATGTACTGTTTCCTCAGCAATTGTCTAGCTCTTCATTCCCAAACAGAGTAGACAACAGAAATGTGAGTGGCTAGTTTTTACCTTATCAAAGTCAGAGTGAGTTAGAAGTGCAGACTCCATCAGCAATGCCCTTTTGCTCCTGAGAGCACAGGGAGACAGATGACATCCCCTAGGGATGCCAGTGAAAGGCTGTCATTATGTGACAGAACTATGTCAGCAGAAAGCTAGACATAACATCTAAGAATAAAGAAAAATTAAAGAAATGCGGGAAAAGTGACATGTTGCCAATCAAACAAGTAACTGCGGCACAGAAAAAGAAAGGGGCCAGGATAGGTCAAAGGGACTCAGGTGTGTGTCGGGGGAGGTTGCTTGAGGAATGAACCATTTGAATATGTTGGTAACTAAGTAAAATAAAGTAAGAAAGGGGAGAAACAAATTGGATGAGAGGGCAGAGTAATGACAAAGATGCTTTAAAATGAGGCAAGCAAGCCAAGGGTGGTGCCTCACGCCTGTCATCCCACTGCTTCCATTGGGAGGCTGAACCAGAGGATGCTTTTGAATTTGAAGCCAGTCTAGGCTATAGGGTGAGTCTCTCTCTGTCTCTCACAGTCTCTCTCTCTCTGTCTTTCTCTCTGTGTCTCTCTCTCTCTCCACACCCCCCCACACACACACAGAGACAGAGAGAATATAAGATTGGAAAAATTTTAAAATGTGTATTCAATCTGTTCTTCCAAAGAAAACAACCCAAGTTATTAGTATTAAAATATTCTAAGTTACTTTCTTAAAAGTCAAGTGATTTGACTGGGAGGTGGTGGTGCATTCTTTTAATCCCAGCACTCAGGAGGCACAAGCAGGTAGATCTCTGAGTTCTTAGGCCAGCCTGCTATAATGAGTAAGATCCAAGATAGCCAGGGCTACATGTACAAACCCTGTGAAAATAAGTAAATAAAGTCACTTAATACCTTGTTTACCTAACAGATTTTCCTAAATTGCTTTTAACATTATTTTGGTACTATTGTGAATAGGTCACTTAAAAATACAATTTTGACTTTTTTCTTATTAGCAGAATTCCACAGATTTCCTGTTTTGAAGAACTTATTTTATAATCATAAATTTCTGTAAGCACTCATTTCATGACTGATATATTGCTTACATGCAAAAGCTTTCTTTAAAATAGGTGGTAACTCGAAATCTGATAAATCAGCTGGAAGGAAAATGGGAGGTGAATTTATGTTTGTATGTATTTGTTATCAGTCCCAAAGATGAAACAATATATTCATTGTTAAATAAACTTAGTTTATCTCAGAAAAGCCCTTTGAAATTAGTAGGCCCATTATTTCCAAGTATTGAAATGCCAAGCTGTGAAGTTAGTACTCAATTTTTCCCATAGTTAAAGACTTGAGTCAAGAATCCCAGAAGGTAATGTGGTTCTACTTTTGAGTCAATTGTTTTTGGAAGATGTGGTGGTATTTACATCCGTATATGGCAGATTCTGATGCTTAAGGACATTTTAATTTTTCCCCCCAAAAAACGAAGAAGCCAGTTTGTAGCCACCTAAGCGTTTAGTTAGATTTCATCTTGTGCTGTTGCCAAAACCAGTTGTCGCCAGAACTCACACCTTGTTTCGGGAAGGCAATGAGTTTACTGCTAGCAGACAACTTTATTAACTAATAAAGGAGTTAGTTGTTTGCCATCTAAAAAGTATGTGTTTGCTGGGTGTGGTGGTACAGGCCTTTAATCCCAGTGCTCATAGTAAGTTCTAGAACAGCCAGAGCTACATTGTAAAACCCTGTCTCAAACAAACAACAACAAAAGCAACACGTATTTTTTTATTGTGTCAATAAACTGCATCTACCCAATTATGCTCAAAAAGGCATAACATTGATTTTAAAATCAGATATGTTGAAAATAATTTTATATCAGTGTTGGTTATTGTGGTCTGAGACAGGGTTTTACTACATATCTCAAGTTAGCCTCAATCGCGGAATCCTCCTCCATCTCACAGATGCCCGGATTACACAAGAACACCACCACATCCAGGTAGCATCCGGTTCTTACACTCTCTGTGTAAAATGTTAGAGTGATTCAGAAGAGTGGTGTTTCTGGCCAGGGCAAGAAGAAAGGGAGCAGAGAATGGGAAGCAGTTCCTAAAATGCAAGAAGGAGAAACCACAGAACTTCAGAATTAAGCAACAGAACAGGTGGGATCCCTGGGAGTTAAGTCGGGTAGACAGAGGGAGAAAGTAACATTGCTGGTGTTTACGGACACTATTTTTGTGGTTTTGTTGGTTGGCTTTTCTATGAACTAGAGCCCAGGGGACCTCTGTCTGATCCTTCTGTCTCCATCATTAAAGTGTTGGAATTACAGAGCTGTACCAAGGCTCTCCTGAGCACCATTCTAGAGACTGTATCTTTAAGTTTGCATCTGCCCCATTAATCTTTCAGCTCAACTGTTTTTCTGTCTTTTGAGACAAGTTCCAGACCTCACTATGTAGCCCAGGCTGATCTCAAGCACACAGCAATATGCCTAAAACCTCCCCTCTAGTGTTAACATCACAAGAGTGAGCTACTGTACCTCCCACATCTGCTTTCAAATTATTTTAATCACTATTACAATATTCTTATGAGATTGATACTACATCAAACCCCGTTAGAGTTAGAAAAAAGAACCCCAAAGAAAATTGTTACTAAGTGGTAAGAACCTGGATGGGTGCCCAAGATACCTTATTTTCTTCATTGCTACTAGACATCCCTCTGGATCCCCAAATCATGTTATCACATTCAAGCAGCTGGGAATGGACAACATCTAGAGAAAAAATGTGGCCTTTGATTAAAAATTGTCTGTACTAAATATATAGCTTCATTTTTGTCACTATTTCCTAAATAATATAGTATAGCATGAATTAATATAATATTTGCATTGCAATAGGTTTTATAAGTGATCTGGAGGTGTTTTGGTGTATGTAGATTACATGCAAATGTCATGCTATTTAAAAGGAATAAGACTCAGGATTTGTCAAATTCCTGGCAAAAGCCAATTTCTCGTGGGTTACAGGAGATAACATATTCTCTGGAGGCAGCCACTGGAACTAAGAAAACAGATAATGAAGCAGATTTTAGACAGAGCTGACACTGCAATTGACTGAATTATGCTTCCCACAACTTCTATACTGAACTGACATCTCCTCATGTGATTCTACATAAAGAGACTTCGTGAAGATCATTAAAGTGAAGTGAAATCATAGAGACTGGACCCTAATATGAGGTGTTTGTTAACATTGAAAAGAAATGGGCAAATAAAAAAGTGTGGCAACATATAATACCACTGAAGGTCAGAAGGGACACATCTATTTATGTAACTGCAAGAAAGTAGTGTAATAAGCAAGGAACACACACACACACACACACACATGTATAAGCAGTGAAGGGCTGCTCAGAGGCGTGAACGTGATGCCAGGGATATCACTGGAAGGGCTTGCCTTAGTAGAAAACTACATGAAAATGGATGAAGAGAGCATTAAGCAAGCTCAATACTAAAGGAAAGAGAAAACATGGAATGTGACTTTGAGGATCCAGAAGCAAGGTGGCATCACCAACAAGAAAAAGGGTTTTTTACAAAAAAAAAAAAAAAATCTTTTATTATTATTATTAATTATTACTATTATTACTATTACTATTATTTGTGTGTATGGATGCAGGCATGTGAGTGACAACATACACATGGAGATCAGGGGGCAGCTTTGTGAAGTCAGTTCTCTCCTCCTTTACATGGGTTCCAGATATCACACTCAGATCAACAGGCTTATGTAGCAAGTATTACCTGCTGAGCCATCTTGACGGTCCCCAAGGCAAAGTTTTTGAGAAGACTGGTAGGGAGCAATGAAGAAAACTTGGACAGAAAGGTTAGGAAGGGGGAAGACAATTCTTTTTTAAGAAAGAAAGAAACAGAGAAGGAAAGAAAGAAAGAAAGAAAGAAAGAAAGAAAGAAAGAAAGAAAGAAAGAAAGAAAGAAAGAAAGAAAGAAAGAAAGAAAAGAGAGGGAGGGAGGGAGAGAAGAGGGAGGAGGGAGAGAGAGTAAAAGGAAGGAAGAGAGAGAGAGGGAAGGAAGGATGTCCCAGTACAAGCAAATCTTTATCTGAATGTCACCACAGAGCAGAAAAACCTGTCCAGACTTCAAGCAGATATGTTCTGATGGGGACAAACTTCAAAGTGTGACTACTGGGATTAGAAATGAGGCATTTTCACAAAAGAAATAACAAAGTGAAAGGGTATATGAACAGGCCAAGTTCTTCACCTAAGTAGTAAAAACGTGATCTGAACTTCGCACAGCCTCATCCTGTTCCAGTTTCAACATGAAGAAGAAAATAAATCAATGGCTTTTGTCCTGTACAAAGGAGGAGGTGGAGGAAGCTACAAAAGGCAAGTTCAAAATCAGGGCACCTACACACACCTACACACACACACACACACACACACACACACAATTGTCTCCTGCCTGCAGTAAAACACACAGTTACAAGACAAGAGATATTTGAAGCCTTGCTTTGTATGTTATGTGGAATGTCACTTAGCAAAGTTTCCAATCCAAGTAGAAAAGCTTGGATATGTGGAGGGCAAACTGATTTTATTAAGTTTATCAAACATGAATTGTGAACTCTGCCTGATGAGTTATTCTCCCACTACTTTTTTTTTTATTACATTTTTTTATTTTGTGTAGAGGTCAGAGGACAATTTGTGCGAATCAGTTCTTTCCTTCTACCCTGTGGGTCCTGAGGAATGAACTCAAGTCCTACGGCTTGGCAGCAAGTACTTGTACCCAGTGAGCCATCTCGCTGGCTCTCTTCCACTACTGTTAAGACATGGAAAAGTTCTTTGTGACTGGTCTTTTCTATTTCTAAAGCCACCTGGTTCTACATTCACATTTTCCTGTACTCAATTCAGCATGTGTATTATTTCTATCTCAGAACTGTAAGCATTTCCTGCATCCCACTTGAATGATATTATCTCTAGAATTTTCCAAAGGTTGACATTCTTTTTCATGTTTGAAATTTAAGTCCTGTGAGCTGTTCGTCATGAGTAATTCTTCTAAATAGCTTTTTAAAATTATGGTGGCATTTCCACACGTATGCAATGTGCTTTGCTTGTGCTCCCCCACTGTAGCTCTTGCTGACCCTCCTTCCCTCTGGCCTTTCCCTTTCTCTTTGCACTTCTTGAACAGTCCTATGTTACTCCCTTTTACTTCTGTTTGACTTCTCTCCCTCAATAGATTCCACATATGGGAGAAAACACATTTATACATTTATCTTTGTGGGACTAACTTCTTTAATTTAACATGATGATCTTCAATTTCAACTATTTTTTTTTTTTTTTTTTTTTTTTTTTTTTTTTTTTGGTTTTTCGAGACAGGGTTTCTCTGTGGCTTTGGAGCCTGTCCTGGAACTAGCTCTGTAGACCAGGCTGGTCTCGAACTCACAGAGATCCGCCTGCCTCTGCCTCCCAAGTGCTGGGATTAAAGGCGTGCGCCACCACCGCCCGGCCCAATTTCAACTATTTTTGAACAACATTAAAATATTATTTATGCTTATGGTTGAGTGAAACTCCATTTTGATACATATAATTTACACACACACACACAGAGAGAGAGAGAGAGAGAGAGAGAGAGAGAGAGAGAGAGAGAGAGAAAGAAAGAGAGAGAACAAGAGAGAGGGAATCTCAGTGGATGGATGTATACCCATTGATTGGCACCTAGCTTGATTCCAAAGTTGAGTCATTTGACTATTGCCATAGCTTAGTAGCTTCACTATGCAGATATATATATCTGATAAATCTATCACATGAAAATTGTACTTTTCAAATTATATGAAGAACCAATAGAACTTTTGTTTTGTTTTGTTTGTTTTTTCGAGACTGCGTTTCTTGTTGTAAGAGCCTTGGCTGTCCTGGAACTCACTCTATAAATCAGGCTGGCCTAAAACTCACAGAGATCTGCCTGCCTCAGCCTCCCGAGTGCTGGGACTAAAGGCATGTGCCAACACTGCCCAGTGGAACTTTCTTTAATAAAGATCATTTTTAAGATATAAATGAAACCTTAATAGGTATTAATATAAAAAAAATGAGATTGTATTTCACCAGACTACAATGGAGTAAACCTAGAAGTCAACAGCAAGAGGAAATACAAAAATTAACCATACACACAAGATTGAACTTTGATCATTAAAAGGATTGACAAGTATGAATTTTAAAATCTTCAGAGTCAAGCCAGGTATGGTGGCTCAAGCAGATAACTCTAGCCTAAGAAGGCCATGCCAGCATGTTGTTGTGATTACACAGGCTATGTCTTAGCTTGCTTTTCACTTCTTGTGATAAAACACCATGGCCAAAAGCAACTTAAGGGAGAATTTATTGGTGCTTATGGTTCCAGAGGGATGAGTCCATTATATCAGGGAAGATTTTAAAGAAGCAACACAATGGTACACCTCAGTGTCTTAGGGGATAAAAGCAAATCACAAAATTAGTAGACAGGTAAATAAAACATGAAATAACATGCAATAGATTCACATTATTTTCTCTTGAAATTTTCTTTGTTTAAAAACTCAGCCCATTTAGTTTTTAGTTTCACCACAGGCAACATCTTAGGACAAGGGCAGAAGGTAGTCAGATTTTTTTCCAAAATCTATCAGGAATGACCTCTAACCCAATTGCTGTTCAAGTCCTTGCTTCCTTCTGAAGCCTTCTAAGCCAGACCTACACAGTACGCACTGTTGTTAGTGTGACTGTCTTCCTAGCTTCTACTAGAGTAACTCTTAAATCTCAATAACAACAAACCCAGCTGAAACTAATGAAATGGAAACTAAAGGAACAATGCAAATGATAAATGAAAAGAGTTGATCTTTAAATACATTTTAATAAATTGTTTGAGAACCTCAATGTGGTGGTGTTTTGTATGAAAAAAAATAAAGCCTGTCTGAATATCAGAGGGTGTAGCTAGCCACTAGCTAACCATAAAGGTCTCGAAGTCTGTACAAGACAGACAGGAAGTGATATGACTGGGCAGAGAGAGGAAGTGATAAGGCTGGAGGAGGCAGGAACTCAGTCTCTTTTCAGCTGAGATGTTGAGTAAGTAAGGTTTCTGTGGCTTGGCTTTTTCATCTCTCTGATCTATCCACATTTTCCTCAATATCTGACTCTGTCCTATTATTATTAAGATGTATTAGAACTCGTACTACAGCTCAAACATGAATATGCTGTATTTTCATCAAATTCTCCCCCACATTTTCCCCTCTGACTCCTCCCATTCTCACCCCACCATCAACACTTCAACCCACCAATGTCATTCACTTTTTTAACCCAATGAGTCTACTTAAATGATACCAGCAAGTATGATATCAACACTTCACCCTACCAACCAACTTCATACATTCTTTTTTTTAACCCAATGAGTCTACTTAATGATACTAGTATATGTATTGATATAGGGTCACTCACTGGAGCATGGGTAACCTACCAAGATCTGTAAACCTAAGGAAAACTGATATTCTCTTCTCTACACTCCATCAGCTGCCAATAACTTCTGAACCAGGGGTGCCACTTTGTGAGTCCCTCTCCTTCCATGCTGGCATTTTGACTGATTTGGATTTCTGAAGGTCTTATGGGTGCAGTTACAGCAATTGAGAGCTCTTGTATGCAACAGCCCTAACATGCACTATTGGCAGCAGTCTTCAGCAATATCTGGCTCTTTCTGAAACCTCTTCCATAATAAGTCCTGATAGATTCTCTGTTTAAAGACTGAGCACTTGGAAGCCTCTTGATTTCTGTGCTTCGACCAGTGATGTGGGATTCCCCTCTGTATGCTGTGAATATGTTTTATTATCATTGATAAATAAAGAAGCTTCTTTGACCTATGGCAGAGCAGAATATAGTAAGGCAGGAAATACAAGCAGAGATAGAGGAGGAAAGAAGGTGAAGTCAGGCAGATGCCATGTAGCTGGAACCTTACCAGTAAGCCATAGCCTTGTGGCAATACACAGATTAATAGAAATGGATTGATTTAAGATATAAGAGCTAGGTAGAAATATGCTTAAAATGATGGCCAAGCAGTGTTGTCATTAATATAGTTTCTGTGTGATTATTTGGATCTTGGCAGCTGGAAAACAAAGGCACAGTCTCTACTTACAAAATGGTGCCCAAGCATTTGGGGGCTAACCTGCATGGCCTGAAATTCACTTCAGCCTAGGTGTCCACTTGCAGTCAGGAGGAAACGAAAAATGTAGCTGAGAGCATGGTAGTGTACCTCAGCACTTCCTACTTGGGCAAGTGGTGGCATTGGGTCTGTTTGACGTGCACAGGCAGAAGAGTATGGCAAATTCTGGCTGCCATACACAGAGATATTTTCAGGCTGCACAACGTGCTCCATGGCTAATTTAGTTTTTACTCAGACAAAATAAAAAGGGTTTTTGTGCTGCACAGTGCTTCACAGAGCGAAAGTGTGAGCATGACTCCCATCCAGCAGTCTTGAAGCTGGTGGTAATGTAGCTTTGCCACACTGAAAGGCCAAGAGAGGTGGAGCCAGCATTCAGGCCTGCTGCGACCACACTGCTTACCATTTTAAAATGCTCCTTGCCAGAAAAGGATTTAAAATACACTATAGGACATATTCAGACATAAAAGCCCTCTAAACGAGACACAATGTGCTTAAAAATGTATGTAGGCTGGAGAGAGAGAAGAGAGTATAGACAGTAATAAAAACAAGCAAATAGTTTTTAAAAAATAAAACAAATTCTTCAGAGAAACAATAAAAGTAATATAAAAGAGTACAAACAGACATATTAAATGAATAAAGATAATAAATAATAAAAGTAATAGAAAAAGCCACATAAAGATGGAAAATAGAAAGTCTGGATTATGTATACTATTATGTTTTCTTTAAACTTTTTGACTGTGAGTGAAATAACTACAGAGAGACATTTCATTGTATGAACTACTAAGCTAAACCAACATATATTTTAAAGGTATCTTGACTTCAAAATTTGAGTCTAAGCATCTGTTACTTTGAAAATGAGGCTTGCTTTTGTTTCCACAGACGATCAAAACCTGTGAATTTCTTCCAGGCTAATGTGGTTTGCTGGAATAAGACACCCCCCCCCCCCAAAGGTCTCTGTGAAACCGAAAAATACTTCACCCAACAAACAGCAGGAAGCAGTTTGAAGAAAATAATGCCCAAATTCCCAAAATGATTGTTTATAAATGTTTATTTTCATTTAAAGGGGGATATGATATAGAAATGAATACTTTACATTGGACTTTGGTTTATTGATACAAATTTAAGGTCAATTTTGTTATATGTATATTTCTATTCTTGTTTAAGGTATTTTGTTTATACAGCTCATTTTAAAAATGCAATTGATAGATAATCATCTATAATAATCAAACTTTGAATTCTGTTAGTTAGGTTTTCTAGATATACAGAGATATATTTCAGTTAGATTGATAATCTTCAATGCTTCAAAGACCTACAGAATATGCCATTTAAAATGCTTTAAGAACTTAGCCTTTTTTTGACAGTGAGACATGTTGTATTCTGACAGCACCAATTACTCCAGAGAGTTTGATGGGTATTGAAGAAATTTGCCTTCAATGTGACAAGACTAGCCATTTGGGAAAGAAACTGTTTTTTTCCTAGACTGCTTGATGATATGCTGTATAAACTGGACATGCAGGACCCACAGAAAAATGACTGCTGAGCCGCCTAAAGAAGATGAGACAATCCTCTAGCATTTCTGCTTTATGAAAGAGTCTTCCAGAAATTCTTCAGGACACAGAAGAAAGTGACTGACAGACTGTCAATAGAGGCAAAACAGTCTTTGAAATTTCCTGTTTCATGGAAATGTCTGCTGGATACTATGGGCTTGTAGGCTGAAGATAAATGTCCCAATGTTACAGAAAAACTTTGGGTGACTGTACAGTCAGTGAGTGAGATGCCTCTGAGAATTCTGGAATTATAGAAGTTGTTTATAATGCACTTTCTGTTTACTTAGGTAATATTGTATCTTTTTTGGGTCTTTGATGGAGTTGAAGACAGATAGCTATAGTTTTCCTTAGTTATGTTATATGATAAGTTAGTTATGAAACTTTAGATGCACAAAAATCTTATAACTATAGTTCTTGCTTGATGCCTGCTTAGTTATATGCAAGTTTACTATGTTAAAATTAAAACCATCCTTTCTATTTAGACAGAAATGGGGAGACTATGTGGGATTCCCCTCTGTATGTTGTGAATATGTTTTGTTACCATTGCTTAATAAAGAAGCTTCTTTGGCCTATGACAAGGAAGAATATAGCAAGGCAGGAAAACTAAACAGAGATAAAGGAGGAAAGGACTCAGAGTCAGGCAAATACCATGTAGCTGCCGAAGGAAAAAGACATCAGAACATTTCCTGTAAGCCACAGCCTCATGGCAATACACAGATTAATAGAAATACAAGAGCTAAGTAGGAATACACCTGAGCCATTGGCCAATCAGAGTTGTAATTAATATAGTTTCTGTGTGATTATTTGGATCTAGGTGGCGGGGAAATGAAGGCACAGTCTCCTCTTTCAAAAGATCAGCTGTGATTGTCTGTATTAATCATCTAGTATACAAGGAGGCTTTTCTGATGAAGACTGAGAGATGCTCTAATTTGTGACTATAAAGATAAACATAGGGGGCCATTTGGTACTATGTCTATTTAGAAGAATAATAGTGATAAATTCTGCCCTAGGACCTATGATATACCTAGACATGGGTCTTTGCCCAGCTAAAACTGAAAGGAGTGAGGTCTGTCTTGTAGAATAGTCTTTAAATCCAACTAGAAAGCAATTGTTTTTTTCTTTCAATATTCATGTCACTACTGCATCAGTTGGAATATTTTGCCAGGCCTGCCTGTATTGTAGTTTCCATAGGTTTACAGCTGATTACTTTTCTTCCTCAGAAGTCTGCATAGCACCATCTATAACTATGAAAGCTAGCAGATGCAGACAACGCTTTCAGGTTTGTTTTATTTTGGCTCCTCTATTTTCTTATAATGCAAGTATGTGGTGCCTCCAGCAATAACATCTTACCATCAAGTTCTGATGGTGAAGAGCCAGAACAGTGGCAATAGCTTGTATTGTTTTGTTGTCTATGGGATTCCTTGGCATGACCAACAAGCAGTTGATTCTTTAATACAATTGTAACATGAACGGGGCCTGCTTGTTGGAGTTTCTGTCCCGCCCAGTTCCCCACAGCAGACAAAATTGACTAACACTTAGGTCAATCAAATAAGAGAGAGAAAAAATTAATAAAAGTCAAGGAAACTTACAAAACATATCACTGGAACCAAAAGAAACATTATTCAGTATTTTGAATTTATATTCTAGTAAGTTGAAAGCATTTAGAAGTATGTAATTTTCTAGACCTACCAAATTAAAGCAACCCATAAACAAGCCAGCATTGTGGCACATGTCTTTAGTCCAGGACCCAGGAGAAAAAAAGCAGGCATATATCTGTGAGTTCAAGATCAGCATGATCGTCATAGCACATTCCAGCCTGGGCCAAATAGTGAGACCATGAGCAAAAATTAAACAAACAAAAGACTGTTTTTATTTACTACTTGACTCCAACAAATTTTTTAAGTTCTTAAACTAGTCCATTAACAGGGAAAAGATGCTTCCAAACTCATTCTGAAAAGCCAGTATTACCCAAAGGATAAAATTAAAGAAAAAAACAGAAGAAAGGAAAAAGGAAAGAAAGAAGATCCAAGGTCATTCTCTCTTAAATGAAAATCATCTTTTCTAAACCTCATTCAAATCTATTTGAAGCCATTGTTCTTCATAAAATCTCCAGACAATCCAAACTGCAGAGAATTTGCTCTCCCTTCTTGTGAATCACGGAAATACTAGGTACTAAATAAGATCCAGCCGCTATGCCAGGTGTTGGTTGTATAACATTGAAGAAGTCAGCCATCGAGAAAGTCCACAACATTAAATTATCTACTTCATATATTGTTTTTGCACAACTTTGATGTTGAAAGGAAAAGCAAGCCTTTATTATTAATCCCTCCATAAGTTCACACTTTTGTCTTTGTAGTGTTCTTTAAGATCTCACAGATGTTAGAACTATAAATCAATTAGGTTAAACAACCACAGTAAGGTTCATGTTGAGAGCAGTGAGCAGAAATGTCTTCCCAGACTCAGAACTAAGGCTGACCTTTTTATTGAGCATCCCTCTGTGGAGTAGAAAACAGGTGAAGTATAACAGCAAATGTTGATGCAGTATTTATTATAAGTCAGACACTGCATTAAGTATTTCACACAGGTGTTTACTTCGGTTTTTACTCTCAGTGTGAGCTGAACCCAATCATTACCCTGATTTCTTAAAGAACTGAACAAAGCAGAGATTAAATAACTTGTGCAGAAAAGCAAACAAATGGCCCAGCCAGGGCCTAAAAGCATTATCTTCTTTCTTTAAGAAAATATTATCTTAGTGTTTTATCTTATCAATGCTAAATGGGAATCTGTCTGTTTTTCCATCCAGCAGGAGTTCTCATACCCACATACTTCATGCCTTTATTTCAAACAAGAAAAGCTCATTTGGCCTTGTAATAGGGAGTATGCATCCAAGGGTACATACTTGTGAGTAGCTAGCAAAGATAAAAATACATTTTAGGGTAAGATAGAGGACAGAACTTTGTGAAAAGTTATCTTTGACCAAACCTACTAGTCAAACAGCCTTTTACAAGTTTAGAAGGGACCAAACCCAGTGGTAAAATGTATGCTTAGCATGCAAAATACTCTGAATTCAACCCCAAGCATAGAAAAGATGGCAAAAAGTCTAGAGGAAATAACTTGCTTTTAATAGATGACGTATCAAAAAATGAACAAACAAAGCAGATTTACTTTAAATGCAGACTGTTTTTGAAAAATCAGTATCAGATAATAGGAAAGATGATTTAGTATTTAGACACCATGGCTCAGGATTTGGGAGGCTAAGGCAGGAAGATTTCTTCAAGTGCAAGGTTAACCTGGTCTACACAGTGAATTCCAAATCAATCTTGAGTATAGTGATATGCTATCTCAACAAACAAACAGGTAAGAAAATTTTATCACTAGAAAATGAATTTCTAATGTCATTTTTCTGAGAATTATCTTTATATGGAGCTGTTGACTGAGAGATCTGGAATTTAGAGCAGTAGTCAAAGTCAGGTATGGTAATATATGCCTACAAATCACAGCACTTGTAAGATGGAGGAAGAAGCACCAGGAATTTGAGGCCAGCCTGAAATAAAGTACAACTTTTTCTAACACACACACATGAGCATGCACACATGCATGCATGCTCATGTACACACAAGTGTATCTATCCTTCCAGCTCATTTCATTAGACAACTTCCAATGAAGAGATTGAATATTTTTTATTCTTTCTTAATGAACTACCTCTTTTTATATCATTTAAAACATTATAAATTAGAACAGCAATAAAACCATGCTGTAATATTTCAGTACACTGAGGATCTCAAATTAGTTTAAAGTAATATCTATTTGCTGCCTAGTGTCCTCTAGGAATTGATTTCAAAACTTTTGAAGATAAGGCATCATTGGGTACATAAAACCCTCATACAAGGATGGTATGATTGCTTCATGTATCCTAAGCACATTCCCTTATATACTTGAAGTCATTTCTTATAATACTTCAGCAAGGTAAATTCTAAGTAAATAGTGGCTGAACTGTATTTTTTAGGGACTAAGACAAAAAATGAACATGTTTAACATAGAGGTAATTTTTTTCACATACCATTATGTTTTGGTTTGGCTTGATTTGGTTTTGGAAATGGGGTCTTATTCTATAGCCCAGGTTGGTTTTGAATTCATGACAATCTTTTTGCCTTATCTTCCACAGTGCTGAGATGAAGGTTTCAAATATTTTTTTATCTGTATTTTCTTGAGTCTGAGAAGATGGAAACTTCTAATAAAAAGACACGATGTGTTGAAACATCTAGAAGACAGCGTTAGTACTGGAAGAGCTTCTGGTCAGGTTGTCAGGGTGAGTTGAGGAGAAGGATGTAAAATATTCCTTTATGCTGTGTGAATATATATCACTGTAGTTGGCTTAATAAACAAGGTGACTGACAAATAGCTGTCAGACTGTCAATTATCAGAAGGTTGGGGAATAGTAGAGAGAAGAAAAGCAGGGTACAAGAAATTTGATGGAAGAAATGGTAAATAGGGGAGGCCTTTAGTTAGAGGGGGAAAATAAATGAAGAAGGAGAGGGAGATAACAGTAAGGATGTCTGAAAGAGTCATAAGGAATCATACTATTAACTATCTATCTAAAACCAAAGACATGTAATACATGTTAAGTCTGTGTATAAATATACATATATAATATAAATTAAATCTTCTAATCTCACCTGTCAATGCTCCTTCCAAAAGCCAAAGACCCTTTAGCAAAACCCTAACACCTGGAATGAGAATTTTATTTTTGAGTTGGTCATGGTCTCCCAAGAGACTCCAAGATATTGCAAGCTATTGCCATTGCCCTCGGTTCCCCCAAAGGATAGAAGGTAAGTCCCTATTGCTGAAGACACCATGCACTTCAGACACAAGGTCCTGAAGCCCCTGAAGTGAGCTGACCTGAAAACCTCCTCCCTGAGGGCTAGATTTTATGTTACCAGAAGGCAATGATGCCTACTAGCCACAACAACAATCAGAATGGCACTATAACCCAGACCTTGGTGATAACCAACAGCTCTCTAATTGGACTTAAGGCTCACTCAACAAGAGGAAAACCATGCCTGGTCCTGGAAACATAATCAACTACACAGGCTAATGAAGTCATGGATTTTAGAAGAGAATCTACTACCACTACTTCACTAAACCACCCTAATCCCTTGCTACATTCTAAACATTTATTTTTATACCTACAGAAAAGTGTAGTCTTCACAACTCATCAAGAACAGATGGAGACCAGTTACAGAAAATCATAACCAATTAAAATGAAAAGTTGTGGAGCCCAATCCCAGTGTATACATCTACAAAACAATCCCCACATCTAAGGTTCAAAGAACAGTGTATAAGAGAGAGCAAGAAGATTGCAGGAGTCTGGGGATAGGGGAGCTTGCTGTGAGATCATACCTCCTAGTAATGTCTGGAGCTGCACCCATAAAGTCTCACCATAATGGCTGCCTAAACAAGGATAACAATGACAGACATACTAAAGTGGACTAGGAAACAATCCCTAGGCTTCAACCCTACACAAAGAACTACAGGCAACTAAAGAATGTTGAGAGTGGGAGAAATAATCTTCCCCAGGGAAGAGCACATCAATTACTCAGTCCTGAAAACATACATACAAGTAATATTTTATAGGCTGAGCAGGGTGTATTCATGTATTTAGGAGTATGTACATACGTGTGTGTGTGTGTGTGTGTGTATGTATGTATGTAACAGAAATTAATAGAAAACACGCCATGGTTTTAAAAGAGAACAAAGAGAAGCATGTGAGAGGATTTGGAATGAGGAAAGGAAAGGGTAAAATGGTATAATTATATAAAATCTCATAAAAGAAATAACCTTAAAAACTGTTTAATAGAAGGCTGAGTGGGAGCCTGGTGAGATGAGCCAACATTTAATAGCAGTGACTTAGCTGTTTCAGGGGGCCCAGTTTTAGTGCCCAGCACCCATATGGCAGCTCACAGCCATCGGATACTGCACTTCCAATGACTTCAGTGCCCTCTCTGGAACCAGACATGCAAGTAGTAAACAAGCATACGTTCAAGCAAACATCCAAGCACATAAAATAAAAATAAATCTTAAATTAAAAACAATACCATAGACCCTTCATCCAGCAACTGATGGAAACAGAGGCAGAGACCCACATTGGAGCACTGGACTGAGCTTCCAAAGTCCAGTTGAAGAGTGGGAGGAATGAGAATATGAGCAAAGAGGTCAAGACCATGATGGGTTCACCCACTGGAACAGTCTACCTGAGCTAATGGGAGCTCTCCAAATCCAGCCAGACTGAGAAGGAACAAGCATAGGACCAAACTAGGCCCTCTGAATGTGGCTGACAGTTGCATGCCTGCGGCAAACTGAGGGCCCACTGGCAGTGTTACCAGGATTTATCCCTACTGCATGTACTGGCTTTTTGGGAACATGTTATCTTTGGTTGGATACCTTGCTCAGCCTAGATATAGTAGCGAGGGCCTTGAACCTTCACCAAAACAGTGTGCCTTACTCTCTCTGAGGATTGGATGGGAGTGGGGCCGGAGGGTATGTGGAAGGAATGGGAGGAGGGGAGGGAGGAGGATTGGTATGTATAATGAAATGTATAATGAAAAAAAGATAGTTTGTTTTTTTAAAAAATATATAAGAAATGAAAAAAGAATTGATAGTTTTTTTTAAATAATTAAAACAACAACTAAGTAAACTCTCTGCAAATAATTTTTATTTGATTTGATTTTTTGATTTTTTGAGACAGGGTTTTGCTGTAGCTATCAAGCTGTCCTGGAACTAGCTCTTGTAGACCAGGCTGGAATTAAAGGCATGTGCCACCACCACCTGGCCAAATAATTTTTAAAATACTGAGACATGGGTTCTATCTACTAGGTTTAAAACCTGGACCTGCTGAGGTGCCTACTTAACATATCAAAGCAGGTCTGGCTGCCAGGTTCTCCCAGCTTGCCTAGGTGCCCACCTGTTACAGTGTCTTCCTGAATAACCTACCCTAAACTTTTCCACCCCAGGGGCTGGGCTGCTCTTTTCTCAGTTGCCCTTCCCTATACAACCGTTTTGGTCACCTGGTCTTTCCCCTACTCCACACTCGATTTTCCCCCCCTCTCTTCCCTCTGCACTCTCCTCACAGGCCTTGGGGTCATGTCCACTCTGGACTCTCCCAGAGGACGTCCCTGCCTCTGGCTGTGCTCTCCCACATGTCTACAATAAACATTCTCCTCCACCATACCTAGGAGCAGCCATGTTCTTTCCTTTTAATTTCCTATTTTCACTCAAGTTTTTCTTTTAGCTTAAACTAATTCTGTAGAGGGAATTATCTGAGGTACCACAGACTTCTGACTCTGTCCCTGGCCTGAGTTGTACCCTTTTGTGGGGGAAGAGGAGAAGTGGCCCCTAATCTCCACACCAAAGGTGTCAACAGTTCCCTCTAGGTGTGATAACAGAAAATGTCTACAAACACTGCCAAATGCCCTCTGAGGGGCAGAATTCTCTCCCCTTCTGGAACCCCAGTACTCCATGGTTTTCCAGACTCTCTCACTCTCATATCCAAGATGGAACTCAGGCTACCTCTTCCCATAGTCTCTCAGCATACAGCACCCCTCTTGGCCAATCCTTACCAGTCCTTTAGATTCCAGATATCCCCAATCCTAGCAAGCCTTTCTACTTCTTTCAGAACAGTCAGGATCTCCCTCTGAACTGCCCTTGTGCTATCTGATCAAGATTGTTACTTTGGGGTGCGGCTCCATCTGCTCATGCCTTACAGGGATGGGGGCGAGGCAGAGGTGGTACTTTTGGGGTCACTGCTATGTCTCCAGCACTCCATTCTCCACTGGGCCAGGAATAGAACAGGCATTCACCTTTATACAACACAGAAGGTGCTGAGATGGAATTTCTCTGATGAGGACAATAGATAAAGATGGACATTGATCATTCTAGAAGGCCTGTTTGCCTCTATTCTTCCGCCCCGACCCACAGACTTCTAAGTAGCAGTTGCTTCTGGAGTTCCTCAAGGAATAGTCCCAAACATTAGGCACATGATCAAATAAGCTAGTCCAAAAGCAGAAGCAAAGTCTTAGTCACTGATGTGTCCAACAGCTGCCCCTACCTTTCCTCAGGCTGCGACACAGCAGGTGTCCACTAGAGCCAGTCTCATGCCCTAGAGAGCCTGTTCATTCCTCCTTTATGTAAGGCTTCGGATGCAGGCCCATGGCTTTGCTTTCCTTTTTATTCTTCTGGTACACTTTGAGCACCTGTTACATGCGTTCCCCTGTCCCAGCGCTAGGGACAAAGATGTGACCTATCTGCATAGGGATTCTGCTAGAAAGGTTTCTTTAAGCAGCTGTGACAAAATATATGAGATAATAAATACACGGAGAAGAAATTGTTATGTTATCTGCCGGATGAGGCAGTTTCAGTTCATGGTCAGTGGGCTCCCTTGCTTTGCACCTCGCAGCATAGGACATCATTGAGGAAGCTAGTGACGGAGGACTAACGGTGACTGCGGAGCTCGGTGTGTGGCAGGCAAAGAGAGAGGGAGGCAGGTTTCAGGGCCCCGTATGCCCTTGAGTGCACGTTACTGTCGATCTGACTTAACAAGGAAGTGAGCTCTGCTATGTCCTGAGGTTTCCCCAGCTCTTTGTAGCTTTCAAAGCCTTCACCACGTGAGTCCTTGGGAGACATTCAAGGTCTAGACATAGCAGAGCTCACTTCCTTGTTGAGAGTGGGAGTTGGACAATGGGCAGAGACAAAGCGCTTAGCAAGATCAATCAGGAAAACATTCGGTAAAGCAGACGGCAAGAAAGTACCCTGGAGGAAATGAAACCAAAGAAAGGGATGAGTAGGAGGGTTTTGGCCAGAGGAGGCTCTCACGATGTATCCTGCTAGTCTGGTACTCAGTATGTGCTGTGGGCGGCTTCCAACTAGCAGTAATCTTCCTGTCTCACACTGAGAATGCTGGGATTGAGGCTGTACATCCCTGAACAGGGCCTGAGTGCCTTAGAGAAGGTTCTTTTCAGCTTCTGTCACCTAGAGAACACAAGGATGCCAGAGCAAGACTTAATTCAGGCAGGAATGAGAACAGTGTGGAAAAATTCTCTTCCCACCAGATACATATATCAGTTGAAATATGGTGGCTGGAGATGATTACTACATGCTCCTACTCGTATGTGGAGTCTGAAAATGCTCTCACAAAGGAGGAATACAAAGACAAAGGCCTATGAGTTAGGAGGCTGGAGAGATGGGAGAAGGAAGTGAGTTTGCTGTACAGGCAGAGAGTCAGGAACTCAAGAACATTGAAAACATCGGGTAGTTATCTATTCTATTGACATGAGAGGAAAACATATGATTAAGAAAACTGTTTTCTTATTTTTAATTATGTGGTTATGTGGTGGGGGTATGTGCACCTATGTGCCAGTGCCCTCAGAGGTCACAGGCAGTAAGCAGCCAGTGCAAGGGTCCTGAGGAAGGAAGTATGTGGATCAGGAGAGTGACAGAGGTGAACAGGGGGCCAGATCATGTTAAGCCTTGGGTAGGACTGTGTCTTACTCCCAGTGACACAGAACATTTAGTTTCTTGATTGTCTGTTTTGTGGGGTAACTTAACTTAACATGACATTGCCTATTAAAAGCATAGAATTTGGAGCTTGTAGCACATCAGAAACTATTCCTTACAAGTACCCCTTTTCCATTGAACAATGACTCTCTCTTCTTTTCTTGCTTTTCCTTTCTTTCCTTTCTACCTCTCTCTTATTAACTCCTTTATTGATTGATTGTGGTTTGGGTTTTTGTTTTGAAGCAGGGTCTCACTCTATATCCCTGGCTGGCCTGGAACTCAGGAACTCAGGAACTCATTATGTAGCCCAGGCTGGCTACCAACTCACAGAGATTCCCCTGCATCAGTTTTTAGTGTCAGGATTACAATTGTAAGTTACCCATGCCAACCAACTTCTGTCATAATCACTTTCCATTCCACCTGCAGCCTCAATCAGTGAGATGCTACCGGTCAAGTTTACCCTTTCATAAGGATTCTTTTTTAAAAGTTCGGATAGAAACATACCTTGCCCAGTATGTTTCTTTTGTGACTGCCCCATGATGAACAGCAGAGGTCAACAAAGCTATAATTTGTCAAGGCAGTGGTGTCTTACAAGTGTGGTTTATAAACTGAGGCATGGGGGTGGGGATGAATCACTACAGCCATAAAATTAGTCAGTCCCTATAAGGACAGGGTAACGCAAGACATGATGCCGTGGCTTCAAACCCTTGCTCTGGGTCACCACTCATTGTTTAGACTTTCCCTGCATCAGAGTTCTCCCCAATGGAAACAGCCCAGAGGAGGAAACCCCTGTGTTTGTAGACTCACTTTGGAAAAAGAAAGCTTTGTATGTTTGTGTTTGATAACATTGTTATAGTTACCAAAGCATCAACTCATGGCTCTGGAACTCAATGGAATTCCAATGCAGAGTAACAGCCTACGCTACTCAGTCTTCCCTTCCAGTCATATTGCTCTTGGATAGCAGAAGTCAGCCTCCGTCCAACTCCAGTCCCGTCTACACAGAGTTCGAGCGTCAGTACACATGAAAGGGTAACACTGAACTGTGTTCTTTTCTTCCTGTAAGCTGTTTTCCTAAAGTCCACATAGACTCCCAAGGGAACCAACCAGAGGGACAAAACTATCAAAAAATTAGGAGAGGGTTGAAACTGGTCACCTCAGCAAAATAATCTAACATCTAAAGTCTGGACATTGTGTCCCCTGCCAATATGTGTGTCAACTCTGATGGACTGTCATCCCCAGGGCGATAGGCTTTCCCATGTAGTGGGGAGCTGCAGGCCTCTTTCCACAGCCCGGCTCATGGCTGCCTGGCTAGCTTATGCCCCAAAATAGCAACACACAAACTATATTCTTTTAAACACTGCTTGGCCCATTTCTATTCATGTGTGTATCACCCCAAGGTGAGCTTACCGGGAAGATTCTAGCCTACGTCCATCCTGGGTCGGAGCTTCATCGCGCCTGCTCTGGAGAGGAGAGCATGGCGTCTGTCTCTCAGAGGAGCTGCCCTGCATCTGAGCTCACTTCCTCTTCCTCCCAGCATTCTATTCTGTCTACTCCACCCACCTAAGGGATGGCCTATCAAATGGGCCAACGCAGTTTGTTTATTGACAAATGACCTTCCTCCATCATTCCCATGACTATGGTAGGTGACTGGTAAAACAAGTGAAACTATTGCTGGACTCGAGTATCATTAATTTGAAAAGAAAGCAAGGAAGAAATAAAGCATAAATCTCATTGATATATTTTATGTTTACATGTATTTACTATGTGTATGTGTATGTATGTATGGATGTGCACACAGAACGTGTGGAGGTCACGGGACAGCGTGCAGGACTCGGTTCTCTCCTTCTACCTTTAGGCCCAGAAACTGAACTCAAGTTGATCATCCAGCTTGACAGCAAGTGTCTCCACCTACTAATCATCTCACTGGCCCTCAGTCATTCGTTTAGGTAACTGATTTACTAATTTTTCACTCTCCTGTTTCTGTTTCATGGATTATTTTACAGTTTTAAAAGGTAACAGAAGGCATATTTAAACCTTGATGTCATTAAATCTATTTTCAAGCCATTCATGGAATGGTTAACCTATATTGCTCTCATAGCCAGAGGACACCATAATTGCTAAACTTTCTCATCCAAACAGAAGATTCAAATACCTTCCCCCCTTTTGAAACCGGTTCTCACTTTGTAACCCGGGTTGCCCTCAAACTCTCAGTGTCTGACTGTTGCTGCCTTCCAAATACTGGGATTAAAGGTGATCTTAGTATTCAGGGCTTGTAACACATCTGTACACAGTTGTACAGCACACATACCCTGCTTAAAGAGAACTGGAAAGGAAACAGGGTAGTGGGGATGAATGCCTTCAATCTCAGCACTCAAGAGGCAGACGCTGTCAGATCTCTGTGAGTTTGAGACCAGTCTGGCCTACAGAGCAAATTTAAGGACATCGAAGAGTACACAGAGAAACCTTGTATTGAAAAACAAAACTAAACAAAAGATTAGGTATTGTGATGGTTATTCTTGATTGTCAATTTCAGTACATCTGGAATGAACTAAAATCCAAAATGCTAAACATACCTGTGAAATATTTTTCTCTTAAGTCATATGAAATGGGAAGACCCACTTCTAGTCTGGATCTTCGAGACAGGAAGATAAACCTTTAATCCAGAACTTTTGAAATGTAAAGATCCACCTTGAATCTGTGCTAAGCCTTCTGCAGGCAGCTGATAGGAAGGACAAGGAAGAAAGAACTTTGCTCTCTGGCCACTTGCTCTCACTCTCGCTAATTACTCCATTCCTTCCCTGGCATTAGAGCCTACTTCTTTGGGATTCCCATGTATACTGAAGACCACCTGAGACATCCAGCCTTGTAAACGGAATAACTACTGTGTTCTTGAAACTCCACTAGTTGATAGCCATTGGACTAGCTGGACCACAGCCTGTAAGTCATTTTAATAAATGGTTTATATAAGCCATTTACATATCTATAGTCATTTTATATATTATATATAATATACAGTATATTTTTAAATAATATAATTTATTAATATATATATATGTATTTCAGATATTTCCACCTCAAAGATGCAGGCTAGAAGTGGACCTTTCCATTTTAAATGATTTAATTAAGAAAAAATTGTGTCCAGCATTTGGTTATTTGTTAATTCCAGATGTACTCAAATTGTACAAAATTCCAGATGTACTCAAAATGTACAGATATATGTATATGTATTATATCTATAAGTTCTGCTCCTCTAGAGAACCCTAATATAGTTTCAAATATTCAAACATCTGGGTCTATGAAGGGCATCCTTATTCAAATCACCATACTAGTTATATATCAAGTTTTAAACCAACTTGGGACAGAGGACAGGTACCCTGTCTCAAAAAAAAAAAAAAAAGGAAAAGAGAGAGAGAGAAAAAAGAATTAGAAAAAAGGAAAGGAGAAAAGAGAAAAAAAAAGAAAAAAATCATACTAACGATGAATCCATAAAACTTAGCCTTTTCTTCCACTTAAGAGACAAGGAAAATACTATGCAAGTCATCAAAATATACATATAATTTTTAAAAAATTTATAGTGATTTTGATTTATGAGTATGTTTGTGTCTGTGTGGTATGCTACTTGTGTGTGGGTTGCCAGAAGAGGGCATCAGATGCACTGAAGCTCAAGTTACAGGTGTTTTTGTGCTGTGTTGGAATTAGGAACCAAATTCAGGTCCCCTGAAGAAGAGCATGCTTTCATCATTGCCAAATCA
This sequence comes from Chionomys nivalis, assembly GCF_950005125.1. Classification (NCBI taxonomy): domain Eukaryota; kingdom Metazoa; phylum Chordata; class Mammalia; order Rodentia; family Cricetidae; genus Chionomys; species Chionomys nivalis. Next base: position 70,825,592 of record NC_080090.1, on the reverse strand, counting down.
TCTCTCCGACCTCTGTACACTTAGTTTATGTGCCTAGAAGGCAAATGTTTCTGCTTACAGGAAGATACTGTGGTTCGTTATCTCAGAGCTCCCTTCTCTAATGAGATTCTAGTCACTGTAAGAGACAGAGTGCATGAGAGACCATGGGGCATGGCCTCAAATAGATCTTCACTAATCTGTCTGCAACTTGCAGCTAAATTTTCAGTGACAGTGTGCTGGTCACTTCATCAGTGTGACCATGTTTCTTTACAGGTGAAAACACAAAACGGAGAGTTATTTAAAATTTTTAGCCTGTTCAGAGACACAGAATGGTATTGTTTCTCCGTCTTGTGGCTAACTAAGATAGAGTGTAAAGACACCTATCTTATTGGAGTCAGTTAGAAGGGTAATGGATCATCCTCCAGTATTGGTAATTTGAAGTTGTTGTCCATGTGAATTTTACAAATTCAGTGAAGTCGAAGTAGAGTATTACAAAGAAGATATGAATGCAATAAAGATCATACTGTGACTTCAACTATATTATGTAAATCCATTTATTTGATGATTGCTTTGAGACAAGATTACGGGGCTGCAGAATGTAGCCCGGTTGCAACGGTGCTTGCCTAGTGTGCAGCTCTGAGTTCATTCCTCAGCATTACATAAACTAGGCAAGGTGGTGGCACACACCTGTAATCCCAGCACCATGGGGGTAGTGGCAAGAAGATCAGAAGTTCAAGGTCATCCTGGGGCCACATGTCAAGTAAAAAGCCAGCATGAGGCTACCTGAGAAACTGTACCACCCCCACCAAGGGTGGATTAAAATATGCATTTTTATATACTAAAAAAAGGGGGACAATTTCCAGTCACAAAGAAGAAAGTATTTTCTGTAGTAAAACAAGAAGTCATTCTTTGTACTTTACCATAGCCCTGCATGAGAGGAGGAAGAGTAGAATGCACAGAACTCTGAAGGGTAATATCCATTTTTAGGGAAAATGAATGGGCCAGTGAGTGGATCCTTTTTCCACAAATAAATGAAGCTGTACTTTTCTATTTCTAGTGACTGAAGCTTTTCATGCCATTCTTCTCACCCCATCCAGTAGAAAGCAAGGCCCAAGAGGATCTTAGATACTACCCACTGAAGAAAGCCGAAACTAAAGACCTGTGACCAGAGGGATTGTATAAAGTAGAATTTCCACTCCGGTCACAGATTCGCCTCTATATGAGAGGAGGGAACACTTTGTTTTAAGCCTATGATATCATTATAGCTTCTATCCTCTTTCACTTATATAGAAATCATATTCTATATAATTCATTACTCCAAGAAAGTCCCCACGATGGCGGCATAGATTAGAGGTTACGGCACTGAAAATGACCATAAAGCCTATACTAGCCTTGTAACTGTACTTGTCGTTGAACAGTAAACTGCTCACACCCTGTTTAGCATGGTCATCAACGGGCATATGGTGCATGCTATTAAGACCAATAAATGGAGACAGATGTGAAAAGGAGTAAGTACCTTTACATGGGAGCTGGAAATATTGTGCAACTGAGTTGTTTACCAAACTTCTCAGGACTGGAAACTGAGTTAGAAAAGTGCTGGCTTTTCTAAGAAAAAGCTCTGGCTTTTCTAAAGATAATGTTAAATCCAGGCTCTACTTTAAAACTCAATAGCAAACATTAACAACAAAATCTCTGCACTAAAAGTTTGTTTTCGCCACGTTGGTTACTGTGGCTGAGAGAAGGTCTACATCCCCAGTGCCTAAAGTAAGGAGAGAAGATGAGCAACGCGGGGCGGGAATGTTTCATCGTGGTTCTGAGGGAGAGCAAATAGAATAGGCCTGTCTTCTGAAAGGGCTGACAAGGGTATGGCCTGGTGTGTCGATGCCCCTACTTGCTCAACACCTACAGGAGTCTTGAACTATTTAAAGTTACACCACAGAAAAAGCTGTGGAAAGCGCAGAATCCCTGCAGGGGCTAAGTGGAAGTGGGAATGAACAGATTGCAGACTTAAATAGGAGAAAGTACACAGACTGGCCAAGGCACACCAAAGCAATCCACTAGCCCAGCACGAGAGAGAAGAGGCTAGAATATGGAGAACTCTGGAGGCCAATAAACTATCCTTAGGGAAAACAAATGGACACAGCAAATGCACTTTATCTTGGAAGCCACAGTCCCCATGAAACTACAGTAACAGTGAGGACAGTCTTGTGCTTTTCCCAACTCTGATCTCAGTGTGAATAAGGGGATTCCATTCTTGTATGAGAGGCAGGAGAAGGTTACAGAAGCCTTGGGTCCAAAGCCTTTTAGGTTGCCAAAATGCTTGCTTCTGAATACCATCTTCTTAGCCACAGGGTCTCCTGCAACCTTTTAAGAAAGGAGAATGAGAAAACTAAAAATGTCCAAAAAGACAGAGCCAGGGAAGAAGGGGCAAAGTTCTCAGTCCAAAGAAATAAAGTCAAATATGAATGAAGAGCTTCCCAGGCTCAGGGTCAAGAGGCCCCACACAAAGAACCCACAAGAGGGTTTCATAGTGCCCATGGTCTTTCATTCATTTCTCTGTGGAGTGTGAGCAGATCCACCCCTGAAGAAACTGGGCAGAGAAGAATGGTGTCAATAATGCGTCGCTTTTAATTCTTAAGCCAACAGAACTTGGGAATTCAAAGCTGTAGCAGTAGACAGGAAGATGCCTACCATCTCACTGCACTTGGTTCAGGAGGTAATGTCTCTTGTTAAAGCATGAGAGAACTTTACGTGCTGTTAATAAAATGTGCCCAAAGTACATGATGGTTGTGCACTCTTGCAATACCAGGACTGAGGGAGATGAGGAACTTAAGGCCGTTCGTGATTACCTAGAGATTGGAGGTTAGCGTGGGTTACTTGGGGCCCTGCAGAAAATGAAAGACAGGTACACTGATAATCTCATCACTTATAGGACAGAGGCAGGATGATCTCCGAGTTCAAAGGCAGTCTGGGCTACATAGGAAGCCCAGGATATCTTAGATTACAGAGTGAGGCCAAGTCTCAAAAAAAAAAAAATCTCAATTAAAATATAAGAAATAGCTGGGCTTAGTGGTGTATTCCTATAATTCTAAAATTTTGCAAAACTATAGCAGAGTCATGAGTATGAGGCCCATCTGGGATATACAGTGAGACTTTACCTTAATTACATAAATACATAAGTAAACAGGTAGTTTCCCCAGTCATTGATTTGTGTTTTTATTTTTTTTTCACTCAGCATGTTAAACATGGTTCTATTGAAAAGCTCATTTGACTTTTCATCATTTATTATAAATATAATATTATACTTTGGGGAGGGGATTTCATAACAGGGTTTCCTCATTGTAGTCCTGACTGTCCTGGAACTCAGTGTAGACCAGGCTGGCCTCAAATTCACAGAGATCCTCCTACCTCTGCTTCCCAAGTGCTGGAATTGAAGGTGGGTTTCTCAATGCTCGGCAGATTATTCTTCCTGTAAACAAATGCTGATGTTTATAGGTCCTCCCTACGTAAATCTCCATCGGCTGGTTGTTGGCCAGCACCTCCCACAGTTTTCTGTCATTGTGCATCCTGAACTAGAAGAATAGTTTAAGCCAATAAATTAGTACTTATCTTTTATAACTTCACCTGAGACACAAGATAAATTTTAAAAAATGTCCTCAGTGTTGGAGAGATGACTCAGAATTTAAGAGCACCTGATGCTCTTACAAGAGGATCCAGGTGTAGTTCCCAGCAACCATGTGGTAGCTCACAGCTGGCCATTACTCCAGTTTCAGGGGATCCAACACCATTTCTGGCCTTCCTGAGTATTTGGCATGCATAGAGTTCACATATGTACAAGCGAACACTCATACATATAAAATATATTAAAAAATCTCAAGCAAAAAATTTTGTTCATGAACCAGTCATGTGGATATTGACCCAGGCAGTTCCTAAAATATCACTATTTCTATCTGGTTTGGTTATGAAATCCTAGCACTCAGGAAGGCTGAGGCAGGAGGATTGTCACATGAGACTTAGTTTCTTTGTCTTTTGCTGTGATAAATTAATCTGACAGAAGCAACTTAAGAGAGAGAAGTTGATTTTAGTTCACCATGATAGAACCCGCCATGGAAGAGAAATTAGTGCTGTTGGAGCCGTAAGCAGCTAGAAACCTCACAACCACAATCAGGAAATAGAAAAAAAAAAAAAAAAAGCCCTCTTTCTCCATTTACACAGTCCAGGGTCCCTGCCAGGGTAGGGAATGTGGGAAGCCCTCATTGCCTTAACCAATGCACTCAAGATAATCCCCGCCCCCCAGACAAAACCAAAGGCCAAATACAGCTAGAGTCTATCTATCGTTGACAGTTAACACTAACTAACCATTGCCGGACCCTCTCAAAAAATAAATAAAAGAAGGAATGAAGGAAAGGAGGAAGGGAGAAAAGCAGGGAGAGAAAGAAAGGAAGGGATGGAGGGAGGAAAAGAAGGGAGGGAAGAAAAGAAGGGATGGAGGAAAAGGGAGAGAGGAAAGGAAGGGCAGGAGGAAGGGTGGGAAAGGGGAGAAAGGGAAGGAGTAAGTGAGGGCAATGAAAAACAAAACAACAAAATCACAAACCCAGGCGATAAGTCTATCTTACTGGCTCATGAGACCCACCCCAATGAGTGTGGAGCATTATGAATTGTAGAGCTTCAAGACTTCTGGAGCATGCTGAGAATGATATGGTTTTAGGTCAGTTAGAAGATTAGAAACAACATAGTTGGAGCCAGGTGAAGTTGTACACACTTGTAATTACAAAATTCAGGAGGTCGACACATGGGGATTTCAAGTTCAAGACCACTTAAATTACTGTCAGAGTATCTCGATTGACCTTTAACTTATGACCACCCAGCCTCTGTGCTCTGAATGCTGTAAGACAGGCTTGTGCCACCAGGCCCAGCTTCATTACTCTATAACCATGGCTGGCCTGGAACTGGCTATGTAGACAAGATCGACCTCAAATTTCCAACAATCCTCCTGTCTCCACCTCTGAGTTTGAGATTACAGGAGTGTGCTATCATGCCTGGATTCAATTTTATTTTTGAAATGATTTTACTGTATAGCCCAGGCTGGCCTCAAACTTAATGATCTTCCCACCTCAGTCTCCCCAGGTCTGACATTACTTGGGATTTTCATTATGTTCCCAAAACAACTTAAACAAATGTCTTAGATTGTAGATGAGAATATAACAAAATTAGTATCATTCCAGTGACACTTGTGAGTGGGACTTTATCTCTCCTTGTGTCGAGGATGCAAAAAAAAAAAAAAAGAAAAAAGAAAAAAAGAGGTTGGAATGTGTACTTCCAGATACAATGCATTTCCTCTTCCCACATAAATACTGGATGGATTTAGCCCACGGGAGGCACTGGCAGAGCTACAAAAAACACCAGGGCAGTCCCAAGCTGACTGCATTCCTTCAATGAAAATCATAGTCCTTCTGAGCAGCCTTCTGTACACAGCCCCTTTCTCTGGGTACCAACAATGCCAGCAATCTTTTACTACTTCAGTAAAGCCTGCAGCTGGTAAAGTCTTTCCAAAGCAAAGTGAGCTCCCTTTAAGCCTTTCTGAAAGGTTTGGGAGTAATCCTTCTGTTCTCTCCTTCAAGTAATGTATGTTTTAGTAGAACCCTGCTGACATGAGGGTATGTCCTTACGTCCCTGGCAAGAATTCCTGCACACGGTTAACTTGCATATGCCAGGGTGTGTTCTGGAGTACATGGTGTGTGGGGGAGATAGAGGAACCCTTCTCCATATGACTGATGCTGCATTCGATATTCAGCTATTCATTTCCTGAATGCGTTGGAAATTCTGAGCATAAGAGATGAGATTGGACAGACTAGTTGATCAGAAACGCAGATTCGGCCTCTTCAGAAGCAGTTTTGTGACTACTACCCATTGCTTCTACTTGCCAGAATTCTCCAACGCAATACAGCTTAGTAGCCAGAACCTCTTAGAGACCCAGAATTCAGTGTGTTGGTTGATCAGTATGTTTTAACACTAGTAAATAATGATAATGATAATAATAATGATAATCCTTAAGTTTTGGCCACTAGTGGTAGTATGCACTTTTAATCCAAGCATTCAGGAAGCTGAGGCAGGAGGATCACTACATGTTTGAGGTCAACCTGGATGGTGAGGAGTTCCAGGCCAACTAAGACTAAATGGTAAGATCTGTTTAAACAAGAAATCAACAATAATTAGTTTTTAATACATATATACAAATATTGATTTAAAATCATATAATTAACTCAGGAGTGGCAAAAACAGGGCAAGAGTTGAAGTTTTGTTATTTAATTGATGTTTAGCAGACTGCAGTGGAAAATTTCTGGAAGCATGGAGATAAAACAGTTTTCACTGGTCAGCGACTGTCTTGGTTTCTGTAGCATGAATAATAAAAACTATTATTAATAATAATAATAGTGTCTTGAGAGGTGAAGGTGGCCTAACTGACAGTGAAATCCAAGTGTTCTACATAAAAGAACATAAGATTGTGGTGGGCAATTTTTTTCAACCAATTTAATTACCCTTTAGGGACTAAATTAAAAATAGCTCCTAGATTAAAAATAACTGTCCTCCTTTTTTAATTGAATCAGCATTTGCACAAATGTCACAGCTGGAAAGCACTCTGAATCTTAGTGCTTCATGGAAAATACAAACAAATAGCCAGGTCCTCCGTCTGATCATACTGGAGATAACGTGTGTTTAAATGTGAGCAGATGGCTCCATGGAACACATTTATGAATAAAGGTTTTCATTGATTTCAGAACCATTGGTTGGCATGAAAATCTCTTTAGATGTAGGGCCACAGCTGACCCGTCAGGGGAGCCAGGCAGCCTGTGTTACTGCAAATCTCTAAAACTGAAGTGCATATGAGAAGAGCTCCTTGCTGAGGCCTCATGGAGAAAAGTCCTTTGTGACCTCTGAAAGAAAAACCTTTTCTGAGATCCACCAGGAGCCCTAAGGAGGGTTTAACACCCTTCCTATTTGTGTCTCAGTTTTACTTGAAGTATGAAATGTTTGAGAGGTGAATTAACTTTGTTTCAAACCAGTTTGTTACCCAGAAATTTTTATTAATTCACTGGGATTTTTGTCTCCGAGTATAGTTCACATTTGTAAGTCACTATATTTAATAGAACTTTGATTAATGGATAAATATTGTGAGGTACCTACGTTGTGTTAGGAGCCTGTGTCAGTGCCTAAGTACAAAGGAATGACGAACTCCGTTTGCTGGAGGGTCACATGGGAAATAATTGGCCCACATTTAATTAGCTATAACATTTGTAAGGGCACAGGAACAATGGACAAAAAAATGGTATGTACTATTTGCTAATACTACACAAAAAATATTACCTTCTATACCTTCTACCTAAATATTTGTTGATTTTGTTTTATTTTTTAAAGGCCAATAAGCAGGACACAGTGTCACACATCTGTAATCCTAGCACTTTGAAAGACTGAAGCAGGAGGATTACAAATTGGGAAACAGCCTGGGATATGTAGGAAAACCCTGTCTCAAAATAAATAAGTAAATGAATGAATAAACAAACGAAAACATTAGAACATTTTATTGGGATCCTAAGTACACTGCTTGTGAATAAATCACTTCAGGAAACCCTAATCCTGTCTTGATTTTGTTGGCAGGGAGTACTTCTATAAATTCTCCTTTAGTTGGACCATGGAAAACCTTCAAGAAGAGTAATTTCATGTAATATTTCCAAGATCCCCTACTTTGGATTAACAAGAGAATTTCTAATCCTTATTCCAAAAATATGAATGAATCTCTGAGTGTGAGAGCCAAACATCACCACATTCATTGTCTCTCTCACTCCCTCCATTCCTCCCTCCCTCTCTCCCTTTTCCTCCTCCCCTCCCCCTCCTCTCTTCTACTCCCCTATCCTCTCCTCACTACTATCTCTTTCTTTCTTTTTGAAATGGACTGTCTTTCTGTGTACCTTAAGCTGACATCAGTCATGGAAATTATAACCTCAAACCACTCCCCACTTTACCAAGACAATTATTTATTTATTGTTTGTTTGTTTGTTTAGGTTTCTTCAAGACAGGGTTTCTATGTGTATCTTTGGCTGTCCTGGAACTTGCTCTGTAAACCAGGCTGGCCTTGAACTCACAGAGATCTACCTACCTCTACCTCCCAAGTGCTGGGGTTAAAGGTGTGTGCCACCATCACCCAGCTATTATCAAGACCTTTGAAAGCTCTTCAGGTGATTTCAATTTATAGACAAGTTTTGAAATCAGTGTGAGAAGGGGATAGGAGTGAGGGAAGAAGGGAAGGAAGAAAGAAAATCAGGAAGGGAGGGAGGAAAGGTCATTCTCTGGGGTGTTGTGAAACCCGGGTCACTTGTGTGTGCACATGTATGCAGCTACTACTATGCACCACCGGAACTTGTTTATGCCTGAGTCTTTACTTGATGGAAAACTTCAAACATTGTTTACAAGTCATTTTCCTTTGACCAACCAACTAGTTCAATGACTAATATCACATAGACAATAAAAGCTTCTTACTACGTAGGTGGTTGAAATGGATTGCCACAGTTACTTAGTATTATTGTTCTTAGTTGGGAATTCTTTTTTTTTACAATAAGGTCTTATTATGTACATATGGACCAGAGCAAGTATTGAAAACCACCTTAAAATACACAGGAAAACCCCGTCTCGAGATAAGTAAATGAATAAATAATAAATGACATTCCAAGAAGCTAGCCTGGAACTCACTATGTAGACCAGACTAGCCTTGATCTTTCAGAAATGCACCACTTCATGCTTCTGCCTCCTGAGTCCTGGGATTAAAAGGTACCTCTTGGATTGCCACAAGTTCTTTCCCTTTTCTTCTGCATTACCCTACTATACTTCTGCCTACAGGATACAACACCGGGAGATCTTGTCACATGAACCTGCAGCTCATGGAGAGCAGAAGAGGGCACCTGAATGGAAGTCCTAGAGGTGGAGTTACAGATGATTGTAAGCTACTATGTAGGTGCTGGGATGATGGAGGAAGGTCATTAGTTAAAAAATAAAGAAACTGCTTGGCCCTCATAGGTTAGAGCATAGGTGGGTGGAGTAAACAGAACAGAATGCTGGGAGGAAGAGGAAGTGAGCTCAGACTCGATAGCTCTCTTCTCCAGGGCAGATGCGATGAAGCCCGACCCAGGATGGACATGGGCTAGAATCTTCCCGGTAAGCGCACCTTGGGGTGCTACACACATTATTAGAAATGGGCTAGTCCAGGTGTAAGAGTTAGCTGAGAAGAGGCTAGATATAATGGGCCAAGCAGTGTTTAAAAGAATACAGTTTGTGTGTTGTTATTTCGGGGCATAAACTAGCCAGGCGACCAGGAGCTGGGGTGGCAGGAACACAGCCTGCAGCTCCCACTACACTGGGATCCAAACCCAGATCCTCTGTAAGAGCAAAAAGTGCTCTTAATCACAAAGCCATCTTTCCAGCCCCGAATTTTTGCAGATTTTTAAAAACACTCTTTGAATTCCTATGTGTTTTTTATATCTCCCAATACTTTCCTTTATACACCTTTTAGGTTAACAGAGAATATGGTTGTTCTTAGCAGAGAAAATGTAATTTCATTGTTAAGTACTTGTTACATCTATGTGTATAAGCCTAAATTATTATTATTAGAAACTAAAGAAAGATACATAGCTTTATGTTAACGTAGCATGCATTCACAGCCAGACTTGGCTGTAAAAGGAAACTGCTCTTTTGTTTCCCCATTGCCCAGACCTGAATTATCATACAGAAACTATATTAATTACAGCACTGTTAAGCCAATGACTCAGGCATATTTCTATCTAACTCTTACATCTTGAATAAACCCATTTCTATTAACCTGTATATTGCCACGAGCCTATGGCTTACTAGAAAGGTTTCAGGTCCTTCTCTTTTGGCAGCTAAATTTCTCTGTCAATTCTAAAGTTTTGGAAATTACTTCTGGTTTCCATTCTGAGGTCAACACATCATTGAAATACACCGGCTGATTTAATTCAGAAGTTTTGCTATTATCCAGTGTCCGTCTGCTGCCATTGTTCCTTTCTCATTAACATTAAGAAAATTCAAGGTTGATAAAACACACTCCATTCTCACTCCACAGGAACAACTTAAATCCTGAGCCACCGATAACTTAATGTGCTTAGTGTAGGGCAACTCATGCCATGCTCAAGTCCCTCTCTGCTACAGAGAACTAACTCTTCTCGATGAACTTTGCTTACTTGTCTCTTTGATGTTCTTGCTCATCATCCTTCATAATGGTGAGATAACAATGCAGGAAAACAGCAACAATGCAACCCCAACAAATAGTAACAACCAGGGTCTGCATTCGCTTCTATGAAAGATGCAGATACCCTAAAGGCTGGGATGCCAGAGTTTTGCCCTTCCATTTGTCCATAGGATATGATGAGTACAGCTGTCTTACAAAACCAAATATGGTCCTCCATATACTTACTGACTATTGTTACTGGTAGCAACCCTGGGAAAACATGTGACACTATTAAAAATCCCATTGGATGATGATCCTCTGATTCTTTTGTCTCCCTTATCCCAGGCAGATAGAAACTTTTCATCCCCTGGAGGGTAAGTACTTGTGACCTTGTTCAGCTATGAAAAAGTTATGGAAAAATTTCAAACTCTACATTTATTATAATTAAGGGGTCAAAGCCTCAGACGGATAAACTGAGGCAGGATAGAGAGACAGGGAAATGTGATATCATGGAGATAAAAGACTGGGAGAGGGAGGAGGCTCTGTTCCAGAGATCTGATCTCTTTTTTTTTTTTAACTAAAAATAGATTTTCATACTTGGGAGGCAGAGGCAGGCGGATCTCTGTGAGTTCGAGACCAGCCTGGTCTACAAGAGCTAGTTCCAGGACAGGCTCCAAAACCACAGAGAAACCCTGTTTCGAAAAAAAACAAAAAAAATATATTTTCATACAATATATTCTGATCACAGTTTCTCCTTCTTATTTACTCCCAGGTCCTCCCCACCTCTCTACCCATCGAACTCCACATCTTCATTCTCTCTCTAGAAAATAAACAAGCAATTAAATATCAAACCAGAATAGAACAATAAAACAAAAGGAAAAGAAAAAGTACAAGAAACAAATACACATGCACACCCAGTAAAAACACAAAATTGGAAACCATAATTTATAACCAAAAGAAAAGTAAGAAATCCCAGACAAAGCATAATAGTAAATAGTACCAAAAAAAAATATCTGAAAATATCATTAAGTTTGTCTTGAGTTGAGCATCTACAGCCGGGCATGGGGTCTGGCCTTGAGTACCCAGGGACACTTCATTGGAGGAAGCTATTTTCCTTTGTCAGCAATTGTCAACAGAAACAACTTCTTGGTTTAGGGTTGGGGGATCGTGTCCTCCTCCCTGTCTCAGACAGACTCCATCTGTCTTGTACCTGTACATTTCCTGTACATGCCACCATAGTCTCTGTGAGCTCCTGTGTGCATCAGTCCTACAGGGTCTGAAAGACAGTTTCCATGGTGTAATCCATCTTCACTGGCTCTTAAAATCTTTCCACATCCTCCTCTGCACAGTTCCCTGAGCCCTGCAAGGAGGAGTTTGATGGAGACATCCCATTCAGTACTAGGCACTCCAAGGTCTCTCACTCTATGCATGTTGTCCAGTTGTGAGTCTCTGTATTTGTTCCCATCTACTACAGGTGGAAAATCCTCTGATTATTGCTGAGCAATGCACTGATACGTGGTTACAGAAGAATGTCCTTAGGTGTCGTTATATTGCTGTATTTCTTTAGCAGAATAATAGTTTTTGGTTTTGCCCTAGATCCATGGCCTATCTAGTTCCAGGTTCTTAGCCACCTGAGCAGTGTTGGGGTTGCGTCTCATAGAGTGGGCCTAAGTCTGACCAGGTTGGGGTTAGTCACTCCCACAATATTCCTGTCACTCTGCACCAGTGTGTCATGTAGGCAGGTCACCGTTGTAGACTGAGAGCTTATAGCTGGATTGGTGTTTACCACCTTCCAGTATTTGACCACTGTTTAGTGGAGTTGACAACCCTAGTTGGGCGTCAGCTCAATTTCTTCATGTTCAAAGAGATATGTAGGTGTTGTCATGAGTAACCTTTTCAAACTTATTCATGAAATATTTATTTAAATAGCATATTTATGGCTGGGAATACAGCTCAGCCGAGGAGTGCTAGATTGGTATGGATGAAGCTCTGTGTTTCAAACACACAGCACCAAGTGAAACATGGCATAGAAGCTGGCAGATTCTTATAATCCTAGTACTATTTGGAGGTCATCCTTTGCTACATTATGAATTGGAAGAGAGCCTACAGAAGACCCTGTCTAAATAACTAAATGAAATATCACATTTATCTAGGAATGTACCTCAGTAGTAAAATATTTGCCAGAAATACTCAAGAACCTGGGTTTGATGTTTAGTAAAAAATAATAATAATAATAATAAATGAATGAATTAAATGACATATACTGGGAAGTAAATAAGTACAGTAGACACAAATGCTGAAGATTTTATATTGGAAAACTGTTGTAGGAGGCCATTTGTTTGTTCCCAGCTGCCAGCTGCTCAGCTCTGAAATAATCACACAGAAGTCATATTATTTGCAATACTGCTTGTCCAATAGCTTAAGTGTATTTATGGCTAACTCTTACATCTTAATTTAGCTAATTTCTATTAACCCGTGTATTGCTATGAGACTGTGTCTCCAGTGTGGGCTACATGGCTTCTCACTTACTCCACCTCCTTTCTCCCAGCATTCAGTTTAGTTTTGCCCACCTAGCTCTACTCTTCCCTATCAGGCCAAGCCAGTTTTGTTATTCATTAACCCATAAGAGCAACACATAGACAGAAGGACTTCCCACATCAGGAAATTTGATTTCTAAAAAGTAGCAAGTTATTATTTTCAGAAATAAAACCACATGTGTAAATGGAAAGGTATCAGAAGTTAAGACCATTGGCTGCTATTCCAGAGGACCTGGGTTCAATTCCAAGTGCTCACATGAGAGCTAACAACCATCTATATCTCCAGTCCCAAGGGCATCTGACATCTTCTTCTGGCCTTTGAAAGGGCACTGTATACTGGTAACTCACAGACATACATGAAGGCAAAGTACCATACATATAAAATAAAAATAAGTAAATCTTAAAACACACCCACTAAGCCTAGAAGAACACAATCTCATTCACTTTGAAAGACTGGCATGCATGCCATGCAAAAGTAGCATTCTTAGCTGGAAGCTGTGTGTGTGTGTGTGTGTGTGTGTGTGTGTGTGTGTGTGTGTGTGTGTGTGATTGCTGTGAGTGCTGGTGCCAGGACTTTCTTTAAAGCTCCAGTCATATTCAGTTAGCTTAGCTAGACACAACCATACCAACCACTCTCTCCCTCTCCATGATTAATCTCTGCTGCTATGCATCAAAGATTATTTTTCTGCTATCATCTTGGTAACCATTGTGCAAGCAAAGGCTGGACTTTTCCACCTAAGAAGTGACCTTACTTTGAGAACTGTGACAGACATCTTTCACTACCTAGACTTCTCATCTCCATGCATATATACATGTGTATGTGTATGAATGTGTGTATGTATGTATATATGTGTATATTTAATTTAAAAATAAGTTTCTAGCAGATAGGTTGTTCTCCAGCCAGGAATATGTTCAAGTTTCACCTATAGCAGAGATGAGGTGTAGACAAAGAGATTTGGTCAATTTGGACTGATGAATTCAACACTTGAAAGGAAAACAAAACACATTTAACAGTAAAAAAAAAATAACTTTTTTGAAACCCTTTTTATACAAAGTCACCAGCATTGTAACTTTTGTAAGCCTGGTAGAATCCACTAGCTCTCATCAGTACTAAGAACTCCTTTTTTTTTTTTTTTTTGTCCTGGGGAGAGCACTCTTCTTATAATACCTTCTGTTGCATTGGTTTTTTTTTTTTTTTTGAAATGGAAATTGTGATATTTCCTGGACTGGCCTCAAACTCCTGAACTCAAGGGATCCTCCTGTCTCAGGTTTCCACGTGCACAGATTTCGCACATGCATGCAGTACTACACAGAACTGGAAACTATTTTTTTTAGGAAAAAATTTACTGAGACATTTCCTTTTATAGTAAGGATACCTGTTGTATATCTGTAAATGTTGTTCATAAATTTAGTTTAATCTTGATAAGTACAAATTCGTGGAAGTAGTAGATGAACATCTGGTTGGAGGACAAAAATTTGCTAAGTGCCAAATAGTTGAAAACCCATCAAGCCCACATAGACATAAACAGATACACACAAATACACCGAAGGGCAAAAGGTTGGTTTATATTCTGAAGAACAAATGGAGAAAAGATTATGCAGTAAAATGCCCAGTTTGAACATCTACGCTTGCATGGAAATACTAATTTATATGCTCTGCATTGGTTAAATATTTAGAATCAGATATATTTAGGAACCCACACTTTTATATACCAAAGTAAATAATGAAAACAGAGGTTTCTACTGAGTCATTTGTTTCTATTTGCTTAAAAACTATGGATGAATGTTTCTGTCCATGATTGAACAAACTTATCTATCTTTATTTGGGTATGGTGGTAAAAATAAGTGGAAAAGACTATAAAGCCAATTTGTTTATAATTCTGCATCTACTACCTAATATTAATTAGGGAGAATATTTGACAGATTCCTTGTGTTTTTTAAAAAGATTTATTTTGTTTTCATTAGTGTGCGTGTGTGTGTCTGTCTGTCTGTCTGTCAGTCACAGGTGTGTTAGATGCCCTCAGAGGCCAAAAGAAAGTATCAGATTCTGATGGAGCTGTAGTTACAGATGGTTATGAGCAGCTTAGGGCATGGAATTGGGGTCTCTGGAAGAAAAACAAATGCTCTTCACCACTGAGTTATCTCTCCAATTCCAGAGATTTTATGAGCTTGAGTATGAATGGCCCTAAGTCCTCATATATTTGAATGTCTAGGGAATGGCACAGTTTGAAACGATTAGAAGGTGTGACCTTGCTGGAGGAAGTGTGTCTCTAGGGAAGAACTTTGGGGTTTCAACAGCCCAAGCCAGTTCCAGTGTCTCTCTCTTCCTGCTGCCTTCAAATCCAGACACAGAACTCCAGGCTGCCTGTGTGCCACAAGACTCCCCACCATGATGATAATGGACTAAAACTCTAAAACTGTAAGTGAGCCCCAATTAAATTTTTTCTTTATAAAATTTGCAGTGGTCATGTGTCTCTTAATAGCAATAAAACACCGGCTAAGATACTTTGCATTTTAAAAATCACCTATTGAAATAATATTAATAAAACCCTGTAGGATTGATATTGTTTTTCTCTGCTTGCTAGAGATGAGCTAAACAATGCTCAAGGTTTTAATGACTTTCTTAATTGATCTTTGTATCTATTATGGATATGCTGTTTGACATCTGGAAAATGATGGTAATACGTTTTAATTTTTCTGCTTTAACAGACACAACAGACTTTCTCATTAAAGCCTGACCACTCTCTGTGACTGCCAATACTCTCCCTGATAAAATACCTTGAGAGGAGCAATGTATTTTTTCAAAATGTTCAGGAAGTCTTGAAATGTTTGGAAAGCACTGGCTAGCTTAGCTTTCTCACAAAGCAGCAATTATTGTGGCTACTCCTAAATTTCAGCCCAGATAATTCCAGCAGCTGAAAACAGGGCTCGTTCGCACTTACTGCCAGTGGGTCCTTTGGATCTCAAACTTACATAGAGCTGGCAGTATTTCTTCACAAAGTGGATTTTAATAAGTGTTGGTTCCTAACATCATGGTGGTGGTTAATGTTAATAAACTTCCTACAAGAGAAGTGGAAGTGGAAAGTTTTATTTATTAAACCTTTTATCACTCTACTTGGTCAATGGACCTAGTTCCCTGAGGCATATACTCCCTAAATGTTTAGCAGTTAATGAATATAAATAGCAGCAAGTCAGTAATTCTCAAAACCATAATTGTTCTCTCCTGAATGCTCATCTAATGGAAAAAAAATAAAAATAAATGACGTAGCAAAAAAACTACTTATTAACTAAGGCCAAAATTGAGCTTCAAAGTCTTGCCAATGTGTACAATCCTAGAATATTATACATATATTTGATTAATCTATTAATAGCCAGTGGATTTTTATCTGGATTGATTGTCATTACTTTCTACTTTTTTCAAGTAAAATTTCCCATTTTAAGTATGCAGGTTTTAGAGGACATAGTGATACATGCCTGCAATCCCAACATTTGGGGAGATAGAAGTAGGGGGACTCAGAGTCCAAGGTTACTTTATCAGATGGACTACATGAGATATTTCCTCTCTGTTTCTCTCTCTCTCTCTCTCTCTCTCTCTCTCTCTCTCATACACACACACACACACACACACACACACAAACCATGTGTTACAAGGTCTCTTCAGTCTTATCTGGTTTATCAAGTTCCTTGTTTGCAATAGCCTTGACTAATTTGAAAGGTCCTGGTCTTCAGTAGAGCTCTTCTTCAGTACCAAGATCAAAAGGCCAAGAACTTAAAAAAAAAAAAAAAAAAGCAAGCACATATAGAAAAAGCACCCTGAGCATACTAGGTGATACTGGCAAAGTAAGCCTGGAGATGGGGAAAGAGAAAAAGGAGAAACAAACATAGTTTATACCAGAGCACCAACACAGTCGACTGAAGTCTTCTATTTTCACCTCCATCCCCTTTCCTGGATGGCCACTCATTCTGCCCTTGCAGACTGGAAGCAATCTCTTGTTTTCCTAAAGCATTTTTCTTTTGTTCTTGTTATGTAGAGATCTATATCTGATTTCTATACTTATGTATGTGCCTCATCTCTGACCGTGTTTTAATGTCTTTGAATCCCTTAGATGCTCAATAAATTTTTGAATAAACCAAAAAAAAAAAAAAGGCAATGGTTAAACATTTTATTATGTGCTCCATTCTGGGTTTCTCAAATCCTTTTTGTCCTTTAAATAGGGATGGTGGGTTTGAGGAAAAAAACCCCAAAGGCAACGCACTTATCATCCTGTACGATTAGAAATATGTCACCAGTGAAACTAACACTGACCGTTTGCTTAAAATTGGTGCTTGCAAGTCATCTGCCCCACCCCATGCCCTAGAGTAACCTTTCGGCCTTCCCATACTCTTGAAAATCCTCCCCAGAACAGCTTGCCTAAATTTCCTGTAGCAGGGATTGGCAGTAGAAAACAAGTTACCAAATTTTGTCTCAAGTTATGAAGTTATTTCTCAAGCTCATTTCCTCTAATCTGGCAGGCCATTTCTTTATTCGCAACCAACAATATAGAGGAACAATTTGACTCAAGAGAAGGGTAAGACCAAAAAGGAAAGGGTGTAGACAGGTTAGGTATTTATCTATTATTCACCTTTAGCTTGTTTGTTTTCAGTTGAGTTTCATGAACCCCAGGATGGCCTCAAACTCATAGTGATCCTCCTGCCCTAGCCTCCTCAGCACTGTGACCATGTTCGTGAGCCACCACTCCTAACTAAGCTCAAGATTTTGAAGATGTTTTTGGTAAGCATAGTGACTCAGGCCTCTCATCTTAGCACTCAGAAATCTGAAATCAGGAGACTGTAACTTCAGAGTCAGCCTGTGACAGTTCGCAGGTTAGCCCTGTTCCAGGAATAAAGAAGTAAAATAGAAGACACAATGAAATTAAGGAGATACTTGGAGTGAGACAGAGGAAAAAGTAAGCAACAGATGATGTAAATTAAAACTCTGTAAAAAGTTTTCTTTAAATTTTAGTGACTGTAAAAAGCTATTACTTACTTTCCAGTATTTCATTTTATTCACTTTTACTTTTTAAAAGTGTGTATGAGTGTTTTGCCTACATGTGTATGGGTACCACTTGTGTGCTTGGTGGCCTCTAAGGAAAGTGGAGAGTGTCAACTCCCCTGAAACCAAAGTTATAGATGGTTGTGAGCCTCTCTGTGTATTCAGGGAACAGATCCTGTGCAAGAGCAGCCAGTCCTATCAACCACTGAGCTATCTCTTCGTCCCCCTTTCATGTCATTCTGGAAACTACATCACATTTTGGAAGGATGTACGTGTTGGCATATTCAGTCAGTACGATAGATAAATAACCAGACCAGCTCAAGAACAACAGATATAATTTAATAATTGAAAAAGGGGGAAACTCATGCTACAGGAGTGGGAGGTCCAAAATCCAAAATGGTCCAGTGAGCACCACGTAGAGAGAGCTCGCGCCTACCTACCCCGGTTTTTCTACCTGGGCTCCAGGCGGCCACACCCTAACCAGATGTGATTGGTTGAGCTTCCCCATCAGAAGAAATAATGACATCTATAAACTTCCATTTTGCATATCACTTGAGCTTGTATTCATTTGTTTCCTTGTCTATTCAGTTCATACTGATTGAACATGCAGGCATTTTCCTGGGCACATGAAATAAATGAGTCTTGTTTGGTGCATTCCTTTACCTAGGTAAGCCATCTTGCTGGGCCTGAAGATACTTTTTTAAGGAGTTCTATTTTGTAATTGGTATAATAGTGGCTTGTTACTTACAGGAAATTAACTTCTTACATAAAAGCTCAAAAGCAGAGATTTACTCTCATCTATAGAGAAGCTAAAGAGAGGTACAGAGATGAATGGACCCATGGGTAAGAGTTGGGTAGAGATGGATTGTAGAGATGGACCCAGGGGTAAGAAACAGGTAGAGATGGGCTATAGGGGTAGACCCAGGCTTAAGAGATGTGTGGATAAGGGTTATAGAGATGGATCTTTGGATAAGAGCACTTGCTCCACAATCCATGAGTTCAAATCTCAACATGCATGGAAAACCCTGGGTGTGGCCACACATGCCTGTGATTCCAGTGTTATGAGGATTCGAAACAGAAGGATCACTGGGATTTGTTAGTCACTAACCTAGCTCCAGGGTCAGTGGTGACTCTATCGCAAAGAAATAAGGTAAAGAATGATACAGCAGAATATCCAGATGGTTACCCACCCACACATGAGCATACACCACACACAAACACAGTATATACAACACACTCATATACACAGAGAAAATTTAACTAGACTTAATAAGGTCTGTTAACAAATGTTAACTTTACATTAGTAATATTGCCACTTACTTGAATCAAAAATAAAGTGACCCAGACTGGTAAAATGGTTTATCTGGTAAAGACATTTGCTACTGAACCAGATGATCTAAGTTCTGGTACCTCAGAACCCACAGGGTGGAAGAAGAGAATCAACTCATATGAATAGTCCTGTGACCTCCGTATGTGTGCTGTAGCACATGTGTAAACATAAATGTATACAATATAAATAAATAAAATGTAATAAAGTAATTGTGGTGGTTTGAATGAAAATGGCCCCCGGGCTGCAGAGATGGTTCAGCAGTTAAGAGCATTGGCTATTCTTCCAGAGGTCTTGAGTTCAATTCCCAGCGACTGCATGATAGTTTGCAACCATCTATGGTGGGATCTGATACCCCACATACATGTACACAGAGCAGTCGTGTATGTAAATAAATAATTCTTTAAAAAAGAAAAAATGTCCCCCATAAGCTCTTAGGGAGTGGCACTATTAGGAGGTGTGGTCTTGTTGGAGGAAGCGTCTCACTGGTGGCAGGCTTTAAGGTTTCAGATGCTCCCAGTGTCATTCTCTCTTCCTGCTGCCTGATAGAGAACTCTTGGCTCCTTCTCTGTCACCATATCTGCCTGTGTGCTACCACATTTCCTGCCATGATGACAATGGACTAAACATCTGAACTGTAAGCCAGCACCAATTAAATGTTTTCTTTATAAAAGTTGTCAGGGTCTTGGTGTCTCTTCACAGTAACAGAGACACTAAGACGGTGACTTATGATTATTTAACCATGTAATTATCAGTTGTTTTATTGTATAATTACTAACATACTCAATGTTATCTTACAATGATTTTTCAAATCATTTCACTAAAAAGGAAATATGAAAATTATGCATTTATTAGAAATAATCAAGCAATCAGACTTTGATTTTAACAAAAGATCTCGGTATTCCCCATACAATTTCTGCAGATGTAGAGAACTGAGCTATGCACATCCCCTTGAAAAGTTTAGGGAAACTGCAAGTTATCCATTGATACAGTCCCATTGGAGTGGGTATAGCTGACTAAGGCAACTTGCCACTAATTTGCTTAGCTGGCTTTGGGCTGTTCTTTGCCCTCAGGAAACTGGCACACCTAGATATTCCACTAGGAAGGCATTTATTTTGGAGTGTTCCGACAAGCTGCTCTGAATCGGAAGCAACCAAATGAGGCAAAAACTGAAGTTTTGTCATCGATGGGTGAGTCACAGATACTTGTTAGACCTGGCTACTCCCTGATATTATCCACCCTTTCTGTGAGAGAGAAAGAGTGTGTGCGTGTGTGTGTGCGTGTGCGTGTGTGTGTGTGTGTGTGTGTGTGTGTGTTTAACCTGGCACAAATGATAGACGATTCAATTAAATTCTGTTTGGTAAATATCGTCCCTACTCTGCTACCCTTTGCCAGATATTATGCAAGAGACAACAGCAATCAAACTCCAACTGATCCTTAAGGCATATATAATTTAGAGTCAGGTAGGTAGAAAAATTATTTCAAAACAAGAGGATGAACATAAAATGATAGGTTTTACCTTAGGAATCTTGACAGCTTCTCACTCCAGCACTGTGTAATTGAGACAGCAGTCAGAAGGAAGCAGATCCTAAGCTCTGCCCCTAAAGTCAATCGATTTTACGCAGCATATAACACCAGTGTTTTCTTTCCCCAGGGCTAGGTCAGTCAGTGCTTAATCTTCAAACCCCTGAGTGATCAGCCCTCCCAGCATTGCTGGCAAACACATCTCCTGGGTTTTCTCTCCATGTATGTCACCCAGTTTCATTTGCTAGAAGGTACAGTGATGTATTGAGGGCCCCGTCTTTGAATTGTTTACTGTTTTTTTCAACCCTCCATCCTTAATCTTGCATTCAGTTTCATGGTCTTCTTTCTGACCCATATGTTATTTTCCCAACTGTATCTCTGGCCCAGTCTCTATACATCCAGAACTATCCATTAAAGGCATATTCAACCCCCCAATTCAAGTACTAGTAGACATTGCAAATTCTGCATATTCAAAAGTAAACTCTGGCCAGGTATCATGGTTCGTCATATAATCCCAGCACTTGGAAGAAGGAAGTAGGAGAATGATGAGTTCCAGGACATCTTTGACTTTGTAGACTGTGTCTCAACCTTCTAGCCCCACAAAAGTAAAGTTCTTATAGTCAAGAGTAATATCTGTCTCTATGTATATTTTTTTCAATCTCTGTTCACAAGGTAACTCCATATGTCAGGTTACTCGGGACCAAAAGAAAAAAAAAGAAAAAAAAACTTTTATGTTGATGTAATATTTGACTCTTCTCGACACCCTTCATCTCACATAAATTCATTAATAGATCATAGATCATATGACTCTTCTTTTACTATATATCCACATTGGAGTTCCTAACACCATCACTAGTTACCAGGGCCACTTTTTCCTTTCTCTCCTCCTCCTTTACCTCCTCCTCTTCTTTCTTTCTCTTCCTTTCCCTCTTTCTCTTCCTCTTCTTTCTTCTGAGACAAAGTCTTACTGTAGTCCTGGCTGGCCTGGAATTCCCTGTAGACCATGCTGGCCTTATTCACAAAGTTCCTGCCTCCGTTTTTTGATACTGGGCTTAAAGATTTGCTCCACTACACACAAGCAGAGGCATTTTACAGCTCATCTGCATTATTCTGATGGCTTCTTAACTTGCCTACTCTCTTCTGTCCTTCTCACTCTCTTTGGCTGACAGATCACATGCTTGATGATCTGTGTCCCATTGCTATGGCTTCCTATTTCACCAGGAAAAAAGCACAAAGACTAGGAGAGCTTATATGTCCCCATCTTGTGCCTCAACATAAGCTCTTTCCACACTGTCTCCTTTGTTCACTCTTTCAGTTAGCATGGTCTCTAGGATGCTATTCAAACTTGACAATATCAAGAATTTGGTTTGGTTTTGGGTGGGTGAAGGAGAGAAGATGCCTAAATTTGTAACTTGGGCCAATGGTGGAACATTCATTAAAAAGGAACACAGATGACAATTTGCTTTGAAGTCAACAGGACAAGAGCCAATAAACATAGTCATGAAAGTGTTAAATTAAGTAGTCTCTGACACATTTATGCAACAACCAATTGACCTGAATGTGGAGCTCAGAAGGATGTCTCTGCTGTGCATTTGCACCAATGAACCATCACTGCTTAGTAACAGAGCTATGGAACAAGAGATAGAGGCGTACATCACTCCGTAGCATATCTATGAACCTCTTAAGAACCAAGAGATAGACAACATTCTTCCTCTGTGGTCACTGCCTTCAGGACTTCAACCAATCACACATGACAGTCTTGGAAAGCCAGGACTTGAGCATCAGATTCCAGAATCATGCTGTAAATCACTGCCCTACTGTCTCCCCTTTACCCTAGAAATAGGTCTGAGTTTTAGACATCAGTTCTTCATACAACTCCTTCAAAGGTCAAGGGCAGTTCCCAAAAAGTGTTTTCCCTGTGACTGGTCATAATCCTCTCCCAAATCAATCTCCTGAATTGTTCTTTGTCTTTGATGGATGAATCAATGATGCTGGCATGACTAAACTTAACCTGGAAAGAGTGAGTGTTCACTATGACAATAAAAGTGGAATAACTTCCCTTATATATGATATCAATTAATATTTGAAAAGAAAAAGTCTGGATTTTACTTTAAAAGACCTTGCTTAGGTTAAGCTCTTGTGTAAAAACCAAGTATCCATATCTCTGTAGTTTTTGCAAGACTGGCCTTAAACTCATTATGTAGCCCAGCCTGGCTTCTAACTCATGATCATCCTTTTGCCTTAGCCTCCCAAGCATAAAGATTACAGGTAAGACCAACCTAACACATCTGAGGTGATGGTTCCACTCTGGAAACCTCAAGAAGACTATGCGTCAGAATGAAGGGGTGACATAAAGTGTAACCTTTTGTCATAAGAATAAATAGGATATTGTTTAGTTTAGATGGTAAACAAACCCGGGGGGCTGTTGGTAATAGTTACTGGAGCACTGCTCTGCTTAGGCTATTTCAAGAGAAGAGGACAGAAGACCAACAACACAATTCTGTGCACTGGAGCCGAAAAGAAACAAAAGCAGAAGATAAATGGGACAGGGAATGGAATGCTCTTCTGTTACATGAGAAACTGCCTTGAGTGTCTGTAGCTGTAGATAGATGGGAGACGGAAGTGAGCTTCCTGCAAAGGCAGAGAGGCAGGAACTCAAGAACACTGAAAACATTGGGTAGTTACCTATTCTAGTGATATGAGGAAAACTTATGATTAAGAAAACTTATAAATATGCTAGTAGTTTGAGTTGGCTTGTATCGAATGACTACCTGAGAGCAGGCAGAAGCTGTCAAGGTGGCAGGGCATTTCCCACACTTGGTCCAAAAATCAATAACCTGAAAGCTTAATACTACTCATAAACCTCTCCAGAATGTGGGTGTGGTGGTGCATATTGTAGTCCCAACAATGAAGATGAACAAACCTAGAACTCCAAGCTAACCAGATGACTGTGATACACGCCCCTCCCGAAAATGCCTTGAGTTCTTGCAATGTTGACCCTAAGTGAATGCAGCGACTCAGATATCAGTGGCTGTTTTATCACAGATTTATTCTGTAGACATATTTATGTATCACTTAATGTGAAGATAAGCTTGTTAGGGGAGGGTACATACCTGAGACCCCAGCACTTCTGAGGCTGATGCAGGAAGATCACACAGGAGTTGGAAGTCAGAGAGGTCTAGGCAGTGAATGAAAAGCCAATGCTGTATACAAGACCTTGTCTCAAACAAAAGAAAAAAAGAAAAACAAAACAAGTTGAAAAAGTAAATTTTTTCTTTTAAATATGTTACATCATTTCCTTAAATTCTTTAAGTACAGAATTTTCTCCTGCACAATATAGGATTTACTGTGTGAACAACAGGTGGCCAGTAGTGTCAAACAATAGATGACAACTGTTCCCTAATGATTCTAAGAATTTTTAGAAAAACTTAGGAGACTTCCATATTAAGGTGAGTATTTTAAAGCTAATTTTCATATGCAATAAATAAATCGTTCTGTCCAATTGTCATAACACCTATTTTTTAAAGGAGGTTCACATTCTAGACAAAAGTGGACATCTAATGTGGGCTTCCCCTCTGTATGCTATGAATATGTTTTATTACCATTGGTTAATAAAGAAGCTGCTTTGGCCTATGGCAGAGCAGAATATAGCTAAGTGGGAAAACTAAACTAAATGCAGGGGGAAAGAAGGTAGAGTCAGGCAGATGCCATGTAGCCACCCAAGTGGTAACAAACCATGAGTCTTGTGGTAAAATATAAAATAATATAAATAGGTTAATGTAAGATGTAAGAGCTAGCTAGGAATATGCCCGAGCCATTGGCCAAACAGTGTTGTAATTAATGTACTTTTGTGCAATTATTCAGGTCTAGGCGACTGGAGACAAAAACTCAGTCTCCATTTACAGGCGTCCCAACTAGAGAAGGGTTCTGTCGGATGGATCACCCAGCTGCAACACATTGCTGTGAATCACCTTGGGGTGGCCATCTAAGTCATCAGTGACCTAAAGTCACGTTACGCCTAGGTAGAACAACAGTGTCTAAGCAACTAGAGAGGTGAGGTGAGAGTGGATGGTAGAGAAACAGCAAAAGTGAAGCTTCTGTCTATTTAAGACAAGTCATGACCCATAAAAGGTCCCTGGGAAATTCACTGAAGCAGACCCTGTTATATCTTGAACTGAGACTCCAGTCAAAGGGCTTGTTGTTGTGTTTAATTACCAGGCATGCCCCTTCCAATTCTAGAATCAGTAGGAATTCTAAAAATCTATTCTTTCTTTTTCTTTACTCATGCTTCACTGATTCAACAGTTGCTTACTGAATGCCAATTCCATACCTGGAGCCAAGAATTCAGATGGATGTGAGCATCTTTGTTCAAGTACTTTATAGCCTGGCATGACACTTTATACTTCAGTGTGAGTGACTTTAATTGGATGGCATCCATCAAATTAATCATTGCTACTCAAAAGATTCATTCCTCTGAGTTTGTGTAATTAATAAAAGCCTCCCAATTTTCTGTTCTTTTCACTTTTCTATAGAAATCAGTTTTAAAAAGGCAAATGTAAAACACTTGTTTTAGTACAGAGGTCTTCTTCCAATATTTACATAATTAAGTAGACATGACATTACTATTTTATAAAAGAAATACATAGACACAGCGGCACACACCGGTAATCCCACCACTCAGAAGCAGAGGCATTGCAGGGTGAAGGCCAACCTAGGTCACACTGCAAGATCATGCTGGAAGAGCACAAAGAGAGAGAGAAGGAGGGTGAGAAGGGAGGAGAGAATGAAGGAAAAGCAGACAGACAAGGGCATACACCAATGGAGACAGTACTCATCAACTGCTTCAGATATGCAGCAAATATCATTGTAAA
Source organism: Chionomys nivalis (assembly GCF_950005125.1). Lineage (NCBI taxonomy): Eukaryota > Metazoa > Chordata > Mammalia > Rodentia > Cricetidae > Chionomys > Chionomys nivalis. The sequence continues at coordinate 70,800,088 of NC_080090.1, read as the reverse complement.
TAAGATCCATGACCAACAGAAAAATATGCAAAAAACACTAAATGAATGATCTTAGGCAGATTCAAGAATTGAAGAATTATTTCACAACACCTTCGTAGATTGGTTTACCTCTATATTTTTTCCTCTTAAATATGAAGAAAGGTATTTGTGTGCAATAATTAATATACGTCAAATGCACATACTTAACATCTTGTTCTCGAAGCTGAATTAATATGATGGCTAATCTGGTTATCAGTTTGACTACATCTGTAATCAACTATACCTGAGCAGCTGTGCCTGGCTTTGAGGTATTTTCCTGACTGGCACATTTGAAGTTGGAAGACCCACTGAAAACCTGATCCTCACCTTCTTTCTGGTGGCAGTCCACATCAAAGGTCGTGGAAGAAGGAAACTTTGCTTTGGGCCTGCTTGCCTTCACTCTCCCTGGCAGTTTATCTGTTCTGCTTCTGAGCCATTCCTTCACTGCTATTAGAACCCACTTCTTCGGGATTCCAATGGAGCAAGACTAGCTGCTGTTTAAGGAACCTCCAGGACTCCAACAGCAGAGAGGAACAAATGAGACAGCTCCAGTCCTGCGGCTTTTCTGTCAGGAGACAGTCATCATTCGATTAGTTGAACTATAGCCTGCACATAAATCTCTTAAAACACACACACACACACACACACACGGCTCTGTTTTTTTTTTTTTTGTTTTTTTTTGTTTTTTTTTTAGTGAACTCTGACCAATATGATTAACTTGAGGGTTTTTTATACTTCCGAAATTCCAATAACCACTCATACTTTCCATGGTTACCAGTGTCCACAGCTAATTAGCTGTGAGTTCATCACCCGAAGGACAGTCATGTTCCTCCTACCTGAGTTCTCATGAACTTACAGCACAATCGCCTTGTCTTCTTATTTCATTTCCCTCAATCACTTGTTTAAACAACATCACCAAACACACACGCATCAAGGCAGCTATGGGAGAAAGAACAATATAAGCCAGGACAAGGATATTGTGAAATGATTAAGCATTCCATGTTGGCAAGAATAGTATAGAGAGGTCTGGAAGACATGCTTGGGCCAGGAATCAATTATCTAAATACCAAATAATCATATTTTAAATCTAATCAATAGATAAAAAATAATAAATAATAAGAGAAAAAACGCTTACTACCCCAAATTCAACCAAGGAAACATAGCTGGGAATTAAAGACATAAAAAGTCTCTAGTCCAATAAATATAAGCCATACTTCCCACCCCAGCCCACCACTCACTGGTTTTACACCATGCAAACCAGAAATAAAGGGACTGTCAAAAAAAAAAATCATCCAAAATGTGCCATGTTAGGTGTGGTTGGGAGCTTCCAAAATTTCCTCGGCTTGCCAAAAATACATTCATACTCCAATTATTGTAAATCATGCTGTACCTACATGACAAAACTCGTCTCCATGATTCAGTCTATGCATCATGGTAACCCTTGGCATGAACAGTGCTACAATGTGAATAATTTAATATTTCCATCAACACAGGGTATTCTGTACAATGGTGCATCCATGCTGCAGTCTATCATTCAGGCATAGAAAATGATTTAAACTTTTACAGGTTGACTGGGATTAATTTCTACATGGTAAAACAGGCAAAAAATACTCAGAACGAGTTATTTATTTATTTATTTATTTATTTAAGATTTTGGCCTTCTCCCCGCCACCACCTCCCATTTCCCTCCCCCTCTCCCACCAAGTCCCTCTCCCTCATCATCCCTAAGAGTAATCCGGGTTCCCTGCCCTGTGGGAAGTCCAAGGACCACCCTCCTCCATCCAGGTCTAGTAAGGTGAGCATCCAAACTGCCTAGGCTCCCACAAAGCCAGTACGTGCAGTAGGATCAAAAACCCATTATTGAGAGCTTATTATCTGTCAGTGTTTCCCTATGTTAACTCTCGATCCTCATCACACCCTACTCCTGTCCTATTGCTTTTTGAACAGTGGAAAATAAAAAGATAATTCCCAATCAAGGAGTGTGAAAGTGGTTTCTCTTCTCCTCATTGCTGTTTGGTTCGGACTGGGTCTTTTGAAAGAGGGTCTCATGCAAGCCAAATTGGCCTTCAGTTTACTATGTGACCCGATTATCCTTGAGTTCCCAATCCTCCTGCCTCCAGCTCCAAGATGCTAGGATTCCAGCCCAGCACTCCACCACTGGTTTTATATGTTTGTCCAGTCTGGAGTTGACTCTGTTAAAATCCCCGTGGCTCAGCATTACATCTTTTATGTCCCCAAATGCTACCATAGCAGGAAGTAAGTAGCAGATAAGTCAACTGTTTACATCCAAAGCACTATGTGTTTTCAATTACTTGAATGTAAAATGTCTGGTTTCATTGTTGATGTTTGCTTCTATCTAGAATTCTTTCCAAATAAAGGTGGTGAACTTGTCTCTAAAGCAAATAAACAAACAGATAAGGCAATGCAAGAGGTCACAAAGTTCAGTACCAATTCAAGGCCAGAGTAGATACTTTATGACAACTTGTCTCAAAATAAAATGTAAAAAAGGACTGGGTAATATCCCTGTGGAGGAGTACTTGTCTATCATATGTAGAGCCCTAGAGTCTGTCCTCAGAGATTTAAATCCAAATATATATATATATATATATATATATATATATATATATATATATATATATATATATATCGGGCCAGGTGTAGTGTTACATGCCTGTGATTCTAGATCCTACTAGGCTAAAACAGGCATTATGAGTTTAAGGCCAGCCTAGGCTACACAGTAAGTTCCAAACTAGCCTGACATAAATGGCAAGATCCTGTCTGTAGAAAAGTATGTGTGCTACAAATATTGGGTGATGTATTGTATATGTCAAAGCTGAGAGACATCTTGTCATGAGTAGTTCTCATTTTGTAGCCCAGAAGTTCATTTGGAGCCTAGAAGTTCAGCTCCTCATGCCTCAGACTCCCAACTTGGGGGTTACAGGTGGCTGTCACTGAGTTCCAGAGTAAAATTTGATTTTAATCTTCAAATCTTCTCTATCTTTTAAAATTATCTCTATTTTTTGTTATTGCAGTGACCTTAGATTTTCTTTCTATAAATGTACATTGCATATTTACCCTTAAGCCTTTGGAAATTTTTGCTTTATACATTATAAAGCATGTTACTAAGAACATTCAAATTTAATTTGTTTTGGAGTTTGTTTGATAGGACAATTGAGAAAAGCCTCGAATTTTCTGTACAACCAAGAATAAACTTGAACTCCTGAACCTCGCGTCACCATTGAGCAATGGAATTACACGCAAACAGAAACTTAGCTGTCGTAATCATTTCTATTATAAGTAGTACATAATAGATTTTATGTACAATTTTACCCAGTATATTGTTCTCTGTCTTTTATTTGGGATACTTGGTGAAATGACTGATGTAATGGTTAAATGTTAATCTATGTTCTGCTACGTGCCACTTTCTTTCTTCCATCCTACACCTGCTGTTTTTGCTCCATGTCTGCCTTACAAATCCTGCCTTTCTTCTTCCCAGAGTTCTCTCTCTGCCAGGAAGTCCAGGATATGCCTCCTGTCTAGCTATTGGCTGTTCAGTTTTTTCTACATCATTCCCACACAGTATGCATATGTCCATAACACAGAGAGAACATATGGTATGGACATTATAACTTATGTTACTTCACACAGGTAGCATATGTTTCGAAACTTCTTCAATGTTTCCTGCAAACTGAAAGTGAGTTTTTCTCCTACAGTCTAGTCTATTGAGTAATGGGTAAATTACATAAAACAACATTTCCTGGTTAATGTCATCCTAGAATATTCCTTAATTTCTCATCTCTATTCCTGTAAATTCACTATTAATACAGTCTATGTTAATACAGTTTGGACATCAATTACCCAGACCTAGTGTGTCTTCTTTCAATTCTTTCTGGTCTTTGCCACAAAGTTAATTGCCACAATACAGCTTTATATAGGTCTCTAATGCAGAATATTAACCATACATGGTGGGAAAGATTTGCGAATCTCAACACTCATGAGGCTGGCACAGGAGGATCAAGGGAGGGTTTAGTGAAGACCCCACTGGGGCTACATATGGAGTTCCAGGCTATATAGCATGATCTTGTCACCAAAAATAAAACTCCAACAGAACATTTAACAATAATCTACTAATGGACTAGTGATATATCTTAGTTTGTGGGGTACTTGCCAAACTCTGCACTCAGTGTCCAACACAGGAGCATTAATGAGGTGAAGACAGAATAATCAGGAAGTTCAAAGCCATTCTTGACTAGCAAGTTTGAGGAGAGCCTGAGACAGTTTCGAAAAAGGGTGTCAAAAGAAGGGGGAACATGCTAAGAGAAAATAAAAATTTGCCATTTTAATTGAATTTTTAAAGAATGAAGATAGTTGAATTAGTTGGGGGTAGATGAAAGGGCACTGGATAACATCAAACAAATGTCTCAGAGGATGCATTTGTCCAGGGAACAAACTGGAAATTTACATTTGACTCCCCTAAGACTTTTATTACATGGTTTTGTTTGTTTTTTTGGGTTTTTTAATGTCAAGGAAAAGCTAGGGGATAAAATCCCTTTAGTTCTTGGCCAATTGCCCAAGAGATCTGAAATACTAACTCAGGGGAAGGATGCTGAGAAAAGAAGTATTAAAGACAAATTTCCACTTACGGTTGAGGATAATTTAAGTTATTTCTTGTAGTGACTTCTTCAAGGCTTCAAAAGCAATTTCACACCCCTATTAAGCAAAGTATGATGTTGTCCTGCTGTTTTCCCAGCACTCAAGAGGCAGATGCAAGAGTATTGCTGCTAGCTCAAGGCCAGGCTGGTCCCCAGAGTAAATCCCCTGGCATCCAGGAAAATATACCAAGAACCTTGCCTCCAAAAAACTAAAATGATAAGCATTCAATAACCAAGCTCTTTTCATAATCAAAAATCATATAAATAAGCTTGTTTGTGTGTTTGTAGAGACTTGAGAAGTCAGAGATTCCTACCTGGAATTGCTTGAAGTGGTGGAAAGCTCCTATAATCCCAGCATTGAGGAGGCTGAGACAGGAGGATTGCGAAGAGTCTGAGGCTGGGTTAAGGAGTGAGTACCAAACTAGCCTAAACATCTCAAAATCAAGCAAACAAAAAGATTCTTAAATGCAAGAGAGAGAAGACCAATAAACCTTAAGCAAAGTCCTGCTGGAGCTGAGGCAAGGCAGGAAGTGAGACAGAACCCAGTGCTGAAGCAACTCTCCCACAATGAGGAAATCAAGAGTATAATGAGTGAGACTATGGGGATCTGTATTAGTCAGTTACCGCCACATTCACTGCTAATCTGGTTTTGGATTTCTTTTATTGAGACAGAGTTATGAAGGCCCGGGCTGACCTCAAATTCAATTTCTTCCTGTCTCAATCTCCCCCATGCTTCCTGGGATATGATCTATGGTGCCATTCAGAGTGTAAATCTCTAACTTACTCGCCACCATTAACAAATTAAGAAGTAGAAGATGCCAGTAGAATAAATTTATAACTAACATTACTAAAAGCACATGATTTTATTAGTGAAATGATCTTTAAATAAACACATTCTCAAGATCTGGAAATTTCCATTTTACAAGCTTTCACCACATTCAAATAAGGACGGAAAAATACAGATGAGCCTCTTCACTGAGATAATGAATTATCATTCAAAATGTGTACAATTATGTTACTTTCACCCACAGTTGATGCTTGTGAATTACACATTCAACAAAGGGTAACCATTCTGTGTCTATAAGAATAGCACAAAATCTTAAGGATAAAACCTGAAAAACAAATATAAAACAGAGATAGAGCTTGCTCTTGTGGAAAAGTCTAGTGAACGGTGCACCTCCCAGTGAGAGTATTTTCCTAAGTTTAAGCATAAGTCTGCATTGCCTCTCAAAGTTTCAGTATCTTTTACTGACATTAAAAAGGGCAAGGGCTGAGTATGTAGAACAAACCTATAGTCCCAGTACTTGGGAGGTAGAGGCAGGAAGATCAAGAGTTCAAGGTCATCCTCCACTACACAGTAAGGTTGAAGCCAGCCTAGGCTACAAAACAGACTCATAAAGAAGCCACTACTAAATTAAAGAAACAAGACACTTAATACAAAACAGGTTTGTACTAGACCCTTGCCCTCAAAGTATTTTAACTTTTGCACTTTTAACAAACAGGTGAATATGAAATGAGAGCAATAAGTTTATAAGTTAGAATAATTTTATATATAATCTTATACCTTTTTTTCCATGAAATGTCTTGCTTATATCACCCATAGATTGATTTCATTGTTGCTAATCTTCTTGGCACTTGGAAATTCTTTATATACTATGAATACTAATAGTTTTCATCATGTATTCTTCTATATGAGACAAACATTTCTCAAAGGCTAGGTTCTGCTGCTATACATTAAGGAACCCACTGTCACAGGCATATTAGCTAATCCTATTCATATTTGATGGTCAAATCAGCCCCCCAATGTTCTTGTCCTAATTTATGGCATTTGTCTACAAGACTGTCAGTCATACTGTTCTGGAAGTTCTGACAATACTTCCAATCTCCCATTATGTCTACATATCACCCCTGAGAGGAGAGCCTGGCACATGGAGGCTATTCAATAGTTTAGATGAACAAATGAAAGGCTAGATCTGCATTTTCCAATGTTGGGCCACTTTGTCATCATAAATGACAAACACTCCTTCATAGTTACTTGTAATGAATAGTTCTGACACTATAAAGAGAAGCTTAAAATGGACAGGAAGCCTTGTAAGAGATCATTCAAAATGACTACTCTAATGAATATTTAGTGGGATCAGATCAAAGAACAGTTGGGAAAACTAACCTGTAATAAAGTTATAACATCTCCATATGAATTTGCAAGTAAGAATCTGATATATATGAATTCAGCAGTATGCCATTTCAGGAACCTGAACTGATATGGTAGTGCGTGCCTCTGATGCCGGAACTAAGCAGGGTAAAGCTGTTTAGGAGCCTACATATGGGAATGACAGCCTTCTCCAAAGGATAAAAATCAAAACTCCAAAATCAAGAACCTAAGTAACTCAGCCAAGAAATTCACATATTTTCTAGTTCACATTGGATGATTGACAAGCAGGATAAAGGGGTTAGTGTACATTTCAGGTCTTTTGTTGTCAAGTGGAAAGAACATAATAATGCTTAGAGATTTCCTGTTTTATAACTTCATAATAAACAAATTTTCCAGGTAGCCCTTTGTCTTAGAAAGAATAAATGTCATCCTAAAAGAAATATTCTCTGCCAGATACCATGTAACATGCCAGTAAACGTAAAACTGAGAAAGGAGATTTGGGCATTCAAGACCAGCCTGGGCTACAGAGTGGTAGATTATCTCTGAAAAATAGAAAGGAAGACAGACAATCAGACAAAGAGGGAAGGAAGGAAGAAGGAGGGAAATCTTTCCACAATCAGAAAGTCAGCAAACAGATAGATGTGCTGGCCCACATCTGTCATCCTAGCACTCAGCACCGTGAGGCAGGAGAATTTCCACGAGTTTGTGGCAAACCTGAGCTCCAGAGTGAGAACATATCTCCAGCCAACAACAAAACCAACAACGTATGGAATATTTTCTCTATTGATAAGAGGTGTATACCAAGATTTTTACTCACTTTGTTAACTTCCACTTTGGGATATGGAGGCAAGAGGTATATCAAAAATATAAACGAGTTAAAACTGGAGATAGATAGACCAAATGCTAAAACCAGTTCAGTGGAGTAAAGATAGGAAGACATAAACCCAGGTCCTTGGTGTATTTCATAGTCCACTTGAGTTGTTATAACAGTATCACAGAGAAGCTGGAAACAACAGGCTCTTACCTTACTTTGGTATCCAGTGACGTGATAAACATGACCAAAAGCGACTTGAGGAGGAAAAGGTTTATTTCACCTTACAGTTTATAGTCCATCATGAAGGGAAGTCAGGGCAGGGATTCAAGGCAGGAACCTGGCGACAGGAATTGAATCAGAGGCCCTGGAGGAAAAAAACTTATTGGCTTGTTCCCTTTAGCTTGCTCAGCCTGTTTTTTTATACACCCCAGAACCACTGGCCCAGGCATGGCACTGCACTCACTGGGCTGGGCCTTCCCACACCAATCGTTAATCAAGAAAATTCCTCCACAGACTTTTCTATACGCCATCTGATAGAAGCATTTTCCAATTAATATTTTTCTACTCAGATGACTCTAACTCGTGCCAAGTTGACAAAACAAACCAGGAGAAATAGCAAGTTACTTCTTTTACTTCTGCAGAAGTGGAGAAGTCCATGATCAAGATTCCGAATCTGGAGTGCCTGTTTCCTAGTTGTAAATGATGCCTTCTCTGTGAGAAAGGGGGACAAGGGTATCTTGGGTGTAATTATTCAGCCACAGATAAGGCTGCACTTCCGGGTTCTAAAGGCGAGCGCACGTGCAGATGGGCCCTCGGGCGAGATGCCTAAATGTCAAAGGGATCCTGCATGACCCACATGTGTGCATGCGTGGTTACATCCATGTATGACTCAACTAAACCCTTGCACGCATGCGTGAGTCGACCGTCATCTGCATCATCAGCGTGTGATGTAGTCATGCCAACCCCTGTGCGCATGTGCTAGGCAGCTTTTAAAAGCTGGCAGCGCCCCCCTTCTCTCTCTCTCTCTCTCTCTCTCTCTCTCTCTCTCTCTCTCTCTCTCTCTCCCTCCCTCCCTCTCTCTCCCTGTCTCTCTTTTTTAAATTGTGTGTGCGTGTGTGTGTGTAGATGCATGTATGCACTCATGAGCATACACACATTGCTAGTGCTTGTGTGCACACACACATTGTGAGAGGATAACTTTCAGGAATCATTTCTCTCTTTCCACCACGCTGGTTGTGGGTGTCAAACTCTGGGTTGTCAGGCTTGGTGGCAAGCGTCTTTATGAGCTGAGGTGGTTCACTGACCTCTGTGTTTCTCTCCTAAGGGCTCTAATATCAGCAGAGGATTCGTGAAATTACCTCCTAAGGGCTCCATTCTTTATCACCTTCAACATGCAGGATGGCGTTTAAGCAGCCTGCATAGAAGTATGAACCAAGATTAACAGTGAGACTGTGGACATCTGGGGTAACGAGGTGGTGTGCCGGTAACGCTGCACTGAAGCAGTTCATTTTGCCTCAGAATACCTTCTGAAGTATTCCATGTTTTATATTTCATGCTCTGAAATAAAACCTTGAGGAGTCTTCAGTGTTGCAGTCTTTCTTCCCACTGTTCATTCACCAATACCAACTGGCCAGATCAGCGTTTGAGCAAAGAGAACAGGTATTTTTAGTGACTGATTTCCTGTTATGCACTAGGTAGATTTCACATGAGCTAATATTCAAAGTGTTCTTTTATAATAGTGATCATTTAACAAAACAGGCTGAGTATGATGACTACTTATTTCTTTCTTCATTTCTTAAAGATTGCAGTACAGCGCGCGGTGGGGGGGGGGGGAGTCGATATTCACCTTTCATCCCAGCACTCAGAAAGCAGAGGCAGGTGGATCCCTGTGAATTCAATGCGAGTTTCAGGCCAGTCAGGGCCACACAGTGTTTGTCCCCACCAACATGCACCAAAGTAAGAGAATTATGAAAAACCCAAATGAAAATGCATACATATCGGAAATAATCAATGCAAAGCCAGCTCTTTTACAAGGTGCGATGATTTGTGTACTCCTGCAGTCCCACTGCAGAATATGGAGGGACAGAAAAAGCACCAAAAGTTTAAGGTCAACCGAGACTACCTGGTGCGTTCCAGGCTTGCCAGTAAGACCCCATCTCAGCTTCGTAGCCTGGAAAAAATAATTCTCACCATACTAAACAATCATAGGGCATGGCCGGATTTTGTACTAATCCATTAATGTGTTAATAAATGAACTTCATACACCGCGAAAGTCACTTTTTGTTCTGAATTCATTTTTTTGTTTGTTTGTTTGTTTGGTTGGTTGGTCGGTTTTTGGTTTTTCGAGACAGGGTTTCTCTGTGGTTTTGGAGCCTGTCCTGGGACTAGCTCTTGTAGACCAGGCTGGCCTCGAACTCACAGAAATCCGCCTGCCTCTGCCTCCCAAGTGCTGGGATTAAAGGCGTGCGCCACCACCGCCTGGCAAGATTTATTTATTCATTTGTTATGTATACAGTGTTCTGTCTGCATGTGCATCTGCAGGCCAGAAGAGGGCACCAGATCTCATTACAGATGGTTGTGAGCCACCATGTCGTTGCTGGGAATTAAACTCAGGGCCTCTGGAAGAACAGCCAGTGCTCTTAACCGCTGAGCCATCTCTCCAGCCCCATCAGCTCTGAATTCATGTTTTTAAGAGCAATCACTGTATAGCTTTGGCTAGCCTTCAGCTCTCTGTAGATCAGACTGTCCCCACATTTTTTATAATCTTAAGGCATCCCAAGTGCTGGAATTCCATACAGGTGTATACCACAGTGAGCATCTCAAAACTACTATTTTAAAAATTAGTTTTCCTATGTCATATAGGTCTTTTTTTAAAGAGTTGTTTTTACTTGTGTGCAAGAGTGTGCGGCTACTTTAAGTGTACATGAGTGCAGGGTGATCACGAATGACAGAGGCGTCAAATCCTCTGGAGCTGGAGTTGCAGATGGTTATTGAAGTTTGTTTGCTCTGTAGGTGAAATGGCTATTCTTGGTTGTCAACTTGACCACATATGGAGTTAACTAAACCCCAAGGTGCTGGGCACACACCAGAGTGGGAAAATCTGCTTTTAATCCAGATCTTTCATGATGAGAAGCCCCACCTTTAACCTGCGCCACACCTTCTGGTGGCAGCCAGTATAAAGAATGTGGAAGAAAGAAGCTTTGCTCTTTGCCTGCTTGCCATTGATCTTGCTGGCAAGTTCATTCCTTCACTGGATTAAAGCCTCCTTCTTTGGGGTCCCTGTTGTATACCAAAGAACAGCTGAGACATCAAGTCTTGTGGGCTGAACAGCTGCTGGATTCATGGACCCTCCATTGGTAGGCAGGCATTGCTGGACTAGTTGAACCCCAACTCGTGAGGCACACCCCCTTGTGTGTGTGTGTGTGTGTGTGTTCTACCAATTCTGTTCCTCTAGAGCACCCTGCCTGATAAAGTTGCTAAGAGGATTTGGTCCTTAAAGGAGAAGTTTCTTCACACATTTCAGAGCTCTAAACTTCATGAGCATATTGGATTCTTGGGAATGGTGACAAACCCGGCTTTTTCTATGGGGGATAGCAACCATTTATGACGATTAAACTGGACCTTTAACCGAACAGTTCACAATGTGAATCTCTTCTTTGTTCTTTGAGAGAGAGTCCCACTTTTTAGTCCTAACTGGCCTGGAACTCGCAGACATCTGCCTGTTGAGTGCTAGAACTGAAGGGGGATGCCACCACATCAGACATTTTCTTTATAAGATTTACTACAGTGTGTGTGTGTGTGTGTGCAGGAATGTGCATGTGTGTGCTTGCGCTGGAGTCGCAGGCAGTTGTGTGCCAGCCGAGGTGGGTACTGGGAACCGAAATTGCATCGTTTGGAAGAGCACCAAGAACTCTTAACCAACCAATAAATAGTAACCTTAATGAACGACGTCCCTCTATCAGATATCATAGTGTTGTAACTTTAACAACTAATACAAAATATTTACTGACCGTTCCCTTTCCAGCTCACTTCCTTCTGCATTCACTATCTAGGAAGGATGTGGTTTCTGCTTTTAACTGGCAGCAAATGTTGCCACAGATAAAACACCCTTGCATCTCCTTATTTCAGCACACAATAGGAATTTTAAATTATCATTTCGTGTTATGTCTTAGATAGTGCTTTGTCAGTTTTGTTGCTGTCATTGTTATTTGCACTACCTTTTAAGCAAGTCTTGCCACTGTTGCCAAGAATGGCTTAGAACTCAGAGTGATCCTCTCGACCCAGCTTCCTACGTTCTGGGATTACAGGTGTTCACTGTCTTGCCTGGCTAGTTGACCAGTGAATGGTGAATTTTAAAGATCAACTTAAACATTCATTTAACCTGCCTGCTTCTCTCTAGCATCCTAAGAAATGTGTGTTGGTCAAAGAATGGGAAACTCTGAAATAAACTAAAATTAAACCGAAATGTGTGTGTGCACACGTAAGTATTTTTCATTTTCTATTTTGTTTTGATTTGTTTATACAGAGTCTTAACTAACTGGCCTTGAGCATGATGATGCTGGAGATGATTTTGATCTTCTGATTTCTCTGCCTCTATGTCTGAAGGCAAGGATGACAGGAGTGTACCACCAGGTATGATTTAGATGGTGCCAAAGATCAAACCACAGTGTACACTGGGCAGACGCTAACCACTGAGCTATATCCTCAGCTCCTGTTTCTATTCCTGTACTAGATGCCTGCAAAACCGGATTTGTGTATTCAGAGCCTGTTGTTTGGGTTTATCATTTTTCTCAATGCAATGCAATGCAATGGCAATGCCTTACTCACTAATTTCCAAATGAATGAGAATTAACCAAATGCAGATTTCATGGGCTTACAGATAGATCCATGTAGCTCCAGCCAACTTATATAGTCACAGTATTTTTCATGTCACACACTCTGATTATCATTATAGGACTCTTATTTAAAAAAAAACAAAAAAAAACAAAAAAAATCCTCTTATCTCATGTATCACCTATGCCTTACAAGGGAGAAAGCTAAAATCCAGACACAAAACCAGTGTATCCCAGAGCTGTGAAGCCAGAATGTGAGCCTTCCGATTCTGCCCCCACTCTCTTCCCAGGAGCCAGAGCTAACTTCACACAGGCGGACTTGAGTCCCCGACTGCCTGGGTGATACAGGCATCCAGATATCATCCTAGAAATAGAACTGCAGCAAAACAATCAAGTAGATTCTAATGACGGAAGATAGAGATGTTACATCAAAAAGACCTTCAAGATTTATTTAAAAAAAAAAAAAAAAACCTGACTTTTACCCTGTTTCCCCAAACCCACTACTTCTAGGACCTCTGTATACAACCGAAATGATGAGGAATGAAGAAATTGGCTCAGCCCAGATGTTCATTAACTAGGGAAGTGAAGAAAAGGCAGAGATGGACAACACTGGCTCAATACCACCAACATCACATACAGAGCTTCTAAGACCTGGTTTCTGTAGCCCTGAATGATGGGAAGGGAGCTCAGTCAACACTGATAAGAAGTCTTCAGCGCAACGATAGATTTTCTTCCTATGCTAAAGGTGACTAGCAGGGAGACAGACTCCAATCTTAAGTCTGCCTGAAGCTTTTCAGTCTTCACGTGACATCCACACACTCGCTTTGTCTGCAACAGTGGCATGATGTCACTGAAACTGTCGTCACAGTTAAAGCAATTTTGGCAACGATGTGCTTCGGAACCATAAAATTGTTGGTTCTGATGAAGGCTACATGCGGTGACTAGAGTGGAAATACACAGCATTGCAGAAAACACTTGATATCTTTTTTAAGGGCCATCGTTGTTTACTTATTTCTCAAGTCCGGACTTCCAAATATAGATCATTTAAACTGAAGTGAATCATGTCTTTTCCGATGATCTTACTGCAGATGTAGTTTCCAAACGTAAGCTTCTACAGCTCAACTTCTTTCAGTGAGATTTTACCTCTGTGCAGGGAAAGTTTACCATATGTAATCATGTAAAGTGTGAGTAATTATGAACAGTTCACGTTGCAGAGTATCCATTATTTTGCATTCACTCGTATAAACATGGTAAAAGCATTATATTAACAATAAAATGGTAAGAATGAACATGGGGAGGTTCCTACACACCTGGCACTGAGGAGGCTAAGGCAGGAGGACAGCAATGAATTTGAGACCAACTTTGAATACCTACAGAATTCTGTATTAGCCCGAGGAGGGTATTTTTGATGAAGCATGCATTCTAGTTGTAGATACGTCACTTACGTAAGTATTCAGATAGTAAGTGTAAAGTACAACTGCCATGGGTCCGTTAGAGAAAGTATACAGGGCTAGACAGATGGCTCAGCCGTTAAGAGTGCTTACTGTTCTTGCAGAGGACCTGGTTCAATTTGCAGCAACTATACTGAGCCACAGTTGCTTGTAATTCCAGTTCCAGGGGATCTGACATTCTCTCTAGCAGACAAATACACGGTATAAGTACTTACATGTAGGTACACCTACATAAACACATAAAAATAAGAATATTCTTTTAAAAAATGAAAAGTATGCAATGACATTGGAGTTCCAATTAATGTTTTCTTGCTTGTTTGTACTATACCCAAAGGACAAGAATTCTTTGTTAGGTAAAAGAGGGTAGGAATAAAGGGTGGAAGCTTGCTCAGAGGTTAAGAACACTTGCTGATCTTGCAGAAGGACCTGGGTTCAGTTCCCAGCACTAGAGTTATGGAAGATTGTAAGCTACCATGTGGATCCTGGGAGATGCAAGATCCCCTACAAGAGTGACATGTACTCTTAACTCCTGGGCTATCTGTCGAGGCCCTTGTTTTTCTTTCTAAGACAGGTTCTCACCCTATAGCCAGAACTGACCTAGACTCCCGATAATTCTTCTAACTCAGTCACCCTAGTACTATGGTTATAGTGCTTCTCTTCCTGGTAGCCTAAGAGCATCTGCAAGCATTAAAGAGTTTTAAGTCAGAGACAGTTTATCAACTTTTTGCTCAAAAAATTGCTTGGGCTCGAATGGGGAACAGTCAGGATGGAGAGAGAGGAGAGGTATCAAAGGGAGCTTGAGTGTGCAGCCTCCTTCCTGTTTAGTTTTCCATATACCCAGGAACTTCCAAATGTCCTCATGAATACCTGTCTTTGTTTCTCCCCTTCCGCCACTCCCCTTACCTTCTTTCTCCCTCCATCCTTCCATCCCTCCCGCCTTCCTTTCCTTCCTTCTTTTCTTTCTTTCATTTTTTTTTTTTTCGAGACAGGCTTACAGTGTAATCCTGGCTAGCCTCCAACTCGCTACATAGCCCAGACCAGTCTCAAATTTCTGGTAATCTTTTGGTTCCCAGAGTGCTTGAATTCTAGGTGAGTGTCATCACCTGCCCTGGCTAGTTTTATTTTAACCTGACATAAGCCAGAATCATTAGAGAGGAGGTAGCCTCAATTGAGAAAATGCCTCCATAAGATCAGGTTGTAGACAAGACTGTAGGGCATTGTCTTAACTAGTGATTGATGGGGGAGGACCTAGACCACTCTGGGTGGTGTCATCCCTGGCCTGGTGGTCCAGGATTCTATGAGAAAGCAGGCTGAGTAAGTCATGAGGAGCAAGTCAGGAAGCAGCACCTTTCCACAACCTCTGCATCAGCTCCTGACTCCAGGTTTCTGTCCCATTTGAGTTCCTGTCCTTACTTCCTCCAATTATGAACAGTGAAAACATAAGCCAAATAAACCTGTTCCTTTCCAACTTTGCTTTGCTCATGGTGTTTCATCCCAATGGCAGTAATTCTAACTAAGACGCACCCTTGGTGTGAATCTGTTTCCATCATGTTCCTGCTTCCTCCAAAGGAGATTCCAAGCAACACACACACAATCAATCTGCAGCAGCAAATGTCAACACAGAGATGATCTAAAATACAGTCCCAAGGAGGAGGCAGGAGGATTACAAAGAGTTCAAGGCCACATCGATCTACATGGAATCAAGTAAATGTGGGCTATATAGCAAAACCTTGTCTCAAACAAACAAAAAATTTACATAAAACCCAGAAGAGATCCATCTTCCCTAAAAGTATCAGTGTTAATGAACAATTCCTTAGTAGAATAGAGAGACATTAAAAAAATTAATTCTCCATGACTCACAGGGGTTTTGCCAAAGAAGAACTTTCAGTATTAGGAAATCTATTGGTATAATGAACATAATTAAAAGGTCAAAGGAAATAAGCCATTTAATCAGAAGCAATGCCAAAAGAAAATAACACTAACTGTCCACTAGTGAGTCAATAACACTTCCAGACAGCTGGATGGACAGGGTCTTTCTCAGATAGTGCTTTGTAAGTTCAAACTGCACCATCCTCATAGGGATGCTACAGGGACACTGCCATTAACATCAAGAAAAAGACAACAAGAATAAGAAAAGCATTCATGACACTACTTCAACTTCAGCTACTGTAGTTTCTCAAGAATTGAATAATTGAGAGAATAAAAAAATGAAGCCTATACTGGGCTTATGTCTCTAACCTCAGCACTTAGGAAGTAAAGACAGGGTCAGGGTTCAGGCTCATTCTCTACTATGTAGAATTCAGCCTTGTACAGGATACCCCTACTCAAAAAAAAAAGTGAAAGAAAGGTGGGAAGGGAGTAAGAAAGGAAGGTAGGAACGGAGACAGGAAAGAGGGAGCGAGGGGGAGGGAAGGAAAAGAGACAGCTGAAGTGTGATGGTGGCTCACACTTGTAATCCTTATACTCTGGAGCCTGAGACAGATGGCTTTGTCCTTTGGTTTTAGCTCAGACCTTATGAAAGTGTCAGACTTATTTACTTCAAATTTCAGTTTGACTTTAGACAACTTGTGTAACCTTTCTGTGCCTTTGTGTCCTTATCTGTAAAGTTCAGACATGTTGCAAAAGTTGAGAAAAAGATTGTGAAGTCTCTCCTTGGTAGGGAGAGGCAGGAGAATGTGGAATTCAAGGTCATAACTAGGCTGTTTGGTGAGTCCAAGTCTACAGGAGACTGCCTCAGTTTAGGGAGCAAGGGATGGAGGGGGGCGAGGCAGGGGAGAATTTCTGATCACTGAAAATAATATTATTGAGAGCTGCTCATCTTGGGGTTGGCATGTAACCTTATCATAATGGGGAATTTGAGGTCATCATCAGTTATACAGCAAATTCAAGGCCAGCCTGCACTATAGGAAACTGTGCCTCAAACAGAAGAAAGAAAATGGCTTGGTGTAGTAGTGCATGCCTTTATTCCCAGCACTCAGAAGCAGACTGGTGGCTCCCTGGAGTTCAAGATCAACTTTGTCTACCTGTAAGTCAGTGTACTATATGGCAAGGCCCTGTCTGTACAAATCCAATTCTAGACAGAATGGTAGTGTATGCTTATAATCCCAGCACTGTGGAAGATGAGGAAGGGAAATCAAAGACAGTTCAGGATCAGCACCTCAGCTACATACATTATGAAACCCATTCTCAAAAAAAAAAAATCAAGAGAAAGTGTTATTGTTATCCTAAAATATTTTAAGAAGAAAGGAGATGTTTAAAATGTATAATATGAAACAAAATCTGTGAGAAAAATCATATGACATGTAACTCATTAATTAGTAATCTGCAATATGTGGTACTTTTGATTTTTAAATTTTGTATTTTTATTTATTTATTTATTTTGGTTTTTCGAGACAGGGTTTCTCTGTGGTTTTTGGAGCCTGTACTGGAACTAGCTCTTGTGGACCAGGCTGGTCTCGAATTCACAGAGATCCGCCTGCCTCTGCCTCCCAAGTGCAAAATTTTGTATTTTTATGTAACTTATATTTACCTGTTTTTGTCTTTCATTTTCTTCCTTTTTTTTTCTTGAGATGATGATGTAAGTCCCAAAACAATCCCACACCAGTT
Organism: Chionomys nivalis; assembly: GCF_950005125.1. Taxonomy (NCBI): domain Eukaryota; kingdom Metazoa; phylum Chordata; class Mammalia; order Rodentia; family Cricetidae; genus Chionomys; species Chionomys nivalis. The sequence goes on along the minus strand of NC_080090.1, from coordinate 70,782,563 downwards.
CAGAATTATGAATAATAAAAGGGTTATTTATTTAAAGGGAAAACTTGCAGATCATTGTTCTAGACAACAGTCCTCTGAGCAAACAGGAACAGAATCTAGCAGCTGGAAGTGGGAACCAGAAGCAAGAGAGTGGTTTATGGTTACTGCTGCTTTTACAGTATAAGAGACCACACCCAAGTGGGCTGGTATCTTAAAGGCTATTGGCTAAAGAAGCAGAATGTGCTCCCACAGCATTGAGACAATACGTATCATCTTGTAGCCCACTGCCTGGTCTGAGATCTGCCTGCTTTGCCATCCAAGAGCTGGGATTAAAGGTCTATGGTCTATGCCAACACACCTGGCCTTTTCCATTTTAAATGTGTGTGTGTGTGTGTGTGTACACATATGTATGTGTTCTCATGCTCTCATGAGAGTCGGTTCTCTCCTTCATCCCTCTGCATGCCAGAGATTAATCATCAGACTTGGTGGCATATGCACAGAGCATTGCCATCCACTCCATATTCTAAATATAAATACATTCTCCTGATTAATTTGATATTTTACATTCCTTTTCTTCAAAAGAGTTCTCTCTGCTAAGCATGGTGACTCGCTCCTATAATCCCAGCACTTGGATGGCTGAGACAGGAGGATGGCTGTGCATCCTTTCCAGCATAAAGTTGAAGCCTCAGAGTCTTTACAACCTATCGCTGTACATGTAATATGTACTTGCATGTTTAATATGCAGAGAGGCTTCATATAAGCCTACTATGATTCCCAAAACAATAACATGAAAGTCATTAAAACACATATGGAGGACAGGAAACAGAACTCACTTGTACAATGCTTGCTAGTATATGCTAGTATATGCCGGGTTTGGTCCTTATTACCATGGAAAAGATAAAAAAGTAAATCAATAAAACTGGAACAGTTGTGGTCATTGTGTCCCTTAAAATACTAAGTGAAGGAGACTGCCTCACACAGGGGTCACACACCAAATACTTTCAGCTGTGGTTTGTGTTTAACCCTTAACTCATTTAACACCTGACAGTTACAAGAAGACAAGGTGCAGAGAAGGAGAGCAGGATTCCTTTGGCCTGTGCATGTACAGACATAAGAGCTGGTACCTGCACACATGTGCCATTCATATCTGATGGAGGAGTTACTTTTATTTAATAAAGAAACTGCCTTGGCCCATTTATAGGCCAGCCCTTAGGTGGGTGGAGTAAACAGATAGAATGCTGGGAGAAAGAAGCCGAGTCAGGAGTCGCCATGATTCTCCCACTCCAGACAGACACAGGTTAAGATCTTCCCTGGTAAACCAACTCGTTGTGCTACACAGAATATTAGAAATGGGTTAGATCAATATGTAAGAGCTAGCCAATAAGAGACTGGAACTAATGGGCCAGGCAGTGTTTAAAATAATACAGTTTCTGTGTAATTATTTCAGGTAAAGCTAGCCGGGTGGCGGGATACAGCCCTGACGCCGCTCATATTACAACAGAGTGGCGCCCAACGTGCTAATGAACTCCATGTAAAACCTGAGAGGGCTTAAAAAGGAGAAAAAGAAAATTTAAGACAGCTTTTTGCTGTTTCTGGGTTACGTGCCACAAAGAAATTGTCCTGACTCAACAACAAAAAAAAATTGGCTGTTTTAAAATGCTGGCTTTCTGGGCTGTGCCGCCATCGTGATCTCTGTCTGGCTCCTGCTGGAGACAGAGCTTTTAAATGGAGCATTTGGAGTAAAATGCTATGGCTTGCTTGATGGCAATATGGACTGCTGTGTGCCTTAAACTGTGTGTGGCTCAGGGGCACCAAATGGCTCTGAAGCAGAAGCAGCTCAGCTCCACCATGCTGAACTGTGCTGATCTCAGACAGGAACTACCGTAATTACTGTAATAACAGCACAGTTAAAGTTTAGACTGGGCAGGACACAGTACCGTATTACCTGTATATGGTGCAACTTAAGTTTTTAAAAAATGCTTAACATTTTAAAAAATGCTCCTGGAAGCCGGGCGGTGGTGGCGCACGCCTTTAATCCCAGCACTTGGGAGGCAGAGGCAGGCGGATCTCTGTGAGTTCGAGGCCAGCCTGGTCTACAAAGGGAGTTCCAGGACAGGCTCCAAAGCTACAGAGAAACCCTGTCTCGAAAAACCAAAAAAAAAAAAAAATGCTCCTGGATAGTAAAAAAAAAAATTACAGATTCACAATAAGACAGATTCAGACATAAAAGACCACTAAATGAGTCACAGTATTGGATAAATGTACGTAGGCTTAAAATATATATATATAAACATATATATATATTAAATATATATAAATATATATATATAAAATAAAGTTAATGTCTTAAAAAAGGGTAAAGTCTTTAAAGAGACAGAGTACAGATAGTTATAGATTAAAAAAATAAAAAAAAAATAAGCCACATAAAAATGAAAAATTCACAGAGAGTCTGGATTCTTTGTATTATTATGTTTTCTTTAAAATTTTTGACTGTAAAGAAGCTAAGTGCAGAGAGACATTTCATTATATGGGCTGCCAAGCTAAACCAGAATGGATATAAGGGTATTATGATTTCAGAATATGGGTCTAAGGATATGATGCTTTGGAGAGGGTCTTCTTTTGTTTTCACAGAGGATGAGACTCTGTGGATTGCGCCTATCCCGATATGGTATGATAGACCACGCCCTCCTGAAAGGTTGCTGTGAACACCTTCAGAAAATTACTTCACTCAACTGCCGACTGAGATGACCCTGACACACAGGTTACACCATGAAAGATCTGAATACAGCGCCCCCATTCAGCAGAAAGCAGTTTGGAGAGAAAAAAAACTGCGCCCATATTCCCAAATATTGTTTATGAATATTTTTTTTTACATTTAAAGGGGGATATGATATAGATATGAATAATTTGCATTGGTATAGATTTTAAGGTCAATTTTGTTATATGTATATGTATTTCTGATCTTGATTAAAGTATTGTGATTGTGTAGTTCATTTAAAAATGTAATGTATAATTAGGAAATATAGGTTGCTACTGGATAATCATAAATAATAGTCAAGCTTGTAGTCATGTTAGTTAGATTTTCTAGATGTGCATAGATATATTTCAATTAGGCATTCTTCATATCTTTCAAAGACTACAGAACATGGCATTTAATGTTTTAATAACTTAGGGCTTTTCATGACAATGAGACACATCTGCTCCTGGCAGCACCAATCTACTTCAAGAGGATGATGGGCATCGATGAGGCTCCTTATGGAGTTTGATAGCCATTTGGGCAAGAAACTGTTCTTGCCTGGACTGTTGCATAAACTGGACACAAAGAACCTACAGAGAGAGGACTACTAAACTTGCCTAAAGATGAGATGGTCTTTCGGGGTTCCTGACTCATGAAAGAGTCTGCGAGACATTCTGCAGGACACAGCAAAAAATGACTAAACTGTCTTTGGAATTTCCTGCTTGATGAAAATGTCTGCTGGATACTATGGGCCTGTAGGCTGAAGATGGATGCCACAACGGTACAGAGGAACTTTAAATGACTGTCCAGGCAGCGAAATGTCTCTGTCATTTCTAGAGTTTTGGATTTCTTGTTTACTTAGGTAATATTATATCCTTCTGGAGTCTTTGATGGAGTTGAAAAATGGATAGATAGTTATAGTTTTCCTTAGTTATGATAAGAGATAAAATAGATATAAATATTGTAAAAGTAATTCTTGCTTGATAACCATTTTGTTATATGTAATTTTACTATGTTAAAGTTAAAGCCTTTCTTTTTTGTTTAAACAAAAAAAGGGGAAATGATGGAGGAGTTACTTTCATTTAATAAAGAAACTGCCTTGGCCCATTTATAGGCCAGCCCTTAGGTGGGTGGAGTAAACAGATAGAATGCTGGGAGAAAGAAGCCGAGTCAGGAGTCGCCATGATTCTCCCACTCCAGACAGACACAGGTTACGATCTTCCCTGGTAAGCCAACTCGTTGTGCTACACAGAATATTAGAAATGGGCTAGATCAATATGTAAGAGCTAGCCAATAAGAGACTGGAACTAATGGGCCAGGCAGTGATTAAAAAAATACAGTTTCCGTGTAATTATTTCAGGTAAAGCTAGCCGGGTGGCGGGATACAGCCCTGACGCCGCTCATATTACAACACATATCACACACAGAGACACACCGACACACACACACACACACATGCACACACTCACAGATGGCTTGGTGAGTAAAAGCACTTATGGTAAATTCTGACAGCCTGAGTTCACATATCAAAGCCCATATAAAGGAGAAAGGAGAGAACTGGTGGCTCCACAGAGGTTGCTCTCCTGCCTCCACACCATGGCAGGTGCTCCAAGGCCCCTCATAATAACAGCAGTTAACAAAGAAATATAATAAACCTTACAAACAGTTTAGCTACGTGTATGGGAATTCCTTTAGATTAAATTTTGGAAATAATTCTAATCTCTACATAGTTTCAAAATTAAATGCATTAAATGTGCCTATTCAGTTATTTTTATAACTTTTTCTTCTTAAAAATTCTTTTTTTAAAAAAAAAAATTGAGGCAAGGTCTCTAGCCAGGCTGTCCTGGAACTAGTTATGTAGTTGAGAATGACCTTGAACTTCTGATCTTCCTGCCTCCTCCAATCCCTAAGGGCTGAGATGCCAAAGGTACGTCAGCATACCAGGCTTTAAAATTATTTCTGAAGTGAAAATATTTGATAAGGAACTTAAAAGTTAGAGGTTGACATCTTCTCTAAATAGACTTTTTTCCATTTGTTGCTAAAATAAATGGCATTCAACACTTATAAGTGGAAACAGCTGATGTGCAGCCCTGGCTTTGACTAAAATGGCAATGGAGGAACCTGAATTTGAAAACATAACATAGCAGGATGAAGTCATGACACACCACCAAAAGGAGCCGTGTTGTGGCCATCCAACGTTGTGTCAACCAATGAGCATCTCTGAATAAGGTGGTTACTTTCTAATAACCAGCAGCCCAAATACTGATCTGCAAGCACTTAAGGATGCCGAAGTGCGTGTGGTGTCTACCAACTGCAGTTCCGGTCGCTCACCCTGTTTCGTAGCTGAGGATGTGTTTAGCACTGTGGTACCTAGGGCAAACTGGGTAAAAAGAGGGAAGAAGTAGATATTTGAAGAAAATGAAGAAACTTTTGAGGGTTTCCCTGTGGATCTCCCTGGGGGCAATGCCATTTACTGCCTTATAACCATAATGTTTTTCTAGCCATCTGCCTCATTTGGGGCCTGGATGTCCCTCTAGTTTAGTATGGCAGCACAGACAGCCAATTACCACTCTGTGAGGTGGAAGACAAAGGCATCCTTTGCTGAAGATGGGGTCTTTGATGAATGGTTACCTGGTCCTCAACATGGAGCAGAGCATGGCACAGCTCCTGAAGGATGTGGTCCTCCTGACAGCCACCATCCAGGGTCTCATCTCTTTCTCCCTCTACACCCAGTCCTTCTGGCTTCTGGTTCCAGGCTGAGCCCTTTATCTCCTGTTGGATGATTGGACTGTACTGGACCTTCGGTTCACAAGGACAGTAAAGTCCCAGCACTGGAGGGCAATGAGAAAGGAGTCAACAGGAGGTGTGGCAGATGAAGAGGTTATACCGGCCGTTATTGTGGTCTGGCTGCTGGGTGCTGGTTGGCTTCATCAGACTGCATGACCCCATGCCTGGAGCAAGTGAACTGGATTTGAGGGCCAAAAGCAGCCTGAAGTATCCTACTACTGAATAAATTGCTTAAAATGTGGTTTAAAACAATAAAATAAAATGTAAAAGATAGTAACAGAGGGGTGGAAAGGAAGAGATTGGTGAAATCAGTGTAGCGAAACAGTGGTGTCCTGAACGCTTGTGCCTGAGAGGACGCATCCAAAAGAAGAGGCCCACGGTAGATTTCAGTTTCTGCCCATACTTCAAAGCAGTACTCGGGAGTTACTTACCTTTACAGGAAGGTCGAACAGACGAGGAAACTCAGGCATACATCACCAGCGTCAGCGCCTGACCAAGGGTATCATGTTGCGCACTTCCTTGTCCAAGGCCATATGTGTGCTTCAGGTTAAACACCACCTCCTGTAAAGCACGCATGCCTAGAGATGGGTCACTGAGAGAAGCCGGGTCGAAATCTTTTACATAAAAACCAAATTAAGGACAACAGAGGCAGTGGCACAGCCCAGCACCTGGGAGGCTGAGGCAGGGGAATCAGGGATTCTGATGCTATCACTAAACAAAACAACATCAAACAAAGGTATGCAGGTAAAAAACCCGTAGTAAAAGGGAGAGAAAGTATCACATCTCATGTGTGAGTACTAGGCATTCTTAGCAACTAAACTTAGAAATTTGTTTTACGTTTGTGACTTGTTTGTGTGCATGGCTATGGGGGCAGTGCTCAACTTCCCCCATGTGGGTTCCAAAATCAAACTCAAGTCGCCAGGTTGATGGAAAACACCTTCACCATCTCGCTGGCCCACTTTTAGTATGAAATAGAACTCATCCCTTGATACTTAGATTTATAGACTGATAAACTTATTTTTGTTCGTTTACAAATGTTAATGTAGTAGTTAATGTATGGAACTATAGTTTTGCCATCTCATGAAAGTGTTTCTAAGGCTAAAAGGATCTCGGATAAAAATGGTCTCTGGACATTGTCTAGGAGATAAAACTGCCGCCTGGACAGTGTGCTCCTGAGCTAGAGGCTGACCGTCTGACTCTGGATCTGTTATCTCTCCATTTCTGCACACAAGGCTTGCGTGTTGGAGGCTTCCAGGCTGCCTTTTCTGTATATGTCACAGCTGCATTTTCTCCTTAAAAACTCCAGCTGGGGGCTGGGCCGCTCCTGGCTAATCTGCTGGGGACATCCTGTCAGTGGTTAGGAGAGATTCCATTCGACCCATTCAGGCCTCTTGGGAGATTTTCTCGGCAGGTATCCCATTACATTATTTAATTTGTCTTTTGTTTATGTTTATTGTATTCACTAAGAAGTGGAGATGTGTTTAACATCACTCCCTACTCTCGCTCAGGAAGATGAGATCCTGTTCCTCTTCCACCTTCCACAAATCTCCAGGACCATTACAGTCTATTCAGTCAATTCCTTTTGTTGGGGCAGGTTGCTTTAATGAGGGTTTCCTGTAACCTAGACTGGCCTTGAATTTACTTTGTAGTTGAGGATGGCCTTGAACTCCTGATCTTCTTGCCTTCGACTCTCAAATACTGGGACTACAGCTATAGGCTATCATGCCCAGGGAAACGATAGGTGTGTGTCACTCTTAGGATTCATTAAACAAGAAATTGATAGTGAGGCAAGTTCCCAGGGAAGTGGTTCAGGACAGCATCTGAAGATACTGTCAAAGATTTTGAACATTCCATCTCATAGAACACTCAGCACAAGGTGTCAGTCGGAGTTCTGGCCACCACAAGACAGCTCTGACAGCTTCTGCAACAACCACCAGTGAAAAACATTTAATGTTGATTCTTTGCGTTTGAAATTACTGTACGATAAAATGAATACATTTTATTTTTAAAGCTTATTTCACAGAAAATAGACACAAACAATGGTTCTGCATGGATCACAGGTTTTTCATCCTCACAGAGACTGGTGAAAGGTCTCAGCATGTAGACCAGGCTGGCCTCAAACTCACAGAGATCCCCTGGCCTCTGCTAGGCTCAAAGGTGTGCACCACCACTCCAGACTGGTAGGTTCTCATATTATTTCCTATGTGTGTTTGTTTTGACAAACTCTCACTAATTTTGGCTGGAAAATACTTTTGGCTTTTTTTTTTTTTTGTAAAGAAGACAAGTTGGGTTTTTAGTATGGTGATATGAACAGACCCAGGGGAACATTCAACACGTGGCTATCGTGATTCGTGTGAGAGGGCAGATGTGACTGTATTCCTGAAGTCATGGTTGGGGATTGTGAGGCAAGAAGGTTGCTTCAAGAAGGGGGAAGGTGACTCTGCTGGTAAGTTCTTCGAGGATGTGAGAAGAGGACCCGCAGGCCCGGATTCCTCACTGTTTGCCCTCAGGGTAGATTGAAGGTCCAGTGGAAAAGGAAATGAACTTCCCATCCATGCTGAGAGCAAGAGCATCTGGACTATTTGAAACTTTGGCATTCAGCCTTGAAGATTTTCTCCAGTGATTGTGAAGGGCCAGCCAACAAATATGCAATGCCTTTAGCAAAGGCTGCTTACTTACAACAATGCAGATGCAGAACTGAAAGAGATAACAGAGAACAGACCGACTCAGAAGTCAATGTTTATAAAGTGAGGTGAATTTTAAAATAAATCTTATTTGGGGTCGAGAAGTATAAAGTGCCTACATAGCCCCAGTACCTTCATGTCCACATGAGCCCACATGTTTCCCCTGAGTTATACTAGTGTTGCAGTCAATGAACACACACAGGTTCTCAAATTCATATGCACACTAGGGTTTGTTCTACAGTTGAAGGTACCGTTTGACAAATGTGTGATCTCCCCACCCACTTGTTGAAATCTGTCTGTTAATACTGGTGTCTGAAGGTCTCAGAAAACAAAAGCTACATGCTGTATTAGATTCTACAAGGCTGGGTGGCAGATTAGAACCTCCCAAGTGTGCAGTTAGACTCTTGCTGGTTATCTGGGCTACTTTCGGTTCCTTGAATAGCCATTCATTATCCACCCCTGTGGACAACACCCGCGCATCCTTTTGACTGTCATGTAAAACCAGTTAAAATGTTTTCTCAGCGGACCACCAGATTCCACTAACCCAAAAGTTAAGAGCATCATCAGATAGCATCTAAAACCTATAATTAGAATTTGCCCCCTTTGCCGTTAGCCACCTGCCTTTGGGCCCTCAAAATTAGGTAAGAGCCTTGATTTGTGACTTTCTTTGACCTGGAAGTAAAAGTTACATGTAACTGCCCCCACTGAACAGGCCATTAAGGGCAATCTGAATCCCTCTTCTTCTAGGGCCAGGTGACTCATATTGGGCTCAGAATAAACTTTCCCCTTTCCCCTTTTATGGTAAGAGCGATTTTACATCCGCATTCACTTAAGAATATGCATTTAGATTCCTCATTCTCCCTTCGTGGATGAGACCTCAATTCCTACTGTGACTGAGTGGTACCTCAGAATCATAGTTTATCAGTTGCACTTCTCAAGAATGTCTTGGCTGTTGCATTGACACAGGAAATAGCAGGGGCCTAGTGGTAGTCCTGAATTGCCAAAGGCAAGATAATAGCAGTTGTCATAATGGGCAGCAAAGACAAAGCAATGTCCATAATGGCCTGACTATAATGAGCAGCACAAGCAAAGTGATTTTTATGGTGAGATGATTTGTACAGACCTTTGAGAATGAGCTGACCAATCATGGTGTTTTCAGACATGAAATAGATAGAATGCCTAGTGCGTTTTTGTTTGATCTGTATAAGTGGAAAAAATTCCCAAATGAAAGAAAAACTTCATTACATTGTGGCAAAAATGAAATCTCATCCCCGTGAATCAATTTCAAGACTAGAGCCAGTTCATAGACCCAAAACCCTTTGAATGATGAGATGGGCATATTTTCCTGAAGAAGAACCTAGATAAAACACCTAGGAGGTATTACTGTTAGCCTTTCTCCAGTCCATCCCCAGAGACACATTTTACAATGGTAACTGTACCCTGGGGGAAAAAAACAATCCGATTTTCTGGGATCTCTTGGATAATGACTCTGAATTGACACTGATTCCAGGAAACCCCAAGAAACATTGTAGCCCTCCAGTTAAAATAGGGGTTTATGAAGGTCTTGGAATTAACAAAGTTTTGACTGATATCTGCCTCAGAGTAAGTTCAGTCGGTCCCTGAACTTGTCCAGTGGTTATTTCCCCAGTCCTGGAATATATAATTGGGATATATATATATATTTAGAAGCTGGCATAATTCTCACATTGGAGCCCTTATTAAGGCTGGAAAGACCCAATGGAAGACTTTAGAGCTGTTGCTGCGAGGGAAAATTGTGGAAACATTGAACCTCTGGAGGAAACACAGACTAGGTAGTCGAGGAAAGCAGATACAAATACCAGCTAAGGTCATGTGACCAGTTGCAGAAACAAGAGTTATGATTGACATGAGAGCTTCTGTCATAGTTTGCTAAGAATGTTGTTCATACAGATATCTGTGTTTTCTTTCCTTGATGTCTTTATTTCATAGTAGAACATGAATCAAGAGAATATCAGTAGCTGTCATATTTAAGTTTGGAGATACTAAAAGAATGCCACCTATTCTAAATGCCTTTTCAGGTGTAGTTACATTGTTAGGCATAATTATGACCTAGTTAAATATATAATGCATTTGCTATTGTTCATGGGCTATTTATATCATGCTAGGTACAATTATGGCCTGATCGTTATTTTTGTGTGGAAATTAAGCATAACATAAAGATATGTTTGTGTGTCAAATTGACAAGGGGTGGACTTGCAATGGCTATACTTGGTTAACTTGTTCCTATCTGGAATTAACTAAAATTAAGTGGCTTGGTATTTTTTAATTAAATTTTTTCTTAATTAAATCACTTGAAATGGGAATTCACTTAGGTAATATTATATCCTTTTGGAGTCTTTGAAGAGTTGAAGACAGATAGTTACAGTTATAGTCTTCCTTAATTATGATAAACGATAAGTTAGATATAAAACTTTAGACTCATAAAGATTGGATGGATGATAGAATATTTTCCTTAATTTTTGAATATAAATGGACTAAATATTGTAACTATAATTCTTGCTTAATAACTGTTTTGTATATGTATTTACTATGTTAAAATTAAAGCCTTTTTTAATTTAGGCAGAAAAAGAGAGATGATGTGGAATGTCCTTCTGTGTGTGTTACTTTTATTAATTAATGAATAAAGCTGCTTTGTCCTATGGCAGGGCAGAATATAGCCAGGTTGTAAGAAGTATATAGAGAGAGTAGGCAAAGTAAGGGAGATGTCATGTATCTGCCAAAGGAGAAAGATGCCCCAGGAACCTTTCCAATAATCCATAGCCTCGTAGTGATTCAAAGATGAATAGAAATGGTTTAAGTTAAGATGAAAGAGTTAATTAATAAGAAGCCTTGTTTAATAGGCCAAACAGTATTGTAATAAAAAAAAAGAAGAAATGGGAAGACCTACTTTTAATCCATTTCTTTTGAGGTGAGAAGATCCACCTTTATTCTGAGTCATACCTTTTAGTGACAGCTTATACAAAGGACATGCAAGAAGAAAGCTCTCTTTCAACCTGCTTGAAGTCACTCTGGCTGGAAAGTCCACTGCTGGAAAGTCCCTTCCTCAACTGGCATTAGAACCTACTTGATTTTTCTCAAAGAACCATCTCTGGTCTGCAAAGCTGCTTCACCATCCCAAATTCACACTGACAGCCTTACGGTAAAATACGATGCTCATATTCCTGATATAGAAGGCAAAATTATAGTGATATTTTATTTATGTTTTAATAAATAAAGCTTGCCTAAAGATTAGAAGGGCAAAGTTAAGTCACTAGATGTCAGGCAGAGAGAAATATCATTTGGTCAACAAAATTGGAGAGATCTCACACTAACTACTTAACAGCACATCTAAAAGCTCTGGGACAAAAAGAAGCAAGCATACCAAAGAGGCGTAGACCACAGGAAATAATAAACTGGGGTCTCTAATCAATAAAACAGAAAGGAAGAGAACAAAAAAAAAGAATCAATGAAACAAAGAGTTCGTTCTTTGAGAAAAATCAATAAGACAAACACTTATACAAACTAACTAAAAGACAGAGAAAGAATATCCAAATTAACAAACTCAGAAATGCAGAGCATAACACCAGACACCAAGGAAATCAGAAGAATCATTTGATCATACTTTAAAAACCCGTACTCCACAAAATCTAAAAGAAATGGACAATTTTCTTGATAGACACCACTTACCAAATTTAAATCAAGATCAGATAAACAATTTAAATAGGCTTATAACCCTTGAGGAAGTAGAAGCAGTCACGAAAGTTCTCTCAAAAAAAAAAAAAAAAAAGCCCTGGACCAGAGGGTTTCGTTGCAGAATTCTATCAGACTTTCCAAAAAGAGGTATCTCCAATACTCCTCAAATTATTCCATAAAATAGAAACAGAGGAACATTGACAAATTCATTTAGGAGGTGACAGTCACTCTGATACCCAAACCACACAAAGACTAAGAAAGAAAGAGCATTACAGGCCAGTTTTCCTCGTGAAGACTAATGCAGAAATACACAATAAAATGCTTGGGATTGAATCCAAAAATACATCAAAAAGATATCCACCATGATAAGATGGACTTCATCCCAGAGATGCAGGGACAGTTTAACAAACAAAAATCAGTCAATGTATTCTACTATATAAAGAAACTGAAAGAAAAAAACATACATGATCATCTTAGATGTAGAAAAGCATTTGACAAAATTCAACACTACTTTATGATGAAACTCTTGGAAAGGTTAAGGATAAAAGGGGAATTCCTAAACATGATAAAGACAATTTATAGCAAAACTATAGGCAACATCAAATTAATGGAGAGGAACTCAAAACAATTCCACTAAAATCAGGACTACAAGACAAGGCTCTCAATTCTTTCCATATCTATTCAATATAGTACTTAGAGTCTTAGCTAGAGTAATTAGACAACTGAAGAAGATCAAGGGGATACAAATTGGAAAAGAAGAAGTTAAAGTGTTGCTATTTTTAGATGATATGATAGTATACATAGTAACCCAAAAATTTTACCAGGGCACTCCTGAGGTTCATAAATAGCTTCAGCAAAAGGCCTGGATACAAGATTAACAACAAAAAAAAATCAGTAGCCTTCCTATAAACAAATGACAAATGTACTGAGAAAGAAATCAGGAACTAACATCTTTTACAATAGCCATAAATAATATGAAATATATTGGAGTAACTAACAAAGAAAGTGAAAGACTTGTATGATAAGAGCTTCAAGTCTTTAAAGAAAGAAGTCAAAGAAGATATCAGAAGATGGAAAGATCTCCCTTGCTCATGGATCAGAAAAATCAACATGGTAAAAAAAAAAAAAAATGACCATCCTACCAAAAGTAATGTACAGATTCAATGCAATCCCCAGCAAAATTCCAGCACAATTCTTTACAGAGCTTGAAAGGACTATACTCAAACTCATATGGAAAAACAAAAACCCAGGATAGCTAAAACAAACCTATACAACAAAGGAATTTCTGGAGGTCTCACCACCCTTTATTTCAAGTTGTACTACAGAGTTATAGTAATAAAATCTGCATGGTATTGCATCACAGCACTGGGTGGGGGGGGGCAGAGGTGGACAGATCTCTGTGAGTTCAAGCCAGCCTGGTCTACAATACCTAGTTTCAGGACAGGCACCAAAGCCACACAGAGAAACCCTGTCTCGAAAAACAAAACAAAATAACAACAAAACAAAAACAAAAGAAAACAAACCCAAAAAAGCAGACAAGTAGATCAATAGAATCAAATCGAGGGTCCAGACACAAAGAAGCCAGAATTACGCTGGAAAAATAAACCAGCATCTTCAACAAATGGTGCTGACATAACTGTATGTTCATATGTAGAAAAATGCAAATAGATCCCTATTTATTACCTTGCACAAGTTTAAGTGGATCAAAAACCTCAACATAAACCAGATACACTAAACCTAATAAAAGAAAAAGTGCGGAACAGCCTTGAACACATTGGCACAGGAGGCAACTTCCTGAACAGAGCACCAATAGCGCAGACACTAAGACTGAAAATCAATAAATGGGACCTCATGAAACTGAGAAGCTTCTATAAGACAAAGACACTGTTAATAGGACAAAATGGCAGCCTTCAGAATGGGAAAGGTGCTCCACATCTGATGTGTGTGTGTGTGTTATACATATATATGTATATGTATTTAACTCAAGAAACTAAATATCAACAAGCCAAATAATCCAATTGAAAGATGGGATACAGATGTAAGCAGAATTCTCAACATAAGAATCTCAAATGACTGAGAAACACTTAAAGAAATATTCAACAACCTGGGAAATCAGAGAACTGCAAATCAAAACAACTCTGCGATTTCATCTTATACCTGTCAGGATGACGAAGAGCAAAACCACAAATGACAGTTCATACTGGTGAGGATGTGTAGCAAGAGAACCACTTCTCCATTGCTGGTGGGTGCGGCGCACAACTCTGCCAGCAGAGAAGACGACCACAACAGGATTCTTCTTGGAACGTACTTTATTGGAGCGCAGAAGACTGAAGATAAGATGGAGGCGAAAAGACCCCGAGCCCGACCGCGCGCGGGGAATATATACAGTGCCTGGTCCGCCTATGATGTGTCATTGCTTGATTGGCTCGGCCCACACTGATGCAATTGCGTGAGCAAGACGTGTGAGCAATTGATAGGTGAATTCAAACCACTCTTGGGCCGGTAGTGAGCGTGCGCAGAAGTTGTTTACTACTAGGGACACTAGCAAATGGCGGCAACGGGCTTAGTGCCAGACCCTGTGAACATGACAGCTGACAGGTGCGCAAAGCGCCTGGCGCGCAGAGCGCCGTGGCGCGCTACAGGTGGGAGTGCAAATTTGTACATCCACTATGGAAATCAATATGATAGTTCCTCAGAAAATTGGCAATTCATGTACCTCAAGACCCAGTTATACCACTCTTGGAAATATAACCAAGGAACACTCCATCCTACCACAAGGATACTTGCTCAACTATGTCCACAGTGGTTTTATTCATAATAGTCAAAAACTGGAAACAACCTAGCTGTCCTTCACCTGAAGAATGAATAAAGAAAATGTGGTACATTCACACAATGGAGTATTACTCAGCTGTTTAAAAAATGGCATGAAATTTGAAGGCACATGGATGGAAGTAGAAAAAAATCATCCTAAGTGAGATAACCCAGATCCAGAAAGACAAACATGGCATGTATTCACTTATAAGTAAATATTAGATGTTAAGAAAAGATCATCATTCTACAATCCACAGAACCAGAAAGGCTTAGTAACGAGAGTTCAGGGGGGGGGGGGGGGGGATGAAAGGATCTCACAGGGAAGGGAAATAGAAGACATTTTGTGGGTGGACTGGGACAGGTGGAGATGGGGAACAGAAGGGATCAGGTGGGGGCAGAACAGTAGGAAGGAAAGAGTACTGGGAGAGATGACTAGAATTTGGGGGCCAATGTGGAAACCTCGGGAAGTGGAAACTCCCTCAAATCTTCAAGAGTGACCCTAGCACAGACTGGTAATAATGGAGGACTTGAAGCCTGAACTGACCATCTTCTATAACCAGACAAGGTTTCCAGGACTGGGACTGGGGCACCAACCCAGCCACAAAACCTTTGACCATGATTTGTCCTGCCTCCAAGACATGCTAGGGTAAAGGTGACCAAGAGTGGCAAGCCAATGACTACTCCAGTTTGAGACCCATGCCATGAGAGGTTGGAACCCAGAACCCAGAAACTGGATAGTCCAGAGATCTAGGAAAGAATCAAACATGACTTGGAAAAAATTTAATAAAATCATTACTGATATTCTGCTGTGCTTACAGGACAGTACCTTGCCCAATTGTCACCAGAGAGGCATCACCCAGCATCTGATGGGAGCAGATGCAGACCTATAGCCAAACACAAGGCAGAGTTAGGAGAACCCTGCCCAAGAGGAGGGGAAAGGATCAAAGGAACCAGAGGGGTCAAGGACACCACAAGAACGCAGCCCACAGAATCAACTAAGCAGGGTTCATAGGGACTCACAGAAACTGACGCAACACACACAAGATTCTGTATGGGTCGAGTTAGGTCCTGTGCATCTATGTTGCAGTTGTATAGCTGGATCTTCTTGCGGAACTGCCAACAATGGGGGAAATGTCTGACTGTTTTGCCCACTTCTGGGACACTTTTCCTCCTACTGGGTTTCCTCGTCCAGACTTGATATGAGGTATGTGCCTGGTCTTTACTGTAACTCATTATACTGTGTTCGGTTAATATCCCTGGGAGGCCTGCTCTTTTTTCTTTCTTTCTTTCTTTCTTTCTTTCTTTCTTTCTTTCTTTTTTTTTCTTTTTGAAGAGAAACAGAAGTTGAGTGGATATGGAGAGAAAGAAGGTGTGGGAAGGACTGGAGGAAGGAGAAACTGCAGTCAGGGTATAATGTATTAGAAAAAAATAAGAGAAATATATACGTATATATTTCTTCTATATTACATATGAAAACATTTTTAAATAAAAAAGGTATATCATAAAATTTCCATTTGGTCATGATGTATGACTAATTATATTTGTACATTGCTTGAGTTGATTTCTTTTAATGTTTGTGTTAAAAAGTTTATTTAATGTGTATGGGTGTTTGCCTGCATTTTGTTTGCCTGCCTGTGTTTTGTTCGTGTACCATGTGTGAGCTTAATGGTTTCAGAGGTTTAAGAAGGACGTTGAAGCCCCTGGAGCTGGAGTTCCAGATGGCTGTAAGAAGTCTCTTAGGTACTGGAAATCATAGCCGGGTCATCTGGAAGAGCAGTCAGTGATTTTAACCATCTTTAAGCCATCTCTTTACTTCCTGTGCTTTAGCCTTGCTTGGATATTCTTGATAAATATTATTCTGTAGTTTTCTTTGTAATGCCTTTATTGACTTCAGTGTGACACACTGGCCTCGTAGACTGAGCTAGGAGCAGCACCTTTATTTCCATTTTCTGATAAAGACTATTTGTTTCTCACATGAAGTTTTATAGAATTTACTTTCAAAAAGTTGGTAGGTGAGGCTACAGAAGTGGCTCAATGGTTAAAATGCTCTTCCGGTGGACCCTAGTTCAATTCCCTGCACACATAGTGGCTCACAACCTTCTATAACTCCAGTTCTGGGGGTTATGATGCCATCTTCTAGTCTCCATGGGCAACAATCCTGCATATAGAATACAGGGATATACATTAAACAAAGTAAGTGTGTGTGTGTGTGTGTGTGTGTGTGTGTGTGTGTGTGTGTGTGTTACAAAAGAAAATTGGTACAGGGCTGGGAAGGTGACTTCGTGGGTAAGAATGCTTGTTTTGCAAGCATGAATCCCTAGCACCCACAAAGAAAACTGGACATGGCTGCAAGTGTCAGTAACCCTAGCAACTGACTGACAGAGACAAAAGGACCCAAGAGCTCACTGACCAGTTAGCCTAGCCCAGAAAGCATGCTTTTTGTTCAGTAAAATACTATTTCAAGAAAGGGGAAGAGAAATGGGGGGAGACATTGTATCATTGTATCCTGCTTTGACCTCCAAAAGAGGAAGAGAATTATAATGTGCTCTGACCTCCAAATGCATGAAGGAGCGACCTACGCACTCATCTTTAGGCACTATATACATACACCATACACACACACACACGGGACAAGGGAAGAAGAAATTGGTACATTCAACTGGAAGAATAAAGGCCGTGAACAGTAGTTTTTAATAGTATATCTATTTTGTTGCTGCTTGTTTGAGACAAGATCTTGCCATGTAACCTTGGCTAGTCTGAACTCCCTATGTAGACCGGGCTGGCCTCTAACTTGCAACAACCCTCTGTCTCTGTCTCTCTTGTTCATACCATACTTTTATTATGCTCCTAATGTCCATGGTTTCTGTGTTAATGGATTCAGCTTCCTGAGGTCTTTGTGATTAGATTCATTTCTGTCTTCTTTTTTCTTAGTTAGACTGGCTAGAGACATCAATTTTATTGGCCTTTCAAGAGTAGCCTTTCTCTATTAACTTCCTGACTTTACTCTCACTGATATTTCTCCAAATTTCTGTTGTTTCTTTTCTTCTGCTTATTTTGGATTTAATTGCTCTTTCTTTCTACTTTGATAAAGTGGAAGCCTTGAGGTTTGATTTCCAGGCTTCTTTTCTCAGCCATGCATTTAGTGCTAGAACTTTCAGCACTGCTTTCCCTGAATTTCAAACATTGCAAGTTCTACTTTCATTTGACTCAAAATATTTTTTAATATCCGTTGAGCTTCCTCTCTGAACCCTAAGATATTGAAATGTATCTTGTGATCTCCAACTATTTGGGGATTTTCCAGAAATCAGTGATTCATTTTACTATTTTCTTTTTCTCTTTTACTTTCTTCTTCTCCTTCTTCTTCTTCTTTCTTCCTGTCTCAAACAATAACAACAACAGAACAACAAAACAATTAAACAAAATGTCATTTATTTTGAGTACATGCATGAACTTTAAATCTAATAAGAACACTACATGTGTGATTATATAAGAACATTATAAAATGAGAACCAAAATCTACCTAATAATCTCATCTACCCAGCATTTTAGGGGAAAAAGTTGCTGGAAATTCAAATAGCAGAAGAGGGCAGTAAAACTCAACAGAAAGCTCTCGAAGATGTAAATACGTTTTCTTCTTTTCCTCTTATAAAATTTCTCAAAAAAAAATGCAGACACTAATAAAATGTATTTCGCATAACAGACACATATGTGTCCCAAATGAACAGAGAAACACTAAATTTCTGCACAACTTACAGCTATAGTTGCTATACAGTTGCTACAAAAATCTTACTAAGTTGCATCATTACCATTGTGCTTTGCTGTACGAAGCAGGTTAAAACATCTTGATTTGGGGGCATTTACTATCCTCCTGTAATCAGCATCCAAAATTAATCCCTGTATTTCACTCTAGCATCCCTGGTGAATCAAAAGCAAACAATACAGAATGTTTTCCCTACATCCTTATTTGGACTTCCTTTCAAAACTGCTCTTGTCCTCACTGTCCAAGTTTCTTCCTGAGTTCTGTGTAACTCAATAGGTACGCAGAGCTCTCTTTACCTTACATTTGAAGTTACAGATTCAATCAAGTAATTGAACCATACAGATTTTTAAATCAGATTTCCGCTATGGTTGTGTTCCAATGTCTTTTCATTTTAAAAGGATTAATGTGATTATTCTCTATGCCCTGTTTTCCCCTCACTTTTGAAGTCATAATGTTTCTTAGTTTTATTTTTTAGGGACATAATTTCTCTGTGTAGAGCCGGCCATCCTGAAACTTGCTCTGTAGACTAGGCAAGCCTCAGAGATCTGCCTCCCTGTACCTCCCGAGTGCTGGGAATAAAGTTCAACACTGCAACACACTACTTTTCCCCCGTTGGGCCATAATCTCCTTAGAAGCATCAGACTATACTTCTCTACATAGTAGGTATACAGCCAGCATCAGAAGAGGATGGGAGTGTTCGGAATCAACTTAAGATGCCACTGTAAGATCGGAGTACATCGCCAGGAGTTAGAATCAACAGTTCTAATAAACTTGCATTTTGAGCACATGCAATCTGCCCACGGAAAATAAAACAGAAACCAAGGACTATTTAAAGGAAGCACACAAAATTAGGATAGTCTGCATATTCAGTTGAAATTTCACACAGGAATCGCTGTAAAGGGTTGGGAGTGCCAGAAATGGAATGATTAAACGTGACTAGAACAAAGGAGCTGGGATTTTAGTCACCATGGCTCATGTAGAACCAAATTAGCACACACATGAAGCAAACAGTTAAAAAATTCCATGAGTATTTTTTTTTTATTTCTGCAAGACTCCACAGATCGAGGTAGTTGGTGTAGTTTTCGGAGTGTTGTTCCTCGTGCCCCCCCCCATTGTTTTATTTTCTCTTCTTAAATTATTTCGTTTTGTTTTGAGCCAGGGTCTTGCTGTGTTGCCCAGCCTGCCTCAAACCATTTTGCTGACTTAATTTTCCTGAAAATATAGTTTAATTTCAGATTGTATGTCATCTTTTCCTCCATTCATGTTAAGAACATAACATTTAATTGAATTTTTAGTTTCCTATCTTTCTTATTTTGCTTATTTTTCACTATCCCATCCTCTCATACCCCTCCCTGGCCACCACCAAACAGCAGAATGACATTCAAAACTGTCAAAATCACCCTTCTATGCAATTAATTTCTTATCAAACAATGTTTCAGAATGAATTGGGTCTTTAGGTTTAGTCAGAATAAGGCCAGTTATCAGAAAATAAGTATTAGCTTTTGGTCCATTTCCAAAACACGTCTTCTTCAAAAACGTGGACAGAAAAAGTCAAAAAAGTACATCTTAAGAAAAGAATTCCTTTCTAGTGATATATCCTGTGAAAACAGTTGCCAACCAAAATGATAAAAGCACAACAGCAGGGCGGAAAAAAAAATACCTTAAAGCAATGCCCTGGGCACTTAGCATTCCGATGAAGTGAAGCTCAGACTCTGTCCCTTGGAAACGCCTGTTCTAGGGGCCGGCTAGGACTGTGGTGCCTCGGGCCAGTTCTGTGAGAAACTTCACCCTACACCCGCCGGTACAGATGTGGACCCTGGCAGCAGCCCTCTCACTTCATTGAAAACTTCATTAATTCATGAAATAAAAACGATAGCTGTGTGCGCGCGTTCAGAGCAGCACGCGCGTCAGACTGCACCCCAGCTGGGGGTGGCGCGGGGATTCCCTGCGTTGGGACCTCGGATCCCAGTAGGGGAACCTGTGGCATCTCCGCGCTCCTCGGTCCCAACCTAGAGCATCGGAGGCGGAACTGAAAGAAAGCCGGGACCCCCATAGAGAGCCAGCGTGAGCGCCTGCACAGTAACCACTCAGGGCTCATGGAGGGGAGGGGGGGGATGCAAGAGGGCGGCTTCTCGTCTTCCCACGATTCCATTTACGTATGGAAAGCCCAGCCCCCTCCAGCCTTACGCAACACCCTGAGGGGTAAGAAGGGGAAAGACGGGGCGGGTGGAAAGAACCAGTCACCACATGATCACGTGGGAGCCGCTTTTCAGGCTTTAAAGCGAGGTTCTCCCCGTTAGCAGCCAGTTGTCAAACTGCGAGCAAGAGCTTCGGGAGTCTCAGAAATCTACCCACGAAGGAGTTCGGCGCTGCATCCCGCCAGCTCTGCTACTACCGCCGCCGCCGCCGCGACCTCCACGATGCTCCTCCGAATTGTGCTGCTCTTGGCCGCCCTGGCGCTCAGCCACGCCGGTAAGTGGTCCTGCGCCCTAAGGCGCCTGTCAGATCTCCGTCTCAGACCCCTTTTCCCAGTGCAGAGGTGCTGCGTAGGGGCAAAGAGTCTGGACCACTTGGGTACAGACGAACTGCAAGGATGGCTTGCTTTTGGCACAGGTTTTCAGGTTATGGGCCAATTACTCAACCGAGCAGAGAGTCACTCTCGTTTGCAAAAAGAAAACAAAAAATAGCCGTAATAGTTTACAGGTTGTCATTATAGTAAGACGAGATATAATCAATACATGCAAAGTGCACTGTGGGGGCGACTGAACAGGAACGATTGACTTAAAATACCTGCCAGCGCTTTTCTGCCCCCAGGAAAGTCCAGAATACATTTTTATTTTAACAAAAGGTTATTCAAAATGTTAAAAGGAAACTGTTGTACTTTGGTTTTCTTTACACTAAATTTTGACTAATGTACTAGCTCAATCCATTTTAATTTTGAACGTGTTCACTAACAAGTCTAATCTGAACATCCAAGACGTCCCTGTGAAAACGTTAGTAATGCGAGATGTGAAGTTAGTCTTCCGCCCTTATTTCTACATTTACAGCCCCGTGATGAGACAGACTTAATTAATATAGTCTTTTGCTTTTTCTGGGACTACGTGTGCATTTCTAACTTACCATTGTCAAGTAGACCCATAGTAACACAAATCCTTAAGATAAGGTCGACCAATAGTGCCTTATTTATTTATTTATTTATTTATTTATTTAATGTAGCAAATCCTTGCTGTTCCAACCCCTGTCAAAACCGCGGTGAATGCATGAGCGTAGGATTTGACCAGTATAAATGTGATTGCACTCGGACCGGATTCTACGGGGAAAACTGCACGATACGTAAGTTTCTCCTGGTGTTTCTTCCTTTGGAATGGGTCAGTTACCATCATTTTGTATATTTGTGTCCTGTGGAGGAGGCCCACTAATTTCTCCCGTGTGCTTGCGCTCTCCAGCTGAGTTTCTGACAAGAATCAAGTTGCTGCTGAAGCCCACTCCAAACACAGTCCACTACATCCTAACCCACTTCAAGGGAGTCTGGAACATCGTGAATAACATTCCCTTTCTTCGAAGTTCAATCATGAGATATGTGTTGACATGTAAGTACAAACCTCCCTTGCTTCTAGCATCCGCCAACAAAAATATGCACTAGAAACCTAACCCAAAGAAATATTCCCAACCTTTTCAAAATGGCTTGAAACACACCTCTTCAATCCCCACCTCCTCCCCGGAAATGCCCAAAATACTGATATATGATCCTGTAGTCAGGATCCTATTTATGACCTCCGACCTTCAGTCCCGTGGAGGAAATGTGCTTTATTTGTTTATTGAATACCTATGGCTCCCAGAATTGTTCGGAACATGCAGCACCCTTTAAAACAAATGGTTGATTCAGCTTTGGGTCAGAAGAGAAAATAACTCTCTATAGTTCTAAGTGAGTGCCATGCCCAACTGTAATGGTCATCAGCTATGGAAGAGAGAGTGGGTGGGACCTGAGAAACCAAGACTACTGGAGCATAATGTCCTGTGTAAAGCCCTAGCTTTGTCAAAGATGCTTTTGCAGTAGCTGCTCGTGAAAGTGCAGTCATTGTAAAGCAGGGTATCCTTGTCTGATTGAAATCAAATCTCCATGCTTCCCACATTGCACAGCGATAATTAACATTCGCTTGCTTTTTCATATGACGGCCAATCATTTTCTTTTCTTTAAAATTCCAGCCAGATCACATTTGATTGACAGTCCGCCAACTTACAACGTGCACTATGGTTACAAAAACTGGGAAGCCTTCTCCAACATCTCCTACTACACCAGAGCACTTCCTCCTGTAGCCGACGACTGCCCGACTCCCATGGGTGTGAAAGGTGTGTGAAAAGCACTAGAGATATAGCAATTGCAGCCTCGACGCTTGTGTGTGTGCTTAGAATTGACCTTGGATCGTCACTTGTTTAAAACTGAGATGCTTTGGGCTTTAGTATGGTTATCCACAAAGGATGTTTAAGTGCCTCGTCCATAAAAGTAAATCTTCATTTTGATATAGCATCTTAACATTATTAGTCTATTGTGCTACATAGAATTGGTATTAGCTGAAACTGGTAAAACTATTCAATAAGTTGTTCCCAGTAACTTAGAAGTTAATTCGTAGTCTTGGGAAGCTAGCTCATTGCCTGTAATCTCAGTACTAGATAGACTTCAGGCAAAGCACTAATAAATTCAAGGCCAGCCTGGGACAGAGAGTGAGTTTAAGTCCAACCTGGGGTACAAGCATAAAACTGTGCCTCAAAGCAAAACAATTTTATTGGTGTTATGATCCTCCTTGAGATTATGTTTATAGGTGATGAATGCTTTCGTGAATCAGACAGTCATCAGTTGGCTTCAGCAAATCTTTGAAGGGGTTTTGACTCTAGAATTTCCATGTTTTAGGGAATAAGGAGCTTCCTGACTCAAAAGAAGTTCTGGACAAAGTTCTTCTAAGGAGAAAGTTCATCCCTGATCCTCAAGGCTCGAATATGATGTTCGCATTCTTTGCCCAGCACTTCACTCATCAGTTTTTCAAGACAGATCAGAAGCGAGGACCTGGGTTCACTCGAGGACTGGGCCATGGGGTAAGATAGGCTTAACTCCGAATTAAAGCAAATCCTTAGGAAATGCTGACATCTTGCCATGCCAAACAAATCACGCCCATTTTTTATATAACAGCCACATCTACTAGAACCATAATAGAGTGTTCTGTTTTCATTTACTAGTTTAGTAAAAATAAGCAGACATACACAGAGTTATATAATGTAAATTATCCTTACATTTTTAACTTAAAATTTTGGTCTACAAAAAAAAATGCTACATCTTCCAAAACTTAATTAGTTAATGATTGGTAAGCTGGGAAGTAGAACTTAGAACTTTGTGATTGCTAGGCACTGGCATCTGCCACTGAGGTAGAGGCCTAGTCCTCCAGGGGGAAAAAAAAAACCTGCACCCTGATTATGCTGCTTTAAATAATATAAAAGTAAGTATCATGGTTATAATGAGACATATGCCATATTTAATATAAGATACCAATATTATTCAACATAAAGAGATATACAGGGGTGAATTAAGGAGGGCAGAAGAGAGGAGAGGAGGAGGAAGGGGAGGCTACAGTCAATATGTAAAATAAATGAACTAATTAATAAAATAGAGACATAAAGGTTTGGAGCTCTGGAAAAGGAATTATTTTTGTATTTTGTGGCTATGAAAAAGTCATTTGTTGGACTTGTAATAACTCAGTGCTTAAGAACACTAGAAAACCTGGCTTCGGTTTCCAACACCAACCAACTATAACTCCGGTTCTGGGGGGTTAATTAATGCCCCCTTCTGACTTTTATGGGCATCAGGCATGTACATAATCATACATATAAAAATAAATCTAAAAAACATTTGTTGAATTTTAAGGACACCCAAATCATTAAAATTTCATAACAAAAGATAGTAAGACATCAACAAATTGAAATTTCTCCATAATTTTCTAGGTGGACTTAAATCACATTTATGGCGAAACTCTAGACAGACAACATAAACTGCGCCTTTTCAAGGACGGAAAACTGAAATATCAGGTATTTTCCTTATGTTTTAGAAATTATCACCTGCCATTTGCACTTACATTTTAAAACTGCTTCTTGTGTTTGTTGGTTTGTTCATTGTTTTAACTCTCTGCTATTATTATTGTGGTGGTTTAGGTCATTGGTGGAGAGGTGTATCCTCCCACAGTCAAAGACACCCAGGTAGAGATGATCTACCCCCCTCACATCCCTGAGCATCTACGGTTTGCAGTGGGGCAGGAGGTCTTTGGTCTGGTGCCTGGTCTGATGATGTATGCCACCATCTGGCTGCGGGAACACAACAGAGTGTGTGATGTGCTTAAACAGGAGCATCCTGAGTGGGACGATGAACGGCTCTTCCAGACGAGCAGGCTCATACTGATAGGTGAGCAAGAGAAAATCAATAAGACCATCTCCCCTCCCCCCAAAAGAAAAACTCATGTGTTACCTTTGCTATGTTTTGACTGTCTGTTGTGAAGAGTGAGCATGAACATGACTGGGAACATACCTACCGTTTGATTGTCAGGAAAATAAACTCTGTGTTGTGCAACAGGGGAGACTATCAAGATTGTGATCGAAGACTACGTGCAGCACCTGAGTGGCTACCACTTCAAACTCAAGTTCGACCCGGAGCTGCTATTCAACCAGCAGTTCCAGTACCAGAACCGTATCGCAGCCGAATTCAACACACTCTATCACTGGCACCCCCTGCTGCCTGACAGCTTCCAGATCGAAGACCAGGAGTACAGCTACAAGCAGTTCCTCTACAACAACTCCATCCTCATCGAGCACGGGCTCACCCACTTTGTTGAGTCATTCACCAGACAGATCGCTGGCCGGGTAAGCATCATTCCTGAAAAGCAAGAACAAGCCGGTCAGGAACTTTTGAATTTCTGTCATAGAGATAATTTTTCCTTTTACTAAGAGAATTACCAGATGTTCTCCTGGTTTTTGAAACATGAAACCTAGATTTTCGACAGGCTATAGTTTTGGTCTACAATCATCAAAGCAGATAACAACACATTATCTTAAAACTAATACTTGAAAAAGCTTGCAATCGTCTGGCAGATTATAAAAGTAAATATTCAGACGTGTCTCTCAGCTTGCTTTTTGTAACTGTAAAAGGCAAATCCATTACAGACTAGAGGTGTTGAGGCCAAGACGTAGGACAACAGGAATATGCCTAAGAATTGCATTGTACTTTCCATTTCCCTCAGGTGGCCGGGGGTAGGAATGTTCCAGTCGCAGTAAAAGCTGTGGCAAAGGCCTCCATTGACCAGAGCAGAGAGATGAAGTACCAGTCCCTCAATGAGTACCGCAAACGCTTCTCCCTGAAACCTTACACATCATTTGAAGAACTTACAGGTAAGAGCTGGTTTCTGAAATCCCTGGAAGGATCAAGGATGAAATGGGAAAAGAGGAGAAGGGAGTTTGGTACGGGATGAGCCTCCTCCTCCTTCTCTTCTCCCTTTTAAGGATTCGGTGTATTGAGAAGGAGGGGTGGGAATAGGAATGGGCTAGGGAGCAGGGGAAAAAAACCTTTGCTCAACAGACAGAACTATTTTCTTTTTTTCCTAGTTTGACATAACCTGTATCTGTCTTCTTTATCTTCCAGGAGAGAAGGAAATGGCTGCAGAGTTGGAAGCCCTCTACAGTGACATCGATGCCATGGAGCTGTATCCTGCCCTGCTGGTGGAAAAGCCACGTCCAGATGCTATCTTTGGGGAGACCATGGTAGAACTTGGAGCACCATTCTCCTTGAAAGGACTTATGGGTAATCCCATCTGTTCTCCTCAGTACTGGAAACCAAGCACTTTTGGAGGAGAAGTGGGTTTTAAGATTATCAACACTGCCTCCATTCAGTCTCTCATCTGTAATAATGTGAAGGGCTGTCCCTTCACCTCCTTCAATGTGCAAGATCTGCAACCTTCCAAGACAGCCACCATCAATGCAAGCGCCTCCCATTCCAGACTAGATGACCTCAACCCCACAGTGCTAATCAAAGGGCGCTCAACTGAGCTGTAGACGTCTACTGGTCATATTTATTTATTTATATGAACAATTTAATTTAATTATTTAATATTTATACCAAATACCCTTTTCACTTAACATCTTCTATAACAGAAGGCAATGTCGTGAACAATGTTACATTTGTGACGATTCCTGTGTTTGTACTTTAAATACGTGTTGCCCTCAAGTGAAAGAGAGAAACAGTTTTCATTCTTTTACATAAACCAGTGGGAAGTGAATTTTGATATCTTTTTACTTGAATTTCAGCTCATAGTCTGTCTTGATAAGAACAGAGGAAAGATGTTTGAATACTTAGATGCTGTTACAAGATGAAAAATGCTGCAAGTATCTACACTGTTGTTTAGGACTGTATCTTCCTTGCTACATGAGGAGCAGCTAATGTGGAATTTTAAAGAAATCTAGCGTATCTTTATCTCAGAAAACAAAAGGGTACAAATTCAGTTTTCAATGAACATTTAAGACAGATCCTGCCAATGCGTTCAATTTTAAAAACAGCCTTAAAGCGAATCTTTTGAATTTCTAAATTGAGAGTTTGGATCACTTTTGAATATCCTTACTTTCTTAAGCTGTTAAACTTGGACCCACACCAGAAAACAGCTCATAAACACAAGTCTCTAAAGCTAGTAGAAATTACATTGTGATTGATGGTGAAAATGCTATGGCGGGGATTTTTCTTTTCTCAGCAGCTTACTGCAGTGGTAAGACATTCCTCGTGAGTCAAGATGCCAGTGTAGGAAGGTGCTGGGGCTCCTGCTGCCCTGTCTTAAAAGCATGTTCTTTAAAGAGTTGGTTTATAAGAATAGTAGCAAGCAAAATCTTTAGCAATAAAAGACAACCAAGAACAGAAAAGGATTCCAAATTAAAGATCACATTTGGGGTTACAATTCTGAAGGACATTCTTTGATCCTTTTGTGATGCTGGCCTGGTACTAACAGATTTTTGCTGTGTGACTTACCAAGCTGGGCTTACACAGTTTTTCTCCTGCACAGTATGATGTAACAGTCACTCTCACAGTGCAAAACATCAGTGGCCATGTGAGTTTCTTCAAAACATTGAAATCTGTTCCTTTTCATGCTACCCGAAGTGCAGTAGGCTCATATACTGTGTGAGTCCAGCCTGGATGCCAGCATCCTGCTCCTCTTATTTCTTTTTTCTTGTTGCCAGTTTTTTATTTGTTTGTTTGTTTGTTGCTTATGAGAAACTGCTGATAGGTTTTTTTCTTTGTAGTTTTCCAAGCTTTGTTTTTTTGTTGCTATTTTCCGGGTTTTTGATATCAGGTCTATTCTCTCTATAGCCTCTATTAATATTTCCTCTACTTGAAGTTTTACATTCAGGAAAACCTCAGCTCAGGACTGCTAGGTAGCTCCCCTTTGGAGGAATAAATCTATTTTAGGCAAAAGGCAGACATTTTTACTTATAATTAGTTTTACTGAAGGATCCGACCAAGATGCCAGTACTTTACATGGAAATGCAGGGGATCCGTGGCAAGACAGTTACATTCTTGTTGTGAAGAATGGCTTTCTTGCTTGCAAATAAGTCAGTTAGTGAGTAGTTCTGGGCAATAGTAATAAATATAAAACAATAATGATGATCATCCTACATCTCATTATCAGCTGAGGTACTGTATATTACTTAATTTATTGAGGATAATTATGTCTTTTAGACATTATTGTTATAAACTATGTTTAAGCCTACACGTGTTTGTCTTTGCATTGTGTCAGAATCAATGTACCTTGTTTTTATGATTACCTCTCTGAATTCCTGTGTAAACAATCAAGCAATATGATGAGATTAATGTTCGTGGGTAAATTTTAAGAAGACTAGTCTGGTATATAGAGAAGTTTAAAGTTTGAATTTACCTCTATAGCAGACTGCAGAGAACATTGTATCACCTATGTGTGTTATAAAGACTGTCATTTTAGACATTGGGAAGGCCCTGTAGGTGCTTTACTAATTAGTTAAAACTTCCCTGACTAAGAAACTATCTTCAAAGCACTATAGGCATTAGTATTCACAAATCAAGAACTGATTACAGATAATATTTATGTAAATAACTAAAAATGTGTCTTACTAAGAGAAAGGAGAAATTTCTTTTATTACAAAGAAATCACAAAATGCTTTAAAGATTATATGCTTAAAACGTTCAAGACGAAAAGATAATCGACTTTAGAAAAAATGTATAAAAACTGTTAATGTCATTGAGTCTGTTTTTAAGCAAGTCAAGGTGATTGTTGTGAGCGTGAACCTGATGACTGAACCTGGAAATCCAGGTTAAGAGTGTGAGTGTCACAGTGCCTGAAAGAAGCGTGTGTTTAAATTAACTTATGTGAAAAAGAAGTCTTAGAACAAATGCTTGTTTATTTTTATACTATTTAAGAATTGAAAACTTCTGAAAATAAAATTTGATTGTTTCTTTATATTTGTGCACTGGTTTCTCTGAATGATGATTCTTAAACCATCATTTTGTGTTCTTTCATCCACAATAGGAGTAAAATGCAGCTTTAGTGGTAGAGCGACTGCCTAATATTTAGGAGGCCCTGGGTTCTTTCTTCCACACCAAAGAAAAATCTAGACTGCCCGTTAATGAAATGGCTCTGCCTTTGGTCCCATGGACTCTTCCAAGAGTCACCACTCAGTTGCTGAAGAACTGTTAAAATATGTGTTTTGTGCTATAGGAGACACCGATGGGCTTTCTTTCATTGCCTAATAGACGTAAATGTTATATATAAAAGTCAGACTGGGCAGGTGAGACAGGTTAATGTGTAAAGGTGAACTGAATTCGGAAATCCCCATGGTGGAAGCAGACTGACACTTATGAGTTGTTCTCTGACCTACACACACACACACACACACAGACACACAAATAAATAAATATAAATGCAATTTAATTTTTTAAAAAAGACAAAGATTTGTGTTACAAAGGAGGTACAAAATATGAAAAGGAAGTTCAAATGAAAGAGAGATGGAGGGAAGGAAAAGAAAAGAGGAGAGAATAGAAAAAATTGGAAGTCAGTCCAGCATGCTGGTGCACCCCTTTAATTCCAGCAAATAAAAGACAAAAGGCGGGTGGATCTCTGTGAGCTTCA
The DNA here is from genome assembly GCF_950005125.1 of Chionomys nivalis. Taxonomy (NCBI): domain Eukaryota; kingdom Metazoa; phylum Chordata; class Mammalia; order Rodentia; family Cricetidae; genus Chionomys; species Chionomys nivalis. The sequence goes on along the minus strand of NC_080090.1, from coordinate 70,752,917 downwards.
GGCCAGCTACAGCTACACATGAGACGCTATCAAAATAAAGCAAAACACCAAACAACAACAAAAAACACACACAAGTGCACAAATATATAAAAACGATAGAAGTTCAAACAGGAACAGATTGGACTCAGCTGGGTAAACCATTAAAACACTATATATGACTTTCTGTGTTCCCTGTTTTTTAACGTCTTAATAATTTCTATAACTCCATGGGCCACATATTTCATACCTTTGCTGGCCTTTCTGACCCTTGGTGTTCTCTTTCCCAGCAATACATTTTCCCATCATACTCCTGTGCCCCTACATCTTAACCTCATCACCATTACTTTTCATTACTTCAAAGGCCTTGATTTCTGTCCTGCTCCTTGACTTACCTACAGTCCAGGTTACCTATTAAGCTTCAGAGTCTCACATCTGATTTACACGTGCACTGAGCCCACTGCTGACGTCACCGTGTCATTACTTAACACCCACTTATATCCTTACTCTCCTCCGCATCGAGCAGAGTCTATCGCTCATAATCACTGTCCATCTGTTCAGTCTTCCACTGCACTCTCCTATTCTACTTAATTGGAACATTTTGCTTACTTTCAGCCATTCAATGACTATTTTCTTCTTTCCTTCCTTCCTTCCTTCCTTCCTTCCTTCCTTCCTTCCTTCCTTCCTTCCTTCCTTCCCTCTCTCTCTCTCTCTCTCTCTCTCTCTCTCTCTCTCTCTCTCTCTCTCTCTCTCTCTCTCTCTCTGTAGAATCTCACTGTGTAGCTTTGGCTGGCATTAAACTTTCTAAGTAGGTCAGGCTTGTCTCTCACAGAGATCTACCTGTCTCCACCTCTGAATATTGGAGTCAAAGGCATGAACTATCATGCCCAGGTACATGCTTCTTTTCATGTTGTTTGTTTTGTGGTGTTTTTCTTTTTTTTAAGACGAAGTCTCACATTGCAGCCCAGGGTGACAATCAACTCATGGCAATCCCAGCTCAGCTTCCCAAGTGTTGGTTTTACAGGTATGAGATCCAGTCCCTGACTTAACTTCTCCTATATTTGGCTCTTCAGTAGCATTTAACTCAAGATCTGTCTTTATCATTTGCACATACATACACACACACACACACACACACACACTGTGACACAGTTTGATGTTCTCCTGTTCCTCTGTTGTATCTATAAGTTGGCATACCATAATATCTTTCATGTCAATAGTACTCAAACTCTTTAAGTTCAAATAGTAATCACTCCCATGTTTATATTTCCAGAATTAGCTTCTTATCAGCAGTTAGCAAACATCCACTCAAATCTACAAATGTAATCATTTATTTTCCATTTCTACTTAAACAATACGTGCATCATATAGGCCAAACAATAATTATTTAAAGTTAATTAGATAATTACCATCTTCTACTTTTAAACAAAAGCCTTTTCTTCTCTCTCATACCTGCCCTAGTGGCACCCTTGTTGATGGCATTGCACAAACAAACCGGGATTCTGTCACTTTCCTCCCCAACGCCACCAGTATCAACCTATTCATTACAACAGACTTTTAATGGGTAAACCTTTTTTATTCTCCCTTTTGTCCAAAGCATTCTTTTTATGTTAAAGAGAGTATGTATTTTTAAACTCAATCTAGTCATAGCTCTCCTATGTCTGAGATTTTCCAGTGACTTCTTCCTATACAATGAATAGGAGTCTCTTATCCTCTCAATCGTTCATTCCCTGTCTACCTGAGTTCATCCACTATGCTTCCCTTGCTTGTTGTATTTCATTTTCTGTGTTGTGACAGAATGCTTGAGACTGGTAATTTGCTCCTGGCTCTAGAAGTTGGGAAGTTCAAGCTAGGAAGTCCTTCTGCCCCATATGCATCAACTGATGCAGGGAAAATGGGCAAATAGGCTGGCACAAAGGCAGACAGACTGTGGAATAGGGAGGGGCATGGCTATGTCAAGCTAATTCATGGTGGAATGGGGAAGTACAATAATCCCTTTTTACTGTAGAGCCCTGTGGTCCAGAGACCTCATAAGCCCTCACCCACCTTGATATATATAAATAATCAAATTATGTTTCAGCATGAGTTTTGGTAACAAGCCACATCTGAACCACAGGCACACCCATGTTTCCTACCCCTGTTATATTGCCTTCTTATGATTTGTTTATTAGCAATAATTCTTAAGATGTTGCCACTCTTTAGATTTTTTCCTGAAGATTTTCATATGGCTCTGCCTTCTCTGATCATTCAATCTCAGCTCAAATTTCCCATCCTCAGAATGGCTTCCTCTAACCAAACTAAAAGAACTTCTTAGACTATACTTCTCAGGCTATTTGATGTTCTTAATAGCATCCATTGCTGTCTTACATGATGTTATTTTTGTGTGTTTACTTTGTTCTAATTCTATACATTTATACCCATGGGAAAAAAACCTTGTCTTATATATTCATATCTTTCAGAATACTGAATATATTTAAATGTCATTAAAATACATAAAGGATAAATAAAGAGAGACTTTATTAAAAGGAAAGAGAAGACTGTGTGGTGATTCTTGAAGAAATAGTAGCATGTTTGCAAGCTGAGATATCCTCTGTAGAAAAGTCCGCCATTTTGTTCTGTAACAAAAAATGCATCAACATATCTTCTGACTAACACATGTGAATGTGGAAGATATGAGTAAGCTCTGCGGGTTGTGCCAACGTCAGCTTCTTGGGTTTGATATTGCGTTGTAATTATGAAGGTGTCAGCATTCAGGGAGGTGTGAAATTATCTCCCTCCCTGCTCATTTCTTTGTAACTTCCTGTGAAGGGATAGTTTTCTTTTGTTGTTTCAAAATTGCAGGTAGCTTGTTTGTTTAAGACATATAGCCTTGGCTTGCCTGGTTCTCATTAGGTAGCCCAGGCTGGCCTCAAAATCACAGAAATCTTCCTTCTTTAGCCTGTCCCTCCTGAGTGCAGAGATGACCACTATATACATTTTCATTTTGGGGGGAGAGGGTAATAATTAATTTTTTAAAGATTTATTTTTATTGTTTTTGTTTATGTGTTTGTGTGTGTATATGTGTGAGAGAATGCCAAAATAGGGCAGATTCCATGAAGGCCATGACAGCATACCAGATCCCTTGGAGCTGGAGTTCTAAACCACCTAACATAGATGCTAAGAAGAAAACCCGGGTCCTCTGAAAGAGCCAAGAACAGTCTTAATCACTCAGCTGTCTTTCCGGCCCCATTTTTTTTTTTTGAACTTTTATTTTATGTGTGTGAGTACTTTGCTGGCATGCATGTCTTTGTAATACATGCATGCCTGGTGCCCACAGAGAAGAGAGGAGGGTACTCGATCCCCAGCAACTTTAGTTACAGACAGCTGTGAGTCACCATATGGACTGTGGGAAGGGAACCCAGGTCCTCTGCAAGAACAAGTGCTCTTAAACATGGATCCATTTCTCCAGCCCCTCCTTTGCTTTGTTTTGTTTTGAGATAGGGTCTTATTATGATCCCTGATGCCCTGAAAGCCCCTGTGTACATCAGGTTGGGTTCTAGTTCGTTCTCTTCCTCCTGCCTCTGCAGTAAAGCACCAGACTACAGGTATGCACCACCAATATGAAAAGTCTTTTTTAATATTTATTGTTAATATTTTTAACAATGTGTATGTGTATACTTAGTTTACGTGAGTATAGGGGCCCAAGAGTCCAGAGGTATTAGATTCCCTGGAGCTGGACTTTCAGCCAGCTGTGCACTGCTCATCATGGGTGGTGGGAACTGAGTTCAGGTCCTCTATAGAGGTAGAACAGGCTCTTAACCATGTAGCCATCTGTTCAGCCTTGAACATTTTTGACCGTTTTTTTAGATTTATTTTTATTTTATTTGTGTGTGTGTAAGTATATATGTACATATGTGTGCATGTGCCCTCAAAAGCCAGAAGAAAGTGTCAGCTCCCTTGGCTCTGGCAAAACAGCCACATTATACTGGAATTTGGATCTGAGCTCCAGTCCTCATGACTGAGCCTCAAGAACTCAACTGCTGAGCCATTTCTTTAGTTCACTGAAGCAAAATGAATTCAAATATTACTATTAAAGACTCGGAATTATTTCTCCCTCCTCCTCTCTCTCCTCTTCCTCTTTGTTTTTGAAACAAGATATCATGGAATCCAGGCTGGCCTTGATCCACTCAGTAGCCAGGATCATGTTGAAATTCTGATCTACCTGTCTCCATCTGCAGTGTGCTGAGATTATGGGCATCACCACTTTGAATGGTTTACTGAGAAATGAGGATGGAACCCAGTGCTTAGTGCATGCTAGGCAAGTTGCCGCCAATTGAGCTACAATGCCCAATCCCTCTTTTTTTAAAGTTAGCATGCAAAGCAAGGAGTTTCATTATAGCATTTTTTACGCATGTTGATATACTTTAACTCATACCCTCCTATATTTCTTTCTCCCATCCCTATTCATCTTTCTTTCTAGTCCCTTCCTCTCCCCATAAGTAGTTCTTCCTTTTGCTCACAGATTCATTTCTCCCTTCTGTCTCTCCTTAAAGATCTTTTCCTCCCTTTCCTAGAAAGACTGATTTTGCAGAACGAAGGCAAAGGCCAAAGATACAGGAAAGAAATGAGCTTAAGATCAATAGTACACATCACTCTGCTATTTAATCCAAGAAATAAGAATCACTTTAGAAAGACTATACTCTCATTAAACTCAACCAGAACCCAGAAGAGGTCCGACTGTGTTTGCTATACTTAACATTACTATCTTAATTTTTATATAAAAATTTTTCTACTAAACTTTTTATATTAAATTTTGCAACTTGCATTTCTTTTTTTGATTTGCACTTAATTTTTTTAAGTTTTCATTTTATTTATGTGTATGATTTATGTGTGTGGTGTGTATATGTGTGTATGGTATATATGTATGGTGTAAATATGTTTGTGTGTGTATATGTGTAAGTGCATATGTGTGTGTGTGGTGTAGTTTGTGTGGTGTGTGTGTGTGTTGCAATTTGCCAGAGTTCTCTTTCTCCTTCTTTCATGTGGGTTCTGGACATTGGATTCAGGTTGCAGATTTGTTGACAAGTCATTACCCAATGTCTTTGTTAGGGTTTTATTGCTGTGAAGAGACACCATGATCATGGCATCTCTTATAAAGGAAACATTTAATTGGGGCTGGCTTACGTTCAAAGGTTTAGTCCATTATCCTTGTGGCAGGGCACAGGCAGACATAGTGATGGAGAGGGAGACCAGAGCTCTGCATCTGGATCCACAGGCAGCAGGAAGACAAAGACACTGGGCCTGGCTTGAGTCTTTGAAACCCCAAAGTACACCCCCAGTGACACACTTTTGACAAGGCCACATTTACACCAACAAGGTCACACCTCCTTATAGTGCCCCTCCCCATGAGCGAATGGGGGCCATTTTCATTCAAAGCACTCTGCCCTCCAAGCCGCCTTACCAGCTCTTGTGGCTTGTCCTCTGAGACAGGCTTTTAGTAGCACAGGCTGTCCTGGAACTCAATATGTAGCCTAGGCTGGCCTTCGCCTCAAGACAATCCTGCCTCAGTCTCCCAAGCGCTGGAATTGAAATTGTGAGTTAGGATCCCCAGGCAGTATTTTAAACGAAATACAACTCATTGCAGAGTTCCATGTACATTTGCTTTGAAAAATCATTGCTCAAATTATGTAAAAGTCAAATGCCCAGGAAGAACTTCAGGAATGAATCATTGTTTCGCAAAATTAAGAACGCAGAACCAGCCAGCTCCAGTTCACATTCCAGTTTATTTCCTAGGTTATCACAAATAAAAGCAGCCAGCGTTTGGCCGCCCTGGCACACCAGCCTCCATCGCCACCTCTCTACCTCGGGACTTCCCATCATGAGGCCTCTGTGAGAATGGAACTCCCTTGCCTTTCACGTTCCCTATTGCGATGTGGTAGCATTATTGCGTGACTTTTCTCCGGCTGTTGACCACAAGGCTGTTCATGATGACGACATTCACAAACATAGGGCGGGGGATACTCTGCACGCTCCCAAGGGAGTGTCTTGAACTGACGTAGTATTCTGAAAGAAGCGAAGAAAAGGGGCCTGTGGGTAAACAATCTTGCTCTTTAAGCAGAGAAAAAAGGTGACGATGATGCATGGGGCAAGAATGCTCCTTTCGTCCACACCCTTAAACCTCCTCCTCAAAATGCAAAATTTCTCTAACATTACCATGCTATATTTTATTTAGACTTGATCTATCTATATTAAATAATACTTTCACTGCTGAATTTTTTGAAATGTTCACCAGTTTGGAGGAAATCCTGCTTGAAAGAGACAGTTGGAACAATCCTGTCTGGTGCAGGTGGTGCCAGTAGAGGCAGGAGATCCTGGTGGAAGGGTGGGGGTGAGGAGTAGGGGGAGGGCAGGTTGAGGCCAGCCTGCACTCTGACTCAAAAAAAAAAAAAATGGGGTAGTTTTAAACCAGACCAATTGACATGGATATTCTTTTTTTTTATTTTAATTCTCTTCATTCACATATTGAGTGATATATTCCATAACTATTCTTAAAATGAATTTACAAAAATAGATTAATTTAGAGTAGAACTTGTATTTATGTTTAGCAATTTTTGTACTGTTTGAAATCACTAGAGACATAGTAATAATGAAGCAATCATGGGTCTCTAGGGCAATTCAGACTCTAAAGCAAGCACAGTCCCGATGACCAACACTCAAATGAGCAAGACCCGGCACTGGGCACCCAACTCTTGGGCTTCACAGTTAGGCAACCTGGTTTGCCCTGGTTTCTAGGCATTTCCAGCATTGCAGTAAATATAATACCCATGTTCCCCATCTTATACAAAATGGGGACCTAGCTCCGTTGGTGGTGTCTTCCTTAGCACATAGCAAGCCCTGGGTTCCATCATCAGCACAGCTCGAAAGCTGTTATGGCACAGACCTGTAACCCAAGACCCACTCCTGGTGAAGGCGGGAAGATCAGAGGCTCAAGGTTGTCCTAGGCTGCAGAGCTCTTTCAAGGCTAGGCTGGGGCAGGAGGTGGGTCAAAAAAAAAATGAGTTCTTTTTCTGTGATTAGGAAACTACAGACAACTTTTTAAAATCTTTATTTCAATTCCATTTCAATCCAATTTCTTAAATGACTTGAATGTTTGTCTAATATTTGATCACACTAGAAAAAGGTAAACAAAAGTAGGGAGCAAATAGTGATGCGGACTGTAATCCTAGGGGCTTTGTCCCGTTAAAGGCAACTGTTTTCTTTCTTTTTTTTTTCTTTCAAACTATAACCCAAGGCAAATTGACATTTAAAAAAAAATATTTTTGAAAATTACTATTTTGGGTGTGGGCAAACATGTGTACACTTGCGGAGGACAGAAGACAACTTGTCATTGCTCCTCTACCCTCTGCATTCATGTGACAGTTGTGTAGCTTGATCTATTTGTGGGATCCTGACAATGGGAGCAGGATTGTCCCTGGTGCTTTCGCTGGCTCTTGAGAACCTATTCCTCATGCTGGCTTGCCTTGCCCAGCTTGAATACAGGTGGAGGTGCTTGGTCTTACAGCAGCTTTATGTGCCTTGCTTTGTTGATGTCTGTGGGAGACCTGGCCCTTTCTGAGTGAATACAGAAGAGGAGGAGGAGTGGACTCGTGGTAAGGGGCAGAGAAGGGTTGGGAGGAAGGAGCAGGAGGAGAGGAGAGAGACAGGATGTAAAGTGAATAAGTTTTAAGAAGAAATTGGCCCTTTCCTCCCATCCCAGGGGGAGGTCCCAAGGATCAAACTCGGGTTTTCAGGCTTGCCTACAGGTGCCTTTATCACTCACTCACAAAGCCATCCCACAAACATTGCTCTTTTTCTCTCTTTTTTTTTAACTTTTGAGGTAGTTTCTCTTCCTGTGGCCCTGGCTGTCCTTGACTTTGTAGAGGTTCTCCTGCCTCTGCCTCAATGGCTGGTATTCGTTGGTATGACAGGAGCAAGCCCATCACTCCAGCAAACCTCTGCTGTCTTAGTCTATGAGAGCTGCTAGAACGTGCACATCTGGCCAAACAGCTCCGATATTGTCATGAAACTCATTCATGGGTCTTTCACTATGATCCACATGATGCAGCTAAGGCCACAAGGCTGCCCCAGCACTGAAAGGCGATCAATAACAGAAAAAAAAAAAAGAATTATGTATGGACAGAAATTAAGAATGTCATAGAAAAAGTTTTTAATAGAGAAGTCACTAAAATATAACTTTACTGTAAATCCACATTTTCAAGTCACCTGAAAGATTTCAGTCACGTCAGAGGCATGAAATACCAAAATCATCTCTAGTATTCTTCTACTGGTATTGATTGCTTTGGGGAGTGGGGTGTTTTGTTTTCCATTTTTGTTGTTGTTGCTGTCTTTGTCTGTTTTTTTGGTTGGATGGTTGTTTGTTTTGAGACATGCTATGGAATCTTGCCTTCTCCAAGAGCTAATATCACAGGCCTGTCCCACTACACTGGGATACCATTCTGTTTTCATTTTACAAAGCTCGAAGTGATGTAGTTATATAGACTGGATGCTTATGTCCTCCTAAAACTTATGTGTAAATTCTAGTCTGTGTTGTGCCTATTTGGACATCTAAGGAAATAATTGATCTAATCATAAGATCCCACAGGGACTCTAGAGAGTCCTGGTTCATTCATCTTCTCTCCCCACACATCGCTCTCCTCCTATCTCCTCTTTCTCTCACAAAACACCCAGAGAGAAGAGGTCACGAGAACATGCAGGAAGAGCACAGATTTGCTGAGCCTAGGGAGAGAGACTATAACAGATGGGCTTTGCTTTCTCTGCAATGGGATTCCTTGGTACTTCACACAGCACTGGGATTTCCATCTTCAGGGGCCTTTACTATTTCTTAGTGTACTCTTACCATGAGGAAGATGCCTGCGATCAGCTGGGATAAAAAGAATATCATAGGGAAGGAGTAACATCATTCGACATGCCTTTCAAGGCACTGCTATAACAGCGTTCTAAATACAGTCATGTGAGTCACCGTGATGCTGCAGCACTTGTGACTAAAAGCTGAAGAGCGGGAGTGTTCGTACGTCGGGGCTAGAATAAGACACTCAGAGTCTTAAAATGTCTGATACCCTGGAAAAAAGTTTATTTTTACAGAAAAATGCATGAGCACAATGAAATGAGTAAGTTTAACAAACATTTTTTTTTTTTGGAATGATTTCTGACACACTGATGTGCATCTTAAAAGTCCTTTTTGTTTCCAGCTGGGCCTGGTGATGCATGCCTTAAATCTTCGCACTTGGAAAGCAGAAACAGGCAGATCTCTGTGAGTTCGAGGCCAACCAAGGTTACAGAAATCTTGTTTTGTCTGTTTGCGTTGTGAGAGAATAGACATGAAAATGAAAGATATTTTTAAGCTGTCTAGCTTTCTGAGACCATCAGTGAGCCTGAAGTGTGTCTGTTCTACATATGTTCTGTACTCACTGTACGACTCGAACTAGAACATTCTCTCTCTCACACGCGCACGCACACACACACACACACAGAGAGAGAGAGAGAGAGAGAGAGAGAGAGAGAGAGAGAGAGAGAGAGAGAAAGTCACACTGTAGACCCTGATGACCTAAAGCTGGAAATCTCTTGCTTCAGCCTCCTAAGTGTTGAGATTTCAAATATGGACAATTACTGCCATTGCTTTGTTTTGTTTTGAAACCGAGTCCCACTCTGGGACAATCCTGACTGTCCTGGAACTCACTATATAGATCACAATGCCATCAAGCTTACAAAGATTACCTGCCTCTGACTCCTGAATGCTAGGACTAAAGTCATGTGCCAGCATGCCTGCTGACTCTTTTTGTTTTCGTATAGAATAAGACATGGATATCAATTTTCATATCAAAAATCAAAGAACATGGTTTTCACAATGATAATTGAAAATATTCATAAACATAAATATGTAAATTATACAGAATATTCTTCTCTAGTTAACACAACAAACAAAATAATTGAAGATCATAAAAGGAGCAAGGCATGGTGGTATAAGCCCAGCATTCAGGACGCTGAAGCAGGACGGTCACAAATTCTGTCCAGCAAGGACTGCACAACTCTTATCGACTCCTAGTTTAGTTGAGAAATGAACAAAATGCTAACTATGGATGCATATACAAGTTTAGTTACGTGAGCAGAATGTATTCATTTTAACATAATACCACAAAATAATATCAGGATTCTGGCTAGTTTGGAAAGTAAAGTGTTCCTAGTCAACAACAGTTGTGTGTATTTTAGCTGTGAAAATATATTTTCTTTATGGCACTTTTGGTGACATTCTTTCCTTGCTGGATATTGTGTGTGTGTGTGTGTGTGTGTGTGTGTGTGTGTGTGTGTGTGTGTGTGTGTTATTTTGTTGTTAAGAAGCAAAGGTAGAATGAATTCTCCAGCTCTGAAAGGAAATCAGCAGTAACAGGGATAGAGTTTTACCTCAAATTCACCGTGTAAAAAAGAAATGACCCCGAATTCCTAATAATTCCTGCCTGTACCTGCCAAGTGCTGGGACTTCAGGTATGCACACCAGCTATTTTGTACCTTTTTAGCCAGGGAGCACAGAACCAATTTTCTTTTTGTTGTTGACCTGGAAATTTAAGTAGGAACACTGAGCCCTCTACAATATTGCAGCTCAGTTTTACACGTGTAAGGTAAGATGTCTGCTGAAGGAAGCCAGGCAGTTCTGTTCTTTCGGCTCTTGGGCCTTTTCCTTTCACTCTTTGTGTGATCCCCTGTCAGATCCCCTCTGAGGTACGGCTGGCTGCTCCAAACACTCTACTGGAGCAGCCCTAGTGATGTTATTGTTTAGCTGTTCATTGTTTGCTTGCTGTTTTACTTTTGCTTTGATTTGGTCCTCTTTTGAGGAAAGTGAGACGGGAAACCCTGGTCATCCACTATCTCACTGTCTTGCATAGCCAAATAAGATGGGTAGGGGGAAATTTGAAAAAGTCCTGATGGACTAACTCTGTGAGGTTGGTGTTTTCCAGTAACCTAGAAGCTCTACCAGCCCTGTCCTTTCAGGAGTTTATGGACACTTTGACATACTGATTAGTAACATCCTTGGCCATTGCTGACCAATCCAGGCTTCAACCCATCTTTGCATTCCGGAACCTGAGAAATGAGACAAAGAGTCCTTAGCCTCGGTCCACGCGTTGGTCTTTCTGACTAACAACCCCACTCATGATACTACCTGAGACAACCCCCTGCCAACTGCTGTTGAACTACGGAGCGGCGGGCTGCGTCCCAGGCACCCGGCCACCCGCATGGCTTTACCCGAAATAATTACACAGAAACTGTATTCTATTAAATACTGGTTGGCCCATTAGTTCTAGCCTTTTACTGGCTAACTCTTACATATTGATCTAACCCATTTCTAATGATCTGTGTAGCACCACGAGCTGGCTTACCAGGAAAGATCTTAACCTGCGTCTGTCTGGAGTGGGAGAATCATGGCGACTCACTGACTCGGCTTCTTTTTCCCAGCATTCTGTTCAGTCTACTCCGCCTACCTAATTTTCTGTCCTATCAGGGGCAGGCAGTTTTCTTTATTAATTAACCAATGAAAGCAATAAATAAATACAAGACCCACCTCCATCAAACTGCTGGTCACCATACAGTTTCAGGGGTTCCAAAGTGAAAGATATAGCAGAAACTAAAGCATAAGTCTCATATTATATTATTTCGTATTATATCACACAATCATACCTAACATGCTTCAGAAGATTGGTTTATATTGCTTACAGTTAGAACCAATAGTTTTTTTCAATAATAATAAAATTAAGAACCTACAAATTTTTAATCAAAAGTTGAACTAACCCATCTTAAGTGCAACAATTTTTCAGATGTCTTCTCTGGATGGGGTTAGGATAGCCAAATGTGTCATGAAGTAGGATCAAGAGACAGGAAGTCATATAGCAGCAAGCACATGGCAATATAATCCAAGATTTTGTCAGTCAGACTTGTTAGCTAACACCCTCACATTGTGAGAAATGACAAATAATGGAAAAAGATCTAAGTATGAGTGCTGGGATATGGCTCAGTAGAAGAGCACTTCCTTAGACTGCATAGACCCCTGAGTTTAATTCTGGCAAAGAGAGAGTGAAGAGGGAGAAAAGGAGAAAGGGAGAGAGAATTTAGGTATTAGTAACAAAGGCTATTTCCTAATACTTACTTTGTTTTGTAGAACTTGAGGTGATACTGACATGAAAATTTATGAACAACTAGAGTAATTAAATGAGCTAGTTGAGTGTAAGGTGTTATCAACATAAAACACACACAGTGGTAATTGATGTGGGATTTCCCTCTGTATGCTGTGAATACCATTGGTGAAATAAAGAGACTGCCTTGGCCTGTCGATAGGGCAGAACTTAGGTAGGCAGGGAAAACTAAATGGAATGCTGGGAGAAAGAAGGGCAGAATCAGAGAGAAACCATGGAGCCACCAGAGATAGAAGCTGGGAACTTTAGTCGGTAAGCCACTGTTATGTGGTGATACACAGATTAATAGAAAGGGTTAAATTAATATGCAAAAGTCAGCCAATAAGAAGACAGAGCTAATGAGCCAAGCAGTGATTTAAATAATATGGTTTCTGTGTGATGATTTTGAGTCTAAGCTAGTTGGGTGGCCAGGAACCAACAATCAGCTCTCTCCTTCTACAGATAATTTATACCAAAATGTAAAAATGAAATACACACCCACATATATATATATAGAATACTGCTATAACATTCATGCTTCTAAAATATCAACAAGATTATGTTAGAATAGAGAATTTACATCATATTGCTTAGAAAGAGGTAATTTGTATCTGACCAGTTAGTCAAGTTGTTTATAGTGTGGTGCTAATAGAAAGCATAGGACCCAACCAATAAAACTGTGTCAAGCTGTTTACAATATTGTTACACAGCTCTGAGGTAGAGTAGAACTCTGTCTTATCCATTAAGAATTGCATTTTTAGGCACCAACTTAATAAAAGCTGACCTGATCCTATACAATTTAATACATCTGCCCTGATCCTATAAGTCTATTTAAAAGTCAAACCATTAGGCCTTTAACCCAGCACCCAAGAGGCAGAGGCAGGCAGATTTTTGTAAATTCAAGACCAACCTGGTATATATAATAAATACCAGACCAACAGGATCTATATAGGAAGATCCTGTCTTGAAAGAAAGAAAAAAAAAAGAAAGGAAGAAAGAAAGGAAGGAAGGAGAAAGGAAGAAAGGAAGGAATGAAGGAAGGAAAGGTGGAAGTGTTATTTCCAGGAGCATGGTGAGAACAGATCACAAGATACACACACACACACACAAAAAAAAAAAAAAAAAAAGACCACTGTAAAAGGTTTATTAACAGAAGGAAAGAGAGAGGGGAAAGAGGGCAGTGCATAGGCCTGTCTGAAAACAGCAGGGTGCAAGAAAGAGAAATGGAGGGTGAATGTCCACTTTTAAAGGCCATCTAGTGTATGTGCAAGGTGTTTACATAGCCAACTCACACGTAGATTACATGATCACATTACATAGGGCTTAAAACCCCAGGGGTGGCCAGGCAGTTTGACTGAACACTGATGGCTCAGGGGAGGCTGTAGGTCCCAGATACCCTAACACCTGGAATGGCTAAGCATTTTGCCTGAAAGCTGACAGTCAGTGAGAGCTCTGGATGTAATGGAAAATATGAACAGGGAGGGAGGAAGGGAGGGAGGTCCATATTTCCTAAAGGATAAGACTGATGTCACAGAGCTGAAGGAAAAAGAGCAGAGTATTACATTTAATCTGCAAGGACTAAAATTTGCTACTGAAATAAATGTATAGTTAAATCTGGTGGCACTTGCCAGCTGCTCAACCTTGGGTGGTAGAAGCAGAAGGATCATAAGTTGAAGATCAGCCTGGGCTTCCTGTTGAGATGCTGTCTCATAAAAGGAGAGAGAGAGAGAGAGAGAGAGAGAGAGAGAGAGAGAGAGAGAGAGAGAGTTACTTATATGACAAAACAGTCTCCACGTCTCCATAGTCATTCATTTAAGGCATAAGAAGTCAACAGAACTGAAAGGCTTCTGTGAGTAAATGGCCCCTTGGTGTTTTCTCAACTTCACACAGTTAATCTAAAGCACTTAAACCATTAAATCTAAGGCACTTAAACCACATAGATTCCAGGATCCCATTAGAGAAAATAGTGTCTGTAAAAGTTTGAGTGAGTGTTGTAGAGGTTGCTTGCTTGTTCCTAGCTGCTTAGCCCCAAAATAACCACACAGAAACTGTATTAATTAAATCACTGCTTGGTACCATAGCAATAGCTCCTTATTGGCTAATTTTGCATCTTTTTTGTCCTTTAAGCAAGCAGTATTTATTAAAGTCCTATGTGCTGACCTTGAGGAAACACTATCCAGAAGATTCGTCTCGTGTGTGTGCGTGTGTGTGTGTGTGTGTGTGTGTGATTGAGAAGATACTTTGGAGATTTCAGAGGATAATATGTTTAATATTGTGGTAATAATATGCTTTAATATTAATAATTTATTAGACACTAGAATATTTGAAATGAATTGTTCTAAAATACTAAACAAATGAAAAAATGATTTTGACTGAAGGAAAAAGTTGGGTTAAACAAAAAAATCTTATTCTTTCTACATTACTTAGTTCTGGTATATATAAAATGATAGTGAAAGTACTTTATTTAAATCAAAAATCTTGGTTGGGTTAAGGTAGGTTGATGGGATGCACAGCATAAAAATAAAATCAAGGAATCTAAAACTAACATAAGATGAAAACATTAAACACTGAAAGAGTTTTCTGGAGACTGGTAATGGTTTATACATGGTACAGCTCTTCTTACTATAGATTCTATTTGATGGTGTGGGGAAGGTACAAAGTGTACCTAGCATGTATTTTGTCCCTATTCTCACACACAAAAACATTCAAATAATCAAACTTGTGCACTTTTTAGAAAGATATTATTAAATCTTGAAAGCTTAACTCCATACATCTTTCTACTAAAGGGTGGAGACATATGATGGTACGGGAAAGGGACTGGGGGCCCAGGGCTACTTCTTCAGGGACATCAAAGGGTTCATTTGCAGTCATGTTTACAAATTTGGGACTTAAGTGGGAAAGCATGAGTCTGAGGATCATGTCTTTAGCCCTCTTCAGCCAGTTCTCTACACAGATATTCCCACATCAATGGTCTTTCTGTTATTACCTGTCAACTATTAACCGCAAACTAGAAATCTGGAGTTTCCTTGCCAGTTCCTTTTTACTAATTCCCAACCTTTCCTGGATTCTGTTGCTATTAATATCTAAATATTTGTTGATGTATGCTTTCATTTGTTTCGACTTGCCTAGTCAGTTTTATCTCATTGATATTGATATGTAAATAGTTGTTGAAATATGCTTTCATCTGTTTCTACTTGCCTAGTCAGTCTTTTCTCATTAAGATTCTTAATTACAGACAGGCATTGCATACGTCTTTGATTCTAGTAGTGGAGGCAAAAATATTGGAGTTCAAGATCATCTTGGATAGCTCAACATGCTTAAGAGTGAGATTTTGTATCACAAACATAAATTGAAAGAATAAAAATCCCCTAATACTCTTTGTATATGTTCTTTCAATTTTTTCATTACCTGATCACTAAAGAGATCTTATCATATTTATATCTCTACCAGTCAGTACTTTGTGTATATAAATAGATAGATATAGATACATAGATATGGATATCTACATATATATACACATATACACATGTGTATATATACACATATATATCTACATATATGTTGATATATATATGATTGACTTTAGAAAATGGAAATATTTAGTGATGCTAACATAAATATTAAAGGATTCAAAGGGGTTTGGGAAATGGCTCAGTGGTTAAGAGCATTTGCTGCTCTTCTGTAGGACCTGAGTTTAATTCCCAGTACACCTTGGCAGCTCACAACTGTCTGAAACTCCAATTGCAGGAGATCTGATTCCCTTTTCTGACCTCTGCAGGCACTAGGCATACACATAGTGTCCATAGCTACATATAAGCAGGCAAAACATTCATACACACAAAAGGAAAAGATTAAAATAAAATACTAAAAAGAACTCTAAATAATTTGGAAATAATTATAATTCATTTTTATCAAAATGTTATGATTGTATTTTTCTGCCCAAATCAAGCAGTAATTTATTAGTACTCATTACCATTCATCAAAATTGCTAGGTATCTGCTACGGCAAGAGTATATGGTCTCATATAGTTCACATTCCAGGGGAGAGACAGATACTTCCCATGTGTATACTATGGGTTTATCATCTACTTTTCTCATTGCTCTGATAAAATGTCTGGTAAGATACAGTGTAAGGAAGAAAGGATCTATTTTGGCTTATAGCACATGGGGACACTGGCTCTGTGAATGTGTTCACGCGTGCGTGCATGTGCGTGCATGCGTGCGTGCGTGCGTGTGTGTGTGTGTGTGTGTGTGTTGGAGAAGGCTGGGGATGGGAGAGAGGTATTTTGTCACATCACATCTGAAGTGAAGAAGCAGAACCTGAACAAGAAGTAGAGCTAGGCTATAAAACCCAAGACTGTGAGTTAGAGGTTAGCCTGGTCTACAGAGTGAGTTCCAGGACAATCAGGGACAAAGAGACCCTGTCTCAAAAAAAACCAAACTAACTAACTAACTCAAGCCTCATCCTCCAGCGGGGTTTTACCTCCTACAGTCCACTCAACAGTGCCAGCAGCTGAGGACCACATGTTCAAACAAACCTCTAAAGTGGACATCTCATATCCGGACTATAAGGGACTTTTCTGTGAATGCTCTACCTGTTGTTACAAATAGTTGTACATACAATTTCATGCATGAACTACACTAGGATCTTAAATCTCCACCCATGTCGTGTGTTCTAGTATTGTAATGAATTACTGAATGCTTCAGTCCCTGTTCTGTACCCTGTGTGTAAACCTTGTGGGCCTCACTCTTCACCCTGCTTTCCTGCCTCAGAAACACTTGAGTGTTTTGAACATCAATGAAGAGTCCAGTTGGTTAGAATGAGTGAGCGAGACAAAGCTAGCTAAGAAGAGCTAGTAGAGGCAGCTGTATGCTGAGTCATCGGAGCATCACAGGACTCATGGACGAATGGATTCTTCCTAAAAGTCATGGAAATTCTCCAGAGACTTTAGTTAGAAGTCTGACAAAGAGTGAGCACACACGGTGAATCCGTTTACCATTTTGATTCTTAACAATCTAGTCTGGTGTCTCTTTCATCTTATTTTTCAAAGGTCTTTTTGTTGTTGCTTTTTCATTGCCCTGAAATTCCTGATCCTATTGCCTACATCTTCTGAGTGCTGGGATTACAGGTAAGTACATCATACTCCCAGCATAGTGTTTGGGAAAAGAGCTTAAAGTTTGTGGATTTTACCAGGGGCATTTGAGGAAAAGAAAGACAGAGGAAGTCCAGTATGTGGCCCTTTCTTTGTCAATGAACAACTATGCCTTGGATTAAAGGCCAATTTTATTTAGCAGACTTTATTTATGACAGAAAGATTCTACTCCTACAACTACCTTAGGGCTAATAGTAATATAAGGTCGGCTTATGCAAAATGAGCATGCATTTCCTCTTTCCACCCCTTCTGTGGATTATATTACAAAGCATTCCTGAGATGACTAACAAGGAAGACTCTAGGCCCAAATTATTAATTTTTCCCATTGTGGACTGACTTTCTCTTGTGGAAGGAAAGATAATTGATGGTATTTCCTGATTACATGCTTGCGTGCAACACCAGGACCAAAAAAGAATGCATTGCTCTGGTTTTAATAACAGTTCCAAAAGGAAAGCTCTGGTGGGCCTTTCTGGGATCATATGTTCATGTTGGCTCCATTACTGAAACTATAGGATGGTGAGTCACCCTGAGAGGCCAGCTTCCGATGGGCGCCCAGCCCAGCCCTGGGGTAAAAAAGTGTTGTGCCTAGCTTCTTTGACATGCTTTTCTTCTTACTCTTTTTATTTTTAATTATTTATTTCAGTTATCTTGGGATTATAATTACATCCTCTTCCCCTGTCCTTTTCTCCCTCCAAACCCTCCCATATACCTCTCCTTATTCTCTTTCATATTCATGACCTCTTTTTTTATTAATTTTTGTTACTTATTCACACATGCAGTAAATATATGTGTGTGTGTTGTGTATGTATATGTACACACACACACATATATATATATATACTTAAATACACCTTGCTCAGCCTGTGTAATGTTACTTGTATGCATGTTTTCAGGGTTTTTTTTTTTTCTTATCCTACTCTTCTCTTTGTGGGTTAGTTGGTTTTTGGAGATGGGTGGCCTGGAACTTAGGGTCCTCTTGCTTTGACTCCCAATTATTGGGATTACAGATATGTACCACCACAAATGGTGTTTATTCTACTCTAATTGAGAGCTTATACTCCAGAAGTAGAGTGGGGTAGTTCAGAGCACAGATGCTTGGGGGTTACAAACACAGATCTTAGTTTGTGAAAGCTTGGCTCGTTTGTTTAAACGCTCAATAAGCTTTCTTCTTAATTTCTCAAGTAGGATAACCAATGAAGCCAAAGGAAAAATACGAGTAAAACATGTGACAGAGGGAAGCTAGGATAATATTTGAGGGAGCTGATGGATAACACCCTTCTTTTCTTCCTTCAACTATGTTTACATAGAAAGAATCAAGAAAACGGAAATACCTTTTAAACCAGTCAAATCATGTTTGCTCAAAATGATGCAGAGGTTTTCAATGCTTCGCCAAAGACAAGCAAAGTCATTATATCTCTGCTCTGCTCTGAAGTCACTGTCCCCACATGCTCTGCATAGTTCCTTCCCCATCCGTGCTTTGCCCCTTTGTCCCTTTACTCTCCTCTCCCTGCCACATGGGCTTCACTGCTCCTCGGATTTGACTTGGTCTTTGTTTTCCCCACGTCTTCTCTCACACATGCGCATGGCTTGCTCCCCACTCACAGAAGAAAATAGCATGGCCTCTGTCCTGATTGAGCTGGAGATGAGAGAGAAGCTGAGCATTGAATGGATGAGCAAACCTGATACAATTATAAAGTGCTATTAGCACCATGGTAGAAATGTCTATGATCTGACGGGAAACAAAGGAAGAAAGAACAAATTCTGAATAGCAGGTGAAGGCCCTACAAGGAAGTCACACTTAGGATAGATAGGCCCAGTATGCAAATAGTACAGTCAGAAGGACAGGCCATGCTAAGTCCCTTTAGCCAGCCTGCTAGAAATGGAGCAACACTGAAGTCATATGAGATCCAGGCATGCCAGGTCAGTCATGGCACATGACTGATAGAGGAAAATTCAGGAATGGATATTCACTAGAGGTGAAGACTAGTCCAAATGAAACCACTCCAGTAAAATCAGAGCAGAACCAAGAGCAAGAGCAAGGCAAACTCATCGGTCTCCTGAGAGCCAAGCACTGGACACCTGATTAGCCCTGCTCTCTGGAGAGAGCTGTTCTGATCATTCTCTACCCTGCAAGAGGGCGCAAATATGCAAAGCCTACAGCCAAATCATTTTTTTATGTTTGGGGATAATTTTATTTATTTATTTATTAAAGATTTCTGCCTCTTCCCCGCCACCGCCTCCCATTTCTCTTCCCCTCCCCCAATCAAGTCTTCCTCCCTCATCAGCCCAAATCATCTTGATTAGCCTACTTAGGTCTGATCTCAGAAGCTAACTAAGCAGGTTAGCATTTGAGACTGAAAAGAAGGAAGAATGATATTGTTTTAGGCCAAATCTTGGTTATTCTCAAATTGACCTTTTAAGTAGTTTATGTTACATAATCGGGGATTCATAGAAGATTGCAAGATAGTATATAGATCCCAATGACCCTTCTGTCTCCCTCCTTGTGGTAGTGGCCTCTTATATAAATATATACATTATTAAAACCAAGATAATGGGATTGGTGCAACGTTGCTAATTCAACTACAGACCTTTTAAGTTTTCTCCAGTTACTTTTAAAAATATACCACATTAAACTTTTAATTTAAAAAACTTGAGAAGAGAAGCATATTATACTTATATCTGTACTTTATCCTCAATTTTTCTGAAAGCTGAAATTGCTCAAAAAGTATTAAAACATAAACAACAACACTAAAACAAATCTACAAAACCATCACGTTCATAAAGGCAAGTACTTAGCAAGCCTAACTCAAGGCATCGGGGACACCTAAGATGGTTCTAGCACAGCGCCACAGCAGTCAGGGTGCATACGAACTGTCTGTGATGGTGTCGTGTTGACCACTTCACTGATTTTCTTGGTAGAGCTGGGAGAAAGGACCTTAACAGATTCATGCCTTGTCTTGGTTGGCCATTAGATGTTAGAAAATTCTATTCAGTTCGTCTCAGTTGTTTTCAAATTAAACTATTACGTTGGTTCTGGGAAGATGGCTCTCAGGGTAAAGGCACTTGCTATCAAGACTGTAAACCCGAGTTTGGTCCACAGGGATCCACATGGTAGAAGGAGAGAACCAACTCCTACAAGTTGTACCTTGACTCTCCACATACACACTGTGGCACATACACACACATACACACACACACACACACGCACACACAGTGTAATAACACTTTGACATGGTGTGGTGGTAGCATATTTTGGAATAGCACATTCTGGTCTCCTACAATGTCTTACTGTTTTTCTCCTATTATGCATGTTCTGGGTTTTTGTTTTGTTTTTTATATCCCATCAAATTTCTAATCAAGATCAATCATCACATTTCTGCTTGAGAAAAAACAGTTAGGTGTATGAGAACCAGGTCCCAAAGGCATGAGGGGCTAAGATTTTGAAGAAAGATGCAGATAGATCCAAGATTGCGCAAACTGTAATTTATGACAGACTTATGAAAGAACTGTATCTCGGGCACAGCAAGATAGGAGGATCCACACATCTTAAAGTACGAAACAAGGGTTTATAAGCTAAACCAAACAAAAATTGGGCTGTATCCAGCTAAAATCTGTTCTTTCTCCTTTTATACTATATTCACATTTTCTAAAAAACTATTAACATATCCAGTGCCAGAGAAAATGATATCTCAAACATTAATAGCCAGTGTAATTTGCCTGAATGACCAGGTTTTTGTTTGTTTGTTTGTTTGCTTGCTTGCTTGCTTGTTTGTTTGATGGAGGTTGAAGGATGCTAGAAATTGAACCCAGAACTTCATACACTCCTGGTGCACACTCTCTCACTCAGCTGAATGCCCAGCTCCTCTGGTGACTGACTTAATCAACTAGTATGTCCTAGAGGGTTAGATGTATTCCTGAGTCACACAGTGGGCAAAGGGGTGGTTAAAACCACGGTAGCTATAGTCAGGTCAAGATGGATGCCTGAAGCTTAACCCTAACCATAGTCAAGTTTTGGGTGTTCTCAAAGAGAGAGAGTCAGAGATGTTGGGCTTAAGAGGTGAGAAGGATGGTCCACTCAAGATGTTTCTTACATAACAGAAAGGAAGAAAGGTGAAGGGGAAATGGTGTGTAAATAAGCAGAAAATCATCTTTCCTGAGATTCCGAAACAGGAAAGATGATGTCATAGCTGTCACATAACCTTCCTTTTTCCCACAAGTTACCAGGGACTAGTCAGTTACTACTGTGTCAGAACCACACCCCTCTGAGCCTGCGTTCTGTGCTTAGAAATTACCATTTTATCACTGACTTTTTTATGACTGATTTTTACAAATCCAAACATGGAAATAAGACAAAATGACAATGCTTATGCTAGAAGATATTCAGAGGAGTGTTTCTGTTGGTCTTTCATTGTTTGATGTGGTTTGTTTCAAGACAAGACCTCAAGCATTCCCAGATACCTCCAACTTCACTAATGGAGAATGACCTTGGCCTTCCAAACCTCCTCTTTCTACCCACTAAGTGTTGGGATTGCAAGTATCTGTCACCAGCCCAGGCTAGGGTCTCACTCTGTTGTTAAGGCTAGCCTAGTGATTGAAATGTAGACCAGGATGACCTTAATCTCATAATAATTCTCTTGCCTGTTATAAATGCTGGGATTATAGGCATGAACCACCATGTCAAGCTTTGATTCCCTCTTATAGGCCTCACTCTCCAACAACTTTACATTGGGACATTTCAGTATGTTTTCATGGAGACAGACATCTTTCAAACCACAGCACCCACTAGACCCCAGCTGCACAGGTCTGTCACTATTGTCTTTGGTAATCATCAAATTGTTAAGTTAAAATCACACACTACGGCTACATCCTCTTATCTTTCCTACTGCGTGTTCACTGCATCCAACGGGTCACTCTTCACACTCCTTGGACTTTCCAGTCTCTTAACAGTTCCACTCTCTCTTTCTTAGCATTCTTCAGTCTTCTGTTTTCTTTCCAAAATAAATATGTTCTTACCCTGAATAATTTTCATTCCAAACCCTTAACTTAACTTTTGTCTTATTTATTGAAAAAAAGAAAACTATCATATACTCGACTCTTAAGACTTTATCCATATTTTCTTTATATTTTTTCTACAATTTCTTGATATATAACACTTGAAGATTTATTTTATTTAGCTTTTTATTTATGTGTATGGTTGTATCTCTATGTCTATATGCTGTGTTGGGGGAGGCCGAAGAGAGAATCAAACCCCACAGAGCTTGAATTATAGATGGTCATGAACCTCTTGGTTTGGGTGCTGGGAACTAAATCCAGGTCCTCTGGAAAAGTCAGCAAGAGCCGTTAGCCACTAAGTCATCTCTACAATCCCTCATGCATTAGGGTTTGCATGGGACCATCCCAGAAAGGATGACAGAAAACTGACAGGCACTCCTACAGTCCATGGCTAGTGAATCAAGAAGTGCTCTCAGCATTTCTTGCAACAGCACTGGCTTCACTGAGGACCTTACTCTCTGCCTTCCAAAAGCCTTTCTCAAAGTTTTGTCTTCCCAAATGTCTGTCCTTTTCTCTTTTCTTTCTCATAGTCTCTAAAGACGTCTTCTATCTACTGTAAAAGAAAAAGTGGAGGCCAGCAGAGAAGAATGGTAGTAAGTTCTTCCTGTCCTCCTAGAACATCCATCTCCCTGACGGCGGGTGCATTAGAGTCTCCACTCTCCCTCAAAAAAAAAAAAAAATCTGCAGCACAATATGCTGGAAAAATCACTCTGTGTTTCTGTTGCTTTCTTTTCTGGAAATGGTGGAAGGGTGCTAGTGATTGCATCTAGGGTTTCATGCATGCTACTGCACACTCTACCACTGAGCTGCACACCCAACTCTTCCTGTGATTGGACCCAACTGGATTGACTCAATATTATTAACTGTTTCCTCTTTTCCTGGTATCTAGCTACCTCTTCCTCTCTAGTTAGTTCTCATCATCACTTAAATATGTGTGTTCAGCTTGAAACTCAGTCCCTTTAACCTTACCGGCGACTTCACTTATCATTCTCCCTCCTCTCTTCTCTAGTTCACTTTGAGCTATGATTTGAATGTGCTGCCCAAAGACCACGTGTAGTGAATGTCTAAATACAAATGTCGGGAAGTGGGGCCCAAGAGAGGAGATTAGGCAATGAGTTCTTTGGCAGCTGTTTCCTCCTAACTAAAATAATCCCTCTTGGAGGGAAAGGGGATGCTCATGAAACCCAAGCCAATAAAACTTAAGAAGCTGCAGAAAGTTAGAAGATTTGCAAGGCTTCCACCAAGGGTATGAGAATCAGTAATCAGTTTCTAGGGAGAATACACCCTCCACCTTGCTGAGAAAGGTAGGTCACCCCAAAAGACTCATTATTTCACTAAGCTAGGCTTGGAAAGAATCATTTCTTGGTTTGCTCTCAGTGCCCAATCTGGGATGAATAGACATTTATTCATGTCTTCCCAATAAGAATCATATAAGGGAACTGCCCTCATGAATGGATTGGTGCCTTTTATTAAAGGGCTTGGGGCTGTGAGGTAAATCTCATGTTCTCTTACAGCCTCCAATTTTCTGTCTGCCACAGGAAGGATGTAGAGAGACAATCCTCACTACCTGATAACCCCAAGATCCTGAATTTCAGAGTCTCCAGAACCATGCCTGCATTCATCTGTGTTCATTATCAGATATCCACTCCCAGGTGTTCTATTGTAGCTCTAAAAATGGGTAAGAACAGCATTCAAAATCACAAAACTGTTAACTATAATGAGTGTAGCTTGTATCCCTTCCCTTCTTGACTATCCACCAGTATAATGCTCCCTACATATGTCTCTTTTAGTAAAAGACTACCTTTAACTGTAACCATTGGCCTATAGCCCTCATTCAGCCTATTGTAGTCCTTATCTGAACTCAATAATTACTGGTTAGTCCTATAGCCTACACAACTAATAAGAGTCTAATCTTGCTCCTACACTGAACATTTCAGTGAAAAACAGATTGATTCAGGAAACTTTGTGGTGATATTATAAGGCTGTGAGAGCAGGAAGAAAATTAATTTCCCTTATGATGCTGAGAAACAAAAGCAAAGAGCTGACAGTTAGAGGCTCAAGAGCTCAGTGGATGGAGTCCTTAGATTCATCACTCTAAGCTTTGGAAGCTCCCCAGGATCAAGGCATGAATTACAGGTGAGATTTGGATATGCAGCAGCCTTATCAAATCACGCAACAGAGTAACTATTATGCCGACCACACTGTGGGATAAAGGCTGGCAATTGTTGGTCCTCTTAGCCAACACAGTATAAAAGGATGCAAAGGGATGTAAAAATAATAAAAGGCTGAGAGTTGAAGCCCCATGTCTCTTCATTCCTGTTTTGAAGTGATGAGTGAAATAAGAACTAAACAAACAGGAGACGAATTCTTTTGTCCTCGCTTGTCCTGCTAATCCTTTGGTGTTTCTCCTCGACAGAACTTAGTAAGAAATTAAATGGCAAAGGAGTCTGAGAAAGGCAGTTGGCTGAGTCTCAAACTCTGAGCTGGAGAAGAGTAAAAAAGTTGAGACATAACAGTATAAATAAGTAAACATTTGATGTAGAACCCAACCTGGCTTTAGCTTGAAAACATAAACCAGTAGGAACTCTTTTTCCTACCAACTCATAATGCCATTCGGATTGCTCTTGGGTACTGGTAACCATATCCCAGATGCATGGAAAAGCCCCAAACAACTAAAATATATAAATAAAAAGAATTATGAGAATCCTAGAACTATCACTGCACAACTCTCAAGTCTCTGAAGTTCCTAAAGAAAACAAATTGGGTCTCCAATTCATATCAACTAAGAAGCAAATTGTCCTAAAACTAAATTTTACACTTAAAATATTCATTTTAGAATAAGGATATTCATTTAGAATATGGATATCTCAAACTGACCCTGAATTCTCTGTGTAGCCAAGGAAGTAGAAGTCCTCCTGACTCTACTTTCTGAGCACTAGATTTACAGCTTGGACTATGCAGTGCAGTGAACCAAACCCAGACATGACAGGCAAGTACCCTATCAGCTGAGTTTCATAGCAGAGAGTATGATTTTCACAGCAGTGGTTATAGTTTGATTATGTCAATAAGTGTGCTTGTTTAATGTAAGTTACTCAGGCATCTTTGAAAACTAGAGAAGGAAAGGACAAAAAAATAAGCAGATTTGTTCTTGCCAGGAGAAAAGAAAAACCAAAATAATATCCCATTAGTCCAAGACGCAGCGGACTTCACAAGTGGGTAGAAGCTGGGTGATAGTGGCACATGTCCTCAGTCCCATAATGGGTCCAAATCTCTGAGGTCAAAGCCTGCCTGGTCTACAGAGTGAGTTCCAGGAAAGCGAGGACTACACAGAGAAACCACAACCCCCCCCCCAAAAAAAAAGGAAAATAAAATAAAGAGGAAAGTGGGCAGTAATACTCAAAATCATATGAATTACCCCGTGCAAATGACTATTAACATCAGAGTAATGATTTGTTGTCAGCAGTCACATGTTAAACTTTCATAATTGGTAAGTCATTTACAAATACCCCAATGACAAAATGCTTCTACCAATAAATTTCTTCTAGATTCCTGGTTCAAATCCATTGGAAACTTTGATAAACATTTTTAGAATCTATATTCTTTCTTATCTATAGCCCATGGGGGGTAGCATTCACCATGTAATCCAGAGTATCCTCAGACTCATAGCAATCCTCCTGCCTCAGCCTGTAGTGTTGGGATTATAATGTGAACCACCATGCTTTGTTGAATTCATGTTGTTCTCCTTTATGAAAAATTGGGTTAAAGACTGGGGGCCTAATGGGGATAGAACCACGCTATTATCCATAGGACACACAGAGGGCAACACCCTTCAGATCCTCTTCTGAGAGGACCTGTGGTCAGACAGAAAAACCTTCTGATATAAACTTGTGAACTATGGAACTTTGGCCAACATAAGAGAAAGCTACAAATGAGACTCCAAAGAAGATATATTGGACATAGTCTTAGAAATTTCAGATAATTCTTAGTGGGTTCTTTTTAAAAAATCTCATACCGTATGTTTGGTGGACTTATCATAACAAGATACCATTAACTTGGCAGATTCAACAAGAGCAAAAGAGAAACGTGTTTGCCTTTTTGTAGTGTTGTGTGTATCCCAAGACTAAGGTATTGGTAAGTGTTTGTGGCTTGCAAATGGTGCCCTCTTGCTAGGTTGTTATAGGACTTTTCCTTTAGGTTCTCACATGACCTTTCTGCTGAGCTCACAGCACTAACGTATCTCAATCTCTTCCTACAAGGAGGCCACTTGTATTGGATTAGGACCCACCCTGGTGGCCTTAGTTTACATTAGTTGCATCTTTAAAGGTATTATCTCCCAAAGTGGCAGATTCTGAAGCAGTAGGGCTGAGGACTATAGTATAAGAAATTGGGGACGTATCTCAATCTCTTCCTACAAGGAGGCCACTTGTATTGGATTAGGACCCACCCTGGTGGCCTTAGTTTACATTAGTTGCATCTTTAAAGGTATTATCTCCCAAAGTGGCAGATTCTGAAGCAGTAGGGCTGAGGACTATAGTATAAGAAATTGGGGAAGACATAACTCCCCCAAGCCCTCTAAAAACCCGTTCTCTGCGGTATGGTAAATTATTCAATCATTGCTAGGTGGTGTATAGAAGCAGGAAATGTTTCACAGGAATAAGGACAGTTTTCTAATTCACCAAACAACTCACCTTTTTAAAAAATTGGAAAAACATCACGTTATTTCAAGCCAAACTGGTTCATATACTTTGCCCTGGAGGAGGTATCATTTACCTAATAGATATCACCGCTTACAGCTGGGTTCCCTTAACTTCCAGCCAAGTTACCTGCTCACACGAGTCTTCAGGGCTTCTGCCAGCTCCTCTGCCTACCATGGCAGCAGTCAGGAAGAGTAGCTGCTGTGCCCATTCCAGGCCAGATCCACTAAGGAACAGCCCTCAGGGTGTAGACAATGTTTACTGTTGTACAGCCTTACATGGCAACGGGATTTGGTGTCTCCCTTCTTTTAAACCCTTCTTCCCAGGAGAAGGTACTCCCAGCACACTTCACTTGCGTGTCTTAGTAGCCAACGGTACCCATGTGCTTGTTTCCAAAATACTGCCTGTAACAACTTGTACAACTTGGAAAGAGATATATAAATTCATTATGAAAAAATCTAATGAAAAAGATCTCCCTTTCCTGCAGGCACCAAGGTATAGCGCCCTGCCCTTCTCAGCCATTCACAGAATTTACACAGGCAAGGCAAATAAAATACTCACACTCACACACCATTACTGTAGACCAAGAAGTGGCTGCTATTACACAGTGTGAGGGAATATTATGTTAGCAAACAGGGAGGGAAATCCTACGTGGCTGACTCCAAGAATTCCTTTGGGAGAACTGGGTGATGCTGGAACCTGCCACTGAAGATGAGACTCTGCCTAGAAACAACGAAAGCCAAACAAGCATGCAAACAAAATCCTCATTGGAAGGTGGTTATATTAACTGTCATAAAAAGCGAGTAACTACACAAATACTAACTCCAAATCTGAAATCCTTATTTGTTTATGGACATTGTGATAAGTGTGGTAGTTTCAAAATTAGACCTAGGGAAGAGGACTGGTAAAAGGGTTCAGCAGGTAAAGTGCTTGCTACACAATAGGTTCAATCCCCAGGACCAAGCTAAAGATGGAGGGAGAGATCCAACTCCTCAAAATTGCCCTCTGTCGTCTACACGCATGCCAAAGCAATGTATCCAATGCACAATAACATACACACACATTAATCAGTCCAAATGAATAAAGAAAAAGACCTAGAAGAGGTCAACCCCCACCCAAACAACCAAGGGACATCTTTGTTGTTGTTTTTCTGGTAATATGGACTATACAGCACCCTTTTCTTCTCATGATGCTACAGCTCCTGACTGTGCCACTGAGTGTTTCCCACTGCACCCAAGTTTCTATCCTGTCAGCTCAGTGATGAGCTGGTCAGAGTTGGTCAACCAGATAGGATCCCTCTTTTCACCCATGCCCCTTAAAACGATGTCTGTCCGAAGGGGGGTTGTGGTTTCTCTGTGTAGTCCTCGCTTTCCTGGAACTCACTCTGTAGACCAGGCAAGCTTTGACCTCAGAGATCTGGACCCATTATGGGACTGAGGACATGTGCCACTATCACCCAGCTTCTACCCACTTGTGAAGTCCACTGCATCTTGGACTAATGGGATATCATTTTGGTTTTTCTTTTCTCCTGGAAAGAACAAATCTGCTAATCTGCCCTTTCCTTCTCTAGTTTTCAAAGATGCCTGAGTAACTTACATTAAACAAGCACATTTATTGACATAATCAAACTATAACCATTGCTGTGAAAATCATACTCTCTGCTATGAAACTCAGCTGGTAGGGTATTTGCCTATCATGTCTGGGTTTGGTTCACTGCACTGCATAGACCAAGCTGTAAATCTAGCGTTCAGAAAGTAGAGCCAGGAGAACCAGTTATTTTCCTTGGCTACACAGAGAATTCAGGGTCAGTTTGAGATATCCATATTCTAAATGAATATCCTTTTATTAAAATAAATATTTTAAGTGTAAAATTTAGTTTTAGGACAATCTGCTTCTTAGTTGATATGAATTGGAGACCCAATTTGTTTTCTTTAGGAACTTCAGAGACTTGAGAAATGTACCCATGCAAAATTGTCGTTGTTCATCAGAAAATAAAGGGGATGACCACTCTAAGAATAGTACACTTTTATGAAAATGGTGAACAGACATGGCTAATTATTTATTTTCCAGTATCCATCACAATTATTTCTCCACCCACACATTTGCTATGTCAGGCAATAATATATTAAAACAGTAATAGATCCATTACATCACTGAACAAAGACAGTCACTGAGTAGTGGTAACTAGCCATGAAAGGATGGGAGCATGTGAGTGTCTAAGATGAGGAACTAGAAATCCATAACTTAAAGTTTATTTTATATCCTATTCTAGCTTATTCCATTTTGGAAGATTCACTAGTTTGCTGTAAATAGCATTTTAAAATATTTTTAAGACAGAGTCTCATCTAGGTTAGGCAGCTCTTTAGCATATTATATAGCTCTGAATGACTCTGAATGGATCCTCCTGCCTACATCTCCCTAGTGTTGGGATTACCAGCATAAACCAACAGTTTTAGTTAGTGCTGGAGATTGAGTGCAGGGCTTTCCTGCATGTTAAACAAGAAACCAACCAACTGAGCTATATCCATAACTTGATTTTTCTTTTTTTTTTTTTTTTTTTTTTTTTTTAGTGGGTTGTTTATTTTTTTTTTCTTTTATTTATTTTTTATTCTTTTTTAATTAAAATTTCCACCTGCTCCCCGTTTCCCATTTCCCTCCCCTCCTCCCAAATATTGCCCCCTCCCCCCACTCCCCTCCCCCTATCCCCACTTCTCTTCTCCTCCCCCCACACCATTCCCCCTCCCTCTCGATACTGAAGAGCAGTCCAAATTCTCTGCCCTGCGGGAAGACGAAGGTCTTCTATCTACGTCCAGGAAGGTGAGCTTCTAAACAGGCTAAGCTCCCACAAAGCCAGTTCATGTATTAGGATTGAAACCTAGTGCCATTGTCCTTGGCTTCTCATCAGTCTTCATTGACCGCCATGCTCAGAGAGTCCGGAATCAACCCATGCTTATTCAGTCCCAGACCAGCTGGCCTTGGTGGGCTCCTAATAAATCAGTTCCACTGTCACAGTGGGTGGGTGCATCCCTCGTGGTCCTGATTTTTTGCTCTTGTTCTCCCTCCTTCTGCTCCTCATTTGGACCTTAAGAGCCCAGACCGTTGCTCCAAATTGAGAATCTGTCTCTACCTCGATCCATCGCCAGATGAAGGTTCTAAGGTGATATGCAAGATATTCATCAGTATAGGATAGGGTCATTTCAGGTTCCCTCTCCTTAGTTGCCCAAGGTACCAGCTAGGGACATATTCCTGGACACCTGCGAACCCCTCTAGAGTCAAGAAGAAAATGATCATTAGAAATAGCTCTGCTATGGTCCAGAGCATAAAAATCTACCTTATTTTATTTGGATTTTATGTGGTTGAGTGAGGGCAGATAATATGGCTACATGGATTCAGGTGTCTGAAGAGACCAGAGACATCTGACTCACTTGGAGTTGAAGTTACAAGTAGTTACTATCCCCAGTGCAGATTCTAGGAACCCAAATTATGTTCTCTGTATAATGATTTGTCCTGTCCCTTTAAGAGACAAGCCATGCCCACTCTCTCCCCTGTCTGCCAAGGCAAGCTGATCTTCAGCTTTTAGCCTGAGTCTTTTCCTTTCCTCTCTCCCCTGAAGAGGTAGCTACTGCTATGGCTCCTCTCCTCCCCCCTCTTTCTCTCCTCTCTGTTTCTTCCCTCATCCCCCTTCTCCTTCTCCCATTCCTTCCACAACCCACTAAATAAATATCCAACCTCATTCTTCATGATGTGCCTATCCATGTCACTGTCTTTTACTCACCAGGGCTCCTGCCAACCGGCTCTCACCTGCTATATGGCTCCCTGCCTAGGACCTGCCCGCCCTCATGGCCCATGGGCCACGCAGGGGCTCCCTGCATGTGACTGGCTGCCTTCCTGGCCCACCATGGTCTCAGGGCCCACTGCTTGCTATTGTTCAGGGACCTGCTGTGTGGTCTCATGGCCCGCTGCTGCCATTCAGGGACCTAAAGCATTTCTGCTGCTGCACCCCTTGTAACCTGCAGCATTTTATTTAAACCATAACATTGGTGCCTGAGACTCAGGAGGATCTCCTGCCCCTCTCCCGGGATCATGATCCAAAACTAGTTTTTTTTTTTTTTTTTACACAACAACCATGTGTTCCATTTGCCTGAACACTGACCTCTACGAACACCAGTGGCTTTGGTAGTGAGTTTTCCCCTTCCAGTCCCCAATCAAAGCCTTCATGGCTACGGTTGAGCCCTCTATTGCTTTCCATAGCTAAAAATATGACTAAACAACCAGGGGTCAGTCCTCCCAGGCTATCACTGCACACACTGTGTGGTGAATTTAACTGGGGGCCCAGGGTCCCTCAGATTTTTATTTCTCCTTGTTTTCTTTTCTTTTTCTTTTCTTTCCTTTTGGACCACTCATCAGTGGTCCCTACAATGAGAAACTGCTTGGAGTAGCTTCAAGTCTCTCTGGCTTCTGAGTTGCCTGGACTGAAGTCAGTCAGGCATTAACACCCTACCTGTAGAGAGGAGACATCCTTCTATAGGCCCTACAATGTTCGTTCATTGTTTTTTGTGGGTTTTCATGTTTTCAGCTATGGTATAAAACCTCAAACTATGCTCTGCCAAGGTCCCACTGGCTCTGCTTTTCCTCAAACTGTCTCTGCCACTACTACCAAAAAGATTGGTTGGATCCATGAAACAGTTATTTTCAATTCTAGCCTTTGCTCTTGGCTGTGGCTTGTGGTAAGATAGCTCAGCAACAGGGCAGATCATGCCTCTAGGTCTCTCTTGTTATTATGTCTAAAACTCCTATGGCTTAGAAAATGTGGTTTGTCCATAGATCATGTGACCGCCGCCATTTTGACTGAGATCAGGTGATCTTACTGCCATCTTAACTAAGGTTAGGTGACTTCACTACCATATTACCTAAGAACCAAATCAGGTGACCAAGTTCCACCATCTTTACTGAGTATACCCTGCCTGGTACCCTGGTTTACTTATATTTTTGTCTTTAAATTCCTCTTGCTGACTCTGTTACATGTGTGTTCCATGCAATGGCAAGCCTTTGGTAAGGCCCACAAAGAGCATCCATTTCACCCAATTTCTGTTCACTGTGTGCGTGTGTATGTGTGTAATTTAAATACCTCTATATTTAGTGTTAAATGTTATAATTGTCTGTTCATTGTATCTCATTCCAGACTAACAAAGCAATAAGTTCCATGTTTTAAATTGGTATGTACTTTTAAGTCTCTTACAAAAAAATAATATATATGTAATTCAACCCTGATTTAAAATATATTAAACTGTTCTCTACTATTGTCAGT
This sequence comes from Chionomys nivalis, assembly GCF_950005125.1. Lineage (NCBI taxonomy): Eukaryota > Metazoa > Chordata > Mammalia > Rodentia > Cricetidae > Chionomys > Chionomys nivalis. The sequence continues at coordinate 70,720,538 of NC_080090.1, read as the reverse complement.
TCTACTGTTAACCTTCTATTGCAAGCATTTTTTCTTCTGTCTTTTTATGAGTGTAAATCTTACCTGCTAAGTTGAAAGTCAATACAGTCAAGCTCAGATCCAGCTCTCTAGGCAGATTCTATACTGTAGTTATACCTAATTAACAGCCCCCAATTGCTCAGAGATCTGGGGAATATGGAATTTAAATGCTTAACTATTAAAAACTTTTTATAACAAAAAGAGACATATTGGCTCCTAACAGCAGTACTGTTTCCTCCAAAGAAGACAGAAGACAAATAGGCACAAAACAATGTCCATCTGCAATTTGCTTCAACTTCCAAGTGCTGACCACTGGGAAAAACTGCCTTTCTTCTAAATGGTACATCACCAGACAGTGAACAAAATCACTGGAATAGACAGCCTAGTTGCTCAGGTCAAGGTTGGCTTGTCTTCCTACAGATTTCTTAGACCACAGGATCTTCTGGAGCCTGGCAGACTCTGCACTAAAGAAAAAAAGGAAATATGACCCTCAGCAACCATGGAGGACCCTGAGGAGTAGCTCTAGGTGACAACCAAGTAAATTCTCTGTCATTTTTAAATAAATAACTCAAGTAAAATTTTATCCTTCTCAAAGATCTCTGATGCAATTTGACAGCTAAGAGTTTTATACTTTAAAAGGACAGCCTCACCAAACAAATTTCAGTAAAATACAAATGCAAGTTATTAAAATGTATATCTGCAAGTTATAAAGGTGTGAGGATAAATGTAAGTTATCAAATCTCTCTCTCACACTGCCTTCTACAGTCTTAAAAATACTTTTCATTGTGCAAAAAATATCTGTCATAGTAATTCTGATATGAATATGCTGCTGTTTAAAACTTATGTTTTTACAAACCCAAAAAAATTCTTTTGAGTTCCAAGGAACCAAGTTGAAGGATCCACCTTAAAAAGGTCAGATAGAACCCCCTCTCAATTCCCTGGTGCTAATTTTTTTCCTAAACTTTGTCCTCTGTTCTGCCAATACCTTAAACAGGTATAAGAGACACCAGACATTTCCATACCACAAACACCAGACAGGAACAAAGAGATCAGGTACCCCATAATGTGACCAGCACCCAGTTTCATCAGGTTCCCCCAAGATTATATCCATAAATAAGCAGGTAACAGTCTTGAGAATCTGCTGCCCCAATCCCTTTAACCTGTTGTGCCTAACTTCCCACCTTTTAATTATGAAAAAGAGATGGTCTGTCCTGTCCCTTTAAGAAAAGTCATGCCCACTCCCTCCCCCATCCACCAAGGCAAGCTGATTTTCAGCTTCCAGCCTGAGTCCCTTTCTTTCCATCTCTCTCTCAAAGAGGCAACTTCTGTCTCTCCCTCCTCCTCACTTTTTCCCTCAACCCTGCCTCTCTCTCTACTCTTCTCCCTTCTCCTCTTCCCCTCCAAAACCCACTAAATAAATGTCCAACTTCACTCTGCATGACCTGCCTATCCATCTCAGTTTCTCACCCACCACGTGGCTTCCTGCCTGGGTCCCAGCTGCATTCATGGCCTGCTGTAGTCTCGGGACCCAGAGCCCACTGCCTGCTGCCTCTCTGGGACCTGTGGCATGGTCTCATGGCCCATTGCCCACTGCTGCCACTCAGGGACCTGCAGCATGGCCTACCGTGGTCTCATTGCCCGCTGCCCATTGCCACCACTCAGTGACCTGCAGTGTTTCTGCCGTTGCACCCCTCGGAGAAACCACAGCATTTTATTTAAACCATTACACTCTGCAAGAGCAGTAAGTGCTGTGGGAGCACATTCTGTTCCATCAGCCAATAGCTTTTAAGATACCAGCCCACTTGGGTGTGATCTCTTATATTGTAAAAGCAGCAGTAAACATGCACCTGCTCTCTTGCTTCCAGCTCCTGGTTCCAGACGCTAGACTCTGTTCCTGTTTGCAGAGAGGACTATTGTCTAGAACAGTGATCTGTAATTTTCCCTGTCAGTAAATAACCATTTGGTTATTCATAATTCTGAATTGGTGTGGGATTGTTTTGTGACTTACATCATCATCTGGCACCTGAAAGTTTGGTTTTAGAACTCTGCTGCCCACCGCCAGCTTGGCGTGCACCCAACTAGGTATGAGCCCTCCCTCAGCTGGCTGCAGCCTCTGCGTGTAGCCAGCAGTTCATTTAGATATAGAATTCTCATGAAGCAGCAGCTTTTCTTGCTGCAGATTGGCTACGGTTCTTTATATTATCTCATTACTTGCCTCAGAGTAGCTTCCAGTCCCTGCATGCTAGCCCCAGTGTCTGTGTCCCACCACACACACACACACTGCATGGAAATTCAGACAGGATATAGGCTTTCCTGGGTTCCTGGTGTATTCTTGTTATCCCTGTGCTCCTGTGGCTGCTGACCAATAAAGGCCCACCGCGGTACACACAGTCTGTGATTTCTGTTAATAACTATTGTTTTTAGCTAAACATATCTTTCAGCATTTCACCCTAAAATCAGATTCATACCAATCATGTGACTATAAGTGCATCATCAGGCCCAACTGGGTTAGTTTTGTAGGTGTACCAAGACACCTACTGGTAGGTAATGGTTATTGCACCTAATATAGCTAACTAAACCACAGGTAAGATTTAATATCCTAAATATAAATCATAAGTTTCTAATTTAAAAGGGCAATATGTCAGACAACCTCACAGTCCAAGGTTTTAATAGCCTCTTTACTTACACCAAGTGAAAGGTTTTAAAAGACTTATATGATTAGTTTGATTCTGGGCATTAGTCTTGTCCTCAATATTTTTTTCATAAAATTTGGTTTGACTATAGGGCTAAGAATGAAATGTTTTTAGAAATGGCACAGTTTTTACAGACTGATACCACATTTCTCAAGAAAGAGTTTGGAAATCTGAAGAAGGATATGACCACTGTAACTAACAAAACTCAGTCAACTGAGTTACTTTTAGAAATGGTACAGCCTGGCACCAAGCTTCTTGAAAAAGAGGTCAGGAATATGAAGGAGGATATAGACAATTTAACAATTATACATCATATAATTTTCTTAATCTTTTCAAATATGTTTGCCACTTCTTTTTGTAATATCTGTACCTCCTGTTCAGTGTTCTTTTCTAATGCCCTCACTGAGCATTCCAAAGTAAGAAAATTTGATGATGAGGAACAAAAGGTAAAAAGACAAAATTTAACCTTGTCGGTATATAAAAATCTCTAGGATAGCTTCCCTAGAATTTGACCAGCCTTTCCAGTAATACCATCAGAAAAGTATCTGGCTCCAATTACCCTAAGGTTGTCAAAGAATGTACATGGGAACCCATATGTATGATCAATCTGAAGGAAATTAAGCAAGCAAGTGTAGCTTACAGACTACATCCGTCCTTTGTTGGGGAAATGGTCAAAACATAAGCTTTCAGTAGCAAAGCAACACCTCAAGATTTGACTCAGTTAGCTCAGCAGTCCTAGAAAGTGGACTGCAGTTACTTTGGAGGTGCTTTTTTTAACAAGGAGGCAAGAATTTTAGAGCAACAAGAAAAAGCAAAAGGACTCATGATTTCCCTAACTCAAATTCTAGGTAAAGGACGTTACTCTGATTCTCGGGATGAAGTTCTTTATAATGACCACACCTTGTCCTTACGTAGCACAGCAGCTTTAAAGACTTGGAACAGGATTCTGAAGCTAGGAAATAGAGTTGAATCATATCTTAGGGTTAAACAGAGTCAGAGAGAACCTTTTAGTAACTTTTTGCAAAGACTAACAAGGGCTGTACAAATAGGGGTAACTGACCCAGAATCTAGACATATAATAATTGAATCTTTGGCTTATGATAATGCCAACATAGAGTGCAAAAGAATCCTTGGGCCTTTAAAGATCAGATCAGCACCCATGGATAAATGGGTCTTGCAAACAATGAATGTTGAGACACTTGACTATGGTACTGAAGCTTGGGTGAGAGAAGCAATTTCCAATGGTAAGAGAAGATATCAAAATACCAAATATTTTAATTGTGTTAGAATTGGACATCTATGAAGGGATTATAGACAATGTTCTCAGGAAAAATGTCTGCTCTAGAAATGGCAGAAATAGGAGGACTCAGCCTTCAAGTATATGTAGGAGATGTGGCAAAAGCTGATATTGGACCAATGAATGTAGGTCAATGAAAGATAGACAAGGAAACCCGATACCATTGAAAAATGCCATGGGGGGGCCTCTTGCAGGCCCCCATGATGAATGAGGTCCAGTCATTCCCAGTTACTGTGGAGAACATGTATTGCCAGGAATATTAAAAATTCAATGCCTGCTGTAAAAAGCAATATTAGTCTAAATGTTGGGTTAAATGTGGAGGATGTTTCAAAAACTTCAGTAGAACAAAGGAAACATATATTCTGGCAGACTTCTATAAATGATCAAAGACCAAAACTAAGAGTGTGTATAAATGGCATTTTTATTGAAGGTTTACTAGACGTGGGTGCAAATGTAAGCATCAGTACTTCAGAATCTTGGCATTAGAATTAGTTTCTTCAAGAAGTAGCTGTTCAGTTCCTGGGAATTGGAACCCTAACTTGGGTAAAATAAAGCGTGAGATGGGTTGAATGAATAAGACCAGAAGGGTAAATAGAAAGACTAAGGCCATTTTATAGCTAATATTGGAGTGAATTTGTGGGGTTGTGACATATTGAAGCAATTAACATTCCTGAGTCCCCAAAATTTATGTTTCTGAGGAAAATATTAGAAGATATTATAGACGATGGACACCAGCCATTCGGACTGTACAAGAACGCAAAGCAATTGATAAACCTTCAGAGGTACCAACAGCCCTACCTTTAAAATAATTAACTGAGAAACCAATATGGGTTAAGCAGTGGCCTCTAGCTGAGGAAAAGTTGCAGGCTTTAGAACAACTGGTACAAGAGCAACTAAATGCTCAACATATAGGAGAATCTACCAGCCTTCGAACTCTCCTGTATTTGTTGTTAAAAAGAAATCTTGAAAATGGAGAATGGTGACAGATCTAAGGGCTATCAACAAGGTTATTCAACCAATGGGTCCTCTACAATATGTAATTCCTCTGCTGTCTCTGTTACCAAAAGGATGGTCTCTAATAGTTACTGGTAAAAGATTGGTTCTTCACTATACCTTTACAAGAAAAAGATAGAAAAATGTTTGCCTTCATAGTGCTTACTTATAATAATTCTCAGTCTACTAGGAGATATCAATGGACTGTCCTCCCACAGGGAATACTCAGTAGCCACACCTGTGCCAATACTTTGCCAGCCAGCCATTGGAAATAATACATAAACAATTTCCTAAGTCTATAATCTACCATTACTTAGATGACATTTTGTTATCTTTTTCAAATACAGATACTTTAAAAGTGATGTTTGAAGAGGTAAAGAAAGTCTTGCCTAAATGGGGATTACAAATTGCTCCTGAAAAGATTCAAAGAGGAGATTCTGTTAATTATCTAGGTTACAGAATAGGTTTACAGAAAATTAGAACACAGAAGGCACAAATCAGGAGAGACTGGTTACAGACTCATAATGACTTTCAATGATTATTAAGAGACATTTCCAGTCTATGACTGGCTGTTGGGATAACAGCTGATCTAATAATTCATTTGAACAAAACCTTAGATGGTGATAAAAATTTGAATAGTCGCAGAGAATTAATAGCTGAAGTAGAAAAGTAATTGATGATAGTTGAGGAGAAATAACAGGAGGCACATGTGTATAAGGCAAATCCAAATCTTTTTTTTTATTGAAAAAAAAATTTCCGCTTCCTCCCCACCTCCCATTTCCCTCCCCCTCCTCCCACCCCTCTCCCTCTCCCCCCACCCCTCTCCCCCTCCCCCCACTCCTCTTCTCCTCCCTCTCCAGTCCCAAGAGCAGTCAGGGTTCCCTGCCCTGTGGAAAGTCCAAGGTCCTCCTCCCACCATCCAGGTCTAGGAAGGTGAACATCCAAACGTCTAGGCTCCCACAAAGCCAGAACATGAAGTAGGATCAAAACCCTGTGCCATTGTCCTTGGCCTCTCATCAGCTCTCATTGTCCGCCATGTTCAGAGAGTCCGGTTTTATCCCATGCTTTTTCAGTCACAGTCCAGCTGGCCTTGGTGAGCTCCCAATAGATCGGCCCCACTGTCTCAGTGGGTGGGTGCACCCCTCGTGGTCCTGGCTTCCTTGTTCATGTTCTCCCTCCTTCTGCTCCTCATTAGGACCTTGGGAGCTCAGTCCAGTGCTCCAGTGTGGGTCTCTGTCTCTATCTCCATCCATCGCTAGATGAAGGTTCTATGGTGATATGCAAGATATTCATCAGTATGGCTATAGGATAGGTTCATTTCAGGTTCCCTATCTTCAGGTGCCCAAGGAACTAACTGAGGACATTGCCCTGGGCACCTGGTAGCCACTCCAAGTTCAAGTCTCTTGCCAACTCTTAGGTGGCTCCCTTAACTAAGATATGAGTTTCCCTGCTCCCCTATCCAACCTTCCTATATCCCCAATCATCCCATTTCCCTAAGTTCCCCTCATCCTCTCCTTCACACTTTTCTCTCCCCATATCCCCTTACCCCCATCCCACCCCACCCCCAAGATTCCAATTTTTTGCCCGGCAATCTTGTCTATTTCCCATAGCCAGGAGGATAAATATATGTTTTTCCTTGGGTTTACCCTCTTGTTTAGCTTCTTTAGGATCACACATTATAGACTCAGTGGCCCCTATTTATGGCTAGAAACCAATTATGAGTGAGTACATCCCATGATCTTCTTTTTGGGTCTGGGTTACCTCACTCAGGATAGTATTTTCTATTTCCACCCATTTGCATGCAAAATTCGAGAAGTCATTGCTTTTTTACCGCAGAGCAGTACTCTAATGTGTATATATTCCACACTTTCTTCATCCATTCTTCCATTGAAGGACATCTAGGTTGCTTCCAGGTTCTGGCTATTACAAATAATGCTGCTATGAACATAGTTGAACAAATGCTTTTATCATGTGATAGGGCATCTCTTGGGTATATTCCCAAGAGTGGTATTGCTGGGTCCAGGGGTAGGTTGATCCCAATTTTTCTGAGAAACCGCCACACTGATTTCCAAAGTGGTTGCACAAGTTTGCAGTCCCACCAGCAATGGATGAGGGTACCCCTTTCTCCACAACCTCTCCAGCAAAGGCTATTCTTGGTGTTTTTGATTTTAGCCATTCTGACAGGTGTAAGATGATATCTCAAGTTGTTTTGATTTGCATTTTTCTGATCGCTAAGGAGGTTGAGCATGACCTTAAGTATCTTTCGGCCATTTGAACTTCTTCTGTTGAGAATTCTCTGTTCAGTTCAGTGCCCCATTTTTTAATTGGGTTAATTATCATTTTAACATCTAGTTTCTTGAGTTCTTTATATATTTTGGAGATCAGACCTTTGTCTGTTGCGGGGTTGGTGAAGATCTTCTCCCATTCAGTAGGCTGCCTTTTTGTCTTAGTGACAGTGTCCTTTGCTTTACAGAAGCTTCTCAGTTTCAGGAGGTCCCATTTATTCAATGTTGCCCTTAATGTGGCAAATCCAAATCTTAATTGCACTCTAGTCATATTGCCTTCCAGAATTTCTCCTATAAGAATTTTAATGCAGAGGGATGATATTATCTTAGAATGGATCTTTTTATCACATAAACCAAGTAAAAAATTAAAAACTTATATGGAAAAGGTCTCTGAATTAATTATAAAAGGTAAATTTAGAGTTCATCAATTAGCAGGCATAGACCCAGCAGAGATTATAGTGCCTTTTACTGCTGAAGAAATAAAAATGTTATAGGAAGGCAATGAACACTGGCAAAGGGCTTGTGTTATTTGGAGGGGGAGAGAAATTGATAGCAATTATCCCAAAAGCAATAGACTTAACCTTATAAAGAGAACTTCTTGAGTTCTCCCCCAAATTGTATGTGATGCACTAATAACTGTAGCCTGTACATTTTATACTGATTCAAATAAATCAGTAATTTTGAAATTTAACCATCACTTTACTTTTGCATGATCCCATTAAGAGAACATTGCTCCCATAACAGTGGGAAGCAATTCTAGAAGACAGCACTCCATATCCCAAAAAAGTTTGTTCATAGGGTTGGGAACACTGCTTGGGGTTGTTGATTATTGCTTAGATAGAGGATTGTCTCTGTTATATATTGGTCATTTTGGAAGCTACATGATTGTACTTCCTTCCTGTTTGAATAATATTATCTTCCTTCTCAGGCCTTCAATGGGTTGATGATTAGATAGCCATAGTTACTATACTCTTATGATCTAGCCAAGCCATTTCCTATACAAGACTTAGACTCCATACGATAGAATGTGTATTAAAATATTTAGCATGTGTTGCTTTTTAATATTTTTAATGTTGTTTGTAATTCTAATTAGACTTGATATCTGGTCCTAGTGTATATACTTTTGTATTAGGTTTGGTACTCTCTTATTTAAACAAAGGGGGGAGGTGCTGTGGGAGCACATTCTGCTCATTCAGTCAATAGCCTTTAAGATACCAGCCCACTTGGGCATGATCTCTTATACTATAAAAGCAGTGGTAAATGTGTGCCCGTTCTCTTGCTTCCAGCTCCTGATTCCAACTGCTAGACTCTGTTCCTGTTTGCACAGAGGTCTGTTGTCTAGCAGAGTGATCTGTAAGTTTTCCACATAAAAAATAACCCTTTTATTATTCATAATTCTGAACTGGTGTGGGATTGTTTTGTGACATCATCAAGTAAGTTCTCTCAACTGCTAAGCCTTCTCTCTGCCTCCTAGTTTGTGAAGAATAGGCAGATTTCTGGTAGTATCAGCTACTTTTCAATATTTTTCTTTTGCACAGATTTTATTTCAAGAGTGTTTTCATTGACTAGACATGTAACACAATTGCTAGAATGCTTGCCTGTATAAGTGAAGGCCTGGATTGGATCTCCAGCACCACATATAATTGGATGTGGTCAGGAATATCGTGTAACCACAACACTAAGGAGATACAGACAGGAGGATCAGAAGTTTAAGGTCATCTTCAACTGCATATTGAGTTCACAGTCAGTCTGAACTACAATAAGACCTTATTTCAAAAAACAAAAGTGTTCTAGATTTGCAGCACAATTAAAGAAAATTACAAGGATTTTCCATAGGTACATTGTTTAGTCTCCACCATCACTAACATCTCCACAAAACAGGTATATTTGTTAAAAGTGTACACATACCTATTTAGTACAAAATTTTCCAAATGTACAGAATGCTCAATACAGAATGTTGATCCTGCTGTAATAGATGCCTGTGGCATAATGATATTTCAGATCTATTGAGAATTGCCTTCATTCCCTATTTTACTGCTAGGACCAAATACATAACCAGAGCCATTGAAGGAAGAAAGACTTTGTGTTGGCTCACAGTTTAAGAGTATAGTCCACCGTGGGGAGAAACTTGAAACTGTCTGTTACAGTGCATCCATAGCCAGGAAGCAGAGAGGAGGGGGAGGTTATACTCAGTTCACTGTCTCTTTTTGATTTAGTTCAGGGCCCCAATTTATCTACCAATGCCATCTACAGCTAATTAACCTCAGATACTCCTTCACAGACTAGCCCTGAGATTTATCTCTACAGTGATTATAAATCTTATCTAGCTGATGATCAAAATCAACCAACGCAGGTGCTCAGACAGTTTTAAACTAGCTTCATATCCTATGGAAGATAAAACTGACTCAGGCTCCTGCCATTTATCCTTAAGAGATACAATCAAAGAGGCAGATAATTGTTATACAATAACATAATTAGCACAATGCAGAGAATGTATTATGGAAGTAGAGAAGGGGAGAGAGTCAGTCGTCAGGGGTGGGGGATGTGGGAAGGTGGAAAAGTTGTCTGTGAACATGACTAAGAGAGCCAGGTGAACAAGCAGGGTATATGACGTGAGGCAGGAGGAAGGAAAAGCCACATGGAGACACAACAGATAATGGCAGGGTTGGAGACCTGACAGAACGTTTTGCATATGAATTACAAAAGAAAACCTTTGAAGTTGGATAATGGTAGTTGGCAGGAGACTGAGATCTAAAAACAAAACCTACAAAATCCCCAGTTGATAGGTGGTGGTATATGTAAGCTGTTCTAGGGAGTTTGAAATTGATGTCTAATGATTCTGAAGGAACATTGGTGGCAGTTAATTTGGAAAGTAAAATTTATTTTTGTGTGGGTGCCTGCACGTGTGTGTGTGTGTGTGTGGTGTGTGTGGTGTGTTATGGGGATGGTGTATGTGTACTTATGCTTATGTAAGTCACAGAGGTATCCTCTTCCATCACTTTCTGCCTTTTTCTTCTGAGACAAAATCTCTCACTGAATAGCCTGATGGCCATCAAGACCCAGTGACCCCTCTGCCTCTGTCCCACACAATGCTTGGGATATAGGCATTTGTGTGGCCACACCCAAGAGTATATTTTGAAACAAGCATGAGGTAAGTAAAAGGGCTCTTGTGAAAATCAATGTGCTGTCAAACCTTGACAATAAAAACAAAGGGAAGGAAATGTTAGGAAATAAAAGCTCAGCATGGAGGAGGCAGATAATATGTCGAGACTGACAGAAGGGAAGGAACATGAATTCCTTCTACAATATTAATGGTTGAACTACAGATGAAAGATCAAATTTGGGTGAAGTTCAACATCTACATATTAACATGCTACTTGAACAAGATGAGCCAATTCCATTGTTCTTAGGCAAAAGAAAAAGACCCCAGTGACCAAAAAAAAGAGATAATGGGTAAAGCAAAGATGTTGAGTCATTGTCATTTACTTAGCAGTCTGGGTACAGAATTGGAAAAGGAATCCCCGAGAAATGTAAGCTGATGAAGTGAATCAATGCCATTGCACAATAGTTGAGTCATTCTTGAGTCTATTTGCTGATGAGATTTGAAGAGGTGCAGTGTAGGGAGCTTGGTGCTCAAGGATAGAACACTCAGTGGAGAGCTGGCCTGACACGTGCTGGATGCCATGGAGTCAGTTCTCAGCTCTGGCTAGGTGAAGCACTGTGTGGAAGCTTGGTGGCACAGGTAGCAAGAGAGTCTACTAAGTGAATGAATGGCCAATGGAATTTAGTGTAGCATGCTTCTAGAGAGCAGATGAGTTCTCAGAGAGGGAGCCATGCTGCTGTGATGGTGGAAGTTCCTCTGAGGCAGTGGAGAGGGAGAGCATTCTCGATCTTGTCACCATGGAATTTGTCTGTCGACCCCATCTGAGGGGGCTGGTGGTCCACTCGTTATCTTGCTGAGCAGCAAATTTAACACTGTAAGTTGACTTCTTGAAAATGGTCATTTGTGTAAGATGCCATGGCTAATTACAGGTTAGGCAAGCTGATGTCTGTGAGAGACAGCATGTACTAGGTTCCAAATGGTTAAAGCATGATTATTAAAATAAGGAATTTTGCTTTTGAGGGGGGGGTGTCGTTTGTGTCTCCAAGCACCACAAAAACAAAAATCTATGCAAGACTGAATAGAATTGTCCACAAAGGCAGCCACTGGCCTCTTTAGTGATCATACGGATTTTTTTTTCTGAAGCTTTGTTATTCTTTCTGCTCCCTTTCCTTTTAGTCTCTTTGTAATGGTTTAAATAAAATGCTGCAGGTCCCCAACTGGCTGCAGCAGCAGCAGATCCAGAGGCCACGATGCAGGTCCCTGAAGTGGCAGCAGGCAGTGGGCAGCGGGTGCCGAGAGCAGCCAGTCCCAGGTAGGAATGGTGCAGATCCCCAAGTGACTGCAGTGGGCCATGAGGGACAGTGAATCCCAACAGGGAGCCATGTGGCAGGTGAGAGACATCAATAGGGCAGCCAGTCCTGTGAGGAGAGACAGACGAATGGGCATACCATGAGGCCATGCTACAGGTCTCCGAAGGTGGCTGGTCCCAGGCTGGGAGCCACATAGCAGGTGAGAGACAGAGACATGGATAGGCACACACACACACAGAGAGAGAGAGAGAGAGAGAGAGAGAGAGAGAGAGAGAGAGAGAGAGAAGAGAGAAGAGAGAGAGAGAAACAGAGTTGGGAGAGAGGAGAGGAGCTACAGCAGCAGCTACCTCTTCAGGAAAGAGATGGAAAAGAAAAGACCTAGACTGCAGGCAGGAATAAAGATCTGCCTTTCTTAGTAGTGGATGGGGAGGGAGTGGGCAGAGCTTATCTCTTAAAGGGACAGGACAAATCATTACACTCTTACCTTATCTCCTCCACACCACCCACACATGGCTTTTAAGTCTGTCTTTTCTTGTTTTCTTTTCTTTTTTTTTTGCTGTATAATTTTTTTTAAAAAAAAATTATGTGTATAAGTGTGGAAGCCCCACATTTCCACCTTGTCTGAAGGTCAGAGACTTTGTGGTTGCTCAAAATTGTTGACAATAACCAGGGCAATGACAATGTTGACAATTGTTGACAAGGACCCAGGATGCAGTTACTTGGTTCTTTTAACATTAAGATGGCCCACATAGGTAAATCCACTCCACCCTGACAAATGGCCAGGATGTGCAAGAATACTTCTGCTCCTTCTTTTGAAATGGGAGGGTTGACCTTGGGAGCGACTGCCTTCAAGATATTTCGTCTAGGGTAGGTTCATTGCCTAAACAACAGAAAGCTAATTGATGGAGGAAGGTCATTGGTTAAATACTAAAGAAACTGCTTGGCCCTCATAGGTTAGAACATAGGTGGGTGGAGTAGACAGAACAAAATGCTGGGAGAAAGAAGCTGAGTCAGGCAGTCGCCATGATTCTCTCACTCCAGACAGACGCAGGTTAAGATCTTTCCTGGTAAACCAGCTCGTGGTGCTACACAGAATATTAGAAATGGGTTAGATCCATATGTAAGAGCTAGCCAATAAGAGGCTGGAACTAATGGGCCAGGCAGTGTTTAAAAGAATACAGTTTCCGTGGAATTATTTCTGGTAAAGCCATGCAGGAGGCCCGCCGCTCTTATTACAACAGCTAATGACTTCAATCTCCAAGTATTGAAGCAATTAACTGTTCAAGTTGTCCTTTGTATCATGTTAAAGAAATCTTTTTCTGCCTTCTTCCCCCTTTTGTATTGAGGTTTAAAGGTGTATGGAAAATTAAACCTAGGGACTTCAATATTTACTGAATTTCCCTCCTTGCACTATCCTATGTTTCTGTTTTATTATTTTCGCTCACATATTCATCTTAGACACTGCACTTTCTGTCATTTCTACCCAAAATGTGATTGACCAAAGTACAAATGGATCAAAGAACTCAATGTAAAGCCAGCCATACTGAACCTCATAGAAGAGAAAGTGGGAAATACACTTGAAAGCACTGGCACAGGAGACCACTTCCTAAATATAACCCCCGCAGCACAGACACTGTGAGAAACAATTAATAGGATCTCCTGAAACTAAAAAGCTTTTTAAAGTAAAGGACATGGTCAACAAGACAAAACGACAGCCTACAGAATGGGAAAAGATTTTCAGTAACCGCACATCAGACAGAGATCTGATCTCCAAAATATACAGAGGTGGAACACAATAGGAACATAGCCGCAGGTCTAAAGATTATACTTCTTAGATTTTCTTTTAATTACCTGTGAGCATGTAACCACTGTCAGTCTAAGGAAAGTGAGAAAGTAATGTGTGAAACCTATGGCTTTTCTGTTTCCTCCCGATCATATTTAGAACAAATATCTTGGGATATAATATGGAAGCCACATCAGCAGAACCTGGGTTTCTGGTAATGTCACAGTACAAACAAATTCACTTGCTATGAACTGCAACTTTGGAACCCATGTAAGAGACAAGTCAACTCAACATGAAGTCTTCTATTACACTGTGCCTTGCCCAAGTAATATCTCTCCCTTGTCATGCTCTATCCAACTTAAGGACCCTCTACTACTGTCTATGAAATAGGTTTTTTTTTAACATTTTTAACATGTGTCTCCAGGAAAAGTGGCACATTTCTGTAGTACACCACTAAGCAGGCTGCACCAAGAAGACTGTGCTCGGGGCCAACCAGTTCTTTGTGATAAGATCCTGTGACACACACACACACACACAAACTCACAAACACATGGACATAAACACATTCTCACATCTCCCCCTTGGGTACCAGCTAGGCAATAGTAGGTCACCCAGGCATAGTGCACCCCTTAAAAAAGGACTCTGGACACCAAAGTTTACAGTCAATGACCAACACTTAGGCTTGACTTGACTCTCCATAGCAGGTAGGCTAGAACCACTGTGTTTGAGACTTAACGGCAAACCAGTTGTTCAGGACCCCTAAAAGTGTTTGAAATAATCAACTGAGTTTATAAAGTAATAGCTGTACTTAGATGAGACTTCCTGTTTTAACGGTCTCCTGATTCCCTGAATCAAATACTTGTTTCCGTGCCATATATGTATATAGAAAATTACAGTACAGAATTTTAAAATCCAAAGAGTTAGAATAATTACCCTGAAGAGGTCCAGGCTTTTTTGACCATGGGCTTAGAGGCAGAGCTGGGAAGGGCCTCAGTGTTGCTGTAGCAGAACATGAGCAGGCCTGGATTCTGTCACTGAGGGCACAGAGAAGCAGTGTAAACAGGCTGCCTGACGGATGGCAAGGTTGCCCTAAAATAGCAATAACACACCAGCCGCATGGAGCATCCCCAAAAGGACAGGCAGTGCCATGTCCCTAACTGGGTAGGACTAAAAATAGAACCCTATCATAACTAGAAAGAAGTAGCATTTTCATCAGGGAGATAACATTCAGACGTAGCAGCGAGAAAGTCATTCCAGAACAATGGTATAAGCCGTGTAAGAAGACCGCTGAAACGCAAATGACCAGAAGTCACCACTGAAACTACGGCATCTGAGTCAGGAGACGTGGAGTCACAGAGGTGGGCATGACTGGTATTCTAACGTGCTCTGAAGTGGGTGTTTCTGTTTGGACATCTCCATGTCACTACAAAACAGACTAAGAAAGATCGTTCTGCTTAGCAGCCACAAAACCAAGCTGGGCAAGCATATTAGAGAATTGCAGAGGTTCATTTGGAAGTAAAGGCACAGAATCAAAAAGGAACATTAAGAATTTCACAAAGACAGCTATAGAGGACAGCAGGGAAGAGAAAAGGGTGCAGTGGAGAGGGCGAGGGCTGTGGTCTGAAGACCTGAGTGGGATGATAATGAAAAGACCACAATATTGTTTTCTTGAACTGTTGACCTACTTTTTTTGATCCTAAAAAATCCAGATATGAGTTATATATAATCAATGTCATTTATTTGGTGATAAAGCAAATTGGTAAATATCTTTATTCTTAATGATTTGAACCAAATTACCATTACCGGTCAGCTAGTTGTGGCATCTTTGCAGTACCCAGATAGAAGTCACAGTGGCAGGGAAGGACCTTTCCAGTGTCGGCAGCTATCTTGTCAGGTTACTATTGTTGTGATGAACACCATGATCCAAAGCAAGCTGAGAGGGAAGGGTTTCTTTGGCTTATACTCATGCACCGTAGTCCATCACTGAAGGAGGTCAGGACAGGAACTCAAGCAGGGCAGGCACCTGGAGGCAGGAGCTGATGCAGAGGCCATGGAGGGGTGCCGCTTACTGGATTGCTCCTCATGGCTTGCTCGTCTGCTTTCTTATAGACCCAGTACCATCCGCAATGGGCCCTTCCCCATCAGTCACTAATTAAGAAAATGCCCTATAGCCACACCTTAGGGAGACATTTTCTCAATGGAGGTTCCTTTGGAATTTCAGAACACTCTAGTTCGTGTGAAGTTTACAGAAAACTAATACTGCAGCCTTGGGCCTTTGAATGCCCATGGCCTTGGGCAGAACTAGCCAAAGGCTTAGAGCTCTAAGCCCAGACAGGCCAGGGCGTGCCTATTGCTCTAAGTTATAGAAACCAGTTGGTGGTTATAGGTCTTAATGTGGAGGCGTCTCGTTCTAGACTTTAACCATCAATGACCCAAGCATTTAGCATCTATTGGAATCCTTGACTTCCAGCAGCAGAGCAGTAGGCAGTAGCAGGAAGAAGCAGAGGCAGGCCGTTCCTGCCAGGGCTTTAGTTTGAGGGTGATATTCAAGTGTTACAACCCTCTGTTCCTATAGAAGCTAATCTTTCCGCTGGGGGACCTAGAGTTCTAGACCCTCGAAGCTTGGAAAGTGTCTGGAACTTGTTTAGTAACCATGACTACACTGTCATTTTCCTGGTTCACAGCAGCCCTCAGCCTTGACCTTTCAATGCCACCATCCCTCATCTGTGCTGCCTCTGTTTCCTATTCTCTCTGTCCCCAACTACTCTCCGGAACTCCTCAGCTGTACCATCACTATTAGGATGGCAGCAGCTGGTGCTACTTCCGACATCTACCAGTGTGCCGGTGATAAAGATACAAAGCACACAAGACAAAACCTTTTGATAGAAGCTTTTTATTGGACCTCATGTTGTTAACACTTAGCGCAGCCCAGAAAGGTGTCTCCCAGCTGATTCAAAAAGTGAGCAGTACACACTGTGGATAAAGCCAGAAGAGGAACTGTGTGTGGCAAGTTCCCCTTGCACAAGGTGTTTGTGCCAGTGGTGGCCTAGCTCGTCATAAAAAGGAAGGACTGCGTTTGTAGTTACCACAGTGCTGCTGACCCATCAGGGCAGTGTTCTGGCCAGGAAGGATATAGGTTCACTGAAGTTTGTGATGGCAAAAAGTTGGGCACAAACTGTCTGAAATAGCCCTGTCTGAGATGTTGCTCAGAGAGCCAGCACCAGTTGTGGTTGTCTTTTCTCTTCTGCAGACATCTGTGTGGTATCCAGAGCTCCTAGGCTGCCATGAAGGCAGGCCAGATGGACACCAGAGAGCGTCTGCTCTGATGACAGTCCTCTGTTCAAGGCAGCCAGTTACCAGGGCAGGATCTAATCATGACCAGCTAGAGAGTCAGGCTAGTTCAGTTCCCACATCTTAGCTTATTTAGAGACAAGTAAATATTCAACAGTGAGCTTACAGGAAATGTTGACCATTGATGCTAACAGTGCTTTAGGTATTTAACACTTAGCAAATATACTTGAGGAGAGGGTTGGGTCGTTTTAAGTGTCTCTCTACTACTATTGAATAGGATTTACCAGTCCTCACATCTAAGCTTGATGGCCCGACTTTCTACTAAACTTTAAATGTCAAGATAACTCTCTGTCCAAAGTATCCATCAGAGAAAGCAAGAAGAACCTTCCGAGCTATTTTATTAAGGCTGATAATTCCAAATTACAGAAGAATATTTGTTGGTGATTGAGTGAGAAAATCAGAAAGAAATAGAGAATGTAAAGATTTTGGTATGGTAATTTTAGTAAATTAAAAAGATTTTTAGATCTCAGTAGTCCTCATTGTCCATTATGTTCAGCGAGACCGGTTTTGTCCCATGCTTTTTCAGACCCCGGCCAGCTGGCCTTGGTGAGTTCCCGATAGAACATCCCCATTGCCTCAGTGTGTGGGTGCACCCCTCGCAGTCCTGAGTTCCTTGCTCGTGCTCACTCTCCTTCTGCTCCTCCTTTGGATCGTGAGACTTCAGTCCAGTGCTCCAATGTTGGTCTCTGTCTCTGTCTAATGGACAATGAGGACTACTGGGAACTGAAGAACAATGGCAATGGGTTCTTGATCCTATTGCACGTAATGGCTTTGTGGGACTCCAGGTAGTTTGGATGCTCACCTTAATAGACCTGGATGGAGGTGGGTGGTCCTTGGACCTCCCACAGGGCAGAGAAACCTGCTTGCTCTTTGGGCTGAGGAGGAAGGAAGACTTGATTGGGGGAGGGGGAGGGAATGGGAGGTGGTGGCGGGGAAGAGGCAGAAATCTTTAATAATTAAATAAATTAATTAATAAATAAAAAAAAGAAAAAAAGATTTTTAGATTGTACTTTTATGTTATATTTTGATGAGACCTTACGAATAGGTTTCGAATGCCCAGTTTAAGTGTGCTCTCTATAGGAAGTTCTCTCCTGCTCTCTCCTATTGAGTTGTCAGCCTCCCTTAGGAAGAAGTGTTGTGCACAGCTCTTCCCTGCACACTCCTCACACTAGCCTGCTCCTGTTCGGTACCGACCTACGTCAGGGAAGTGGCAATGTTTATTTGCATGTACTTAGCAACAGTTTTATTCAAAGCACATAACAGGTACTTAGAAGTGCTTTAGAATGAGTAAATGAGTTAAGACTGAATGACTTAATGGCTGGACTCCATTGAATCAGAAGTAAGTTTTGAGACAGAAGCAGAGGGAGCTGAGGACTCTTGTGTATATTTTCTTTTTTCCAGAAAATTCCAAGGTTCCCGTGTCTCCTACAAAAGGGTGATGATAATAGTCTTATTATTATTAATTAATTAGTATTAATTAAGAATTAATTCTTCAAAGCCCCCAAAACTAACTATGGAATTAGATAAGTTTGAATGAATTTTAGCAATATTTTTCAATATAATCTAGAATAGCTACAAAGAATTTTTAAACTGTGATGTCATATTTCTAAATTATTTCTTGTTTTTATTTTATATGTATGAATGTTTTGCCTGCATTTGCACTAAGTAAATACCTGATACCACAGAGGCCAGTCCAAGGCATGATCCTGTGGGTCTGGGGTTAAGAAGCATCATAAGCTAACATGTGTGTGCTGGGAGTTGAAGCTGTGCTCTCTAGCTAGAGCAATAGTTCCCTTAACCACTGAACCATCGCTCCAGATCT
The DNA here is from genome assembly GCF_950005125.1 of Chionomys nivalis. Lineage (NCBI taxonomy): Eukaryota > Metazoa > Chordata > Mammalia > Rodentia > Cricetidae > Chionomys > Chionomys nivalis. Next base: position 70,701,883 of record NC_080090.1, on the reverse strand, counting down.
TAAAATGTCATAAGAACCATCATCTAAAAGTAACCTATTATTAATCATGTAAATAATTTTACAACAAATATTACATATAATTTTATTATTTATGTTTTCATTTATATTTTTGTCTGTTTGCTTGGGTTTTTGACACAGCCTGGATGGAACTTGCTATATAGATCAGCCTAGCCTGGAACTCACAGAAATCTGCCTGAATCTTCCTTTCCAATACTTGAGATCATAGGCATTGGCCTATAATCTGCTTCACTTGTCTTCATCACAACATTGCTGCCAAGAGAGACTTTTTTCATTGCTGAGGCTACATCAAATAAAGAATCAGGACCGCTAGAGAGCTGTATCAATCAAGAGTTTTGTTTTGGTTTTCAGAGCTTGACCTTATCAACGTACTAGTGTTCCTAATTCTGATGTCTCCATCTTGTGTTAGAACTTAAAACCTATGAGGGAAAGAGTCAGGAAGAAAAAAAAAAAAAAAAAAACAAGGAAGAACCTCTACACACAAGTTGGCACCTGCAAGGATGGAGTGAGCCTTATGTCAGTTCTTATTGGCCTCTGTCCTTACGTATGTGACTGTCCTAGAGAAGCTTCACCATGGAGTCAAACAAACACACCTGGCCCTGGAGACACGAAAGCCCTAAGAGGATTCAGGTGAAAGGTGAGCGAGACTAGAAGCCCAGCCACTACCTCCAATAAACTGTGAGGAAGTACGCATGTGACGGCTGTGTGAGCTACAGAATGGTTGCTGCATCATCTCTACCCTTCAGCTATCACACAAAAGTGGATGATGCAGCTCACTCCAGGCAGACACACACAGAAGACATAATCCTGGATCTGCTTGAGCTCAGTGAGCACACCGAAAGCCAGCCATCACGCCTCTTCAAGAAAATAACACTCAACTGAAAGATCGGTTCCAGGAACTTCCTCATATCCTAAAACCCAGAGATGTTTCTGTGCTTTCTAGAAAGTAACCTAGTATTTTTATGTAGCCTATACATATCTTTACCTAAACTTTGCTATCCCTGGATTACGGATTGGCAACATCATATTGTTTCAGTAGAAATGAAGAGTTAAAAAGTCTGTACATGTTCACAGATTCAAGTTTTTAAATACTTTTGTCTATGATTGATTGGATCTGAGGGTTCAGTAATGGAAAATAAAGCAGGACGTCTTTAGAAATAATGGCGAGAATTACATTGTATTGGCAATTTTCTGTACACTATATTCTCCAGGTGTGGACTCATTGAGTTAGCACAGACTGATGCTATATGCCAATCACTGTTCGCATTTTCTAAACACTGGATCTCAAGGCAACTCACCTACCCTCACATGGCCTGTAAGAAGGAGCAGAGGCAGGACTCAAAGGACTTGGACCAGCTGGAGGGCCGCTTTCCCAAAATACTAGATTGTCACCTCCCTCTGATACACTGAAAAAAAACCCTGCAGAATTGCGCTGTATCTGAAGTGTGAAAGAGCCTGGGCCACAGTTGTGAACATTCATTCTATTGCTCACTTGAGTCAGTTTTGCTTGGATTTACTTTTTATGGATTTAAACAAAAAGTAATGCTGTATAAAAGCTATCCAGGATTGTAATATGTCTTTAATCCCAGCACTTGGGAGGCTACACATAAGTGAGAGACCTTTTCATGCCCCCAGGCCCCCCAAAACTAACAGGAACTTAGGATGTGTTCAGTTAGCAGAGTGTTTGCCTAATATGTACAGAGGCCTAGGTCTGAGCCCAAATTCCCCATAAAAACTCAGTTATGGTGGTGCTTGTCATCCTAGCTCTGGGGAGAGGATTAGAGGAGGATCAGAATTTCATGGCCATCTTCTACCCTGGCTCCATAGAGAGTTCAAGGCCAGTCAGGACCACACAAAACCTCGTTTCCAAAGGTGAAACAAGAACCAGAAATGTCTGTTTAGCAGGCAGGTAGCTCATGCCTATAAGGTTGTTACTCTGAAGGCTGAGGCAGGAGGACCACCATGAGTTCAGGGTTAGCGTAAACTATATCATGAGTTCCAGGCTAGCCTGGGCTATATAGCCTGTCTCTAAACAGGAAAAAAAAAAAAATACCATGACAAGTATCAAAGAATAAAATGTATTAATTTAAAAGAAAGAACAAAGAACTCCTAATGAACTCACCATTTACATCATTTGAGCAAACAGTTTTATAACAAAAATCATTAAAATCCACATTGCTCTTTCAAACTGTGTAAAGTTGTATTCCCACTGGGGCAAGCTAGATTGTTTACAACAGAAAGGGTGCTGGAGCCAGTGTCCCTTAGTCATAGCATATTACTTCTGAATAACAGCAGGAACAAATTCATTACCGATAAATCAAGGGATCACCAATTAGGCCCATGAGGAAATGTTTTGGAAAAGGGCTCCAACCCTCTCAAAGAGGCACGTCTGCTAGACAGTATCTCACTCATCAATGTGCGTGCAGTTTTCTACATCTCTTCATGAAAAGTCAGCTTCCTCTTTGTCTCTAGGGACAGGTTTTCAGAATGTCCAAAGATGATCTTGGAGACAAACCCAGGGGGAATGGAGACCATCCGGTTGGAAGCCTTCTGAGACCATCGTTGTGAAATCCTATGTGTAATTCATCATTTGAAAACAAAAACGCACTTGGAGTGTTCTGCGGCAAGGATTCTGTGTTATGCAAGTCCTGAGCCGCTTTCAATCACGTAACCACTTCCCTCTTCCAGGACCCCTGTGTGTGCAGCACTTGGCACGCTGGGAGAGACATGGCTCTGTAATGCCTGTGTCACCTCCAAGCTGCCAGGCTTGCACCGGGTACCAACACAGGTCAGAAGCCGTCTGTCTTCTGCCAGCAAGAGGCTCAATCCCAGACAGCAAATATGTATGAAAACTTGAAACTAAAACTCTGAATTTAATTATTTTACATTTATGAAGTTGTTTTTTTCAACAGAATAGCTGATTGGAAAGACGATCTGCTGATCATCTGCCTGTCCTGCCTGTGCTGTTTATTCAGAGGAATGGGTCATGCTGGCCACGCCCACCACAGGTCTAGCCGGTGATTTCTGCCTGGCTCGCTGCTGGGAATCCTCTAGTGTTCCTTACTGTTACAGTCCCTAATGAGTTCCGAGGAAACTTTCCCCAACTTTTTCTAACTGCTTCCTCTCATCTTCTCCACACCCAGATAACAGTCATGCACTGTCCGCCATCTGCTCTTCTAGCACCAGCAGACCCCAGACATTTCCTTCCACTCTCAGCGCTGTGGGGACCAGTTCAAATAAACTCCAACAAAGACGCCACCGCGGAGACAATGTTTACTTCTCACAGCTGCGCAGCGATGTGCTTTTGACCCCTTTTATCTTGCTCTGTTTGTAGGCTGGTTGGTGTTTGACAAAGTCTTACTCTGGCCCAGGCAAGCCTGGAACTCACGAGGCAGCACGGGGTGATCTCAAGCTAACAGCAATCCCCCTGCCTTACCTTTATAATCCTGAGATCAAAAACAATTTCTTCTTCTTTTTAGTTCTTTTCACTTAATACAAGGAACTGAGAGGATGCTGTCCTTGCCTCTTCTAAAGTTTAACTCTTGGGTTCTGATTCTGAATCTCCCTCCATCGGTGTGATCTTAATCAATCCCCCTGGTTTTTCTAATATCTAGTTCTTTTTCACCTGAAACATATTCATAAGAATCATAACAAAGCATAACAGTCATAATAAGATCTAGCACCTAAGATCTCAGATTGGCCAGGCGTTCTTTTCAGGGTAATTTTGACAGTCTGGAAGATTGACAAATTGCTATCACATATGTGCCACTAAAGATTGAAAATAGCGTGGACGTAGCCGGGTGTGGTATTGGCACACACCTGTGATCCTAACACTCGGGACACTGAGAGAGGAGGATTACAAAGTCAAGGCCAGCCCAGGCAACACAGTGAGCACCAAAAGCAGCAAAAATAAAGACAAGAGACTATATTTGTGCTCTGAGTATTAATTGGAAAATATCAAATTTCACTTACATACAAATGCAATATATTATATGTGTTATATATTATGTATATATGCATATATGCAATATTATATAATATGCATGATTTCCTTTGTAGTTCAACAAATCTCTGTCTACACATACTACATACGCACTCACAGATGACATGAAAATTTGGCAAAGTTAGTGTTCCTACATCTATATAGTTTGCACTTTTCTGAAACAAAATCTCAGGTGGTCCAGGCTGGTCTTGTACTCCTCCTGATCCTTCTGCTTAGCTTTCTCAAGTGCCGGGATTATAAACATGGGCCACCAAATCGAGCTTTAGTTTACAACAGTAAGCAAATGGGAAAACTGACTAGTAAAAGAAAAGCTGGTATTAATAAGCATACCAGAACAATCAAGTCAGCCAAGTCTACGCAGCGTTCACTGGAAGAGAACTTTCCCAAGCACTTACATGTATTGCAATGATGATTTAACACATTATTTTGATACAGCCGTTTAGTAATTGCCACCTAATCCAGCATTGCATTGTTTTGAATATTCCCAGTGACAATACTGATGTCTCAGTTGGGGATGTTTCAATTTTGTTTAAGCAGACAATGGCCACTTGTCATCCCTGTTGGTGACTGGGATTGCTGACCAATGCTGGGGATGGTCCTTTTACTCCAAACTACACCGTGGACATCACAGTATCACGCAATGGTCCGATGGGAGTCACCAAAGGCAATAAGCATACAGAGCCTCAAAGAGGTTTCTAAATTCTATTTTCAAAGAATAAGCTTGATGCTGCTTTGTGGGATAAACTTGACAGGAATAGTGTGCATAGCGTCAGAGAAACAAGCACTGGCTTGACTTGCAGTTTTCAGACTAATGCAGTCAATGACCTTCCTGTCAGTGGGGTCACGGTAGAAATGCCCCCCTTCTAGAACACATCAAATGTTGAAGCATTGTTGAAGTGGGAGTGGCGGGGCTGCATCCCCGGTACCCGGCCGCACGCATGGCTTTACCCAAAATAATTACACGGAAACTGTTTTCTTTTAATCACTGCCTGGCCCATTAGTTCCAGCCTCTTATTGGCTAGCTCTTACATATTGATCTAACCCATTTTTAATATTCTGTGTAGTACCACGAGCTGGCTTACCAGGAAAGATCTTAACCTGCTTCTGTCTGGAGTGGGAGAATCATGGCGACTGCCTGGCTCGGCTTCTTCCTCCCAGCATTCTGTTGTGTTTACACCACCCACTTAAGGGCTGGCCTATAAATGGGTCAAGGCAGTTTTTTTATTAAATGAAAGTAACTCCTCCATCAAAGCATTTTCTAGATATTGGTATTATTTTTATCAAATGCCTTTTGGCAGAGTTCAGCAAAATAAGAAGTTATACTTGTACTCAAATTGTGTTTCATAGGTACGTCAGAAATTTATTTTTAATTTTTAAAATTTGGGGGTGGGGTTTGTTGACACAGGTTTCACTGCGTAGCCCTGGCTGGCCGGAAACTAACTATGCAGGCCACGTTGGCCTTGACCTCTGAGATTCTGTCTGGTTCTCTCTTCCAAGTGCTGGGATTACAGATGGGACAGAACACCCAAGTTATGCTTTTTTTCATTTTTACAAGCAACATATTTCACCATGGCATCTTCGTATTATGTGTCATTACACTTGGTTCTAATTCATTCTGGTGGTGCGTGCCTTTAATTGCAGCACTCGGGGGCAGAAGCAGGCACTCTATGAGTTTGAGACCAGCCTGGTCTATAGAAAGAGTTCCAGGACAGCCAGGGCTACACAGAGAAAAAAACGCTGTATCAAAATAATGGAAAAAAATTTTAAGAAGTCTGTTTGCTTATCTGAATTTCTTTTTCTCCCCATGTATTTTATTATAGCTGTTCATTGCATGTGTGTGTGTGTGTGTGTGCATGTGGTCTCTTATGCATGTATACACGCAGAGAAGTATTCATCTCTCATCCCTTAGTTTAGCCAAGCACATAATTATCACAATCCACATCTGATCAAAATGTTGTTAGCGATCTTACTAATGACCAGGCCTCTTTCCAAATCCAATGGGAAGTTCCCGGATACCTTGCCAGAAACCTCCGCAGGGTGTCTTCCCGCTCTCTTTCCCATGTCCTTCTTGAAGCTTCATCGAGACTTCTGTTAAACTACACTCTAGTTGCTTTTCTACCTCCAACTCTTTTTTTTTAATGTTTAAAATCTTCTCGTTTAAAACTTGATGCCCCACCCACAACCTCTTTTTGTCAGAATCTGTACTTTTTCCTTGATCTGTTCCTATTCAAGGCACCAATTACTCCTCCCGCTTCATGACATCTAAACTTTGAGTCCAGGCTCAGAACTGTTTGTAGAGTGCCAGTCTAGGCTTATCATGTGACTCCAAGGATTTTGTCCTCTGTGTCTATCTTTGTCAAATGGCACCCCCCAGATGTTCAAGTCAGAAATGCAGGATCTGCTTAGAATTTCTCTCTCCCTCACTCTCAACTTCGATGAGCTTTTTTTTTTTTGAATCAGGGTCTTACTTTTTTTTTTTTTTGAGTCAGGGTCTTACTATTTAGCCTTGGCTGTCCTAGAACCCCACGTGAAGACCAAGCTGTCTCACACTCAGAGATCCACCTGCCTCTGCCTCTCCAGTACTAAGATTAAAGACAAGAACCATCACGCCCACTCAAATCTTATCAATGAATTCTATTTATTAAGTTCCACATATATTGGTTTGGGGATGGGTTTTATTTCTTCTCTCTACTCCTTTTATAGCCTATCTGGAACCCTGCCATTAGTTTCATGTCTTCCTATATTTCCTCCCAATATATAAATCAGTAATTCTCTATCAAATTCCAGGTAAAACTCTTAGAACACCTGGTCCCTGACAACCTCTTGTCATATTTCATATGTATCTTCCATATACTCTTCATGAGTGCACCAAGGTCTGTCTCTGTCTACCTGTCTTTTGAGGAGCATACCGTATTCTTTTCTATGCCTTCCCAATATTTTCTCTCTTCTCAGACTAATTACAAATTATTATTTCTTCTTTGTGAGTGTGTCATCTGGAGATAGTGGCTCACACCTATAATCTCAGCACTTCAGAGGCGGAGGCAGAGAAATACCCTAAATTCAAGGCCAGTTCAGTCTGTGGAGTGAGACAAGGTCTCAAAGAAACCAAAAGCAAAGCAAAACAAAACGAAAAGATGTCCTTCTTATTTCTATCAAGAAGTACGTCATCTGAGCCTTTGTGACTCCGGCACTCAGAAACACAATAAATAGTGTCATTGGCTTTTTCTTCACAGCAGCCCACACTTGTTTAAAGGTTATGAGAATAATTCAAGCGATCTTTAGAAATAAGGAAGGAGATACTACTGGGAAGTCTAGGGAGCGAATTTTCCGAGGCAGCGGGGTATGGTGATGGGTGGGGCAGCTTCAGGAGTCTGCTTTCTCCATTTCTGTTGTTGTGTTGAAAGAGCTGGCACCACCTGGTGGTCTTGGGGGCTACCAGGTGATTTCCTGAAAATTCCACCCAAAGTTCTAGCACAACTTCCTGCTAGCCCAGCTGTGGCCAAATGTCTGTGTCACTCAATGATCACTTTGGTCACAATGATTAGATAACCTGATTATTGAGGCTTCAGAGTAGACTGTATTTTGTCTATGTATCCCAAGAAAGAGCAAATGAAAGTTCTTCCCTAAATCATCGCCTTTGTTTACTACATGGATATCAGCTCTCATTAAAATGAACTTTACACTATTATCTTGGTCATGGGAAGCAGATAAGATCAATATTGCGAATCTGAGGCCAGTGCTGCCAAGTCTGATGACCTGAGTTCTATCCTCAGGACCTCAGGAACCACATGGACAAAGAAGGGAACAGGCTCTGGAATCTTGACCTTTGACCTTTGACCTCCATACACAGGTCTTGGAACCTCTGTGTGTGTGTGCATGTGTGCGCAATAATAAATAGGTAAATAAAGGTAAAATCAACAGGCGTTGGGAAGCAATAAATCTTCATATTGCTGACACCCTTTTGTGCAATGTCAAACCTTTTCTGTTCAAATTACTACTGTGGTTTATTCTTTTTCTGACTAGATGCTAACATAGATGGTTGTGCCATAGCTTAATTAAAGCATGTCTCAACTAATGGTTCACAGTTTTGTTTTTATGTTTCAAATATTTCCATTTATAACCTAACAAATACTGATTGAAAAGCTATTTAGGTGCTACATGTTATCTTGTGAAGGGGAATATCCTAGTGAGCAAGACAAATAAGTTTATGGAGTTTACAGTTTAAAGCTTAGATTCTGGTGACAAAAATAAACAAGTAAAGAAGAGATAAAAATGAAGACGGGAAACTCTGTGAGGAAAAAATAAATGTTTAAGGGGCTGGTACATAAAAATAAATGGGGTCCCTTCAGTGAGGGACCATTGAGCAAGACGATGAGGCCTTGACTGTGGAAGTGAATGGTCAGGGATCTGAATTATAGGAAACCACTGATAACATAAAGGAAGAGAAGGCCCTCTGTGACTGGCGCACGGCGTAGTAAAATAGTGAGGCAGAGCTCGGAGATCAGCGGGTTAAGCAGTGCAGAGAACGTCGCTGAAGTCTTGGTGTTGCTTGAGGGGTAACGAAGTGACTAGAACACTGTCAGTCTTGGCTGTTGCCGCAAAAACACCTCATCGGACACAGGAATTCTGCCTTTCACTTGCACTTTGTTCTGAGAGCGATGACCAGAGAAGGTGTCAGAAAGAACTGTAGTGTACCTCATCTCCAGCCTGCCAGGCATTCCAGACTTCAGTGCTGCTGCCCTGGTGAGGTGGCCAGGCCCCTCCCAGAGATTCCCAGTGTTGATGCCTCTCTCATCATTTCCCGAAGTTCTCCTGCCCTTGTCTCTCTACAGAGCTGGATTCAGACACTCTCCAGCAGAGTGTTTTAGTATCAGCCCAGGTACCACTCCCTGTCCCAGGGTTAGGGGATAACTCAGAACAAGCAGACTGATAACTGAGTATTTTTTAAAGTGCATATGCACATTCCTTTACACAATACAGAGTAAATATGTGTGTGTCCTTATATAAGACTGGGGCAGTAGTTCAGTTGATAAAAGTGCTTGCCATAAAAACATAGTGGCCTGAATTTGATCACCATTCCCTGTTTTGTAAAAAAGGCAGATTGCTAGACACAATACCTGCACTGGAGAGGCAAAGAGAGATGGATCTCTGCAGCTCACTGCCCTGCCAGGTTCCAGTGAGAGAATCTGCCCCCCACAAACAAAAACAGTGTGGGACTGCTCCTGGGGACCAATATCCATTCACATGCCTGTATACACATACATCCACACACATATGGACATAGAGTAGACTATAAAAGTATTCCTCTCCATTTCTCCATCCCACATCAACAGGATGCCATTGTGACATTGTAAATAAATTTTTGTGTCTCCCAAATAAATACATGGAAACTTATTCTTTCTTAAAAACACCCATCCTTAGCTTGCCTTATTTCCAGCCAGCTTTTCTTTCTTTCTTTTTTTGCCTTTTAGTGTTTTTTTCTTTATTTTTTTAAAATTTATTTATTTATTAAAGATTTCTGCCAAAAAAAAAAAGATTTCTGCCTCCTCTCCGCCACCGCCTCCCATTTCCCTCCCCCTCCCCCAATCAAGTTCCCCTCCCTCGTCAGCCCTAAGAGCAATCAGGGTTCCCTGCCCTGTGGGAAGTCCAAGGACCACCCACCTCCATCCAGGTCTAGTAAGGTGAGCATCCAAACTGCCTAGGCTCCCACAAAGCCAGTACGTGCAGTAGGATCAAAAACCCATTGCCATTGTTTTTGAGTTCTCAGTAGTCCTCATTGTTCGCCATGTTCAGCGAGTCCGGTTTTATCCCATGCTTTTTCAGACCCAGTACAGCTGGCCTTGGTGAGTTCCCAATAGAACATCCCCATTGTCTCAGTGTGTGGGTGCACCCCTCGCGGTCCTGAGTTCCTTGCTGGTGCTCTCTCTCCTTCTGCTCCTGATTTGGACCTTGAGATTTCAGTCCGGTGCTCCAATGTGGATCTCTGTCTCTGTCTCCTTTCAACGCCTGATGAAGGTTAATATTCAGGAGGATGCCTATATGTTTTTCTTTGGGTTCACCTTCTTATTTAGCTTCTCTAGGATCACGAATTATAGGCTCAATTATAGGCTTTATTTATGGCTAGAAACCAAATATGAGTGAGTACATCCCATGTTCCTCTTTTTGGGTCTGGCTTACCTCACTCAGGATAGTGTTTTCAATTTCCGTCCATTTGCATGCAAAATTCAAGAAGTCATTGTTTTTTACTGCTGAGTAATACTCTAATATGTATATATTCCATACTTTCTTCATCCATTCTTCCATTGAAGGGCATCTAGGTTGTTTCCAGGTTCCAGCCAGCTTTTCTTAACCTAAACTATCACATCTAACTTTTGCCTCTGGGCTTTTACCTTTCTCTATTTCTGTATATCTTTTCTTTCCTTCTTATTCTGTAGCTGACTATGTGACTGCATGGCTGGTCCCCAGCATCCTCCTTTCCTCCCTTTCTCAATCCTTGATCTTCTCATTCTTTCTTTCTTTTTATTCTCTACCTAGCAGCCTTGTCTATCCCTCTTCTGCCTACCTACTGGCCAATCAGCTTTTTATTAGATCAATCAGGTGTTTTAGGCAAGCAAAGTAACACAGCTTCACAGAATTAAACAAATGCAACATAAAAGAATGCAAAACATTTTTGTACCATTAAACAAATATCCACAGCATCAACAAATGTAACACATCTTAAAATAATATTCCACAACAGACCATAATGCTTACTGTATTAACAACAGATTCTCTGGTATCAAGAGTGAAAATAGCCATTCAAGAAAGGAGACATTACCACCATCTTCTGCTTAGATATTTGCATTGGTATGGATCTTGGTTTATTGATACAAATTTAAGGTAAATTTTGTTATATGTATGTTTCTGCTTTTGATTAAGTTATTGTGTTTGTGTGGCTCATTTAAAAGTGTAATATATAATTAAGAAATATACTTTAATAGATAATCATCTATAATGCTCAAGCTTGTAGTCATGTTGGTTAGATCTTCTAGATTGACAGAGATGTATTTAAGATAGATAGACATTCTTCAACCCCATCAAAGATACCAGAAGGATATAATATTACCTAAGTAAACAGGAAGTACATTGTATGCAATTTCCAAAACTCTAGAAATGACAGAGACACCTTGCTGCCTGGACAGTCACCCAAACTTCTTCTGTACCATTGGGACATCCATCTTCAGCCTACAGGCCCGTAGTATCCAGCAGAATTTTCCATGAAGCAGGAAATTTCAAAGAGAGTTCCACCTACATTGGCAGTTTGTCAGTCACTTTCTTCTGTGCCCTGTAGAATGTCTAGCAGACTCTTTTATGAAGCAGGAACCATGAAGGACCATCTCACCTTTAGGCAAGTTTAGCAGTCATTTCTCTGTAGGTCTTGTATGTCTAGTTCATCAAGCAGTCCAGGCAAGAGCAGTTTCTTGCCCAAATATCTGACCAACTCCATAAGGAGCCTCTTTGGTGCCCATCTTCCTCTTGAAGTTATTGGTGCTGCCAGAAGTAGACGTGTCTCACTGTCATGAAAAGCCCTAAGTTCTTAAAACATTTTAAATATCTTCAAGAGAGGTACCTTTGACTTAGACAATATATGCTTTGAGCAACAGTAGAAGACAGACATAAATTAGAATTTAAATATGTCTTACCTCACACACACAAACACACACACACACACACACACTAATATATTTGAGACAAGGTCTCTCATTATAGCCCAGGCTAGTATGAAAGTCACTATATATTTCAGGTTGATCTTGAATCAAATTCACAACAATCCTCCTGCCTCAACCTTCCAAGTGCTGGAACTTTAGGTTTGAGCCATCCCACTTGGCTTTATAAAAATATCATAAAGGTTGGTTGTATGTTGAAGAAAAAGAAGAAAGCCATGAAAACTAGGTTCCATGCTGGAGCCTTAGGAAATAGTTCTACAGTATGATGTCTTTGAAATGGAGATGATTTGAAATGAGCAAGAATAGAAGGTAGCACAATACAGAAATCCATGTGACATGGTAAATTTGGCTTGACAATTATCCATATTCATGGAAACAAGAAAGCAAGCAGAGTCAGATGAGTATAATGATGTATGTCTTTAATTTCAGCACTTGGGTGACTGTTGTAGAAGAAGGGGCTGCTTGTTTGTCCCGGCCACCCGGCTAGCTTACACCTGAAAAAACCACACAGAAAATGTATTAATTAAGTCACTGCTTGGCCCATTATCTCCCTTTCTTATTGGCTAACTCTCACATCTTGATTTAACCCATTTCTATTAATCTGTATATCATATCACCATGTAGCTATGGTTTACTGGGAAAGATTCTAACCAGGCAGAGGATCCATGGCTTCTCCCTGACTCTGTCCTTCTTCCTCCCAGCATTCAGTTCTGCTTTCTCTGCCTACCCAAGTTCCACCCTATCAGCTAGGCCAAGGCAGTTTCTTTATTCACTAACCAATGAAAGCAACACACAAACAGAAGGAACTCCTACACCAGGTGACAGAGGCAGGCATATCTCTGTGACATCAAGGCCGTCCTGGTCTATATAGTGAGGTCCAGGACAACCAGAGTTACATAGTGAGATCCTGCCTGAGAAAATTTAGTATTGACTTCCGAGAGATAGATCAGAAATTTACTCTTGAGTCTAGAACTCTGAGGTATAATTCAATCTGCAGTTAGAAAAAGTCAACAGGATTGGTTAGAATCATGAGGCAATGTGCCAAGAACTAGGTCCTTGAGGGAAGAGCTGAAGAGCCCAGAACTGGAGAAAGAAAGAGGTAAAATGGACCTAGAAAATATGGCTACTTAGAAACCAAAATCACTAGCAACTCAAATAACAGCAAGTAAACATATTTTTCCGAAACAGAATATCATTGTATAGCTTTGATTATCCTTAAGCAAATACCCCGACCCTCCTGACTCCATCTCCCACATATCCTTTTTTTTTTTTTTTGGACAAAGAAATTCTAAAGATTTGGTTTCGTGGGCCAAAACAATTCACTGTCAAACGTTGGCAGGACTTTGCCAACACACTATCAGAAATATGGGATTCAGAAAAAAGTTCTAAAAGCGGTGGCTAATTTGACAGTTTAGCAGGGGACATGACAGAGGCAGAATGCGGCAGTAGTCATACCTCAGCACAACCTATGAACGATTTGGGCAAGGCAGGAGAGGACCACATCAAAACCCTTATGCTTCTGCATACACAGCTACATGTCTGTTATTTCCGTTATGAGGAAAGCAGTTCCCTCGAAGCTTTGTTTTCAAGATTGGTCAATTTTCTTCTGTTTTCTATGTTTATGGGTGTTTTCCTTGCATATATGTCTGAACACTACATGACGTGTGAAGCCCGTGGAGGCCAGAAGAGGCAACTGCATTCCTGTAACTGGAAGCACAGACAATCATAAGCTGTCATGTAGGTGCTGGGAACTCAACCTGGGTCATCTGAAAGAGTAGACATTGCTGATAATTGCTCAGCTATCTCTCCAGCCTCTGGTCGGAAAATTTTAAATAACTGAGTCTTGTGATTTTATTCAAAGTGTTTGTTGAAAACTCTATTTCTAGAAGTTTAGAAAATTGTGGGTCAGAAAACTGCACAAATCAAGTAAAAACAAAAGAAACAGAGCAAAGAAAGGAGGGAAGGAGAATAGCACATTAAAGAAAATGGCAAAACAGTTCAAATTCTTACTATCACATTTTAAATGGGCAATTTACTATATGTTTTAGAAAGGTAAAATAAATAGCCTTATGATTTATGGACTTTTTAAACTTATTTACGTTATTAAATACTGTCATAGCATAGACTTTCCTCCCTGAAATAAACTCCATGACCTCAGCCCTATATATTCAGGGGTGAATAACAGCTCCTAATCCAAGTATGTCTGTTTTGTTTGGTTTAGACAGGGTCTCGTGGAGCCTAGCCTGGCTTCAAACTTTCTATGTAGCCAAGAATGGTCTTGAATTCCAACTCTCCTACATTTATCTATCTCTCCCCTCAAAGTGCGATGATGAGCCCCATCAAGTTCTGAATAATATTTTTTATTTTTACATCTATTTCTTTATTTTGGGCAATAATATGAACAGGTGGGTGCATGTATGCCATCATGCATGTACCGAGATCGGAAGGCAATTTGCAGGAATCATTTATTTTCTCCCACCATGAGGATTTCAGGGATTAAACTCAAGTCACCAGGCTTGTTGGCAAATGCCTTTACCAGTGAACCACCTTACTTGAATATTTGTAAATGTGATAGTTATCAAGACATTTCCAGGAAAGTCCTTGTTCTCCCAAAGGTAGAAATAACTAAAGTAAAATAAAAGATGTGATGAGGTGAGGGCTTCTGACTGGAGAACCAAAGCTGCAGCTTCCCCTCCTCTCCATCTCCCTTCCGTCTCTGTCCAATCCTCCTTTCCCAATTTCCCCATATATAAGTCAAAGCCACAGACGTTGGTAATTCACACCAAAATCTTACCAGGTCAAGTACCATAAAAAATAAATGCCATTTTCAGTAACAGTAATTGGTGAAGAATGTATTCCTCCAATTTTTTTAGCTTAACTATTGGATAGTTCTGGGCCATATATACTACAGTATGAAAGAACATATAAAAAGAACATACAGTGTTGCACAAACCTGGTTTATGTAAAATGTTATTTACAATGTAACGTTATAAATCTGAAAGCAGTTTATGAGAAATTTTAACACTATTTTTTTTATTTCTTGTTTAAGTTTTTTTTTTTTTTTTTAATGAAAAAGTCATATATGCTTTCAGGACCAAGGTAGAAAGAATAAATGCAGAAAGTAAGTGAAGAGTGTCATTTAATTTGAAACTAGCAAATCACATTCATGGCTAAAAGCATTGTCATCAGGCAAATCTGCAACCTCTGGCGGCCACCTGTCTCAGAGATCTCATCTCAGGTTCTCTAGAGACACTGACTAGCTTGACTTGACTTGAGGCTGATCTGTTGGGTAAGGTGTCAAGTGTTAGTTGATAGTGTTGACAATAAGGGAAATGTCCACAAAGGAGCCAAGGACTTTTGTCAGAGAAAAGTCCCAGAAAAGAAGCTGAGGAAAGGCACAGCCATATCTCTACAAGAGCCAGGCATAACATCAGCACTTGGTTAATCTGAATTTTGTCTTACGGGTAATTTTAATAGCCATCTACCCTAACTGAAAAGTGAACTATAAAAACCTTTACTTACTCAAAATTTTATTCCCTTGGTGAATGTGGTAAATAACTTCATGCAGAGAAAGGTGGGAATGTAGTTCACTATGAACTTTCTCCAAGTTGATTTTAATTAAATTAAACCATGGAAAGAAACAAGGTATGAGGGAGGGAATCAGCCCAATTTTTCTGTAAAGAAGCAAAGAGTAAATGTTTTAGAGACTGACAGGTACTTAAGATCTCTATCACAACTGCTCAACTGCTATTGCGCAAAAACACCCGTGAGTAACAAGTAAACAGCTGTAGGGGAGTTCAATACTTCAGCATTTGGAGAGCAGGCCCAGTGGGTAAGAGTATCTGCTGCCCTTGCCTGAGACCTGGGTTCAATTTCCAGTACCCATATCTGGTATTTCTAACTGCAATTCCCACCTCTAGTTCTAGAGGAGCTGTGATACCCTCTTCTGGCTTCCTAAGGAACCTGTATAACATGATATGATGTACATACAGAAAATCATAAACAATAAAAATAAATAACCCTTTAAAAGAAGAATACTTTACACATTGGACGGTAGAAGCACAACAACAGCCAGTATGGTACCATAAACCTAAAGGTGCAGTAGTGGCATGCACACCTTGGCAGTAACCAACAGTTCTTTCATTGCACTTAAGATTCATACTCATTTTTCATTAATTATTGTTACATGCATGTGTGTATACATATATACATATATACTACCGAGTATTCCATACTCAGTCTGTGTAATGTTGCTTTACTGTTTGGTATTGGATAGCCCATTGATATTCTCATCCTTGGGGAAGACTATTCCTTCCACCGTTAGCATTAGCATTCCTCACTTCCCTGTGTTTCTCTGTGCAGAGCTGAGGTCTTATATGGCTTCCCTCCATCCCCTTTACATGTCAGGTTTTTGTTGTTGTCATGTTTGGACACATTATGTTAGTGAGACTCTACGGGTATACTTTCTGTCAATCCTAGTAAACACAACCTCGCAGCATACTCCCCTGTCCTCCGACTTTCATAATCTTTCTGTCCCCTCCTCTGCAATGTTCCCTGAGTCTTGGGTGCAGGAGTGTTTTGTAGATGTATCCTTTGTGGAGCCTGACTCTGCAGTTTGATTGGCTGTGGTATTTGTCATGGTTGCAAATAGAGTTTCTTTAATGGGGAGTGAGAAGTGCTCATATCTGTGGCTATGAGGACAAACATTTGGAATGTAGTTATGGATTATGGTGGTTTAGTAAAGTGGTGGTTGTAGGGTCTTCTCCAAAACCCGTGGCTTCACTAGCTGGAAGTAGTTGGCTAGATCCCCAGTACCAAGTATGGTTTCCCTCTTGCTGTGTAGTAATTACTTGCTGTGTAGTAATTACTTGGCATATAGTAGCATTAACTTCCTTCTCTTTAATTTGTCTTTACTGCCTCTTTTTCCTTCCCTCCTCTTCTTCATTCAAAGAATATTGAGGGGTTATAATATACAGATAGTACTAAAATGATGATAATGGATGGATGAACAGTATAAAGGGAAATGTGACATTAAACCTGATTATTTTATAATGTTCTTTGATATCAAAATTAAATTAAAGGGTGGACGAGAAAATCGGTAAGCATTATATCAATAGTTCTCAGACTTTTGGGGTTGAAGATTCCTTTATTGTTTATAAAATTATTGAATGGAATGTTCTGGGTAAGACTGTAGAGTAGAGGCTGCTCTTAGGAACCAGTGAAGGAGACAGTCGGAAAAGCAAAATGGACTTTAAGTCAGAGACAGAAATAGACTAAAGCTTCAGAACCCCATAAAGGAGCTAAAAGGACAGTGGGGAAGAGCAGAGACAAGGTGTAGCATTGAGCAGAGAAGCCAGCACCATGCAGCCTCAGCTTTGGGTTTCTAGAGGGAAAAAGGACGCAGAAGCCTCTTCCATGAGGTGAGTCCAAGAGAAGCAAGGCAGGCCTGCCCTCTGGACAAGCCACAGTAAGCAGGATGTTCAAAGCTAGTGGTGGGCTTTGAAATGCACTGATTCTTCCATAGTTGAACCAGTGGTGGAGAGAATCCCATTGTATCACACTGTGACTCAGAGGACAGAGACCTGACACCATCTTTATAGAGAAATCATTATTAAACACCTGCCCCCGTAGGCCTGAGAACTGTAAACAACCACAAGTCAGGGAGCCACAGTTTGGCCGGCCACAGCCTCTGGGAAAGGGAAGGTTAGAGAGGCAGCTGTGGGCAGCAGTAGCGCCAGAACCTGACAGAACTAAGAGTACATGCAGTGGGAGGATAGAATAGGTTGGGAGTGTGCATAAAGAGAGGGAGTCCTGTCCTCGGTGGCTGAATCTCATTAACGGAGAATTACTCAAAATTCTGATCCCGAGGTCAGCCAGGGGATCAAATTCTCTAGCAACCTGTCTTTCATCTCTGTAGAGCCTGAGAACTCTAAAGTTCCAACGGAGCATCTGGTACCCACAGCTCTATCCCTCCAGCAGCATGATTAATACCAAGGCGGCCTTTAATGTATGAAGATAACGTCTCTCTCTGATCTCAGTGCTATAGAGCTTCCCATAAGAAACTACACAAGAATTTAAAGTACATATATTCTATTTCATTTAAAATAAAAATAATAAATTCAGTATGTGTTGGCATAAATACCATGCTTTGTTAAAATTACAGTAGTTATTTAGTATTCCCTAAGCAAGAAAGGTTTAGTAAGAAGAAAGACATTGTTTTTGTTGTTGTTTGTTTTTGTTGTTTTGCTTTGTTTTGTTTTGTTGGTTTTCGAGATAGGGTTTCTCTGTAGCTTTGAAACCTGTCCTGGAACTCTCTATATATAGACCAGGCTGACCTCAAACTCACAGAGATCTGCCTGCCTCTGCCTCCACAGTGCTGGGGTTCTAAGGTGTGCATACTGCCCCACTTAGAAAGACGCTGTTTTAACTGTGCGTTGTCTGGCTTCACAAAAGACAGCTGGATTACCAAATCTTTTTCTTCATTCAATCCACTGTAATCCATTGTTGTAGGTGTGATACATGAAGATCTTGTCTTAGATAGATATTTTGAAAGGAGAGAATTATTTTGTAGATATTCATGGGTATCCTTTGATACATCATCACAACTTGACAAGGGTATTCTCTTTTATGGTTTTTTTTTATTTCTTTTTGTTTTTTGATATAAGATCTCATAGCTCAGGTTGACCTTGAATTCTGCCTCTCTAATCCAAATGCCTCCAAGTGTTGAGATTAAAGGAATATTACACCACACCCAAATAGAATCTGCAATATGTACATACTGTCACAATAAAAGTCACTTGTCTCTCTCATATTTTAATGAGTTTCTCAACCCTACATTGTTACTGAAGGGTTTCCAGACTAGACTGTGATGGCCCTTTCTTAGGTCATGTAGTTTTTTTCGAGTGTGTTTGGGAGGTTGTTTTTCATTCGTTACAGTGTCTGCACCTTAAGCATCTGTTGTCCCAATTGGCAATTGCAGCCACCAGTAGCAGTAAAGCAACCAGGCTGGAATTCTGTTCCTTCAGGCATCTGCTCTATCATGGCTGTTAAAGGAGACTATCTAAATCTCAGTCCTTCTATGGAATTCAAGATGCAAAGGTTGCAGTGAAATTCCGCTCACTCAGAGAGGCTGAATAGCAAGTACCTAACCTCTCCTGGCTAGTAACTCCTGAAGAAGGAGTGTCCTTGTGTCAGCCCCAATTTACGAGCTCTCACTACACTCAGTTCCTCTCTACCACTCTGAACTACTTGCTGACTCAGCCTCCTGACCCCAGATTAATCTTATTTAATCAAACAAATGTAATATGTCTTTCCATCATTAAGAAAAGCAGCAGAAACAAATGAAACACAGGTTAAAGTAATATTCCACAACAAAGGGGTGTTTTGTATTTTGTTTTGCTTCGGACAAAGTCTTATGTAGCTTAAGTGATAACATTGAGTTTCTGATCATTTGACCTCTATGATTCCAGGTGTGTGCTACTATATCAGGCTTTATGCTGTCCTGGGGATTAAGTCAAGGGCTTTGTGCATGCCAGGTGAGTCCCCTCCCAACTGAACTACATCCCCAAAGCTCATAATTTTTTAATATATCACTTCCCAAGGGCTAGCCTATAAAAATACCATCTGGGACTTCCTTTCTCCACCAGAATATTGTGTAAGCCAAAATTTTCAATCCAAAACCACAATACTGAGTAGATACTCGGTGAGAAAAAGACAAATGGTACTTTCCTGAACACACAAGTAAATGTAGGGCAATAAAACATGCTTACACACATACATGCTTCCTGTATCACCATATCAGTTCCAGCATCATGATAAACCACCCATACAGATGACTAACTAGCATTTGCAAGCATTAAAGCCAGATGCCATCATCATCCTTCATCCATCATCCTTCAAAAAAAAATCCTTTGTATGACTTCCAAACTTGTGTACTCTTGCAGGTAAATTCAAAATAAACCATTACTTCATGAAGTGACCTCACACCTTAACTCCTTAACACTCTGAGCACCAATTAAGTCAGCATGATGTGATATTGGGGAAAACCCCATACATTTTTTGTGGTTGATGATTTCCTAATCCGGTCTTTATTTTCTTTTTAAATATTAGTCAGCTCTGTGTTATAATCTTCAGCTACAAAGGATGGTTTACTAATCTGGATGTGAAGACAGAAGGCTTAATCAAAAAAACTGAAACTTCGGTGTCAAATTGCATTCTTCAGAAAGGAAGCTACGAAGTCATGAAAATGTAAATATTACTACTCAGAAGAGAGCCCGCCCACAACTGGAGGGTAGCATTTTCCCTATATTCATGTATTTACAAGAAGTTCATTTGCATCCCACAGATTTAGAGGGATGACTTGTAGAGTATGTCCTTCTGGTCGACTAGAACAAAACCGTAAACACCAAACAGATTACTAATGAGTCTATGATCCTATTCAAAGTGATTTTCTTAAGGTCATATTAAAAGCAAGAGGCCCTTCGATGATCACAAGTGATCACCTATAACACTCCATGCCAGGACCTGGAGATGCAGCTCTAACTATGTCACATATGAAGCTTGATTCTCACAGGAAAAACATGAAACAGCCAAAATAGTCACAAAAGATGTTATTTGTATAATTATTATATTATTATTATAATATTATACTTTCTCCCCTTTCTTTCCCTTCTCACTCAAGTTTTCTCATTGAATAATATATGATATATACAGTCTTTTTTTTTTTTTTTTTTTTTTTGGTTTTTCAAGACAGTGTTTCTCTGTAGCTTTGGGGGCCTGTCCTGGAACTCACTCTATTTACCAGGCTGGCCTCGAACTCAGGGATCCGTCTGCCTCTGCCTTCCACGTGCTGGGGTTAAAGGCTCGCGGCACTACTGCCTGGTTTACTCATCATAATTTTTATTTTGATTTAATTAATTAAGCAAAGAATACAAATGTTAAGAATTTGAATCTTATTAGGAATGGAAACACTGGAGTGTGGAAATTAAAATGGCAATATAGTGAACAATCATATCCTGTAAACACAGAAAGTTTGATATATCCAAAACCTCATTATGATCTAAGAATACAAATAGCCAATTTTGAGGTTTTGAGGTTAAGGTATTTTCTTATTGTAATATATTTCTCCTCATTCCCATAAAATTGAATATTCTGTCCACATGAAAGCATTCTGACATTGTTAATTGTGGTAAAACTTCAACTGAAAGCATAAATATTTTTAATTTCTTAAAATTTTGTTTACTTGTGTTAGTTTTCTTATTGCTATGACAAAATTTCTAAGAAAAACAATTTTAGGAAATAAGGGTTTATTTCTGCTGGTAATCTAAAGTCGAAAAGTCATGGCAATGGGAGCTGAGACAGTTGATCACATTTTATCTGTATTCAGAAATCAGAAAGAGATCAATTCTAGTGTCCTTCTTATTCAGTCTAGGACCGCTGTGAATGGAATAGTATCGTCCATACTTTAAAAATGTCTTCCCTTCCCACTTGACTTAATCCAGAAACTCCTCAAAGATACTCCCATAGGTTTACCCCTCAAATGCATCTAGATTCTGATAAGTTGACCAAGTCTAACGGTAACACTAATGGAATTGTACACTCTACCATCTATCATTTCAACTATGACCTCTCAGATCTTGTCATAATTAACCTTCAAATGTGACTTAGTAGCTAGTTCAACTTCTATTTAAATAAATAAAATCTACAAAAGCAATCAATAAATTCCTAAGAACATGTCTTATCAAAATTAAGTGAAGAAGCATTAATTTAAAAAGACTCTAAACACAGACTAGTGCAAGATGTGACAAATTCATTCCAGAATCCTACCAAAGCATTAGAGAAGAGCTAACACCAATACTTCTCAAATATTTAACCTTCTTCACAGCAAAAGAACCAATCAGAAAAGACGATCTACAGACTGGAGAAAAACATTGATGGCTCTACATCAGATGGGTTAATATCCAGATGTGTAAAGATCTGCAAAACCTAAGCAACAAAATCCAAATTACAAAATCACTAAATGAGCTATAGTGGCCCAGAGATGATTCAGTGGATAAGAGCACTTACTGCTCTTCCAGAAGACTCTGGTTTGATTCCTAGCTACCACATGGTGACTCACAAGACTCAGTAAAACCAGCCTCAGGGAATCCAAGGCCTATCTTCCTCTGACCTCCATGGGTACCAAGCACACAACCAAGCACACACCTGTTACACACAAGCATGTAAATACAACATATATAAATAAAAAGTCTTTAAATTTTTAAAAAATAAAAGTGAGCTAATGAAATAAACAGACCATTCTGAAAAGAATAGCTACAAATGGAGAGTAAATATTGAAAAAAAATGTTCAAATCCTTAGCTATTGGGGAAATGCCAAATAAAACTACACTGAGATCCCATCTCTTCTTAGACATAATAGCAATCATTGAAACAACTGAGCATGGAGAAGAAATGGGACCCTTATTCCCTACTGGCGGGAATGCAAAGTGGTGCAACTGGTATGGAATTCAGTATGGATATTTCTCATGAATTAAAACTAGAGCTACCAGACGATACAGCTATGCCACTCCTGGGTGAATACCAAAAGGATTCCAATTTCTGCCAAAGAGACACTTGCACACCTTGTGTTGCTTCTCTGTTCATGCCACAGCTACAAAAGGGAACCAGCCCACATGTCCCACCATGGAGAAATGGACAGATTCTCCACAGAAAGAGTGGATGGGAGGGGTAAAGGGGACGGAGAAAGCAGGAGGAGAGGAAGGAGGGGAAACTGCGATCAGGATGTAAAATAAGTGAAAATTTTAATTAATAAAAAATTAATAAATTCTGTATATAATGGGACTAATATAAGAATAAAACTTCCAGACCTATAAAAAAGAAAGTCTCTCTCTCTCTCTTTCTCTCTCTTCCTCTCTCTGTCATACATGCACACACATGTATCAATGGCATTTTATGTGGCTTCAAAATAAAATGAAAATAAAACACCAGCAGGAAAATGAATGGAATGGAAAATCAGTTCTGTTAAGCAAAATAAGCCAGACTTAAGAAGACAAACACCATACTTTGTCTCCTGTGTGGGACCTACATTTAAATTTCTGTGTGTGTAATGAAACTAAAGAGGAGACCACCAGAAGGGAGGAAGAGCTCTTAAGAAAGAGTTTGAGTGTGGAGAAGAAGGTAATGAAAGGGAGCAAGGGGACTAGCCAGAGATAAGCGGGAGGATACAGATGGCTGGTGACAGAGGGAAACAGACAAGAACAAAATACCGTGAAAACGCCACAAAGAAACCCATTACTCTGTACACTAACTTAAAATTTTATAAATATGTAAAAGTATCAAGAAAAGTTATAATATTTGCCTTTTACACTTCAATGTTTTCTGGTGAACTTTATTTATTTCAACTTGTAAAAGCTAATAAAACATGTAATTGTTTTTTCATTAAAAGTGAATAATCCATTTGTTTTGGGGTTTTTTTGTTTTGTTTTGTTTTGTTTTGTTTTGTTTTTTTGTTTTTCGAGACAGAGTTTCTCTGTAGCTTTGGTGCCCGTCCCGGAACTAGCTCTTGTAGACCAGGCTGACCTCGAACTCCCAGAGATCCGCCTGCCTCTGCCTCCGGAGTGCTGGGATTAAAGGCATGCACAACCACCGCCCGGCCTGAATGATCCATTTGTATACATATTGCATTTTTGTTTTCTTTATAAACTTCTTTAAAAAAATCGAGCTATTGAAAGTATTCTCCACAGCACATTACTATAATCATAGCTCAATGCAATTTTATATACTTTAGAGTCTAGGAATGTACATATCTTGGAATAGGAATGGGATTTGTTTTAATCATGGGTAAATTAAATTAACCACTGGCAAGGAGTGTATTGTTCATTTAATTTCTTTATTAATATATGAACTTTTAAAAACTGTTTATACTTCATATTTATAAGCTGATGTGTTTGGAGATATGTATTTTCCCTTTTATTAAAAACCACAATATTGCCCAATTCCAGAAATCTTTCTTCTTTGTTGTTTCTTGAATTTGTGATCCTTCCTCCCTAGAAAATTTTGTGGTACATTTATAAATTTAGAAATGTTGACAGAGCCCAAGATTGAGGTTTAAACAATAAGTAACTTTTCGTTTTACTTCTCTTTTCTTTCTTTCTCTCTCCCTTTCATCCATGCTTCATCCCTCCTTTCCTTTTTTCAATCTTTCTTTTCGTTCTAATATCATGTTCCTGTTGACCCAAATTAAATCAGATGAGCACCTAGAACCTACCAGCTCTGGACAGTAGGCTGTAATTGACCATAGAAACAGCATTGCCCCCATGTGACAGTACATGACAGAGACAGCTTTGAGGAAAGTAGTAATGTTCTAGAAAAGGACAAAGGGAATTATTGGCCATCCAAGCACATAAAGGATTTATTTTCCAAGTTCAAACAAAACGAAAAGCTCAGAAACAGGAGCTACAAATAAATAGGGAAATAAACTGATTTTTTATTATCTTTTCCTTTCCCTGTGATTTAGTTTAAATGACCCGTTGGCATGCTAAGGGATATGGAACAGATGATGAGCCAAGAGACGGGAGCCTGAATTATGGATAATTTAATGCTAAATATGTAAAAACTGACATTAATTTTATTAAAAAGATTTTATTGAAGCACTAAAAGGGGAACAGAATTTTGACATGACCGCTGGAGTTACGAGGCCATTTTACACTGGTTTAAAAGGATACTAGGCTAGTGGTGCTAGCTTCTCCTTCACGAGTGTTTGAACAAATTGTCACTGTGAGTCACCAAGAATAGAGAAATATCTTAGTGACTGTGGGAACTCACCTTGCTAGGTTATTTTTAGGGCCATGGGGCTACCCCACATTGCAACTATGCATTATGAGAAATTTAAAAGGAAGTTTTCAAAGACTAAAGATTGGAAAATCCCTACGCCTTCCTTTGCAATAAAAAAAAAAATTCCATGCAGTTGATAAAATAAATAAAGGATTTATTCAAATAGAACTTACAAATAAGTCGGGGGCATATGCATAAATCATGCCCATATAATTATTGCAAGAGCGAGAGGTGTGGGAGGAGGAAAGAGGAAATCAGTTCTGCATAGGTGCACACTTGCAGATGATTATGAAGAGGGAAGCTTTCCTTATAATCCTTTTTCTTCTTTTCTTTCCTTGAAAATAGATTCTTTTCTCATATAACACATCTTGATCATAGTTTTCCTTCTCTCTACTTCTCCCAGGTCCATTCCACTTTCCCTCTACTCCCTTTCTGCCTCTCATTAGAAAAGAACAACTTTTGAGATACAATATTAAAATATAACAAAATAAAATATAGGATAAAAACGAGTTGAACAAGACCAAAAAAAAAGGAAGGAAGGAAAAATTCAGAGATCACTCATTTGCACACTCAGGAATCCCTTAAAAACATTAACCTGGAAGCCATAACAGAAACATGGTGACCTGGTACAGAGCCATGCAGGCCCTGTGCTTGCTGCTTCAGTCTCTGAGTTCATAGGAGCTTGGTCCATGTTGATTTAGAGGACCTTGTTTTCTTGGTGTCCACCACCCACTTTGGTTCCTTCTGCCTCCACTTTCTGTCTCCTCTTTTGTGGGTTCCCTGAGCTCTGAAGGGAGGGATGTGATGGAGACATCCCATTTAGGGGTGAGTGTTCCATGTTCTCTTACTCTCTGTGTACTGTCTGGCTGTGGGCCTGTGTATTTGTTCCCGTCTACTGTAGTGGGAAGCTTCTGGTGGCTGAGTAAGACACTGTTCTGTGAATCTAGCAGAATATCATTAGGACTCATAAACATAATGATTATGTTTACTTGGTTTTTTTTTTTTTTTTTTTTTTTTTTTTTGACCAGTAGTATTTGATTTTGCCCTAGGCCTCTGGGCTATCTAGATTCTGGTTCCTGGTAACCCAAGGGCTGTCTAGATTCCGGTTCCTGGTAACCCAAGCAGTGTAGAGTATGGATTCCATATTGTGGTGTAGGCCTTGAGTCAAATCAGACATTGGTTGGTTACTCCCAGTAACATTGTACCTCCATTGTCCTAGCATGTCTTCGGATCAAAAGCCTTGTGACTGCCTTGGTGTTTTTCGCTAGCATAGTACCTTCCTATCCTAAAGACACTGGAACATAGGAGTGAAGACTCATGTAGGTAACAGTTCAACTTCTCCACTTCCAGTGAGTTGTGTAGGTGTTGTCTTCAGCAACAGAGCCTTATGTCAGTGTGTAGAGAGTGACCTATTGTCTTGGAAACAGCCTGGGTTCTTTGGGGATTTCCATGGGACCCCTTTGGCCAACAACTCAATTATATGTAACCCAATCCCAGTACTGGAAGTTTCATTTGGTGACAAGAGATATCGAGGTTGGGCTTTGTCTCCCTCCATTATTTGGGGATTTTATTTAGATCTCTCTCATACACACATAAATATTTTAGGAAATTTGTGTTGTATTAGGTTTCCATACTACTCCTCAAATGCCCCTTAATTTTTAACTGGCTCTTCCCATATTTCCTCCCTCAATCCATTCTCCACTTCTCCCCCCACTTAATCCTTCATTTTCAGTGTACCCATCTATCCATAATGGTTTATTCTATTTCACTTTCCTAACAAGTTTTATCTGTATTCTCTAGTCCCTTACTCTATACATACTTCCTGTGATTCTATGGATTGCAGCTTGGCTATAATTGACTTCACATCTACTAAGCACATATAAGTGAATATGGTCCATATTCATCTTTCTGGGTCTGAGATACCTCACTCATGATGGTTTTTTCCTAGTTCCATTCATTTGCCTGCAAATTTCATGATGTCATTTTTTTAAACAGCTGAGTAATACTACATTGTGCAAATGTATCCTTTATCTTTATCCATTCTTCTGTTGTGGTACATCTAGGTTGTTTCCAGTTTCTGGCTATTATGAATAGAGCAGCAATAAACAAGACTGAGTAAGAATCTTTGTGGCAGGAATGAAGCATCCTTTGGGTGTACGCCCAAGAGTGGTATAACTGGGTCTAGAGACAGGTTGATTCCCATCTTCCTGAAGCTCCATCATACTGATTTCCATAGTGGCTGTACAACTTTGCAAACCCACAAGCAGTGGGTGAGTGATCCCCTCACTCCCTTTACTCCACATACTCACCAGCATGAACTGTCACTTACTTCACTGGT
The DNA here is from genome assembly GCF_950005125.1 of Chionomys nivalis. NCBI lineage: Eukaryota > Metazoa > Chordata > Mammalia > Rodentia > Cricetidae > Chionomys > Chionomys nivalis. The sequence continues at coordinate 70,674,987 of NC_080090.1, read as the reverse complement.
CTTAGCCATTCTGACAAGTGTAAGATGAAATCTTAAAATAGTTTTGATTTGCATTTTCCTGATGGATAAGGATGTCGAATATTTCTTTAAGTGTTTCTCAGTTATTTGAGTTTCTTCTGTTGAAAATTCTCTGTTTAGATCTGTGCCCTATTTTTAAATTAATTTATTTGTTTTCTTGATATGTAACTTTTAAATTTTTCTTTATATTTTTGATGTTAGCCCTCTATCACATGTGTAGTTGGTAAAAATATTATCTCATGGGGTCCCGTTTATTAATTGTTGATCTTAGTGCCTACACTAAAGATGTTCTCTTTATCAGTGTGGGAGGTGATTATGTTGTTAATGTGTCTTATTGCCATTGGTTAAGAAAGAAGCTGCTTTCAGCCAATGGCTTAACAGGGTAAAGCCAGGCTGAAAGAGATATAGAGAGAGAGTAGGTGGAGTAAGAGAAAAGCTGTGTAGCTGCCGCTGAGGGAAAAATGCCTCCACTGGAGCCAGCCGAAACTTTGCCAATAGGCCATGACTGATACACAGATTAATAGAAATGGGTTAACCAAAGATATAAGAGGCTAGCTAGCAATATGCTTAGGGTCATTGGCCAAACAGTGGTGTAATTAATACAGATTTCTGTGTGTTTATTTAGGGAGTCTGGGCAGGCAAGGAACGAACAAGCAGCCTTGCCCAAGACAGAAGGTCATCTACTGTGCCAATAGGTCCACTTTCTCTTCTATCAGGCTCATGTATCTTTTTTTTAATTTATTTATGTTTTCATTGAGCTATGTATTTTTTTCCACTTCTCTCCCCACTTCCCTTCTTCCCTCTCCCATGACCCCCAAACCAGTGTATCTGGTTTTATGGTGAGGGCTTTGATCGATTAGGAGTTGAATGTTGTTCAGGGTGTTAAGTATGCAACAATTTAGATACTTCTATGTGCAATCATCCAATTTGACGAGCAACATTTGTTGAAGATGTTTTTTCCAGTGTGTATTTCTGCTTTTTTATAAAAATTCAGGTGTCCAAAGGTATGTGGACTTATGTCTGGGTCTTTAGTTAGATTCCATCCATCAGTATGTCTGTTTTTATGCCAAAGCCAGGCTGTTTTTCATATACAGCTTTAGAGTACAACTTAAAACTTGAAACTGAATGGTGATACCTCCAGCGGTTGTTTCATTATTGAGGACTGTTTTAACTATCCTGTATGATGATATTTTGTTTGTAGTATAACAAATAAAGTTTGCCTGAGGATCAGCGTTTGGAGAGAGCCACTAGTTAGCCATAGATGCCAGGCAGTGATAACACACACCTTTAATCCCAGCACTCGGGAGTCAGAGGCAGAAAAACCTCTGCTAGTTCAAGGCAACTCTGGGCTACACTAGGTTGATCCAACATAAAAGAGAAACAGAGCCAGGTGGTGGTGGTTTACAGCTTGAATCGCAGTACTCAGGAGTCACATGCCTTTAATTCCAACCCTAGGATGATGGAGACAGGAAGGGAAATGTCTGGAAAGAGAGAGGAATATAAGGCGGGAGGAGACAGGAACTCAAAGCATTCACTCTTGAGGCCTTTTAGAGACAGGATACCTCATTCAGTTTGGGGATTCATGGAGACAGGATTTTGCCCCCTTTGGTTTGAGGATTAGGTAGAAATAAAAAGTCTCTCTCACCTTTCATGAATCTCTTCTAGGTTCAAGAGACCAAAAAAAGGACAAAACAAGATTAGCCAATCAAATTAATGACACTCTAACTATAAAAATGCTATCATCATAAGGTGCTACTAATAAATGATCATGAAGAAAAAGTTAGCAAATCACAATATTAGATGAAAACTATCTTTATAAAACAAAACACATTGGTGAATGTTGCCATGAGCAACCATTGTCTTCCTCTTCCTCCTTTCACAGTCCAGTAACTCTAGCACCTACTGAAGTTTTACTCGAGCAAGGAATAGTCATTTAGTTCTGCTTCGAAAAGCCTTCAGTTGAGTCCAAACAGAACAATTAAACTCTCAGACCTTCTTACTGCTCACCCCATCATTTATAGGAAAATTATTTCAAAATATAAACTCTTCACTTTCTAAACGATAATTTTTTTCCTTTTTTAAAAATAAATTCTTTGAGAATTTTATATAATGCACCTTAACCCTGCTCATTTCCCAGCCCCTCCATATCTTCCCCCTCACTCTTGTAGTGTCCCTCCAAGAAAGCTAAAAGAGAATAAAAATAAAATAAAAATAAACTATATTTTTTAAATGAAAGGGAAAGCACGTCCCCCCTCTGTCTTCCCTGCCTCTCCATCACCTCTTCATTCACCTTAGTGGCGCTAGGAGTTGCTGTGTATCAGGCAGTATATTCTTTTGCCCAAACAGTATTACTTGCAAATGTTCATTATGTAAAGTGTTGTAGGTCAGACCCAATGCCTCTGGCTTCAGGACAACATCAAAACTGACCCCCCACCATCAAAATATTTCTCTCCAATAGCCTGTTCTAATTCCAAGTCATGGAGATCCTGCAACTACGGTTTCAAAGTACCAGTTCCTTTGCACACTCCATCAGATCATAGATGGGATAGATGTTGAGGTGTGCCAACTCCAGTCCTTGGACGTGTGCCCGGCTGGCAGCTGAGTTGGTTGATTCAGGCCTCCGGGGCTACTCCTCTCAGGGAGGGAAGAACCAGATCTCTCAGGCCAGTGATGAGGGGTAGGGTGAGTTCTCTCAAATGGTGGTGGTGTGGGAGCTCTCCTATTAAGGGAAGGGACAGTTTCCCCATGCTGGTGTCTGAACCCCAGGCATTTGGAGTCACTGACATTGATTCAGATCCTGGACACAGTAGGGTCACTGACCCAGACTTGGCCCCTGGCAGCAGCTTGAGCCAGGTTGATGGCATGGTCACTAGTGACAGTACAGACCACACAGAGTGTCACCAAGTAATAATCTTTAAATAATAATAAAAACAGCTTATTTCATCACTAAGATGTCCTCCTATCTTCAAAGATAAGGTTAAGTATAGAATAAAGTGTTAGCTTTAATAGTGGAAAGAAATTTACACAGAGTCCATAAACTTAGCATGCTGGCAACATCTTTTGTGCATGGGTTCTGCGGATTGAACCTGGGTTGTCAGGCTTGCAGAGCAAATACTCTTACCCACTAAGCCATCATACAGTTCCATTTTTAGGTTTTATTCACTTATACATTCAAAAACTTCATTGTGTATCTTCATTGTACATTGAACTACAAATGACAAGTCACTCATAACTCTTCTTTTTCTGAGACTGTATTGTTAAGTATTAGTCACTTACTATGATTATTTTTAGTTGCATCCATTTTCCTGAAAATGACATATTTCATGCTTTTTTTGTTGTTGTGAGCTTAGCCTTTAATGGCTGAGCCATTCCTCCAGTCCAATTTCATATTTTTTATTGGTCCTTAAATACTTATCCTTTACTACACTTATGTCTCTCTTTTATTTTTCAGAATTTAAATCTTTCTAGTTTATTTTGAATATATTATTTTATATAGAATTTATTTTCTATTTTATACAGTTATATATGGCTATAAATATGCTATATTGATAATAAACCACATAATAACACATTATGCTTGACTCATTTTATTTATATTTGCTTACACTATCATTTCCTTATTAAATGAATTAGTACAGCTCAATTAAACCAAATCAAATCATAATCATCTGAAAATCCCATATATATATAATATATATGTACATATATATGAAAGAGGGGAGAGACTATTGCTTACCAACTAAAATCCATCCCTGTTGCTTCTGGGTGTTACCACAGGTCTTGTATCATAAATTGGCTACTCACATATATAAAAAGAAGAGTCAACACAGGTCAGATATCAACTGTAAGCCTTACACGAATGTGAATAGAAGATTTAATTCATAGGAGCCAGTGTCAGTGGGAAATGTAGCAACTGAGGACTCCATTTTGACTGAAACAAACATCTTAGAGGCTTGAGGCCAGCCCTGTCAGCAACTCCAGGCTGTTAAGACAATGCCAGGAGCATAAACTTTTCTAGAAATGCAAAAGACAGGAATGTTATCTCACTCACACCTGAAAAGCACATGGCAGGAACAAATTATGGGTTTTTTTTTTCCTTTAAATGCCCACCCCTTTAACTGTGTCACAGTCCCAAATCAACCAAGGGAGTTGTGGGCAGCTGCTGCAGCCGAAATAAAATTCAGTTGATTAAAATCTTGATAGAGTCCAGGTGCTCTTTCCCATGGTCGCCAACTCCACAGTGGGTTCATATGCACAGGAAATTTAATAATTTCTAAAGTTCAACTAAATTATTTTTAGTTACCAAAAGAATAGAGTTTGAATTTAAGTTCTCATAAAATAAATACAGGAGGCAGATTAAACCTAATTGTTACAATGTATTTCTTTTGTTGTTGTTTTTCTTTTGAGACAGGGTTTCTCTGCTTATTCCTGGGCTGTTCTGGAATTCATTATGTAGACCAGGTGACCTCAAACTCTCAGAGCTCTGCCTGCTTCTGCCTACCGAGTGTTAGGATTAAAGGTGTCTGCTACCATGGCTATCAGTTAGTTTGTTTGTTAGTCTCTAGCCTTGACTGGTGTGTAGACCAGGTTGACCTTGAAGTTGAAGAGTTCTACCTCTGTTCCTTCCAAAGTATTAGTTTCAAGGAGAGGCCTCCACACCCAAATTACAATGTATTTCAACAATATTTATACCAGCTAGTTCACAGGACTATAAAGAAGTCCTGAAATTTAGGGTGAAATATTTTTTAAAAGTTGCTTCTCTCTGTTTTTAGTGTAGAGTCACATGGGGGAGAGATAACTATAATTAAGGAGCATTAAGGAGGTTGGGAACCTAATACAGTAAGAAATTTCCTAAGATGTGTACATATATGAGGGAGATCTAAATGAAATCTCCAAATAATGGGGGAGACAGAGCCCCACCTGGACATCTCTTGTCACCATATTTTATTACTGGGATTGAGTGACATATAATTGAGTTGTTGGCCAAAGGGGCCCCATGGAAATCCCCAAAGAATCCAGGCTGTTTCCAAGACAGTAGGCTCCTCTCTGCAAACTGACAGAAGACCCATTGCTGAAGACAACACCTACGCAACTCATTGGAAGTGGAGAAATTCAGCTGGCGCCTACACAGAGCCTTCACCCCTATGGTCCAGTGTCTTTGGTATAGGAAGTACTCTTTGTGCTACCAAAAGAGAAATATAAACACCAAACCAGCCACAAAACATCTACAGTGGCAGCTGTTAGCTTTCAAACTTGGGACAACCTGTAGAAATGCCTACTTAACATATCAAAGCAGGCATGGTGGCAAATTTCTCCCAGCATGCCTCAGTGCCTACTTGTTACAGGGTTCAGCCTTGCCCTAAACTTCTCAGACTAGTGCTGGGCTGCCCTTCCCTATATAATCCAACCATTTTGGTCACGTGGTCTTTTTGTCTGCTCTCTTTTGGGCCTCCTGGCTGCTGCACCTGATTTCCCTCTCTCTCTGACTCTGTTCCCCTCCCTCCTCTCCTCACATGGCTCAGGGTCATGTCCACTCTGGACTGTCCCACATGTCCCTGCATCTGGCTATGCTCTTCCTTTTACCCACAATAAACTTTCTCCTCCACCATACCTAGGACCAGTCATGTTCCTTTACTATTTTATTTTGGTTTGGTTTTTTTTTCTTTCAGTTCATCTGGTGCCAAAATCCAGGATCAGTCATATCCTTTACTCTTCATTTTTTTTTTCATTCAGAGTCCTGCTTGCAAGATATGCTAGGGCAACGGAAGTACAAAGCTTGTGGGAGTAACCAACCAGTATCTGGTTTGATTTGAGGCCCACTCTACAAGATGGAATCCATACTCAACACTGTTTGGGTGACCAGGAACCAGAGACTAGATAGCTCAGGGATCTAGGGTAAAAACAAATACTACTGACCTAAATAAAAATAAAAATACCTGGTGTGGGAAGTCCTTCTGTCTACATTTGGCTTTTATTGGTTAATGAATAAGTCTGTTTCAGCCAGTGGCTTAGCAGAATAGAGCTAGGCAGGAAAACTAAACTGAATGCTGGGATAAAGAAGGCAGAGTCAATGAGAAGCCATGTAACTGCTGGAGACAGACACCTGCGCTGGAGCCCACTGGAACTGGTAGGCCATGACCTCGTGGTGACACACAGATTAATGGAGATGGATTAGTTTGAGATGTAGGAGCTAGCTGGGAATATGCTTAAGCTATTGGCCAACCAATATTGCAATTAATATAGATTTTTGTGTGATCATTTTGGGGGTCTGGGTGGCCAGAAAATGAACAAGCAGCCTTCCCCAACAAATACTATAATGATAAAATGACTCCTAATGATATTCTGCTAGATTCACAGAACAGTGTCTTACTCAGCCACCAGAAGCTTCCCACTACAGCAGATGGGAACAAATACACAGGCCCGCAGCCAGACAGTACACAGAGAGTAAGAGAATCTGGAACACTCACCCCTAAATGGGATGTCTCCATCACATCCCTCCCTTCAGAGCTCAGGGAACCCACAAAAGAGGAGACAGAAAGTGGAGACAGAAGGAACCAAAGTGGGTGGTGGACACCAAGAAAACAAGGTCCTCTAAATCAACATGGACCAAGCTCCTATGAACTCAGAGACTGAAGCAGCAAGCACAGGGCCTGCATGGCTCTGTACCAGGTCACCATGTTTCTGTTATGGCTTCCAGGTTAATGATTTTAAGGAATTCCTGAATGTGCAAATGAGTGGTCTCTGATTTTTATGCTTTCTCTTGGGCTCTTCTCCTTCTGTTTGTTTGCCTTGTCCAACTATGATGTGTTAGTTTTTGCTAACTATATTTTATTTTGTTATATTTTAATATTATGTCTTAGAAGGCTATTCTTTTCTATGAAAAGACAGAAAGGAAGTGGATCCGGATGGAAAGGAAGGTGGGGAGGACCTGTAAAGAGCAGAAGTGGAATTGACTAGAAACAGGATATATTATGGAAGAATCTATTTTCAATAAAAAGAAAAAATAAAAATAAAGAAAGTATACTTACTTCCAGTAGTTCCCTAGATAATGGGGAATATTTTCTAGATATAACAAAAAAAAAACCATCATATTTTTCACTGTGGAAGTCATTGAGTCAGAATGGACAGAATTCATACTGCAATACAGCAGAAACATGTTACAGTAGAGTATTGGGTTTCTTGACAACTTGGATCACATCCATTCCAAAATAGCAGGTGCCTCTCTTGAAAAATGTCTCTGTTGGGGTGGAGTGATGTCTCTGTGGGTAAGACCACATGTTGCTCTTGGCAGAGAACCTGGTTCAGTTTCCAAACGCCATGTCAAGTAGCTCATAGCCACCTATTACTCCTGCTCCAGGTGATCTGACATCCTTTTCTAAAACCCCTGGAACTTGCACACATGTGATGTGCACTCAGACAGACAGACACACTCAACACAAATAAAAATGATATTTTTTTCACCTGGGAGGCAAAAACAATAATTAAAATCATGTATCTAAATCCAGGTATGCTTTTATTATTCATGCCTTTAGAAAAAGTTTAGAATAAATGACATTAAATTTATAATGTTGTCATGTCTATTTAGAACCTATTGAAAATAGAGAAATTCAAACCTCACATCCCCAACCTGAGAAGTATCTGATACTTTATTCTAGGCAAGAGAATAAATGGAAATACATATAGAAAGAAAGAAAGAAAGAAAGAAAGAAAGAAAGAAAGAAAGAAAGAAAGAAAGAAAGCATTTAAAATTCTGCCCTCCTCTAGTAAAATGATATATAGGCAATATAGTTGGAGAAGCTATGTTTATAATCATGATAATAAATTGCTATGTTTTACCTTCACCTCTTAGAAATCATCTGTGAAAGAAGAAATCATCTCACTTATTTTCATTTCTGCAACAAATAGCATGAAAATGAGAATTAACAATGACCTTGACACTTTGATAGTTCCCTCTCATCAAAATGGGATGCGGCAGCCTGTCAATTCTGCCTGTAACCACAGAAGGAAATGAAGAAGACGGTCATGGCAAGAGAGAAAGAGAGAGGTTTTAGGGCTCAAAGTTTGAATAGTTCTGATTAGAAATTGCCAAAAAAAATTGAATAACTAGTGGTTTTTTAAATCAGGAAACTGGTTTGAGAGTGTTAGAATGTTAACCGATTTTAAGGTCTGAGAGATTTACATCATACAGATAAAGGAAAGAGAGGAGATACCACAGACTGCACAGAAGAGGGAAAGAGGGGTGGAGATGAGTAGACCCAGAGTTTTAAGAACTGAAGGATACTTTGCTCTGGAGGACAGAGACAGGACAAATTGGATATAAAATAGGAGACAAGATTGACTCTTTATGGATTAAAGTAAGCAGCTGAAAACTGTCACATACTTTTGTATTCCCCTGATCTGTGCATGTAAATGTGTGTGTGCGTAAGTGTGTATATGTGTGTGTGCTTGTGTGTGCGCTCCCGATACTGATCAGGTCATGGTAAACATTCTTCAGAATTAAACTAATATAGTTATCTACCATGAAAATAAATGTCTAGCCTTTAATCCCAGCACTTGGGAGGCAGAGGCAGGCGGATCTCTGTGAGTTCGAGACCAGCCTGGTCTACAGAGCTAGTTCCAGGACAGGCTCCAAAACCACAGAGAAACCCTATCTCGAAAAACCAAAAAAAAAAAAAAAAGAAAAAAGAAAATAAATGTCTATAGGTTTGTTTACTTGGAGTCCTCTTCTGACTTCTGTTGAAAAGGTTATTTGTTTAAGCAATACTATCAATAGTAAAGGAAACTTACCCCAGACAGCTACCTGTAATTGTCAACGTGGGCTTTTGTTCACAGATCTGCTCAGCTAGACTTGAGGTCACCAGACATTGAAAGAAAATAAAGAAGACTAACATCAACAAACAGAACTGTTCATCCAAGAGAAATAAGTAATGCAAAGAACAAAGGAAAAAAGTTAAATCTTTAGTTGTACTGGAAGAAGTTGAGAGTGTTCATGAAATAAAAAGAATGTTGTAACAAAATTAACATGCATGAAAATGAGATTATTCGTCTAGCACACAAGGCAATATTTCAGAAGGTAGACTAAACCAACAACGGGTTTAACAGTTAAGAATTAAGAAGGCCAAATGAGGAGCACACCTATAACACCAGCATCTGGGAAGCTGGAGATGAAGAGGAGCAGAAGGATAAGGAGGAAGAGAATTAAAACAGAAAAAGAAAAAGGAACAAGAGCCCTTGAGTTTGTATGTCACAAAAAACAAAGGTGCCTACCTATCAAGGCGAATGAAGAAAGACATGGTCAGGCTGACCCAGAGAAGTCCCTGGCCTTCTCCTCCAAGCCTGAAGGTTCACCTGTGCTGCACTCTCTCCTCCAAGCCTCTGGCCACAGAGGGGATGCTACTCTCCAAAGCTCATTTCCCCCGTGTGCCTTGGATATGCAACCCACCTCTGTCTGCTCAAGGTGTTTCTTCTTTCAGTTTGCTCCTTTGCCTCCAGCAGCACCATTCTTACAAGAGCAACATCAGAAACCTATAACATTCCATTTTTAGATCCTGCTGTCTCAACAATCAATCCTTGTCGCAAACTTTCCTTTGCTGTAGAATTTATTTACTTATTTTTTTGTTGCTCTTCTGACAGATCGTTACTCTTGAGCCTAGGCTGGCCTGAAACTCACTCAGCAGCTCAGGTTTAGAATGTTTTCTTGAGTAATAAACCATCTTTCCCTGCAGTAAGGCATTTGCTTTAAAAAAAAAATACAAACAATTGTCTAGAGATGTCCCTCTAGTCCCCTTCACCTGTCACCCACACCTGTGCATTTGAGCCCCCAGCGGTCCATGGACACTGGACTCAACAGGCTCATGATCACCTTGCACCTCATCAGAATGTGTTAAGGCTCCTCACTCCTTCCTCCTCAGACACTGCCATGTTCCTGTCTGTTTTCACTGCTCTACTGTTGTCTTCTCTGTCTTCTTTCCCGTTTACTCATTCCTCTCTCACTAATGCTGTCGGCAGCCGACTGCTTAAACATTGAGTTCTCTTAGACACTGTCTTTTAGCCTCAGTTGTTTTTAGTGTCTATTTGCTATAAATACTATGGTTACCACATCTATATTTCTGGTGCAGACATGTGTGCGTGTTGCACATTTCATGCACATATCATTTAGATGAGGGCATTGGATGTTCTCCTCTGTCACTTTCCGCCTTTCTTCTATGAGTCAGTACCTCTTCCTGGACTTGGAAGCTAATGGTTTTCTGCATGGGCAGGTAGCCAGCCCCAGCAACCCTACAGAACTGGGGTTGTAGATACTGAAGAGTGTTGCAAAGAGAGCTGCGGGCTGCGTCCCCACCACCCAGCTAGTTTATACCCAAAATAACCACACCAAATTGTATTAATTAAATTACTGTCTAGACTGTTACATCTAGCCTCTTCTTAGCTAACTCTCACTTCTTGCTTTAACCCAAATCTAGTAATCTGTGTATCACCACGGGGTCGTGGCTTACCAGGAAGATTCTAACCTACGTCCATCTCAGGCTGGAGCTTCATGGTGTCTGCCACACTGCCTTCTACCCAGCATCCTGTTCTGTCTACCCTGCGTACCTAATTTTCTGCCCTATCAAAAAGCCAAGGCAGTTTATTCAACCAATGAAATCAACACAAAGCAGAAGATACTCCTACATCAGAAGAGACAATGTTGAGATTCTTACCTGGGAGCTAGATCCAAGATCAGGTCCTCATGGTTGCTCAGCAAGCTTTCTTAACCAATGAGCTTTCACTCCAGTCCCTAGACTTTTATTTTTTTTAAGTTCAAGACTCACACAGTTCAATTGCTTCTCTGGTATCTTGGCTTGCATATTTTATTAAAAATTCAAGAGTAAAATGTCCAAAACCTGAAATGAAATCTGAGCCTCACTCTCCTTCAAAGGTCCTCTATCTCAGATACGAAATCATCACACATCTAGTATGACAGCAAAAGACTTAATAATCAAAGTTAGATCGAACTGAAGCACACAGCAGACTGTACACAACGCAGAAAATACTACCAGACAATTCTTTGTGCTTTTGTTTTTTTTAACGCATGTCTTATTGCAAGTAAAGAGTGTTTCTTAGTTAAGAAAACATCCTAAGTCTGAGCTGCATAGTGAGTGCCAGGCCAGCCTAGTCTCAAGGTGAAGATCTGTCTCAACAACAGCAGTAGCAGCAACAACAACAACAAAACAACAGCAGCAACAACAACAACATAATAATAATAATAAGCAAATAAATCTACAACAAAGGAAAGAAAGTTTGTGGTGGTGGGATGTTGAGACAGTAGGATCTAACGTGGAACATAATAGGTTTCTGTTGTTATTGTATGACAGGAGTTCCTTGTTAGACCTAAACTGTGTCTTCACCCTCCCTACTGCTCTCAGTGTAATCTATTATGAATATCAATTATAGTGACTTGTTTCATTATAGTGTCTTTCAGCAACTGATTTATATAAGCATGACCTCATTTAGTTCTTACATTTATGTACTAAGGCATAGCAAGGAAACAAAATCTTATTGAACAAAGTTTGGTGAGTTTGCACAATAAGCAATGTGGATGAAATTGCAAACCAGTATTTACTGGTTTGCGAACAAAGGACAATATTTGATGTGCCATATGCTAGATATTCTCTTGCTTAATTTAAGCCTTGTAACCAGAAAATATACTCTATTCTAATCACAAAGCATGCTTCTGGATAACAGATCAGTTGTTCTAAATCCCAGTGTTCTCTTTATGTAGTCCAAACTTCCTTTCTAGTCTTCAATGTCACCATAGCATTTGTGAAACCAGGATTCTTCCCTGACTTCTTACTGCACTGAGAATCAAACCCCGGGCTTTGCATATACTAGAAAGTGTTCTACTTCTGGGCACCATGGCCAACATTTTGACAAGTCAGCCATTGCTCTGCCTAAGAAATCACCACTCTCATCTTAGCACTCCTCTGCGTAAAATCCATCCTTTAAGAGTTCAGACTTGTCTAAAGAATGAAGTTCTACAAATGAACAGTAGTATGCAAGGAATATAAAGGTGGAAGTGAGAAAAACAAGAGGAAGAAGGCTAATACAAGAGAAGGAGTAAGGAGGGAAGAATAACATTAAACATATTTGAAAAGCCATAAAGAATCATATTTTTATTTACTCAAAATTACCTATAATAAATATAAGTGCAAGTGTAAACATATATTTTAAATAAAATTGTGTCATTTAGTTTAACAATACTCCCTACAAGAGCCATAGACTCTCTAATAAAATGTACAGTAACTGGACATGAGTAGCCCCTTGTGAGTTGTTGGTCTGGAGACTCCCAAAACAATATAGGCTGTTGCTGTTACCCTTGGTTGCTTCCCAGAGATTGAAGGTACATTTGTAATGCTGAAGACACCCTTTAGACATAGGATCAGAGGGATCTAAGCTGGATCTGGCATGAAAGTCCGTGAGGACCACTTTTCACAGTTCTGAAAGGTGCTATGCAACTTTCCAAGGAAGAGAAGCATTCAGTAGTCCTTCCTACCTAGCATGAAGTCTATGAACCACACTCACCAGCATGCCGAGATATCCCTACAGTTACAGTAGTGGCATTTGTATCTTGACAGTAACAGTGGCTATTTGGACATAAAGTTTACTTGACAGGAAGGAAATCATGCTAGATCCTGGAAATCTAGCCCAAAACCTGGGCCTAGTGAAGTCATGGCTCCTCTAGGAGAATCTACTACCAACACCTTCCTAAACTAGCACAAACCTTAACTGCATTTAATATTTATTCTTAGACCAACAGATACGCGTAGCTCACACCCTTCATCAAAGAGGTTTCTCTTTGCAGCAGACAGAGACAATTATGAAAAACCACAACTGGTCAAAATGCTGAGAACTATTCATCATGGGGTGCCCAGCCTCAAAGGCTACATTTCCAATTCAACCCCTACAGCTGAGTTTCAGGGAACATCTCAGAAGAGGGAACAGGAGGATTATAAAATTCAGAGGACCGGGAAGTCTGTTGTGAGATTGTGTCTGTTAGAAATGACAGGGAAGCTTCACCCATCAGCTGCCTAAACAAGACCGAACAATGAAGAAATGTCATGGGGCACCATATCTAGATAAAGAACAAAAGGCAGCTAAGGTACTGAGAGAAGATTAATTAGTCTTCCCCAGAGATGAGCCACCTGAAATTAAAGTATTAAAACGAATAAGATCCTTGTCATGTCCTTATAATCTGCTAAGTTTCTACCATAATGCCATTTGCTCCTGTTACCTACTGCGTCTTCTGGACACCAGCCATATCAATCACTTTCAAGATCAAGTTTGAACAGGATATGCCTTTTGGTCCTCGTCTTTTTCTGAGTTATTTCTCTTGCCTTGAATGGATGCTCATACAGTATTGGCATGGTTACCTTGCTACTGTCTATATTTATTTTTTCAATAGCTACTCCTATTTTTGTTTAAATATCCAGAGTTTCCTGGTCCCCTGCTTTGAACTCAGCTCAGCTACAGTTAATCAGATGATTGCACCTCCTGTTTTCTGTTCTTGGTTAAGATAAACCGGTTAGAGCCAGTGTGACAGCGGTGAAGGTTAAAGGGGGAGATCGATGGCTGTACTTGAGGACTCTCTGGAACTGACGATCTCTTGTCCCTGATGAGTAGTTAGAGGCTTGCTTATGGGTGAAGAAAACATGAGTCTGAACATGAAGCTTGACGTTTAGGAAGGCGTTGAGAAGGAAGACAGGCTGCGCTGCTGAAACAAACCGGTACTGAAGCTCACCCCACTCCAGACCTCCGCAGTGACATGGTCCAGACTGATACTGGCAGATCCTTGCAGCCCCCAGAATTTATAGGCAGCGTTTTATCATCTGATTGATTTCTACCAATAGTAGATCTTCCTTATTCTTTCAAGGTTACAGATTCTTTTCCCTTGTGTGATCTTAAAAACTCTTTCTGAATCAAAACCCATACCATAAAGCTCCAACCTTTAATCTGCTTTGCAAGGGAGACAGACGCCTTAAGGAAATGAGGCTGGGTTACTTTGCTGCTCTGAGATTTATAAAAATCAAATGTGTTCAGTAACAGCCTGCAATGTCGTGTATTTATGAAACTCTGTAAAACAATGCCCATGTATTTATTGTGGAGTTTCTCAGTCGCCGAGCACTGGGATTCCGGACCAGGGGACTCTTTGCTGTGGAGCATCCTGCACAGTGTGTTTACATCATCTCTGGCCTCTGTTTAGCGATGGCCAGTAACACCACAGTGAGAAACTAAATACTGTCCCAGGGTTGGAGAGTTCACCTCCGTTAAAGTGTGCACTGTTCTTGTAAAAGACCCCAGTCTGGTCCCCAGTTCCAGCATCCTCAGCTCACAACAGCCTCTAACTCCAGCTCCATGGGATCCAACACCTTTTCTTGCTCCTGCACACACTGCACACACATGCACAAATCAACACAGAGACATACAAACATACAAAAAAAATTAAAATAAAAATAAGGGACTAGAGAGATGGCTCCACAGTAAGAGCACTTGCTGCTCTTGCAAAGGACCTGGATCGGGTTCTCAGTACTAACATGGTGTAACTCCAGTTCTAGAGAACCAGGGGTTTCTCTTCTGACCCCCATAGGCACCAGATTTGCACATGGCACACATACATACATGTAGGCAAAACACACATGTAATACAAAATAAATAATTCTTTAAAATTTTAAAATAAAAAAAAATCCTAAAAAATGTATTTAAAAAATGTTGTTTTGTTTTGATTTTCTGAGACAGGGTTTCTCTGTTGCTTTGGGGCCTGTCCTGAAACTATCTCTTGTAGACCAGACTGTCCTCAAGTTCACAGAGAAACAACTGCCTATGCCTCCTAAGTGCTGGGATTAAAGATTATACACCACCACTGCCCGGCTATTTTTAAAAAAAAAAAAAAAATCTTTTAATGTCTCCAAGAATTGATAAATGTCCATTGGGAAGAATAAAATGTACATTTGAGAGTTGATTACCCACTAAGAGTTCTGAGATTTTGTACAAACATCTTCTCTTGCGATTGGTCTTTTGTAGAGTTAAATCTTAGAGGATCATATTATATACAACCTGAATATAAACAGGAAAAGCTAAGTGTCTTAGTTATATCTATTATTGCTGTGATGAAACACTATGGCCAAAGAAATTTGGCAAGGGAAGGGTTTATTTGGCTTACACCTCCACATCACTATTCATCACTGAAGGAAGTCAGGACAGGAACTCACATAGGGCAGGATCCTGGAGGCAGGAGCTGATGCAAAGGCCACAGAGGAGTACTGCTTACAGGCTTGTTCCCATGACTTGCTTGGCCTGCTTTCTTATAGAACCCAGGACCACCAGGCCAGGGATTTCCCTACCCATCAAGGACTTGGCCCTCCCACATCAATCACTACTTAAGAAAATGCCTCCCAGCTGAATCTTATGAAGGCATTCTCTCAATTGAGGCTCCCTCCTTTAAGATAACTCTAGCTTGTGTCAAGTTGACATAACACTAGCCAGCACACTAAGGATTCCACAAACGGTAAATTATATCCGCTTCAGGTGAGACTATTGGCTTGGTATGTAACGAAGGTGTGCTAGGGTGAACTCCACCCTTCCTGGGTAGAGGATGTGATCTCATACATCAAACCTGCTTCCCTTAGTAGCCTGTCCCTTTCCAGTAACTTCCCATCCAACATTTTATACCATTTCATCACTGCAAAAGAAAAGATGAAAAAAGAGGAGAGTAAGCACTGTTTAGCTGGAATAGTATCTAAAAGCCTGTAACAAAAGAATTTGCCTCCAACTTTTTTTATACCTACCCATTTCAAATACATCTGCATCTTATTCCCAGATGGTTTTGCCCCCTCAGAGTGAGATCTTTCAAACAATTACTAATTATAAACTTCAGAGGAGAGGTATCCAGTGAATATGCAGACACTTGTGCCCACACAATCTCCTTGGCCTCAGGGCAAACACTTCTGCCCTACATGTTCCTCTAACAGACAGAATGATGGAAACGGAAGCTTGGAACAGAGAGAACCAAGCCAAAAGACTTGTTTGGATGGCTACATTTTCTAAGTTATAAAGAGCTCAGAGAAACTGTGCAGACACCCGCACCTCACCATGACTGATGTAAGGTGGTCCTTTCCGCTTAGGTACAAACCATGGTAAATGGGTGAAAATACAAATTATAATTTTGGGAGGTGGCAGTGGGAGGGGTGTATAAAAGTTCTCAGATGTAGCCTAGGCTGGTCTCAAACTCATGATACTCCTACTTCAGTCTCCTAAACATTCATTTTTAACTTTATTTTCCTCTCTTTCAGGTTAAAAGTTACAAAATGTTTGTCTTTAATCAATGTGTAGGTTTTTCATTACTTTTATTTTGTGTGTGTGTATGTATATATATATATACATATGTGTGTGTATGTGTGGGTGTGTGGGTGTATACATATATGTGTGTGTGTATATACATATGTGTGTGTGTATGTGTGGGTGTGTGGGTGTGTGTGGCTTACCTTCATGTATGTCTATGCATCAGATGTGTGTCTGGTGCATGCAAAACAGAAGAAAGGATAAGATCCATTGGGACTGGAGTTGTAGACTCTGGAAGAGCAGACTGTGCTTTCAGTCAACTCACCAGACTCTAGATGTGGTTTTAAACATTAGTTTACAAAGCTTGATTTTGAGTATAAAGAAATAAGTGGGGTCCACACCATTACATGATGAACTAATTAATATTATTAATGTGATTCCCAATGCCAATGGAATTTCCCCAGACACTCTAGGAAAGAATGTTAAGTCGGTGGCAACTAATAGATCTAGCTATGGGTGGAATCTCCATATATCTTGCACACAAAAAAAGATTAAATTATGGTTGTAATTCTCTTACACCTGTGACAAAAGTCTTCAGTGGTCATTTTTTATTGCTTTGCTCTATGGAAGACAATAATCTTTAGAATTGCCTCAGTGGTCAGTGTAAGAGGTAAAAATAGATACAATATTCTCAGCACTGACTTCTTCTGTGACAAGGGGTGTGTGTGGAGTGATGGGGTCATGCTGGCTAATTCCCTGGCGCCAGAGGGATAGGCTGTTGATTTTTATCTGCGGCACAAGTGGCCGCGCCTGAACTTACTGCCGCCTCACTGCTGAGGCTGCAGCTGAGGAGAGCCTCCGCATCCCACCTCTGCAGTCTCTGCCACTCCCAAGTAGGGAGGCAAATGTTGTTTTAACTAAGTTCGATCTTCTTATTTCACCAATAAAGACTCGGAGCCAGATGCTGGAGTGAAAACCAGCTAGCTGAGAGATGCAGAAAAAAGAGCCGACTGACCTTCCTCCTCCACCATCACCTCAGAAAGAGCGCTTTCTCCTACCCTGTCGGAAATAAAGCTTCTCCAACTGTATGTCCCTCCCTTCTATTTCCTGTGCCTCTCCCTCCCCCCGCCCCCCTTCTCATTACTTACAGTCACCTGGTCGTTTGCTCTGCCTCTTGACCTATGGTTGATTTTATTTAAATAATGCAATCGCAGGGTTCACAGTGTGATCAAATAGCCTGCAACAATAGACTATTGATTTGATTCAGTTCTGACGTTCGACAGAAGACACTCAACCCCATCAGAGCTTCATTCTCTTCAGATCCAACTCAAGCCTTCAAGCTTGCTTCCTCCAGATTTCAATTAAATGTTCTCATAGCCTTTGATTTACTAGAATAGAGGCCAGAAAAACACTTTTTCCCTATATTTATTCATCGATTTTTGTCTGTAGGAAAGGAGGGAGGTGTGTATGTGCCAAAGCACATGCGGAGGTCAGAGGACAATTTACAGGAGCTGGTTCTCTCCTTCTGCCAAGTGTGGAGCTCAGATTATCAGGCCTGGCAGCAATGACGTTACCTGTTGAGTCATCTCCCCTGCCCCCTTTTGTTAATGTTCCTACTTATTACAAAAGTATACAAAGTCAGAGCTAGTTGGAAGAACAGCATATGACAAGGTGTCAGGGAAGGAGCAGGTCCTCTTTCAGGTATCCCCAAGCGTTTGGCATTTTAGGAGCTCTCCAAACCCAGTCTTCCAGGAAGTTTGTTATCCTCATTATGGAGGCCTTATAAGCTGAATTACTCTGAGCTACTAGCCACTGGTGATCAACACAACTCTCAGCCTTTTTTCTCCCCAGTGGCAAGATAGCAGGGTCAAGGGATCTAACTTTCTAATCACAGAGGTGCTTCAGTGAAATGCAGATCTCATCCAGCAAACTCCCTCCATCGGTCATCTTTTTAGTATAAAGGGCACTTACCAGAGACTCTAAGAGTTATAGGCATTGAATACTGGAAGGTGAGGATAAAAAACAGACATGTATTATAAGTCATAATGCTACAGAGATAGATACCTGCTCTACAATGTGTTTATCATCTTAGTTATATATACTGTTTAAAAAAAACAGTAGGTTCAAAATGTTAAGATATAAGCTGGGCTTAGTGACATATGCCTTTAATCTCAGCACTCAGAAGGCAGGTGTAGTTATATCTCTGTAAGTTCAAGGTCAGTCTGTTCTATATATTGAGTTTTAGGGCAGCCAAGGCTACACAGTGAGACAATTTCTCATTAATCTAATGTGACCTCCTATATTAATTCATTTGGAATTATTCTTCTCTACCTTTTTATGTGATCAACAACAACTAATGAGGCTCTTATAAAATTCTAAGTATGCTTGTATTGCATCATGATGGAGGAAGGTCGTTGGTTAATTAAAAAAGAAACTGCTTGGTCCTCATAGGTTAGAACATAGGGTGGAGTAAACAGAACAGAATTCTGGGAGGAAGAGGAAGTGAGCTTAGACGCCATGCAGCTCATCGCCAGGGCAGACGCGATGAAGCAAGCTGCCAGGTCAGACATGCCGAATCTTTCCCGGTAAGACTGGTGCTACACAGATTATTAGAGATGGGTTGATCGGGATATGAGAATTAGCCAGTAAGGGCTAGAGCTAATGGGCCAAGCAGTGTTTAAAAGAATACAGTTTGTGTGTTGTTATTTTGGGGCATAAGCTAGCCAGGCAACCAGGAGCTGGGACGGCAGGAACACAGCCCGCAGCTCCCACTACAGCATCACTCAATTAATCTTCCTCTAACAAGAGAAAAAGAATAGTTCCTTCACCAAAGCCATAGAGCTTGAAAGAAACCATGATATTCCTTTGGGGTAAGACCATCAGTACCTTGTTCACCAACAGAGGACACCAATATCTGCTTGGCTCTGGTGAGAGCCTCGTGGTGAACGGCGTGACAGTGCCTTGGAGTAATGCATGAGTAGCCTGTGTAGAAGGTGGATTGTAGGGAGATGCCTTGCTTGGCTGTCTCAACCCATTCTCTCATGAATTAATCCAGCCATGTGAGACTTGACTCACTCCTGGGAGACAGAAGGTGGAGCCTTTCGAGATGCCTGATGAGGCTTTACCCTTTTACGGTTCCACTACTCAAACACCAGCACACTAGGGACCAAGTCTTCTACACATAAACCTCCAGAGGACAAACTGTATCCAAATTATAGCATCTGTTTATACAAAATCATGTACAACAGAGTATCTAAATTCAGAGAGCCTGTTTCGAAGTCATCTTTAAAAGAGTTCTCCCAAAACATAATTTGAAAAGCTGACATATTCGCCTATGACTTACTTATATAGCAGGGTGTAACATAAACATGGAAATAGGGATGAAATAGAAGCACCTGAGACGCCTGACTCTGAGAATACTCTTATATTCTCTGACCTATCACCCCACCCCGGAGAAGGGCTTATGCATCCCAGGCTGGTCTTGAACCTCCTGCTCCTCCTGGCTCCACCCCCCACCCCCCCACCCCCGCAAGTGCTGGGATTACAGAAGTACACCCCCACATGCAGCTCTCTCTGATCTACATTTTTTTAAACAGCACTGGGTGTGCTTTATTTCCAACTCTTCCCCTGCAGCCTGCCTGGAGAACAGCATTAAAAGTAGAATGAAAAGGGGAAGACAGATAAAGCTGTGCTGTAGAAAAATGTGAAATATATGCTTAGGAAAGGTTTGTTTGTTTTTTTTAACAATGTACTGGTGATATTGCTGAGACCTATCAATGAAATGGAAAGATGAAAGACAGGAGGGAGAAAAATCAAATACAGGAAAAGCAGGAAACACAACTGAGTACAGGGCTGCGTTTGTGAATGAGTTATTAAAACAATATGAGTAATTATTGGTTATTTCTAGGTTCAATAAGGTGCCATGATTGTCAAGATGGCCATTTGGACTATGGTTCAAGACCATGAAAAATGCTTCGCCTTCACCTCAACAATGCCATTCCGAGTCAACTTTCCTGAAGAAATACACAGATCTAAAATAGGTAAATAAAAGGCTTTCTAAATTACGATGTAGCAGGAGGATATCCCAAATGACGATGAAAGCATTCGGTACTCTGAGACTCAGAGAGAAAGCACTGCTCTGCGTGCCACACACCCAGCCCGGCGCACTTTGCTGTGCTCTGCCTTTATCTGTATCTGGGTCTGCCATGTCTGGTCCAGGAAGAAGGCTGTACACTGAGGAATAGAAGGCCCTGTGTGACTGCTGTGCAGACACAGGGAAGTCACACCAGGAGCTGATGCTGGAATGGGGGGTAGCTGTCTCGGGGCAGCAGCCATTTTCTGTGACTGTGTGGTGGCGTTTTTCCCCACCCCAGTACACATCAGTTCAGTGCTCCAAAGTCACTTTGATTCTGACATTATCTAGAGACACAATTGGATTCCATACATCAAAGATCATTTACCCTGCTCAGTACCTCACTTAAGAGGCCAGTGGCCAGTCCTGGGTGGTGACTTCACCTCCTGCTAACTCGAGTTCACAAAGTCTCTTCCTTGGTCTCGTTTAATTTGCTTGAGCCGCTTGAAGAATGAACAATTCTTTTAGACTTTTAATATAAAGGTTATTACAAAGAATGCAGATGAACATCTAGATAAGAAGGAAACAGAGTATAAGGCATGGAGCTTCTTCTACACCGGCCCCAGGATCCTCTATGTTTCAGTGTCCAGACATGCCCTAAGCACAATCTTTGGGGTTCTTCATTGGATAGATGATATAACTAATTCAACCATCCATCACTGCTGATCAGAGGTCAAGAGATGGGAACTGACAGTTCATGAAACCGGTTCCCCTGGAAAATACACTCCCCTGTACACGCACCTCCAGGCTATGCAGGAGCCCTAGTTAGAGCATCTTATCAGTAATTTAAGCACGTTTACGTCTTAAGAGGTAGTGGGGTTTTCAGAATTGTCTATAGGAAATGGAGATACAAACCAAATACATATTGCACAATACCATGGTGCTAAATGTCGTGGTGGGCTTCATCAGCCTTAGGTCAATGGTACATGAAGGAAACTTAAACAGGAAAATGATTGTTGGAAATTTTAAAAATACTTTCTGCATACACTGTGGAAAGTGGGTTGCAGAAAGAACTTAGGAAACTAAAGACTGAAAATATAGGAATTTAACTCAGATTGTTGGGTTTTAGATGAAAATTAGTTATTTAAACTCCATGCAGAATTTACTCTATTTGATGAAAGTAAGACATTATAGCTATAATATTTTATTTTTAGGTTAATAAATTTATTTAGCTTCTGATACTGAATCTCACTATATAGCCCTTACTGATCTGGACTTGGCTCTATCAAACAGACTGGCCTCCAGCTCATAGAAATCTGACTGGCTATGCCTCTCAAGTACTAAAGGGATGTACCACCAAACTCAGTGACTCTGGGTCTTTAAAAAAAAATAATTTAACTTAGTCATATCTTGAAAGCAAAATTCTAACATAAAACGGAAAATAATCTTTCGTAAAAAGTGGAAAACCAAGTGAGAAATCTGACAAAAAATTCCCCACATGTTACAGAAAAGTCTTTCTCTTGCCCTATGTTTAACATCCTAGTATTCAGATAAACTGAAACAGACTTCCTAAGAGGTCACACCTCAGAATGACCCACAGGGTTTATTTCCTGATAGATTCCCCCCTCGCTGTTGTTCTGCTCTATAACTCTGTTTGAATACAGTTCAGCAATGACTCACTCATGTCAGGCTGCCAGGAGTCTTTTCCTATTGAGAAAGTGGCATGTACTTCACGTACTGCAGCGGGCACACAATCGAAAGCTTTGCTCAGATTGCCCCCAATTATCTTATTCGCTTCTCAAAAATGTCACCCTTCCTTTTAAAAATCAGGAAGAGGCCAAAGCCTAAATGCCATGACAAAGAGTGAAAGTTAATTGCAAACATCAAAGGGACATTAGTGAGGCGTTACCTTGACCTGCCCTTGGGGGACCTGGGCTTTTTCGATGAGGCCCACTGCCTGAGATCTGTGTAGGCTTGCCCTAGTGCGCAGGCTGAGTCACAGTCATTCATGCCCAACAAGCTTCAGTAGCTACCATGGCCCAGCACAACATGTTCTTGATTTGTAGTTTCTGAGCCTTAAGACATCAGCAATGTTTTAATCAAGACCTTTGTTTCACTGTGATAGTCCCTCCTTTAGCCTGTGTTGTGTTCATCTCCTCCTCACGGCTCAGATATAAAGCCCTTGAAGAGCTGAGCTGAGGTAATGACAATAGCTGACATTATAAATTCATCATATGTGAATTTATACAATCTTTATAAGAATCCAATTAGATGCGTAAGGAAGATACCTTTTGCGCAGATAAAGTAACAATGCCATATCTTGATAAAGCCACACTAGAACTAGTCAATGGTGAGGTTCAAATTTGAACTCTTGCCACTGACCGTCACACAATAGTTCTAAAGCCTATAGTTTTAATCATTGTACTACAAACCTTCTTGGCTTCATTTTTTTGGTGCAACTTATGGCTTTGCTCACTAGACATTTTTCTAGATTTCTAGTCTGGCATGAAAACCAGCTCCTAATAGACACAGCAGATCCCAGCATAAGTGCAATAACCCCAGCCTAAGCTAAAACTGGTCTCTACATTTCCAAACTGGTGACAACAGCAAGCCCAAAGTTCTTCCTTGCTCTTGCCGCATTTTTACGGAGTCCAACTAATGACTTAACTCTGCTTTGCCTAATAATACCAGTATCATAGAGAATATTTTCTTCAGCTAAGAATAAGTGACAGCAAAGAACCAATAAGGAAATATCTCTCTTCATTGAGTCGGTAACAATAATGGAAGGAAGTCCTCTTTTCTACTCGAGTTATAAATGGATGCTAGGCTGAAAGCCAGGACCACACATTAGCACAATTCAAATTCTCCAGCCACTGTTCAAGATCTGTTTTCATCTGGGGACAGTTTGCCCACCCAAAATCACAGGATCTTCTCTTGAACTGTCCCCTGGAACTCTCTCACTTCTGTATGGGCTGCACATCTTCTCTGGAAAGTATTGGATATATCCATTTGCCTCCACAGTCATCCTCTGCAGTCTTGTAAAAGACACCATCATCTCTCACTTGAGTCAGCAAAACATGTCCTACCTGGTTTGGCAGATATCCAGCCTCCATCACTTACATTTTAGTCTTCATATTCTGTCCCAAATAATATGCAAAATGCAAGTCTATGCCAGTTATGCCCATATATATATATATATATATATATATATATATATATATATATATAAAACCTTTCAAGACTCTCCACTGATCTCAAGTACAACATTTCAACAACATCCTATCAGTTCTTTAGCCCTGATAACTTTCAAAACTCATCTTTCATACTCTTTCCCAAAAGTGGTCTGTAGCGGTTTGAATGAGATTGGCCCCCAATAGGCTCATATGTTTGAAGACTTGGTTGGTGGAACTGTTTGAAAAAGATTAAGAGGTATGGCCTTGCTGAGGGAGGTGTGTCATTGTAGATGGGATTCAAGCTTTCTCTCTCTGTCCCATGGTTGTTATCTCAATACACATGTTCTCAGCTACTTCTCCAGAACCACACATGCCTGCCTACCTGTTGCTATATTCCCTGCTATGATGGCCACGGACTCACCCTCTGTAAGCAAGCCCCCAGTAAAATGTTTCCTTGTATTAGTTGCCTTGGTCACGGTGTCTCGTCACAGCAATAAACAGTAACTAGGACATGGCCCTTCACTCTCTTCCATCCAACCACTCAGAAACTCTTTGATTCACTAAGGTAATGTTATCTTTGTTCTTTCTTACTGGTGTTTTCCCCTCTTTTTTCTGACACACCCCACTATCACTTCTCCTTTGTTAGGGTGGCCCCTCTGTATTTCGTGTGCTTCCTTTCAACCCAGCCTTTCCCCATTTCTTTCACAGACGGCTGGGTTCTAATTATTATTGCTTATGCAGCTTGTATCTCTGGCTAAACTGTAAGCTGCTTGGGAACAGAAACTCCTTTGTTTTGATCACTATTGTATCCCTAGCACCCATTATAGTGCCTGGAAAATAATAGGCACTTAGTAATCATTTGTTGAATGAATGAGCACACTAAATTTGACACATGATGAGTTCAATAGCTTCCCATGGGTCTATCTGATAGAAAAACTTTCAAATTAAGTTCCTGAGTAGTTTGTTAATAATTTAAGAATTTGGTCCGATTTGCTTATTTAGTTATTTATTCAGATGTGAAATGCATTTTTTTACACAATCATCTCTTCCTTCCCTCTACATGAACTATTTCTTCTACTTTATACTCAGTCAAGCAGAAATAAGGAGCAAAACTATGGTACCGGTAGAGAAGGGAGAGGGAGGCACCGTGGGAAAATGATATGTTACTTTATATAGTGTTGACAAAGAACTTTGTATGTATTGAGTGCTTAAATATCAAGTACCTTGAACTTTGCTGGACTCCTAAAACCTGGACTGATTTTCCTGATGAATGACAAAAGCTCTTCAAAGTAGGCTGAGTGTGGTGTCCCTGCTAAAAGATATTGCTAATAGTGCAGATACTTCCGTCTAGCAGAATTGAAATTAAATATTTGTTTTCGTTTGATGATTTCTAGCACACTGATAGAAAAAAATTGTTCAGTCTTTTGCTAGTGAATTTCAGACACACAGAGTAGCCTCTGAAGCACTGGTAGCGCCCACTGTGCTGACTGGGGAACTAGGAGCAGTACAGAAGCCAGTGGAGTTGGGTAGTCCTGAGGCAAACATTGTCAAGGCACTGTTTGGGGGATATTGAGCTTCGGACTATTACTGAAATCTCGAGCTCTGCATAAACTTCCAGCTCAAGTGGGATGCGGTAAAACATCTACAAATGGAAATACAACTTG
This sequence comes from Chionomys nivalis, assembly GCF_950005125.1. Classification (NCBI taxonomy): domain Eukaryota; kingdom Metazoa; phylum Chordata; class Mammalia; order Rodentia; family Cricetidae; genus Chionomys; species Chionomys nivalis. Next base: position 70,649,746 of record NC_080090.1, on the reverse strand, counting down.
AAATAAAAACTCATTAATTAGCTAAGTAGTAAACACAACCAAGGAGAAAATTAGTGGCCATATATCTTGAGATATTTTAAGAACTATAAAGACTGTATAGGCAAAGAGCCAAAGATTAAAAAATAATATGAAGGAAGGATAAAGGAAAAGACCAACAAATGAAAGACTTAGATTTCCAGAATGAGAGAATGAAATAAAAAAGGATATCATAAGAGGATTTTTTAAATGGCTGGCATACTCCGATTTGTACTAATGATACAGCCACATGCATGCAAGTGCATGCACCCATGGACAGGCACATGGGGGTCACAGATTGAAGGGTACCTTTCTCTCTCTTTCTCTCTCCATTGTATTTACTTATGTAAGGTCTCTCGCCGAATCCAGAGTTTCCTGCTTTGGGTAGCATCACTGGTCAGCAAGTCCACCTGTTTCTGTTTGTGTACTCCTCCCAGGACAGCGATTACACGCAAGCACTGCTGCACCCAGTTTTACATGTGTGCAGAAATCCGAACTCAGATCCCCGTGCTTGCACGGCAAGCACTTTACCTGCAAAACCATCTTCCCAGACCAAACACTACAATTTATGAAACTCTAAAAGCATGAAAGTACACAGATTTAGACATCGCGATGTATTCCAATCATGCAAAATTAGAGACACATTAGTCCAAGTCTGGGAACATGAAGTTACACACAAAAGAAAACCAGAATGATAGTAACAGCTGCAGTTACATTGGAAGAGAATCCTGTAATCTCTTCAAATAGTTGAAGGGAACACTAAAGGGACAGATAGACAGGCAGGAAGACAGACAGAGAGATACAATATTAGCCCAGAAACAGTCTGAGATACAAGAAGAGTGGTGAGCAAGTAAATCTGGCAGGTGTGTGTAAATCAGGCAACCTGAACTGATGATACAATAGCATGAAAATAGCAATGTTGACGTTTGAGCTAAAGAAAAAATATGATTAAAAACCAGACCAAAATAGAATATAAATGTATTGGTTATTATAGATAAGGTATTGTAGAATTTGAATTTTTTCTCCGAAAAGATAAAAATATTAATTTTGATGTCTGGTAATGGCCTTCTATGCTATTCAGATAACATTCTACTAGAAAGAGAGAAAAAAATGTCACACAAATTATAAGTAAAACTATATGTGTATTGGTGTCTGTAAGATGTGTATGGTATGTATGGTGAGTGTATGTGTATGTGATATACATGTGATTTGCATGCCCATAGGTACATATGCAGAGCCCAGAAAGAGTCCTCAGGTGTCTTCTATTACTCCAGTTTATCGCCTGGAGGCAGGGTCTCTCACCGAACCGAAGGTCTTTGTTTTGAACAGACTTTCTGCCCAGTGAGCTCCCCTGTCTGCCTGTCGTTTCCCCCTGTGCTGGAGTTACAGACATCTGCAGCCATGTCCAGCTTTTTCCATGGGGGCTGGAGAGCTGAACTTAGGTCTTCAGACCTTCAAGCTTTCAAAGCAAGCACTCATACACACTGTGCTATCTCTAGTAAAACTATGCTTCAAATATCAAGTGTCTTTGTAAACGCTTGCAAACTCACAGAAGAAGTTTTTAGAAGGAAGTTTCAGACCAGAGAGATTAAGAAAGTTATAGCACCAAATCTGCAGGAGCTGAAGAAGCATGAAGTAAACATGTACTAAGTAACAAAGACAAGAAAAGCCATGGAAACAGCGAGAAATGGAATTGTGTTTACTCCTGCACTGTTTACTCTAAATCTACTATGAAGAGACACAGCTTTAGAAGGCCTACGCTGTTGAGGAGTTGCAGGGATGAAACCAAACAGACATCAAAATAATCAATCAATCACAGGCTTTGAAACTCTACTCAACCTAGTTTAAGGAAAGAACTCATGTTCGTGAAAACAGAAACTCCTGAAAAGTAGGGCGCAGATGTGAGGACAAACCAAACAGACCATCTGTCTTAGTCAGGGTTCCTATTGCTGCAACCAAACACCGTGACCGAAGGGCAAGCTAGGGAGGAAAGGGTTGATTTGGCTTATACAGCATTACAGTTCATCCCTGAAGGAAACCAGGACAGGAACTCAAATAGAGCAGGATCCTGGATCAGGAGCTGATAGAGAGACCATGGAAGGGTGCTACTTACTGGCTTGAATCCCCTGGCTTGCTCAGTCTGTCTTCTTATGGATGCTAGGACCACCAGCCCAGGGATAGCCCCACCCACCATGAGCCATTCCTTATTGATCACTCATTGAGAAAATGCCTTACAGCTGGATCTCATGGAGGCATTTCCTCAACTGAGATTCTTTCCTCTCTAATGACTCTAGCTTGTGTCAAGTTGACACACAAAGCCAGCCAGTGCTCCATCTGTGAAAGAAAATTCAATAAAAGAAACTTTAAGCTCAATGGACAGAGAAGGTACTGATAGACACAACGGGGGGGAGAAAAACACTGGTAAATTAGGAGACAGCAAAACAAGTTATCCTTAACACCGCACAGAGAGACAACGCATAGAATAGGCCCAAGGGACAGCTGTGGAGGGGGCAGTGACAACCTACACTGTGTCTGACTGGAGGGTCGCCCAAAAGGAAAGCAAATGAGTACGCGGCTCAGTGCTAGAGCAGCTACAGGCTGGGACTGTCACAAATTTAGAAAAGAGTATTAAGTTCCAGAGACTGAAGACATCCCACTCAGATATGTCATCTCACTCAGATATGTCATAGTGAAATAAGAAAAGCCAAAACCCATGATATTTCAACACTAGTAAGGACCTATTGTTCAAGGAGCAACAATTACTTTGATGCTAACTTCTTTTGAGTAGCAGCATAGAAAAGACTGTCTTCACGGTGATGCAGGAAGTCGTCAAAGGGCTTTTAGAAGAGCGAAGGTGAGAGTGCTCACCACCGGTTTGCAAAAACAGGAAGTTGTAGTGGACACAGTTTAGCCACAGAGCACATTTTCACAAATAAAGACATACTTTTGCAGCCAAAAAAAAAAAAAAAAAACCATGGGAAAACACAGAAATTAGCAAATACATGAGTAAATTTAAAAGCCCTCTGTATAGAAAGTGATGGTGTCTTATTGTTGAAAAAATACATTAAAACTCCAGACAGTAATCCACAAAAAGGAGGTACAGGTGCTAAATGCCATTTCAGTGCTAAGGGTCCCAACTCCTATATCAGCCATTTATAAGCTAATGGAGTAAAATAAATTTTGAAAATTAAAATTTATATAAGGAAAGGGAATCCACACAGCTGGTACAAAGAAAAAGTACAACATACAGTGGCAAAAATAAATAATGACCATCATACGCAAAAATAACTAGAGTGCAAAGTTACAGACAGGTTAAAAGTTACATATTTGGAAAAGATTCACCAAGAAAAGTCTAAAAAGAAAGCAAGAATAACCACATAAACAAAATCATCTTTGTTAAAAGCATTAATGAGAAAGAAAGCCAAACTGGTAAAATCTTTGTTGCACGGTTTTGCAAGTAAATAATATTTTGGTCTCAAAATTTATAATCTATAAATAAAAATATTTCTGTTTTTCTTTTTAAATCATTATACCCTTTGGCTTAGTTTTAGTTCTTACATATACTATAATATCCAATTGAGTGTTTTATGAAGGAGGTAGTCATATACCTTATGTTTAAGTCATATATTTAGTCTTGTCAAACACAAGCCTTGGAAATGTCACCATGATGATGGTGGAGTACAATATGAAACTTGTGTATTAATTTTATCTTACAGCAAGAAATGATTGGCATACATTCCTTAAATACATGTGCAAAGCTGCTAGCATGCATGAGTTTCAATGATAAGCTACATAAATCATGTCGTACAATTCTAGTGTTTTAACTTGAAGGTTTAGATAATTTTCTTAGAATCATACAAACATTGAAAAATGTATATAAATAGCTAACTCAAACTTTAGAACTAGATTTTGCCAAACAAAAAAGGAAGCTTTTTAAAATCTTATTCATTACTCACTAACTCACACTCAGAAAGACAAATATAATACGTACTCACTCATAAGTGGCATAAAGCAAAGAAAAACCCGCCTACAAAAAAACAGTCCACAACCCCAGAGAGTCTAGATAAAACCTAGAACAAAGAGGACCCTAAGACAAACATACATGGATCTACATAGGAAGGAGAAAAAGATAAGATCTACTGAGTAAATTGGAAGCAAGGGAGTCACGGGAGATGGCAGAAAGAAAAAGGGGAGGCAGGGAGGGGAGCAGAGACAAATGTATAGCTCCAGAAAAACAATAAAAAAAAAAATCTTATTGCTGATGGTCATTTCGTTCTAGTCAGCATGGTGGCCGTCACAGCCATATAGCTGCTCACCTCTCACTAAGAGAGGGACTGGTCCCTGACTCCAGGATGAGGTTGTTTGCTCATTTTCTCCAGGGCAAAGGACCCAACAGTGCTCACGGGGTTCTCAGGAGAGAGTGTGACTTCACTTTCATCATCTAGCAAGATCTCATCCCACTGCTGCAATGGCCACAATGTCCTTGTCTTTGGTTTTATGACTGGGGACAGAGCATCCATGCACATAAATGTGTGCAGGCCTATGTGCATTGCTAAGAAGAAGTGGCCTTATCAGCTGCACGGAGTCTCATTAAACGGAGTGTTTGGCAATCGGAACACTGACGTGTGCTGAAGTATCCTGCGTTTCATTCAATAAGGGAAGGAAATTGAATGACAACTAAAATCATCTGTTGGAACAAAATCTCCTGAGATTTGTTGTTAGACAAAACAACAGTTGTTTTCCTCAACCCTGAGCACCAGCGTCTGCCATCAAAGGTTCTGTGTGTGTTTTGGAATCTGAAGACTGTGTTCATTTGTTACTTAAATCTGTGAAAACAAGTTGTTTTGGAGGGAAAACCATGGACGTTATAAATGCTCTATGGAACTGCTTTGTGTTGCTATGGCTGCTTTTTCTTAATGCATTGTTCAACATACATATATTTCACCTCCGAAACATTTGTAAGTGATGACGCAATTGTTTTTAAGTATCCCATGTCTTAATTGCAAAATGATGTTCACTAAAACATCCATGCTCTGTAAAAGAGCAAACGTTGATGTGAAGTATTTTTATAAAGGCCCCTTATTAAGTCAGAGCACTTCTCATCGATTTCCAGCTTTAACTGTTTTCATCAGACTGGATGCTGAATTCTGACAAATTCTCTTTACTTGCATACATTGGGAGGGTCACATAGTCTTCCTTTAATCTGTTCCTGCTGTAAACTAAAAGAATTTGTTTCCTAGTATTGCATCTGTGATATCTGGTCACAATATGTGATCTTTTCTGTTTGTTTATTTTTTCCTACTGAAGTTTTGTATAAAATTCTTATCTCCATATTTATGAGCAGAACTAGCCTGTAATTTCCCCTTCCATTCTTGTATGTTTCTGACAGCATTTAAATCCAGTGTTACATCAAGCACTGATCCAAATGACCTTAACATTCTGTTCCTCTCAGTTTGGCGAAACTGTAAGTAGGCCTCTAACCTCCTTTCAGTAGATCATTGTATCTTCTCATTTTCATTTAAAAAAAAAAAAAAAACTACAGTTATAAATTTTTTCTCTGTGCCTTTGAGATATAAATCTACTATGCAAGAATATCCCCCCCCCTTTTTTAGGACCTGAACGTCATGCCCTTGAAACTTACTAATCAAGAGAAAATAGTCTCCCTATCTCGCAGTATGGAGCTAGGAGCCCCGTTTGTACCAGCAACAATTAGCAAGAGTAGATGATGCATTCACACTGCCCCCACCCCACTAATGCTCTTCAGTACTTTCGTTCTCCTACATCAGCTTTTAAAATCATTATTCTCTGCGAATTTAATATATGACTACTGCATTTATATCACTCTTTCCCTCTTTCCAGTTCCTCCCATGTCTTTCCCCATCCTTCTCAAATTTATGGCCTCTTATTCTTTAATTATAATTGTTTCATATATATGTATATGTAATTTTTATAAACACAATCTACAGAAATTGTTTGGTGTTGCTCATTTGTGTTTAGGGCTAACATCTTGAGACTGAGTAGCCCATCAGAGGGCTCACTCCTGAAATAAACTGATTGCCCCTTTCTCAGCAATCTTTAATTGCCCATGGCTCTTCTTCGGGAAGTAAAGCTTTGTGAGAATTCCACTCTCCGTGTTGGCATGTCACTTGGGACGTTGCAGGTCTTGTTTAGATAATCATGTTGTTGAAATTTCATAGGTGCGGCTTCCCTGCTCTTTTTAGAAGACACCATCTTCCAGCAGACATTCTGGTCCTCTCTGCCTTGCCTTCTGAAAAGGTCCCCAGCCCTCAGGCGTAGAGGTCATGCTGTAGATGGGCACCCCTCTGTTGGTGGTTTTCTGGTTTTGGCTAGTTGTGGCTTTAGGTAATGGTCTCCATCTGTTGTAAATAGAAGTTTTTTAGTGAGCCTTACAAACCACCTTTTCCTTTTTTGATTCTTGATCCGTTTATTATACCTTACTGTTCCTTTACAAATGGTAGAAATTCTAAAATACACATGAAGGATAATCATAGCATGTTCATAAACATTATAAATATTCAACTATGAAAGTAAAGCATTTCTTGATTAAGAAATAAATCTAGAATTTGTAGTAGTCTCCTTTGGTTGTTTAAGCAGCCTGGTGCCGCAGAGTTAGAGAGTAGAGTCATTTATTTTCTGGTTTCTGAAAGTTTGTTTGAGATGGGCACTATTTCCTTTTCAAATATTTGGTAGAAATAGAAATCAAATAACACAACTGGAGATTGAATTGTTGTACCAAGGGTTTTAACTGGTGATCCCCATCTCCATAATGCCTCTTACTATCTACAGGACAGTATCTATAGCTATGCTATCTTTCTCATTTCTGAGAATTCCTTTTTATGTGTGTGTGCGCGCGCGTGTGTGTGTGTGTGTCTGTGTGTGTGTGTGTGTGTGCTTTATAAAACCCATCCTGAGAAGTATTTACCAATTTCATTGGAGTTTCAAGGAACTAACTATAGTTTGGTTAATAATAATTGCACATCTGTTTTCTTATTATTTTTTCTTGATGTCTATTTTTCTTCATTTTGCTGCCTTAGAAATTAACTGTCTATTATCTTACTAAGTACTGTTATCATCAGACAAAGAAATCATGAAAATGATCTGTAACCAGGTTTTAAAAGCTATTATTTAGATGGATATGTATCTAGGTGATTCAGACCTTGGCTAGTATGCTTGAAACCTTGAATTTGATGTTGAGAATAATAAAATGATAGATAGATAGATAGATAGATAGATAGATAGATAAGATAGAAAGGTGAGATAGATTAGATTAGATAGGAATATAAGATTAAGTACATTAGATTAATAGGTAGATTAGATTATGTAGATGATAGATGTATAGATAGATAGATTTATTCTTGTGATTTAAAACAATGATAACTATGTATGCAACTTCTATTCCAACAAACTACTAGAAGTTATAATAAGCATGGTAGACATAAAAATGAATTAAATATATAAGGAGTGGTAAGGAAAAATTATTAGTAGTCATGGATAATATGGTGCTCACATAGAAAATACACAAGAATTCATGGGAAAAATTAGACCCATTGATAGAATATAGCAGTGCTACTGAATAAAAAAATCTATATTTAAAAAATTCTATTGAGTATTATGTGGCAGGAACCAACTATTAGAGAATTTAAAAATTAAAGTTATATCACCATAAAGTATTTATCCATCAAAAACTTAGATTTTTTAAAAAGTATATGAAACAGCTCCTACTGATTAACAAAAAAAAATTAACAATCCAATAATGAAGATAAAAAATGGAACAACCACTTAACTAAAGAGAAGATTCTCAAGGCAAACAAGTATGTAGAAATGTGCTCTTTAATAGCACTCATGGGAAGGTGTTTTAAAACTACAGTGAAATTCCACTACAAAATGCAAGGTTGGCCAAAGTTTGAAAGAACTAAAAATCCCATGGAGATGCCGGGTCACCGGAGCTCTTATACGTGCTAGGCAAGCATAAAGTGAATCAAGTAATTTGAAGTTCTGTTTGGCATTATCTAACGGAAGTGCACCTGACTCTGGGCACACTAATCTCACTCTTGGACAGTAGGTAACCAAGCGGCACATCAGCCTCCAGATGCAATAATGTTCTTAGCAGCATCATTTAGTCTTGGTATTCTCTAGTAGTAGTAGTACAGGTAAATGAGCTATGCTATTGTTATTCTCTGAAACACTGTGCAGGAATGGGGATGAGTCAACTGGAGCTAAATATTAAACGCAGAAGAATTTTAGCAACGGAGTTGGGATATCAAAGTATGAAATTACAACTTCACTGAGCGCTCATAATTGGCTTGATTTACTCTTATTCTAGAATTAGACAACGCGTCAGTCCATGAGAACAGAAATGTTTTCAGTGCTGAGGGTTGAACTTGAACCTTACACATGCTAGATAAATGTTCTACCACAGAGCTAAACCTGGCCTAGAAAGCATTTTGACAGTCTAATTAGACATTGGCTTTAAGAAGAATTTGAAGAAAGTAGAAACAACCCCCTGCCCTGCCCCAGAAAAAAATGGATTCATGATTTCAGTTACTTTCCTTGTAAGATGGGGACAGGAAGACAGAACAACAGGAAATAACCAATTGGTTAGGGGCATCTTCCTTAACTTTTCTGGAACTCTGTTACTTCTAATTTGCCTACAGATTCTGAGTTAATGTGTGTAGAATGCCTGACACACATCCTGCACTGAGTAAACATTGGTACTCATGCCCTGCGTATTAGTCATGGTTCTCCAGGGAATCAGGACTGATAGGACACCTACAGAGAGAGAAAGTGGTCTCTATGCCCATGCAGTTTGGAAGATTAAGGCCCAGACTGGACTCAGATTTACAGTCCTGATAACTCAGCTTCCTGAGTACTAGGATTACAGAGAGTGTGCCAGCATATTTGTCTCAAAACTGATATATTTTAAAGGAATTATCTCACTTGGTAATGGGGGATAGGAAGTCCCAAATCTTCAAGGTGGATATTCAGAGAGGAGCCAATGTTGTAGTTTAAGTCCAAGGCCACCAACCTCAAGAACTAGGGAGCAACAAACTTTAAAGTTCAAATGCACAGACAGCCTAAGGTCAGACTTTTATCCTATTTAGGTCATTAATTGGTTGTATAAGATCCACCAGTATTATGGGACAATCATCCTTGGTCAAAGTCCACCAACTTAAATGTAAGTGTCGCCCCAAATACTTGCAGCACACAATGCCTGTCTGTGCTCTGTGCGCTACCATACAGTTTGCGAGCTTCCGAGCTTCGGGCAAGGGCCTGGAGGCTGAAACACACAAACACACACAGACAGAGAGACAGAGACATGGACCTCTAGTCATTGGTAAGAAGTCCTTTATTCAATAGCACCACAGGGGCTTATATACCCAACAGTCAGGTGGGCCAACAGGTGAAAACCTTATTCTCTGATTCTCAAAGCCAAGGCAACACGCACTCGTGAAGCAGAGCTGGTAAACAACTTTGACACAGCCTTTAGTAACTCAAATCAGAAGGAAAGTAAAGATCTCTAGCAGGAAAGAGCAGCTGGAGGCCAGGACTCCAAATGGTCCCAGGAAATGCTCATAACACATGTATGCACTGAGCTCAGACAAATGAATTTATATAAGTAGCTTCTCACCTTAATAGTGTTAATCATTCAGGGAAAATGATCCTTTGTCTGACTCTGGTAAGGCACTTTTAATGTCTATTAAAATCAGAAGGGGGAACAGGGACCTGAGGTTGGGCTTCTAGAGGGGACAAAGTGGCAAGAGTGAGGCACAAAACAACAGGCGCCAGGGGTCCTAAGGTTTAGAAAGGCTCACTGCCTAGGAGTTCTCTGGCGCAGTAAGGACCTGAAAACAATGGTAATGCTGCCACCACCATCTCTTCTTATCAATGAATCTAAATCTGGCCAAACATGAGCTTATTATCTTTACGCTTACAACAGTCCACTACCAGAATAGGCTGGACTAGTCCCTTAGGACATTGATCTGTAGAATGTTTACTGCCGATGTTCAAATGCATGCGAGTGGCAGGAATGAAAGAAACAGAAGAACTCTTCCAGTACTTTTCATGCTTTTCAAAAGCCATCCTGAATCCAAGAACAATGGCCTTATGTATCAATGACACATTGAGAGACGCCTAAGTGCTCAAAACTACAGTCTCATGAAACCAGACTGCAGTTGCAGCTTACTATAGCGTGACTGTGTTGATGGCATTGGTGCCGTGAGGAGCCCTGCAAATCTCAAAGAAAATAAAGCCCCTGTTCTCTGATCTATACTTAATTACTCATCAACTATAGACGAACCTCCCCAAAGCCAAGACTTTATGTGGAGAAAATGTAAACACACACAGACACACAGATCCAAAAGAAAGAAATTCTCTGTGAAGCAAGAGAAGTAGTCTGGTTAAGTAAGAAGATTCTCTAGGGCTCAGATTGGGAAGTGTTGGGATGAGACCAGAGTGTATATGTAGTGTATATGTAGTATGTATGTATGTATATGTTCATGCTCTATGCACATAGATATGGGAGGTAGAATATTAGGTGTCTGTAGTATGTGTGGTAGGGGAATGTATGTGGTGTGTGTGTGTAAGAATGTATTGGGATGTGTGAGTTAGGGGGTATATATGTGTGGTGTATGTGTGTATGTATGTGTGGTGCATGTGTGTGTGGTATGTGTGGGGGATAGGAGTGCATGTATGTGTGTGTTTGTGTGTGTGTGCTTTATGAGCATGTGTATGTTGGTGTAGTAATATTTTCCAGTCACTATGTGCACAAGATTACAAAGAAAAGACTTATGCCTCACCACTTTATTACTGACTGTCTGGGGGCTACGTGCATGTGCGGTCATTTTTTCCCAGTTGTCCCATAAATAATGTTCCAAACAAAAGAAGGCTTGTATCTGTCACCTCATTACTACAGGTCTAGATATTCGTCAAGCTCTCCAATGGACAGAGAGACATTCACAGAACTAAGTTTCTCCCTTATAGATGGGAAATCGATTCAGATGAGCCAAACCCACCTCCCTGCCTCCACCTCCATGGCAGTTGTTCATTCTCTATTTTCCTCATCTCCTGTCCAGAAGCGTGGGAACAGGCAAACCTCTCCCTGTGTGGCTGCCCTGCTCATCAGCTAATGGCTTTCTCACACTGTCCCTTAGCGACTTCTCTTTCTAAAAACTGGAGTCTGGTTTTTCTTGGTTCCCAGAGCTGGTGTGATTGCTTTGCCAAGCAGCTTTGAAGTTTCCTTTTAAGTAAGGAGACTTAATGTGTAAGTTTTACTTAGCCACCAAGTAGAGAAAAGAATAATTAATTCTCCACAAAGTCTAAGACAGTGGATCTCAATGTCCCTAATGCTGCGACCCTCTAAGACAATTCCTCATGTTGTGATGACCCCAACCACAAAATTATTTCATAACTGTAATTTTTCTACTGTTATGAATCATAATGTAAATATCTGTGTTCTCCAATGGTCTTAGGTGATCTTTGTGAAAGGGTCACTTGACACCCCCCCCCCGAAAAAGTCCCAACCCACAGAATAAGAACCATCATTAGTCTAAGGGCTTGACTCTCAGGAGTTCTTTAAAATGGCATCATATCTCCCCACAGAACTTATCAGCTAGGCCTGTTACTGCACAAAGGTCTCCTTAGTAGTGCAAATATCTCTCAAAACCCAGAAGGCCAGGACTAGGGAAGAAAAGACTGCCTAAAATCTGAGAAAACATCCTCAATCTCAAAACACTGCAATATTCTAAACAATTCAAAGAAAAACACCTAATATTGCACATGGAGTGTGATGTTCAGATCATTAATCTATTACAGGCACACAGGTCCCTTTCACACGATGCCACTAGGGAATAAGCTACAGAAATGAAGTTTAATTTGTTTAAGGGCTTACAAATTTAAAAGATACGTACTTTTACTTAATCAAATTACATCTAATTAAAGTACTTTTAGAACTTAGCAACTATATCTCGCTATGGAAAAAAAATATTATAGAGTAAAGCTTTAAGTAGTTTAAGATGCTTTCTGGGAAGTGAAAATTCCAATTTTGGTAGCAAGTCTACAAAGCCGTGGTTCAGAAAGTTCCACCAAAGCTAGACATTCCAGCACACTTAAATCATGGGTTTTGAGGCTGCTTTAAAAATACCTATGCCAAGAATATGAGCACACCTCCAAAAGTAACAAAGGAAGTAGTCACCAAAGAAACCTTGTGGTCCCCTGCACGTCCTATAAATATTGGGGAAAAATAAGCCCAGATCTTGGGAGCAGGGAAGACGGAAATAAGTGTCCTCTGAACCAGTACAACTCAATAAGTAGGCATCCTAACTTGTTCTCACAGCTCTGCCTTGCGCTGGGCCCCTCAGCCGCTGCATCTAAATCACCCAGCCATGGTGCGTCCTGGAACTCAGTCCTCTTTGCCATAATGAGGCTAAGACTCACTGATTCTACTACTTTCGAGTTTCAGAAAATGAGTCATTTGGTGTATCTTTCCCCTGTGATGTTGCAGCTCTTGCTTCTTCTATTCACATGGTAATGTACTGTTGGAGATTTGACACTGGAGGTATAGAAATGGAAACAGCCCACCCCCGCCCAACAGTTTTCTGTAAAGCCAGGCATGGTAGCACTTGCCTATAATTTTAGCATTTGGGGAACTATAGCCGAAGGCTTACAAGTCTGAGTCTAGACCAGCCTATCTAGAGATCCAGTTGCATACACATACCAACTGGATAAAGAGAACGAATGAAATTAAATACTTGTCTTGCATTCTTGGGGATCCTATACACAAAGAAGAAGTGCACCTATAGAATAACTCAGCTGATTAGAGGAATAAGGAATCAAACATTTTGTTGAGTAAAATGCCCTGTGCAAAGAAAACAGCAGTCAAATGCCAAAACTGTGAGAAGGCTTACCAAAGGAAGAAGAGCTCATTGGGACACACAAGAAGACACTTACTTTTAGGCAATGCTAATCTTCACATTTTCTTTCTTTGTTTTTTGTTTTGTTTTGTTTTGTTTTTGTTTTTCGAGACAGGGTTTCTCTGTGGTTTTGGAGCCTGTCCTGGAACTAGCTCTTGTAGACCAGGCTGGTCTCGAACTCACAGAGATCCACCTGCCTCTACCTCCCGAGTGCTGGGATTAAAGTCTTCACATTTTCTAAAGCATATTGCTGTCTTGGAGAGGAGCAAATCTTGTTGAAGAACATTTATTTACACTCACTTTAATTTGAGAAAGATAGGAAGACTGCATACAGCCAAGAATTCTGATTCTTAGTGGCAGTTCTGGCTATGAAGTCTAGATTGTGAATGAGATTGATTTGAAATGTGTAATTCTGAACTCACATTAATATCTTGTAAACACATAGTATCGGGACAAACTTCATTTTGGAGGAATGATTGGAATTTTCCTTTTTTGACTTTAGAGTAATATTTCACTGAGTCTTCTTTTTTCTTTTTCCTATTTATTAGATTTTTAAAAGATACCAATCCAAGTTCCCACTCCTTCCCCTCCTCCCATTCCCTCCACACACCCTTCCACCCCACCCCCATTCAGTCTTCAGAGAGGGTAAGGCACATTGCTTTGTGGAAGGTCCAAGGCCCTCCCTACTATATCTAGGCTGAGCAAGGTATACATCCAAAGAGAATAGGATTCCAAAAAGCCAGTATATGCAACAGAGATAAATCCAGGTGCCCCTGCCAGTGGCCCCTCAGTCTGCCCCAGCCATGCAGCTGTCAACCACATTCAAATGGACTAGTTTGCTCCTATGTTTGTTCCTTCCCAGTCCGGCTGGAGTTGGTGAGCTCCCATTAGCTCAGGTAGACTACAGAGCAAGTTAAGTTCGGGGCCCCTCTCCTCTATTGCTTAGGGTCTTAGCTGGGGTCATCCTTGTGGATTCCCAGGAATTTCCCTAGAGCCAGGTTTCTGCTAACCCTATATTGGTTCCCTCAATTAAGATATCTCCTTCCTTGCTCTCATCTCCATCCTTCCTCCATCTCAACTATCCCATTCCCTCAAGTTCTCCTCAAACCTCCCCTTCTCCCCTCTTGTTCCCCTTATACCCTCCCTTCTCTCCCCAACCCCCAGGCTCCCAATTTTGTCAGGAAATTTTGTCTGTTTCCAATTTCCAGGTGGATCTATATATGTTTTCTTTGGGTTCCCCTTATTACTTAGCTTCTCTAGGATCATGAACTGTAGGCTCAATGTCCTTTGTTTATAGCTAGAATCCAGCTATGAGTGAGTACATACCATATTCATCTTTTTGGGTCTGAGTTACCTCACTCAGGATAGTGTTTTCTAATTCCATCCATTTGCATGCAAAATTCAAAATGTCATTGTTTTTTACCACTGAGTAGTATTCTAATGTGTGAATGTGCCACATTTTCTTTATCCATTCTTCAGTTGAGGGACATCTAGGTTGTATCCAGGTTCTGGCTACTACAAATAATGCTGCTAGGAGCACAGTTGAACAAATGCTTTTGTAGCGTGATTAATTCTCCTTCTTTAAAAAAATCTGTGAAGCACCCCCTCTAGGCTTTTAGTTAAGACTGAGTATAAAAAAAAATCTAGAAAACATGTATACTGCACTAAAAAAGAAATGATGTGATCCATAAATTTCTTCTCAGTATGTGGGTGAGCACTGTAATGACTAAGGGTAAAGCAGATTAGATACCACAGGACTCACTGAATCTCCATTATGAAATTAATTTAGAAATTATCAGTCTAACAGTTTAGTAACGTGAGGTCACTTTCTAAGGTCCCTTCTAACTTTGATTTCAGGACTCCATGATGCTAGCTATGTGTTTTGTGTATGAGGAGCTCCTTTTGTTTAGGAGAGGAGGAAAAGAAGATAGTTCATGGGGCGGGGCCTATGAGCAAGGTACTTTAGATATCTGTATAAGAATGTCAAAACAAAATCAAATTCCACTTTCTCCCAGCAGAGGTATATAACTATGAGCTTGCCCAGATCCCTATCAGGATTTTATGACCTGCATAGACTTTCACAATATGCGGCTCTGGTGGTCTCTGTACCACTGTCTCTGGAATACTCTAAACAGATACCTGGTCCCACCTCAGACCTGTTAAGGAGAACTTTTATAGGAACCTATGTGTTTAACAAGATTTAAATTACAGACACACACACAGCCACCTGTGAGCCGCTGCTCTGATCCTTGGCATTCCCGCTAAAAGGCGGGCGAGAAAGGACTACGTGAGGTTATGACCGTTGTTAACAGTCATCTGTTCCTTGAGGAGTGAGTTCAGCTCACAGGCATCTCCAACAGCGCTCAAGCCATTCTCTGGGCACCTCTGAAGAGTAAACATTCCCGCATGTAAAACCTCCCTTGATCTTTTCCTTACAAGAAGCGGCTTTCTCTTTTCCTGGGCATTACGATTTTGAACAGTAATCTTTCCGTAACTTTTGTGCCTCAAGGAACGTCCAGTGAGCAAAGCCACAGTTATCAGCATCTGTTATTATCCTGTGTGGTCAGGATGCAAGTCCCCAGATATCTTAGCTGCTTTTGTCTCTATCTGATGTTAGAAAAGAACATCGTATTCAGATCGTGTTTGTAACAAAACCACGGGGCATGGATTGAGAAATCCAAGAGCCTCATTCATTTATCTCCATTGTGCTGTACAAATTATAACTACCCAGGAGCATTCCCAAACCAACAACTGTAACTGCTGTGCCCTCTGTCCTATACTTCCCACTGGCATACATAAGGGAAGATATGAAATTTTCAGCTCATACTTTTCCCATTACCATTTTCTTTAAAAGTACCCAAAAGGATGGAGTCAGAACACATGAAAAATGTAGACTTAAGAGTAGAAGTCAAGCCAATTAAGCTATTGGAGGAAGATATAGTTAAAATAGGTAAAAGATTGATCAGTTAAGTTTTCAGGGACTTGGAAAGATAGCTCTGTGATTGAGTTTCTGATGTTCTTGCAGAAAACTAGAGTTTGTCCCTCCCCAGTCAGGCAGCTCACAGCTGCCTGTAATGCAAGCTCCAGATCTGACAGTCTCTTCTGGACTCCACAGGCACCCACATACAAACCAATGTTTCATGTCTTCCTTCTATTTATTAATTTATCTTCTAAAACAATTTTTATTTAGATACAAATAAAAACACTCTCTATGCAAAAATATACTTTCACAGGGCTGAAAGATGGCTCGGCCTGTAAAGTTCCTGATCTGTAAGCATGAGCATCTGAATCTGACTCCCCAGAATTTTCATAAAAGCCGGGTGCTATCATGAGAGTGTCAAACCCCCAGCGCTGAGACAGGTGGATTGGTCAGTCACTCTCGTAGAATGGATGAACTCCAGGTTCAGTGAGACACACTGTCTCAAAATATGAGGTGGAGAGCAATTTGGAAGACAGCCAACATTGACCTCTGATCGCTATACACATTCGTACACATACACACACACACACACATGCACAAACACACGCACACATGTGTGCGTACACACACACACATCACTTCTATTCTTAAAATAATTTCCATAAAATAGCAAGTAAATATAAATAAAATGTTCAATTTAAACCCAATTTGATGGCTTAAAATTGTAATTCCAGAATTCAGGAGGTCAAAGCAGGAGGATCATAAGACAAACATGAGATACGGAATGGGTTTAAGGCCATCCTTGTCTACATAGCAAGATCCTGTCTCGAAACAACAATGGCAAATACTCCAGTTAATCTTAGAAGATTTGAAAATCTATCATGAGATACATTTGAAAAGATCATTTCTATTTATAAAACATATTTGGTCAGAATTTTAAATTTATTCCTCTTAAAATTTACAAATTATAAATTTTTATTGTTTGTCAGGCTTCACTAAATACAAAAAGGACTAAGCAAAATCAGAACAGGGTACAGTGGTGCATGCTTATGCATGCTTGTAGCTCCAATTACAAGGGAGACTGAGGCAGGAGAATAACTTGGGGTCACAAGTTTGAGAACAGCCCAGGTAAGATAGACACCACCTTTAAAAAGCTTAAGGGCTCCCCTCATAAAGAGCACACAGGACAAGAACCTCGTGAAATGTGTGTGTGTTCTGTGAGTCATGCTAGGATTTACCCTGAGTAAGTAACTGCTGTTTCTTTAGCTATAAAACTTGATTCAGCTGGGGTTGTGAACCGAGCGCTCACTTGACATATGTCAGTCCCTAGACTGGATTCTGGGCACCAAAAAACAAAAACAAGAGAGAAAAAACAGTGATCCAACCGCCCTGATAACTGCAGCACTGGTAGAACTGAGTTACCCAGGAGGTAGAATCAGTCACTGAAGACAAGATACATAACCCGAGGCAGACAAGTCTTGTTTGTAATGTTGCTCTGACAACAGTATCTCCTAGAGCAAGTTGCATAACCTTTTAAAGCCTCGTCTTACTTTGTAAATGAAAATAAATGATATCTACTCTCTAGACTTATTATAGAGGCTTATTGAAATAACAGTTGTGGTGCATTTAGCGATATAACTCTGTAGATAGAGATATGAAGTCTTCAGTACATGTTACCCTTTACTATATATGCTGGCTAGTTGACACAAGTCAAATTGATGCAAGCTAAAGTTGTTTTAGAGGAAAAACTCACTTGAGAAAACGCCCCAATCAGATTGGCCGATGGGAAAGTCAGTGAGCAGCATGATGTGTCGATTGGTGATTGGTGTCGGAGGACTCAGTTCAAGGTGGGTAGTGCCACACCTAGGCTGGTGACACTAGGTGCTGTAAGAAAATAGTGAGATGGAAATAGTAACATTAAGGAAAAGGAGGACATAGAAAGCATAAATTCTGGGGTTGAAGAGATAGCTCGTCTGTTAGGAACAGAGGATCCAGATTTGTGTAATAGTAAATGCATATGTTACATACATTCTGCATATACATAAACGTTTATGCTGGCCTGCCTCTTTTTTTCTTTTGTTTCCTGTTTTAATAAGGCAAATGTTTTCAGTGGTTCGAGTTTCTATAATTGTTCCTTCTTTGAGCATAAATTTTAAAATGACTCGAGGCTGCCTAGTCAGTCCTAACCAGACATACCCCCTGCTGTTTAGCCCAGCAGATGACTAAAAGTCAGTCTAGCAGGTTTACAGAAATCAGTGCGAGTGGAAGAAATATAAATTCACTGGGTATTTGAAGTGGGAAAGTAAAACATGAGTCGACTTTGAACTGTATTTTTAATATGCTTCGTATTTCCTAAACTGTAATTTTAGTGACTCATCAGAAATTATTGTGTCTGTGTTATTCAGGGATTCTCAGAAAAAGTACAGTCACTACTGAGGCCTGGGTGAAACAGGTATGGGTTTTATGCTATCTGTCTTACAATAGTCAAAGTACCAACTGTCAGCATTATCTGGGTTTATTTCTCTAGGGCTAGTCAACATCTCTTGGAGGATGAATCAAGCCATCTCCTTGAAACAACTTCCTTTAAGCCCAGATTGCAACACTATGACTTGGTTTGCTTGTGAAGATATTAAAACTAAGAAAATTTCTCTAATTATATTATATTGCCTTTATGTATTAAATCAGAGATGCTCAACCAGGGGCAGATAATCAGTCTACATGAATGACATTAATAATATTTAGAGACATTTTTGGTCATTATAACTAGAGTGGAAACAGGGGGACATCTGGTGAATACAGTTTGGAAATGTTGAGAAATATCTCACATACCAGGGCAGTCCCCCACAACAAGGAATCACCCAGTCCAAAAACATCAGTAACAGCAAAGTTGAAAACCTGTGTGCCTGACGTAGGTTCTCAGAGGACCTGCAGCATCTTTGGAGGTCTATCTAAATCTATAACCCTCACATGAAGCTTTCCCTAAACCAACTTACAATGCTGTCTTCACAGACTAGAGTTCCTACATATAATATAGATTTGATTTGATGGCCACTCATCTTAACAAACTATTTAGGGCAAACTATGGAGAAATCAAAAGTTCATACTCGCTGTTGACATTTGCTTTTCCCTGCTTATAATTTGAGTTTTATTGTAAAAAACTATTTAATAGATTTACATTTCAAGAAATTTGCTATATAATGTCTTTTCTTTCTACTCTACCATTCCATTTGTATGTTTCAGTTTTTGGCTTTTAGAGACCGGGTTTCTCTGTAGCTTTTGGAGCCTGTCCTGGAACTTGTTCTGCAGACCAGACTGGCCTCAAACTCAGAGATCCCCCTGCCTCTGCTTCCTGAGTACCTGCCATTTTAAACTTCTCCAAGTTTCATCTCCTGTAACAGTGGTATCATAGAAAACGGCTACAAAGAAAAAACAACAGCTAAGCATGTTTTTGTTTTCTGTCGATACTCTTGTTCCCAAATCTCCTGCACATACTGGCTTGTCCCTGCACCCTTCGTCACTTCCTCACAGATTTCATGGCTTATCTTAATTCTAGCATCAACATTCTTAACCTTGAATGCAGCCTGTTCCCTTACGTACTTCCTTTGGGAAAGTGTTACCAGTGGTGCCTCTATTGCCCTGAAATCCCTTCAGTGCATTCAGAAAGTCCCTTTGCTGGTAAAGATGCTCTCTTCTGACTTTAAATAACTAATTCATGTCTGCACTCCCTCCGTTTCTGTCTTTCACAGCAGAGATGGTTTTTGTTCTCCCTCTTCGCCCTTCCTTCTTGGAGACAGAATTTCACGTAATCCAAGCTACCCTTAGCTATAGCAAGTTAGGGAGAACTTTGAAAGTCTGATCCTCCTGTCTCCACCTCTAGGATTATAAATAAGTGGCACTGTACCCTGATTCGGGTGGCACTGGGGTTTGAAGCTACGGTCTCTCACATGTTAGACAAACACTCCACCAATTGAGTTGCAGCCGCAGACCCTGCTGTTGTCTTTAGTCTCTGACAGGATCCTTCACGCCACTGCTAGCTTCAGTTCTAGAAGCAGGATATTTGCAGCTCCTTCTCTGTTCCAAACTTGTGACTAGACCCCACCGGGCTAATTCCCACCTCTTCCAGAACAATGTCACATAAGTGTGCTTGCTGAAGAAGCCAAAGGTTCTTTAACACCAGATGGTTATTGTTTTACTTTTTATTATTAGAATAATTTACTTCATTGAATTGTATAAGCATTTGCCTGCATACAAGTAAATACACCACATACCTGGGGAAGTCAGAAGTGGGTATGAGATCCCCACTATTGTGTGGGTACTAGAAACCCAACCTGGATTCTCTGCAGGACCAACAGTGCCCTTCACAGCTAATCTGTCTCTCCAGCTTCAAATTGTTGTTTTTTACTGACCCTCTAAGGATGTGACTGTTGCGGACCCCAGCCCTGCTCGCCACTTTCCCCTGCATTGGTGAAACTGCCTTAACAAAGCACTGCAAAACTACAACTTAAAAAGTAGGAATTTATTCTCTCACAACACTGGAGGCCAGGAGACTGAGATTGGTGTGTTGACACCGTTAGATTGTTTTCACGTCTCCTTCCTTGGCCTGAAGATGGCTTTCTAAAGCCTGTGTCTTCGCAAGGTCTTTCCTCTGTATGTGTTTATAATTAGGACTTCAACACATGAATTTTATAATGGTGCTCGTTACACCTACCGACATTTTTTTTCTTCCTCCTGTTCTCAAATTCCTAATTAACATTTAAGACCAACCTCAAGGTCAGGTGGTGGTGAAATGTGCCTTTAATCCTGGCACTCAAAAGGAAAAGGCAGACTGATCCCTGAGTTCAAGGCTATCCTGGTTTACAGAATGAGTTCCAGGTCAGCCAGGGCTACACAGAGAAACCCTGTCTAGAAAAACAAACAAAAAACAAAATACATCTATCTATCTGTCTATCTATCTATCTAGATATATGGTTATATGGATATGTAGATACATTGATATATAGGCATATATATATATATATTCAATATCTATATATATCCAAAACCTGCATCCACCCAGTCCTTCCTAATTATTCTAGCTTGACTTGCCACTCTTTCATTACTGTGTCAATTTTTTATTTTCTCTTTCCTGGCTAAAAATTTATCCCCAGAAAGTCTAAGCCATTTTTTAAGTTTCCTGGGTTTTTACTAAGTGATCACTATGCATGGATTGAAAATCCAACACAATTCAATTTCCTTGGTCAAACATGCTGTCTCGAGTCCATCAAATGAGATGCTTGAAGACATTGCTCTAGACTAACAACAGAAGGGCTGAACAAACTGAGAAAGTATTATGTTTCCTGCCTCTGAATTGTGTCTCTCTGTGTTCTTAAATTCCTTTCAGGATTGTATTCAATACGGCATTGTTATCATAGAACACAGGTTAGTTCCTAAGAAGGAATCATCACCCTATTACCAAATAATCAAAATGCAACCATTCAAGTCTTTGAAAAGCAATTTTCTTCCGTATCAGCACAGGTGGGAGCGTTGTGATCCACACTAGGTCTTAACCTTCATGCCGTTCCCTCCTCCTGGCAAACAGTTCCCTCCACTGTATTATATCCGGAACTGTTATGAGCAAGTAAAATACAGGCTAAGTGGCTCCTTCAAATTCTTTCTTGTATGTTGAACTCCACCCATATCTGAAAATTCTCAGCCTTCAGAAAATGGAAGCAAGATCAGGTGTTCAAGGCCAGCTTCAGCTACGTAGAAAGTTTAAGGTCAAACTGGGCTACCTGAGATCGCATCTCAAAATGAACAAAAGAAAAAGAGAGTCAGTATTTAGTGAGTATAATTAATGCAGATCAATCATTGATGGAATTAATTAATGCATTGATTAAATTAAAATAATTAATGCTAATTGATTATTAATATGTAGAGTAGAGCAAGCTCATCTACCTGGATTATCCGATTTAATCCCTGCCAATCTTATGAAATCATAGCATGATTACTCTGATCTTATAGGTAAGAGATAGTAATACTAACTGACCCAAGACATCGTGTTGAGTTGCCTAACACTAGGTGTCAAAGGTTATGTAAGGTTCCACCTGTCAATGACAAAGATCTTCCTAATTCTTAAACTCTTTTGTTCTTTTCTTAATCCCTTAATTTAAAAAAATGGCTATTTATTTAGTGTGTGTATACACACACGTGTACATGCACGTACACACACACACTACTGCTTGTGTCAGAGACCAGAGGACAGTTTGTAGGAATCAGTTCTCTCCTTCCATCATATGTGTTCCAGAAATTGAACTCAGGTCGTCAGTCTTGACTGCAAGTGCCTTTACCCACTGAGCCATCTTGCCCACCCCATACTCTTAATTTCTAATTGTGACCTCTTTTCTAATGCAAATTACATATCCACTTAATAAGGTATTCGGCTGGAAGAATATTTTTATTGATGTATTTGTTACAATATTTTCATCTGTATTTTAATTCTGAGTTTCCTTTGGAATCGGTTAAGGGCAAGGCAGACATCAGGTCTTTGTGTGGTTATGCTGCCCTCATGTGGCAGAAACTGTGAACAGCATTACATTATCATTAAAAAAAAAAAACACCAAATCCAGCTTGAGAGCTGAGGATAACAACCCTCTCCAACTATATGCAAAGCTGCTTTTAGGATTGGTGAAAACACACATATATACACAATTTCAAGTGAAAATATATTGTGGCTGTTTTCTCTCCATTCCCTAAGAACTCTCCTAAGACAAAATTTAAAAGCAATGAGCTAAAATTTATTTGGTGGAGGATATTTCAGGACAGCCTAGTATTGACTCTGTTTCATGGTTATTAATTGCAGGTTTACAAAGAAAAGGAGAAAAAGTGATAGAAAAATATAAAATGTGCATTTTAAACAGAAAAAAAGAGTCATGAAAGACTTAAAGAGGCTAAAGAGAGGCCTTGTCTGTATCGGAATAGAGAGAGAACTCAGGACAAGACCCCACACAGCCTTCCTACTTGTGTAAAACCATAGCACATTTTCTGCTCCATAAGAAAATGACAAAAGCAACTGAGAATAGCACTCAAGGGGGCAAGAGTCCACCCCAAGCTGACAGCCAACTTGACAGTGCTGTCCGTGAGGTAAGAATGCAAGAGTAAACAGGTTTTAGAATCTTCCTCCATGATTTCAGAGTGTCACTAAAGCCAGGCAATGGGTGGCAGGGATGTCCTTGCATGACTGCCTCGAGAGACTATGAATGTGAAACCTGAGCTTCAGTGGAGA
Organism: Chionomys nivalis; assembly: GCF_950005125.1. Taxonomy (NCBI): domain Eukaryota; kingdom Metazoa; phylum Chordata; class Mammalia; order Rodentia; family Cricetidae; genus Chionomys; species Chionomys nivalis. The sequence goes on along the minus strand of NC_080090.1, from coordinate 70,626,621 downwards.
CCCCAAGATGGTAGAGATACCATGAGGTATCTACCAAGAAGAAGAGTTCCACAGAGGGAGTGGAACCAACCCAGAAGAGAGAAAGATGTCACAAACAAGAAAACGGGAAGCCTAGAGTTATCTAAGCCCTTTGATATCAGACATGGAGCTAGATAATTAGGTATTTGTGGTTTTAGTCTTGCCTTGGTCCAGTATTTCCTCACTATGCTCCCCTTTCTCCATTTTGGAATGGTAATGTATATTTTAAACCATTATCTGTTTGGAAATAAGTGCCTTTTTTATTTTACGGGAGATTGTAATTAAGAGTCTGCCTTGAATCTCAGAAGTGACTTTGGGTTTTCAAGTAGTATTGAGAATGAAGAACTCTAGGAGATGTTAGAGTTGGGACTAAATACATTTTGCATCATGATATGTCCATGAGCCTTTGGGAGCCAGGGAGCAGAATGTGGTAGTTAAAATGAGAACGGCTCCCATAGGCTCAGATGTTTGAATACTTGACCCACAGTTGGTGGCCCTATTTGAGTAGGTTTAGGAGGTGTGGCTCTATTGGAGGACATATGTCACTGGGGGCCAGCTTTGAGGTTGTAAAGCCTCACACTATTCCCAGCATGCTCTCTTGGCTTCCTTGTGATGATTCAAGATGTGAGCTCTCAGTTTTCCTGCTGCTATATCTGCTTTCTGCTATGCTTCTCAGCCATGATGGATGCTAATACATTAAAATATTTTAAGATAACTCAGGGCACGCATAATTTCTTTTAATTGCACAACACAGGGCTTGTGAGGTCCACAAGAGCCTGTAGTAAAAGATAATAAATGTTTGTTGGGGATCATTCACAAAAGAAAGCTGCTGCCTTCCTCTGCTCTGTGGGTACTGGGGTTGTGAACCGAACTCTGACCACCAATCAAGCAAAAGGAAAAAGGGGGGGGCAAGGATGTTTCCTGTCTGTGCTTATAGTACCTCAGAACACACACTAATGGCCTGGTATCTTAAAGTCTATAGGCTGAATGAATTCCCATAACACCCCGTCATCTTTTTTATTAATTAAATTTGTTGCCATGGTGTGTGTGTGTATGTGTGTAATGGATTGGAACTATCCACTGGAGCTTGGTGGGGTCACTAGTGAGTACACACTAGATAGCAACAGTAACAAATCATTCAGCAGTGTGGGGTAGGACTCACTAAGGCTTCCTTCATTCATGCTTGACTGTTGATGGACCTATTCTTGTACAGATTCAGGGTAGCATCAAGGAATGAAAAATCTGCATCTTGCCCAGAAGATGGTGCTTTACATCCCTTTCCCCTGTCTTCCAGGTCTTACATTGTTTGCTGCCTTCTCACCAATGGTATGAGCCTTAGAAGAGGTTATATAAATGTGTTGTTTATTCTCCCTCCTTCCGCTCTTCAACTGGACCTTGGGAGCTCAGTCCAGTGCTCTGATGTGGGTCTCTGTCTCTATCTCCATCTGTCGCCAGATGAAGGTTCTATGGTGATATTCAAGATAGTCATCAGTCAGACTACGAGACAAGACCAGTTCTGGCACCCTCTCCTCCACTACCCAGGGTCCTAGCTGGGGACATCCCCATAGACACCTGAGAACCCCTCTAGAGCCAAGCCTCTTGCCACCCCCAAAATGGCTCCCTTAATTAAGATATCTCCTTCCCTGCTCCCATATCCATCCTTCCTCCATCTCAACCATCCCACTCCCCCAAGCTCTCCCCAACCCTCCCCTTCTCTCTTCTCTCTTCCCCTCTCCCCTTCCCTCCCACCCCACCCCTACCCCCATGCTCCCAACTTTTGCCTGGCAATCTTGTCTGCTTCCAATTTCCAGGAGGATCTATATATGTTTTTCTTTGGGTTCACCTTATTGCTTAGCTTCTCTAGGATCTCCAACTATAGGCTCAATGACCTTTGTTTATGGCTAGAATCCACTTATGAGTGAGTACATACCATATTCATCTTTTTGGGTCTGGGTTATCTCACTCAGGATAGTGTTTTCTAATTCCATTCATTTGCATGCAAAATTCAAGATGTCATTGTTTTTTACCGCTGAGTAGTACTCTATTGTGTATATATGCCACACTTTCTTCATCCATTCTTCCACTGAGGGGCAACTAGGTTGTTTCCAGGTTCTGGCTATTACAAATAATGCTGCTATGAACATAGTTGAACAAATGCTTTTGTAGTATGAATGGGCATCTCTTGGATATATTCCCAAGAGTAGTATTGCTGGATACTGAGGTAGGTTGATTCCCAATTTTCTTAGAAACCACCACACTGATTTCCAAAGTGGTTGCACAAGTTTGCATTTCCACCAGCATAGGCTATCATTGGTGTTTTTGATTTAGCCATTCTGACAGGTGTAACATGGTATCTCAAAGTTGTTTTGATTTGCATTTCTCTGATCGCTAAGGAAGTTGAACATGTCCTTAAGTATCTTTTAGCCATTTGAACTTCTTCTGTTGAGAATTCTCTGTTCAGTTCAGTACCCCATTTTTTAATTGGGTTATTTAAATTTTTAATGTCTAGTTTCTTGAGTTCTTTATATATTTTGGAGATCAGTCCTTTGTCTGATGTGGGGTTGGTGAAGATCTTCTCCCATTCAGTAGGTTGCCTTTTTGTCTTAATGATTGTGTCCTTTGCTTTACAGAAGTTTCTCAGTTTCAGGAGGTCCCATTTATTCATTGTTGCTCTTATTGTCTATGCTACTGGGGTTATACATAGGAAGTGGTCTCCTGTGCCCATGTATTGCAGGCTACTTCTTACTTTCTCTTCTATCAGGTTCAGTGTGGTCAGATTTATATTGAGGTCTTTAATCCATTTGGACTTGAATTTTGTGCATGGTGATAGATATGGATCTATTTCATTCTTCTACAGGTTGACATTCAGTAATGCCAGCACCATTTGTTAAAGATGCTTTCTTTCTTCCATTGTATAATTTTAGCTTCTTTGTCAAAAATCAGGTGTTCATAGGTTTGTGGATTAATATTCAGGTCTTCAATTCAATTCCATTGGTCAACGTCTTTGTTTTCATTACTGTAGCTCTGCAAGAAAGTCAGAACCATGAGGGGTTGGTCCACCCACTGACAGTGTGCCTGAGCTAATGGGAGCTCACCAAATCCAGCTGGACTGGGACTGAATGAGCATGGGATCAAACTGGACCCTCTGAATGTGGCTGACAGTTGGGGAAGCCAATGATCATGGCACTGGATTTGTCTCTACTGCTGTCAACTGCTTTGGCGGGTCATTAGTCTAGGTATTGTAACCCGCCTGGCTGGTCAGTTATTCCAGGGTCACGGAGAGGTACCACCTGAAAGACATGGGCTGGTGAGAAGAAGGAGGCTAGGCAGATTTGTCAAAGCCTCCGTTTATTAGAGTCATAGTTGCAGCTTATATAGCCCCTGGATGAGGAGCTTGGGGGGCTGGGGCACAGGATCTTGCCACGTGGTCTGTCGGTCATGTAGGCCAAGAGATCATGATCAGTCAGGTGACGGTTCCTCTGCCAGGAGTTCACGAGTTGACACACCTAGTTCTCTAGATAGTTTGGAATGTGAGGCAAGTTCCGCTAACAGATAGCTCTCTATTAACAGTTAATTTGGGTGTGGGATAGGCTTTGTCAATAAAACAATTCTCAATACAATTGGGAAGTGGAGCCCTCTGCAACCTCCTCAGGGCGATGCTCCCTATAATAATTTTGGTGAGGGGGGGAATGGCTCCTGACATACTGCATGTACTGGCTTTTTGGGATCCTATTTTATTTGGATGCAAACCTTCCAGGGCAGGGTCCCTTGCTGTCTTTTAGGACTGGATGGGGAGGGGGAGAGTGTGAGTGAGAGAGTGAGAGGGAAGTGAGAAGAGAGGAAGAAGTGGAAATTTTGATTGGTATTCTTTATAAAATAATAAAAAAATGAAAAAAAATGTGTTGTTTAAGACTGAGCTCCTGTCTGCCACTTATTCTCAGCAGTTGGTGCAGCCATGAGATTCTGCTTTCACCATTCTTCTGGCCTCTCAGAATAAGGCTGGGAGTGGCATTTGTCTATGGGTATAAACATAAATACTTCAAAGCCATTTAACACTATGTCAGTCTAGCTAAACAACAGCATTCAGTTGTCACTGCTCCTTTGGAGAATTCACTGTTCAAATCCATTGTCCAGTTTTTTATCAGGCTGTTTTCTCTTTTTAAGCATTTCTATATGCTAAATATCAATCTTCTGTTGGATGTATAGCTACCTGCTATCTTTTTAATATTGAAGATAAATATTAAATTTGAATAGTAATTCATTTTAATATTAAATAGTCTTAATATGACTCTTGAAAATGTGAATTTATGATGGCAAACAAACAGTCCTATATTTATAATTATGAGTGTATAAATAGCCTTTGCTGCTTAGATAAAACATGCCAAGTGGAGGAGCCAGCCATGATAAGCTAAATATGAACAAATCACCAAAAGGAAGTTCTTTACTTCCAACCATTATCACCTGCCAGAGTAGGACTCAGCCATCGATAAATTTAATAGAGGCCTGAGTCTCAGCAGTTTACCTTAAAGCAATACCTGGTTAAAGGAAGGACCACAAACTGAGATTAACCAAGCACCACCCAAAAACAGACCATCCAAAGGAAATGCTTAACATTCCAACTGTTATAGATAGGATCACCTGCCAGCACACACTTATCAGGACACCCCTAGAGAAATGTCAGCCAGTCAGGATCCTGAACCTCAAAAAATCCTCACTCCCACCTTTACTACTATAAAAACCCAATTCTAACTGAGCTCGGGCTCTCTGCTTATTCCAACATGTTGGACATGCGGAGAGACCAAGTTTGCAAGCTTTCATAAAATAAAGGATCTTTGGGGACTCGGTCTCCTTGTTGGCTTTTGGGGAACTTCGTGAATTTGGGCATAACACCAAGCAATTATAAACAAGAGACATTTACAGTCCTTGCAAAGAAAATAAGGTGGCTAAAGTCCTTCTTGGCCATAGTGTTATGATATGGCCTAATTTGGGACCTTGGCGGGTCCCATGGAGTGAGAACTGTGGCGGGTGACAAAATACCATGCAGACAGAGCATGAGTGTGGAGTTTACTGAGAGGAGGGTAGAGAGGAGAAAGGGAGAGCATGAAGAGAGAGGAGGGAGCAAAAGAGAGAATGGCAGAAAGGAAGAGAGAAGGGAGTGGGTGGAGCTTGTCTCTTAAAGGAACTGGGTACTCTCTGCTATGCAGGCAGGCATGACTCAGGGTGCAGGGTGTGCCTGGATACTAACACATAGATCTTCATGATAATTTCATTGACTTTGAAGTTAGAAAGTAGAACCAGAGTTAAACCTGATGGTACATGCCTTTAATGACAACACAGGAGGCAGAGGCAGATGGATCTCTGTGAGCAAGAGACCACCCTGTTCCACATAGAAGTTGCAGGACAGCCCAGGGTTACACAGTGACATGTTGCCTCAAAAAAAGAAAAGAAGAGAGAAAAAAAAGAAACAAAGCAAAAGAAAATGGAAAGAGAATATCAGGGATCTGCCATGAATTATGTAAGCAAGTATCTAAAATGTATAATCCGAGGCCACCCAAAGGCCTTTTAGTGCCCTGAAGTGATCTTTCCAACTGGCTTAGGCCTGAGTCTACAGCTTCTGCCATTAATATGTTTTTCTCATAATTACAACATGATGTTTCTGGCAGTGTACTTTTGAGATATCAAAATAAAACATCATCGCCTGGAAAGATAAGAGCCCATAAACCATAAATTCTTCAGCATAGATTAATTTGCAAAAAATATTTAGTGTCAACAAGAAGCAGTAAATAAGGCCCAAAGGGATAGGTGAGGCCACAGGTAGCCAAGAGGACAGAGTAAAAGCTCCAAGCTACAGAGGCACGGACAACAGTCTGTGTGAGCTGTTATGGCGGGAAGAGAATGTCAGTCTAGCCAGGGAAGCCATGTGGTAGAAGAACAGATGGGACAACGCCAAGTATAGACTTGAACCACTTGAGAATTTTATGTAACATTAGTCCTACCAGCCAAAGTCAAAAATCTAAAATTACCTAGTAAAAGATGCAGAAAAAAAAATCAGTTAAATAGAGCAAAGGTCAAAATTGCCTAATTTGTTTTCAGGGAACTTGAAAATTCATTACTTCACCACAAATTCTCAATTCAGGAAAACAAAACCTCTGCATGTAGAAATACCAAGTGGCTTTGAAATGTGAACTACTAAGAGTTTAACAGATGATCCATCTCTTCCTGGCCAAAGAGAGGAAAAGGCATATTCTGTTTTTCAAGGTCCCACTGTTTTTTTTTTTTTTCACTTGTTTAGAATGGAGTAAATAACCCCAGAAAAGACTAAAATGATGGACTGCAGGTTAGGAAAAGGAACGGTCTCAGTTCTTGAGGTCTAACGCCATCACTCACCAAACTAAGCATGTGAAAGTTACCCAAGTACATGAATCTCCTGCATATGTCTATCTGAGAACGAATTGCCAGGAGGCAATCCTCTGGAATAGGCACATGCTTTTTAGGTTACATGTTTACCTGCAGCATAATTGAGAACATCAGTAGAGTACCATATTCTTTGCCTGAGGAGCCAACTATTTCCATGGTTATAAGCCTCTTTAACCTATAAATCAAACATTTTGAGATCTCATTTTATAAGTCTCCTGCCTCAATTCTTGCATTTGCTACTGAAAGACTCCCAATGTGGGGAGACTCTCACTTAAGCCTCGGGATAACATGACCCCCCAGTAACTCACAAGAGACTATCCTTGCTTTAATCACATGAGGTTTATTGACAAGACAGGAACCTGCACTGGGGCCGAGACTCATAACACACGCAGGGGAGGAGTTCGACACCGAGTAACTGGGAGAAGGGGTTTTTAAGGGAAGAAACCACAGCCCAGTAATCCAAAGGGAGGACGTCACAGAAAATTCCGAAAATACAAGTGATGATCACAAGGGGGCAACTCCCTGTTTCTCAAGATTATAATCAGCAAGTTCCTGAAACAGAGTATTCCAAAAATACCAGTGATAATCACAAGGGGGCAATTCCCTGTTTCTCAAGATTATTCTCAAGATTACAATCTAACTTTATCTTCAGCTAGATCCTGAAACAGAGTCACTGAACCGGCTAATTCTAGATTCTAGATTCTGATTCTTCCCTCCCTTCTTGGATTTTGGCTCTATTTTTTCCTGCGGGGGGGGGGGGAGGGTCTCGATTTATCCAGGTCTTTCACCACTAGAAAAAGAGTCTAGGGAACAGTAAGAGAATTAACAGACACAGAGAAATGGTGTGAGATACTGACCAGCTTTCTCCTCACTCAGAAGGCACCATCCTATATAGAAGGAATCAAGTTTTTTTTTCTAATTTTCAGAAATAATATTCAGGCCAGAAAGTGGTGACACAGGACTCAGGAGGCACAGGCAGGCAGATTTCTGTGAGATGAAGTCCAGCCTGGTCTACAGAGAGCGCTCCAGGACAGCCAAGGCTATACAGAGAAATCCTGTCCTGAAAAAACAAAAGCAATCAAAGCAAAAAGAAATAATATTCAAACTATTATCTTCTACAAAGGCAAGGTGGCATACAGCTAACCATTTCAAGGTGGCATACTAGGTAATTATTACAAGGTGGCATACCCGCTAACCATTACAATGTTGCAGATGCGCACAATAGCATTGCTTCTTCAGGCTTGTCCATCTCAGTCCCAATTTTCGCTCACCTGAGTTTTGTAAATTCATAGGATTTAGATTCCGCCACTTAAAATTACCTTTGTTTTGCAAAGAAAGCTAAAGATCTTCCATTTGTTTCTTTGATTTTGTTTCATGGTATTGGGGTCTTGCCATGAAGCCCACACTCACTTTGAATTCACCACCTTCCTACCTCAGCTTCCTGGATACTCGGACTATAAGGGTGCCTCAGCACAACAGGACAGAGTTTATTTTAGTAATTTTAAAGATCGCATCATCATGCAGCAGTGATATAAAGTCTTTTAAAAAGAAAGTCAAACAATCCCCAACTGTGACCCTATCAACATGATCTGATACACCAATTTCCCTCCCAAGGTGCCCATCACATTTGAATAGCACTTTAGCATATTGAAAGATACCAAGAGGGCTGGAGAGATGGCTCAGCGGTTAAGAGCATTGCCTGCTCTTCCAAAGGTCCTGAGTTCAAGTCCCAGCAACCACATGGTGGCTCACAACCATCTGTAATGAGGTCTGGTGCTCTCTTGTGGCCTGCAGACATACACGCAGACAGAATATTGTATACATAATAAATAAATATTTAAAAAAAGAAAAAAGAAAGATACAAAGAGTGCTCAGCCTTACAGGGGTCATCTGCGATACTCCCACTCTCACGGAGGAGATCAGAGATCACCTTGAAGGAGGAAGTGGAAAGATCGTTAAGAGCTAGAATTGAAGTAGGAGTGCAGCAAAAGTAAAATTTTCCAGTCTGTGACCAGACTGTTGGATGCGTGAACTCACAGGGGCAGTGACTTATATCCACAGGACCTGCATAAGAACAAGCCAACTGCCTGGCAGTGGTGGCACACACTTCTAATCCCAGTACTTGGGAAGCAGAGGAAGGTGAATCTCTGTGAGTTTGAGACCAGCCTGGTCTACAAGAGCTAGTTCCAGGACAGGCACCAAAGCTACAGAGAAACTTTGTCTCAAAAAAGAACAAGCCAATCAAATTCCCACCCCTACCTGAAGAGCTACTGGAAACTGATGGCTTCTGGTGGGGACCAAGGCATCAGTATGCTTCAGGTACGTGATCTCTGATAGGTTGCTCATGCTCCAGTGGATGGCACTAAGTACATACTGTTAGCCCTAAGTAGACTCCCTGGCTTTAAAAGCAATACAGGAAAGAGTAAGGGGAAAGGGATGTGGGGATATGAGAGGGACTAGACAGGAAGGAGGGGGGATGGAATGGACTTTCTTTTTTTTTTTGGTTTTTTCGAGACAGGGTTTCTCTGTGGTTTGGAGCCTGTCCTGGAACTAGCTCTTGTAGACCAGGCTGGTCTCGAACTCACAGAGATCCGCCTGCCTCTGCCTCCCGAGTGCTGGGATTAAAGGCGTGCGCCACCACCCCTCGGCCCTAGAATGGACTTTCTTAAAGCAATACTACACATGTATAAAATTTTCAAACAACCTTTAAAAGGTAAAAAAATAAATAAATGCAAAACTTTCGGAGTTGAAAGTTTGAGTTCCAGCTGTGATTGTTATTAAGAATGACTCAAGTGTCGCCTAATGAAGCATTAAAATAGTAATCTTAACCTGAATCCCAGGACAACTTCTTTATTCCTCTAAGAAAAGTTGCTTTCTTCGGTTTCCTCAGGATGTTAGGAATGTGACAAGAATGTGAAAGCTTAGCAAATGCTAACCTCGGATTAAAAAGGCAGGTGGGACGACAGTCTCTCCTTCCTGTGACTGCACCTTTGTCCCTCACACCTGCAAATGCAAGGTATTTATAGATAAAGCTGCTTGGTTAATTCTTACAAGAGGATTACCAGCTGCCAATCAAGCAAAGGGGTTTGTGTGCACTGATAAAAACAAGTTCTGGCAAAGTACTTGAAGAAGTGACTTCTAAAGTCTCTCCATTTCCCATGCCCTGTTCTTTATTACAAAGGAGGGAAGGAAGAAAGGAAATGGTGTCCTCTTTCTCCACGTTAGGACAGAAAGTATGAGCCTGCTGCTAAATAAATGCATTGCACCTGAAATGCTCCGTAGAACATGCAGGAAGTAGATGTGCTTTGTGCACCTAGATTTTAGAATCCATACCAAGAAAGCTGCAATGTTTCCCAATGTGTCTAAAGTAAATTACATTTGTAACTGTAACAACTTGCTAACTTGCTTTTTTTATTAATCAATTTATTCTACATCCCAACCACAGCCTCTCCCCACCCTCCGCTTCTCCTCCACCACCACTCCCACCCCACCACGCCCCAATCCCATCCTCTCCTCTTTCACATCCAAGAGTAGATTATTTACTTACACTCCATTCTATCTTTCCATCTGTATTTGGGACACCTTATCTAAGGCATTGTACTTTATACACATTACACGCAGAAGCATCATGTCCCTAGCCTTTCTCACAAAGGTTTGAGCCCAGTAAATACTGTCACTGTCTCGTTGGCCACCTGCCAGAAGTTTTCATCACCTCTGTTTCCCTTGCCTTCACTCTTACAAGATCTTTGGCCTCTGTCTCTAGGATTCACTCATTCCTGCTCTGCCCCTTACCTTTGCCCTTGCTAAGGGGGTTGCCCTTCTAAATCGTTCATGCAATGTGGTGTCCAGTGTGTGGGGAACCCAAAAGACCACCAGGGAGACCGACTCACCAAAATGTAAAAGCAAGGTTTATTGTGTGCACAGCAGGGACCTTGTCAAAGCAACTGGCGACGGTGCAACAGCAAGAGGAGGTACCCTGCCCTTCTAGAGGGCATTATTTCAAGGCAAAACCCAGAAAAGTTACACTAGCAGGGTATGGGGTTAGAGGTTCAGTCCTGATTGGCTTGTGTCTAGGGATTTTTCAGAAATTTTATTTTCAAACCTTGCCTGTTACTTGTCAAGTTTTCTTATCAGCTGACCTTTGGGTGGAGACATTCTGCCGTTATCTATACTTTCCAAGTGGCTACCCTGTTACTTTTGCCCCTATCCATTTCTGAGGACTAGAATGTTTTATGGAAAATAGTTTACACAAGAAGCAAGATGGAGCTGAAAGACAAAATGAAGGAACTTTGGTTTTTCAATAGTTGTTTTAACTGTTCTCACCAATTCTCAAGTTTCTAAATGTACTTTCCACATTCTTTTTTTCAGTTTTTCTGAAAATGTATTCTTCTCTCATATATTACATCTTGACTGCAATTTCCCCTCCCTCCTTCGCTCCCAGACTCTCCCCATCATCCACTGTTCTTCCATTTTCCTTCCAAAAAGGGCAGGCCTCCTGGGACATCAACCAAACATGGCATATCAAGTTACAATAAGACTAGGAACCGCCCCTCAGGTTAAGGCTGGGCAAAGCAACCAGTAGGAAGAAAGGGGTCCCAAATGCAAGCTAAAGGGTCAGAGACAGCCCCTGCTCCCAATGATAGGATTCCCACAAGAAGACCAAGCTACACAGCCATAACATATGCAGAGGTCTAGGTCAGCCCCATGCAGGCTCCCTGATTGCCGGTTCAGTCTCTGTGAGCACCTAAGAGCCCAGGTTAGTTGAATCTGTGGGTTTTCTTGTGGTGTCCTTGACTCCTCGTTTGCCGAGTTCCGCCTTATTGTTTGGCTGTTGGTCTCCGCATCTGTTTGCATCAGTTGTTGGATGAAGACTCTCTGACTAGGCTCTTGTTTACGAATATCATTAGGAATAATCTCATCGACTTTTTTTTCCAGTCGTGTTGGGTTCTACCGTCGATCTCTGGGCTATCCAGGCTCTGGTTCTTGGTCCTCAGGGTAGTGTCAGGCAGGGATTCCCTCTTCTGGCACATCTTACAGACAGGACTAATTGTAGGTTGAAGGGTTTGTGGCTAGATGAGTATATCAATCCCTCTACTGGAAGTCTTGCCTGATTATAAGAAATGACTGGTTCAAGATCTCTATCCCGCCCCCCCCCGCCGCCCCCCCCCCCCCCCCCCCCGTTAGTAGTCTTAGCTAGGGTCACCCTCATAGATTTCTGAGAGTTCCTATTGCACTAGGTTTCTAGGTCATCCCTGAAATGTCCCCTAGATTCCAGTTGTTTCTCCCCATACTCTCTCCCTCAGCCCTCTCCCTACCCCAGTTCTCCCTGTTCTTGTCTCCACACAGCCCAGTCCACCCAGTATCTTTTCTATTTCTCCTTCCCAGGAAGATTCATGCATCCTCCCTTGAGCCCTGCTTCTTAATTAGCCTCTCTGGGTCAGTGGATTATACCCTGATTGTCCTTTACTTTGCAGCTAATGTCCACTCATAAATAAGTGGCTTTCTGAATCGGAATGTCCTCACTCAGGATGGTTTTTTTTTCTAGTTCCATCCATTTGTCAGAAAATTTCATGATTTTTTTAACAGTTGAATAATACTCTGTTGTGTAAACATACCACATTTTCTTTATCCATTCTTCAGTTCAGGAACATCTAGGTTGTTTCCAGTTTCTAACTATTACAAATAAAATTGCTGCTGGGTGGTGGTGTTGGTGCACACTTTTAATCCCAGCACTTGGAAGGCAGAGGCAGGCAGATCTCAGTGAGTTCAAGGCCAGCCTGGTCTACAAAGCAAGTTCTAGGACAGCCAGGACTGTTACACAGAGAAACACTGTCTCGAAATACCAAATAATAATAATAATTGAATTAATAAAGCTGCTATGACATTATTGAGCAAATGTCCCTGTGGTAGGATGGAGCTTCATTTGGGTATATGCCTAGGAGTGGTATAGCTGGGTCTTGAGGTAAATTGATTCCTAATTTTCTGAGAAACTGCCGTGTTGAGTTCCAAAGTGGCTATACAGGTTTGCACTCCCACCAGCGAGGAAGCAGTATTCCTCTTGCTCCATCTTTGTCAGCATGAATTGTCACTTGTTATTGCTATTAGTCACTCTTGACAGGTGTAAGATGGAATCTCAAAGTAGTTTTGATCTTCCCTAAGGACGTTTATTGTGATATTTTATTTGTATTTTAGTAAATAAAGCTTGCCTGAAGATCAAAGTGAAATCTGAGTCACTAGAGGCCAGGCAGTGGTGGCACATGGCACACACCTTTAATTCCAGGACTTGAGACAGAGGCAAATGGATCTCTGTGAGTTCAAGGCTATTCTGGGTTACCCAAGATTAATCCAAAAACAGATTCAGGTTGTGGTGGCTCACACTTTTAGTCCCAATATTTGGGAGTCACACACCTTTAATCATAGCACTAGGGAGGTGGAGACAGGAGCAATATGCCTAGTCAGAGTGAAACATATAAAGGGGAAGAGACAGGAACTCACTGGAGTGTGGAGTCTGAGGATTCATGGAGACAGGATCTTGCCCTTTCGGTTTGAAGATTTGGTAAAGGTAAAAGGTATCTCTAGTGGTTGACTGCTTTGCTTTTCTGATCTTCATCTTGAATCTCCTTATCTGTCTCTTGGCTTTTATTATTCGTGTTATAAAATGTTGAACTATAAGCATTAAGTGCTCAGCCATTTGAGATTCCTCTGTTGAGAATTCTGTAAACAGAATAGACCTGTGCTCTATTTTTTTTTAATTGGATGATTTGGTTTGATGTCTAGTTTCTTGAGTTCTTTATGTATTTTCGAAATTAGCCCTCTGTCAGATGTGGAGTTGCTAAAAATCATTTCCCATTCTGTAGGTTGCCATTTTGTCCTATTGACAGTGTCCTTTTGTTATGCCCAAATCTGCAAAGTCCCCGCAAAAGCCAACAAGGAGACCAAGTCCCATATGTAAAAGCAAAGAGACTTTATTTTAATCAAGTTTGTAAACTAACTTCAAGCTCAATTAGAATAGGGTTCTATAGTAGCAAAAGTAGGGGTGAGGGGTTTCTGAGGTTTTAGGATCCCTGATTTCCTGACATTTGCCTGGGGATGTTCTGGTGAATGTGTTCTGGCAGGCCTCCTATCTACAGCAGTTGGAATATTAGGCATTTCCTTTGAATGGTCTGTTCTTGGGTGGAGGTTGGGTAATCTCAGTTTGTGGTTCTTCCTGCAACCCTGCTTCAGGGTAAACTACTGAGACTTGGGTCTCTTATTAAATTTATTGATGGCCGAGTTCTACTCTGGCAGGTGATAATGGTTAGAAGAACTTCCTTTGGGTGACCTGCCCATACTTATCATGGCTGGCCCCCACACTTTGCCTTACAGAAGTTTTTCAGTTTCATGAGGTTCCATTTATTAATTGTTGCTCTTAGTGCCTGTGTTCACTGTCCTATGCAGAAAGTTCTTTCCTGTGCCAATGAGTTGAAAGTTATTTCCCATTTCCTATTCTATCTGCTTTGGTGTATTTGGCTTTATACTGAGGTCTTCGTTTCATTTGGAGTAGAGCTTTGTGCAGGGTGATAAGTACGGATCTATTTGCATTTTTCTACTTGACCATATCCAGTTAGACTATCACCATTTGTCTTCTTTTTTCCATTACATAATTCTGACTTCTTTATCAAAAATCAGGTGTCAATAGGTATATGGATTTATGTCTGGATCTTTGATTCCATTGATCCACCTGTCTATTTTTATGCCAATACCATGTTTACTATAGCTGTGTAGTTAAAATCAGGGGTGGTGATATTCTTTTACTGTACAGGATTGTTTTAGCTAACTGGTTTTTTTGTTTGTTTGTTTTTCCCCATTTGAAGCTGAGTATTATTATTTCAAAATCTGTAAAAAAAAAAATGTGTTTGAATTTTGAAGGAGATTGCATTGAATCTGTAGATTGCTCTTGGTAAGATGGCCATTTTTTACTATGTTAATCCTATGGATCCATGAGCATGAGAGATATTTCCATTTTCTGATATCTTTTTTGATTTCTTGAAGTTCTTATCATATAGGTCTCTCACTTGCTTGGTTAGAGTTGTCACAAGGTATATTATTTGAAGCTATTGTGAAGGGTGTTGTTTCCCTGATTTCTTTCTCAGCCCGTTTGTTGTTTAGGAGGTCTACTAATTTTTTTGTTGTTGTTGTTAACCTTGTATCCAGCCACTTCATATTTATTTATCAACTGTAAGAGTTCCTTAGAAGAATTTTTGGGTTTGCTTATGTATACTATCCTGTCATCTGCAAATAGTGATACTTTGACTTCTTTCTTTCTGATTTGAATTCCCATGATTTCCTTTAGTTGTCTTATTGCTCTAGCTAGAACTTCAAGTACTGTATTGCATAGATATAGAAAGAGTAGGCAGTCTTGTATTATTCCTGATTTTAGTGGAATTACTTTGAGTTTCTCTACATTTAATTTAATGTTGGCTGCATGTTAGCTGTAAATTGCCTTTATTATGATTAGGTATGTCTCTTGACTCCCTAATCTCTCCAAGTTTTTTATCATGAAAGGGTGTTGGATTTTGTGAAAGGCTTATTTTAGCATCTAATGAGATTATCAGGTTTTCTTTCTTTCTTTCTTCTTTCTTTCAAGACAGGGTTTCTCTATATAGTCATGGTTGCTCTGGAACTCACTCTGTAGACCAGGCTGGCCTTAAACTCACAGAGATCTGCCTGCTTCTGCCTCCTGAGTCCTGGGAGGAAAAGTGTGTGCCACCCACACTTGGCTCACTTTCCATATTCTTGTGATATTTTTCTAAATAACAAAAGTTAGCAAGACAAAGAAAAACTAGATTATTCATGTCTTTGAGTCCTTTTTAAGGGGTGTGTGTGTGTGTGTATACACATGCGCACAGACATGCATGCACATGCTATACACACATTTGGGTGCACTCATGCCATGCCATGAATATAGATGTTGTAGGAGTTAGTTCTCTCCTTTGACCACATGGGTCTGAGGGACCAAATTCAGATCATTAGGCATGGCAGCCCGTGGCTTTTCCTGCTAAGCCACCTCTTAGTCCTTTCAGTCTTCTCTTTCAATAGATACATCTGCAAAGTGCATTCCCTGGCCACACTGCATGTCCAGCATGTGAATTCCCTGGATGCTGTACCCAAGAGGGCCAGCTTCTACTTATAATTTTCCCAGGTCTGGACCATCCTTTCTTTCTTCTCTGTATAGTAGCTTTTAACCCAATTCAGGTACCATGTTCTCCACTGTCTCTTGACAGCAGCATGCTAGTTACTAAAACCTGGCTTGGATACTCTTTCATCCACCTGTTTTCATTTGAGCTCTACTCCAAATTAGAAAGTCTATCACCACGTCCAATCCCCTTACATTTGCATCTCTGAAAGAGCACTTCTTCCACACAAATATATTTGTTTCCTCACAAAATTCTAAGTCCAAATACTATTTTATTTTTAGCTTGATCTTCCCACAAGCATCTAGTAGTATGTGTGTGTTACCCATTTGTAGCTCATGTTTATCAAAAATAAAGGCTATCATTAAACGAGTGCTTATCATATACTACACTCTATCATGAACACTTTATAATATGTTGAATCAATTTCCAAAACAAATCTATGATGTGGATAAAATTGGCTACATTTTACAAATGGAGTAATGAATGCCCTAAGAAGGTAAGCGTCTTACCCTGAAGTCAGTGTTGGTTCTTTCACCATTCATAGCTTCTGTCCTCCACCAAGTCACTAGACAGTCTTTAATGTTCATGTAATACTCAAACACTCATACACAAAAACAAAGGGGCAAGCAAGTAAAGCCTACCTGCTAAAAGGCTGCCACACAAAAGCTGACCGTAAACCAGGGATGCTTTAGATATTGGTGCCTAAAGAGTAATGTCGTACAAATGCATAAGTTTAAGGACTAATAGTGCATACCTCATGGGAATGTTTTCAAGATTCAATGAAATAAAATGCATGAGATGCTTACCACAATACATGAAGTAGAGTAAGGGCTTAACTATGTTTGCATTTTAGATTTCGGAATAGTATAGAAGCTGTAATCAGACTTACCTCCAGTCATAAAACCTGAGGGCAAGTAGATAGCCTTTAACTTCATGGTTATTCGATGTCCCATAAAAGAAATGTTGTCTTAAAACTTAGGTATAAGTTTAATAAACATATAAAGTATTTGTTGGTATACCTATTATGCACAGAAAATGTAAGGAGATTGTCACTTAATTGAGAAAACTTATTGAATGAAAAAAAGAAATAAAAAGGAAGGGCATGATTGCTCTTAGGGATGGTGGAGAAGAAAGTTTCTTGTAGACAAAAAGGAGAGCACAGTCAAAAGCAGAGACATCTTAGAGAGTCTAGAGTGGACATGACACTGAGCCATGTGAAGAAGGGGGAAGGAGTAGAAACAGGAGAGAAAGGGGAACCAAGTGTAGCAGCCAAGAGGGAAAAAGATTTAAGAAGCGGGGGGGGGGGGGGGGGAGGGGGGTAACCAAAATGGCTGAATTGTGTAGGGAAGAACATTTGGGGAAAGGGCAGCCCTGCCCCTGTACTGGAGAGTTCAGGATAGAGGGCAAGGTGTGCCAGCCATACAGGCTGTAAGGGGTAGGGGCTGAGAGATGCTGGGAGAACCTGAGCCAGGTTCACTTTGATATGTTAAATAGACACCTCAGCCATTTGCCCCAGGGGTTGAGAATTAACACTTATAAATGATGGCTTCCTTAATGGCATGACCAAGAGATTTTATTATTTCTTTTTTTTAAGACAGATGGCAAGACTTTCTTAAGGCATTTCTCCTGCACTTTGCCGGGAATAGAGTACTGCAGAATCGGGGCCAGGAAGTTGGTCCAGCAGCAATAACCACAATAGCTACTATTCATTGAGCAAGTATGTGTTAGACACTGGATAATGCAGTAGCGTTCGTGTGCACCACAACATCCTCACTAAACATGTAGATTTGGGGGTTTTATTATTATTATTATTATTAAAATGAGAAGATTGGCATATGAAGCCATTAGTTAACTTGTCTAAATCCTGCAGCTCTAAGGGACACACGCAGAACTTAGCTGTTCCTCTGTCAAACTCTGGAGTCCCATCTCTCAAATACTTGCACTGCCTTCACTGGGTCTGTAATGGCCTGCTGCATTTTTCTTTTACAAGGGGGATTTTTGTGTGTGTGATTCATTATAAACACTAGCTTTAAAAAAAAATCTCATCCAAGTAAAACACTCATTGTCCAGGCAATCTAGCTTATTTTAACAAAACAGCAGACATAAACAAATTATAATTGATGTAGTCTGGATGTCAATACCATAAAACCAGAAGGCACGGTCTTCATTTATCTATCCACATAGTCTTTGCCTATAATGGTCTGAAACCAGCAATGACATTATTGGGGTAGACAAACTTCATACCATATGACTGCATGGTGACGTGTTCTGAGTATGTTTTCTCTCTTGCTTTACGAAAAGGTCATAAGGGCAATGCATCAAACGAGTTCTTTTTTGAGAATTCAGATGAGCCATACCATCTGGTCTCACAACCACCTACATATTTGTGCTGGTTCTCATCTTCTAATTTGTTATTGCTGCCTCATTTAAAGTCTACATTCTCAGTTTAGGAAAATAAATCCCTATAAACAAGGGGTCACCTGAAAACCTCACCCCCTCTTAGGAGAATTTACAGTTTAAATATTTATGTTGGACATGCACACTGAACAAAGAATGTATACAATCAAGGGAAGCATTTAGGCTTAACCATAACCAGTAGCTTGGAAACCCCTTTTCTCTGCCAGAAACACGAAACAAAAAGCATAGATTTAATTTAATATGATGGTGGTTTAAGTGGCCCAGTGTCTGGTGATATGTAATTGTAGACTCGGTACCAAATTCAGTATTTTGAAGGTGAAACAAGCTTTTACTCATAACTAACTTTCAACTATTCATAAAACTTGAAGTTAGTTTCACTGTCATGTCAAACACATCAAATGCTGTTTTCTCAGTGATTAGTGTCTTTGCACTCCAGGGATGATCACTAAAGATGTCTTTTTCCACTTTGATGTACGGTGGGTTTCGGGTCACTGCCCTTCTGTCTTTTTCATTGCTGTGTTTCTGATTCTTTGGACAGATATGACTGAAAAGTCCAGCTGTTCTAAGGAGTTAGGATCTCAAGTAAATCATTCTATTTGTTCTTCTCACACATTCCACCCTAAAATATTTGGGAAAATATGTTTAAATGAATGTCAATTAGAACATTGCAAAATGATACTACATTCTATTAAACTATATGTGGCAATGAGGGGGTAGTCCTCATATTAAAAACAGGCATGTTGAAGTTTGCTTATATACCCAGGTGCTTTTTTAACCAGCTAAGAAACGAAATCCTCTCTCTCTCTCTCTCTCTCTCTCTCTCTCTCTCTCTCTCTCTCTTTAAAAAAATTTGTATTTGATGTGCATTGGTGTTTTGCCATGGGTATTGGGTGCCCTGGAACTGGAGTTACAAACAGTTGTAAACTGCCATGTGGGTGCTGGGAATTGAATCCTGGTCCTCTGGAAGAACAATCAGTGCTCTTAACCCCTGAGCCTTCTCTTCAACCACAAAAGCTTCTCTTAATCAAACATCAAAAGCTGTATGTATATAAAATCTTTCTTGTTATTAGAATAAAACCCTCATTTTAATTAAAAATTTTGGACAGTCAAGAAGTAACAAGAGAAAAGACCCAAAATGGCAGATGACATTCAGGCACCAGGTAGATTTTCTAGGGAATGAAATGGTTTAACAAAAAAAAGTTGGGGAACAGCTATCATAGGAGGTGAGTGACCACTGAAAACATCTTTGATTTAATCACAAAGTAAAACAGGAGAAACAGTGGCCATCTTTAAGGATTAGTAGTTGTGAGGAGTTCTCTCTCTTACATGAGGGAGTGAGGAGGGAGAAGAAGAGGATGAGGAGGTGATGGAAGAGAAGATGGAAGGGAAGAGGAGGCATACAAGAACCAGAAGGTCAGCCTGTAAGGTCAGCAGAGAAGGGAGATGCTGCTGGGAAAACATTCCCTCCTGGAACCAGAGCAGCAGCTAGACATTGTCATGGGAAGATTAGAACAGTTGTGTGGTGCTACTCCAAAGAGACTTGTGTTCAGTCAGCTCAGCAGTTCGGATCCTCGGTGAACTACACTGTTGGGGAACTCAGAACAAGTGTTAGAGAATTTACACACTGAAAACAGGCCAGCGGGATCCACCTCAACTGTGAGGAAGTCATTCTGCATCAGAACCATGCCGTGTTCTGTGTGGTCGAAACCTGGGCAGAGCCATAGTCTTCAGAAAAACTCAGGCTACAAGCAGTAAGTTAGACATCAGAAAGAATCACACAGAATTCACAACCAAATTCCAGAAGCAACACTCAGAGATGTGAACAGCATGCATGACCTATACTATAAAAGGCAATCCATTGACAAGACCAGCATATGTGAGCCAATCTTGACCTTGCAAAGGAGTGCCCATATGCAAGAATAGCATTTTAAACCAACCCAGAAGGAACCGCTTAGAAGTGTAACCAACATCTGTGATCCTGATCCATAAAGGACCACCACTGACAAGACCAGCAACTGTGTCCTGACCACAGGAGTCTGAAAGGTATCTAGGAGCCTGGGAATGAACACCAAGAGACTCCAAGCTGCAAGCAGCAAGTTGCATGACTGTATCCAGCCTCTACACTTCCACCTCTCTGCTCTTCACACCAAGATTCTCTTACTTAATATCCAGTATCAGCAGGGACCATCTCTGCCCAGGATTTCTCTGTCTCACCTTTTCATTTCCTTTTTTTCACACTCTTCTTTCCATTTCATTTTCCTTTTTAATGATAGTCAAAGAAGGTTTCCAGACAAGATAGCCTGACCTGATATATGGAATCCCCAGATCTCTGCCTCCTAAGACCTGAGACTCCTTTGGGTTCTCTAATCAAATGTCTTTACTTCTGTCTTTATTTTATCGTTAGCCAAAGCTGCATCATTTCCTCTTATCCTTATTTTTCTCTCTACTCTTTACTTCCCCCATCTCTAGCTTTTACCGTCAGCTAAATACTAACCCTAGTCTTACTTTTATTTTTCCTTTCCTCTCCTATTCACAGCAACTAACATGTTAGTGCATACTACACTATCAGTGCTAGTTTCTCTTGTAAAGGGATACTATGGTTACAGGGTGATTGCTTTGATTGTATGTTATTCCACTATTGCTATAAGTTCATTGGCCTACCCAGTGGTGTAGGTGGAAGCTGCCTGTTCATTCCCAGCTGCCCAGACCTGAAATAATCACACAGAAACTGTATTAATTGCTTGGCTGATAAGCTCATGCATATTCCTAGCTAACTCTTACATCTTGAATTAACCCATTTCTATTAATCTATGTATCACCACAAGGCTCACGGTTTACCAGCAAGGTTCTCCCACATCTGTCTCCTTCAACAGCTACATGGCATCTCTCTGACTCCATGTAGCTGTCAAGCAAGAACTATAGTTACAATATTTAGTCCATTTACATTTGGCAAATTAAGGAAAATATCCTATCATCTATCTTATCTTTGTAAGTCTAAAGTTTTATATATAAACTATCTTTTATCATAACTAAAGATAACTATTTGTCTTCAATTCTTTAAAGACCCCAGAAAGATATGATATTGCCTAAGTTAACAGGAAGTGCATTGTAAGCAACTTCCAAAACTCTAGAATTGACAGAGACATCTTGCTGCCTGGACAGTCACCCAAAGTTCTTCTGAAAAATTGGGGCATCCATCTTCAGCCTACAGGCCTCTAATACCTGGAAGACTTTTCCATGAAGCAGGAAATTTCAAAGGCAATTCTGCCTATATTGGCAGTTTGCCAGTTACTTTCTTCTGTGTCCTGCAGAATGTCTGGCAGACTCTTTCATGAAGCAGGAACCCTGAAGGATGTCTTACCTTCTTTAGGCAACTTCAGCAGTCACTTTTCTGCAGATCCTGCATGTCCAGTTTATACAGCATAACATCACGCAGTCCAGGCAAAAGCAGTTTCTTGCCCAAATGGCTAACCAATTCCATAAGGAACCTCTCTGATGCCCATCGACGCCAATATGTAGGTGGAGGCTGCTTATTCGTTCCCAGCCACCCAGACCTGAAATAATCACACAGAAACTGTGTTAATTAAAACACTTCTTGGCCAATTAGCACATGTATATTTCTATCTAACTCTTGCATCTTGAATTAACCCATTTTAATTAATCTATGTATCACCACAAGGCACGTGGTTTACCAGCAAGGTTCTCTGGCGCCTGTCTCCTTTGACAGCTACATGGCATTTCCCTGACCCCACCTTCTTTTCTCCTCTATCTCTACTTGGAATTCCCACTTGCTATATTCTGCCCTATCATAGGCCAAACAACTTCATTACTCATTAACCAATAAAAGCAACACATATACAGAAGGACTTCCCATACTACAGTGGCAGTGATTGTTTTTCTAGACAGAATTCAACCTTCAGGAGAGTATGAGAGACAGTTGGTGCTACAAATGCCAGCTAACAGAGAAAATGATGCTTAAATTATATTACAAACTAGTCCCTTTTGGAGATTGCAAACATTTTTACTGGAAGAATAAGACTGATTTTAAAAAAAAAGTCAAACTAACAACCCAATACCAGATGCTCAAGTCCTATATGAAAGCACAAGAGACACGAGAAACCAAAGTCATTCTCCAAGAATGACTAATCTTACAGTAATTACCTCTAATAAGAGTAAATTAAATGAAACCCCAAATAATGATTAAAATTATTAAAATTAAAGAATTCAAAGAGAATACAAATAAAATCTTGAATGGATTTCAAGAGAACATAAACGAAAAACTAAATGAAATTAAGACGAAACAAGATATGAAACTGGTGTTCAACGAAGACATTGAAATACTAAAAATAAAACTAAAATGAAAATTTCAATATGGCAAAACCCTTACCAACAGAATGGACCAAGGGGAGAACAAAATATCAAGGCTTGATAGTAAAGTGGAGAAATGAAAACATTCAGCTACGACAGAATGTTAATAAGCTAATAAGATGGTACAAACAGAACATTCACAGCCTTTGGGACACCATGACTTGACCAAACCTGCAAATTTTTGCCACAGAAGAAGAATTTCATACTTAAAGGTCAAGGGAATATTATCAAGAATATCATAGCACAGAGTTGCCTAAATCTAGGAAGAGATGCCCATACAGGTACAGTAGCCTTTGAGAACACCAAACAGACAACACCAGAAAAAAAGCTCCCTTCATTATTTTATAATTAAACCACTAAATATAGAGAACAAAGAACGGACATTGAAAATGGGAAGAGAGACACACCAAACTGCATACAAAGGCAGGACTATCAGAATAACATCAGATGTACCAACAGAAACCTTAAAAACCTGGAAGGCCTGGAAAGATATACTTCAAATTCTGAAAGAAAAAAACTACCAACCTACACTACAAAACTCAGCAAAACTATTGTCATAATTGAAAAAGAAACAAAACTTTCCATGATAAAAAACTAAAACAACAATAGGAAAAAACAAGCTACAGGACCTTGTGGCTCCTAAGCCAGCACTGTAGAAGATATTTGAAAGAATTCTTTGAAAAGAGAACAATCCATCTGTGAGACCACAGGAAAGATAAACCATGCTAGAATAATAGTTAAACAAGAGAAGAGAAAAAGGCACACATTACAAAATCAACAAAACAACAGGAATTAATGCACACATGAGTGATTGTCAGTTCGATAAAAAAAAAATGGAGTTAGACAGCATTACAAAAATAGGATTCAACCATTGGTTGTCCCAAAGAAATTCACCTTATCAGGAAAGACAGACACTTGCTTAGAGTGAAGGCGTAGAAAAATGTAGCAAGAAAATGGAACTGGGAAACAAGAAGGTGGTGGTCTTCAATTACCTGACAAAAATAGGCTTTGAAAAAGTTAGAAGAGATAAAGTAGGTCAGTTTGCGCTGGTTAAGGTGACAATTCATCAAGATAATGTCACGATTTTAAATATGTATGCATCAAACACAGGTGCACCCAGTTTCATACTATACTGCTTAATGTAAAGGTACAGATTGCCAACACAGTATTAGAGGGTAGCTTTAATAACCTCTGATCAATTCATAGGTCATGTTGGAAAAAATAAGCAAAAGAACATTAGAGTTAGATGGCATCATAGGTTGAATGTACTTAACAATTACAGGACATTCTATCCAAAAAATTCACAATACACATTCATTTCTACTAGTATACTCTCTAAAATTGATCATTTCTTAATACAAAAGAGCATTTCAACAAGTAAAGGAAAGCTGAAATATTTTCTTATATTTATTCTAGCCAAAATGGAATAACAAAAGGCAAGAGAAACCACAGAAATTTCACAGTCTCGTGGAGATTAAGCAATACATTACTGAGTGATGAATGACTAACTGAGGATCTCCAACAATCTGGGGAAGTGAATAAAAATGAGGACACAGCGTGTTAAAACCTAGGAGTAAAATAAAAGCAGTTCTAAGAGGGAAGCTCATGGCTGTAAGTGCATAAGCTAACTACACAAGACCTCTCAAAAAATAATGATACACCCAGAGCTTTAAAAAAATATTCAGACCCAAAAGTCATGATATAAAGAAATAATTGTAACTGGAGAAGAAATTAGTGACAAAGGAATGTAAGAACAAGACAAAGAATTAATGAAATGGTGAATTAGTTCTTACAAAGAGAAACAATACTGAAAAACCCATAGCCAAAGTAACCAGAAGACAGAGATAGCACATACTAATAAACATAGAGATTAAGGTGAGTCATTAAAACAGATAATAAAGCTGAGAAAATCATAAAGATATACATTAAAAACTTACATTCCGCTAAATTGAAATTTTCATTTCAGTGGGCAGAAGACAGCCAGAGGTCACAGGCCTGGTTGGCAGCCATGCTAGGCTGGCCAGGTGGGCTCCTCACTGCGGAGGCAAGTGTGTGGTAGAGAGAAGGGAGAGAGGGAGGCGCGGAGTGGTTCCTGTGCTATGGAAAGGGTTGGAACTGGAGACAAACATTGGTGAGAAGCAGGACGATGTGAGCGACCTGCGCTGTCACCTGGGGTTTGGTGACGGCCAGGTCTGTACTGCTGCGGAGGGCCATGTGTGTGTCTGTCCATAGCTCTGCTGAAGCTGAGGCCGGTATTGATGTCCGTGTTGCCACCAAAAGTCTTGCAGATGCTGCCGTCTGAAGCCGCGCAGATATGTGAGGCTGTGCTGAACTGGCCCCGCCCCCTTCTCCTGCCTTGGTTGAGTTGGCGCCATCTCTCCCAGGCTGCTACACAGTGTGAGCATGGGAGAGCTGGTCCTGTGCATGTGAGCCACATCACTCTGAAGAGGTGGCCCTACCCCTGCCTGACTGCCACACTGGCGATGAGCTAGGCATAGGCGAGCTAGCCCTGGTGGTGTGGGTGTGGGTGAGCCATAGCCGCGGGATCTCCATTACTCCAGGCAACAGCAGGGTATCAGAAAAGAGTCTCTTGGTGATGGTTCGGTATTGATGGTGTAGCAGAAGCCAGGGGCCCTAACCGGAGCAACAAATCATCGCAATGAACATTTGTAAGCAAAGCTGTTTGGGCAAGAGAGTATACTGCATGAACAGTGCATCTCCCACTGCCACTATGATGAACTAACATGGAGTGGTAGGAAGAAAGTGTTGGACCCTAGTGTCCAATCCCGAGGAGGAGGAGTCGCCCCAAGAGACCATCTCTCATCAAAGCTGATGTAAAAGCATGAGGATTTTACTAATTCTGTCATGACAGGGTCTTCCAGCAGTCCGGGGGCTAGAAGACCCTGAATGTCTGGTACAGGCTATTTTTAAAGGGAAAAACCACAGAAGGAAGGGGTGTCTGGGGGTTGTTCTTTAACTATTGTGATTGGCTTATTCAAAAAGGCTATTACCAATAATTGGCTGGAGAGTAGTTGCCAGATCAGATGAGGTAAAGGGAAACTTCTGAGGGTCACTTTACCCCTTCCCAGGGACTAAGTCAAAACGTCAGTAACTGAGTCAACACCTAAGGGTTATCTTGCCCCTCCCTATTCAGGGAGATGGAAAGTTACCAACATCTCAGTACAGCATGCATATCTGTTATGTCCTTGGTTCCCAGGGGAGGAGGGGAAGTACTGAGAGTTGTCAGAAATGGCTTCAGAATTGTCTTAAACTTCTACAAAAGGAGGAAGAACGAAGTGGCATATCCACAGAGGAACTGGAGACAAGACAGTTCGATGGGTGTGAAAGAAGGCTGCAGTTAATAGAGGGGTCAGCCACTGCCCAGGGGAGACGGTGAGATGTTTTGTTGTTTTGTTTGTTTAGATGTTAAATTTTAGTTTTTATTTATTTTTGGTTTTTTGGGGGGAGTTACAAGGTGGAGGGCAGACATGGAAGGATTGGGAATTGAGTAGGATTTGGCGTATATGATGCGAAATTCCCAAAGAATTCATTAAAAAAAATCTTTTTAAAAAAAGAAAGAAAAATCCATTTTTAGCAAATGTTAAAGCATACTTTATTTGATGTATAGCAATGCAATTTACTTTTTAAATAATACTTTAGCATAATTAAGTTGATATAGCTTTAATTATTTTTCTAGTTTTTTTTTTTTGTTTGTTTGTTTGTTTGTTTTTTGGTTTTTCGAGACAAAGTTTCTCTGTAGCTTTGGAGCCTGTCCTGGAACTACCTCTTGTAGACCAGGCTGGCCTCAAACTCACAAAGATCCGCCTGCCTCTGCCTCCCAAGTGCTGGGATTAAAGGCGTGCATGCATGTCTACATCCTACATGTGTGGCTGGAGCCTACAGAAGTCGGAGAAGGTTTCCCACCTACTACTAAAGTGTGGGTCATCTACCAGGAGTTATATACCTTTAGAGAAAACTGATTCTTCCCCGCCCTCCTGGAAAATGCTAATGGTGTCTCAACTAGAGGTGGGAACTTCTTTACCTTCTGGTACAAGCTGCAATCGTATATAATAATTGCTCAGCCATCTTTCTACAAGTGACTTATCAGAACCAAGGGAGCTGGTAAAGGCTAAACCAAAAAGCTTGCATTCTTGTTTAGTGAATAAAATGACTAAAATCCTTCGCTGTAGCTTTTTTCTTCCCCGTAGCTGACTCTCTTTCTGTTTCATATTTGGGAATGAATTCCCTTGATCAGAACAGTTTCTCACTGCCAGGCCTCTGTTCCTCTCCTCTGGGGAAGTGTGGAGATCTGCCTTCCTGCAATTATCTTTATCAGCAGGTGTTTGGTCAGTGCTTAGGGTCCAAGCAAAGAGCAAATCCAAGAAATGCACAGATCTCCAAGGACATAGAATTACTACACGCCCAAGCTGTTCTTCTGGTTTTACCCCACAACACCCACGTCAGAACAGCAGATAACAGCCTAGCCCAGAACTGATAATTTAGAAACCTGGGTCCCTTCTTCTACTGCCTGGAGCAAATAAAGACCTAGGCCCACAGAAACTGCAGTGGCTGTTGTGTGCGTTATCAGACGCAAAAGCCATCAGCTTCTCCCTGACTGTTTACACAGGCTGCCTGGTTACCTGGTAGCCTCTAAGCATACTGGGAGAAAAGAAGTGGCGTGCTGATTTTAAAAATCCATGCCTTATTCATAATTTTACTGAAAATAAATGTTTCTAGTCACTTAAAGATGTAGCATAACGCACTAACCGTCCCCTCTAGAATTCCCTGATGATTTAATTTCTTTCTTAACTAACTTTCTCCATCAAGGAATTCACCAGATGTGCTCCCATGGATCTGTGTGCATCTGCATGTGTGTATGTGTGTGTGGTGTGGTGTGGTGTGGTGTGTGTGTGTGTGTGTGTGTGTGTGTGTGTGTGTGTGAAAACCCTTATTTTTAAGGGTCAAAAGAATTTTTGCCCCGGAACCTGCTAGGGCTGGGGAACTGCTGGTTTTAAGGGTATATATGACTGGGAATGTTTGCGATGGGTAGAACAGGAAAGAACAAGGGAGAAAAGGGAACAATGAGAAATGATGGATTGAAGAGAGAAGAATAAAACACGGATAGACGATTGCCGTTGTGAGTAGATAGATTCTCTTTACCCTCAGATTTTCAGGCCCCATTTAGCTCATCCTGGCAGCTTTAATTGAACCCTGAATGGAAGTCTTAAAGGATAGAACTTTGAAAGCTCCTGTTAGCCTTCCATGCTGGGATTTTTTTTTTGTTTTGTTTTGTTTTTGTTTTTTTTTTTGTTTTTCGAGACAGGGTTTCTCTGTAGCTTTGGAGCCTGTCCTGGAACTAGCTCTTGTAGACCAGGCTGGCCTCGAACTCCCAGAGATCCGCCTGCCTCTGCCTCCCGAGTGCTGGGATTAAAGGCATGCCCCACCACCGCCCCCATGCTGGGATTTTTGTCTGGCTTGAATTCACAAAGGTCTTGTGTATGCTGCTACGTGCGAGTATCTTCTTGTGTCCAGAAAACAGTTTCATCACAGCTATCTACTTCTAGATCTCACAGTTTTCCTTACCTCTCTTCTGGGAAGATTCCCAAGCCTCGAGGAGAGGGGCACAACATAGATGTCCTATCTAGAGATGAGCACTCGGTAGCCTCTTAATCCCTGCATGTGAACCATGTGATCTCTTTCACAGATTTTTTTTCAAGATTTATTTATTTACTATGTATACAGTGTCCTGCCTGCATGTATGCCTACACGCCAAAAGAGGGCACCAGATCTCATTACAGATGGCTGTGAGAGACCATATGATTGCTGGGAATTGAACTCGGGATCTCTGGAAGAGCAGTCCATGCTCCTAACCTCTGAGTCATCTCTCCAGCCCTGAAAGAATTTTTTAAAAAGATGTTAAAATTCCTATGGAAGTACAAAAGACCTGAGGTAACCAAAGCAATCCTTAGCATAAGAATCATACTGGAAGTATCACCCTACCTGATTTCAAGTTATACTACAGAGTCATGGTAATAAAAACAGCATAGTATTGGCACAAAAAAGATATGTAAATGAATAGAAAAGAATGGAAAACTAAGATATTAATCCACACAAACACAGTCACATTGTTTTTGACAAACATGAAAAAATTAGAAAAGATAAACTCTAAGCAAATATTGGTGGGGAAATGATATCTACATGGAGAATAATGAAACTGGGTCCTTATCTCTTACCCTGCACAAACAAACTCAAAGTATAGCAAAACCCTAACATAGGACAAAGAATTCTGAAACTCCTCAAGGAAAAAGTAAGGAAAACACTGAAAGATAAGGGCTTTCTGGATATGCTTGAATTGCTTAAAACAGAAGGTCAACCAATGACAAATGGAACCTCAAATTAAAAGGTTTTTGTCCATCAAATGAACCAGCTATTAAAGTGAAGTGACAGTCTCTACAGTGGGGAAAATCTTTGCCAGCTGTAAATTTGACAGAGGACTAATACTTAGCACATATATAAAAAACTCAAAAATCTAAATGACAAGGAAACCAGCAATTCAACCAAAAACATGGGGAAAAGAACTGCACATAGTTTTCAAAAGAACTGCTCTAATGAATCTCTGAAGTCACCACGGGCTACTGCTAAAAGACAAAAGTAAGCAGAAGCACTAATCTGTGGACATAAACAGTTGTTTAGAAAGTAGCTTCACAGGCAAATCTGGACAATTCAGCAAAAGTCAGCACAAGGGGTAACCAGTTACTTTTTTGTTGAATATGATGCCTGTTTCACAGAAGGGAAAGCATGGGCAAAATAATGTTGTACTCTTATTCTTTTCTTTCTTTCATTTTTCTTTCTTTCTCTTTCTTCCTTTCTTTCTTTCTTCCTCCTTTTTGGAGACAGGTTCTCAATAATAACATGAACCCAAGACTCAACTATAATTTGGAATCCTCATGCCTCTTCTTCCTAAGTTGTTGGGATTACCCACTTGTGACCCCCTCTTTGAGCTGGATTCTTTATTGATAGGTTTTTATTATGTACAGATATTTGTTCAGTCCATTGTGAGAGACACTGAACCAAGCATGCCAAAATTAGTGACAAGTGTTTCATACTGGTTCTGCAAATCTCTCCAGTAAACAAGACCCATTAGAAAGAGAGGAGAGATGGTTTAGTGGTTAAAGGCACTTGGTCATCTTGCAGAAGACTGACGATTTGTTCCCAGCATCCACATGGTAGCTTATAATCATCAATAATACCAATTCCAAGGGATCAGATGCCCTCATCTAACCCCCACAGGCACCCGACATGCACATGGTGCACATGCATGCATGCAACCAAACACTGATACACATAAAATAAATGTAGAGAAAAGTCCAGAGGAAGCATAAAATAAAACAAATCGTGTGTGTGTGTGTGTGTGCGCGCGCACGCACGCGTGCGTTAAAAGGAAAGCATAAGTGTTATAACTATGGTATGAGGTGGGACCTTTAGTGAGTCCCATGGCAGATGAAAGGCAAATATACCATACAGATAGAACTTGAGTATGGAGTCTATTGGGAGGAGAGAGAGAGAGAGAGAGAGAGAGAGAGAGAGAGCTGCAAACTTCTTCAGAAGAGCAGCAGGAAGAGAGTGGGAGTGGGCAGGACTTGTCTCTTAAAGGGACTTTTGCATCTGCATACAGAGTCAGGGTACTGCTTGTCGTGTGCAGAGGGGTGACTGCACTGTGCCGGGTTCCCACGAGGCAGGGTCAAGGTATGACTCGATGCTAACATTCATCCCTTCTTTTTTATTAAAAAGGCAATGAGTTAGGTGTGGCAGGTTAAGGGAATGAAGGCATCAAATTGTTAAGATTGCTTCCTGCAGATATTGGGGGGGGGTCAACCATCTTTGGGGGAACCTGAGAAAACTAGGGTGCTGCAGTCGGGCAAATTGTAAACAAACCCAATTAACAAGACAGACATACAGAACACTCATAAACATGCATGTGGCCACACATTCACACATATCTTCCATACATATGGATCAGACAGGAAACATCCAGAGAATAGACTAGACTGTCTCAAGCCTTCCTAGAGCCAGGCAAGAAAGGGACTCACCATCCTGGGCTGGATGGCATGGTAGCAGCGGCGGTGGCAGAGACAGATAAAACAGAAGAGTGAGACATTTTGAACAGGAGAGCAAAATATAACGTTTCCAGATGGAGGGAGGATCCCGCCCCAGACAAGCTTAGCCGTGGTGGGAGGCAGGGAGAAGCTGCTGTGGTGACAGGCAGAAGAGAGAGTTTTAGCACGTTGGGAACAAGAGGCAGACAGGCAAGTGAAGAGAAAGGGGGGAAAAAGCAGAGGCCACCCTTCCAACTACTGGATCATTGGCATGATGTAGGATGCTGATAAGCAGCTATGTGGTTTAATTTATGGAGAAGGGTAGGGACTAAGGGAGGACCGGATATGATTGGCACAGGATGCCTTGGTGGTCTATCAAGCCCAAAGTCAGGGGCCAGGATTCCAAGCCCAAGACTGGGTCTTTTGAGGGAAACTGGAACGTGAGAAACCACAGCTGAGATGAATCCTCAATCATGGAAACTTGGAGAAAGGCGGAGGAGGGAAGGCGCCGACCGTTACTGCTGATTCTGCCCATGTTGGGTGTAGAATTCCAGCGATCCTCAGTTGGAAAAGCGACTGGAGGTCCTCAAACAGCCAGCAGGCAGGAGAGCCTGATGCGTTTCACCACACCAAATGTTGTAAATATGGCGCGACGTGGGACCTTTAGCAGGTCCCATGGCAGGTAAAACACAAATATTCAATACAGACAGAGCTTGGGCATGATTATAAAAATTATGTCTTCATATCAATTACCATGTGTATTGTAAATTTTGTTCTGTGGAAAACTAAACATTTTTAACTTTAAGCTTAGAAAAATTGAAATTTCTGTTTTAGCAAACTTGTGTGAGACCTTGACTATGAGGACTATAGATATTAAGAAAAGATGGCAAAAATTCGTAAACTTTCCCTAAATTCCTAAACGTCATTTAAAAAACATCAGGAATGTCAGGAATGAGCCGGGCGGTGGTGGCGCACGCCTTTAATCCCAGCACTCGGGAGGCAGAGGCAAGCGGATCTCTGGGAGTTCAAGGCCAGCCTGGTCTACAAGAGCTAGTTCCGGGACGGGCACCAAAGCTACAGAGAAACCCTGTCTCGAAAAACCAAAAAAAAAAAAAAAAAAGAAAGAAAAAAGAAAAAAACATCAGGAATGGAAATTCTAGTAATTAAAAAATAAAAGTAAAACCAGCTACAATGAGAAAACATCAAGTAAACTCTAGCAGCTGGGAATCAAATAAGCCCAAAGAATGCTTACCAGTCTGACAAGACTCCATTAGGAGCTGTCAGCCATAGCTGAGAAGTCGTTATGAGTCCGCTCCCGACAAGGCTCAGGGAGCATGATGGCAGAGGAGGCAGAAGTGATGTGAGATGCAGAGGATGGGGAAGAGTGCGGTGAACTGTTGTCCTCCGCGCTGGACGACACACAGGAACACACAGCACCAGTGTTACCTAAAAAAGACTCACTTAGGATCGAGCCAGTTAAAAATTCCACCATGGGTTCTGGAGAGACGGCTCAGTGGTTAAGAGCATACCGGCTGCTCTTTGGGAGGACCGGGGTTTGATTGAGAGCACCTACATGGGGACTCACAACTGTCTGTAACTCCAGTTCTAGGGGATGTGAAACTCTCATTTTCTGGTACTGCCTACACATGGTATACACACACAAACACACACACATACAAACATACCTACTATGTATAGGTATTTATAGTATAATATCCAGAAAATACACACATGCAGGCAAAATATCCATATATTTTTAAAATTAAACTAAAATAAGTAAATAAATAAAGATTTTAAAATTCCAACATGATGCAGAGAGGTTTGGAGGTAGATAGGGGAAGAAGGAAATGAGGTAATTATAATCCCCCCAAAACAAACAATTAAAAATAGCTTACAATCAGATGAAACGCAATTCTCTCTCATGGAATCGCTCTTACATACACAAGATTTTGAAGTGATTACGGGTTTGTGTAGCGATTGTCCTTTTATTGTCTTCTTCACCACCAGAGCACTAGACCATGACATCAGCAACACGCTTCTTTATGTTTCTAGTGCTGAACAATTGCTTGCTTACACCAAGTAAGAGCCCCTGAATGTGCCTATTGGACAGATAATGGCTGTATATACACAAAAGAATTAATAAAAAGAAGCGTAGCTGCTGTCTCCTGCACATCAGTGCACCCTGGAAACTACAAACTGCTGACTCTTGGAATAGATCTCTATTCCGAAGGCAATACGTTTTTCTGTTAGGGTTTTTCTTGCAAAAGACAAGCAGCCGATTATTTGCCATTTAATAAATGTTCAG
This sequence comes from Chionomys nivalis, assembly GCF_950005125.1. Classification (NCBI taxonomy): domain Eukaryota; kingdom Metazoa; phylum Chordata; class Mammalia; order Rodentia; family Cricetidae; genus Chionomys; species Chionomys nivalis. The sequence goes on along the minus strand of NC_080090.1, from coordinate 70,593,823 downwards.
TTTCTTTTTTAAAATGACATATGAAGGAATATTGAAATGGTCAACAGTGAAACAAAAAAGATTCAGAAAGCGAGATAAAATATAGGGAAGACACAATCCGAGAGCAGTATTCGTGTTACTGGAAAGGGATCAAGCTTTTGGGAATTTTATCGCAAACATGAAGACTTAACAATGATTTCAGAATAGAAAACATTTTAAGGAACAAAAAAGAAAGAAATTAGCCTGTTAGTAAACTCAAAAGGAAAAAAATATACCATGGCAGATAATATTGAGGGTACTTATAATACATTTAAGAGAAATTTAGTAGTCAGAAAAAAGAAGAGTATTTTTGCTTTTTAGAAAATGGCAAGAAATTCTTGAAGTAGATATCAGATGTCAGAAAGGCATTTTCTCAAATGACAGAAAATAAAAAGGTGAACAAAGAGTGTAACAAACACGGGGCTTGCAGTTCTTTATATTTCAGTTTGTTTTGTCCTGCCATTAGCAAATATGTTTTGTTAATTCTCTTATGGCAATCCTATTACATGTTCAGAGCTATTTCTGCAAGAGTCATCAGTATCTAGGCATCTTAAATCGGAGCTTAAACTGGTCCAGCTTCCAAGGAGTTCAGTGGACAGCGATTTTCACCCACGGGGCATTATCTAGGACACCAGGCACAGAGGTCCAAACTGTGAGTCTGCAAGTAAACTTGATAATGTTTTCTTTTAATTTGCCTTGGGGGAAAGAATTATGATTTCAGTGTTTATATGCTATTGTGTTCTTTTAAAGTATTTTCTACTAATATCCATTATATTATAAAGACAATTATGTACTATATGTCTTTCCCTCTTAAAGATCTTTACATTGTCATCTCTACTAATCAAAATTCAGATTAAACACACAACTGGGAGTCTGATATTTTATATATTTAATATAAATCCTCAGATAGAGAATTAATTCTGAACTTTAAATTCTTTAATTCTCCTTTGAGTGCAAAAACTGAATTGGAGAAATGATGTTACCTTTCCATTTGTGTTTGAGACTTTGGCTCTAGGCCCCTAGAAAGCAGCCTTTCACTCAATACTAAAGCGTTTTCCCTCAACCCGAAAGCTTTTGGTCCTCTAAATAAAACACTCAGTAGTGTGTGCCAAGGCTTTTTAGTACTAGTATAAATTTGGGGTTGTTGTTTCTTTTTTAAACTTTAAAGTGGCGATAAAAATATCTACTTCAGATGTCTAATACCTTGAAGAAATAGAACTGATGGTTCTTTAAACAAATATCGAGAACTTGATAAGATTTATTAAATTATGTGAAGTTTTCCTTTTGGTTGATTTCATTCTCCTTCCACTTTGCCTAGAATGAACAATGTCATTACTAATAAATTTTATTATTTGTGTCATGAAAATGAGTGTACTATGGCTTTCCCATTGCTTTAAAATAGTTATTTTATTAACTACAAAACAGTTTTTAACTAGAGTGTTCATTTAAAATATATAGATGCATAAATATACATATACCCATTTAATATGATACTTGAAATCACATTCATGTATAATTAACTGCAGATCGTCTAATTCATCATGCCAATTTTTACAAAAACTGGATTTTATGTTAAATTATTATCAAAGTATCTGATGAATCATTCACAGTACTCATAATAGAATTAAACAATATATACTTGGAATAAATAAGTTTACTACAAGCATGTATAAGTAAGGAAGATAGCTGCTCTGAATTTCTTGGATGACTATGACACCTCTGTCCAGAACAAGTAAGAGAATGTCCTTAGATTGTAAAAGCAAAGCTGATATCTTCTCCTTAAGCACCACAAGAATTCAGATTTAATTCGGAAAGTTCATATTTTTAAAGATTTCTTTTGCCATTAATACAGGCTGACAGATATAAAATTGCTATTTGCCATGTGTTCCCGGCATGCAAGTTGTATGTATAAAAGGTATCTTACTCCTTCCAGCTGCACAGCTTCATGTGCTGAAAAGGTAACACTATTTACAGAGTAGGGAAGAAGCTAAGAACATGTTACATCTGCTGTGCCGCACCTTGGGTCAACATTTCCATCAAGTCTCCAGCAGTTGTCATGTGCTGCGTCTAGATTCTGTGAGCAGTACACAGACTAGGGGTGCAGAGAAGAGGACATTAAAAATTATTGAGTTTTCACCACTTGCTCAGTTCAGTGTTTTTATTCCTTATAGTGACTTATATTCCACTCAAACTTATTGTAATTATATTTAAAGATAACTCTCATAATGATAACCATGAAGTTTAAAAGTTGATGCACCTCCAAACTAATAACCAGGATAACTAATGGAAGCATCAGAAATCCCAAGTGCCTTTACTTTCTAAGCAAAGTCCTATTTCATTAGTGAACAGAAATGCAGAAAAGAGTATAAATGGCAGGTATATGAGGCATTATAACACAAGCACAGACAAGAAAATCAATCACTCGACAGTTAGCAAAATCATAAGGAAGTCAAGTCATTAGAGAATGACTGTGTCACATCCTCCCAAATCAATATCCCCATTTCCTCTTTGCAATTTCACGCACATTTTGTTATGTTCTATTACTCAATTGAAGATTAATCTCCTTATTTTGTGTATTCTCAGATGACTTACAGCCAATATTCCTTATGAAATATGAATCAAGGTACTCTTACAAAGCACAAACTCAGTACTGAAATAGGAGCATATAAAATAGTTGAGGGATAAAGTGTGTGATATGTATATGTATTCATACATACATGAGTGCTCATGGAAGAGATAATTAGATATAAGTAGTACATATATGTGTTGACTCATAAAATTTAGATTCATTTGACCATATAAATTATTAAATTTAAATCTTTAGGGTTCATTTTTGATTATTCACTAGTGATCAAATTACTCAATACTCAATACTAAATATTATACACACATAATTTCTTAATCGTCATACACTTTTTGAAGCAGATACAATGACTACTTTCAGTTTTTGAATTTAAAACTAAAATAAATAGAATTTTAGTGATTTGCCTAAGAGCTGGACTTAAGTCCAAGTGCCCAAGCGCTACTCACTATGTATGCTGTCTTTCAAAGCGTTTAAATGTATCATCCACAGGAAGTCAAGTTCCCTTTTTGAGGGAAAAATATATACAAGTAAACATGAGGGTAATTTTAAGAAGTTCACAGATATGAGGCATAAAATCCCCTCTGTTATGATACCAACCTAAGCATACACTCTTAGCTAGCCCTATCTCTTTCCTTAAGTCTATGGTCATAAATAGTGGGGTGGAATGGTAAAAAGAGGAAAATATGACTTTGGGGACTAATCCCTTCCATCTTTACCATCTGAAAGAAGAGTTCTCTACAGACCCAGCTGATCTCATGCACTCAGACATAGTGTTGTCAGGCCTATCTCACATGAAACGAACCAATAACTCCTTCTCCTAAGAAGAGATACCAAGCGCTTTCTATAGGAGCCAGTATGACTTTGAGAAGTCATCTGTGGCAGGGGTTAAGTATCTCAATGAACACATTATTGTTGGTGAGAACATTAGCCTGGCTTAGTTGATCAGATTAGCTCACAGTCACCTTGGAACAGCAGAGCAGACACATAGGAGATATATGAACAAAGATGGAAAAGGGCAGAACAGGATGCCAAGCAGGATGCAGTGTGACCCCCTAGAAGACAGAGAGGGCATGAAACCACACTTCTGACAATAGTCAAGGGGAAATGGGAAGTTATGGATTGTATCCACCTAGAACTTTTACTAGTTTCAGCCATCTTACAAAAATAATAGTTCCTTGAGGGCTGGAGAGAGAAATCCATGGGTGAAGTGCTTGCTGAACAAGTATAAAGACATGAGTTTGGAACCCTAGCACACACTTTATCAAAAAGCTAGCTGTGGTAGGGGGTGTCTATAATGCCAGCAGTGGGGAGGGAGAGCAGAGACAGGCCAAACCCCAGGGCTCACTAAGCACCTGAAGCAATTCAGGGAGACAGTGTGTTGTCAGCTTGTACCTCCACACATGCACTTGCACAGGCGAGTGTACTCCCTCCGATGTGCATACACACACCATACACATGAAGATAAATAAATAAACAGATAAGCAGACAGAAGCAATTCTTTGGTTCTACAGCAGTTAGTTAATAAACTTGAAAGTTTTTATCAACTGAAAACTATAATAGGGGATATAGTTTAGTAAATAAAAGGTTTGCCTGGCCAGGCGGTGGTGACGCATGTCTTTAATCCCAGCACTCGGGAGGCAGAGGCAGGCGGATCTCTGTGAGTTCGAGGCCAGCCTGGTCTCCAAGAGCTAGTTCCAGGACAGGAACCAAAAGCTATAGAGAAACCCTGTCTCGAAAATATTCAAGAAGTCCTGTTCTCAACCCACACACCGGCTGTAGTAGCCCTAGCTTGCTACTACACTAATCACAACACTCGATGGAAATAGAGGCAGGTAATTCTCAGCTCCATGACAACTTCCAGGCCAACCAGGGATGCATAAGATCCTGTCTCAAAACAAACAAACAAACAGTATCATAACATTGTAATATTAAAAAGAAGCAAGGTCACAGATCTTTATACCTGGCGAAAATGAAAAACTCAGTAATTCTTTCAGATGGTGAATCTTAATGAAGACAACAGTTGGTGGGATTCATTTTTTCTGTCTTGCTACGTTTTTTAAACTTTTCATTTATTTGTGGCTTTCACATCAGGCATCTGATCCCACTCAACTTCCCGTCCCTTCATATCCACTCTCTGCCCTTGCAACCCTCTCCCACAAAATAAAATAAAATTTAAGAGAGAAGAAAAAAAGAGAAAAAAGAAAAGAAAAATCTCATTGCAGAAGCTGTAGTGTGACACAGTGAGTCACACAGAATACTCTTTAGTCCACACATCTTACTTGTGAGTGTTTATTGCAGTCACTGGGCTGGTTCAATGCTTCTGGTTTCTGATATAGTATCAATGCTGGGCCCTCACTGGGACTCCTCGTGAATATCCTGTTATTCTGTATCATGCAGATCCTGCAGGACTGTTCCCCTTCACATTCTCCAGCAGATCATAGATGGAAGGATGTTGGGGTGGGCCAACTCATGGCCCTGGTTCATTATTCATAAGATCATTTCAAACCCAATGCTGACTTTTTAATTATCAATACTTTTATTTTATACAGCAGGAACATAAAACACTTATTTTTCTAAAACTTTTTTATTCTTTTTTTGAGAATTTCATACATTATTATTGCATTTATATCATTTTAACCCTACTCTCTTTTCTCCAGTTTCTCCTTTGCCTCCTCATTTCTTTGCAGCATCATAACCTCTTCTCTAATTGTGATAGATAGGTAGATAGATAGATAGATAGATAGATAGATAGACAGACAGACAGACAGACAGACAGACAGACAGACAGATAGATAGATAGATAGATAGACAGACAGACAGCAGACAGGTAGGTAGATAAATAGATGATAGATAGATAGATAGATAGATAGATAGATAGATAGATAGATAGATAGATAGATAGAAGCATAGATATATAGATGCATAGATGTACAGAACCCACTATATAAATTTAGTAATCTATATATCAGGGGGCTTGTCTCTAAGGAAGGCTAATTTTTCATTGTTTTAGAAATCATTAATTGCTTGTAGCTCATCGTCTAGGGGTGGGGTCTTGTAAAATTTGGTATGCTAACTGGCGTTGTCATTGTGTAGGTCTTTAGAAAATATTTATTTGGGGGCTGGGTATGGTGGCACACACCTTTAATCTCAACACTCAGGGTAGAGGCAGGCAGATCTCTATGCATTCAAGGCTGCCAGTCTGGTCTACAAATCAAGTTCCAGGACAGTCAGGGCTGTTACACAGAGAAACCCTGTCTCAAAAAAACACACACAAAAAAAAGAAGAAAAGAAAATATTCATTTTCTCTATGCCAAGATCTACATTCTTTTGTAATATCAATGTAATTGCTTATATGATGCTAATGTGAAGTTTAATATATTAAATTATTTGTGATAACCAGTAAGTTCTAGAGAAGTGGTTAGGAGAATTATTATGAATATAGGTAAAACCTATCAATAATGAGTAATATCCTGTTCGTGCCATCTACCCCAGAGGCCATGAGCAGTAGAAACAAATGTTTCCATCTCTCAGTAATTTTTTTGTTTACTCCTTCTCCTGGAAGAACACAGTTTCAAATTTTGTTAATTTTTATACTCTAACTCAAAGGAAGGCAGCCTGGTTGGCTTATATGTTGGCATTAGTGTGAACCTTATTAAAATTGTTTTGTTTTTAAATGTAATTCAGAACCCAGGGAAATGTGAGACACAAACTATTTTAGGTATGCACTAATCCAACCAATGGATGAGGTATGACCTAATTAACTTTTCAATGAAGGAATTTGTTGAAATTGACTTATGTGCTTGCAATAAAACTTTTTTCTCTACTGGATTGACAACTAAGGTGTCAAAAAAAAAAAAAAAAAAACCCAGAAGTGAGCTACGATTCTGTCTCTTCAAAATTTGAAATACAATTACATTAAATGTTCTTAACTTTATACACACTTATTCAAAATTGAAGTTAGAAAGATTAATGATCTACTCTTGTAAGAGAAAAGGCTAATTAAGTTACAATTTTCTTAGAAATTAAGCAGCTAGAAATAATCAGCTGTGCTTCAAGTTCCTTGTTCTTTGGTTTTACTCTGAAGCAAAAAGTCCATGTTCCTTTAGAAATATAAAGTGCTTTTAGATAATTGAATAAATAAATAAATAAATCATTACATTTAGTTTTTAATCCAACGGTATTGATATATTTCCCTTTCATTTTTTCTTTTTCTGCTATTCTTTATATTTAATAAATATATTCTAATTCATATTCTAATTATATTTATAATTACAAAAATATTCTAGAATGGGTTGGTTTTCCTTTAATAGCTTATTTAAAAGCTTTTCTTGTTCAAATGGGAAAACCAAGTGGGGAAAGATTGTGATCTTTGTGATCTCAGGTGATTCTGTTAAGGATTGTAATAAAGGAAGCAGAATTCTAGGATCAGTCCAAATATTGTCACCACAAGTCAAGGCACTAAAATAACCAACTCTAAAATGGAAGCATAGATTGGCAAAAGCTAAGAAGTAATTAAAAATACAGACAGGATTATAATGGTATTTAAAACTGACTTAGAGGGTTGGGTGGTGGTAGCACACACCTTTAATTCCAGCACTTGAGAGGCAGGTGAATTTTTATGAGTTAAAGACTACCCTGGTCTACAGAGTGAGTTCCAGGAAAGCCAAGGCTACACAGAGAACTAAAAAATAAAACTGACTTTGAAAGGGGCGAAAAGAAAAGGTAAAGACACTGTTATATAGACCCCCTCCATAGAAGTTTCGGAGAAATTACAACTATATGAATCCTTCAGGGAATACACTAGCATGTATAATAGCCAAAATTTACAGATAATTGAAATATAAATAAGCAAATAAATTGATTTTACTGTGAACTAAGCATAAAGAAGTAAATAGCCATGATATCCCCATAGTGTTTTACCTTCTCAAAATTACAAAAGAGTGTTGGGGGAGAAAAATACATACTATAGGCTTAGTCACTATCTATTCTCATTTGTTTTGTGGGCAATCATTTCATCAAAACTCGGTCTTTAACACTGAAAGATGTTTCAATGTTAAGTATTGATTGGGTCACCTTTTTTCAAATGCTAAATCATACAGTGTGTTTTTTCAAATCAATGAGGGGAAAAACATAGTTATTTTAATAAATTGTGTGATGGATAACAGTAGGCTCTAAAGTCTAATTGCTTAGGTTAAAATCCTTTACTAATCATGCATGACGAATAATCAAAATTAGGCATCTTTCAGCTTTTACAGTAAAATGGGATTAATAATTGTCCTATCACATTTGGCTCTGAAAGCACTAAATGAGTTTGTCACATAAAGTAAATTCATGTCCTATAGTAAGTGCTCATAGAGTGGTGGTTTAAATAAAAATGTCCCCATATGCTCATATATTTGAGTGTTGAGTCATCAGGGAATGGGTGGCACTATTTGAGAAAGATTAGAACAATTAGGAGGTGTGTCCTTGTTGGAGTAGGTGTGGCTTTGTTGGACGTAGTGTGTCACTAGGAGTGGGTTTTGAGGTTTCAAACACCCATGCCAGGCCCAGGTTCTTTATTTCTCTGCCTACGGAGCAGGGTGCAGCTCTCAGCTACTGCTCCAACACCTACTTGCCTGTGTGCTGACATGCTCCCAACCACGATGGTAGTGGACCGAACATCTGAAAACGTAAGGAAGCCCTCAATTACGCGTTCCACTGTCTCTTCACAGCAATAGAACAAACACTAAGACAGTAAGCATGTCATTAATTAGAATTTTTCATTAGATGAAATATTGGTGTATAGTTTTAAGAAATATTTGAACAAATAGTAATAAAATAAGGAATTCATTAATCAGTAGTGTTCATGGAGTACCTATACCCAAAATGAAAACATAAACCTTTAAGTGACAAACCATAAATTATAAAAACATCATTAACAGTATATGCTAATTCGGTGTCCTCTTACAATGCAGACAGAAACATTCAAAACACTCTTTCCCACAGTGATAACCTTTAATCCACCTGGGTGACATCAGGGGTTTATAATACATGCACCTGTATTTAAGGATGTCTATGCTTGCACAGGTCTCCTAGAATTTATCTGTCTCATTGCTCTTTGTTCATCATACAGATTATACCCAATCCAACTCATAACATGGAAGAAGCCACAAGCCAAAGCATAGAGGAAGACTTTGAAGGACAGGCTACACACACAGGTAACTAAAGTGCAGAGAAAGCATAATTATTAAAGTAAGATTAGTTCTAGAAATATCTGCTGTTCTTATAGAGAATATGGTTGAATTTAAGTAATATCTTCATCTACTCGGGAAGAATAATCCAAAAACATTTGACTAAATAAATTAGCCTAAAGTGAAATGATCCAAGATTAGTTATTTGCTATTTCAGTATCGAAGAGTTAGAGAGAACACAAATTGTTGATCATTTCCTGCTACCCAGTTATCTAGGACTCTTCTATCTACAGTTTAAGTAAAGCCTTTTGTATTCTCCCACTCCTCCTTGTGTAGCTACTACAGACTTTCCTTATTACACTATATGCGTGTACATATATACATATATACATATGTGTGATCAAAAGTAAGTAATGCTTGATTTTAGCTTTTCGAATGTGAAAAAAAGAGTAAGAAGATAGCACGCATGCTTGAATCAAGTGAATTTCAACCTACCTCCAGAAAACCCAGAACATCATTTCATCAGGGGCTTTTCTTAACTTGTTCAATTATATGTGGCTATTTATATACCACTACCAAGACCTTAGTGTTAAGTACTATAATATACAATATGATATACAATGCGAGGGAGAAAGAATATACTCAAATGTAGAATATAATATTAAAAAGAAGCAAAACTAAGTTTTGTATATATACAAAGCATATATGTATATATACAAAATATGTATGTATAGCTCATTTAATATTGCATGTTTTGAAGAATTTATGATCTTCAAAGCATTATTTCTCAAGAACCAAATATTAATTCCAAGTAGGAAATTCATCTGTGTGGTTAAATAGCTGATTTTTGTCTGTGTTGTTCAAACAGGCAACTGAGCCTCACCCTAACAGGTTCTGATTCAGCAGATCTGAGCAGTGCCCATCATTAGAAAAATTAATTGCTGACACTGCACACATTTTTCTGTGCGATGTGGCAGACCCTCACACATATAAGGAAAGCCCTATACAGTTGGGTGATATCCCTGGCCCTCTACTTAAAACCCTTTGCAGGGAATGGGTCCTTCCTGTGATTCTTCAGCTCTGAGAAGGAATTGGCTGGTTATGTAATGATAGTTGTTGCTTTAGTTTCCTTAACCAAAGTCAGATGCGGTTTTCCACGTGTTGGGTTTAGGTGCCGTTGTTACTGTTGCTCCTCCAATAACTCCGGTTTCCCTTAACAGTGTAGCACCAAAGCTCACTTATTCCAAACGTGTCTTTTTTATGTAGTGAGTGCTGCTTTTCTGAAATTCTGGTTGCTTTTATATATTCCAATTTTTAAATATTCTTACCTGTAAACTTCTGTAAATAGTACTAATCACATAATTTACATTGTTATTATGGATGTTTTAGAGAAATTCTGTGCCATAGTCTTTGCCATTTAGTAAAGTTAATCTTGGATATTATTTTTATGAACAGGTCAGGAAATGCTTCTGAAACAGGAGATGACACATTTTCTCAAGGCAATACTTATGCAAATTTTAATTGTACAAACAGTTTGTTGTTGTTGTTGTTGTTGTTGTTGTTTTTTGGTTTTTCGAGACAGGGTTTCTCTGTGGTTTTGGAGCCTGTCCTGGAACTAGCTCTTGTAGACCAGGCTGGTCTCAAACTCACAGAGATCCGCCTGCCTTTGCCTCCCGAGTGCTGGGATTAAAGGCATGCGCCACCAACGCCTGGCTCAAACAGTGTTTTGATAATAAAGAGAAAAAATGCTTAAAATTTTTATTTTAGGACCCAAAGGAGTAATCAATGACTGGAGAAAGTTTAAATTAGAAAGTGAAGATAGTGATTCAATTCCACCCAGTAAGAAAGAGATCCTCAGGCAAATGTCTTCTCCTCAAAGCAGAGATGACAAAGACTCAAAAGAGAGAGTCGGCAGAAAGGTAAGAGAAGCAAAGAAGTATAATTATAAGTTATGTATTTCCTAGTCTAATTCACTCAAGAGAATCACTTCAGAATATTGTGAAATGCTTTTAATGAAGTACACAGTGAATACCGTGACAAGGTATTCTGTACTATAAAATACATGTGGGAATCAGAGAATAAATGATAAATATATGAGCTATTGTAGAGGAAGCTTCGCAGTATAAGAAAACAAAATATAGAGCTTTAAATTATATAAGCTGCTACATTTTTAAGGCAGCAAAGACACCGTTGTGGGCTTTCACTCTTGGGTGTTTCTAAGCACCCGAGTCTGAGTGCAGAGAAGTAAAGAGACTCTATCTCGATAGAGGATGGTTATAGTTAGGAAGAGTGAGGTTGCCCGGAAAGGAAAGGAAGGAGAGCAGTAGGAGCATCACTGTTTAAAAAACAGCATTGCAGGAGTCGAGTTTTGCATGTGTACACCTGTGTCATAGAGATAGACTCAAAGGACCTCTAAAATGTCAATGGAAATTATTTGAATATTAAATTGGTAGAACATCAGTATTTTTACTTCATTTTAAAAACTTTTGGCCATTTTTAAATCTCCATAAATAGCATATATTATATATATAACAAGATTAATGATAATAATAAGGAAGTCATAAAGAGATTTTCATTTGCGAGAGAAGTCACTCTAGCGCATCACCTAAGCAGTTTATACTGAGAGTATACTGAGTGAAGAGACCATGAACAGAAATATGCCTTGGCCCTTGGCTTCAGGCCATGGTAGGGATCTCCAGTCTGACACTGTGAGAGGCAGAAGGCAGAAATCAGTTCTCTCTCAGGGTCATTATGCAGTGTAGATGAGACACCCACCCACATTTTGAAACTGAGAAACTGTAAGAATGTTCTCATTTGTTTTAAACAGATCATGAAGGGAAAACAAATAAAAATGCTTTTAAAAATACTGTCAAATCTGAGATGTTATTATTAAAGGTTTTGTTCTGGTTAAGCTTCAGAAATGTCACTATATGTCTAAATATCTATGTCTCAACATATGAACAGAACAACTTCGAGTATGAATGCTCAAATATATCTTTAAATCAATATTCGTGAGGCTTGGTTGCCCGAACTAGCAGAACTATGATGGCAACTTAAGAATGATACAAAACATTTAATAATTTTAGGATTAAAAAATTAAATTGAGTCCATAAAAATGACAGAGAAAAACCATTAGGCTAGAAAAGCGGTCTGGCTGTGGTGGCATAGGTGTATAATACCAGTGCTTGGGAGGTTGAGCTAGGAAGACCTTGATTTTCTACCGTACCAAAAGAAAGAAAGGAGAGAAAGGAAGGAGGAGAGGGATAGGCTGTTGGGGAGAAAGAATTGGGGATATTAGGAAAACAAACGCACAAGGCAGAAGAAAGGAATAAAAAATGGATAGCAGCTGCGGTTCAAGGGTTGCATGATGAAGATGCTACAGGTAACAATCCCCTTGAGACCCCCCCAGCTTCCAGCTTCCAAGTTTCTGGGCCTCTCCACATCTTTCAGTGAACTGTATGACAATAGGCTGCGTCACTCCCTTGTGTCTATTTTTTCTTCTTGGTTGAGGGGAAGAGGTGATTAATTGTCTATCAACTATATTAATAATGGAGTCAACGTTATAAAGGGTATTAAGGTAATTGGATGTTCTAATCACAAGAAAATGTAGCTGTTTTGGAAGATGTATAGTTCTCTGACTTTTGACTAAGCCCAGTGGTTAAGAATAACCCAGAGGGCTTGTTAAAACACAGACAACTCAGCCTCACCCTGACAGGTTCTGATTCAGCAGATCTGAGTGGCACCCATAATCAGAAAAAAACAATTGCAGACATTGAACACATTAATTAGAAAACTGATACTAGTTGACCAAATATGTAATACAAGCCCTAACAGTACTTGTTGCTATGAAAATAAAAGCCGGATAGAGAAAGAGGAGGGTAGAGTAAGGGTTTCAAATGATCAACCAAGTAACAAAAGACAATGACCTTTGAGGTGATGCTTAAATAAGGTGTTTTAAGCAGAAAAGTGGTCTAAGCAGAGAGGACAACAAGTCAAAACTCCTAGACTTGAGAATAAGTTTGATGCATCCAAGCATGAAACATTTCCGATTGAACTACCTCCATTATTTCTTTCATGCACCCTCAGATGAGCATTCAAGAATATGAACTAATTCATCAAGATAAAGAAGATGAAAACTGCCTGCGCAAATACCGTAGACAGTGCATGCAGGATATGCATCAGAAGCTGAGTTTTGGGCCTAGATATGGGTTTGTGTATGAGCTGGAAACAGGGGAGCAGTTCCTGGAGACCATTGAAAAGGAGCAGAAGGTCACCACAATCGTGGTGACCATTTATGAAGACGGCGTGAAGGGCTGTGATGCACTCAACAGCAGCTTAGCCTGCCTTGCGGCAGAGTACCCAATGGTCAAGTTCTGTAAGATAAAAGCTTCTAATACTGGTGCTGGGGACCGCTTTTCCCCAGATGTTCTCCCCACCCTGCTTGTATACAAAGGTGGGGAACTCATTAGCAATTTTATTAGCGTTGCCGAACAGTTCGCTGAAGAATTTTTTGCTGGAGATGTGGAGTCTTTCCTAAATGAATATGGATTACTACCAGAAAGAGAGATGCATCACCTAGAGCAGACCAGCATGGAAGATGAAGATGCTGAATAAGCATTCTCTGTGTCAGGATCTCATATCTGTGCTTTACACAGTGAACACTGGTTTTTGGTAGTATCTATATTCCTTTAGCAAACACTAAATACGGCCATGGCTATCCAAATTTGGGGGAAAGATACTAAAATTATGTTAATAGCATCTAAAGTATTAGATATCCAAGTTGAGATGATATTTTGCTGCAAAAAAAATATAGTTCTTAAAAAATACTGAGCAAACAGAGGAGGTGGATAATGTCAATGTTATTTCACTTAAAAAATCCCTTTCAAGATACATGTTAGCTTTTTTACTCCTTACTTTTTTCCTTGGCATTTTTATTTGGGCTTTAGAAACTGAATACTACTTATGAACTGACTTGTATGATAAGAATAAAATCATAAAAAGAAACAAATATTCTGTGTAAAGTCTACTGTGAGTCAAGTATTATATTCTTAAGAACCTAAAAACTGGGGCTGGAGAGATGGCTCAGAGGTTAAGAGCATTGCCTGCTCTTCCAAAGGTCCTGAGTTCAATTCTCAGCAACCACATGGTGGCTCACAACCATCTGTAATAGGGTCTGGTGCCCTCTTCTGGCCTGCAGGCATACACACAGACAGAATATTGTAAACATAATAAATAAATATAAAAAATACTTAAAAAAAAACCTAAAAACTTCATAAAGCTTAACATACAAAAATGGTTTCATATTTGTCTCTAATAACCTCAAATCTGCATTGAAAAGTATTGCTTTCATTTGTAAAACAATGTAACAAGATGAGAGAAGTAAAATTTCAACTTTCACTTCTCTTGAAAACATATGGAAGTTTATCAAAAAAAAAAAAAAAGCCAGACACTTATGGCACATGCCTTTATGTCCGACAGAGGAGTCAAAAGCAGGCAAATCTCTGAGTTCAAGGCCAGCCTGGTCTACAGAGCGAGTTCCAGTATAGTCAGGGCTACACAGAGAAACCCTATCTCACCCCTCACCAACAAAAAAAAAAAAAAATAAGGTGGAAAAGAAAACATTTGAAAGTTTGTTCTCCCACAAAAAGACATGGAAGTACAAAGTGAAACACAACATTGAAAGTATAAATACTTTAGTTAGCTGAGGAGGAAGGTGAAAGGTATCTAAACCAGGGGGAAAAGGTAATGATGAGTGAAGATTGGAGTAACATGGCCGACAATGGAAGAAACGGGGCTTGGTCCGTGTCCAGAAACGAGTTCTTTGTGAGATGTGTGTTCAGAGCAGGTTGAACAGTCCTCCCTGGCAGCCCATGACGAAGCGCACAAATGCTCAAAGCTTTGGTCTCTGGTCTTTTAAGTAACTAACTGATAGCTTTTCTTTTCCCCCTTAACTTTCCCACTTCCACCCCTGACTCTAAACATTTCACCTTGTTCATTTCTCACGAGAAAACAGACCTTATCCAATGTGAACTGCCTCATCTTTTTACCACGAGAACTGAGAAGGCAACTACAAATAAATCGTGTCGACTGATGTCATGAAGAAGAGTCCACATGTGGTGTGGAAGGTCCTTCTGTCTATGTGTTGCTTTTATTGGTTAGTGAATAAAGAACTGGCTTGGCCAAAGCATGGGAGGAGGAAGGCAAGAGGGAGGGCGGGGGTCAGAGGGACGCCATGGAGCCGCTGCCGGAGATAGACGTGCTGAAACTTTACTGTTAGGTCATGAACTCGTGGTGATATACAGATTAATAGAAATGGGTTAAGTTAATATGTAACAGTTAGCTAATAAGAAGCTAGAGCTAATGGGCCAAGCAGTGGTTTAATTAGTATAGTTTCTGTGTGGTTATTTCGGTTCTGGGCAGTTGGGACTAACAAGCGGCTCCTCCAACACACATGGGCATCTCTATCAGCCGACACACACAGCTATGCAGTACCCCCACTCATTCCTACAGTCGCAAAGAGTCCACGTGGGTGTCTCCTGTCAGCAGAGGCAGCTGTCCAGTACCCCCACTCATTACCACAGTTGTAAAGAGTCCACATGGCCTCTCCAGTCAGCCGATGTACGGCTGTCCAGTACCCCCACTCCATGCATGACTGTCCAGTACCCCCACTCATTCCAACAGTCGCAGAAGTTCTATTCTGGGATTACTCCCTTCCCCTCTGCATTACCTGCTGCTTTTCTCTAAGTTTGGCTTTGATGTGTTTTTAAGCTACCCACTCTTCAAAGTGTGTGTGTCCACCTACAGCTTAATGTTTTAACCTACCACTCCTATCTCTCGCTGGTGTTCTTTAAAATCATGACTCCCAAAGGAAGTATCTAAAATTAGAAAGTCAAGTGCGGTGCCACACCTAGCCCTCAGGAGGCTGAGGCAGGGGCCTGGGTGTTCAAGGACAGTCTGGCTACAAAGCAAAACAAAAAAATATGAAAAAAAAACAGGGTCTTCATGTGAGGTATTTAAAAACCTAAAAACTCAATGGAACGGCTATAGATTGGCATTGATTCCATGGACTGGAAGAAAGTCTTAAAGAATGGTGGCGAGATGGTGAGGAAGGACAGTCAAATTGCTCAAAAGACAGTAGTTTAAGAACAAGATGTAAACTCTGTTCAGTTAGTAGCCACTCTTAGCGTCAGAAGAAGCAAGTTTGCAGGCCAGAGGCATGAAAGAAAGGCTAACCAGTGAAAGAAAACACCTACCTACAAGGGAACAAAAACAGTAAAATGACTACTTTTCCTATCCAGAGAAAGCTCTACTCCTGTAAGAAACAAACCACCGTGCTCTAATTTAAAATAAACAGATAGCAAGCTTAAGCAGGACTAAGCCCAGGGAATGTCTTTAACCCATCATTGCCAAAACAGAAGTAACTAGGTGGTACCGACAGAGAGACTGAGTGATGATAGCAACCACTCTCAAAATAAGACTAGGTGACTAATGGGTGCCAGGTGAGGCTTTGATCATATAACACTCATCAGGGAGTCACACAAAAGGCAGGATTTGACGAGAACGCTTGAAGTCTGCTGTTGCAGAAATGCTGCATTACCAACGCCTTTATGCAAACACTTCATCTGCTCTTCAATTCCGTAGGAGAAGAGATCATGTAAAAATAGATTCGTTTTTTTCCTTGAGAATTTCAACACTGTATTTTGATCATATTTGCTCCCACCTCCTCCTTAAGCCCTCCCAGATCCACCCCAGAGATCATTTTTGGCTCAGTAAAGAAAGTTTTAAGTTACAAGGTTTAAAATATTCTACCATGTCACTTAACTACTCAAATAATAACTGTATTAGACTCAAGAGAGAACTTGCTTTTTCTCTAAGGATAGACAAATTTATAAGGAATAGCAAATTTAAATTATAAATTGAAAAGCTTATTTATTCATTTGTTCATAAAACATTACTGATACTCTGTAATGTCCACTCTGGGTCCTTGAGAGCAAGAAATGTAAGGTAAGGAAAACAAGCATTTAAACAAGAAACAGTGGATAACTGTTTATAGTGTTGTATCTCCATGTCTCTGCTGTGATGGTGGTGACTCCATTGGGCAACATAGCAAACTTCTTGGTCTGAATCCTCTCGCTCATTTTGTGAGTTTGAACACACTAATTAATCTCTCTTAAGATCTGTCAAACACAGATCATGACAGTAGTTATTTATAGAGTTACTATAATATAAAAATGAGTAGATCATGTAAATTAATTAGGAGTGCCTAATGTACAAATATTACTAAAATGTTACTTATCGTTATTAATAAATAAACAGCAAGTAAAATAATTCATATACTACACAGATTTAAAAGTATAAAATTGTACACACATGCACACACATAGGCTAATTCATAAAGATGTTAGATGCAGTGAATCCATATCAAACACACCACTCACATTCTTGTACAAATGAACCTACTAAACAGCTTACATACAATATTTAAATCAAAAGAGAAGAGTCCTTTAGATTTCCAGGGTAGTGAAAGGCAGGTAAGTGACTCCAACAAAATGGCCCAACCGCTGTACACATTGGATTCTACAGATCATCTTCCACGCTTTGGGGCATACTGGATGCTGATGACCATTCTACCAACTGCTCATGAACTATACTCTCTCAGTCTTATCTTGGAGCCTTTCTTCCTGGATAGTTCCCTTATTGCCTCTTTGGATTCTATTATTCATCCTGATGTCTGCTCCTATGTCACAATTTCTGAAATTCACTCTTATTGGCATTTCTGTGGAGATTTGTTGTGCACACTAAAAGACAGTTAGCAGCACCCTTGACCTTTCCCAGTGAGCTGTTAGTGTATCCCTCCTCTAATTGCAAACAAAAAAAATTACAACTTTCTTTTTTCTTTTCTTTTCTTTTCTCTCTCTCTCTCTCTCTCTCTCTCTCTCTCTCTCTCTCTCTCTCTCTCTCTCTTGAGGCACGGTTTCTCTGTAGCTTTGGAGCCTGTCCTCCTGTACTGGAACTAGCTCTTGCAGACCAAGCTGGCCTCAAACTCACAGAGATCTGCCTGCCTCTGCCTCCCAAGTGCTGGGATTAAAGGCACATGTCACCACCACCCAGAAAGAAAAACTTTCTTTAGACATTGTCAAGTGTTCTCTAGAAGGAAGCAATAATGCCCATTTGAAAATAACTTACCATGATATAGAAAAGATATCTTCTGCCTCCAGCTTTCTTATATTCGTGGAAATTTAATTTACTATAATTTGTCACTAGAACCCCTGGGGTCATTTCCTAACTGGACTTCACAACTACCAATCTTCAAGTTGATATAGACGGCTGAACAAAAGGTTAAGCAGCTAAGCAAACCACAAGGTTAATGGGGTCTGCTGCTGAAAGTCTTCTTGGGACACCTATGATATAAAGAAGAATAATTAGGTTTGTGGGGTGCTTTAAATTAGATTCTGTATCTTGGGATACAAGTATTTTTTGATGACCCATAATGTCTGGAAGTGAAGTAGCTATGTCTAAATATTGTACCTTCCAATAGTGAAACAAGTAGTTAGTTCTTTTAGTAAGTGGAAACTCAGCAGCAGCATTTCTCTACGCGATTTTTAAGAGTGTTATTTTTAAGTAAAAGTTTCAAATCTGAAAAGAGAATTAGAGGCACATTTGGGGCTAGAGGAAGCATCAAAATAACTCAGTGAGTTTTTCCTCTCTTACCATGGAAGCTTTGTGGTGTCCAGAATCCACATTGAAAAGCCTAACACTGTGGCACACATATATAATCCTAGAACTGCAGAACACATAGCAGAACTGACAGGAGAAACCCTTCCTCAACAAGATGGAAGGAGAGAACCAACTACTGAATGGTGTGGGAAGTGCTTCTGTATATGTGCTGCTTTTATTGGTTAGTGAATAAAGAAGCTGCTTTTCGGCCAATGGCTTAACAGAATATAGCCTGGCTGGAAGAGATATAGAGAGAAAGATAGTAGGTGGAGTCAATGAGAAGCCATGTAGCACTGCCAGAGACAGATGCTGGGGACAGAACTTGGAACTTTACCTGGTAAGCCACAGTCACATGGCCATACACAGATTAATGGAGATGAGCTAGTTTAGGATGTAAGAGCTAGCCAATGAGAAGCTAGAGCTAATAGTCCAAGCAGTAATTTAATTAATACAGTTTCTGTGTGGTTATTTCCAGTCGGGGTGTCTGGGAACAAACAAGCAGCCTCCCCCAACAACTGAAAGTTGACCTCTGACCTCCACATGCATTCATATGCACACGCATGCTAAGTAAGTAAATAAAAATGAATAAAAAGTTTAAACACAATAATTTTTGCATAAAGATATACAGTTTTTATGAAAAAAAAAATGGTATGGTGTTTGTGCCTATAAGCCCAGAACTTGAGTAGCTGTTGTAGGAGATACTAAAATAATAACTGTAATAGTGTTGGGTAAGAAGAGGTAGGAAGATCATGGCTAGTCTGATATAAATAGTGTTTTAAACAACAAAACAAATGCAAAATTTGTTATTTTTATAGCATTGAACTTGAAAAACTGATATTATCAAATTTTAAATACATATAAAAACATTTCCATAGACATACAAATGCAATAATCATTTTAGTTTTCAAGTTTCCTGCTATTTCAACAGCTCTTGTGTCTTTAAAGAAAAAAAATATCTGAATTTAAGAATAGACAAATTTGTCACAAGCAATTGTTTCCCTGTTGTGAAAATAAAGCATTCTGTGAAAAGTAAAATATTAAATTCCTGTAACATAATCGTTAACTATTATATAAACTCATGATTCCTGTGGAAGTCACAATACCATTTGTGCTGTGAAACAGTGGTTGCTTTGGAAGCCCCAAAGTTAGCATAGCCAACTTTGTAGTATGTCACCATAGAAAGATGCTCCTGAACACACCATGTTGTAACTCCCCATAAACACATCAAAACTCATCCTGCATTAATGACCTTTTTGTCGCTGTGATAAAACACAGAGACCAAGGCAACTTACAGAAGAAAGAGCTTATTTGAGCTTTCAGTTCCAGTGGGAGAGGAGTCCATGATGGCAGAGCATAGGAGTGGCAGCCTGAGCTAGAAGCTGATTGCTTACATCTTCATCAGAAAGCCTAAAGTTGAGAGATTAAATTGGGAGTGGAGGAGACTTTGAAACCCAAGGCCTGTCCCCAGTGACATTCTTCAAAGTTCCATCAAGGCCACACCTGCTAAACCTACCTAAACAGTGCCATCTATTGGAGAGCAAGTGTTCAAATGTCCATAACTATGGAGCAGATCCTCAGACAAATCACCATGTTGAAAATGCACTGATTAAGCCGGGCGGTGGTGGCGCAGGCCTTTAGTCCCAGCACTCGGGAGGCAGAGGCAGGCGGACCTCTGGGAGTTCGAGGCCAGCCTGGTCTACAAGAGCTAGTTCTGGGAGAGGCACCAAAGCTACAGAGAAATCCTGTCTTGAAAAAACCAAAAAAAAAAAAAAAAAAAAAAGAAAGAAAAAGAAAGAAAGAAAATGCACTGATTACATCTAATGTGATAAAGCCCACAGCTTAGGAGCACAATATAGTGAGATTAAATGGCTGAATAAAATTCAGCTTACATTCAAGACAGTATGCTGCTTCGCTGTGCTAGCCAAGGCTGAAAAAATTCAAAACTAAAAATTCAAAGCCAGGCTTCTAGTGAATTTATATCACCTCTGCACCATTATAAGCCAAAATACAAAACAAAACAAATGTCAAACTATTAGGAAGTAGCTACACAGCTTCACATGCATCATGGTATTTAAAGACTTGCAAGAACATATGGAGTAGAATGCTGTTTATAATATACTCTGCTCAGGAATGAGGACATGGAAGAGTTAGATTTTACTATCTTTCTTACATTCATATAGCTAACAAGATATAAAGCCTAATCTTAGCCTTGAGTCTATTAGTCTTAGCTCCCATGCTTTTTCCATTAGACATTATTATTTACCTGAAAGTTACCAACATGTTACAAA
The DNA here is from genome assembly GCF_950005125.1 of Chionomys nivalis. Taxonomy (NCBI): domain Eukaryota; kingdom Metazoa; phylum Chordata; class Mammalia; order Rodentia; family Cricetidae; genus Chionomys; species Chionomys nivalis. The sequence goes on along the minus strand of NC_080090.1, from coordinate 70,573,046 downwards.
CCAAATTCATGTTTCTATAAGATATGTCTTGATATTGTTCAGGTCTGTGCATCAGTTCTGAAGAAAAATAGAAGGAAGAGGAGGAGTCTGGTTAGGAGAAAACAAAGTTACCTGGAATCAGGGAATGCTTTGGCCCAAAACTCTAGTACCTACTGTAGTGAGTACCGTTCTGAAAGAGAAAACAGTGAAGAAAATGGTGACCTAGGGTCAGCTACCTGTTTTCATTATTCTAGCCAGCTTTTATGAATCCTTGAGACTTGTGGCTGTATAAACTATAAAATCCTGTTTGCCTTTCAGGCTTTGTTTGGGCTTTTTGTTTGTTAGTCTGTTCTGCCATACTATGAAAGAAAATGCTCCAAAAGTGAGTTTCATAAAAATCAGGAATGTTTAATCAGGCTATATTATTTCTCACAGTACTCATTCTTTAGTCTCAATTCTTGAATTCATAGAAGCTTACATTTAAGCAAGTTTATTGAAAAATAATAATTAATTGAAAGGTTGTTTATTTACCATTGACAACACATAATTAGCTCTCCTACAGGGTTCCTGCTGTAGCAAACTAGATTCATGTTTAGTAGTTAATGATAATCACAAGTGAAATTAAATATGCTGAGTAACTTGAATAACAAAGACTTATAAAAGAAACTGTACGAGTCCTCATAGAAGTTACAAAGAATAAGCTATGGCTCTATATTATATTTCACTTTTATCAAACAACAATTGCAGGTTTTGGAGAGATGCTTCACCAATTAAGAACCCTTGTTGCTATGGCAAAGGCCTTGCGTTTGGTTTCCAGCACCCACTTAGTGACTCACAACCATCCTTAATTCTAATTCCATTAATGATACCCTTTTCAGGTCTCTGCAGGCACACACAGTGCACACACATGCATGCTGTCAAACAAGCACATAAAATAAAAATTTTAAATCTCTTTTAAAAATTATACTTGTGCATGTTGGGCTGAAGATAGTCAGCCAATAAAGGCTCAACTTTTCTACAGGACATGACTTCAGTTCCTTGGATACACATGTCAAACACTCCCACTCTAGCTTCCCTTAAAAGGGACTGGAAAGGCACAGCGCAGCAGGTAAGTGAGTAGGCTGCTCTTGCATAGGATCTGAGTTCAGTTCCCAGCACCCATACCTGTAACTTCAGCTTCAAGGGATCCATACCCACTGACACCTGGTCTCCTTGGACACCTGCACTCGCATACAGACATATGTTTTGCAGATATCAAGTTTATTAATACAATCTTCTTCAATTTCTTTCTTTCTTCAAGCATTTCAAGAGAAAGGAGCTTTGTAAAGTTTTAAGTTGTGGTTGTTGTTGTTGGGGGTGGTGCTGGCACAAAATCAGGGAAACTTTTAAACTCTCTTTGGCTCTTGCTGAAGGAAAAGCAGTGTGTACTGTCGTCTATTTGAAACCAGAGTTATTTACATTATGATCACTTCCACAGTGAAAGCTTTAAGCAGGAATAATTCTAAACATAGTAACAGTGACAAAACATAAATGACTTAAATTTACTACATTAAAGGCCCATAATGTCTAATTGGATTTCACAAAAATTCCAGGTGCTTTTATTCAAAAGAAATTAGCTTAATGCTTAAGGTAGAACATAAAATAATGCAAAGTGTATATAAAGCAAATAACAGCTTTTAAAAGCAATTATCACTATGCTAAGATAAACAACCTTAAAGAGGAAAAGTATTATTAAATATAGAAAAGACCATTATAATGATTGTTATTAGAAATAATGATAAAATGGCACATGAAACCTAGGACTACAATAATTTTATACATGCATATACTTAATGAAATGTCATAGAATTTACACAGTAAACATTAACTGAACTTTATTTATTGACTGTTGATGCACTGAAGCCAGCTGGCTCTCCAATTATGCAACCGTGCCTTCCCTCAAACTACACATCATAACAAGTTCTTCCTTCCTTATATTGATTGTTGCTAGGTATTTTACCACAGTAATGGGGAAAGCAGCTAACATAAATTTAGTGCTGTTAAGTGGAGCTACTGCTGTGATAAACCCAACTGCATGTCACTTGGGCCTTTGCAACTGGTTTGTTAAATGTGAAAGAGTTTGGAACTTTGGGTTATAAAAGTCCTTGAATGCTGCAAGAAGGCATTCCATTTTGCTTGCTGTGATAAATACCATGATGAAAAGCAACTTGGAAGAAAGGGGGTTATTTGACTTACACTTCCAAATCAAAATCCGTCACTCAGAGATATCATGGTAGGAACTCTAACAGAAACTGAAGCAGAAACCAAAGGGGTAGTTTACTGACTTGCTCCCTCTGGCTCTCACACATGCAAGTTTCTTATGCAACTCATACCCATTTGCCTGAGTGATGTGGGATGCCATCTGTACGCTGTGAAAATGTCTTATTACCATTGGTTAATAAAGAAGCAGATTTGGTCAATAGCAAGGCAGAATATAGCTAGGTGGGAAATTCAAGCAGCAACAGGGGAAAGAAGACAGAGTCAGGGAAACACCAGCAGCTGCCAGAGAAGCAAGACATAAGGTAACACAATGGCCATGGGGCAATACATAGATTAATAGAAATGGGTTAATTTAAGGTGTAAGAGCTAGTTAGTAATAAGCCTGAGCCATCGGCCAAACAATTTGTAATTAATATTAAGCCTCTGGGTGGATATTTGGGAACTGGTTGGCAGAAGAGAAACTTCCAGTTACACCTACGCACCAGTGCCACAGTAGAATGGGCCCTCCCAAATCAGTCAACAATCAGGACAATTCAGGCCAATCTGATGCTTAATGCTTTCTCTTCCCAGGTGATTCTAGGCTTTATCAACTAGACAATAGAAACCATCTAGTGCACAAAGCTTAGTGAACTACTCTGTTAGAACTTTTGGAATTCCAGAAACTGGAATAAATGTGGGCTCCGTGTCTGGCTTCTAAGAGGAACAAGACTCTCTTGGGAACCAGGGTAAAGGTCATCTGGGTTACATTCTGGCAAAGAATCTAGCTGAATTCTGCCTGTGTCCTGAGAACTGAAGTGAGGCTGAACGTGATAGAGTAATGTGTTTAGTGGATGAAATTTCAAGGCAGGAAGCATCCAGGATGTGGCATGGTTATTGATTACCACTCTTATCCAGGTGGAAAAGATCACTGAGTGTTGCAGAATGGGGAAAAGAATGCAGTTTGTCTAAGAAGAGGCCACAGGCAAATTTAAAGTTATGACTAAAAAGAAGCTGCAGTTTTTAAAGAGAAGCCTCCTGCTCTACAGGTGCATAGGAAAAGTGCTGGAGAGCAGGACCCCATCCATCAAAGGCTCCATTTTGTGAAATGCAAAGTCATTTGAAAGAAGAGAGACTAACCGCAGAACACCAAAGGGGTTCCTTACTCTTAGGAAAAGATTTTCTAGGCAAGTGTTTCCCCAGGGTCAGCACACAAGAACAGCTACAGCTATGGTCCAAGTGGGCCATTGTCTATTTTGAGCTGGTAGCAGAATTTCATAGTATTGTCTACATGGTACTGGTTTTGTAAGCATGAAAAATGTTGCATGTACTCTGGCTCTATGGTTCCAGGAAGTCTATGAGGTCAAGCAACACATGAGAGGTTTAGAGATAGCATAAGAGAGCCTTAGAGTAAAGGTAAAACACAAATTGGAAAGAAGGGCCCAGGATGTTTGAGAGGTCAGACCAATGGACATCCACCACAGAAAGCTGCATACATGGAATGGAGAGCCAGACCAAGAAAGACTCATGCTGGAGGTGGGGAAGCAAGGGCTACCTGGGGCCTTTGGAGCTAAGATTCTTTTATCAGTAGTCCAAAATGCCAGACATGGAGCTAGAAGGTTTACTGTTTCTTCTGGATTTCTGTCTTGCTTTGGCTCAATCTTTTTGCTCCCATTCTCCCATTTTATATTGGAAATAAGTAGTTTTCCCTTTGATTCTATAGGAGTTCACAGTTAAGAGATTGATTTCGTCCTTGGAAGAGACTTTAGGCATTTAAATAGTTTGGGGAATGCCATTCATTAAAAAAACTTGGAGGGGGCTGGAGAGATAGCTCAGTGGTTAAGAGCATTGCCTGCTCTTCCAAAGGTCCTGAGTTCAATTCCCAGCAACCACATGGTGGCTCACAACCTTGTCTGGCCTTCAGGTACACCCACAGACTGAATATTGTATACATAATAAATAAATAAATAAACAAAAAACTTGGAAAGTTGGGATGAATGCATTTCAAATCACAAAATGGCCATGCACCAATGGGAGCTATGGGTGAAATGTTATAGATTGAATGTGAAATGTCTGTCACATGCTCATGTTTGAACACTTGCTCAGGTTGAGGGCACCATGGGAGAAAGCCATAGAACCCTTAGGATGTGGATCTATAACTGGGCTTGTGACTTTATAGCTTGACCTGTGTCCTGGTCACTCTGCTTTGTAACTGAAGGTACAATGAGCCAGCTGGTCTCCTACTTCTGCTGTGTCTTTCCTGCCATGATAGACTGTACTTCCTCAAACTGTAAGCCAGAATAAATCCTTCCTTCTGGAAATTACATTTTGTCAGTTAGTTTGTCACAGCAATGAAGAAAGTAAGTTGGATAGTATATAAAACAAGAATCTAATAAATATGCAAAATACTCCTTATTTCTTATAAAAAATAATTTATATAAGAGAAAACGATAATTCATCATCAGAGATTTTAGTACATGTTTTCAATATTTACTAGAAAAAATATCAAAAATCAGGCTCAGAACACAACCTACTTATGCACATCATGTGTCCCACACAAATGATAATTATATAGCAAGGTTCATCAAAGATTGTTGTCTATATATAACCCTGCAACAAACAGTTCATGAAGTAAGCAGTTTCTTCCCACAATATACAAGGAAAATTCTCAAAGGTAAATTAGGAAACTGTAGGAACAAATTTTAGAACTATAATACAATAAGTACCAACAATTTTACTTTAATATCCAATCCACAGATGTAGCGATGAGCGGCGGGCCGCTTCCCGCCACCCAGCTCCTGCACGACTAGCTTTACCCGAAATAATTACACGGAAAGTGTATTCTTTTAAACACTGCCTGGCCCATTAGTTCCAGCCTCTTATTGGCTAGCTCTTACATATTGATCTAACCCATTTCTAATATTCTGTGTAGCACCACGAGCTGGCTTACCAGGAAAGATCTTAACCTGCGTCTGTCTGGAGTGGGAGAATCATGGCGACTGCCTGACTCGGCTTTCTTTCTCCCAGAATTCTGTTCTGTCTACTCTGCCTACCTAATTTTCTGTCCTATCAGAGGTCAAGCAGTTTCTTTATTAACCAATAAACATATGACCCTCCTACATCACACAGGCTCCCTTAAATAATGGCTTTTTATAGGAATACCAAACTTTTAAAACTAAAATATAATGAGATTCTTTGTAACAAAACATCAGATATGAAAAACTGTACTAATAGAAACATAAATTAAAAGGCATAGGGAAATAGATCGGTGATAGAGCCCATAAACACAACAAACAAGTTATAAAATCAAAGGACAATAAATTATATGAGTATCTAACCCAGAAGTTAAGAAATATGGTAAAGCTTAAGGTAGAATAATGAGAAAGCAAGTAAGACTGGAAATCAATGGAATATAAATTCTCTTTATAAAGTTTCCATTTACAATAGATGGTTATCAACACAGAGATTCACAACTGGCCAAGATGAAGAGAATAAATACTGCAGAATGCTCAGCCCTAAATAGAATGTATATATTGCATCACCTCCACTAAAGACTCAGGGATGCTTGCAAAAGAGGGAGCAGGAAGAGTGTAACATAAAACGGTGTCTTTAGGACACAGCAGGGCAGGTGCATATATGAACTCAGTGGTTGCAATAACATCCCCAAAACCTATGCAAGCCCAAGACAGAAAATCCCAGCATGGTGGTGGGAATTAGACACACAGTACCATCCCTAGCTGGGGCTAATGGCAATTGTTAGCTGCTAGGAGAGGGAGAAGCAGCTTTCTTTAAGAGCACAGCCTCTGGTAATTTATCATGTGAGAGTGAGTGGAAGGCCACACATACTAGAATATTGGGGCAGCTCAAATTGGACTTGATAGGTTTTTAGAAAAAACAAACCAAAAACCCCCACAAAGTTTGGTGAGTAGAGAAGGGATACGGATTTGGTAAGAGTTGGGACAGTGGGGGGTGAATATGAAACACATTATACAAACTCTCAGAGAACTAACAAATTATTTTAAAGCTGGTCCTTTAAAAAGACCGACAGGATATTAGAATAGCATGTGGAAGAAGCATAAGCAGACAATAGAAATCTTTGAAAATGTATGTACAGTGCTAAGAAATAAAGCATAGGGATGGGCCAGAGAAATGGTTCAATGGTTAAAAAGCACTGGCTCTTCTTCCAGATCATATGGCAGTTCACAAATGTCTGTAACTCCAGTCCCAGGGCCCTCTTCTGGCCTCCACAGGTACTGCACTCATGTGATGCACAGACACACATGCACCCTAAACATAGAAAAAAATCAAATTTTTAAAAGAATTTATTTTTTAATATTTATTTATTTATTATGTATACAATATTCTATCTGTGTGTATGCCTGCAGGCCAGAAGAGGGCACCAGGCCCCATTACAGATGAGCCACCATGTGGTTGCTGGAAATTGAACTAAGGACCTTTGGAAGAGCAGGCAATGCTCTTAACCTGTGAGCCATCTCCCAAGCCCCCCAAATAATCAATTTTTAAAATAATTGTGTACAAATTCCTGAAAATATAACTAATAATAATATTCTTCTTCATCCTCCTTCTCTTATTTTTCCTTTTTTTCTCCCCTGCTTTCTCCTGCTCTTTCTTCTTGGCATTTTTGAGACTGAGTCTCTAAATGTGTGACCCAGGATAGCTTAAGGCTTAAGTAGTTCAGACTGGCCAGAAATTTGCTTTATAGTTCAGGCTGGTCTATAAATTCCCAATCTTCCTGCTTCCTCCTCCTAAATGCTGAGATTACAGGTATTTGTCATAATTGTGAAAAATTAATAAAATCTTAATACCCAAACCAGATAGACAGTGAGAGAATGAAAAATTAAAGAGTATTATTCTCATCCTTTAATACTTATCAGTATAGATACAAAACTGAATAAAATATCATCAACTCTAACAGTGTATGTAAAAGATAAAATATGAACAAGTTGTGTTTATCCCTGGAATGTGCTTAGCTATATGAGGGTCATAGCTATTGTTGATGTTCCTCCCATGGCCTGATGACATTTTTTCTGTCTCTGAACTGTACCAAAGCTTGTTGTATTGCAGGGCTGCTCACTTCAGTCATGTTAACCAGATCTTTTTTACCATTAATCCCAGAATGCGGCCCACTCAAAAAACAAACAAACAGAACAAAACAAAAAACCCTGAAGCTAAATTTACCATAATTCCAAGCATTCACTCATTAGTCAAAATCTAAAATCAGCATTCACTAACTTCTGCTCACTGCCCAGGGATTCTCCATCATAATCCTCTTCTGTACCATCATTCTTGCAATCTGTGCTTTCTTGCTCTTTAAAATCAATATACTTCCCTTTCTTTTCTTTTTTCTTTTCTTTTCTTTTTTTTCCTGGTTTTTCGAGACAGGGCTTCCCTGTAGCTTTGAGGCCTGTCCTGGAACTAGCTCTTTTTTGGGGGGGGGGGATTTTTTGAGACAGGGTTTCTCCGTGGCTTTTGGTTCCTGTCCTAGAACTAGCTCTTGTAGACCAGGCTGGCCTCGAACTCACAGAGATCCGCCTGCCTCTGCCTCCCGAGTGCTGGGATTAAAGGTGTGCGCCACCACCACCCAGCCTTACTTCCTTTTATTTCTTGTTTTTTAAACATATTTATTTATTATGTATACAATATTCTGTCTGTGTATATGCCTCCAGGCCAGAAGAGGGCACCAGACCTCATTACAGATGGTTGTGAGCCACCATGTGGTTGCTGGGAATTGAACTCAGGACCTTTGGAAGAGCAGGCAATGCTCTTAACTTCTGAGCCATCTCTCCAGCCCCTTCCTTTTATTTCTAACTAACTTTTTCTTTAAACACTTCCTTCTCATATTTGGCATAATGGATACCCATTCTTCAGGGTATCCTTTTCTTTATCATGTTGAAGTGTTATCTATTATTTAATGATCATCATTTGGTACTTCCCCTTACCTCACACTCATCATCACATCTTTATCTTTTAGGCATAAATAACTAGTGTGTGGCACTCTTGTCTTATCCTTGTAACTCGACTATCAGCTCACTAATCATTTCCCTCACATACGAGAAACTGGACACTTGTTTTTAGAATCTTCCTTTATACTTCAAGTCCTATTACTATGTTGGGTGTCATCATTCCAAAAGACAGCCATCACCTGCAAATGGCATGCTGTTCCTTGACCTCATGGAAATGACCTATTTCGCCTCAGCCATTGACTTCCTTTGCTATCAACGTGTAGGGTGTTTCTTCCCCAACACATTGTTGTAATTATATATTTACATGTGGGGTACTAAAAAATACAGTTCTTGTATTTCTTCTAGACCTCCACATTTCTCTCTTCATAGTACATTTCCAATTTCTGCTATCTTTTTCCCTCTTCACTTTTCTTATTCAGCTTTGTTTGAGTTAAGATCATCACTGCCCTGAATTTCCAAGCACTTGTCTGTTTTTAACTTATTTATTAAACAAGGCTCCTAAATACTTCTATTATTGTCATTGTTTTAGATACCATGAATTTACAATATAACAACTAACATCTTGAACAATACTAATCACATTTCTGCATTTGAATCTGAGGAAACACACAACTTCATTCATTTCTAATCAGTAGCCTCAATGGTAAATACGCCATCTGGCAATCCCACTGTTTATTTGGTTAGCTTGATGGCCCATTCTTTGTAACAAGTTTTGCAACTGTCCTTTTTCTCACATTTTTTCATTCTCAGATGACTCTGTTAAACTTCATAGAAGGTATCAGGTATCACCAAGCCTAACACACCATAAATGTCAGCACCAACTTTCTCCTTACTCTGAATAAACTGTTGGGTTAGAAGCATTCCTTCTCTAAAAGGCAGTGTTTACTCCTTTAAAGTTGACCTTCCTCACTTTCAGAGGAAGCTTAAATCCATATTTTCTGTTTTATAGAGTTGTCTTGTCTTGATTCGATATTCTCAATCATTCCTTTTCATCAGTGTCTCTTTTCTTAGTATATAATACCCAGTTACCCAAACATTAACCAGTATGTTAATGTTTTTAAACTGTCAGAGATAGATAGACTAAGATGAAAAACACTTTGTAAATTGAAAAGCACTATTTAATGAGTGCTGATGCTGTTAGTTTGCCTCAAAGCCAAAGGAATTAACTGCCTTATCAAGATTTTGTTCCTGTCAGATGTGGCAGTACAACTCAATTTTCTAGTTATTAGCTACTTATACTTATTTATTATTAGCTATTTAACAGTAGCATAGTTTCAATAATACTAACTTGAAAGCACAGAAAAAATTATTTTAAAATCCATGTTATTTCTACCTAGACAGATACAGTATCCTAGGATCTCAGCTAAATGATGAATGTTTTTTTCTTTTTCTTGTCTTTTCTTTCTTTTTTTTGTTTCATTTTGTTTTGTTTATTGAGACAGGGTTTCTCTGTGTAACAGCCCTGGCTGTACTAGAACTTGCTCTTGTTGACCAGGCTGACCTCAAACTCACAGACATTCTCCTGAGTGCTAGGATTAAAGGCATGTGCTACCATCGCCCTCAGCTAATTGATATTCTATATTCTAATCATAGGATTAGGCATCTGGTATACCTACAACCAGACTGGATTTGACTAAAATAGAATCTGAGACCTGATTGAACTACTTTCATTTTGACCAGTAAGTTCCTTTCCCAATTCCATAACAAAACACCTTAACAAAGTGAACAAGTTAGATAAGGGTTCATTTCTAAAATGTCATGTCTTAATTAAGAATTTTTAAGCAGAGCTCTTTGGGGATCACCATTTCAGAAGTTCCATAATACAATAGAAAAATCTAGCTTCACCGGATGATGCTAAGTACGTAAATCATTTAAAAACATTGTACAAAAATAAAAACCAGGAACAATCTATTTCTGATCATTAAGACAAAGCGACTAGTTACCTGTCTTAGAGTTTTTATTGCTGTGATAAAACACCATGACCAAAAGCAACTTGGGGGATTTTATTTCATCTTACAACTTGTAGTCCATAATCAAGAAGTGGGGGCAGAAACTTAAGGCAGGATCCTGCAGGTTGAAACTGATGCTGAGGCCATGGAGGAGTGCTGCTTACCTGCTTGCTCAGTATGTTTCCTTATACACTCCCAGGACCATGTGCCCAATAATAGCACCACACACAGTTGTGAAGCAAATGGTCCGTAGGCTTGCCTACAGGTCAATCATATGGAGGCATTTTTTCTAACTAAGGTTGATGGTCAACTTCTCAGATGACCCTAACATGTGTCAAATTGACACAGAAACTACCTAGCACATTACTCAAATGTTTCCTCTTCCTAAATATGAGCAATGCTTCAATTACACTCATCAGGTTAGGGTCCTATCAGTAAGCCTTTCTCCCAGTTACAACACAAGTATTATATAAAAATCATTGAGACAATGAATGCAAACGTGCTTTCAAAATGGTGAAAGTAAAGACAAACCAGTCACTTCTCTTTTATTGCTTATCCTTAACAACAAATAAATCAAAACCTATTAACATTAATATACCTTTAATAGCTTATCAATTTTTCCCAATATATTTGCTCGTTGGGCTAAAATCAGAAGTCAAGAACAATTTCCTGGACATATGTTGTGCAGTAGCTAATCTATATTTAGACAAATCCCTAAACTAAGAATCGACCAAGCTTATGAGCTTGTCATAGAGCTTGAGTTAATCCCCGCTGTGTTGGTCAGAATGTGATGAACTACTGATAGCTAGGGGACCTTAGGGCTTAGGTAAAGGGAAGAGACATTTTATGGTCTACAGAAGGAGCACAGCAGAGGAAAGCAAGTAAGAGATTAAAAGGCAAACTGTGATAACTGTATACATCATATTCCCCCTTCTGAATAGAAATTTTTTTTTCTTCCCCTTATCTTTTTGATTTAGGCTTATCCTGAAAGTTAGGTTGACCAGCACATGTAGCAGAAATCATATTTAGGAATTTCCAAGCCAGGGTTTGAGGACTCAGTCTCTATTTTTCTCTTGCTGGAATGTTCGTGCTTGTATTACTTCTTTGACCCTAAGCCTCAATAAAGACACTCAGCAATTATGATGGGAGAACTCGAAGTCACCCTAAGCATCATAAAATATGAAGAAACGCAGCCCTTATGATAGGAGAACTCGAAGCCAGATGCAAACCACACACAGAACTGAGATGTGATTGCTGGATTCCCAGTTGAGAGCTACCATCAATTGTCAACCATGTGCAAGAACTATCTTATATAGGCCCAGTCTAGCCTCTAGATAACGGAAGTTATCACACCACCAGGTAGAGAACTCAAGTGACTTCTGTCCAGAGAACTGTGAGAAAAAGCTATGACATAAGTGGGGACAGTCTGTTAGCAACAGAAAACAAAAGTAATGTCTTGTTGGCCATAAAGTAAATAAAATGAGCATCTGGACATGTCACTTAGGAAGCAAACATGGCAATACTGTTTCCAATGTATTTGTTACACCTTGCTTCCCTGTTCTGCCATCACCCTCAACTTTTGTACCTTGAAAAAAATTTCACCACAAATACACATAATACAGTTTAAATTTGCTTAACTTTATAAACAGCATGACACTACAGTAGTCTCGGCATTTGCCTAGTCATTTCTAAATAAAGTTAATCTCATCCATTTGAGACAGAGTCTCACTCTGCAGCCCAGCCTGTCGTTGAACTTGAAATCTTCCTTCCGGACTCAACCTCCAGTGCTGAAATAACAGTCTGAGCCATGAAGGCGGGCTTTTCAGTTCTACCTCTGTGTTTGCATGGAGGTCATTCTCCCTGCTAAATAAAATCACATCCTCTATAATTTACTCTTCATTAACATTTGGATCACGGTCATAAACATTGCATTTTCTTACAGATGTATCTATGCAAGAGTTTACCTAAGGTATGTGTGTAGAGAAGCAATTACTTAAGTCTACAAGGCCGAATGGCTTCCTGAACACCTACAGTGTGACGTGTCTCTCATCACACCATTTTCATTAGACATGGAGGTGTCTTAGTTTCACAACCTAGTGGACATAAAATGGTACTGGCTATGGCCTTAGTCTCTTAGGAAGATACATCTTTTCATTTATCTAGCCACATGTTCTTTAAATGCCTTGGGCTTTCTTTGTGTCTTTATCTCGCTTTTCTAAAGGATGACGAACAGAAAGTTAATAAGCATCTTCATGCTCTTGGTATTTAATGTATCTTCTTAATATAGTGCTGAGTTAACTCGAACAGTGCCTCTCACTTTCACGTGTGTTAAGTGTTATTAGCCTGTGGTTTTCTTTTCTCTGGGTATCCTCGTTTAGTAAGCTATATGAGTCTCATACAATAACCTAGGAAGTCTTCCCTCACCACATATGCTTTCTGAATAGTAGTACTGCCTTTAAAAGAGGGGTAAAAAACTGAGGCAGGTGTTGACAAAGAGACATCATAATTTGTTTACTATTCACTACTACTGGACAGACTTACTTAGCATCTGCATTTAACAAATATAATTTCGCCTATTTGATCTAAATACTTTGTCCACTTAGTTTATTTTGAACCAGGGTCTCACTTGTCTTTGTTTTGTGATGGAAAACAGCCCAGCGCCTGGTGTCTGTGAAACATGCAGAGCTATTATTACTTACTATACTCATCCCCCTCTAATCTCTTCCTTTATTTGTACTCTGTTCCTCCTAATCTCCTTTTCATTGGGCTGTTTCACAGCCTGCCTCTTTTTTGAGAAGGTACC